>NC_090968.1:2531905-3898324 GCF_040807025.1 Struthio camelus | reverse complement strand
TGTGTTTTCTTGGATGGGCTTTCTTGAGGATTTTGATCTACTAAGGCAGGACTTTGACAACAGGACACGTTTACAAAGACGTTTCTAAGATCAGCAGGCCTCAGAGCAGTTTTATCACTTTAAGCAGACTTCTCTTGAGAACAGTTTTTCAGAATTTTAATATTACCATATATACACCTCAATTTTAAGCTTGATTTTGATCAAACCCAGCAACCCATGCAACTAAAAAGCTATTCTTCATGATTGGGTCCCTCACCTGTACTTACAAATTTAAATGGAAATCAAATCAATCATCTCAGCCAAGAGTGAACATTACTCATTAGGAACAAAAAGTTAAGAAGTATAATCAGGAATACTCTTTTTTACCTGACGCTTTGTAACTAGTCTATTACAATCTAAGCAAAGAAAAACGTATTGCGCTATTAGACATATAACATTGTGAAAGATGCAAGTCAGAGGATGAGATCAAGATATGCTATTACAAAATGGAGTTTATGATTTAAAAACTCTCTAAAAATGGCTCTGAGGTCGGGAGAGAGACACGCATGAGTTGCAAGTTTTGCTTAGTTGAGCTTCCCTCTGTCCTGTGGGATTCTCACACAGATCAATAAGCCAAAGTATCAAACATCATTATTGATTAGTACTCATCCTGAAGACTAAAGCAGCTCAGTATAACCCTAATGAGCTCATCCTTCTCATGGCTGCTGAAACAGAAGAATCATGGTTTCCAGTGTTATCTGGGCTGTTTTATAGCCTTTGGTCAAAGCAAATCTCCTAAAGATGTTGTTTCACTTTCGCAAAACCTAAATGCCTTATATCTAATTGGAATACGATGTGTAGAGCTGATATAATTTTTTTCGTTATTAGAAATGGTAAAACAGACTTTTAACTAGATTTTGTACAGGAGGGTTTTCTTTGCTCCTTTACTATGTCAGCAACCCAAGAATATTTTCTTCTGAAGTTTTTGGCAGCATCTTGGAGTTACTCAGAACTGCAGTGTTACATCAGCTTTTGCTTTCCTCTGAAGGTTTTTTGGAACCTATTGTGATATGAATTCATTGACATACCGGCAGCATATTATTCTTTGTACAGTTGCTAGCAGAACAGAGGCCCATTCTGGGTGGCTACAACAAATGTGATTTGCAACAACTGGCAGGAGTAGCATTTACTGAACCACCAACGTGCCTTTGGAAGTACCCTGGAGGTCTCCCATCCCATTTCCAGACACTCCTGACCCAACGCAGCAGCATAAAAAAAATATTGCCGGAGGCTACCAGCACTATGCTCAGACCCAGGGGAAGGTGGTGCCGTAGGCAAAATCGTCATTTCATTTAACGAGAACTAGGCTTGGTGTGAATTTGATAGGAAACAATTAAAAACCAAGGACAAACACTAGAAAAGATTGATACAAATCCAAAGACAAAACCCAGATGTTTTCATTTTCAATGATTCAAACTGTATTTTTAACCTTTTTTTTGGTTGCAATTTCTTATTTTATACCTTAGTATTATCACTCACTGTGCAAAAATTTATCTGGACTGTGACAGCAGGGTATAAAGCATTGCAAAATGACTTGCTCTGAAGGGAGAAGCCATCACACAGTCATCAGCCCTGAATACTTTGCACATGACTTCCCTGAGTTCATCTAAAGTCCTATTTCAAAGGGGAAGAAGAAAAATCTTACTCAAGCATTTGACTCGCAGCTGGCATTCTGCTTGGAAGGCTTTGGGGTGGCTGATATGTTAAGCTCCAGAAAAGAAAACAAGTTTCCCAATCTTCAGTTAGAAAAGGAGGCAGCCACAGTCAAGGATGGGCAAGAGAGAAACACCTGCTCATGCCTACCTCTAATGTGAGCTAGGTGAGGGAGCTTGGGCTGAAAACCTCTTCCAACCCTACCAAACTTGTTTGCTTGGACAGCACACAGTCCAGCTGAGTTATCTGTCACTCAAGAAGCCACTACCGGTATTCTGGCTTCTCTATAAGAATTTATTTTTACCCAGAGAATTGAGCTTGCTGCACTTCTAATGGGCTGGATCCTCGGCATATGGAAACTGGTATTGCTCCGCTGATGTCAATTGTTGCAGCTCGCAAGGAATCACCAAGACAACAGCTCTCCAGAGCTGATCTCCTCCCCCTCTTCTTGCTATTTTCTCTGTTGGAGAACAGACTGCTCACATCTGGCATGTGCAACAAAAACACTCGAGGCAACAATGACTGACCCTGCCCTTCAACAAAAAGTCTCCTGTATACCCGAACGAATAGGGCACTGTATTTGAGGTGAGAAACAGTGATTTGCAGACCTGGCACACCTTATGCTAACACAAGATCAGGTTTGATATCCAAGCAGAAATGTCTGCGAGGGGCTGCCCTACACTACACAGGTGTAAGAACACGCTTGCAGTCAGCTCAGTATCTCTATAACAAACTCTCTGCACTCAAACCATACAAAAAAAATCAGTTAACAGGGCAAATTTTCAAAAAAGATTCCAAAACATTAGCTGCCTCCCCCAAAAATGAGGGGAATAGCTTGTGACATCACAGGTGTGTCCACTAATGAAAACAGTAACTTTTGGATCCTTTTGATTTGTTTTCTAGTTATTACCACAATATTCTTAGTGGTTACCCTTTGCAAGATTACACTGCCATTAGAGCTATAGACTTCAGTTCCAAAGTAACAAACTGATAGCAACACATATTCATATGATCCTGAAGTTGGATCCTGAAGATCACATTTTAAGAAGAGAGAAAAGTACTGGTGCTGGGTGTGCTGCTAA
This sequence comes from Struthio camelus, assembly GCF_040807025.1. Classification (NCBI taxonomy): domain Eukaryota; kingdom Metazoa; phylum Chordata; class Aves; order Struthioniformes; family Struthionidae; genus Struthio; species Struthio camelus. The sequence continues at coordinate 3,895,550 of NC_090968.1, read as the reverse complement.
GCTGCATAATGGGTGAAATAATTGGGCAGGAGAAGAACATAAGACAACCCAGTTCGGCTTATTTTTCTCGTGCTTTCTAGAGTAATCTCACTGTTTGAGTGGCTTTCCGAGGGACTAGAGACCAGTCCATTAGAACAGTGAAAACTGGCCAAACACTTTAACATCCCGTCACCCAAAGTACCTGCATTTATACCCACTGATGACATTTTCAGGACATTGCCTACCTCACAGATACCCCAGGTCCCAGGCTTAGCTCCCTCACCTAGCTCACATTAGAGGTAGGCATGAGCAGGTGTTTCTCTCTTGCCCATCCTTGACTGTGGCTGCCTCCTTTTCTAACTGAAGATTGGGAAACTTGTTTTCTTTTCTGGAGCTGCCCAGATCTCCAAAGCTAGCTAAGTTCACGGGTCCCAAAGCAGGTTTCTTCAGTTAAACTATAAGCATGCCCAGAAATACCGCTTGTCAGATCATCAGTTGGGGTGCCAGACAGCAGCCATTGCACGTGACTGTTACGCAGAATCACATGTTACTGAGTGCTGATCAGTCAAAAGTCAGAGGGGCAAGAGTCACTGGATCCCTTCAGACTCATTGTTTCTGAGTGACTGCTGACTCATACACCAACAATACATCTACTAGATTTCTGAGAATTATCAAGATTTCAGGATGTGAATCCATTTCTACGTAATTAAGAATATTTAATGGACTGGACAACCAGTGGTAACCAGCATGGAAATAATTCAGTTCGATTTTGGAGCAAAAAGCCCTACCTAGAAAAGCCTGGAGGATTAACAATATATGTTTAACTCTAGAGCAACTATCAAGGTGTCACTTAAAGAGTGAGCAATGAGGAGGGAAGGATTTTAAACGATTCCTAACAAGACCCTGACCCTCTTCTTTCTAGCCATTAGCAACTTCCTGAAGCGTTCAGAGCAGTTTTGTTTCATCTCAATCCCCAGGAGTTTTAACTGTGGAATTTAAATGATTCTTTCCCAGACAGACCTAATTTTAGGAGCCATTCAAGTGACATCCCTTTGAGCTACAGCTCTTTAAGAAGAAACTCTGCTAGCACCCATAGCTCTGTTTGCTCTACTGGAGCAAAGCAGGCAAATACAACGTGATCTAGGGGAGAGAGCCAAGGAACTATGAGCAAAGGACAGTACGTTCAAAAAAGTCCCAAGCAAATGTGGCACCAGACGGAGCTAGAAAGCTCAGAAGAAGCAGGCTGGTTTTCAGAGATGCTGAGTACCTGGAGTCCCCTATAACTTCACAGAAACATCAAGATCTTGAGCACTTCTGAAAGATCCATGAGATTAGGGTCCATTTAAAGGAGAGATCTGAACATTCATACTGAGAGATGAAAGGTGCTTACAAACCAATCATCTCTTTGACCTAGATGTTCCAGTCCAAGCCAGAATTTAGTTTACAGAAACCAAGACAATCTTCGACAAAGCCTGGGGTATGCAAGCTAGTGAAAACTCTCTAATAAAATGGAAAATGAATAAAGTTTGCAGAGTCCAAACTCTGCAAAGCTTACCTTAAACATGTAAACTAGCCTTCTTTATCAGATTGTAGAATCTGTTACAAACTTCTAGCAGAAAGAATAAAAAGGATCTTTAAAGTGCTGACACTGCTGTATGTAGACCTCTTCTATTTAAGACATCAGGCTTTTCCCAAAACTTTTGATCTCAGCCATACGAACAAATTACAGTGGTTATTTCAGCTGTCAAAAAACAAAAGCCACCAAACAAGTTGATAAGTAACTGCATGCACAATCAGATGAAGCCTGAACGCTTGTACCGTCCCTGGCTCCCTGTGAGTGTTGCTCAAGATCAGCAAAGTTAACAGATGCATTCCACTTCAGGGGGTTTAAACTACTGTGTAGCTACATCGACATTATGGTTTCAAGCAGATGTCAGAGTAGCACACAATCATCTTGCCCCTCAACTTGGCAACTGTCTTCCTGTTTTACACACAGGACATTTTGAAACGTTCACAATGCACACATCAAGGAAGCTTACTGTCTCAACAGCGTCAGTCTAATTTACTCCCTAACTCGTTTCCACTCCCACTCCTCCTCAACACAAAGTAAATCAGCGTGAGCAGGCCAGGCCTTTTAAAACTGGCCAAGTATGTTATCCAAGCCACTCCAAGAGATTCAGCTGAAGTCACTTGACTAGATCCTCTTTCTGAAATATTCTGAAATTCAGACCTTTCTCCAAGTGCTGTCCAAGTTTAGTCCAAAATTTTACGTTGCAAGAAAAATACTCCTAGCTTCCTTGTAAATTCTACCGGCTTTACATGCTGCAAAAAGAGGTTTATGTAAGAACTGTCCTACAAGAGGAAGTTAAAGATGTATTCATAGTTCTGACAATACCACCACATTCTGATAGTGGAGGAGTTACTTCTGTCACAACTGAATATGGGAGCATAATATATAGATAACTCTCTGATAAGAAGTGAATCAGCGCCTTTGAAAAGCGTACAGCATCCCAACTCCAGATGTTAAGAATAATAATATGCAGTAACATTTACACAAGAGGCCAATAGATCTCTCAATGCTGATAAAGACTTGGAGGTGTTTACTAAACCCAAGATTTCTGATGCACACAACAGCCTGTGGATAGTATGAGAGTGGAAAAGGGCTAGAAAGGGAGGGAAGGTAGAAGCAGAATGTTGCTTTTCCTTCTGTAGATTTCTGTTCTCCTGAGCAGCTGCCCCTCGTAACAGATGCATCATCATAACACCAAGTGTTGCAGCCTTCCTTGGAAAATTCAAACCTGACCAAAATGTTTTCTATATAAAAATTCAATAGCAGAGCTTCAAACTGCTTTGCATGAACAAAGTATAATCTTTTATAGAGGCTGCGGTACTTCCTATGAATGTGAACTCCATATACAACAGCTCTTTTTCGGTGCAGTCTTTCATCTTATTAGACTTGTCTGCAGGCACTTTTTTGGCCCTTGTCAATATGCGTAACATTATATATTACTTTCTCATTAGAAAGGAAAAAAGTTTCCTCTGTACCCAAGTAGATCAGCTGCCAGAATTTGGCATGTATTGCTCATAATACCCACTTGGATGAGTCACACTTCTCTCTCCTCTGCTAGGAGACCTACTCAAAAACATCAACTCTGTCCTTCCCTCCAAGAGGCTTGTACGTAAACGTCATGAGGAAACAGTGCAAGAGATTCTCAGAAAGTGAGGGTTTTTTTTTTTTTTAAATATGAATTGATGACTCCAGCCCTGATACATTCTTCCATAACACTAGGACATCAATCTATAAATTGGACTCACTTCAGACAGGTACATACTGCTGTGTTTAAAAGACCAAAAAACAGGCGGGGATTAAAAAATGGACCCAAAAAAAGGGGGGGGGCAGGGAAAAAAAAAAAAAAGAGAGAGAGAGGGGACTAAAAAAGCTACAGGAAGCCATCCGCTATTGAAAATACCTCATCTGTCCTTTCTGCCTTGAAAAACCTATGAACTGAGAACACACAGAGCACTGGTAAGAATAGAAAAAGCATGCCTAACCTGCTAGGAGATAAACCTGTTCTTCAGGCAGGATATTAGAGAGGAGCATCTCTGCAGAGACTGGCAACAAGAATACCTTTTAGTGACTGGGAAAAGAGAATGTGTTTTGTCTTCAGAAGAGCTCACAACATACAGACTTTTCTTTTGGGAGAGGTTTGTTTTTTTCCTACCAGACCTTGGTTAACACAGCTTGAACAGTGTGAACAAGGAAAGGCTTTAAGTTCATGCATGATCTAACTGATCCCATGGCGAGTCCCTTATTGCAAGGCAAACCTCTCTACCTTGGTAATTTTACTGCCAGTATTGCTGACATAACTGAAGCAATGGAAAAGGGGCAGCATTTCCTCATCTGAGTCCGTGTTCTGCTCACAGGGGACCACAGCAGAAACCTACTTAGCACTTGCATTCATTACTATCATTGGAAACTTCTAAACACAGATACCAGAGAAATCATTAGGCAAATACCTATTCACTAAGCTAAATAGATCATCTGTGCAATTAAGTCATCAAACACAGCCCCGATTTTGGTGGAAGAAGAATCACTCTAGAGTCGAACCTGTCTGCAGCACAAAAGATGACAGCTAAGCTACAGCTATTGAAACAATGGATATTTTATAATGCAATATTCTGGATTTTAAATTTTGGTCATAATAATCCGTTTACTTGCTAATTTTCAGTATTCTGTAAGTTGCAATGGATCTTCAACTGTTATTACAGAAATGCATTCAATCACATTAGCAGCAAAATGATGTTTGCAGTGTAACACTCCCGGTGCAATTTTCCTTCCTTATCATCATTCTCAGAGCAGTGTTTCATAGCAAGAAGATACGCAGCATAAAATCTCCCTGAATATGAAATTTCCTGAGCAGTTCTGTCACAAGTCTCCCAGGACATCCTAGTCAAGGATGAACAATTCACTGAAAGCCCTACAGAACAGGAGAGAAATTAATCATGCATTTTAAAGTGTTTTCAATCTTCTTAAAGGATTTAATGAAGAATTCTGTTGAGTTTTTAAAGGTATAGAGAAAAAAGCTTCATCTGGTCTATAAATCAAGTTCTGGGGGTAAATCAGATTGATTGACATCAGAGAAGATACTGTCCTTTCTAAAGGTAATTCCTATGCAACTGTAGGTTTCTTAGGGATCCATATGGACATTGTGACTGTTTTACTGCCTACATGATTGCATCCATTTCCATACAAGTCAACAGCAAAGCTGTCATTAAAAATTAAATGAGTATTTGGATGCGATTTGGTCCAGATTTAATGTTCCAAGAGTGGAAGGTATCCACTGGCTACTACATAAGCTGAAAATTTTCATCATCATTAAAAAATAAATGGTTTTCATAGAGAAAGCAGTGAGGAGCGTGCTTCTGAAATAAGACCTTTCATTCTCTTCCAGTTAACAGGCAAAACTGAAAGCAGATATCAAACGCGTCTTACTTTCCCCAGTAAACGCAGCAAGTCCAGACTGTTAAGAACCTTATGAAGTGGCTGAGAAATAGCCTTTACCCTTACATGAATGTCATTTACTTCAAAATGCCCTCTGCACAAGCGTATGAGACTTCAGTAAACTACAGCAAATATCATTGCTTTAGGGTATCATTTGAGGATAAGAGTTTAGCCAAAGGCACAAAAGGACTGGGCATTTGCAGGAATAACAAAACCACCCAGAACTGTTATATTAAAAGGAAAAAAAACCCACAAGAAACAACAAAAAACCCCACCCTAACAGACTTCCAGAAATCATAAAACCCCCTTATGCTTCAAGCAATAAGCCAGCCTCTAGTTAACTGATGCCAGGAAGAAGTCTTCCCTTGGGGCATGTTGTCCTATGACTGCCCAAGAAAGCACGTTTTTGCTGGCACTGATTGCTGTCAAAAAGAGGATATTGCAATAGCGTAGTCTGCTTCAGCACAATGCTACATGCATTCAGGAAGACTGCAGAAGAAAGAGTACTACCAACAGTACAGGTGAAAACTCTGGATGTCGAATCATTATCTTAATTTTTCTGTAATGGCATGCAAAGACTATGTCAGCAGCACTTTTCATTATCCACTTCACCAGTCCAGAACTACTTGGTAATTATGCCCATCCACTCTCCTCTGACAGTGCTAACTAACAGAACAAGAGCTTCTGATAATACACAAGCTTCTTGTAAAGAATTCGTGTAAGAAGGCAATAATCTAAACAGCTAAGCTGATGAGTTTGCACAGTGCCTTGCTCTAGGGGAGGTGCTTTTTTCTCTCTAGTCTGGAGCAAATATCTCACACTTGGGGAGCAAATACAGAGAGACTTAGATATAAACACTTTAAAAGCTATTAAAAGACAGATCGTGCAGCCCCTACCTTTGCCAATTAACAAAAACCCACCAAAAAAACCCACCGAAAAAAACCCACCGAAAAACCACATCCCCAAATAAGCAACTTCGTTGTCAACTCCAAACAATGCATTTTCCCCCTATTTTTAGGCTCCCTCCACAGAACCAAATTAAAAAGATAGTGATAGAGTACTAGAAGCTAGACACACAAATCACGTTTCATAATGTAAAGCCAAATATAAGTTTCATTCAGACACAAGTTTTGAGTATACAACTAGATATAAATAAAAAGCTGTGGTACTAAGGCCCGATTTAACTTCAGCTGACATCAGCTAAATAAAAATCCCAGTTCAATAGCTATTGGATTTGCTTTTTAATAGCAGTTCCCATGATCATTTCTCTCCGTGTTTAAGTTCAATATGTCTTCAGAGCGGAGGAGGACAGACCTTCTGGTGTCTCAACCACAGCACAGCAGACAGTTCTAGTCCTAAAAATAACATGCGGGTAAGAGCTGCAGTTGGGGGAAGATGAGAGCAAAAAACCCATCATCATTAACTAACTTACTGCACCAAATTAAGGAAATAGTTTCGCCTATGTCTCCTGCATGGAAACGAACAGGGGAGCAGAGGTTCCCCTGTGTAGTACGTGGGTAGCTCAACTGAAGTTTCAGCAATAGCATCTCTGTTCTGTAAGGGATGTTTTTAACATTGCCCTAGTTCAGACGAAACGAGCTACTTTTTCACACGTGCTTTAATACACCTATACGCTTAGGCAACCTAATGCTCATTTCCACACATAGTTAGCGAAAGAGCACATGTAGATGCTAATGAAGTACCTGACTGTGAAGTCAGCAGAGAGCAATCCTCACACTTACATGTAGCTCACACTAATTTGCAGATGCTCAATCACAGGAACAGTCTCTAGACCTGTAAGTGAGCGCACAGAGATCGCAGCACTTTCAAGGCATGATCAGTGGAAGAGTCACGAGTGGAAACCAGGGATCCAGACACCCTCGCTTGTAGCAACAAGGCAGGGCACTGCCCGCAATAGTGCAAAGGCAAGGGATTTAGAGAGATATACAGCCCTCGTTTATTCCCAGCTCAGCGATAACCAGGAACAAGGAAGCCTGACTGGCATCCTGAACTGGCTTGAAAGAACAAACATGTTCCTGCTCCCCTAACCAAGCTCACATTTTTCTTAGCGTCTTTCTTATCTTTCCCTTTATTCTTTAAGCAAACAAAAGCACTCCAAATCACAACTACCTCCTCAGCATAAATCTCGCCGATAGCTGTTGAAAATCTCATTTGCTTCACCTTAGGTTCACCCCAATCCATTAATTCAGAAAACATATTTAAAAAATGCAATTAAAAACATGTCAAGATCACCTTGAGAGAATGTCCACAAGTTCTCAGACGTGTTATTCCCCATTGGCAATAAAGTTAATTTAAAATATGGAAAAGATTCTTAGAACACTCACTTGTTTCATCATAATCTAAGTCACTCCTTTAAGACTAGCAGAAAACCTATAGGAGTTTTAAATTTCCTGTTGAGGAACTTCTAGGATAGAACTTCAATAAGTTAAATGAACTGAGCAGCTCAGAGATCATCACCATAGTAGCATAGCAGAAACAAGGCTGGACAAACTGATGTATCATTCAGTCTTAGTTCTTGTAAGCTATTTGAAGATTAAAATTCTTGGCGAGATCAAACTTGGTAGGTTAGCAGTAATGACGTGTTTTAGGTCCTTTTCAACCTGTATTCACAGACCAATCTTCACAATGCTGTAGATAAAGCTGCCTCATTTGACAGTACTTCAAATAAAGACTTATAATATTTTAAGTTTTTCATCTTTCTCAAACCCCTCAACCAAAGAAGAGAGGTAACTTCTTAAAAAAAAGGAAGCATTTCAGCTATTCACCATGACACTTGACAGGATTTTGCACGTACAACTTACAGAGTCCATAAAGAATTTAAAAAACCAGCACTTGGTAAAAAGTCAGCTTCTTCAGCTTTTCTGGGCAAAATTTCAAGCTCCAATTTTTATACTAAAAATGCTTTCAAAGACATATTTCCTAATCCATCCATCCACAAAGAAATAAAAAAAAATATTTTACCTGAAGAACAAATTTTTTTGGTCATCCATGTTTTGTCATCATCTATAAAAACGGTAGTGATACTTGCATGTTCCCTTACTTTACACACATTAGTTAATCCCATAGATCTGTCAGAGTCATCATCACAGCAAAAGGCAGTGCTGTTGCCAAGTCTGTCAAGTTATTCTGCTTGGTGTCAAGGAAAATCCTTAAGACTTCAAATTGCTCATTTCCCTGCGCAATGGTACTTCTCAGAAAGCTGGTGGCAGATAGCACAAAATGTACTTTTTGCTTTATTCTCTGTACGCAAGGGCCTATCCCTGGAAACAAGCCCCAATACTTCTGCCTATGAGCCATCTGAAACAGTGTCTCTCCCAAGACTAGGTAACGCTTAATGTGGGGAGGGAAGTCCTGGTGTTAACAAGAACAGAGTTCACTGTATTGGAGGGGTGGAGCGGGGGCAAGGGGAGGAAATAATTAATGCTCCTGAAAGCACACAGCAGAATTGGCAGCAGAAGTGGGGAGAGAATCCAAAGCTGAGACTAGCTCAGAGGCAGAACGCAGCTCTCGATTCCCTTCTGTGCTGCACCCTAGAGAGCACCTTCCATTACGTGAGAACATCCTTCTAATAGGCTTCCTTAATTTCAATTGTCACTTATCTCTGGGGACACAGACTTCAGTTAAACCTATATCCTATCACTTTCTTGTTACTGATCCAACTATTTATATCCCTCTTGTGCATTTTATTCCATTAGGAGAGTTATAAAGAAATAAATTGGAATCACAACACATCTACAGCTTGTTCTGAAAGAGACTGTTAGCACTTGACTCACCTACTTACACATCAATTTAGCACTCCTACCTGGATTTAAAGCCAAGACCAACCCGCTTAAGACAGAATTGCGCTGTGCCCCCCAACTCTTTAAAGGAGTAGGATGCAGAAAGAAGAGAAAAGACTGAAATATTATTACATCCTGGGAATACTCAAGAATTCAGAGCATAACAGCCTCATTTCCCCTGCCTCATTCACCAAGTTTGAGCACTGCCCAGCAACCAAGCACAGAATGACAGTTTTTAGTTCTGCAAGCCTCAGCTGCCGGCGCATGCTGTTCTCAATATGCACAGAGCCCTGGCATCCTCACCCAAGCTTCTTTAGGAAAGGGTAGGCCCAAGGGGTTGGTATTCCCCTGAGTAGCAGCAGGAATTTGTAAGGAGCAACTGAAAGGCACGTGAGGGGGCACTCGGTGCTGCTCTCAAGGAGTTGCTTCTCTTCACTCCTTCTCACAGCTTGCTTTAACGCCTTAGGATCTCCAACAACAGCCACTATCATCATTTTTGCATGTGTTGCCTTGCACATGCATAAACTCTTTGGGGCCAATACCAGTCTGCTATTCACAGTATACAGCACAATGATTCCCCAGTCTCTAATAGAATTACTGCATTCCTCTTAAGAGCAGTGGTTTCAGGGTTTGATGCCACACTTTTGATGCCAGTGTGACCACTGGTATAAATAAGGACTGTCTATTTAATCCACGTAATTAGCCAATAATGTCAGCTTCTCTAAAATTATGGGTGTATGAGATTCAGCTATGCATAGGAGTAGGAGCAAGCTTTCCAAATTATGGATTTTTTTAATAATTATGGATTTTTTTTATTTTTTATTTTTTTAAGTAACAGCCCCAATTCATAAGTTTCGAAGAGGTCAATTTTCAAACCATATCCATCAATTTCCCAAATTGGGCTCTTACTGTAATTCAGATGCACAATAGCTCATGTCAGCTTTGAAAGTCCAACTTAGGCTTTTTAATTATCCGATAAACAAAAGAGAAATTCCAATTCTACCTATTTGTTACAACTAGGCATTTCTGTCCTCATATCTTACAGCACTTATGAACAGACATTCAAATAACCAAGGTGATGTTTAGCACCTGAAAAACAGTCCTGGCTGATCTTAGGATTACTGTCACATTGCACATTTGTCACACACTGTATTGCTTTCCTAGGACTACTTTCTCTAAAATGAGACTTCTTAATACCAAAACAGAATCTTGAATAATAAATCTAATAGCGAAACACATAGAAGAAACACACACATAGCCACAAGCAATCACCGTGAGCACGGAGACATGACATCTTCCAAAGAGGAAAACCCGCTGCCCCATCTTCTTGGAATACATCATTTCAATAATTAGGTCTATTAAGAGCTGCGTCGGTCACATTTCACTCATTTCCACAGACATAAGAAGTCACATTTATAAGTCATTAAGCTGAAATAAAATCTTTGCTGGGCTTAATTAATTTAAATATTCATGGAAACAGGACAGCAGGGGAAAGTGTTGTTCTTAATCAAAACAGACACTGCTGTTCTAGAATGCAAATAGGTATTTCTTATGCGGACAATGCCAGGTACCTACAATAAAAGGGAGCATGACATTGATAAGCATATACAAACACTGCTGAAAAGAATTCACATTGTCCTTTTCCTATTGAACAGAAAGGGGAATTTACCAAGCCAAACAATGCTTAATAATAATGTCACATCTAATGCAATAGTCACTTCCAGGGTAATTTATCACAATTCACTCAAACCAAAAGCAACACCTACCCCTTCCCCATCCTAAAACAAAACAACTCAACAACTGCCCCCCCCCCCCATCTCGGTCATATACACAGCCTACTTTCTCAAGGTAGTCATTCATACATGTCTCAGGACACCCGTACTTTCACAGCTCCTAGCTGCTTCTCCATCAGGACAGAGCTCTAGTTCGACTCTACAAAGCCATTACCAAATTCAGTTCCTCATGAATCGCATCACACAGATCTGCATTGCAAGCTTTAGCCCAGACCTGTTGCCCCTGCACATTAATTGAGCTTGTTCACCATCCTTTACTGCAGGCTATATCAGGTCCTTCTGGGACTCCGTCCACAATCAAGTTGTCTGCTTCGCTACCTCAGACCTTTCCCTATGGCAGTGTTCAGACCTTGACCAACCCCCTAGTGTCCACATTGATTAATTCTGAATGTTTTACCTAAAAGGAGGAGCTGGCTGAGCAAAATCCAACCTCCTTCCTTCCCATGTTAACGTAGCGTCTGTTACATCACTCCATACCATTTAGAGAATTCCTCCTAAAAACTTCCACTGTGTCAGGATCACTCCTCTTCCTTCTTCACAGCTACTAAGGGGCAGAACCAGGATGAGGAGGGACTGCAGTCACCACTGTAAACCTGCATCCCCTGCTTAGCTCCTTCAAGAAGCATGCAACACTGTAAGACCAGTTTCTGACTTCCCAGGCCCTTTTCATTGTAGTTCTGAGAGGGATATTCAAGTCTAAGCAAGTTTAATGAAAGAAGCATTTCTCTGCCTACTCAACGGGAGTTGTTAGAGCAAACCTATCTGCTATGTACAAAGACACAGTCTCTCCTTAACATGCCATGGCAGACAATTTTCACTTAAAAATACAGTGTGATAGTGGTTCCTCCTCTTTTACACAACCCTTTGCAGTAAGGGCACATGCCTAAGGGGTGGGAGAACCAAGAGCCTTTTCCTTGTCTGCCAGAGGGGAATCCCACCTCCCACGTCACAGAACCAAGCTCCTCTGGATGGAAGCGCTCCCCTCCTATGACTGACCCGTGCTTTTTGGCAGAAAAAATAATACAAGATTTGTTGAGCTGAGAAGTGACACAAAATATTATCATCATATGCAGAAGCTTACTTTAAAAAAGAAGCGCAGCAAGAAAATCCTGTTTCTAATTTTTGTCTGTTAACAGCAGCTTTGGTTTCATTATCTGCCATTCCCAGGTTAAAGCTCTGGATGCAATTAACATCACACAAATAAAATTCTTCATGGAAGTAACAATGTTTACTGGTAATGAAATGTTTATGGATCAACTTGGTATGCTAGTAAAGAGTGAATGAACTTACTTTAGGATGAGAGAAAACAAAGTGTAGATAAGTGCTAAAAATCACTTTGACCTGAGACATTCTCAAAGTATTATTATTACTCCCCCCAAAAAGGATAATATTGGATTGTTGAGAATCAATGACAAAATGCATTTTCCTGATTGAATGCAACACACCCGTTTAGCAGTCGTCCGTAAAGAAACGGCCAAACTGACCAAAATAAAATCGCAAATTTAAAGTCTCCTTTGAAAATACCTAGAAGAGAGATTGATATGACCTTCAGAGGACCTCCTCTCTCCGCCACAATTCTTCTCTTTGCAGGATAGTGGTCTGTCATTGCGGTTAAAGAACCAGGTGAGAACTCTGCCACACCTTTTGCTTGACACGAGACAGGTCATTTTGTCTGTCACCACTTCACTTTCCCCTCTTAAGATGGGCAGACTACTATTCAAGTATTTAAAAAAAAAAAAAATTAAGCTCCTAAGGGCAGGAGCAGATTAAGACAGTGCCTAGAATAACAAGAACCTCAGCATGATGAAAGGGAAGGCACATACCTCCACTATACCAAACATTTAAAAGAATTTTGATTTAATGTAGTTACTGCTTACCCTAGCAGAAAAAACTTTCTCAAAGAATTTTGCTGCTTCTGACCAAGACTAAACATGATATATTCTTCTGAGTTCAGCTGCTACTAGGAACAGCATCATAGCAGAATCCTTCCAATGAATAACAAAAGTTCAGATGAAATCAGCGGGATATCTTCTCTACTATTTTTTACACTGGCTGCCTGGCAAAAAATAGAAACAGACCTTTTTCTCATGTGAGGAAAGCAAGCGTTTCATGCAAATCAACAGGACAGACTCAAGCTTTTTCTTTAAATTCCTGGATGATTCATAGCCTCATCCTTTCTGCACTCTTTCCCTTTCCCCCTCGACTGCTCTAAGCACCGCTCAGACTCACCTTGTAACAAAGGCATTAACGAACTGCAGCTCAGAGAAGTGGTATACACAAAAAGGAAGGAAAAAAAAAGGGGGGGGGGGAAACAGGCCAAGGAAAGAAAGGAAGAGAAAGGAAACATGGCTTGGAATACAGGATAGCTGGACAAGTTTCCTTCATCTCAACAGAACGAAGAGTGATGAATACTAAGTGCCGGGTCCTGAAGAGACCTCAGGACTGCAGGCGGTCCTAGGTATTCCTGGAAACTGTCAGGAGTGTGCTAGTCCAAGAGCTTCTACAAAGAGGTTAAAGATAGACCCAGGAAATACATTTATCATACATTACTTCTGTGGGCCAAGAGAGATGGCAGGTTAACCCAAGGACAAGCTTTTCTATACATAATGTTTAATCCAAATCCGTGGTCTTCAGCCTTTTTTGACCTCGGATTCTGCTGCTCTTCAGAGCTGAAACACTACAACTGATAAATGCTGAAGTCTTTCACCTCCTCACTTAGAAAAGGGAAAGACAAGATCATAGCAACCCCCAGACATTTCCACGTGACTTGCAAGACACAAAAATGCCTTGTTAAAATATGCTGCTTCACTTTCCACGTCATTCAGGTTTCCTTTCCATAGCAAGTGGCAGCAAGGTCAGGCCTCAAAAGAAAATAACTCATCCCAATTTCATGCACAAAGTGCAGTCATTAACAAAACCACATTTGAAAATAGGCACCTGGCGTACAATCACGCATGCTGACCATCATATCCAGCAGAACCTCTTGAAGAGCCAAACAAATCTATTCTGTAAATATCCACGCTGCCTTTTTTTCCCCCTAAAGCATAATAAAGTTGAAGAGTACTGATGCAAACTAACCAGTGACACTTCAGTCTACGAGCCAACTCCCCCAAGAATCCTGCAACGAGGAGCACATGAGCATGATATAAAATATGCAAGGGAAGACTCATCTTTGCCTCCGGAATGGAAAGGCTGCTGAATTCCAGCCCATACACCTAAAATAAGGCTAAGAAGTCAGTACTTGCTGAGAGCCAGTGCTCCAGTCATTAGACTCTAAGGGCAATGGTCCAGACTCTGTATAGGTTAATATAAAGCATAATGGACTGACCGTGATCGACATCCCCTTCTTCTAAGTGTTCACCTAGAGGTTAGACTGGCTAATTTGCCAGTGTCAGGTGAACAGAGACTTCAGTGCGCTTACATGCTTAAGCACCTAATCTGAAATGCTTCAATTACACTCAGTTTTGAGAAAATGCCTTATTCCCGTCTTCAGAAAAGGTATTCTTTTTGGGGGGTTGTCAAGCTCAGCTTAGCAAAAAGCCCACTCCACACTGAAACACACTGGACCTCCTCTGTTTGTACTGCAAGCTTGGTCATATGCTAGTGTTTCTGTCCTGGAGGGATGACTACTTTTAAGCTAGGGAATAAAGGTATAAAAACATTCCAGGTAATAATTCATGAAATGTTTCTTTATGCACAACCTTTGCTATTTTTAAGGATAATTGATCCTAAACAATTCATAAATTACCTTTTTTTTTAGTAGAGGAAAAAAAAAAGGTATAAAGCAACCATATAACACTGGTAAAAAAGCATTTGGCCATTCCTCCATCAGATTTATACCAGTCTGGAATAGATCATTTCATAAAATGTCACAGATTTTCACTGACTGAAAATAAATGACACTCCTATAGAACCTGTTCCATGGATTAAAATAAAGCCTTATTTTGCCAGTGTCAATATGTCTATTTTCAATTTGTTTTTATCATCGCCTTCTGGATAACAAGTTTGATCTTATGAAGAGCAGTGCAGTTCTCAAATAATTTATCAGTCTGTTTATTCATTACTCAATTGATTCTGACCTTAACTGAGTCACCTGCCACTTAAAGTCATTTTGAGGGAATCTAATTAGTCACTACACAAAAGAAAGGTCTTAAATAACGTTTTGACACAAAGCCCTAGCTTTCAGAAGTGTTACGCATCTTTATCTCCCCATGATTACAGGAGAAATCAGAAGTATACCCAGCAGCCTCAAAACAATCCAGCTCAAGGTATTTTGCTAATTCCTGATCCATCTGTAAGATTCACTTGTAAAGCCAGTAGACAGAAAAATGCAGTAGAGAAACAGACAGAAGAGAAAGACGTATGCTCAGAAAAAACACTGTTCAAAAGTTCAAAGCTTTTTAAAATTTTCAGTTTACTATTCATAAAGGTTCTTCCATCAAGGTGTCAAAAGCGACTTCTGAATATCATGCACAAAGAGTTCCATTATACGTTTGTGAAATTTCAAAGAGGAAAAATTTGCATCGATTTGGTACAAATCAAACGTTCCCCCCCCCCCCCCAATCCTTTTTATTTTGTATTTCTAGCTTGATACTATTTAACAGAGAAGGGAGCAGATGCAAAGTGTCCTTTGACTTCACCAACCCTCCCTGGCAGCCGAAATCTGTGTCAATTTTTGCAGCAGTAAGGATGCAAATGTGCATTTGTGGGCAGGGGAGGAAATAAAAGAGATATGTATCTTTTTGTGGGGTTAAGCTAGCTTTTTTTTTTTTTTTTAATAAAAAAATAAAAAATTACTAGTTAGGAACACCTACCTACTAAAACACTATACCCTCACTAAAATGCTATACACCTGGCACCACAGTCCAATCTGCAGTCTCTTCAGCAGCAGAGCTCTTTACACCTCACAAGCAGGTCAGCAACAGCTGTCCACAATCGATGCCAGAACTCATTCCCTGAAGCAGGCATTAGGTGATTGGTTTTACAAGGATGCACTGCATCCTCACAAAATGCCTACACCTAAAAATGCCATCAGTCGCCCACATTGTTGGCCACTGCCAGCAGAAATGATCTGTCCAGCAGAGACACTACACTTCAGATTACACAGCTAACCACTTCATGAGTGTTCTCACCAATTGCTCAGCTCTGATATATGCCCTTTTCATAATAAACTCATTTAGCTTCCAGAACGTCCCATGTTCAGTTCAGCCTAGTGGTGTGGATGTGTATGTAGTTTGAGTTCCTAACCAGTGCTTCCCATCAGATCCCATCTGTTGAAAAATTGACAATGAATAACTCGTTACGAATCTCCGAAATAGGAGGAAGTCACCTCAATCTCAGATAGAATAACATAGAGTTGCTCTGCTGAAATCAGAGCATATTTATACACCAGCCAAGGAAATGATTTCTTAATAAGCATCAGAAAAAAGAAATTCTCAATCAATTCCTTGTTCCTTCACAACTCAGAAAACAGTAAAAAAATCACCTCTTCTGAAAACCACACCCTACACAGTTTCTCTGCTTCTGCTGTAGAGAGTTTATGAGCTGAATAGATTGCAAGGACAAGCTTTATCTAATCTGCAGAGATTCACTGTGCCACAGATGATGACATGTGATGGTAGAAATGTAAAATATAGCTAATAGGTTAACGAAAGATGAGCACTTAGAGACTACTCCTTCTTCGAAGATGTCAGAATACTTTTAATAGGGTATTTTTGCATTAGAAAACGTCATTTTATGGAATTGCTTCTGGAAACCTGCTAGTTTTGGCAAATTCTTGTTAAAAAACAGTATTTCTTTTTAGAAATACTCACGGACTTTGTTTCCTCTCTCATTTCGCAAAATTGTTAAAATTATAACAAAGCACTTTTATACAGTGGCCTACTTCCAATTCTTCAACTTGAAGCACTGTTTCCCCCGTCAAAAAGACTAGAGCCTGCGTCCAACAGTCAGTAGGTTTCAGCGACAGAAAATTTAAGGGGAGAAATTTAAGGGGAAAAGTGCTAACTATAGCAAGACTGTCATAAAAGATGGAAATGAACAAATGTTGATTTATTTTGCTGTATCTTTGTACAACGTCAACATAGCAGAGACTAGAGTAAATGGAGATAAAGATGAAAACGCAGAAGTTCCCTCTGAACATGAGGAAAAATTTCCTAATTGTGAGGGTGACTGAGCACTGGAACAGGTTGCCCAGAGACACTGTGGAGTCTCCTTCACTGGAGATATTCAAAAGCCGTCTGGACACAATCCTGGGCAATGTGCTCTAGGTGACCCCCCCCCCCCCCTCAACGGGGGGGTTGGACTAGAAGATCTCCAGAGGTCCCTTCCAACCTCAACCATTCTGTGATTCTGTAAATGTTCAGCAGCTGGGTTTCCACCTAAAAATCACAGGGCAAAACCAAGTCAAGGTGATCCTGAAATAAATACCTCAGAAGATGTCTTGTTCTTTTCCCCTCTCATTGGCACGTTATGGTGGTCTCTTTCTGGAGAGGATGCTCTTGCAGGGAACATTAGACACAGTTCCTAGTCCTGGTGCAAAATTCCTGCGATATGAATATTTCTATGCCTCAGCTTGATATCTGTAAAATGAGGCTAGCAGTACTTCATTTACTGTTGTTCCTTTGTCTCTCAGTTATACAGATCATAAGCTTCTGTGGGCTAAGAACACCTTTACAGGAACGCATTTCCTGCTACAGTGACGTCCAATCTCATTAAGTGCTTCTATGTGCCACCACATACAAATCACATCAGGATTTTATGAAAGCCAGAAAAAAAGGTACAAGTACAGTTAAGAGGGCCATATTCTGGCCAACTTCTGTTAAAGAACACAAAGCAGAAACAAGATATGAATTAGTATCCCTTCGAGTTAGGTAGGTATTGAATTTCAATATTCATTTGACAAGTGGCTAAGCAAAGCTATTTTGAAGCAACAGGCCAGCACAAAAGACAGCACAATCTGAGCAAAAGAGTATCCTCCCCGTAAGTGCCAAGCAATATACCTACCACCAGACAATTTTTAAATGAAGTGACAGGGAATTACGTAAACCCAAAGAACACTTTACACCCATACTAGGATTCATCAAGGGTCTGAGGTTTAGGCACTGCCTGTTACTGAGGCAGCTCAGAAAAAGCAATGATCTGAAGACATCCAGGAAAAGGGCTGCTTAACGTAATGAAACCTGCTAGATATTTTATAGAGCACAAATCAAGTAGCTCAGGAACCTACAGGCAGTTCATTAGAACCAGTTAGAAAGAAATAATAAGTTGTGAATCATTCCAACATGTTGATTTTTTTCCCCCTCATTTGACTGATGAATAGAAGATAAAACAGCTGAAAAAATAAAAGATCAGCTGACATATCATACGCACCCCAAAACTGCCCAGCAGCACAGAATTATCCTGAAATCAAGAAATTCAAGTTCTCTCTCAATTTTGCTCAGGGATTTGAACCTAGGTTTCACTCATCCCAGATGTACGCCTTCACTAGCAGGCAATACCTTCAATATAACTATGTATTATATTACCCTCACTGCACCTTATCTCAGTAATTCTGTATTACTTGGGTTGGAGTATACTGTTTGTCTCATTTGGATTAAAATTCCATTCTAATACAGGCACTGCTGAAACAGATTTTTCCACAAAAGTTCAGTAAAACGCGTATTTTGTTGGATAAAAGAGAAGCAGTCAAAATGTTTTAACTAGCTCTGCAGCTAGTGACCTTTCCAGTTGCTGTTGACACTCAGATTCAACATTCAGCCTCTGTGCTATCAAAAAGCTTCTAGTTCACTGTGTGACCCAAGATGGAGGAGAAAATAAAAAAGAAAAAAAAACCCCTACAAATTTACAACAACGTCATCACCTTTGCTCTGTTACTACCTGATCCTTAGTCAACATGCCATCTGCCTTTGATGAGAGGGGTTTGATAATAGGGTATATGTGATAACTGTACCTCCATGCGTATCTTCTGCCCTTCAAAGGCCTCTCACGGTCAACCAGTTTCCTCTTGTTGTGGCTCTCCATAATTTGTCTGGATAGGGCTGGGGATGAGTACAAAGCCATAGAGAGTCTACCAATGGGTGTGTTAGGTACTTACTCTCTGAAGCACTGACTTCTGAGCTGTGACTGTCTTTCATAATGTTGACTTTCAGGTTCTCTCTGTAGTGGCCTCTTCAAGGCCCCTTGTCAAGCCTTTTCATGCAAGTCAGACAGTCACAGCTTCTTTCCTGGGTAGCTTTGAACATACTGTTGTAACAGAAGGAAAAGCTCAGTGGTTCTGGGCCTCAGCTCCACTTCACTTATTGCGGCTTTAACAGCTGCACAGCACCCAGTTTTGTGAGGTAGGTCAGGAAGTTAAGAAAAAGGCAGAAGAAAAAAACTAACCTCCCCAAGATAGAAACTACTGTTCACAAAGACGCATGGGAGAAAGAAATATTATAGGATAAAACTGGCTGCACTAATTCCAGGGTCTGCAGCGCCTTCTTTTTGTACAAGACCTGTTGCTGCTCTGTTCGTGATTGGCAAATAAGAGCTAGCACTACACAATCAGAAGAAAAGGCAAGTATTTACGTTATAAATAGTGAAAGTCAGGATCAAGATTTAGTACAACCCATAAATATGGCCTCCGACAACAGAGCTCTGCACAAAAGAAAAATCAAGAAAGAAATTCGAAGATGCTGCATGTTGGGATGTGACAAAAAATCATGCAAAGTGACGACAGTGCCAACCTGCTCAGATTCAAATTCCGCACTGTAACTGAATCGCCACTGTCCTCCATCTCTAAAGCAAACTTATTACTTCACCTTCCTTATTTCTCTTATACTTGTACCATGTTAATTTGGGCACTGAAAAAAGTTCATGATGTTTGACGATCTTCACGCAACTGCTTGGTCCAAGGACATTTAAAAACACAGGCTACGATCCAGCATAAAACAGAACAGACTTTCATATCACACTGCTCAAAATTTCTAAAGGCCATGACTTCAGCTAGACCTATAGCTCTCCTGGCTACCCTCCAGGTATAATTTAGGTATCTCCCACCTCAGAAAAAGACTTTGCAGCATACACCTGTATGTACGCGCTACATACACGGAGGTTCCATGCGTGAAGTATTCAAAACCATCTGAATTCTCCTCAGATGGGAGAAAACATTGACACTAAAGAACCTAAGGCTTACAAATGATTTTGAAAACGTTATCTTGACATCTACAACATAGTACACTCTGTGCTCATAAAGCGTGGGTATAGGTGAAGATTACACTTCCTCAAAGAAGCTTCTATAAAAACTATTATCTTTAAATAAAACTGATCTAAATTTAAAACTCCCATCTACAAATCTCTTGAACAATACCCTTGCATACTACAGCCGAGTTTTGACTTTTTTTTTGAAGGCATCTAAGAGCTATGCTATAATAGCGCAGCAATTAACAAAGGTTTTGTTTGGTTTTAAAACCACAGCAGTAGGAAACTTACAGATACTAGAGAGAGCGCTTTAAACAAGCGGATTTTGTTTGCCATCATAGCCATATACCTCTTTATAAAGCATCCCCATCTCTCCCTCTCATGCTGGAGCTTTTGGTCTCCAGGATGCGAAGAGGACAAAGCAAATTTAGCGCCTGTGGAGAATCTGATTTGTCACTTAGGTAAGATCAAGAGAAAAACAGGGCTTGCTGTTTATATGGCAGGTGCACAGCGGACGAGAAACAACATCACAGCAGACACAGGAACGGCAGGTTAGAAAAAGAAAGGAGCCTAGGCTCTAGAAAGCAGAGAAACAGGCAGAAGAGCTACAGCAAGTCAGACGTTAGGAGAGCATCCAAATACCACAACAGGAAAAAAGCGGATGGAGGAATTCTGCTTACTCTGCTCTCCTAGGCTGCAAACAACAGAAACCACCACCACAAACGAAAAACTGAAAACACACAAACCACTGTCCACAAACTACAGCTCAAACACTCTCTCGTTCCAGTGCTTACAAGTCCTGCTCTGCATGGAAGCTAGAATTCTTGTACTAGTCAGCATTTTTAGCCACTCTCTAAGACGTATCTATGTCTCTCACTAGGCGCTTCTGTCTCGCTCGCTACAGTCAGTTCCCCAATCTCAGCTCCGGTTCTTGAATTCTTGCTGTTAAATATAGCCCTATACACAATGTCTAACTTCAGAATCTCAACCTATATGGAAAAACCCCAAATGGGCTAAAAATATATTCCCTGTATGTTTTTGTACTCCTTAGTTCTGCATTATCTTGAAATAACATTAACATGAGGAGAAAATTGGCCAGAGGGGAGGCAAGAGGGATAGAATTATTTATGGTGCTTGCCTGAAGTTGCTCAAGAGGTTCCAAGCTTCACTTCCAAATTCAGCAGTTCCTTTCAAATGAATTGAAGTCTCAAAGGCTGTCACAGTTCCTGTCACATTTAAGGTATACTTTGAAGGAAAAACATGATTAAGAATCAGCAGCATCCTGTTTGTCTTGTAATAATTTGCAGCTAGGTAAGTGTGTGTCGGGGGGGGGGGGGAAGCGGAGAAGATCAAAAGTGACCTCTTTGGAGAGGAAAGAGTAAGTGGTACCATGAAGAGTCTTTCTGTTTTGTTTTTTGAAGTAGCAGTAAAACAGCTTCATTAGGCACCTAGAAAAGGAAAAACGTGTTCGTCCTCTAAGACAGCAGGAATCTTAAAGCTGCTGGAGTATGAGGAAAAAATGTTATCTATAACAGTTATTTCCAAAGATGTGTAATCTAAAAATGGACAGATGGCCAGATTTGCAGCAGGGCTTGGCATGTTGCTGTCAAACTCCTTTGACAACTTTGTCCATAGGCAAATGCAGTGCAAAGTGTAAGCGAAATACTGAGCCGTTTTGCAAATCAAGCTCTTAAGACTGAAAGAATAAGGTGGCTTAAAAATATATATTTGACCTACAGTTAAGAACACACATGACCTTGTGATTAGACATTTACAGCTACTGGTGACATAAATACCTATAGAAAGTTGAACGTAAACTTGTGCCAGGTGTGCATGTTTTAATCCTGTGAACAACGTCAAGACAATTGACCATGTGGAAACTGAAATGTGATGCACATCCCATTTCTGCTTATCAGATGGTGTGACACAATTTTGAGGTCCTTAAATTCTCCATGGACTTAGATAGAAGTGGAAGACAAGCCAATTGGAAAGAGCCAATTGGAAATTTTCACAAAACATTTTGCTAGAAAACGTTCTTCTACTGAAAGACGAAACTCTGTAAGAATCAAAGCGGTTTGCAACAGAACTTCAGTTCAAAATTAAAGACAGAAGGACAGCACAGTCATTCTCACTCTGAAGATATTTGTAGGCACTCAGTCTTAGCCAATCGCTATGATAGTCTCCAAACACAAAAGGACTCAGGAGTTCATCCCAACATGAACCACGATCCCCCACCAATCTCAACTACTGTTTCCAGCACAGCTCTTTTCAGTATTTATAGTAACAGTCAACTCACACACCAAAGCAGAGCATATTGTCTGGTATTTAATTTAACCCATTACAACATGACTAAAATTCAAAAGCACTCTGAAGTAGCATATACCTAAAACGGTCCTGAAATCAGAAGAATTCATTCCTAATTTATATGAAACCACTGACGTCAAACAAGCTACATACCAAAGACAAATTTGGCTCTTAGAGTTAAATTTAGATACTATGTTAAGATGCACCTATTTTCCATACTGCGTATTAACAGATTGCTTCTGCACGCTTACTGAAGCCTTCCTGTGGGTTGAGACAGCTAGGTGACGGAAGACAACTCGACAACCCTACCAATACTGTTTGAGCACGTATGATACTTTCTGCGGGCATGCATTACTTCTAAAGAGCACAGCATGAAGAGGAAAGAGTGTGCTAACTGGAGTATAAAGATTAAACTTTCCGCAACGATAACAAAAGTCAGAAAGAAAAAAGAACGTTTCAAGGATTTAAGCAAGAGGAAATAAGCATTGCATCGCCAGCCATCACCAGCTACAAGTTCAGAGCAAGTCTACCTCTCTGTCAGGGTACATATTGAAAACAGCCCGTCACAAAAGCATTACTTATCAGTATTGGGTGCAGACATTTGTAGCTTATTTGGTAAACTATCGGAAACTCGTATTTCCAGTTTGGCAGTAGTCTTCTGTGTGCAGTAACAACTACCAGATTCAGAGCGCTCTTGAAAGTTGGGAAAATTCAAGTCCCATTTCTGCTCTCACTAAGGAATAGCCCATTTCTATCTAGTGCCAGAGAAATAATCACATTCTCAGCACTGCATCACTCACCATGCTTATTTCCTACATTTTATTTTTTTTATACCTCTAATTAGAGCTGATCACAGGTTGGAACCATTTGAAATGGTCTCTTTTACAATCACTACGGTCAGGTTTTTACACAGGTTATATCTCTTGACTGAGTCAACTTGGAAGACCTTATCGGCGTACTCAGGAGATGCACTGACAAACCTGTAAAACAAGGGAGAGGTTTGTTCCAGTAACAACAGCGCAGCACTGCACACTGAAATAACAAAGATGTATTTGCAATTACTGTCATTGCCATCCCACGACGGTGGGAAAGTCACTTAACTTCTCAGGCCACAATTTAGAAAGAAAGGGCTTATAGTGGTAGTAGCTTCACGGGAGCTTGTAAAGCTTTTCCTGGGATCCTGTGGAAAGGATCTGCTATTACTGCTAAATGCAGCTAAACTGCTTCAGCAAATACCTTGTGGTTAGGCAGTCCCATGTACAGACCCGTACATATTAGGTGCTTCAGACACCATGCTCTCTTAATTCCTCAGGACAAAGCCATCAATGCACAGCCTTATGTGACAACTGCTGTTTCTCTTCCTGCACACCCCTCCACTCCACACGCTTTCTACAGAAATAGAAAAAAAGAAATATTTTCAATCTTTTCTTTTAAGTCAGGGCAGGAGGGCAGAGAAAATGGAGAGAAGGTTTCCCACTAATGCTCTGTGCATTTTCGGGAAAATAAGGACTCTATTTGTGAGTTCCACCAAAGAACAAAAATTGACTTTTAGCTGGTGCCATTCCGGAGCGCTGGCTTTCAGTGCGTGCTGTCTTTTCGTATTAGTGAATCCAGAGTTGCTGCTACATCCCTGACTGACATCTACAGAGACAGCAAAAAATAAGTCATCTGTATTCGCAGAATAGGTATAGAGGCAATGCAGCAATTTTTCCCAGCGTGCCTCAGTCCTATCCTGAGGGCAATTCCCTATGACACATTCATTTCTTTTCCATCCAGAAAACAAATAAGTGTGCTAATTAGTGGGAGGTGATTTAGATTGGTGATTTAGAGTCCAGTGTAGGTCAACCCTCAGATGTCAAAGTACGCACAGAGGGGAGTTCTCCTCTGAGCATCAGGACAAAACTGAAGCTATAACTTCAATTAAATGTGAATGGCGAGCAGGCCTTATACTGCACTTCTGTTTAAGGATTACCTTTTCCTTTCTTGGCCTCATCCATGTTGAGGTACTCCAGCAAGATTTACAGGCAATTATTTTGGGTGCGGAAGCAGTAGGGCAAGGGAGAACACCAAATGGGGACTGAACAAACAGATTCACATCCACTGAAACAGTGATGAAGAAAGAGGCACAGAGTTCATTAATTGTTGCCGGGGGAGGCACTACATGTTTAAAGAAAGACAGCTGAAAAAATATCTACTATTGAGAGTTCAAATTTATACATTCCAGCTTTCATTATTCAAATTAGGTTTTTGTTGTAATGGTGAAAATAGAGCAGTAAGACATCTCAGAATATTATGATCTACCTGAAAATAAAGTATTTGTATAATTTCAGTTTACTAAAGATATTTTTGGATCAACAAAGCAACCAATTGCCCCTCTTCTGAAACTACTGCCAAAACAAACAAAAAAAGCATGCGTTGTATCTTCTTTATTCATAGAGTTCTACTGCTGATTAATACCTGGACTTCAGTTGGTATTTTGGAGACCAGGCTAATCAACTTGCTCACAGCCTCTAGCTCAGAGGTTTTCAAGTATGCGACTTGCGTTATATGGCTATTCCATAGCCAAATATATAGACGGGCAAACAGTTCCATAAAAACACACTGACCAATACAGAATAATAGACACACGCGTCTCAAGTTTCCCCCCAAACGTACTGAGTAAATGTCTGCTGCTCCTCAGGCAGAGGTTCTAGACAAGCTATCAGGAAGCTCAAAAGAAAAGTGGGCATGAATCCTAGGATTTTTGAACTTTTAGGTCTCAAGTGAGTCTCAGAAATCTAAATATTTTATTAATCCAGCATCCTTGCTTTGAGACTTCCTACATACTTTTGAAACCAATTCCCACCCTTCCCCTGAAAGGCACAAAACCAAGCAGCCAAATATTTAGATATACTTTTTTTCTTCCTACTAGTGAAACCCAAGTTCAAAACTCCTTACTATTCTTCTATCAAGACCTGTTAGCATGGAAATCGTCTTCCTCTGTTTTAACAGGGAGAACTATCACATTTATCTGGACAAATCTGAACTCCCCTTACTAAGTGCTTAAGAAAAGCTATTCAGTTCCTCCATATGCTCAACAGGACTTGCTAATCTTGGGAGCACCCACATCACACATGCTCTGCCCAGCTCGTCTTCCCTACCCTGCCTTCAGCAGAAGCCAATAACATGTTGCATCTGTTGCTGCTTCACAAGTTGCTTTTATGTGCTTTGGGATTTGAAGGACACTTTCTGTGAAATAAACCTGTCACGGCAGCTAGAAAGCACACAGGTAGATAATGACGTGAATCTCAGGGTGAAAGTGAAATTGTTTAGTCAACCTATACATACAGAGATGCTGCTATCAGTAGGAACAAATGGCTGAAAATATGACGCTAGAAACACAAAGTCAGTACAGATTAACACATCATCTCCGAAAGCCCTGGCAGAGCACATTAACAGGCCAACTTGAACTAGTCAAGTTCAAGTCCTTCCTTATCTAATGGACAACCACCACATCCCAAACCCTGTGGAGGAGGACTTAAAGGAACCCCACCTTCCAGTTGATTTGGAAATCAGTAACGGGGCCAAGAAGCAACTCAAACAGTAGATTAGAGCAGGTGGTGAGAGCACCCTACAACAAACAAGCTGTTGAAACTTCAAAGAGATCCTGAGCTTTGCTTACTAAAAGAAGGATCTGCTGACACAGAATGGTCCTGTGTTTAAAGCGTATGACTAGGTGTTGGGAGCCCTACGATATCCCCAAACCAGAAAGGGATTCATTTCAACTGCTTTTGTGAAGACAAAAGATGAACTGGGCATCAGTCCTCATTCTAAGCATACAGCATTCGCAGTCAAGATAAGCAGCCCAAGTTTCCATCCTATGATTTCCCAGAACCTAACCCTGAATCCAAACTTAAACTTAGCCTGGTCCATAGACATAAGTGCTTAATTTGAGCCACAATTAAGCCTAAATCATCTGCTTTTACTGCCATCAGCCAATCTGAGCTCTAGGAGCTTTGTGAGCTGCCATTAGATTTATTTAGTCTTTCAGAAGAGTTTGGCACAAGAGATCCTCAGCAATCTCGCGCTTCAGGTGAATGTATAAGCAAATCAAGTGACCAAGCTCATTTTATTGCTACTTCAAATTAAATGTTGCTATTTTATTGATTAAAATTATTTCGTGGTATCTCTCCCTGCAAGATTTTGCAGTGAACACAGGCGTTTGCTTTGCCCACAGTCTGTTGAGCACATTCAACTATTTGCACGCATCTAGCTTGCTGGCTTCACTTTCATAAGCTCAAGGTCTCTATGCCCTGTTACTTCACCTTGGGATGCAATCCTGCAGCGTATTACTGCAGCTCTAGTATTATTTCTTAAGGTTTTTTTTCGAGCTCAGTGACCTTTAGGAAAAGATTCAACACACAGAATGTTATTAATGCTTGCGTTTATGAACTGATACACTTTAAAACGCAAGTGAGTTCTCCTCTAGAACCTCAGCTAAATCTATTCTACCTACAAACGGTAAATCCTTAAGCAGAACCCACATATTTCACTCCTAACCCAACCGCTAATAAACTTAGTAAGAAAAAATGTTGGTTTCAGTGGCAGTCGGTCAGATTCCTGGTAAGAAGGTTTAAGGTTTAATACATTATTTCTTTGCTTATTTATTTTTGAATAAATACTATAAGGAGCTGCTGCAGCAAGAGTTATTGCTGCTTCAGCTGATCACTTTAAATGGCTTCATCCCTTTGGCTATTTTTATAAGCCTTCATAAGATTTTTTTTCCTGCTTGTTCATGGGTGATTTTTACCCCCAAAGGCAGCAAAGAGTACTCAGAGAAAGATACTAAGCAAGAGATGAAGAACTGTACAGATAAAGTTGCTTGTTCAAGTGTACTGCTAAGAGCAAGACATAAATCTTGTTGTCAAAACTAGAAAAAAAATGGATGCACGACAAGATGGTAACCCCATATACTATATGTCCAATTCTCAATTGCCTTGCACCTCTCCCTGAGCACTAGACTATTCCAACTCAGCAGTGTTTTTAAACACCCACATAGCACCAATGTCAACCACTTGAGAGCAAACGAAGCAACAAAGAATTGAGCCTTATGTTACTCTCTTGGATTCACCAAATTGCCAAGATACCACATCAACAGGCAGAAAACACATTCCAGCTGACACCATAATCAACTTTCAGTTTACTAGCTTAAAACAGTATCTCATCATGTGGCAGTGGGTTAAAGTCAAAAAAAGGGGAGAGAGGAAAAAAAAAAAAAAAGGCTTCAGCACTGTTCCCAGAGCAGGGACATCTTACTTCCTCCTGAATCAGTTCTTTAACAATCAGTTTTCAGTCTGTCAAGGTAGCTGGCTGCAGACTTTGACATCTTCACAGTATCCGGGAATACGGTAGTCCAAATCAGCTGAAGGGACACATGCAACAGAAAATTCAGTAGCAAAAAATTTAAGCTATTTTTCATGCTCATATCATTCAACTCGGCAGTTTTTTTAGGGCCATTAGTAATGGGACATGAAAAGTGAGACTAGATAGGACTGTCTTAAGGCTGCGGTGAGACATGCCATCCCAGTAAAAAATGCATTTTAAAAGTTGCACTAAAAAGCTGTTTCTCCCAGCCTGTTCATCACTGTTTATTGTTAATATCCCCCTTCCAAGATCTTCTAGCCTAACTGCAAATGCAATTGCTCTCCAACCTGGGCTCTGTCCAAATGTGCCAAAACAAAATAAATCGAAAGACAATGCAAAAATGAAGTGCCTACTATTTAAAATACTTCAGGTAACCTAATCCATCAGCAAGGGAAAACAGCATGTCTGATTACAGACTAGAACAAATATTTTTCCTACGAAGAGTATGTGTTCACTGTTAGCTCAGATATCATCGTTCTCCCACATGCGTCCACACACAAGAAGGCCTCAAATCAGGTGACACGTTCTCCCTAGGACAACCAGTCATCCTTGGCTAGGTGCCAAAATGCAAAACAAAGCTGTCACTTAAACTGATAGTCTGCCTTTTTGGCAGTGATGGTGACAGTTTGGCTTCCAGCACTTTTCCTATGGGCGAGCTGGATAAAACAACAGTTTCTTTTCATAGGAAAAGTCATGGTTTGGAATTTGTTTTCATGCTACAGTAGGGCAAAACAAGACTTTTCGAAAGGATTTCCTTTAAAAACACACACACACACACACATATTTTATATACAATATAAAAGCAAAGCGATAAGAGACACCCAATCCAGAGGAAGCAATCTCTCAGTGGTTAGAAAAAGTCACCTGAAATTATGGGATATTTAAGTTCAAATCCTCTTCTGTGTGATGTGGAGCAAGAAATGTGAAATACACTCATATCCCAAGGGAACATCTCATTCATAGAGCTACAGAATCTGCCGTTGCAAGCCTATCCATACGTGATACAGAACTAGCCCAAACAGACCAACTCAGTGTCTGGATTTGACAGTTTTGTACTTAAAATGCTTTTCTGGCACATGGGAAGTCATCAGAGCAGGAACTGGTACCCAGGTCTTCCACATCCCAAGGGAATATTCTAACCACCCAGCTGTTCTGCAGCAAGTCCGTCCATCTTCCTCCTACACTAGGCCATAAATTTTGTCAAATGTTTCCAAGGCATAAACAATATGCTTCCATGAAAAGCTTTGTTTTTTTCTTTAAAGACAAACACTATGCATTCTGCAGATTTTCCTAAGAAAAGTACCCTCCCTTGGGTGTCCAAGTCTGAGATGTGCAGTATGTGTGTGCACAGGAAGACAGGAAAATATCCTCTCCAAACCCTGGGAAAGAATCAAAGAACAGCACAAGGAATCATAGGCGAAACATCTACAGTTCCCAGCAAATTTATCCCGAGTGAGAACACAGTGAAATCTGAAATTGGTTGGCAACATGGTAATTTATAGCTAAGCTGAGGTCACAGTTCCACACGAGTGCCCAAGTTCAACGGATTCATGTCTACCCCGGCCACTGGTTCCCCTTTCCCCACCTGAGGATCGCTGTCTACCACGTAACACCCACATGGAGCGGCAGCCTAACATCTCTGCTTCAATTCAAGTGTCATTCAGCTTGTTGCATAATGAAGGCATGCCTTACGTGAAGCACATCAGACTCTGAGCAGATATTGCTGAACTTTCTGCAGTTAATTGAAGGCAGTTAGAATGCTCCTTCCCAAAATCCCTGGATATTTCCAGAGCAGCACTGTGAGGCTTTATCTGCAAGCAAACACCCACTTTTGTGTAAAGGCATCCAAGTTATTCTAAGCTGATTAGGCCCACTCTCTCTATTTGCCATCAGTTCTACAAACCTACAGCATCTCCTCCCTGCACCCACACACATCTGGTCAGGATCGTTTTCTCCTGAATAAACTTCAGAGAGCAAAGTTTTTAGGGTTTAGGGTTTTTTTGTTGTTTTTTTGTTTTAAATTGTTTCTGCACTTCAGCTGTTTATATTCCATTAAGCATGGTCGTTCCACATCCGGAGATGCCATGTCAGGTGTAGCAAATGATACAGAAGCGAGAAGCAGTGTTCAGCTCCTCTGTTTTGCACTGAAGGATACACACAACAAGCCTAAGGCAACGAACGTCAACCCAAATGAATCACTACCCTGACTGCAGCAGCAGTTCTTACGTGCGCAGTCCTTACAGGATCGGAGCCTTTCTTACGTTCAAACACAAAGGAAATCTTAGTACTTACATTCTCAGTTCAGCTCTTTACTTGGTCTCATAACCCACACAACTGCCACATTTCACCTTGACACATGAGAGCCTCTGTTCCTTGGAGATTTACCGCAGTTACAGCTAGCAGTAGCTGAGAAGTGCAAAACTGTCACAATACAGCCATATTCCTACAAACAGCAAATTGCACAGATGGAGCTTAGCTCAGTTTCAAGCAGGGGTGAGTCACCGCAGCGTTGCCTGGTTTATCCTAGGGGTTGTGCCTCAGTCATCACTGGCTGGAAGCACTACTTACAATCAGCACCAGGGCTCAGGTAAGTCCTTTAAAAGAAAGGATGGTCAATCATGCTGATGCACTAAAGTCTGTTCAAGCCTACCCCATAGAATGAATTAATTGACAGCTTTAAGCAGGCCTATTCATTACACAATTGGAAAACAATCACGCAGCACACTGCATCTCGCTCATTCCCTGCAGACAAAATACAGGTCCCTGCTAACTCAGTTAATCTGACAGTTGTTTCTGGGGTGCATGAGGCTTTGTTTACTAAAGCGTGCAGAATGGCCAAGCCAAAATACTTTTCAAATCAGACTGACTTTGTGCGGGAGATCCATGTAGATATTAAATAGTGGCAAGCACACACAAGTTGGATATAAGAGAGATTGCATATCTGCATTAGAAAACAGGCGGGGGGGGGGGGGAGAAGCCAATGGCAGAGCACTGGCAAACTCTTCTGCTGTTCAGCTGGGGAAGGTGGGAGACAAAAGCCTTGAGTGTTATAGAAGAATAAAGAGGAACCAACAACTTTGGAGAAGCAAGCAGTGATTGCTTCTAGCACTCGTGTGAATAATGATCCTTAAAAAAAATTGGTTTCAGTGGGAGATTTGCCCTTCTGCTATACACAAGCCTCCTATTTTCAAAGGCCACTGAACTAGGTCCCATCACAGCTGCACGTCACCTAAGTAAATCCAAAACGTAACCGCAGTGTGTTGCATGTCACAGAACGTGGTAGGATAGCCGAGACAGAGCAGCAGGCACACCGGTTGCCTCTAACTCCACGTTGCAGGCTGCAGTCACGACATTATAGCAACAGGTACCTGTTCCTGGGGGTCAGAGGTACCTCACATATCCTGGCGTTAATATTCTTGAGCTCTTAGTCCTCAAGCTGAAAGGATAAAAACACTGCACTACAACCCCTCCACTCTGCACAAGCATCAAGTGCCTTTCACATGGACCAAGGCCTGAAGGGGAACAAAGACTCATAGAAATGCAGTCCTGAAAATACAAATGGAGATGTGGAGAGACACTATTCCTTCCCCCCTCCCCCCTAAAAGTGACTAAGAGATCATTGCTTATGTCACAGGAGCGTCAAAAGGCTCATTACTTAAACACAAAGCATCTCGAGATGGTGGAATGACAAATTCTTGGATGATGTTCTTTTAAGCAGAGTGGTGCTACTGACACAGCTTCTTTTATCAGGTACACCTCATTAATCCGTATTTTACACAACTGTGATGGTATTTTTCACCAGGCTTTTTTCTTTTTTTTTTGGTCTCAACTTTTTGCAGTGCCCCATATAAATACTGTAGAATGTACTGGATTAAAGCAAACCCAAAACCACTGTAGGAAGCCTCATCTAAGAACTACAGCAGACCACTAACACTTGAATACATTGAAAACTAACAGGCACACACATTCATTTCGAGCAGCACCTAAAATCGCAGGAGACTCTGTTACAGAAATTATTAATGCAAAAAAACATGAACAGGATACAGGAAATCTAAGTGGATTTTGAGTACATTTAAAATTATCATAAAACTATATAATTAAGCCTTAGCCTTTAGAGGTTAAGCTGTTCTCAGACCGGTCACAGAGAGCTCTGTTTTGGCAGGACAGATTATTTCTTATCACCTGCCTGTTGCAGAACGCTTAGGTATTGACTCTGGCCAACACCAAAGCCGAGACAGATGTTGGATCTTAGCAGACGCAGCAGTTCCTACGTTCTGCTATTCGTATACAAGTCATCACTATGCCTACCCAAAAACAAACCCTGAGCTGCTCAGGCAACACAAGCCAGTGATAATCCTTACTCTTTCAAGTTACAGCACCAAAGCAGCACATCACTACACAAACTTTAGTAATTGCCCTATCTTCAGCAGAACAATCTCCAGGACTGAAGGCAGAGTTTGATTCACTGAATGTGCAGCAATTCCTATACAAAGATGTTGCTTTTGACACTTCCTTATCGTTTTTATGTATCACTCAATAAGCAGCAAGCATACTCAGTAAACTGGATAAGGAGTGAGTAAAGACCTGGGACCAATCTGATCTCTCCCCTTTTAGACTAATCCAGTGACTTCAATATAGTCAAACCCCTATGGTTGCAACATCAATATTATTCCCCAAAAGACAGTTTAAAGACCCTGGACATCTAAATAACTTCACTATACACACAAATGACTAATGTTCCATGCTCTTTATTATAGCATCCAGGGAGTAAAAATCGGTCAGCAACAGAATTCTCAGAGGGGGGAAAACAAACAAACAAACAAACAAAAAAATCTAACTCTGAAGAAAGGCTGGATGTTGGGAAATTATTTGTTAAAAACTCAGACAGTCATGAACATTACTGTCTCTGCTCAGGCAAAACAATGGAGCGTGGAATGTTTCACAAGAATCTGCAACTGAGAGTTTTGAAACAAAGAAGGACAAAATGGTGCAACTGCCATCCCTGACAACCTTTTCCTCCCACATTTTATACTTCAGGGTTTTGCTTTTCAAAATAATGGACACTTATTTTTTTTCCTCTTGACCTGGCTGTACATATAGAGCACAGAGCAAAAAAAGGAGGACTTCCAGTGTCTTCAAATAGACCTGAATCGAGTCCTCATGCCAGTGGGACAAACTGCTCTCGCTCATCCCCCTAGCCTGACTTCGAGTGAGTGAATTAGGGCTGCAAAATAGGGCAGTTAACAGCAAAAGCCCTGTTAACTACATACGAATTTATGCACCCTCACACACTGTAAAAGGCAGAACAGCTCAATCCCAATTTCCAGTCATCTGCCTGCCAGAAATGAGGTTACGAATGAAGCCTCTTTCCTTGTCTTTAGATAGTGCACTTAGGTTTCCTGGTGCTGAACAGGGATCAAACTCTCACTAAGGCTGTAACAGCTTTCAGGACAGGTAGAACAGTCTTGTGTTAACTCTGATGATTCTGAGATCTTTGGTAACCTCATCAGCAGCACTGCAAGCTCAACATTTTTCATGATGCACCTTCTGCTCTGCTTCCCCTGTTCTCACAAGTTTGTGGGAATTTAATACCTTTAAGGATTTTGTCAGATCTGACTGAAACTGGTCACTAGGTTCAGAAGCATTCCAGATCCAGACAGAGAGACACACATAACACAACTGCATATGTCTTATTTCCTTAGGAAAGTGAGAGAAATTACTATTTTTTTTATGCTTCCTCTCAGTGCGTGGCTTTAGGCAACCCATTCTCCTTCTGTTTATCCATCTGTGAAAGTGAGAGAGCATCTACCTTCCCCACAGTGACAGATGCTTAATTAATTCTAGAGGGTGAAATTCAACCCTTTGCAGACAGCCAGCACAGGACCCAGAAAGCATTTGCACCTTATTTCAGGGCTATAAGTAAAATGCAAATATTGCACGTGTAGCAGCACACAGAGAGGTTATGAATGCGAAATCCCAGTCTACTTCAAGTCAACTGAAGCAGATGCATCCGTTATCAAGCCACCATAGGAGCGTTCCCATCACTCAGGGGCAATGGCTGAAATATTGCTATTTCCCACATTTAACAGAGTTGTTGACGCATTTCCACGGGCTGCCCCAGCCACTCAGTTGTGCTTGTTACAACTGCCCACCGTCACCTGTCTTGCCCTCCTTGGAACTGGAATCGTCAACATTTGTGAGTTTGTGCAATACCTAATGCAATCTATCCAAAATCTCTTCCCTAAGACTCTTCTATAATACAGCAATGACACTAAGGGCACTAACTCCAGCTCTGGGTTAAACTCTGGCATGTGCCTTGTCGAAACAAACTAATCCAAGTTTGTTTTGCAAGAATATTCACAGGAAAATTCTTCCCTACACCTCGACCACTACTTGCTGTACTCTGCAGGACTACTGAAACATTTTCCACCAGAGTGCAGATGCCATATGGGTACGTAGGCTCAATTAACACATGCTGACAGATAGCAAGACACTGAAAACAAAAAACAAAACAAAGAAACAAAAAAACCACGAAGCCTTGGCAAGCTTGAAAAGTTGCAGTATTGATTACATCATATTGCATCTTGTAGCACTTTAACTTTTGAGGCTGCTCTGCTGGGTGAAAAAAGTCAGAGAAGCAATAGGGAAGCCTGAAAGGAAAAGACAGAAAGGGTTGGTTCTTAGAGGAGGCACTGGGTCAGGACTGATCAGCAAGCATCGCGGCAGAGACTGTCCTGCCAGCTTCCCTCGCCAAGGGTGGGCAAAGGCCCTTCACGGAGCAGACGTTTTATTACTCACACATCTCTGACTACCCAAACTGATCTTAAAGCACTCTGGCATGTCCCAAGGGTCATTAGAGATGACTTCCTCTCTGCATTAATAATGAAACAGCTCTTAACCAAAATTAAACTGGAGCAGCTTAACAGCATTTTCAAATTGACAAATCTGAAACAGCTAATTTCTTATTCCCCTCTTGCCCATACAATTAGCAATGGGAGAAAACGTCAAGGTTTTCTCTCTCAAGCGCTGAAGAATCTTCAAAACTTCTATAGGAGACAGAAACAAGTGGCCATCTCCCTCTGATTAAATGATTTGACACCTCCTTCAAAGCTGTGCAGAGACTGCACAAGAGCTCAGAAAAAATATGACTAAGCAAAACCAGAAATGGTTTTCCTAACTGGAAAAACGATGGAGTTGCAAGATACAGGTTCATCCTCCACTTACCACAGAACAATGCTTCACCAGATTCTTTCAGAGCTGAATTGACTGGAAAGTGCATATGCCTGTGTACCTGCTGTACATCATGCAACTTCTGCGCTCGTCTTGCACTGAGTACCAGCTGGACTAAGCACATGCCCCTTGGTCTCCTGGTAAACAACCATCTGCACATGCAGACACGGTCATAGACTTTAATTAAAAAAAAAAAAGAAAGCTTTCCATGCCCACCTACATAGCTTAGAAGCCACTTCCAATTTTCAAAACAGAGCAGGAGTTTCAGTATCTGTTCCTCTCAGGTAAAGCTCCTAAATGCTGCAATATTTTTTGGAAAAGGATTTAGACTTTACACTCAGTTGGAATAACGCTGTCACTACATCTGTGGCTGACTTTTCTATGGCTACACGTGAGCGTCAAATGCTCTGCTTCTCAGCCCAATGCCTGAACCTTAAAAGCCGCTTTCCCCTGTCACACGCTACAAAATTAGAAGCGCTGGAAATACGGCGCAAATGGAATCCATAATGAGGAGTTTTGACCCACTTAATGGACAGCCCTTTTGTAGTTTACTATAACACAGCAAACAGATCAGGTTTTCGGCATGTCCTAACAAAACATAGCCCTGCTGGATGTTCTAGAAATAGCTGTATATGTTCTGAGATGACGAATTTATGGAGTATGAATTCACAATGCACCAATGCTCTGGGGGAAAAACAGCCAGCAACTAAACATGCAGCAGCCGATGCAGCAAGTCAGAGTAAATGTCGGATGTGCTACACGGTTCAGGTCTTTCTGTTTCCATTTGACTCATCCAACAAGAGCAAATGACGCAAGTCACTGTGACAGCCTAGAAGGCACCAAACTGTCAGTCCAGTGATCTGTGATGAACAACAATAAAGTTTCCTTCCTCCAGAAAGAGCAAAAGAGCACCCATTCACTCTGCAACGCTTTCACTACGGCCTGCATGCATCCACTGAGGCTCAAACACTGGCGTGATGCACAGCAAACATTTCACCTGGGGAAGAGGGAAAATGACGAGGATATTGACAAGGAAGATTTTCCCTCCTGTCTCTCTCTGTCAAACACAGGAAACAAAAATAAAGGATGAAATCCGCCCCTTCTGTAAACTAAAACAATCTCGACTAGGGAAAGAAAATAAAAAATCCTGCCTGGTTATCCCATGTGGAGCTTGCAAGGGCCTGGCGAACAACACGTCAGAACAAATAAGTGCTTGGACTTGTTAAGCACGTACGGATCAGATCACTGTGTGGCCAGTAGGGGAGCTAAATAGGAACGAGAGGCGGAAGAGACGGGCACGTGCAGTCTTTCAAAGAGACCTGCCCTACAGGGAACAGCACTTAAGCATGCACCATATTTCTCTCTGCTTCAAACGAGGATAGTGTCCTTAATTTAATCTGGATGTAAACAATCTCAGCAGCGAAGAATCACAGTACTGAGTTTACATTAACAACCGTGTGCTAAGGGACGTCATACCAGAAGGTCCCAGCACAGGCAATTTGAGTCGGTGTTGGGTCCGTCTCAGTTTCATTTTGGTGGCTAAATATGGAAGAAGAGCTGGAGTATGGTTTTGAAGAGAGGTGCTTCAAAACTCCAGGTAAGTTCAGTGTCCCCGGGCAAAAGGTGTTAAAACTACAAAGACTGAACCACTCGTTGCCCCAATAGTTTAGGGAAACAGAGGGGAAACTTGCTGATTAAACAGCAGCAGTAAGTAGTCCACTGCTCTGCTCGTAAGAGCACTTTGAGAACCTGCCTCCTACACCTTTATAAGCATCAACTCAAGGGAAAGGATTTGAAGATCAAGAAACAGTCCCACATCTGAAGATGAGGACAAATGACCTCTTCCAGCTTTGATGAAACAGCAAAGGGGAAACATCCTTTGCTGTTCTGAAGGGGAAAGAAAATATGCACTCAAGAAACGAAACAGATTTCTTAGGTGACAGAGGCAGAAAAGCATGTTGCAGAGCAGATCTCCAGAATGTTTTCAGAAACCTGCCGCAAAGCTGGTGGCAAGAACTTCAGCCTTTGATAACATGCTGACTGGTAGCCCGGAAGCAATCTTTGCTGCATTCCTGCTGCCCTGAGAAACATTTAATTCACCAGCCACTTCCACCACCTGATGCTCAGTTCACCTGCATCCCTTCGTCACCACTGCCCCGCTGCTTCGCTTACTTGTACCAAGAAACTGAAATAAAAAGGGACACAAAAAAAATGAACAACTGTGCATTACACAGTGGGGCCCCAATCGTGATTCACTCTCCGTTCCTTTCCCCCTTCCCACCTTGCTTTGTACACTGCACAGATGTTTAACTCTGATGTCTGCTTACTTTCTCAAGTGCCTTACTGCAGCAGCTGGTCCCCAGACAGAGGCTTTCTTCCTCCAGCTCTCCCTTCTGTTCCACGCAGAAGGAGAGCTTGCTGCTATCCTTTCTTCTCGTGCAGGAATGCTAAAGCCTTCTACCTCTTACATTAACTGCAAAAACTGTGGAAAAGAGGGTTCTTTTCCTCCCTTTTCTGGCTGTATGTTTCTTTTTGCCTAAGAAGTCTAGCCTCTTCAAATGAGTATTATGCCAAAGCATTCATCTCATACCCGACTGCTGCGCTAACACTATAAGATAAAAATCCACCCCCGTGGTGAGGGTGGAGGAGAACACTTCAGACAGATCTTGGTGCGCATGAGCACACAGAATAAAATTCAATCAGGGCTAAGGTTCAACACCACCAGTATCCCAGTTACTTCCATAAAACAAAAGCTATGGGGAACTTAATAAACAATAAAAGGAAAAACAGGGTGGTGGGGCCTACACGGTATAGGCAGATGTGGGATAATTCACCTGTCCCTATTATGCCCAATTAGAAAGACCTGCAGATTGTAGTATCCAAATGGTAACATTCTGGTGGGGTTTTTCCCTGCCCCAAGAAAACATTAACCCAGACACAAAGAAGGTATGTTGATTTAAGCAGCTATCCAAAAATCCCCCTTCTACGCTTCTGTACTAAAATCTTCAGGATAAACTGAGCTTCTCCGCCCGGCTAAGTTAAATTTAAGGTATATACCAAAAATATATAGTTTCTTCCATGTTATTAAAATTGAAAAGCAGTATATCAGAGGTGTATTGTCATGACATACAGTTCTCAGGCACTATATTTTATACGGATGTAATTATTCCAGCTATTCATCACAGAACTCCAAATCCAACCTTCAAAACCATCGTAACGCCAGATTCATGGAATCCAGCTGTTATTAAATACCAATAGGCTCCATTATCACTTTTTGTATCTGAACACTGTAATATCAGCTATTAGTCTTCTATATTAAAGTTGCATCTTTCAAAAAGAATGACTTCCCTTTGCAACAATGGTAAATGTTAACTACCCTGTATATTTCAGTCATATATACATTATGCATAAGACTGTGATCTGACGAACAATAATGGAGAAAAACAGAAAGCAACAGAAAGACTTGCTT
The DNA here is from genome assembly GCF_040807025.1 of Struthio camelus. Taxonomy (NCBI): domain Eukaryota; kingdom Metazoa; phylum Chordata; class Aves; order Struthioniformes; family Struthionidae; genus Struthio; species Struthio camelus. The sequence goes on along the minus strand of NC_090968.1, from coordinate 3,857,390 downwards.
TGTAAAAGATTTCTTTCTTTTCTCAGACGAAAGACATGCATTGCACAATGGAAAAAAATATTTGGAATAAAGTGTCAAAGTCTTTTTCCATTGGGACACAGAAATATGGTTCAGTATTTCTGAAAGAATTGAGTTCTTCATAGCAAAACAATGCATTAAAACGAAACGGTGGTTAACGTTACTTTTATGATAGTAATGCCTAAAGCATTGTTGTGATGACCTGTACAAGGCACTGTACAGGCAAACCGGAAGAAGTGCTTGTCTGTCTTTTGTATTTGAATTGTAAACTCTTCACAGCACAGATAAAGTATAAGTAGAGCATACATAGACCAAAGCAAACTGAGAAGAGAACCTGTGTTTTCTCCGCTCTTGTTTAAAGTGCTATCCAATATGTCAGACCGCCACAATCCAAATGTTTTTAACCAACATATGGGATGCATCATTCCCACATCCACGATCACAAGAGTCAGTGAGGTTCTGCAAAGCTGCTCTGACAATCTTAAGCCTCAAAGTTTGATTTGGATACCTGTGATCAGACCTCACTTCGAAGATACATGCAAATTGTAAATCTCATTGCTTTTCCAGAAAGTAAGGTACACCAGCGTTAGCGTCAGATTTAAATTAATGTTTACATTGATAAGTAAATTGAAAATTACACTGCTTGCATGCATTACATAAGCTAATTCCAAATCCCGATTTGCAAATATTTACAGAGCTCTAACTCAGTCATTAAACTAGATACTTACAAATCATTTGGAAATCACTAGTTTATGCCAACTTCATTTTTCATACAGTGAAATTAGGCATGAACGGGTAGCAAAGTAGCTGAAATGCCCCGTTATTTCCTGTTCCAATTCACAAGGCAGGAAGGAGGCTATCTGTATTGAGGCTGACGCTGAAGATTCAACAGCGGCGCTGGTTATGCCAGGTTAAGCGGTTGCTGTTTTCCCCTCCCTCGGTCAGCAGCTGCTCCTTCCCGTTCGGGGCCGTTGGGCAATCAGATCAGCGCCCCAGCCTGGTTTACCACCTGGCCACACAAACAGGTATGGTGAAGCAACAAACTGAAAAACAAGGCGGCCTACTAAAACGAACACTGACACCGAAAATTTGCCATGCTATGCCCTAGGACACTAGACATTACCTGACCTGTCTACATTAACCTGTGTACTTCAGCTCCTGGTCTAATTGAAGATGCTGCTTTTGAAATTGATAATTCTGCATTAATTACAGTGGTGCTAAAGGAAGCAACTTGAAGTACCAATGATGCTGCAGAAGAGCCTGCAAGGATATTACTTTTAGGGATGCCGTATCTATTCCCTCTTGGAATAAGATTAGGATGCCCTTGCTCCCCACAAGCAGTACTTGACTTTTTACATACTTCAACTAATTTCACCAAGAGCTCTCATTCTACTCAGCGCCAGTATCTGCGTTGCAATCTAGAATTTAATAGCTTCCACATAAAACTTTTAGGCGTATTGATATATTTTTAATGTAGAATATAGATAGTCAGATATTAACACTTGCTCATTTACAAACTGCTGATTTTATAAAAGCAAGCGACATGACTCTACTATGGATCAGCAGGAGATGTTACAGGTTAAAACCGAAAGCCAGAGGTTCTTTAACAGTATTACTGAATTGATTATTGAATAATATAATCAATATTAATCCTTCTTTCAGAAATAATTTCTATTTTTTTCAAATGCTAAAGCATCTGTACACATTGTAAAAAGAAAGCTTTTTTTTAAACCTGGCATTTAAGAAGAAAAAGAAATTGCTCTAGTTATGTCATCAAAGGCTACAATGCCCTACAACCTAAAATTTGACTACTTCCTTCTAATCAAATTGCCATAGGTTTGTACAAAGGTGAGTTTCAAACCAGTTTAAATACCATATTTGGTCATATCTACCTTTGAAAGTATGGAATGAAGTTAGAGAATCGCAAGCTTCCTGCCTACACACGCGAACACTCCTGTGGTAAGTGCCCACGTGATTTCTCTGTTCCTACTTGCAACCCACTTCAGAAGTCAAACAAGAACGGAGCACTTTTATTCTGCAACAAAATCAGACACTCAGCTAGAAGAAAAACTGTATTAGCATGCTCAGCCCCACATTTCTTCTTAGGCATAAGGGGACCACATGAAACTAACCCTTTTCGACATACAGGAAAGCAGCATCCTTCTTTCAAATAAGGACAGCATAGGGGAATACTCGACAATTCCTCACAATTTTGTTCCCTGTTGCATGAACGGGGGGGCAACACATTTCATGACCCATCACTCTTCCTTGCCGCTTTTCCCAAAAATGTTAAAAAGCCTCTGTAAACTCATTCCTGAACATAACAATGCATGACTTCAGGCTCCTCCAAGAACGCTCAGCATAAAGTTCACAGCAAAGTAACAGCCGTTATTGAAAGACCGTTTCCAAAGAGGGCGCAAACCATTTGATGGACATAATAGAAATAGCACAGAAAAACTGTTGACGTTTCCTTAGGATTCATGCAGAGCTAAACTTGCAATAGGTATTGATTTTTTGTTTTCTTCACAAGTATACGTACGTTATTTAATACAACTGAACAGTTTGTAAACCCAACTTTCTTGTGCTGTTGAAATACTGATGTCTTTTAGATGACTGAAACCTCTCCTGCAAATCTCAATTCCACATAGGAAGTGCACTGCTCTAAAATACTACAGCTTTATCTACGCCAAAGCAAAAACTAGCATTTTCTTAACTGACACGGTGCTCTGTTATGGTTTTTACAAGTTGATCACCATGTTCCACGTCTCCTCAGAAAAAATTCACTTCCTTTCTTTTTCCTGTTCAAAAAGGACTTCTCGTCTTTTCCAAAACTTCATTTTTACCAGTTCAAGTATTTTCACAGTAGACCAGCAGTCCTTTCAAGTTGGCATCATCACTCCTACTACCACCAAGAAAACACCGTATAAACGATTATCAAATAATCTTCACACACGAATAGCTAGCTTGTCCTATGCAGCATATCAGCTTTTAGAACGCTTATGTATCCCAACAAGACTATATAAGGGGCTTTAGAGGGGAAAAAATTCAATTGCACCGTTGTTATTGACACTAGAACAACCGCTAATATTGCAGTATAATCCTTCATTGCCAGGGTGCCAGTCTTTCTTACCCTCCCAGCCAAACACCAAATCATCATACAGTTCAGCTTTACAAGAGATACCTCAAATGCGCATCAGAGAACAACATGAGTAACTCACAAGGCCTCTAGGGCTTTCACTGTGCAATCAAGGGACTGAGTGACATCCCAGCCTTGCACAAACTGCTCGCGAGCTCCGTGAGGCTAGGGAGCCACTGAACAGCAGGCTTAGCTCTTGAGACTACGCTTCTGAATTAAAGACAATCTCTGCCCACCGGTACTACTGATCAGCATTTCTTAAAGGCTTCTCTGCACATGGTTTGAGACTGGGAAAAGTGGCAAGTCTTACTCCACTTCTACTGGGCATTCGCCTACTCTTCCCCTTTGTCAAGTCCCTTGTCTCTATATAGTGTCCAATTCTTGCTCTTTAAAAATTCTAAGAGCCCAAGATCCGATAGCTGGGTAGCAACAAACTGGTATTAACACCAAAGCACTGGACTTGGTCTCACACCTGCACAAAGATCCTGTTAGTCTTAGCAGACCAAGTGTACCTACTTCCTACTTACACACCCTTTTGGTTTTCCAATTTTCCATCACATAAGAGATAAAGCAAAATAACTCCAGAAGACGGATGGAAAATTTAAGGTTACAGCTAGCTTGACGTGCCTTTTTCTAAGCAGTCTGATCTGTACCAGAGATACCAAACTGGATGAGTTTCTATACCACGCACAGCTTCCCTGTTTTACTCACAGCTAATAAATTCCCAGCAGGGATCAGGTGATCCTTTGTATTTGGTACAGGGCATAGGACTCTGATGCTGTGGCACCCTGAAGATCAAATTACAAACAAGAATAAACAGTATTTAATGAAGAACATACACTTTGAACTAATTGACTCCATCGTGCACTTCAGAAAGCTAGCTCAGCACTGAAAAGATACTAGAATTCTGCTTGCTCCACTAACGGAAACAAGAGAGAAAAGCTTTTAATGTTTTTCCATGTCTGCTTCCCACCATGATTTAACTCAGGCAGGGAGCTACATATGGGGAAACTGAGGCACAGAGGACTGAGGTGGCAACTCCCAAGTCAGAACTGTGAGGAAAATGCAGTTACATAGATTAGCATAGTCAGAGTGATTTTACAAACTCGATAGACGCAGGCTAGAGAAAAAAGGTGGGACAAGACAAAACAGTTTTCCAAATAACACTGATTGCAGTTGCCGTCTATCTTTTTGCATTATATAATATTAATTTTAAAAGGGTATTTTTGGCACTAATAAAGAACAATAGGAGGTGGACTTCTCCGTTGCCCTGTAACCTGCGGAACCACATGCATCTGTGGAAGGCTAGTATGAAACACCTGTTGGTCTGTATAGCAGGATTTTACACACCTCACGTGCCAAATGACGGTTGAAAAGATGACCTTGCGTTTAACCTCCTTGGCCCGGATCTGGACTTCCGCGCAGCACAGCAAGTTCTTCCTTGCTTGATACTTAAGATCAACTTTGAGCATAAAAGCGGAGGTGAAGCCCCACATAAGGTTCCTGCTGGATCTTGGGCTGAGGAAATAACCCACTTCCCTCCTTTCACTTTACTCCCAAAACACCTATTTGAAGGTCCTCTCAAGATGGCGCTCATAAGGGATTTCCGCTACGGTACCAGCAGAACATTGCCGTGAGCGCTCGCTCAGCTTTCCTTTCCATATAAAAGATGCAATCAGCTGATGCACGCTGCGCTTTGCTTCTCTGTTCTCGACAAGCTATTTACTGCAGAAAATGAGGACTATCTTGACACAGCTGGGCTTGCACGACGCAAAAAAACCCTCCAAGATTCTAAAACGCTCTTTTGTCTATCAGTGGCTACTGAAGCTAGCCTGATACAAAGCTCTGCTAAACAATTAGGCCCATGCATATATTCCTGTACAATTATTATATTTATTATATTATTATATTATATTGGAGGAAAAAGAGCGCTAGCGCTCCCGTTTTACCCATGGGGAACTGAATAACGTAAACAGAGCCTAAACGACTTCCCCAGATCTCTCACGGAGTTTTACCTCATGCAGCGGATGTGAAGGCAGATCTCTAGAATCACACAGCCAAAACCTTAACAAGAAGTTCACACAAACTATATTCTGGACAGCTTTAACATCTATCCCTTTCTGTCATGCATCATCAGTTAATTTAAGCCTGAACTTTCAGATACCACAGCACAGGCTTCTACTTGTTCATCTACATCTCTATCAACCTGTCTTAACCATCTGTCATTTGCATTATTTATCAAACTCTGACAGCATGCACAGCACTCCACCAAAAACATATGGAAAGAGCCAAGTCTTGCCCAGAGGAGCTTATAATCTAAACGATGTGAGATATGACGTGAGAGAAAAGCCAGGTGTGCCACAGAACATCTGTCAAGACGTACTGGACAAGACATAAATTCGCCGCTTTTCAATCAATATGCCTAAGCACATCATAGTAATAATCTAAGAGCTGAGGAGAGGTCAGGGATGCTCATACTGAGGTGATGGCTCCCTGTGGTAATACCTGAAGCTTTACCTGTTACTGCATCAAGGCTTCAAACCGATTTCCTTGCTAGGAATACCTGACATTCCTTGGGCATTTAATCCAGGACTATCAGTCAACATTTTCTTTTGATGGTTATTGCCAGCAGGAGTCTAACAGTGCACATCAATTATACGTGAGTCTCTCACGTTGCTGTCCACACTTTGTCCAGCTGCCTAAAGGCTGTTCTTAGTAGCAACATAGTTAAGGAAGTCCAAGCACAACAAGGTACATGGAGTTTAGACAGAGTCCCATTCACCACAAATGCAGTTTTACCTCGCTGGCTGTTCTCCAGAACTCTATTTTAAAAGGGAAAAATCAAAGCAAAACAGAGCTACGCAAGTCCTACCTGCGCTTTCCAAGACGACTGTGATTAGGATGCTTCTACTCATCATTTCACTGTGCTACAGTCCTTCACCAAAAATTTTATCAAAGGAAAATAAAACATATTAACTAACTACTATCAACCAAAAGATATCAGAATACATAACTTCCGTCTTCACTAGGGCATTAGCACTTGTCCAAATGTTTTCTACCATCTCAAAAAAGTCACCCATCAAAAAAAGATAATTCTTTAGTTTTTTAAGAATAACTTCTTATACCTTAAGAGCAATGATTTATCTATGTAAACAAGAACATAAGTAGCTAGAGATGTCTATTTTACAAATACTTTAGTAATACATGTTATTTTAGTTTCTCTGATTCTAAAACCAGCTACATTTTCCACACCAACGAGCTTAAGCAAAAAGAACATTGCATGCTGATCTGCCGGACCAGCAGGAACTCCAAGTACTACTTCAAAACGTATTTGCATAGATAAATATAAACTAATACACATTTGCATCTCAACAGATACAATTTCAGTTCTCGAAAAAGTAAAGACTCCGTATTTTGGTATATCTTAATATTTACATACTTTAGGTGCTTACTTGTAGATGTACGAAAGGCATTTCTTTCCTTTTGATCAGCTGTTATAAAGTCCCACAAAGCCACTGAATTGGAATGTTGTAATAGTAACCTCAAAGCAGAGCAAAAAGCATGTGACTATATTCAGGTGAAAGGAATAACCCACCAAAACTAATCTACCCTTCTTCAGCTGTGCTTTACCTTCCAGCTACCACAATTTTTTTTTTTTTAATGACTGTGGAAAGCCTTTGCCAAGGCAACAAGCAGCTGCAGACCTTCTTGTCTCTTTCAAACATGTATTAATAATCCATTGTTTCAACAGAACAGCTTCTATGACCACGCAGGTGCTCTAAAAAGCCCAGGCTTTCTATATAGGAGAAGCTTAAAAAATCCCCGCGTTTTTCAGAGGGCTTAGTATCTCTGCTATTTTATCCTAGATGGTTCCACCCTAAGTGTTTCCAACTCTTCTGAGTCGTGCAATGCTTTGCAGGGAGAGGACAAAAAAAATCTTAGCTATTAGGTTCTTACAAGTAAGTGGGAATCTCAGTTCCTATTACAATTTCTATTAAATGTCTCAGCGCACAGCCTTGGTGAAAAAAGCTGGAATACTTTTAAAATTTTAAGGTTTCAAACACTAGCCAAACAATACAAGCGCATCACTTTATTAAAGTTCCGTAAGAAGTCAGTCTGTATAGAAACAGAATAGACTAACAACGAAAGAATGATAAAAAGAGAAAGGCATTGTCTCAGACTCAAAGGTGGAGAATGGAACAGATTCAACCAGAAGCACAGAAAAAGCTTACGGCAGAGACTGGACTCGGGCACTGCCGGAAGCAGGCCTCTGCACTTAACTGTTGACAAAAGCACTCAGGGTTGTCCTATCATTCCCATGCCAGCATCTCCAGTTACTTCCATTTGCTGTTAGTTCCCAAGACCTCGTATACATCCTACTACACTAGGTTTTCAACAAAGATGCGCAAAACAGGGACTGATTTCTTCATTCTGGACTCAACTAAAAAAGTGAACAACAAATAGGTCTAGCACATAATCTGTGCAAGACTTCAAGCCCTTTGCTAGTTTGGCTAGTGAGAAAACGAACTGTAAATCATTCCCAAAGAACTTGCAGATAAACTGTAAACTAATTAATATCAGAATTATTGATGCACAGCAAACACTTTGTGAAGAATTTATCCGACACTGCCACCAGTTTACACTTTATAGCACTGATTTATAAATCATTGAACAGTGTCATGTCCAATGAACGCTTTATGAATGTTTGCCAGCCATTTATCTTACACACTATGCTATAAATACATTGCAAATACTGAGTATGTTATTTGTAAATTACAATCTGTGTACTGCCTATCACAGCTTAGAGGCATGCTCATTCTTCTGCCTCGTACATGGTACTTACAAAAGGAACCTAGCCCCACACTTTGGGTTTAGTGGTATGAAATACAATTCTTGCCTCTGATCATTCAGTAATGCTAGTCTTCTATCACATCTCTGTTATATTTTCAGGCATGCGTACTTGTTCTTCCTACCATGCCTTTCCTGAAGCATTGGAGGCGTTCCCCATAAGCATCCGCCTTCTGTAGGCTCCTCTACCTACTTCCTTTGTCACAAAGCTTAAGAAAAAAAAAAGACTCTTGGCATTGCTTAGAGCGCTCTGAGGTTGGCACTGCTGCCTTTTTAACCATATTCTAACCACCAAACATTCTTATTTCCAACCTTCCTTACAGCCAATATTCTGTTCATGTGCTTTTTTGTACGCCTGCACTCATATGCTTTGCCTTGAATGATCCCCAGATAGAAAGTTCTTCAGGCAGGAACTGCCTTTTTCTTCTGTTCCTTATAGCACAGTTAGATAGAACTACTGACCCTGGATTCAGGATTGGGACCACGTGGAGTAAAGACAAACATTAAATTACATTAAGTATGAACTCAAATAAGGCCTGATTCATTTCTTTATCACATCTCTTCAATGCTAAGTGCTCCAACTTGTCAAATGTCAGGGAATAGCTGAGAAGTATGCCTGTATTAGTCAAATCTTCTTCCAGTCTGACAGGTCCTCACAAATGTCCTAAAAGTAGACATATATCTAGAAGAAATCACAGATCCCAAGGTATTAAGATGAGAAAGGGCTACTGTGCTCAGTCTGCCTAACCTCTTGCATGAGGCAGGCCAAAAAAGGTCACCCAACAGATTATTCACTGAAACCATGGATATTTCTCAGGTGAGGCACAAGGTAGACAGAAAAATAACACTGTGAGCAACTTGATTTAACTTTGAAGTTAGCCCTGCTTTTAGCAGGAGGTCGGTCTAGATAACCTCCAGAGGACCTTTCCAATCCACATTTTTCTCCTATCCTATGATATCATTTGGCTAGCCCCACTGCTTTTAATGAAGCGTCCAAACGCAGTTAAGTTCAATCTTTCCTGAAAATTCAGCCTGAATAAGCAAGTACAGATGGTGACACAAAATATATTTTGTTCTAAATTGCTGGTACATGCTTTTTTCTCCCCCCCCCCCCCCCTTGGAAGCAAAACACACAAACGCAAAAAGTAGTACGCTAGCCCTCTTTCTTTTTTAACTCTAAATCCTAAGAGGGCTTTGGAAGAAAATGCCTTCTTCTTCCTGCTTCCATCAGCCTATCAAGATCCCCTAATTCCTGCTGTTTTCAGAACCACTTTTAGCAAGTAAGAGTGCTTCAGATCACTGGGGAGTCTGAAGCTCTGATTGAAAGTCACGAGCTACCATAGCTTTTGCATTACCAAATTGATTTTGCCTGCCTTTTAAACACGTAAAATATCACGGTGGGGATAGCACAGGAGGGGGGAAATAGGTTTTTTTTTCCTGACTTTATTATCATTATTTCTGTTTCAGTTGTACCAAAAGTTGTCACTGATACCAAGGCTGCACTGGTGCAAAATGCTGGACATCGGAGGCAGGCTTTGTCCTAAAAAGCTCCTAAGTGAAACGAGAGACACTAACAGCTAGGAGGGGAAAAGAAAGTAAAGCAGTTTTCCCAAAACCACGTCGTAAAGCAGTAGCATGGTCAGTAGCATGACTCTCTCCTGACACCCCACAGTTGAAGCAGCAGGTCCCTGTGGAGTTCCTGCAGTTGCTATGCAATTAGCTATCTTACATTCCTGTCCACAGGAATGCAGCAGGAATAAGATCTACTACTTGGCCAGGTGGCAGCTGATCAGCTGCGTCTTGCCTCCAGGAGAGGCAGTAACTCTTTAGTTACCGAGGGCAGCCTTGTCCTCTCCCTTTTCTGCCCAATTTTGGATACTTTCTAGAGAAAAGCCACAAATTTCATCAGAAAAGCAAGACATGTTTTTAGCAGCTTATCTGCACCTATTTCAGAAAACTTTTCTTACCTGTAGTTAAATTATACAACAAAAGCAATAAATTTAATATGTTGCCCACTTACGTTTTAAAGTTGCCTAATTTCCTAGGATGATATATTTTAAAGCCACTGAGGAGCACCATGTCTTTGTAGCTAGCAGGTAATATTCACATCCATCTCCGCAGTCAATTGAAGACTTCAGTACGGCTGAGCTAGCACGAGGGGGCTGCTTGGCAGTGATGCTGTGGAGGATCTGCCTGCCTCAAACGCAGTTTTTTTTTTTGCCACGCTGAAATACGTAATGACAAGGGCGTAAGGTATCTCTTGACTCCAGGAATGACTGATATTCTCTTCTGCAGACTAATTCACTCTACCCTGCCCACCTATTATGAAAACGCCTGTCACAGACCATCAAAGCAAATAATGGGCATTAAGTATTAGTGAAATAACTGCACTGGAAACACACGAGGGGAACAGTTCCTTCTGCAGTCCACGGATCACCCCAGAACATGGCTGCAGAACGGCTATTTCTTTAGTTTCCTTATTCCACTTTGCCATAGATAGTTAATCTTTCTAACTCTTCTACCAGTATTGAGTTAGGGTAGCTGGTTTATTATGGTGAGGGCTGATTTACCTATTTACCACTGATAACTACACCTTCCAAGATAAGGATGATCAAACCTCATCCTTCTAGTGACGAGCAGGGCTCTATGCTGGTCAAAAAAATCTTTTTCCACCCTCACAGGGCACTGGGGAACAAGGAGCCCAAACTCTACCAAGTCTGATGGAATCTTCTTCATTGCTATTACGTGGAAGGTATGTCAATACCGGGGGCATGGGCAATAATATCAGATAGGTAATTTCTTTTTTTTGATTTAAGGCAATATTCCAGATTGATGGACCTACAGCCTTATCAAACCCCCTTTCCTTCATCTAGGTTTAAGAAAGTAAATAGTGACATTTTAAAGGAGCCCAATTACTGGAACCACCTGAAAACTGATTCCCTTCACTACCTAGTACATTTGACACTTAAACCTTGATGCAGCTTAAAAATACCGATAAAACCACTAGATTTGCCATGTACAATGTGGCAAGTTTCTTCATGGACTTTTTTCAATGGGAAATCAAGACAACATTGTGTTTATCCATCTTCAGAACATTTCCCATTCATTATGGTAAAGGGCAGCTTATTCTAAAAGATTTCTAACTTTCAGAGCAAAATATTGCTGGCCTTGGTAATAATTCCAAATAGCAGACAGCTTCTACAGGCTCTGCCTCCCTGGAGGCAGATCCTACCCACAGCGTTATCAGGACAGTATAATTTCAGTGCCCACCGACATCAGCAAAGCTATTACTAGCTACAGACACAGGTAGTCGTCAGTCTTTCCTAAAGTCTTCCAGAACCCGTTATTTGGTCGCATCAGTTAGCATTTGCCAGAGCACAAAGGTCAACAGCTTTGGCCTGAAGCTCAGGCTTTTTTCTAGCTTGTCTGGACACCAAATGACTGTGAGCTCTAACAGCAAGACAGCAGCCTTCTCTGTGAGCCCTGTGGCAACGACCACTCCTATCAGAACGACCACGAAGATGTCATTATAACCTAATGTTCAGCAGTAAGTTCCTTTCAGTAAGACTCTATTTGCTGTTCGCTAGGAGAAGAATCATTAGAGACGCTGTAGGAAGTTTACTAATTCTTGGGCCTTACCTGGGCAACCGATGAGCTGCTCCATCCTCCCTTTCACAGCACAGTCACGTCCGTCAAAAGAACTGTATGAAGAGGAGTAGAAAGGCTTTCCCTAAGAAAAGCGGATGCACGTTTTTAAGCTGAAGTTGTAAAATTATCACACGATTCCAGGAACTGACACTTTAAAAAACAAACAAACAAAAAGACAGGAAACTCATAACGAAAGACTGGAGCCGAACCTGCCTACAGTATTTCTGCATTACAATTAGAGAGCGAGCTTGTATCAAGTCTCTTTGGCTATAGTTGCAGCCATGGTAATACAAGCTCCAGCTTCTGAGTAACCCTATAGAGTCCCAGGCAGGTTTGTATGGAGTCATTTTAGTTTCATCACTACAACCACCTAACTAGCAGTAGATAACACTAGTTCAGGTAGCTCAGTACATGCTGCAATGACACCTCCTACTTTGATCTAAAGCAATCCACCACGTAAATATTTAGTTCTACATGACCTTTGGCACTGAGGTATAATTTTATGTCTTCAAAACTTTCTTGGAACATTACCCTCCTTAATCTTCAGGAGTGCCAAGAAAAGTTACAGGCTTCACACCCAAACTGGCATCAGCATATGAACAGTAGAAAATCAGCAGCATTTACAGGCAGAAAAGCAAGAATTCATGCAGGAGACTGTGCATACAAACAACGTATTTTGTTCTTGGGCAGCAAAATTCCCCAAAACTGCAAAGGAAATGTGTGATCTGACTGTAGTGGGCCCAAGATGGTCCAAAACTGTCAGCTCCAAATATCCACCAAATCATTGCTAAACTCAAGTTCTTTCATTGTTTTTTGCATCAGAAAATGAAAAAAGAGGCTAGGAGGGTTTGTTTTTTACCTTTCCTTTCCTTTCAGTAGTTACGCAAGTTGCTTTTTCCAGAGTGTGGGGGAAGTTGCATCCATGAAGATTAGAAACAGAATTTAAAAATAAAAACAGATATTCTCCAATATTCACATGACTCCAGCAGCTGGGGTTTCAAGGAAAAAACATATAGAGAAACATTAAGTATGAGGGCTTAACATTTCCTTCTCTGATTTTGCTAGCATCAGGCTGGCAGATACACAACTGCCGGCTACAAGACAGAACCACAATTACACGTTTTGTTATGAACCTTATAACTAAAAACATTACCATCCTCATCTTGTAGAGCATGGGAATGCCACTACGCTTTGGATGCTCACTGACATGTATTCTATTGCTGATCCAGAGCCCGCAGAAATCAACGCGCATCTTTCATTTTTAGTTCAACAGGCTGTGGGTCAATGTTCTAAATTCAATTTGAAGGAGCTTCGTGTTTCAAGCTGATTTCCTCCTCTGCCCCTAGTATTGCTAAAACTGACAGAACCAGCTGTAAGCTCATCATCTAGCCTTTTCATCATTTTCTTTTCATTTCCTGTTTAATTCTTAATTCTGAATACATTACCTTCAATGCATCAATTTGACTTTGAACTTCCATGTTACCCTGCAAGCTGTCTAGCTCACAGAATGCATACATACATACATAGTCCTTTTTTCAGAAAAAAATATGTTTTTCAGGTGAGAAACACAGAAGACAATAGTGTGTATAGGAGACAATACTCAGCACTTCCACACATTCATGCATCAAACCCTTACCTTATGGCCAAGCATATTTCCCATATATAAATACTCGAAACCATAAGAAATCATCACATCCTAACACCCATTGCTGTAGTGTTATTCTCCCTCCAATTAAAAAGTTACACCGTTATTTTCTAATCTGAATTGTCTTAGCTTCATCTCAAGGTTTGCATCTCAACAGCCTGCTTTCTGACAGGAAAAACCCTTGAGTGTGTGTGTATATATAGGTGTGGGGGGGGTGCGTATGTGTGTATATATATATGTATGTATGTATAGAAAGGCTTCTCCTTCTCCCTCCCCTCATCCCTCAGGATTATATGAGTGTCCTGATAAAATCATCTTTTAACCTTTTCTTAAGACAGGCTAAATAAACTGGGCTTCTTCAGATTCCCAAACTTAAAATAATTCCTTTAGCTCTTTCTGGGAAGTGAGATAGAGGTGAAACAGGACAAAGTATTGTTCCCTAACGTCCCCTGAGTCACCGTGTTACACATCCAGAGAAACCAAACAAACAGTAGCTTGGCTGTGGTGTCCCAACCACAAAATAATATGTTTATTTTTTTCCACCACTGTTTTTGTTGTCATTTTATTGATAAAAACTACACAAAAACTAACTGATCATAATAATTAATTAAAAAAACCAAAACCATGTTACACATTCTCCTGTGTTTTAGAAACTGTGTCAGCCAGTGAGTTTCACCAAAATACTCTTGCTTTGAAAGATTTTTCCATTTGATCCATTTCAAGCGCATCACTTCCATTTTGGTTTCCAAATGTCCATTAATTTTGCTTACGGCACCGCTGGACTGTAAGTATGAGAGTCGATACTCCGTTGCATGTTATTCCCTTTCTTAGAGACCAAAAAGTAATTATAGTGTCAACAATGAAGCACAATGAAGTAAAAATCAAAAGCACCCTCCATAGCATACAGCCTGTGTCTTAAATGTACATGCACCCAAGTTTCTTTGTTTCTGTTGCATCAATTGCCAATGTCCTTTTGGTTCAACATAAGCTTTAATGCCCATGTCTCAAGTTTGAAATATAACTGCTTGACCATTAAAAAAAAGAAAAAAAAAAGAAAATATATAGCTATTTTTTTAAAAAGAAAAAAAATTAAACAAAACAGATCTCTGAAGAGTAATAAACACTTAATAAGGAAACATGGCTGACCCATCCCACCCAAACCCTTGCCCTCCCTGCCCCCTTTAATTTTTACCTGTGGTTCTCCTTCCCTGGAACCGTGCAATGTAGAAAAATCAAATATACAAACAAAACTCTTAATCCATCCCTTTATGTAGCTAGAGTGAAATCTATTTTTTTTTAATAAGAACTTGACAATCTCTCTTTAATATTTACATTGAGGAATCTGTTTGAAAGTTTAAAGCAAAGAAAATCCTGAAGTTCTCAGTGTGTACTGCATTTCCACAGTCTGCGGAGTTTGCTTTATCCCCTTCCCTTTGTTTGTGTTGGAACATTTGTAACTGGAATGGTTGATTTTAGTTTCTTGCCCTGGTCTCTTCTGAGATGAAAAGTCCCTCAAAAGAACTCCCCACTCCGCCCCCTGAAGAAGTTGTCTCCATCATTAGTTTGGTATTCTCTCAATGTAAATGGCTGGAGCAGCCGAACGCGCAATTGTAGCTATGAAGCTGTGGTCTCGACTGAGTTCCAGGTTGGTTGTCTCAGCCTGCTCCCGGGACATGGTATCGTACCCCTTATTTACATGGAGAGGCTTATGAGCTTGGCAGTATCCGATCATTGGTTGGTCATAACTGTAATAAGGTAAAGTCTTCATGTGGTGAGGTACCTGCACCAGAGAAACAGAGATCAAAAAAGAGAACATGTAAATAATGTGTTTAGTTTAGTCATGCATTTGTACAGCACCTAGCACGATGCAGCCTCAAATACAACGGGTGCTCAGCATATCCACAATATAAACAATCACTGCACGTCTCAGTTCTTGCAGCAAGACAAAGCTTTGATGCTCTTAGGCTGTTTGTAGCACACACAGTTGCCTCTTAATAAGACTACTTGAATTCATATTAGTCGATAGGTCTACTTGTAGATGGAAGTTACGTTTGGTGAAAGCCTACGTAACGCACAGATTTGTTCTGGCCCTTTGCAGTGTGATTAATTCCCTTTTATGGGCTAGATTACAGGAAGTTACGCTTAAGCAATCCATCCGCGGCCAGATTTTCCAAATGGTCTGCCATGCTGAATTGTGACCTCTTTTGGACAATCTGTCTATGACAGTTACACTGAAAACCTTTAAAAAAAATTGAACCTTCTCCCAGCGCCTTGAAAGGGGTTGAGCACTTTTACAAAATCCAGACCAGTCTGAGCATGTCAAAGGACTGGAAAACCTGGCTGCCAGCATATGCAGCTCTCTGCATAGCCAGAACACGTTTACATGGTCCTGTGGACCAGCCCTACGACTAAGCTGCTTGCGTGAAGTCATGGTTTCTTGGGAGTGTTTTCTCTTACAACCCTGTCGAGAGAGACACTATCAGAGAGTCTCCGCTGATGCTCACTAGAGCTGGGCAGATCCTCACCTTGTAAACATGGTCATGTAGTTGAAAAGTCTGCAGGATCTATCCTGAATCCATATCTTTCCTTCATGTAAATATTCAGAAACTGCCAGTCCCTCCTTTTTTTAAAAAAATAAATAAATATCCGGTGCTTGCAAATGTTAATCCTAGAAGTAAATGTGATTTATGACAACATCATATGCAAACCTTGCAGATAATTCTATCATCTGCAAGAGACGAGCTGATCAAGTAGAAAGAAATATGCTTTTAGGAAAAAAACTCACACACTGCAGGCGATACAGGCAAGGGTTTATTCTAATACTGCTAGAAAACCTGAGCTCATTATAGCTGGAGATATCCTACACATAATTCAATCTTGTAACAAATGTTTTTTTATTTTCCATGCTGAACTTTAAATGAAGAATACAGAGCTAATTTATCACAAATTCTCATTGCATGGTGCACTTCATTCAAATAGGCATGAAAAAAGCAATGCATCTCAAAGACATTAAGGCTAATTATAAGTTTTGCAGGGTTAGAGTTCCTCTTGCATTCGGATCTAATAAGCAGTTAAGATTTCCCCCCACCCTTTTCCCTGCAGAACTCTGGAAAGATTCCAAAACTCTCCCACTAATTGGAATTTAGCTGTAAACGTCTTCATTTTACACGGCAGTTGGATGGTAAGAATGCAAAACACACACTGCTCAGTACAATTTAATGGGACAACTGTGTTCGCTTGTGGATCAAATTCAGTCATCGCGCAAGAAACTGTAACTTCCACTGGCTACAGTAGTAGTCATGTCAGTTCGTTATCAGCCCTTGAATTTGTCCTCAGCCTTTAAAGCAACTCTTTATGATTCCATAAAAGCCAAAGACTGCTTTCGTTCTGCATCATTTAGAAATTTAGGTCCTGGCTTCACAGGAACAATACACAGTACACGAATCACCTGAGCATCACTTTTTGTTCCCTTCTCTTCTGCAAACAGGGATTAAAAGGATCTGATCTCAACAACATCCCTTTAGCAAGCCTCTAGTAAAGACTGAATGAAGAAGTGCCAACAATCCTCCCCACAAAGACTAGTTTTTGTGATGCCTCCCAACTCAAGGTGCCAACCATATGAACAGTTTGATCCCTTCCCAATAAAACGTTTCTATATCAAAGTCAAAGCCTTCAGAGGACTGTCCCTCACAAAACAGTGTCTCCTTTCCTTCCCTGAAACTATTTCTCCAAAACATAATCTGTGTTGCATTTCCAGAAACACATGAGGGATCAGTCTGCATTGAGAGTGATAGACTTTTATATAGCTCCATTGTCTTACATTTACAAATGACAGTAAATGAAAATCAGGCCCACAAAAACTTTTTCGTAACCATGGCCTTGACTACAGAAATTATTGCAAATGAGGACAGCTGTAAGACCACTCGCTTTGGTACATGTAAAAAGGACAGAAGAAGACATCAACTATTCTAAACCAAGCTGATACTAGTATATTTTTCATTCAAAGACCAAAAACATATTTACGAAGATCTAAGCTGCTGAGAGTTAGTTTTATAAATATTTTTGCTCCAGATTCTAAAGTAACTTCTATTTTGTTTCATTACTGCTATGGAACTAATGCCCGAGACACCTAGACAAATGTCACCTCAGACAAGTCATTTTTTTGATCGGGAAAATGAGATTATTATTTCCTGCCCCGGTTTACCCTTGGAGACCGGAGCTCTTTGAGGCAAGGGCTGTCTGCGCAGGGACTAAAACAACACGACTGTAACCTAAGCTAGACCCTGTAAGCTGCTATGGCCTCTAAGCAACAAATAAAAATGTGGACAATCTGAATGAAAAAAATCCCAACAGTTCACTAAATGCCTCAGTAAATAAAAGAGACTTTGGGAATCTATGTCGTCATTATATCTGGGCCTTTTACATGGGAGATGCATTTTTCACTGGCTAGAAAGCTGAAGTAAGGCTGAGAAATTATCTGACAGCAGATAAAGGTAGAGCCAAGAAAAGAATCAAGGTCTTCAAGCAGCGTCCTTTGTTCTCTCCTCCAGGCCACGCTGCTGCCGCTAACCACAGACATTTACTCTACAAAACGCTTTAAATTTAGTTTTGGAACATGTTCAACTGTAAACAAAGATAAAGAGACAGGAACAGATACAAAAAGAAACTCTCTTTTCTTTCATATAATCTGTCATAACATCCAATTCAGTTATTGGCTTTATGTGTTCACTCCCAGCTATGTGCCATGACAGCACAGTCCAGTGAAATGTGTGAAGCTGAGGGGTGGGATACAGATTGCCAAGGCATTTAGCAGAGGACACAGCGTTCACAACACTTTCTACTCCCTCTTCATTTCTATCTCCTCTTCCAAAAATTATACCGTCTAATATTTAAAGTGATTTAAACTTTGTGCGGTGGGAGAAACATAAATCAACAAGAGAATGCACTCCAAAGTCATTCAGGTACAGGTGACGGACACTGTGTTTTAGCCCGCGTGTATCATCAAAGAGGTGGTTGTCTTCTGCTCTTCTGCCTTACTCTAAGGTAGCATACTGTCTATCAAATGTTGCAGACAGTTGATTAAGACAATGAAGGACTCTGCTATTTGAGGAAAGCATTGACTCTATTAACCAAGAAGCTTATTGTTTTATAAACACTTTCATTGTTCAGCGCGGGGTTCAGGCTAATGGACTGGATTAGTTAGCTAGCATTAATTTTTGAAGTCTACACCTCTGTAGATCTTCCCGCTAAATGCAATAAACATTGCACCGTAACCGTCACACAATCAAAACAAATGTTCTATTACAAGCAAAATTTACATAAACCTGTAGCTGCAGTTAAGATTAACATAAAAGTTTTAACGGTGGAAATTTAGGAATGCCAGTCTTCCTTTCTGGAGTGGAATTGATGCTGGAGAGGTTAACGGCTCAGCAGCCTTGTTGCCACATAACTCCTTACAAAACAAGCAGGACTAACTTGAGTGTACCTCAGATTCAGTTTACCTCAGATTCAGAAATCCTGGATCTGTATTAAAAAGATCTTTCTCAAAGCTCCCTGTCCAGTTTGCTTTGAAATTCAACAGTGACAATCAGTCATTCCAACATGCAAGTGCGTGTAGCCACATTCCAGTTCAGGCAGTATTTTTACACTGTGCTCAGCAGCTTTACTTACGTATGTCAGAAATATAAGGAGGTAAATAATTTGCACTATAAAATTAGGATGACTATTACACAAGAAAGTCTTACTTAAGATCTCTTTCAACGGTAAGAATTCAAATTGGACTTCTGCTTCTTATAGGTGCAGCCATTAATACCCAGATTGTTACCAAAACATCAATAACAATTCTTATTCTGAAACTCGAAGAGTACATCAGTAAAGGTGGAACTTAAAACATATTATTTTACAATTTGATCAATTATCCACTGAACTTGTGTGTGAATACATTCATTAGCTTTAAAAAGGACTGGAATGGGCCCTAAATGAATATTGAGTGATCTTATTTTTAATATATTTTTCTCTCTTTACTGCCTTTCATAGTATACTAAACCACCTCAGACTTCCCTAATTGTTAACACTACCTCGTAACAGTAAGCTACAGACAACCTGAAATTCAGCCCTGTTATGAAGCTATGACACTTCTCTATCAAGTAAAGCCAAGAGTTGAACAGAATACTATTTTCCTTAGGCCGACTGCAACTCCTGCCTAAGTATTTTCTTCCCTGATCACAGCAACAGATCTATTGCAGTGAAGACAAGTGGAGGATGAGATAGAGATTAAATCTCTATCTCGCACAGAATTACCTGCATTTTAGCAAGATCCAATCACTAGCAGTCCCAGTTTGAAATAATTTCCTGGTAAACTCTTAAATCAAATTTGAGAAATACAGGTTTTCAGAAAAGGCCTAATTTTTTTGTTGGAAATGTGTTTTTTTTTTTCTTAAAGCTTGATTTTGAAGAAAGATCTTCAATCATTCATAATCCAACAAAGAAAATTCTTTCCTGAGAAACATGAGTAGTCATTGATGTCTAAATGACTCATTGTACCAGAATTATCAGAGAAGGACAGGTATGTACTATAAGGAATGAATAGCAATCCCTTTATTGTGAGTAGGGGAGGTGGGGGTAGGAGGGAGAGTGGGAGGGGGTTCAATATTTTTAATCCTGAGAGCAGAACGGTGTGAAGGAACAAACTCTTATATGATCCTCAGATAAGTAACTGCTTTGGGAAGAACCTAAAATCCGGAGCACAATGATAGAAGTAACGGACTTTCTGAGAACAACGTCATTTCAGCTCTCTCTTTTGGGTACCTAAAATAATTGGTATTATACTTTCACTGTTTGGACACTGCAGTGTACATGTTTTCAATACTGTTGCTTGTGTTTGCAAAGAGAAAGGACACTGATTTTTAAACTACAGACACGCTCCATTCATCCTGACGGAAAATGGAACAGGGCAACCACCACCATCTTGCATTAGGTACTTTTTCTTCATAAAAGCAAAAATAAAGCACGAATATTCTCAGACAGTTGAACACTGTCTGCTTTCACATTTGCTGCTACTCTGCAATCCAGGTATACTAATTTATGTGTAAGTACTTGCCTAGTTGTCCATCTGTAGTGGAAACTTTGAGTTACAAGATTTGTAAGTTATACTCTCTCATTAGTGCTAATACTTAGTCTCAGAGTACCATGACTTCATTACTGAATTAATATCATAGCTGTTGGTAAATCAAATTCAGCATTCGTTTAGAACAGTATCATAATTTAGAGTAAAGGTAAGCAAGATATACTATCAGAGCTTTATGATTAGAAAAGCACGCAGCTTCACCTTAGAGATAGATTGATTAGGCACATTAGTCAGATATAGCTGATATAAACAATTTCAGTGGATCTCATGCTGCTGAAAAATGACAGTTAACAATGCTAGAATTTCTCCTTAGAGTCAATTCAGAAAAACATTCCTATTCAAGAAAATGCATAATCATACACGTATTTTTAAACTTACTAAAGGGGACTGAGGCAGACATTTAAGTTCTGGAATATGAATGCATACATGTTCTACTCTATTTCCAATTGGTATAAACACAAAAGTGTCTGCCTTTTTTTTTTGCTTTTTTTTTTGTTCGTTTTTTGAATCAAACCCCTTTTGTTCTGAAAGTCATGTTTCCTAAGATAATTCTCATATTAGCACAACCCAAGATTTCATTTATTAAAAAAGTTCACAATTAAGACGCCTGCTTGGTCTGTTATGATGTCGCACAAGTCTTATGAGAACTGTTTTTACTGAAGGGGTCTGCATGTCATTTAAACATTTCAGGAAAACTGTCAACTTGCCTTGATCTTCATGTGAAGTTTTACAAAAATCTTTATCTGCATTAGCCTAGGTTTTCTAAGAGCTGCAGATGCTACTTGGACCTTTGCCTGAATTTGGCGCTCCTAGATTAGGCAGGAAGCATTAAGCAAGATTCTTCTGGTAGGCTGAATCCTATTCCCACAATCAATTTCCTGCAATTTCATGTTCAATTTCCTTCCTATTCCAGAGAGAAACCACTTCTTAGCCTCTACCTATTTCCTACCAAATCAGATTAACAGTATATGCAGCTGGGAGACGAGACAGATGAGCAGGAATACTCGCTATCTTGCTCAGGTATAGGTCTCATCCTATACGGTACTGAGCCCAGGCCAGCCCACTGCCGTGAAGTCATTAGTATCATGCAGAAAACTACCTAGTTTGTACCCACCAGTTTTCACTAAGAACGTGAGGACACACTGTAAAATATCCACAGAGGGTCAGTGCTCCAGGGGGATGTACAACACTGTCTGCTCCAAATCTCTTGCATGCATGTGTGCCCACACTCACCCACGCATATGCATATGCTCTTAAGTCACCGTTTTGAAAGTGCTGTACAAAGTAACTACGATTTTTCTAAATAAAGCCTAGTATCTCCTTTAATTTGCTTCTCCGTAATGTCTTTTTTTTTTTTCTCCTCTTTATCTTACACTTATGTCCACCTTAAAAGTCCCACAAACTGACTGGCATGGGCAGTTCCCTCCTGCATCTGTTTAGCTGTCTGTAGGAAGTGACTCAGCATTGGTACAGAGCCACACACACCAGCCTTTCTAAGCACATAAGACAGAAAGGAAAAGGATTAGTGATCTCATCAGTCCACTTGCATCTTACCAGTCCAGCTGGAACTGTGGCTAATGCACAGAATCCTGCTAGACATCGAAATACAGCTGCTGAATATATTTTGGACCAAATAGAACAGGGCATTTTGCAAACTAAAATTTCCAAATACGAGTCAAAATAAGCAGTGAGCAGCAAGAATAAAGACTGCTCTCCTAGCCAGATCTGGGAATTAAATCCAAGTCTTCAAGAACCAAGCCTCAGATCTTTTGAGGTATTTAGGGGCTGGAAGAGGGCATCGGACGGCTTAATTTAAATATGCAATGGAAGCTCTTTCTTTACTGAAATTTAACCTTGTGACAATATTCTCACCTTGGTTATGGTTGGCAGGCCAAAGACCACTTCCAAGTAAAAATAAAGAGTTCAGAGGAAATTAGGAGCCTAGAGACTACAAATGACTGACAGGTGGGTCATTAATGTTATTTAATTCTTGTATTCCTAGCCAGGAAAACGGGATCCCAAAATTGAAACAGACTATCAGAAGGCAGGTGCTAGTATGAAAAAGGTAGAGAAACAACAGAGAAGAAACACAGGGCAGAAAACAGTACAGCTATCAGCTACTTCTGCATTTCATATTCTAGTTCTATTTATAGTTTATGGAAAGATAACTGATAACTAATACATAAAGTAATTACATGAATTAATGAAACACTAGTATATTAGATATGATTATAAGCATATTAACATTATATACCATGTTAATAGGCAATCTATGGCTATAAGGTACTATATCATACTCTACAAAAGTGATTGATTAAATTTATAACAAAATTAGTTAAAATAAAGGTACTGATTTGTTACATACACCAGCTTTTTCAACATCTATAAATGAAAAAGGCATACAATAAAGAGAGAAGCTGACACTTATTCAGTCACCTCCGCAGAGTGCTTTGCACGTCCCAAGCCCCGATATGACATCGCCCTGTCAGTTTCACTCATAACCTGAACTACGTTTCAATTTTTCCTTTCCTTCCCTTCCCTATAGATAACTTCCTGCTCTTCTCTCCAACCACACTAGTGCCTTTCCCTTTAAAACACACTTCTCAATGATTGCTAAACCAAGTGCATTTCTCCAAAAATTAGGAGAAAAATCATGCGTACCCCACTGCTCCTCCCTCTACGGGCCGATCTGATCTTTCAATTAGTAAATGAAAAGGTTTCCCCTAAAGAAAACTCCCAGAAAGGAGAAAATCTTCTAAGCCTTATTGTTGCTGGGGCAAAATATTTCTTCTCAATTGCTTTACCTGTATTTTATGGAGTATCTGTTCCTGACAAGAAGACCCACTGATGAAAAAGTGAATTGAGATTCATAGCGACCTTCGATTTTCCACCGTGGAGGGCCGATAAGATAAACAAAGTATCTAGTTATTCTAATTGGAAAGCCATTAATATTGCTTCCAATGCTATTAGGGTAATTTCCTGTAGAATTGAATAGGAATGAAAGGCCGGTGTTTCAAAAAAGCTTTTACACTGCTTAAGGTGCCAAGATTTGTTTTTCAAAAGCAATGCAGTGCCTGGTGGTAGTTAGCTACCTATGCGCAAGAGAATCCCTCTGGCGACCTCTCTGCATCTTTGGCTGCCTAAGTACGCATAGCTTCAAAAATGGAGTCTCTTTTAAGGCAACTCAGCTTTCATTTAGACAGCCTAATAAGCTATATTCTCAACAAGAGAACCCATCAGGACAAGTCAAAGGCCCATCTAGCCAAATCTCCAGGGGATCAAGAAGGAAGAGCAGCAGCACAGGCCAACAACACGGCAATAACTTCTGTAGAATATTTTCTCAATCTCCAACACATCCAACTTCAGTTAGCTTTCTAAATTGCTGGCATTTCAGTTCTGAAATGCTACAGGGCTGGATCTTCCAAGGTATTTCAGTGCCAGAAATATTCTCACAGGCCCCAGCAGGGAAGTGAATGCCACTGTATCCATTAGAAGACTATGGTTTTCAATAGCATGCTTCTAAGACCATAATAGTGTGATCCTAGCTTACTGCACAACTGACAAAAGCCATTAGGATAATCAGGTTTTTAGGGATAATGCAGAGCAAGAAAGAGAGGATGTTCTTCCCAGGGCATCTTCTTCCAGTCCCAATACCTGCCCTCCCTGCAGTTTCCACATAAAAGATGAGAGAAGTTGGAATCTCCACCTCACTGAGCCCTTGCTACTCTCTCCAGTCCTGCCAGCATCCCCACACTGTCCATCCCAACAGATGAGAGAGGACTGACTGACTGACTATACCAGGGCTGCTCTACAAAGGCAAAGTTGACCTATATGACTTACGAATTGCTGAAATAAAATCTGAATGAGCTTCTGGATGTCTCACCGAACTGTTAAAAAATGGGAGCTTTTCCTTCCAAGTTACCTAGCAATACAATACCCAAAAGGTTTTCGCTGGAGTGGGCAGATGGGTCTCAACCCATTTCTGACCAATATAATGCTTACAGAGCCACGTTCATAATTCACATTAATCCCACTTAACATCGCAATATTAAATTTAGCGATAGCATCCAGCTCACCCATCCCAAATCATAACCTGACAGAGTTGTTCTCCTCTGTTGTCATATAAAATCCAACACTCAACATCATGGCTTGTGACCTAAGACAGGAGATAATTTGTTTTATTTTTCAGACTTCTTCTCAAGACAATTTGAAGGGACCCTTCTTTACAAAAAAAAACAGGTGCCAAAAAAAAAAGTCATTGGCAGAAAAATTAGGAAAAAACACTGCAGAAACCCACACTTCACGTTTCGCCCGATCTGTGCATCAGACAGTCTAGTCTCCAGAGCTGTTATTCAAGAATGTTATGACATGCTAAAAGCAGAGGAACGAGCAAGGCATTACAACTGTAAACCAAATGCAAGTTCAAGAAATTATTTATATCTCCTGAGAAGATTGTGAGATGGCAATTTCCTTTGGGATAGATTTCCTCTGGTGGGAGAGGATGAAGAAATCACTGGCGTTACAGACCTTCTTGGACACAGGAGGGAGCCCCTATTAGACTGAATGTCTCAGCGGGATTCTGTTCATGAGAAATTAGAAGATTTTAATTGCCTCCACTGTCTCCTAGCAGAGAAAGCAGTGTGCATGGTGGCAAAAACACACTGAAAAGAATGCTGATCCAGTTCCAGAAGAGGTAGCTTCTCCTCCTGATGTCCGTATGTCACTCCCATTAGCACTGATGGGAGCAGTGTGCCTACACTGAAAGGAGACTGCAACCCTACTGTTTCTAAAAGGTAGTGATGCGTGACTCATACTGGCGTGAGGGTTTATGTAACTGCCACCTTCACTGGAAAGATTAAGGAGTAGTCTTTCCTTCTTGCAGCAATGTAAGAGAAGGAAGAATAGATGCTCAAGGGCAGAGCCAGAGGGAAATGGGTGTGTTCGGTTCAGGACTGGCAGGATTCCTAGCTGTGAATGACACTGCTATCCAGTGCAGAGGGTGGAGGACTTGGGAGTCAGTGTTCCTTGAAGGTCAGTGCCTTTATGCCAGTACAGAGAGTGGACTACTTGGAGTTGAGCTTTCTGAGTTGGCACCCTGACCCTGGGAAACAGTCTGGCTTGGAAGTGATAAGGTGTTAACACTCAATTTCTTCCTAGCTCCTCTGCTAAATCCACTGAATGCACTTTACTAGGATGCTAAGGGGTGATGCTAGGTAGCCCATCAACTCCAAGGAAAACCCATCTACCTGAACCTGAGAGGCTACTGGTCTGCCTGTATTTGCCTAGCTATAAATGTATTACTAGTAGGCATATCTGTAGAGTTCATCCTACCCACCAGTGATTCAACAAGACGCTTTAGAGGACTATTAGGACTTTACCTGAAGCTCATAAAAAGCTTTGAGATGCTTAAACGTGAATTGCTACAAAAACTGATTTTACTACTAAGGCTTTTCTTACTCTGCTGGGCAAATATTTTCCACCGTTGCTGGTCTATGAGCATATGACTTGCAAAGAAAGAATGCAACAGCAGGATTGTTACTGCTCTCTAAGCAGACTCCTGAAATCGCAAACAGGAAAAACAGAAAAGGCAGGGCAGAGACTCACACAGCAGATAGTATTAGAAAATTAATAACAAACACGGGCTCATGCTTTAGTCATGTTCTATACACTTTGCATATCAGAGATCAAGCAAGCAGAAAATTAATGCAAGATTGACCAGCATTGTGGGCAAGGACATTTCACAATCATAGCATTTTTTTTTTTAAATACTCCAGAGAAAACAACTGACTTTCTCCAGTTTTTCTCAGGGATTTTGAATATGTCCCTGCGTATTATAAAACCTGCCCAGAGGAATGAAAAAAGACAGGCCAGAAAATATTCTTGGCTTAGCAATCTTTAAATTGATCCGCTTAGTTCTGTAGCATCAATTACTCTACAAAAGCAAAAACAGTGGAAATAATTATTGAGCTACAGTAGTTCAGTGACACTTTTAAAGCAGAAAGAGAGTTCTGGATCAAATTAAAAATATATATCTATACTTGCTGAAGCTTCAAAACGGCCACTGTATAACAGAAGAGGGGAGTGCAGCAACCACACAGAATCACAGAAACAAACACCAGAAACCAAGGTCTAGCAGTCAACCTACAGAGAGCTGGCATAGAAATCACAAGGCCAAGATGGTTAAGAAGTGGAGGAAGGGATACTCCAAGCTATCTTTTCTCTGAAGAGGGGGAAAATAGGAAGGCTTCTGAACCTTCTGTCTCATATCTAAACAGCAACAGACAGCCACTGCAGACACAAGTTCAGGCTGGAACCGCCTTGGGACTGCTCTGTGTCAAGCTCTCTGCTCTCCCCTTTAACAATCTGCCAGCTGGCAAGAGTCAAGGCCGTAATTACTGCAAACAAATTGTGATGTGTAAATCTGACCGGAAGCCTGAGACTAGCTCTGAAAAAAGGGTTCTGAGACGTTCAGACAAAGAAAAATAAAGCGCCTTGACCATGCAGTTGAACGCTACTGAATCTAGCCAGAAGGGGGCCGAAGAGCACATAGACGTTCAGCATCTGCTAGCTAATCGCGCTGTGCAAACTCTGGTGTTTTAGGAAAAAAAACAAACAAAGCATTCTCCAACCTATTCCGACGCGATAAACATTAATAAATCTGTAGCAAAAATAACTGTACCTACTTAGACTGTTTTTGAGCTTGAGCTCAGCAGCAGCGATGGAGTGTAAATGAAAAGAACCAGGTTGAAAGGATCCTGCTGGAAAACAGAATCTGCCCTGTGAGCTGGATTTTGAAAACCAAAGGAGCTGCTGCTAGGACTATCCGCAGCTCACGTCAACAAGAGACAGCACGCTTGAACAGTCTCTCAAGCAGCCAAGCATGAGCCAAATGGTCTCCAGCTACTCCGATATTTTTCAGACTTGTTCCGTTTAGGAAAGGTAACTCCCATGTGTCAGAAGGGATCAGCAAAGAGGCTAAGCAATTCAACTTCTTCAGAGCGTATATTAGTTTGGTGCATTGCTAGAGTGGTAGAACAGGGCCTTGTAACTGTTGAGAACCTTCTGCAAGGCATCTTTCCCTTTGACAGGTCTACACTAGTTTGCAGCCACCTAGAACAAATCTAGTTACAGATTTAGTTTATCTGTAAGATCAAGGTGATATCACGACCTGATCCCTAACTACGCAAGGGTGAAACAGGCTGGGAGAAGGAACATAAGAAAAATAAGGCTCTTGTAATCTAGAATCTGATATTTATTTGTAGTGCCTAGAGGTCTCAAACAAAACTGAACTTGCACTGTGGTAAGCACTGCTCATGCATTTAGTAAGAGTCCTTGTCCTGCAGAGCTTGTACTCCAGACAGGCATGACAGATGAAGGGTGGGAGAAAGGAAAATAGCAAACTAGCAAAAGATCTGGAAACCGATGCACAGATTGAGTGACAGATTTTTCAAAGAGCTAAATACATGAATACAGATCTTCTGTCCCTAAGTGACTTCCTGTATCATGCAGCCACGATAGCTGTGCACACTTTAGCAAGCGCTACAGCCCAGTACAGACACATCCGTAGATCACGAGAGTTGGTGATCAGTGCACACTGTCCCCACCACACATGTTCCAGAGAGTTTACAGCAAACTAGCTCCAGTCAGGTGCCATAAATACTTGGAGCACATTCAGCTTATTTCCATCTCAAAGGAATTTTGTCTGTGACTCTCTGATGCTGCTCTGTGATGTGAATCGAAGCACATAGCGCGCAATCCCGAGACCCGTATCAAAAGTAAGATCCTAATCTGAATTAGAACACCAATACAGATGCATGCTTTAGGAACCAGGGATGGGACTCAGCTCTCCGGCATCCCAAGACACTGTTACAGACCTTCCTAGCTTAAAGGTGTTTTTGACTTTAACACCGCAGTTTAAGGAGATGCTATGAAGTTCCATGCTAGGGGTTTGCCTACTGCTACTTTTGAGAGTCCTCTATACTGTCTCTCAGTTAATCCAAGATACACAAAGTTCTCAAACAACTGAGTACTTGGCAAAGCTGGATGCTTCAGCAGGTCATGCTGGGCTTCCTTCTAGAGGTAGCACACAGCGATCTCATTCCATTCCCGACCATAGGAGGAAATCTGCCAAACAACAGTTCTTTGCCAGAGACCCTGTGTTACAGCCCCCAAAACCCGGCTAAGGGCCGAACATACCTGTGCAAACCAGAGTTTTACACAAGTCTCTGGGTGAGGATTGCGCCTCCTATCACCCTAAGGGTGACAAGTACCACTGTGGACTGCTCTGCTCGTTTCCTCTTTACTCCAAACTAAAAAGAGAACATGGTGAAAATGTGTTTCCAGGCCAGGGCCAGTGCATTTCTGTGGTGAACAGAAAGAGGAAGGCTGAGAGAAATGCTCCTACAGTAATCGCAGCATGAAACAGGTAAAAGGTTGTGGAAAAGGCGTTGGGATTTCAATTGCACTAAGGCTTCTCTCTCAGGAACACAAAGCAAACTCTTGAAAACACTTTCTACACAGAGGGTCTGACAGTGCCATCAGTGAGCCTAGAATAAGCAGAAGGCGGCAGATCAAAGGTGCACTACCCACAGGGTCTCTGGAAAACACCACAAATCAAAATATCTGCAAGACCACTTTCATTCTCGCTAGGAACTGGAGAGACTTTCTGAAATATGCAGCACATGGTTCAAAGACACTCTCTTTACCTTCCTTCTGCCCAAAACCAAGAAGAGAGGAAATGAGATCCCTTGCCTTCAATTCCTTCATGTACGAGAGAACAGAGACTTCAAGGTATGCAGAAGCAAACAGGGAGGGCAACAGGTATCCAAAGATGAATATGGAATCCAAGAGAGGCAGTTTATCTCAATGATTCCAGTTCAGTAAAAAAGAGCATAGGGCACTGGCCATTTCTCCATATCTTTTAACATTATACGTAATAGTGTTTTCCAATTAGTAACAGAATGGGTTCATGAGATGATGAGATGGGTTGATAACCCAAGGGCCCAGTTGCTTTTCACACAGAAAGACTCTTTTTCCAAATTATTTTCACTAGGACTTTTTCACATGAAGATTAGGTAAATGCAGCTCCTTCACCCTTCAACTTCAGTAGTATCAACGATGTAGAAGTGGAAAAAGTTAAAACTGGACAAATCTCTGTCCTACAAAGGAAGCAGAAGCTGACTCTGTCCTGTTCTGGATGGCTTCATCCTCAACAGACATGCAGCTGGTGCTCAAAAGCACCAACAGAGAGTAAACACACTGTCAACGTTTGGGATATGCCACTCTGAAGACCATGGTTAGTCTGGTATTAGATGGATCAACCTCAAACCTGTTTTAATGCAAACAGAGCTGTTGGCAAAGCAGCTGAAGAGGAATTATTGTTTAAAGGGCAGGCTGAAGGACTAAGAAACTAGGGTGTATTCTCAGCTCTGTCACTAACCTGCTGTTGGCCAAAGGCAATTCACTTGCCCACTGTCTCCCTGTTCCCTTTCCACCCACTAGACACCTCATCAAATCCCGCTTCCCTGTTCTTTCATTTAATCAGCTGAGCTACGCTCACAGCATCAGCAGCAGACAAGCTAGTCAAATAAGTACAATCAGTTAAGCAATTTTAAAGCATAAACACAAACAAGAATACACAGAGGCCAACAAATCAATGAATATCTCTACACAGATGATAATACTAATATTGAGGATTCAGATCAAACATACTCCAGTCCATCAATTCTCACCCATAAGGCCTTGGCAAAATTTTATAAAAAGCCTGCTTACAGCCTGCCACATTCATGAAGTCAAATCACAGTTGCAACAAGAGCAAACCAAAACAGTTGTTTGCCCTTGTGCTGCACCGTTCATCCAAGGGCTCCACAATCATTATTCAGATTAAGTCTTGCCTTGCTGCTTTGAGGCAAACACACATCATTATCCTCATTGTACAGATAAATAAACAGAGGTCAAAGAACTCCCCCAAGGCAATGCAGAAAGTTAAGTACCTGCATCAAAGGTTTTAATGAAGACAGATATCACTATTCATACCAAAAAAGCAAGGAAACTGAGACAAGAGAAGTTGAAGCTGTTACCCTAACATCAGATAACCGGGCTTGGATCTTGGGTATCTAAGATAGGCCTACCTTAGAGTTCTCTCCCATTTCAACAACTAGTATCAGTTGTATCTAGAAACAACTATAATCATACACACAGCGCACCTTAATGCACCCCTATGCTTGCTTATTGCGATGTTCTTCAAGCAAAGCAACTGAAGGGTCTTCTACAGTAATTAAATACTTAAATTGAGATTCTGGTCATCTTGTCCCTGATCATTGTTTCTCATTGCTTTCTGGCATCGTTTGCTTGGTGCCTCACTTCTGAGGGTGTACTACTTCAGGCCTCCTCCTGCTCTGCTGCAGCTTCCCCGTGGCCTTCTTTGCAAGAGAAGGTTCGCGACAGTGCGACTTGTAACACTCCCCTCTTGTGGGTGACTGTCGACCCGGCAGTTCTGGCTGTTTTCTCGGTTGTCTATGCCACTTGTCAGGACCTGGCAGTTGTCGGAAGCAGCCTTGCTACTCAGCCAGCGTTTCTGATGTAGATGTTTCAAAGTTCCTGAATAACAACGCGTCTTTCATATATTTCATATCTGCGTATTTCTCTAATCCATGAATTTTCTACTGAACTTTAGGCTAGGGGTAATGCTAATTACATACTTAGATACATGGCTCTGTTGGGTGACATGGCCTGAATATAATCAATCACAAGGATCACATTGGCATAAATTTTTTTTTTTTTTTGGCACTAAAAGGGGCATTCTAAATTTCAGACTCTTAAAACTTGGCCCTGCTGTTCCAGATAACTAGATCGAGGGTCATTACATCAATTAGCAATGGTCTGCAATTCGGGCTAGTAAGACTATTGTATTGTTTCTGCCTCCTTTTATTTTATTTCCCATCAAACCCAGCTGTTTTTATCCTTTATCAAATCAAAAGCATTCTTCAGTAAGGCACTGTAAGCTTTCTGGTAATCTTTAACTACAGCTACATAAGCGTGCTCAGCAGTGTGGCGCTCTGATCACAGTGAGGCTTACAGCATTTGCTATAACTCAGTAATAATCATAATTCATTACAGAAGGGATAAGAACAATGGGGTCCTTGTGTAAAATAGAGTCCTCTGGGTGCCACCTTAATTTAAATAATAAATATAACCTTTTTTAGGCCTGTGTCTTCTCCCACGCATAGAAATGAAAACAGGGAAAGGTTATTTAAGTATCCATTAGTTTCCCAGTAATTATGTTATTCCCCTACCAATTCTTTGCCCTGAAATAAAGTACATAAACCTGCATCAAAACACAAATGCAACCAGAAAGGCCAGTACAGAGAGCATTTCTATCCAACTTTTCCACCGGCTCTATGAGAGACACAATACTCACTGCTCTGAGAAGGAGCCCCAGAGCCCTCCCTCCCTCTTTATAAACAGCTGCTCAGGTGAGATGAGGCAAGGCGAATGATGGTAGCGCAAAGAACTGGCTGCCAGCTGGACAGTGGTTGACATGGTTACCCTTTTCCTTTTTGTGCCACAGGTATGTAGCAAGTTCAGCTTCAAAACCTTACTACAACATAACACAATGCAACACAGTCTCTTCCTATTACCATGGAAGAAAAGACTGTGCCATTGACAGACTTCTGTGCCCTTTTAAAGCAGAACAGCTCTGACATGAAAGCTCCCAGCACTCCCCTGCAATAGTTATTCGCTGCGTCTTTGTGGTCAGGAACTAAAACACTTTTATGAAGTTCTAAGGGAAAAAATTATCTCCTGAAAATGAGTCTCTTGTAGTAAGTGCTGCAAATAATGAACAGCTGCAGTTTCCCTTGGAAGGTGAAATGAAGGAAATGCAGTCTTAATGTGCATTTAAAGCTGGAACAGGTCAGTCTCCAAGATGTTTAGAGGCTGTAATGGAAACATTCAGTTGTCAAAGGGAAGATTCACAAAAAATTGACAGGTAGGTAGGGTGCATTATTTAGATACATGTTTATCTATCAGGAGGAAAGCAGCTGCAGATTAGAGGTGAGTGTGATCGACCGTGGCTCAGCCGTAACCTCTTCCGTATGTTCTTCATACGACAAACCAGGGGACTATCTTTTTAACTTGCTTCCCTGCAAGCGGGGCCTAGGCATCACAGTACAAAAAGAAAATAATCAAGTACATCCATCTTCACAAACTGTCCTTTCATTGAGGGCTCTCGCTGCCACTTGTTCACAGGAATGACAGTTCTTTCAGCATACCTGATGCAGTGTGAATTTGTAGTCTAACACTGCGATGACAGTTCTTGTACTCATACTCTGCTGCAAGACTCAAAATCAGGCCCCTTAACTCCTTCAATCTTCTTTTAAAGGGAGCAGGAGTCATCCTTTCCTTCAATTTCCAGCTAGTGGATATTTCATTCCAAAGACTTTGGTTTCTAGGTCAATCTACAGCGTTCTGTAATAGCAAACTCAACCTGGACTGCCCCACATATGTTAACGGTCCAGTCTTTTCCTGTATGCATCATCCAAAATAGCGTCGAAAAAACCAAACAGTAATACTGCAGCCTAAGTCGATTTTTTCAATACAGTAAAACATTACTATTTTATGTTCTCTTTGTGACATGTGCAGTTTCTTGAAATCTATGTAGTGTGGAGAGAAAAGTTTAAAACAAAACAGAAAAAGAAACATTAGAAGCGGACACAAAATCCACTGAAGAGAACCGAAGGATCTGCACATATAAAAAACATGGACTGCCATTCCAAACAATTCTCAGATAGACTATGTTTTCGCAGACTAAAAATCACACAAACTTTTTAACATACAAATATATTCTGGTGAAAATGCAGAAGGATAAACCTATGCAAAAAAGCATGTTTATTTCTGTTTTGGCCATACATGAGTGGTAGGAACTGAGAGTCAACCATTAACTACTGCTTATTCCCTTACATTCATGGAATTGCGTACCTCGTTAGACTCATGGTATGAAATGCTCTTTAGACCAAGCTCCGAATTCCTGTAAAAAAACCCTCAGATCTGGTGCCTAGTAAAACCAAATAGAAACGACAGGAAGTTTTTCTTGGCATATTTTGGCCCAAACCAAGCTAAACCCAGATTTCTTTAGAACAAGCATTACCAAAATAATTTTAAAACAAACAAAGTTCCTTTTTGGCTTTTCTTATTGTTTCAAAGGTTAAATTTTCTCTTAATTTAGATCATTTCAGAATGGAGAAATATCTATTGATATTTTCCTTTTTCATTTCTCATCCAGATTTTTCAAACTACTCCTGGAAGTCATTGTTTTAATGGAAAACTAAAAACAACCTGAGGCAAGCCGACAAGTTTTCTCCCTCCCTCTCTTCTAACTCCCCTTTCTTCACATACCTACAACATACATACATATATGCAAAAACCTCACCATTTCATGATGGCTTTTTAAAGAGAGAAATCAGTGTTGCTTTATTTTCTGATTTGTTTAGAAAATGAGATTTTGAGTGCCTTTATTTAAACGTTGCAAAGAACTGAAAAGGTGTATTTTCCTTCAATTAACGTATCGGGTGATTTTTTGTCATTTCCCTTTTTAGCTTTTTCTGTACGAAACTTTGTTCTGAAATTTCTTAAAATTGAAAATGTAGAAAGATCCCTGAAAATTAAACAAAAACTTTAATTTGTTTCAAAAAAAAAACTCCAGGGATTTACATTGGCAATAAAGCTATGCACACCTACATGCCTTTATACAAACGCACGCATCTCCTTTACCTTTTTTTCCCCCCTTAGCTCCCAAAAATACCTTCAGTAAATGAGCTGGAAAGTTAATTCACATTAGGATGTAAATGAATTCTAATCCTTAGCAAAAGACTTCAGCCAAAATCCTCTGAAGGTAATGAGAATCCTTCCATTAACTTCAGTGTGCTATGGATCAGGTCATAAAAGCTTAGAATATCAAGATGGTCTGTTATATCTGAAGGCGCTTTATGTGTAACTGGGTATCTCGGTTTGTTCCCCAGATGTGCCACAAACGTCGTGCGCAATCTACATTATATACTTAATCACGCTTTGTTTCCTTTCCAATCTGCAAAATGGGGATAACAACTTCACCTTTCTCAGTTTCGTCTATGAAGACTATATCCAAGCCAGGGCTGTCTCTCATTAGAGCAGCACAGAAGCTGCCACTCTGGAACTCCGACTCTAGCCTGAGACCTTGAGGTGCTCGTTTAACACAAAATAATTAATTCTGGTCCTGCTGAAGACAAATACAACCTTTGCCATTGATCTGCCCAAATTCAGGATGTCCTCTCAGGCATCCTGGCTCAAGGAAGGAGCCAGAATTACTTCCCCCCCCCCCCAGAAACCAGAGCCTTCAAGCAGCGATATCTGTAATTACCAAACCACAGCACTTCTCTGCTCTGCGTAGCTGTACTTTACCTAAGCTAGATGTGAGACAAAGTTCTCATTCTGCAACGCTGCAACTTTTGAGCTCTCTTGAACATAAATATTCCTTTGAAAATCAACCTTAACGGTGGGACACAACAGAAACCTCTCTCCCTCCATGTACACGCTCTCAGAAGCGAGTGTAAATTGTAAGCACATATTGTGTCAAAACAACAGCAACAAAACAGATCTAATGAAAGCCTTGTCCCATTGAACATTCACTGTGAAAATAAACTGCAAATCTCTTCTGTCCCTAGCCTTCCTATTGTGTCCATGTTTACCCAAGCCCGAGAGTTCAAATATGCTAATATAATTAGTGTAGTCATGGAATCATTATCCTGGTGTCTAGCAAACTAACTCCATGGCAATTTTAGCTTGCGCTGGATTAGTTTGACCAAATAAATATCCAGCTAGGTCTGCAGTAGAGCCCTCCAAAAAAAAAAAAAAAAGTGTTACATTGGCTATTTTTATTATTCAGCGACTGATGTAAACAACAGACACCTCACAGTTGTTAGTTTGGCAATTTCATATTACAAGAGTCCTTAGAAGTCTGGGATGAAGACCATCTAGGTCCTAGCAATTTGTTGCCATTCAGTTTATCGATCTGCTCTAAAATCTCTGCTACTGATTCGTCAGACCTCAGTGCACAAGAACTTACATTTTAATCCTGCATCAACAAGAAGTTTTCCAGTTGTTCCAGTGAATACTAGTTCAGGACTCTGGCTGGCCAACCATTACTGATTTTGAGCTTGACCTGGACAGAGTAATTTATTTAGACACCTTTCACCCCACTTTAAGTTAAATTTTTTTTGTCTTTAAATAAAGGGAAGTGGCATCACTGAAATACACTGAAATATCACACCTTCAAGTGTATGGAACTATTCCCATGCATACAGTCCAATCCATTATTTCAAATTTGTCTCTAAAAGTAATACTGAATTTACATTTTTTTGAGTAAGGTGAATTTATTTTTGTTTCCCTTGCCCCACTTCCATATTTTTGAACCACACACAAAGCTCGGAAAGCTTAAATCAGCTTCAAAGTTTTGGTTACTAAGGAAAACACCACAAGATCCTGCATCTTTTTTCCTTTTTAATTTGGCATCTCAATGTTAAGCAGTAAAAAATTGCAAAGAGTTTTTTTCTTTGTTGATGTGATTCTTTCTCTCTCTCTTTTTTTTTTTACTTTTATTTTAAATCTTATTTTTAAATCTTATTTGCATTTGCAGTTTTGGGTCTGTTGTATAAAATCCTACCAGTTTCAGCAGGACAACTTACCGTTTCAGAGAGAAAACACTTGAAAAGCTTTGTAGGAATGCAACAGACTGTTGCTGGTCGTTTATATAGGAAAACCCGTATCTAGAAGCAGCATTGCGGCTGTCTACAACTTCAGGCTTTCTTTCTTTTACTAAACTTGTTAGAGTTACAAATAAAGGATGGATGACCAAGACATTTAGTTGTCTGAAGATGGAAGCAGATTCATCTGGTGACTTCCAAAACCGTTTTCGAGGGTGAGAATCGTTGAAATAAATGCAAGTTGGGTCCTAGCCTTCCAAGACAATTCAGTAAACCCCGTGAAACGCTTTTCTTGCATCTTTAAGCTACCTGAAAACCTTTGGAAGCCTGACTCCAAAATTACATGCGCTTAGAAAGGGGTGGCAGTTCAGATGGGCTCTTACAGCCTTTTATTAGAAATCAGATTCAACCCTGCTGTTTCTTCAGATTTGCACCCTAGAGCCCAGGGCAGAAGGAGAAGCTGGACCCCTTGAGAGATATGCAAGATGTCTCCAGTGCTTCTGATAAAATGAGCAAATAAAACACAATGGGAAGCAGGCTTCTTTACAAGAGGAGAAAAAGAGACAAACAATCAGTGTAAATGACTTAAGCCCAGTAAGGTCAGACTTGCTTTTGCAGATATAAGCTCAGTGACTTGCAACTGCGTGCCAAACCCTCCTCAAACACCAGTATGAAAGTGACTGCAACTCTTGTGTGTTTCCCCAGAGGTGTTTGCTTAACAGGAAGTTCTTTGAACATGAGAACATCTTTAATGAGTCTATCAAATTCACGTTAACAGCTTTGGGATGTATAGCCATTTACTCTAGCATCAGAAATGCTCGTTTTAGAGTTTCAGCACAAACATATGTGTATACATATTTTTAACTTTCAAGGAGGTTGTTCTGCTCAACTTGGATCTTACTATAACTCAGCAGAAGTTAGTTGTATTAGAAACAGCAACAACGGCCATAAAGCCTTTACCTTTACTGAATCTATGGCATTTTATTAAACTAGAAACAACTAACTAAGCCTGTTTCCACATAAATACATAAAGGGTATGAATATTACTCTCTATTCCTACATGCACAGGTACAAGCATGGGAGAGGGGTTATCATCCTTCTACTTATGCTAATTCCCTTTACGCCCGTAGATTTACTCCTGATTTATATAACTAAGACGACCGCGATATATGTTTTGACATGAGTAGGCAAAACAGTATTATGTTTCCATCATGAAAATATGAAGTCTCTAAAAAGCCAGTACTGAGAGCAAGAAGCAGGACAAGCAGTAATAAGAGGTCCAGCAAGTTCCCCACTGCCGTAAAATCTCTTTTTCGTAACTGCAACCAGCCTCCTTTCATTTCTTTGGTCTTTGCCATGGTAACGTGATATTCGTTTTGCAGAGCTGATTTTCAAACATTGTTTATTAAATGCACAAAACTCTTGAAAGGTTGCTCATCCTAAAAAAACATTATGTCAGAATGCTATATACATTTTAGATAGAATAGAAGGCTTTTTTGAGTGATAGAGGGAGTGCTTAGTAGTCCGTACTAAGCACTGTTATCACAATATCAAAGCTTTTGTGAAATAAACAGGATCATGCAACTGAATACAGAATTTGTATTTTTATATCATAAACTATTTTTAACCATGTTGTACACCATGTTGAACCTAACAGCAAACTGATGCTTGAGGAGGGTTTGGAGCACAGTTGCAAGTAACTGAGGTATTATCTTCAAAACCAATTTTGATCCCACTGGGTTTTGCTCATTTCCACCAGCCACTCACCTCCTACAAAAATCTGCTTGCCATTAATTTCATGTGTCCTTTTGATGCTGTCAAACTACCTACTGATCCCCCAAAGCACCCAGCTGTACTTAATTACCTTTAACCTACACATCTCCATGGCCGCTTGTATCCCCTTCCCATGCATGTTCCCGCAGATTAGCGCTCTTCAGTCTTTCGTCCCATAACTGCCTTTTGGAAAGCCTTGATTCCAGGACTTGGGAGCAAGATTTACACTCTTTCTCTACATTCCTTTTACTCCTTAGACAGGGCGCAATCTGAACTCCAAATCTAACCAACCAAACGAAACAACCCCTGCCCCTACCCCAGGTCTAAAGCAACCTTGCAAAGAGCTTTTGAGCTTGAGACGCTCACGTAGCTAGACAGAGTTTAATGCAGTAACTGATAATAACGGCTACTGCATTTCTCCATATACCACATCTGGCAATAGCCCAAGCAGAGAACAGAGGAAAGCAACCTGGTTTATGACAGTGATTGGAAGGGAATACATGCTTACTTTAAGAAACCCTCCTCCTGCTGAAGCTGACACCACTAAAAGACCTGTCTGCTATAAGAAGGAATGCATCTCTCTCTGATACACGTCAGCTCACTGAAACCGAAAAACTGCAGCTTGTTCAGACAAAAACTAGAAATTAACAGGGGAGAAAAGGGAAGAATATTTCAGTCCAGTTATATGCTAGTAAAGATACACGTACAGTTGATGTTACAATCGTTGATAATGATATGGCAACACCAGGCACAAGTATAAGTCGTGACTCGATAGTCTGTCTATTGGGGCTATAGATACGCACAGGCAAGGAAAGTACCTATTCTAAATAGCATACAATCTAGATAAAAGGCGGGAGAACAGAGAAGGAATAAGCAGTACGTCACAAAGCAATAAACAGCAGAGTCAGGGAGCAACGTAAGCCACGGAAGACGCTAGCCAGCAAGTTAGCTGCTGGGCCACAGATCATAAACTAACGTTCTTCTGTCTAAGCTTCATAGTACCAGACACTTTAGAAGCACAACCCAAACAAAGGTTGAGACAATGCTGATTTTCGCTCTCCCACACTTCAAAAAGGCATAGTGATATACAGTGTAAGCATCCTGAACAGTTTATAGAAGCCTGACCCCATGACTGGAAAGAAACGATGAAGAATGAAGAACACACAGTGTAGGAACATCGAGCGGAAATAAAGCTAGAAGCAGTTCCAGACCCATTATTCCTCAGGCCTAAACAAGCCATACTATAAAATACAGGTTTCAGATGTCCCCGTTAAACCCTCCGAGGAACTACCAAGCCAGAGTAATACAATAAAATGCAATTATAATATGCGCTGGCCTGCATATTCTCAAGACTGGGCCCCAAGTGCACAATATGACAATGAGTAAAAAGATGTTTGAGATCCCAAAGTCCTTTTTGTGGGAGAACTACTTTGAGCTCACTGAGGATTTTGCCTCCAGGGCTTTTGCATTCCCCAACCTAGTCCTGCATGGTGTTTCTGTAGGTTTTCGTCATTGAACGTTCTGCACCGTCTCTTCTACATGGCAACGCTGGCTCGCAGCTTGAGCAACACTCAGAGAAAAGACAGTCCATACAAAGTGAAGGGGAGGTGAGGAAGGAATAGCACTGGTTGCACATACCTGCAACTCAGGTTGATGAAGATTTAATCTAGAGTACTGGATCCCTTAACTAGGGCATGAAAGCTTGCTCTACAAGAAGCATCGGCTGTAAAATTTGTTGTACATGTAAATAAGTAAGGTAAAATACTACTAATTCGGTACTGTGGGAATCCTTACCGTACATTTCAAAGTAATTTCTTCTCTTCCATAGCTAAAGTTGGAAAATAAATATTTCTTTAGCTCTATCATTAGTTGATTTTAATATGTAGATGGACAAGTATACGTATGTTTTTCAGGAAGTAAAAACAAACTTCTCACCCGTTACATCCTATGGGAAAATTACTGATACCGTTAGTACTCATTTTGTCTCTTCAATGCAGACTTGATTAGTACAGAAAATGAACCTTTCAGTAAGTATATTTTGGAATTTCAAAAGGATTTTCTTTTAGAACTCCTGTTCAATTAAACTGAACATATTGAAGCATCTCAGTGAATTGCTTAAAAATTCAAAGGCATTTTGAAATATTTTTAAAACATCTAAGTGATAAGGAGAACAAGCTACACGGGGGAGGGGGGAATGAGAGTTTGTGCTCAAATCCACTGAAGTGCTTAGAAATTTCTGCCTAAACCTGGAACTCTCTTAGACTCAATCGTCCCCCGTTCCGAGAGTGACACAATAAAGTTTGAAGTATCAGGCACAAAAGAGATTACTAGAAACTCTTACAAATGCCAAGACCATATCACAAAATCCAAAATTAGAGGATAAGAAACTGCCACATTCTGCTGCCAATGAGGAAATGTTTTCTAGAGTATATAAACAAGGATGATAGGCTCCTGTCTCCAGTTGAGGATGGCCTCATTCATAAGATTTCCTACCCTCAGGTACTCAAAACTCTCTAAAAACAAAGGACAGTCTCTCACTGAGATTAGCTGAGCTGTGATTGCGTTCTTGAAACGGAGCAACGTGAAGACGTTCTCTTTTACCCTGCTAAGAATATTGTGCAGTGCAGAAAGAGCCAGATCAAAAAAAACCTTATCTTGAACTATTTTGCGTCTTTGATTTTTTTCTGTAGCTAAGAGTCCAAGTACTGCCTTTCTACTAAAGGGTCATCAAACTTTTGATGCCCATTTAACAACTGTCAGGTCTGTGAAGTAACAAAGACAGACAAATGTAGAAAATGCTTCTTCACTCCAGACCAGCTCCTGTGGAAAGCATGTCTAGATTCTGGTGAACGCTGATATGGGCAAATAACATACTTACAGAGACCCAGCAAAGACATGTAGAGGAAGAACAAAACTCAAGTACAATTAGAGAAACCAGCGTGAGACCCTAACTTCTGAAAAGCACTGCTAAGTGAAACAGCGCAGCAGCCAAACAGAAATACAGCGTAGAGTACAGCACAATCTGTTAGTGAGCTAATTTCATTCTGTTCAAAGGAAGGCAAAATAACACCGAGAGCACAAGACTTCTGCCCTGTGCGGCACGTGCAGGTGGCTCCAGGGAGATATAAATCCATTCTACTCCCAGGCACCGTAGGAGCTAATGAAGTAAAACGGAGACCATCAGGACAAGTTTACTCTTGCTGTTGCAGGCTGCTGCCACTCTCTGCTACACCACTTCAGTGCAATCAGCTCTGCAGTCTTCTGTTGGGAAAACTGCAGCATGTTGAAGCGACAGGACTTCTCTCAGAGGACTTTAGCTATACAGATGGCTCCATCAGTGTCATTCCATCACTGCTTTCTACTGCTGCATCTAACTAAATGACATTTAAAGGAACAAACACATAGCTCTTTTATTATTAAATGAATCCTCTTACATTTATCTGCTCTCTAGTGCTCTTCATCTCAAAGTGCTTTCACAAACTAGAAAAAGATGTATGAAATTAGACACAAAGACCAATATCCTCTGTAGGCACTACTGGCTGAGTGTCCAACTTGAAACATTTTAAAAGGGGTCTGGACTTTCAGCAAACGCATATCAATTTCCCTCAGCCAATCATGCCTCTATTGTACATCCAGTAACTGAAGACCTCAATCTTCTAGTCACTGCCAAAAATTTAACCCAAGAACTTTTTATCTACTGGTAAGAGGCAGCTCCCCAGCAACTTCTGTGGGCGTATTTCCATAACAGTCTTCACAGAGACTGTGAAAAGGAGTAACTTCTAGGATTAAAATAACCTAGAAAGTTTTAAAAAAGAACACTGATTTTAGAGTTTATTATTTAAAACATACCATTTTCAAATATGGAACTCCTTAAATGATATGTACATTTTAAGGTTTCTATTTACATTTTTCTGCTCTCCTGCTGTGCTTTGAGGAAATAGTTTCTAACCGATAGTTTCTCCAGGACTCAGGAGACCTGGCTTCTGCCTCAGGCGTGCTAGGTGTCTTTGGACAAATCAGTTCACTCATCATTCATGCTTCAGTTTCAAGTTTTTCCAAAACAGGACAACTTTTTGCAGAGTGCTTTGAGATATACGGATGAATACTGCTAGGTACTGCGTTCATTCTTAGTCAGCCTGAAAGAAGCATCACCAAACATACTCACTGTTTACCTCTGTGGCTTTTGCCTATACACACCCCACAGCTTTCTTCGTTTTATATTTCGGGTTTGCTAGCAGCAGCAGACACTGTCTAGCACAGTCTGCTTATCATCTTCCCCGTATCAGACACGGCTGAGGTCAGAACTTTTAGCTTGGAAGCAGCTAATCCGGAATACCCAAGAGAAACATATATGAGAGCACTCAGAGGGGCAGTAACACAACTGATCCATACCGGAGACGCAAGGAAATTGGCTATCCTTATGTACTCTCACACACAATACACCAAGTAAATCAGCTATATATTCCATGCTCCATTTCATTCCATTCCCTTTATTTCACCGATTCTAACAACAGTATTTACAAGAGTTTTCTACCGAAATGGGATTTTTAAAAGTCAACAGCACATACTGCTGGGCTCAACTATAATGAGATCATGAGCTGGACCCTCCCAAATTCATGGCATTGGCCTGGAAAAACTACTATTTCTGGAATAAAAAAAAATTTATTTCCCTTCAGAGTGGGGCAGGGGAGAAGAATGGAGACAGGACGGTGGGAAAAGTTTTGGAGTTTAACCATATCGTTATTTCAGATTTCTCCTGCAGCCACTGAATTGGGAAACCTGCTTGATTTGAAAAATGGAAGCTGGGAGTCATACTCACTTGACTAACAGCTAAAGCCCAGGCACCAGTTACTGCAAAAGCTGGCAACTCTGGATGGCTAGACAGAATACAGTTAGGCTAACAGGAACGTTGTCAGCACACTATGTACCTATATGCATTGTACATTTCTACTGTTGGAAGAAGTGCACTTGATATTTAAAGAAAACAAGACCTCAGCTTCGGAGTTTATCTGTATGATAACTCCAGCAATATCATGGTCACCGGCATCACGCTCCAGCAAACAGGGGAAATAACCAACAAACACTCATAAAGCTTTTGCAAGATGAGTAATGTACGCAAGCAGCTGTATGTACTAAACAAAACAAGCAGTCTGGTCACTGACAGTCCCAGCTAAGCAGCAGCGGGTTCTTGGTGACTGATATTCATGCAACGGGCATATCCTTCTATACAACAATGGCTTTTCAACGAACAGTCTACCGACAACAACCACTTTGAGAATAATTAAGTAATTAATTATATTTTCTAATCTATTAAGCCTTGATTGCTTATCAAAGCATTCAGATGGATCATTTTCCTCTTGTCAGTTCCAATTACTTTCGCCTTTTTCTTTTTTTCTTTTTTCTTTTTTTTTTTTTTTTTAAACAAAGGAAAAAGTCTCTCGAACTTCATGGGGATTCAGGGCTTCCACGGAGCAGAAAGAATAGCTTGGTTTTTTTAAACTATAGCTTCCTGAGAGATGATTTTGTACACGTGACTCCACACAAGTACAGGTTATCTGATTTCTAGGAAGCATGAGGTGTTTGTCTTTTGGTCTTTTTGGTTTGTCTTTTTGTCTCAAAGCCTGTGATGCTTTTATGGCTCTTATAACCCCTGAAGCTATGCAATTGCATTCGCCACAATGCAGGATTAAACACAGCAGCACGGGGTAATTAGTGGAATCAGGAATTAAACTCATACGGCATCACATCTGCAAATAGATACAAACTGACATGTAACGTTCGAAATTACTAATAAACAAAATCAAAAAATACTGAGACGCTCTTAGGTGGCTGACATTTGCTCAGCTCCAAAGTCAATAGGATTATTCTGGTTCAAGCCAACTGGAAATCCAGCCCACATGTCCCCATCTTGATTGCTAAAAATGAAAATGCACTCTGTTGCCTTATCACAAAATAATTGCTACTAATTTATCCTGGGGCTTTAAGCAAGCACATAAAACCAGTGACTATCTGACAGGAGGGGAGAAAATTTTGCTGTTGCAGACCCCTACTGTATTTGAGAGGAAATTATTTGAGAGAAAAAACCCAAACAGGTGGCTGTTAAGACATCACT
This sequence comes from Struthio camelus, assembly GCF_040807025.1. Lineage (NCBI taxonomy): Eukaryota > Metazoa > Chordata > Aves > Struthioniformes > Struthionidae > Struthio > Struthio camelus. The sequence goes on along the minus strand of NC_090968.1, from coordinate 3,813,347 downwards.
ACAACCAACTTTTTTTTTATTTTAAAAACTCTATCTTAATGTCACAAGGCACTTAATAAGGTGGAATTTATTTGGTATAGCAATACATTGCGATCCAGTATGTTTGACCTCACATAGTGGGGGAAAAAAAAAAAAGAAAAAGAAAACAGTATTCAGAGACGAAAACCAATAGTGCTATTCATGCCACAGGTAATTAAAAAACCCTCAAACTGTGCACCTTGAAATTTCACAACTGCCAAAAAAGCAGAAGAGGACAATTTTTCCTCTAATTCCGTCAATTCCTCAAGAACATTACTGTGAATATGATACCTAAGACCAAAGCGCTTTCTCCTTTGGATACAATATAAAGACATGTTAAGAACCAGGATTTTACCTCTGGGAACAGCTCTGAACAAAGAAGTATTATCAAGCCAGTTAGGTCTACTGGGAGGGGTCTGAAGCACAGCTTCTGACTTCGTTACTCCCCTTGTACTTGCCTTAGCGGCAAATTACAAGCCTCTTTCCATGTGGTGAGCTGTTACGTTAGGAAAAGGTAAAGCAGCCAGGTTCTGTCCTTCTCGGCCTTTGTACAGCTGGCCCAGAACGCTTCTCATGCATACAACACGTGCAAGTACCCGACTGATTCCTTATTCCCTTCGTTGTGCGGACATAACCCAGCCCTGATGCATAGCACAGACATAAACAAACCGCTTTTGTTTACACAGACTTTTTTCATACTTGTTGCCTCAAACTGCTACCACTTTACCGTGGAATGGGAAGGATCACACAAGCAGCACTAAACTGCAACGGAGCCTATCCACCAGAGGAAACTGGGGAGAAGAAACCGAAACAAAGCCAATAAAACACATACAAAAGTGAGGAAACTGTTTTAGAAAAAGCACAAAGCACAAATGAGGCCCTCCTCTTTCTCTGCATAGAGGAGACCGCAAGGAGTAAATCAGAAAGCACTAAGTTCAGTTTGTATCTAACCTCTGAAGTGTAAAAGGCTGAATCATTTCTAGCCGGCTTCCAAGGAGTACAGGTATTACAAACCCTGATGCACAGGTTGCTAAGCCATCTCTTCCAGCTAAACCTCTGACTGACAGTCAGCTGCTCTCTCACTAACAGTGACTAACTACTACATCCATTAAGTAATATAGCTGGGATGTGGAGAGATTAATTTTCTGCTTGGACTGATTTTGACTGCACATGTGCATGCTGTCTCTTAGTATACGTGTATGTATGTATATGTCTGGTATATAAAACTTACCCTATATACATCTATATATTGTATATAAGGTATAAATTATGGTATGATATAATGTATAGCTACATTTTTTGTGATTACAGTGAAAGAAAGAGAGATCCCTATGTAAAATAAGATGTAAAGTATTCTGGTGGGAGGGGAATTTATCTCTGACGAAAGAACAGAGGATAATTTCATTGATACTGGTATGGATGCAAAGTTCCACCACAGACTTCATGTTGTGAAGGCAGCAGATGTGGTTTGTCTGTTATTTTGTTCTGATCAGTGACGCCAGGATTTCTAGCGTGCATGTAGGAGTGGGGGTGGTATCTCTTATTGAAAACTCATTTCTTGACAGCAAGAAACATTTCCTTCCAGCTGCGGAGCTCTTACAGTTTGTTCTTTTCACTCTATTGGTGGAACTGTATGTTACCAGATCAGCTCTGGGATTTCTTCCTCAGGACACTGCAATCTTGCATCCTTTTTTGCAAGTGTAAAAAACCCCTGCAGATTTAACATGTTGTGTTTGTGCAAATAAGGTTCTCCTCATTTGGCAAGGCGTAACAGTTATACTGAAGCTGGGAGAATAGGACTGGAAAATTTCCCAGCTGAATACTGATAAATCACATATAAAGTACAGTCAAATGGAACAAACCACACAAAATTAACTGCATTCACTTCTGAGGATAATGATTTGAAAAGATGCTTCATAAAATAAAATGCAATGCTAATTATGCTTTTATGGAACATGATTATTTAGCCTTACTAGCTAGAGAGAGTGGCCCCTCAGAGCCAAAACTAATATTCACTGAAGTCACAAACCATATTCCACAACACTGCTTTTCAAACTTTTTCCAATTTCACTGCTATCGGCCCTGAAACGCCATCATGCAATACTTACAATATCTCAGCTAGTTTGTAAACTTACAGCATTTATATGATTCCATGAATCAGCTGGGAAATTTTCCAGTCCTATTCTCCCAGCTTCAGTATCCCAGCTTCCCATCCTGACTGTGAGTAAAGACCATTTCTACTGCACGGCTCATGAATTCGAGCACCCAGTGAAAATAAATCAGGGCAAAATATTGAGGAGAGAAAGTTTAAACATTTTGCCAGGGAACTTTTCTACTGAAAAAATATAATTTTTGCCAAAACTACGGGCTCCATAGGAATGTTTGAGTTTTGTTTAATTTCTTAATCAGTAAAATCCAGAGACTTGTGTTTCAATATTATATTGTTTTATACTAGATATAAATAAAATTAGTACAATACTTGTATTTGCTTTGTTAACATACAAACTGAATAACACCCCCCCCAACCTGTAAAAAGCATTATCCACATGAAAATATTCCAGTAGCCCTCAATGAAATTTCTCATGTTTCAAAGCTGTGACTGTTTCATTGCATACGGAGGGGTAGAGGAAAAAAAAGCACAATCACAGAAATTGCACTCCCTTCTTTGTCCTTTCATACATTTTTTCCCCCAAAATCAAAGTGGACAATCTGCATTAAAGAAACACTTGAAACAAGACACAATATCAATTTTCTCCATAACACTTAAAACGTCAACACATCTGACTGCAATGGACGACATCAACAGCGTTCTAGACAATGCTCTCAATGAAATCCATTTTCTGCTTTAAGTAATCCTGTATGCTTCCTTAATTAACCTATTTATTTTTAAATGTATGCATTAAATTATAAGTAATGTATATACTACTATACATTGTATTGTAAGACCTAAAACACTTCAATTAAGAGTGAAGTCCCCCTGGGCCAGGTGCAATATAACCTGAAAAGTACTCAGAACAACCTCAAAATGTGATAACATGAGGCAAGAGACTGGAGTAAATATTTAATTGAGCCAGTAAGATGACAGATTTGGAGCTGGCCTTCAAAGAGACCAAATAACATGTCTCACACTGACACATAACAGCAAGTCCTTGGCAGGCCGAAGAATTTAGCTCGGTTCATCTATGAGCCAGTGCACAGTCTTACCCTTTCCCACTTCACCGTGGGATTTAGGCAGGGCTTGGAACGGGCTATACAGATGGATAAATTAATTCTAGGCCACAGCTTCTTCAAGAGATATAATCATCTGCCAGGGATAAAGGAAGGATGGGAGAGACCCTGGTTTACATAAGGCTATTTTCTCATTTCAAATCTCTGATGAGTCTAACAGATGCAACAGCATACGCAATGGGGAAGCAGGATGAAAGCTTTCTATCAGGTCTGCATGCCTGCAACACAGCAAAAACAACGCTGGGCTGGTAAAAAGAAAGGTTCTTTACTCCCCCCCATAGTGAGAAAGATTATCCCATTTGGGCATTTTCTAGCTATCCACCCCTCCTCTCCTTCCCCTCGGAAGGGATTTCCCTTTAGAAGCCTCAGATCCTCCCCGTGGGAACAATCTTCCCCCTTAAGTGACAGTTATATTTGTGGCTATTAACGACAAGAGATTGGCCCCATGCCACCCTCTTGCTAAAGAAAGGGACGCAGAACATGCGATTCTTTTCAATTGCGTCTTCTAGGATAAACAGTGGAATCTTAACAGTCACAACAGAAAATAAATCAATCTATGTCTAAGGTTCATCATTGTGGAGAAATTCACTTCTCTGTCAATACTAGAGAAAACAGGTTTTCTCATCCTTCTCCTTGGGTATTGAAAGTCATTCATTTATAAATAAATATATAGATGTACTGCCATTTTCAGCTGCTGAAACAATGCACTAGAAAGACAGTTAACTGCCTCTGGATACTAAATAAATTTCCTGCTTTATTGAGTGCGGTGCATACAAAGAGATGAAGCACTAAATCCTGCCCATGGCATGCCATCTCTATCTTACGTTGTCATTCTGGCAAAAATTATATCTAACTCAGTCCAAGTAAACTCTATCCAGCAACAATCCTATTAAAAATGTTGAGGAAGAGTCTTCTCTCAGGTACATCAACGTAAATCCGCGAACCCTAAGCTCTAGTGCACATCCACAGCTTCAGATACTGACAACAGTATGCTGGAGAGGAGAATTTCATCTGACACCCCGAGGAGCTTTCCACCTACAGATTCTCTGTATCACTGAAGTGTATGAGCAACTTATCCTACGTAACTTGAACTCTCCTAGGTCATCGTACAAATGATAACAGTTTCCAAAATGTGGTTTCAGAAAGTTACAATCGTAAAGTGTATTAAATCAATAATCGCTTTAATACCTGATATGTCCCTCTACAGATTTATTCCACTAGCCCTTTCCGTCCTCAGCAACTACAGACCCAATGTATTGTAGCAGCTATTTGCTGCCAGGCACGCTACCGTGAAGTACATATATACAATAAACCCCGAAAATAGTGATAATTGAACATATCATTTGCAGCATTTTAGGTAGCCACAAAACAGAACAAGGCCATATCCAAGTGTATCAGTTGTAGCAATCAAATAATTTTATTTTCTCCTCACCGTAGCTCATTAGAGCACTGCCAGGTGCAACCTGAGTTTTTTCATTTATATACCTTTTTTTATATACATATGCATGCATAATAGAAGGAGAGCATACCATTCTGAAGTGACTGGATCTGCTTCTGGAAGAACAGCAATGACATTTAGTACTCTGTATTTTGATTTATGTCACAGAATGCCAGAGTTTTTCAATCACATCAGCTAAGAGACAGTGATAAGATAAGGCCAGAAAGGGAATCACATGGGATATACTCTGCTATAATTTGGCTTTACGGCTGGGGGCGGGGGGGAGTACGGGGTCAGAAGTGCCCACAAAAAACCCTAGTAATTGTAAGATTTCATCTTAAAAGCAATTTATTTACTGGGAGTCAAAATTGAGATAAGATTTCAAAAAGTCTTTCTGTGGCTTAAAAGTCTGAATCCGATTTTCAAGCCTGACTTAATTATTTAGAAACTTAACCTCAAGTTTTGAATGCCTAGGTCCTTAAAAGCAGCTGACATTTTTTTATGGTCCTGTTTTTTTTTGTTGTTTCTTTTTTGTTTTGTTTTTTTGGAGAGAGGCCCTATTAAATACGTACATCACATTTGAAAATGGACATTTATATTCTTGAACACTTGAAAAATTTACATTGGAATATAATTTCTCAAGCAGATTAAGAAATATGTATGCCACCTATATCTGGCTCTTCTAATAGCTCAAGAGCTATTTTTATGAAAGCTCCGACTTTTCTAAACAGGCACATAAGAATACTCCAGGGAAATAATGTAGGCCACTCTATCAACTGCCAGCATTATACCTCAGGTTAACTATTTTTTCTTTAGGTATTTCTAGAGTATCTGGCAGGATGAGCCCTGATGCTAACTGGGGTCTCTAGGTCAAACAGCGAGGACTGAACGGATATGAGACCATTCAGAATCACAGCAAAGCAGGGGCAGTTTCCTCAGACCTCCTTTCTCCTATCCCTTAACCATCAGTGTGACAGCTGCCTCTGGCTGAATGACATTTTGGGTGTAGGAAGTAAAAAGGAAGTTTTCCGCAAACATAGAAAACACTGAGTCATGGTAACAGCTACAAAACTAATACCTCCACTACTTCAAGGGAGGGCTTTTTCCCTCCTGGCCTTCCTTGACTCTATGTTTCGCTGTTTACAACAGGGCAGCAGATTTTCAGACTTTAATCAGATGGAAATGGAGACCAGAGGCAGCACCTGCTACAAGTTAATTAGTTCTTCTTGGCTCCAGAACAGCTGTTGATTTTGGTTTAGGTATTATCTTTATTCCATTTTTTTTAACCGTTTGTTCAGTGGAGCAGAAGATGGGGAGCTCTGGGCATTTGGCGTTTGATACCAAGTCATGCCAATGTTTGAGATCTCAGCTATTAAACCATATGCTCTGCTATAGGAAAAGTTCCCAAGCAGGATCGTGAATAAGAGAGAAATGGTAGGCTTGGGCTGGTTACTATGGCAAAGATAAAATCTCCTTTAATACATACCGAGTGTGTCTGTAGCTCTCTCGTTTTGTTTGGGAGTTTCTGAAAAGCATTTCTCCCTCTCCTATCTAGCCTCACCTTCATAAACCTAAGCTTAGCCGGTTTAACGGGAGTTGAAAAAGTCACTGGTGTACTCGTACCTTTCTCCAAGCCTTTACTGGACATGCTGCCTTCATTATAATCATACCCTGGAAATAAGCAGCGGCAGAGCTGCCACACATAGAGAGAACAGATGAAATTAGACATAAGATTCTTTGGTAATGATGGGGCCATTGTGGTCCTTGTTCTCTATTAATTTCCTGTCTGCTTAGTTCAGATGTGCGATGTGAAGCCAACAACATGCTAGAGCTGGCACGTGCAGTCATGTACTTCGGGCAAGTACAACAGCCATCATTCCTCTTTAGTGATCTAGAGAGACATTTAGTCCCTTAGCCTATCTGCAAGGCCTCCAACAGCGAAAACGGGATCGTTTATGCTTGCCTGGTATGAATGCCTTTGTACTAGGAGTTATGCTGAGAACAACAACGGGCCGCTAAGAGGAAATAATGCATGTTGGCTGTGGACTGGGTTCACGTTTCTATCCTCAGATGTATAAAACGGAGCCAAGATCCTTCCTGTGCAAAAATGGGACCAAGTACCGAACGGGAAGAATTTTTTGGCTCCGATGAGAAGTTCTGTCCAGTTCAGGTGGGCTCTGAGGCAGCACAGCTTGTAGCTGTAGTTAGCTATCCTCCTGTTAGTAAGTACCAGCTGTCTCTTGTAGCTGTACGTTATCCAAGATGGTGGCTTGAGTTTGCACAGCAACTCACAAAACGAACTGTGACAGACTCCTAGGAACTAGTCCAGCAAATAATAATTACAGCTGATCATGAGAGAACACCCAATGCAATACACCATCTCTAGGCAGTTACTCAGATGAGTCCTTTTTAAAAAAAAGAAACACAGACACGCTCACAGAAAGTGCGCGCTCAGAAAACTAGCTGAATTAAAACAACCTAGTGATCTTAGTTGTCTTGGAATGTAATAAATACACGGAGACTGATGTAGTTACGGGTTGTCACCACAACGATTTCAATGTGGAATTTGATACTGAGTGTATGACGACCACCTACAACCACAAAAAAGCAGCTTTGTAGAAATAGCAAACCAATCAGCAGATGGCAAACAGATGGATACAAGATTCAGAGATGTGTACATACAAAACTTAATTGAAATGAAAGCGATTATTCATTGCAATAAATTCAACTCAGGTGGACAAAAGGCAACATCCTTAAGTAACTAATGGGAAAAAAGGTTTTAAATAATTAAGGCTCTATTTACGAATGTCTCCTGAATTATTTATGAGAATCTCTTCATAGGGATAATAAAGACTATATTGCTTCCAAGTGACAAGAAAAGGTATTCACCGAGATATAACCCCTATGGATGAAAGCAGAAGCTGCCACTTTTAAGAGGCTACAGAATAGGTAAGACATCTCCGCTCCTGGGTTGGAATATCAAATTAAAAGTATTTACATGGCTTATAACATTCTTTTTAAGAATAACATAAACAGTTCTCAGCACAAAAAATACCATTCATCCTTATGTTGTGAAATGGCTCCAAACAACATATCAGACCACAACTCTAACCAGAAATGCATTGCAGCAAGAGGGAAAAGAATTTTGGTGTAGAGTACCTTAAGCTCCTTCACAAGCTGTCCAGCAATTACAACCCTGGATCTTGTGACCGAGCTCTAAAATAGACACAGGAAAGGAGGAAATGAAAAGAAAAGAATAGGTTCATTCCCACACAGAAACAACCATTTGAAAGAAACGACTTTCTCCCATTATTCAAAAAAAAACCCCAAAACCAAAAAACCAAATCAAAACAAAACAAAAAAAACTTGAGATGCCACAACATTTCAAAAATTTGTGGATAAGTCAAACAATATATTTGCCTTCAGCCCCACCTGTTCTCGTGCCTAGTTCCAAGCTCATTCCTTACGTCTCCTTCTCTTGAATTTTAAATAAAATGTCCATCCATTTCTCCAACCTGCTGATTTGATACTTTTAAGTGACACCTCTCTTCTCACAAATAGATTTGTAGGAACAGTTAACCAATGGAAAAACATCTGCATCTGTTTGGAGAAAAAATCTGAAGACTCAGCAAACTCATACAACTTTGGGGGAAAAGTGCAAAAAAGCTAAGACTTTTTTAAATTCAATTGTTTAAAGGATGTAGATTCCACAATAAAGAGATACAGAGGATATATGAATTTGGAAAAACCATGCTCTGGGTCAGGCAAGCTACTGTTCAACCAATAAACCCTAGAATCAGGATCTTTGACTTCTCTAGTTCATTGGCTTTGTTATGCTTTATAAAGTTACATAAAACATTTCAAACAAGCATTCTAATCACTCTTTGAAAAGATTATTTAACAGTAAACAAACAATTCTTTCTTGCATTTTAACACTGCTGGTTCAGTGAATTGTATCATTGTTCAACTTTTTTCTTTTGCAAGGACTGCCAAGCAAATGGGCTCAAGCTTGCTCCCAGGAAGCAACAGCACAGCATCACACCTTAAAATGATATACAGACTGCTTCCTGATACTAGACTAAGCAAAATTTCCCAAACTTACTTTGATTCCAACAAAATGGGTGAGATCCCAGGAACTCATACAACACTCCTCAGTGTTTGGGATATAGGGCCCACAGGGTCTGTACTTGAGGATCTCGAATACCTGCAAACCCTCTGGAATTTCTGTGCAACCTTCAGATGCTTGGCCCCATGGCACAGTCTGTCCTTGGGACAATCCCACTGCAGTAGTACAGCTACAGAACTAAGCAACGAACACTAGCAACGACTGGCAGAGAGTGCAAGAAACGGTGCTCAAAATCCTGTCATTCCCATTTGTATATATTATAAGATAGGAGGAAGAGAGTAGGATTTATTGTATGTTTCCCTCCTTCCTCTAGGAAGGAAGGATGGAGGGAAACACATCCCTCCTACCATCCTCAACAGCCAGCGTGTTCTACAGGGAGCGAGAGAGACAGACAGACTATTCTGCGAAGCTCCTTGACACAGGCCCAGGGCACTTCCTTGGTAAAGTTAGTGCACCGCTACAGATCAAGGGCTGATGACGAACTATGACGCGAGGGGTTATGCCACCACAGTACAGCAGGTAACAGAGGTCTAGCGCATCTGCAGCATTTGCTACTCCAATCTACGTGTTCGGTTTCTTCTGCTCCACCACCCACTCTTCCACCAGCCAAGAACGGGCTCGACTGTCGGTTTGGTTCTGTTATTGCTCTGTCTGGGAGCAGAGAAAGCGAAATAGTCCCTCGACGAAGATTTGTCCCGTCACCAAGCCCTCTCTGACAGAGATCATTGTAACTCTGCCTCTAGCACATGAAGGCAGATGCTAAGACTTTCATTTCCAGTGGAAACTACAAATGGAGCCGGGGGTGGGGGGGAAAGGGGGGAATATTATTACCTGGTTTGGAATATGGCCAAAAGCACTCCTCTCCCTCCCTCCCTCTCTCCGTCTCTCTCTGAAGAGAGAAAAAGAATACAACAGGTGCTTGTTGCTGAATTGCATGTAATGGAGCAGACCTAAATTTACAAGAATTTGAATACAATATTCATCTCTTGCACCTTTAGAAGGATACAGCAGGTCTCAAATCACACACAGGCAGATATTTTCCCTATTGCACATGGCTGTCTGCTTGTTCGTTTTTTCAAACAGATGAACTGCATTCCAGGCTGCTACCTAGCAGGCCCAATTAGCCCAAATTCAAGGTAAGTTTTCAGTACAAGCCAAACCTCCTGATTCTCTACAGGACCTAGAGCCCACGGACAAAGGACAGACCCAGGACAAGGCAACATCACATGGCCTGGAGACCCTGGGGAGAGGCCTAGCCAGCCCCAGCTCTAACAAGTATGTACCTACGCAGTAGCAGCTGGAACTTCAATTCTGGCACTACAGCCCTTTACCCCAAGGGCTCAGAGGTACTGCAGACACCATCTGCCCTTCCCTAGAGGTACATTTTCTTCTGCTGCACCTGCTTTTGCTGGCAAACGGTCTCCAAGCCTGCTCTTATGGTGAGATAAGTCAAGCCTTCAATATACATGGAGATCCTAGGAAATATGACATAAGCCTGATCCGATATGCAAGAAATTTCAGGTTTTAATGAACCAATGACTTCCAGAAATCGGACAATTCATTTGCAGAAGCACATGCAGACGCCATTTGTTGCTTCAGCTCTCCGCTGTGAGCGCTCCTTAGGTAACAGAGCAGCACACTCAAAGCAAACAAATCCTTTGCTGTGTCACTACTGCTGAAGGAACCGTGCGCAGCCACTTGGGTAAACATCCCGCCAATCGCAGGCTAGCAGTTAAGCTCCAAGGCTTCTCTCTTTCTCTCCCTCCGTTTCTATAATTTAAAAAAATGGATAACCTCCACGCAGGCTTCTGAGTGTGCCTGCCATCCACAAAACCAATTTCACTCAATGACAGCCTAATTAATCTTCTTCTTTCGTTTCAATAGCATACGGTCTCCGTTCAACTGTGGAATATGGTGGAATCTTGCTGAGAACACATCTGCCAGCACTGCAGTGTGAATAAAGGAATATGTAGCAGATCTTTGTGTGGTTATATCTGTATTTATATAGTTGTGTGCCTACCTAGCGCTCCACATGCATGTAGTATAGAAGAGTTGATACAGTCATGTCTTTACTAGTGAAACACCTGCAATTCCAGTCACTTCAGCATCAAAATACAACAGGAAAGCCATCTTTTTGCCCAGGGAGATATCATTACTCCTACACATAGCACTAAGGTAAAGGAGGATTATATGACTTGTTCAAGGTCACGCAGAAAACCTGCGACAGAGCTGGGAATTAAGCCAGCACCTCACAAGAATGACTAAGTCACCCTTCCCCCTTATTTTCAGGGGTCTAGCTTCCTCTTTTCTTTCCAGGGTCTCCATCATAATAACCATGGGCTTCCATGGGCTATCCTTAGGACTTCCGGCGGGAGCAAAACGGCAGCCTCTGAGGTACTCGGTCGTTATCACAACAAATTTCTGCTGTCTTGAATGAAACTGGAAGTTATCTTTTTGCTCAATTCACCTGTTAAGAACTTCTTCAGTCCTCGCCTGAACAGGTCTTGTGTTAACCGTCCACATTCAAACCAGCTGCACCTCGGGAGGTCTGTATGAGAAAACGTTGAGTAAAAACTAACTAACAACATACGTAGTTGGTCATCCAAGTGAGCGACCACATTCCAATCGGTGCCAAGCTTTCAGTTGCTTATAGTTCTGATGATTCTTAGGGTTTTACAAGTTCTCATAATAGTTGATGATGTTCTTAACGCTTCATTTTCTGGTATCATGCAATTACGAGATGATCGCAGTTTTCACTGAAAAACGGTTTCAAGACCTTCCATGTAAAACATGCCGAGGAAGCAAAGCTCAAAGACCTCCAAAAGCTAGGACTCAAATGAAATCAGTGCGTAGTATTATTTTGACTTTGGTCGAAGGCTGGTTTTTGAACATCTGGGGCTGCCAGTGCTGCACTTAAATTACTTCACCACAAAATAATGAAAGGTCACAGTATTTCAATCAAGATATCCAGCCAGCATAAATCTTGTCTGTCTATGGAAGCAACTGGTGCTCCATAGATTTACAGACTGCTAAAGGCAGGCTCAATTTATAGTTTCAATATCAATAAATAAAATTTGGTGTCTTGCTTTTAAATATGTGAGAGCTAGATTTGTCTCTTCTCCAAGGGAATGGAGCTACATTGCCTCCAGTATAGTTCCTTCTATTTACAGCAACAGAGAACTTGACCTGCACTTGGGAATTTTCTACAGGTAAAAAAGCTATCCTTTGTACTCTTTTTCATTTTTTCTCTCCGACGGGCTGCCTAAAATCCTGAAAATTGCTAAAGAAATCACTTGGCTAATGAGGAGCCACACCCACCAGTTTTGGTGAGAGCCACAGTGATAATCAGGAAGACAAACAGGGGGGAGTGGGGGAATGGGAAGACTCTTCAGGTTCTTTAGGATAATTATAAATTGTGTCAAATAAGACAAATATTTCCGTTTCTGGGCAACGTGTACCTTATGAATAGATGTGGGTTGTTTTAGTCACAACATGTCACAGGAAGTAGTCTGAGCCAATATTTGCAGTCATACAATTAAACCTGGCATGTAATAATTAGGAAGGCAGGTTTACTCTGATACTTACTACCATGTCTCTATTAGCTGTTGTCTTACATTAGCCGTTCCTCGTTAAGTGATTATGGGAACAGAATGTAACTGCTTGCAAATATACCAAAGGATACAAAACAAAAGATGGAGAAAAATTATTTCTGGTGGGTATGATTAAGCGCTATGTGAAATGACTAAAAAGAATTGAAAATGAGTTTGTGGGGAAAAACTCCCTACCAGAGAGTGTGAGACTAACACATTGTCCCAGTGGAGATGATGAGGATAACTAACAACTTCATGAGAGTTTACAGAGTTGCTTTCTGAAGAGTAAAAGGGAATTATCTAGGGTATTTTTAAAATGCAAATAGGCACCCTATTTCCATAAATAAAAATAATTAAAAAAAAAAGAATAGAATGTTTACACTTCATTTGTCCCTTGGAAAATGTCTTTCTATATCCCTCTGATACACAGGTTTTAAAAAATATCTGAAGATTATTTCTCATTAAATTTCAGTACTCTGTACTCTGAATTTCAGAAAGGGTCCATCTAATACCATGCAGAATGCTTTGAGCTAGTACAGTCCAAAACTGCTAAATCCATATGGCACAGGACCACATGCATCACTAGCTTATTTCTGAGTGATATTACTTGTATAAACATTACTTCATTGCCTTCGGATACATATCCTGGCTTGCACATGTTTAGCTTCATTGTCTCTGCCCTGTGCTTCCTGTCCCAGAAAGCCATAGCGCGCCCCCTGCTAAGCCAACAGCAGAAGACATGTCCCACGCCCTTTTTATTCTGCTCCAATGATGTAAAGAAACCTGAGTGATCAGAATAAAAAACCCTTCTACACTGTCAACACCATGCGACAGGAATTTATACCCATGCTACAGTCAGTACAAGAACAACTACATTGCTTTAAAAGAACACACCCAACAGCAAAACGTCATCGTGCCTTACAAGCGAGATCTTCATTTGATGTCATTTTTGCAGAGAGCCAAGTATTTTTCATCTTTCTGACTTTCAAAGGAAATCCTGGACCAGGTCTGTCAATGAAGTCTCTTGAAATTCTGACGCAGTGTTAATCCTTACAAACCCAACAGTCAGAAAACAGTTTTTACTAAAAAATAAATAAATATTCACACCATGGTACCATCTTATAGAAAATTTCTTCTTCTGTTAAACAGGTTTCACTATCACTGATGCTAATGAGATCTGCAGTTCACATGCCAGTGTGCAGTGAGACAATCAGGGCTTTTGTACTATGGCATAAATATCACTATTGATAAAGTAGTAGAATCCAAAACACCAACAGACATTTTCATTGTTCCTTCCTAAGGTCTTCCTGAGTTATATTGAGTGGGCTGAGAAGTTAAAAAGGAGCACCAACTCGCAAGCTTCATGCCAACAATTAAACACTTGGAGTCAGGAAGAAAATGTCCCCTCCAGAGCAGGTCATTATACAATCGTCTGTAACAGGAATTTTTTAACATCTTATTCTTAAGCGTCTAACACTAACTAATTCTCAACGGCTGTTTTTATGCCTCCCACTAAAAGAGAAGATTTTCAAAGCTACCTGGGCATTTAGATGCTAATTTCTCATAAAAATTACTCACAACTGAGCACCCTAGTTTCCTAAGCGTTTCTGAAAATCTCAGGCCTAATATATATACAAGGTTCTCTGAAGGCTCCTAATGCACTTCACAAGTGTACCTGATTATATATAGAATACATTTCACTGAAATGTAGCTACCTCTGTGATAAAATATGGCATAGGAACACTCCATAAAAGTTTAAAGACTGGAAGTGAAGAATACCCAGGGGTAGCTGGGTGAAACTTAATGGCCTGTGATATACAGAAGTTCAGAGTAGATGATCTAATGGTCCCTTCTGGCCTTAGATGCTATGAAATTAAAGTGACAACACAGCCAATTGAAAGTTCAGGAAGAACTGGGAAGGTGAAGTAGTTGCTTGAAGGAGAGATGCAGCCCCAGTCTGAACTTTCTGCAGAGATAAGCCTGCTGCATGGGCCATGCTGATTCAGTGGCGGAGGGCGCTAGCTGCCTTAGCCTCCTCTCAGCAAAACCCTGACTCACTACCGAGCAGGAATTGACCAGAGCATCAGAATTAACTATCTGGGTTCACCGAAGTGCTTGAGTGATGTATAAAAGCTCCAGCGCGGTCAGAAGCTCGGCTGTTATACTTCATCTAACGTAACCCTTGCCTGGGAGGTCGACTGGCAGTGCTCTAGGGCAGGCAGTTGCCTTACAAATAAACGCTTATACAGCCCCCCACTAAAACGAAGGCCTCAGCGGCCACCCACAACTCTTAGCTGCTCTCATAACTCAAAGGATCATTTGACATAACTGAAAGGCACATGCAAACCCACAGTGTATTTCAACAGAGCAAATAACGTTTCCTCTGAACGGCAAGAAAAATAATTGTCCTCTTTACACCTGTCTCATTTCTCAGCCATGTTCACGCAAAGAACTTGGTGTGTTTCATGAACACCAGCTCCTTTTTCTGCTGATACTGACGCAAAGGCAAATAAAATACCGCAGAGCCATAAGGATCTGCGCAGGAATGTCCAAGCATGTACAATTACAGATGAGTATAGTATTTGGAGCACACTTAAAAGGATTATCATTTATGGCACTGAAAATTATTGTAATCATATCTACAATTTTTCATACTTATTTATTTTCAGACCATTATGGGCCTCTTTGCAAAAGTGAAATTGGCGCTTGCAGCCTTGACAGCAAAGGACAAGTGCCTTGACAGGACATAATGCTTCTCTAAGAATAATTAAATCAAAGTACGGCGTAAATCCCAATAGTGCTTCTTTCTCCATTGGTAGTATTTCTATCAAGAATCTTCAAAACCTTAAATCCAATATTCAAAATTTATGGGTTTCTCCTACGGTTTCAAGGTGAGAGGCAGCTGTAGCAATGCTCTGGCACTCCTGACTATCTCACCTTTTCTTTCAGGCCAATAAAGAAATAAAGGAGGAAAAAAACCCTCTTGCCTACATGCTGCGGCAAATACAATTCTTATGTGAACACATACAGGGAACAGGGTTACAAAAAAAAAAAACCCATAGCCCTCATGGGTGAACATAAACATAGTATAAACATAATTGTTTATACTGCAATATAAAAATATTTAAACAGAGGCCTCAGGCAAGGTCAGGAACACGCATTATGAGACATCATACAGCACAAATAGACAGGTGGGAGAACAGAACTCTCACCACCTTTGCTTAAAAAAAGGTAACTGGTGCACAGAAACGGTCCGTGAATTGCCTAATATTTCTGTCTCTGAACTAGCAGCGGAGTACCTTAACTAACTACTCTCATTTCAAACTCATATCAAATGCAAATGAGTATTCTTACAGCCAGAAAAGAGACAACCTTATTCACCATCTCAGCTACACCAACAGGTGGGAAGAGGGAATTTCTACCTGCAGTAAGAAGAAGGGAAAAAAAAGGGTATTTTGACGGAGAATCTTACAACGGTTCCTTGAGCCTTTCTGATAGCCAGTGTAAGAATCAATAATAGATAACGTCATGATTGTGGATGTCACAATATTTGGGAGAACTGAGACTTCCTTCACTTCAAACCTTGCAAGCACTCAGAACCCAAGTTCTCAGTTTAGTCCAAAGTAATTATATCTATTGCATAGATAGCAATCCTCTGAACAACCAAAATGATGAAGTTCAGGCCTGAGATTCCTTTTTGAGATCAAACATCTGGATTCTTTTCTGAATTCTGAACCCCTTCCAGTTCAGCTGTTCATAAAACTGAGAAGAAATCTCGTATCGGGAACTCTGGGATAAACGCTGGATCTAAGAAACACAAAGGCTCATCTTCCTGTTCTCACAGTCATCGCTAACAAAGGCATTTACCCCACTAACCTCTCTGACTTGGATTTTCCTTAATCTGTACATGCAACTTGAAGTCCTTTAAAACGTTCCTCTGTCCTAAGGTTTTAAAAGCTCAAGTTGTGCTATGATCTTTGCTTAAGAGAAGTTACTGAAGCTATGGATTCTAAATGTTATAATCCAAACAGTCATGGCTGGATGAAAATCCAGTTTATTCAGTAAAGCTATGACCTCGGTATGCAATCTTATTCATTTATGAAACCGTTGCTGCCTGATGGGTTGAATAATGAAATTGCAGTAACACCAACTTTGAAGATGAAGAACACTGGGGCACAAGTTTTATTAGCTTTAATAAAATATTGGTAACACCATTTAGGAGAAAAACAGCTCCTTTAAGGCAGTCTGGTCTGACATGGTGAACTTGATTTTCACCTTCAAAGATCAACCCTGGTAGTATGCCAAGATAGTAATTGCTTTTAGACCTTGTCCGCATTGGGATTTTGTCCCATTTCTCCCAATTGATGGCCAGCTCACAAAACTAAGCCCCAAGGCCAGCTGCTTAGTTGGCACAGATTCCCCTAGTTCCACTCCAGGCAATAAAGGCAGCTATGCCAGTTTACACCCTCGGAGCACCTTGTCCCCAGCGAGGGCCAGCAAAGCAGTGATTTGCAGCACAGGTGATTCTTCTCTGGGGATCAACGCGCATTACAGACTTCCTTGCCAGCGCTCCAAGCTTACACAGGTCCAGCTAACTCAACAGATGATTACGAACTACAGGAACCATTTGTACACTGACAGCTTCTCAGTGTACAAATGCTTCACTTTTGTCATCCAAGAGAAACATGGTCTGTAAACTAAAACCCTTAAAAAAAAAAAAAGGGGGGGGGGGGGAGAACAAGAATATGCATGCTGGAACACTCCAGAGAGATCCAGAGGACTTCATTTCTCAGCGTGAGATAGCTGCCTCATTCCAGTAAGCTTTTCTGGTAATACAAGTCATAAAAAAAAAGCTAGGCCTAAGCCTAGACAGTAATCTATTGTATCAGTTAGTCAGTCTACTAAGGGAAAAGATTTGATTAGAAAGGCAAGATAGCCTTCTGATCTAATCTATACTGACTCATGACATGAACTGTCTGCCGCTCTCCAGCTACCTAGGGATTATGGCCAAGCTCAAAGACTTTATTTTAAACCTCACAGAAGTCAATGGAGAAAACGTGGGAGCAGAAATAAAGCAAATATCATGGGGGGGGGGGGGAATACATCACTGTTCCCACAAGTTTCTAGGCCAACTTTGCTGGAGCTCTATTCTTTCAGCTTTGTCAATGCCAAAGTACCTTGCAATACGAGCGCTGTGAGTACTCTCCACCAAATGCAATGTACTCTGGAGTACAGCAGGTACCGCAGTCAGAACTAAAGCGCCTCGGTTAAAATATCCGGGGAAAGATGATATGGTAGCAATTCAAGTAAATTAAATCCTAGTGTGCTCACTGTTATGAAATGCCGAACAAGCTGAAAGTAATGAATGAGACACCATATTTGTAAGTATTCAGCAGACACACTAAGACAATTACAGTGATGAAAGCGACGCAGGCAGTACTGTACATCAGACTTATTTTGCAGAAGTCCATAAATAAGTAATTTGACTTGGTAAAGCACTGGAATGACTTGAGGTTTGGAAAGCAATATTAAAAAAAGAAGCCACACACACCCCTCTTATTTTCCTGCAGCACTAGCAATTTCATACGATTCTCAATGTATTTTTACTGCAATGCAATGAGAGGTAGGCAATACATGAACAGTTGACACTCCCTACCCTTTATTTTTTGCTTAGAGATAGCTGTTATAATCCAAGCCAAAAGATGTCTGTTCAGATGGATCTACGTTCTCAGACACTCTGAGAACAACGGGCTCAACTCTGAAACCATTTTAAAAGGTAGCACGAAGGCAAAAGAGCAGCCTACTAAACAACGCAACGCTTAGATGCCAGCTCTATAATAAACTTCCCAACGTCTTTCTATAAGGGATGCTGAACAAGGAGCCTGAAGGGATGAACTGACATGCATAACAGAACAGAAAATCAGGCGGAGGTGATGCTGAAAGTATCAGTTTAAAAGATTACTACGATATATTGAAATATACAGCACAGACAAGAGCAGCAGGTACCTTTAAAGAGATCTAAATATCATTAGGAGGTGCTGAACAAAAAGATATTTTAAGGGACGGTGTAAGAGCATTCAACCCTTTTATTAAGAGCTCTACTACAAATTTATTCAACAGCTGTATGTTATGTATAGATAAAACAGTAATACAATAACTAGACCACTTTGATTACTAACCTGTTAAATGCTACATCTACCTCAAACAACTGACTTGTCATTTATAGAAAATAGCTACTGACTACTGATTAATCTTTTATAACCTATTAATAAATGATCTCTTAACAGAACAAGTAATCCAAAAATCTACATGAGATGCACACTAAGGACTCCGGTGCAATTCTACCTCTCAATTGTCATTTTTCTTGTTATTCAGCTCATTTTTCTCTCCACATGCAAAATTTTATAAAAAGTAAGGGCTTGATCCAGAGCTCACTGAAGGAATCAAGGGGCATATTTCTATTCTTATTGGTCCCAAGAGGTCTGCAGCAAAGACTGATAGATAGCATTATTATGCTCAGAGACGAAAAAGACATTACACTCTTAAGATCCCTTTTTCAAAGACAGAGATAATCCTGAGATAAGGAACTTACCATACACTCAGTTGCTGTTACACTTGAACCAAGTCAAAAAGCCAATACAGGAGGAAATTTGGGAAGTGAGGCTATCCCTGGGTCACCTCAACAGGACAGGCATAAAAACATCATTTAGGGAGTTCTGACTGCAGACAACAGAAAACAGTGACTCAATGATTTACAGCACAGACCTCGAAGAGCAGATTTTATGGACAATATGATTATTTCCTACCCCTTAACAACAACTCCATGCTTGATCTCTGCAGCAGTCTGCATAACGCCATCTTTTAATCTCCTCACATGAAAAATTTTTCTTTCCTCCCTGTGCATTGCCCTGTTCCTACCGTTGTCCCACTCCGAGTAGAGGAGAACGCAGGCAGAAATAGAAGAACGCTGTTAGATCTGCACCCTCTAACACTTGTATGACACCCTCGGCCTCTCCATCCCCCGGGACTCCTGGACACCACTCACCCTGTCAGTAAGATCAGCTCTGACAGCCAAACAATTCAACAAGCCTCAGCAGGGCTGAGTTAACACTTCAACCCCTGCTTTCTGTGCTGCATCACAGACTCGCATGCTCTAATGAAGCAGATGATGGAGAGCGTTCCAAGATTCCATAAACCTACAGTGATCTCCAGCACAAGGTCCTTAACTAGACTGGCAGCATCCTGTTAACATGTGTACAGTGATTATTTTACCCTGAGACTCCAGTCTGTAACATCCCTTCTTCTATAATTTCAATCTCATTCCTAGCTTTAGCCTTTTTAATTAATTTGTTACACATCATTAATTTTCCCTGTAAACTTTTTTCAACATCTCCCTTCCCCTGATATTTTAAAATCCAGCAATTAACTTCTCTCATCTCCCTTATCATACTGCTATTTCTGCTATGTGCTCAGTTTTGTTACTTACTTTTTAAAATCACATTCGTTAGTTACTGACAGCAAATCGCACTGTGTGAGAAACAGACTCACATTAATTAACATTTTTAAATTGTGAAAAAAGGTATTGAGTATCTAGAAGGAAATCTAGAGCACGAGAACTAAAAACAGACCTTTTATCGTCTAACTGTATGTTATACGTATGGTATAACAATACACTGGTCTTAGTAGACAATTTATTTCACTTTAAGCTCACATCTTCAATCATCAGCTGCTCCATATTTCCACGGAAATCAGTCCTGAAGTGCCTTGTGCCACACCTTCGGAGCCCTCTAAGTTCACGGGGACGGTACCTCATTGCGGTATGAGTGGGAGAGAATGAGCCTTTGAGGCTGAGAACCGCTCTTTGCTCAGAAAACACCTCATGGTAGCAATAACAATAATAAAATGAGAATTAAATTTTGACTCGGAAATTTAAACTGCTAAAAAACTCTGTCAGGATTTGTCAGGTTACTAGATTAACTGAACAGTCTATGCTGTAGATGAGGCCAAATGAGAGAACTAAGTGGTACCTCTGGCCTCAGCATCTCTGAGCCGTGATACTCAGATAGTGGTGATTCTTGCATGTGGAATACAGTATCATGAGATAGCTTTATCAGCTTACTTCAGTTTCACTTCACAGCCATCAACCATTCTTTGAAGAAGTGGTGAGCATGGAAAAAGTGCCCCACATTACTACAAGGCACACTGTATACTAGAGGCTTCCATAAAAACTGAGATGTCAGCATGTTAGGCAGGGTACGTGACAGAGATAATAGAGAGGCTGCGGCTTGTGGGATGCGGTGATGCCCTGTTTCATAAAAGGAGCTGGTAGCGCGAGCGCACTGAGGATTAGGAGAAGCTCAGATTCTGTGCTGTAGAAGTCACAAAAGCAGCTGCAGAGTCTCAAAAGCAGCTCAGATCTGGCATGCTTTCTCCCTCCAGCCTGGATTTGCAGCTCTGCATTTAAAAAATAAAAAGTAGTCACAATAACGACTTTTTTTCAAGCAGCTGTAGTACAAACACTTATCTGCATTACACAAATTCATGGTTTTAGTACTTAATGTACAGATCAAAGCTACCTAAACCTACATTCACTTAATAGATGCTAACAGCTCTTTTGGAGGAACCATTGAGCCAGCCAGTAATCCACGGATTAAGACCCTGATGTTACATTTTGGTACAACAAACTACATCTGAAAGCATGAGACTGTACATATGTCACTTATAAATCAAATCCAAAGTTATTTTAAAGTGAAATTAATGAATAGAGCTGCATTCAAATGAAACTGAGACGCTGTATTCAACCACAGTTTACAAGGACATAAAATGATAAATTAACCATGTTTAAAAGGGAAGTCGCACATGGTAATTACATGATTTATGTAACATAAATAATGAATTAATATTAATTAATTCCAAAGACCTGGATTTAGTTCTCAGTTAAATAGCACAGTTCCTGTACAAAAAACATCATCTTTTCATGTCAGGTGTGTTAAAAAAAAAAAAAGTTTCTATCATTAATTTTCTTATCATGACTATTCAGACTGCCAACTCTTCAGGATAAAGAAATTTCTTTTTTATGTTTAGAAAGCACCTTGAGAAAATCTCAACAGAATAAATTGGATGCCACAATTATCAAAAGCGGCAAGGTCTTGGAAATAGCATTACTTCAATTTTTCATTGGGAACAGAGGCATTAGAAGGGGAAGTAACTCACACAAGAATGGGGATCAGTTCAGTCCTCTTCCTGCTGGATCATATTACCTCCTTATTGGCTGTATTTTCCTGTGAACCCCTATCAATGGCTTGCCAGCTTGATTACTAGAGCAGGTGTGCAAGCAAATAGCCATATGTGACCATACCACCGTCTGACGTAAATCCAGGCTCCTATGCTATGTGACATCTCGTTGTAATGCTGATGATAGCTCAGCGCTTGGAACGCCATGCACCAGCACAACTATCCAAGTAGAGAACAAAGCACACCGCGCAGCATGCTACAGACCCAGCTTTCCTTCTTCCAGAAGGAAAGAGCCACAGCTATCCTCTGGAAGGATATTTTGCTGCAGAACAAGTTCATTGGCCCCATAAGATCCAGGCTGAAATGCAGAGCATCTCACTGTAAGAAAAGTGTGAAAGAGAAGACATGACATTTTCCAGATTACCACACTCTCTTTTTTTTCTTTTTTTCTTCAGAAAAGCAAATCCAGCCTAATATATTTTTATTAGTGCTAGATGAGAACACTTGCTTAGTGCACAGTAGAAATTTGTTGGGGTAATATTACGCCACCATATAAGGCTTAGTGTCAGCTGACTGGAAAGAGACCTATAAGAGAAAGGCAATGCCAGACAGAAAAAGAATAGAGAGGAGAACGGGACAACAGAGAAACCTGCTATATTAACTGCATGGTGTGATTGGGGCAAGGTGACAGTGATTTATAATGCAGTATTAAAGTGTCATAGCGTAACTGTCACTCTCAGCATTTTGTGAGCTAAAGCATGCTAGCTGCAGACAGAGCACTGACTAGAGAAAGGCACACTGAAGGAATGTAATGGGATCTGACACCTCTTGTTCCTCTCCAAATTAGTGCAATTCAAAAATGATATTTTCCATGACATCGCTGCTGTAACTTGGAATCATGCCCTAATACTAGCACCTACTTAACTGTGGCCTGGTGAAAGTGCATGGGCAAGGCTCTGCTCAAATTCCAGGCCGGAGAGAACAGAAGAGGTTGAGCACCTTGCACTTCTCAACTGCTTCTCTCAAAAAACACCGTGCAAGAACTAGACTTCTAAAGTTCCTTCTTATGAAGAAGGATGGAAAATATCAGCAAAGAATCCCATTGTGACACCAGAACCTGCACTGCATTATATTATGTTGTACTACATTCCTCATCTACCTACATGTACCGAACACACAGCACTGCTACTCACTGCCTTTCCCTACTCCAGACCCCCGGCCAGAGGCTCAGAGCAACAGCCCTGGTTCCTCACCCATAAAATTGTTTATCACTGTCTTGCATCCAGACAAAGCTCCCCCTGAAGTTAGTTTGTGTTTACAAAGCGCTGATTACCTTGAGAAAAAGTTACGTGCCAATGGTTTCAAAAACTGTTACTGAATTATGTTCTGTAACTACAGTCACAAGGTTATGTTAGAAAATAATAACCAGATTTAGCAATTATTTTTGTTTCCTGGCAAATATGAGTATGAGCATGCTTCATACAAATAATTATTCCAAAGCTCTATTTATTATCCAAACAAATGATAAATAAAACGTTAAGACATCAGGTTTAAGTGGCCAAACAAGTCATTTCCCTGAGAACATTTGAACATATTCCTCAGCAGGAATTCTCAAAACTTCTGACTCCCAGTCCCCAATTCCCAAAGAGTTCAAAGGACATATAAGACGCGCTAGGAGCTAGTCCTCGACAGAGAGAGATATCCCAGAGATTAAGATTACTAGGCGACATCCATACACGCATAAATCAAGCACATTCGGACAACTAATAAGTATTAAAGACAAATCCATATCATGCACGCATCAGTGTGTATTGATAAATATACACCAAATCAGTAAATATTTTGCTTCCTGTAGAAATCTTCAAGAAAAATATTTTCTCTATTTGCATCAAAATATAGCTGCATTTTAATTAAAAGTAGAAAATATTTTCTAACAAATATGCAATTCTGTAAAGACTCATTTGTTCTCAAAAAGCAGGAATAGGTAATTTCTCAGCTGTTCTAATATGCCTACACGTATAAGACTGTTGTCGGGTTTTTCACTATGTTTGAATTGTGCACAATAATAAATGTACATCTGCCAGCATCTCACCGTTTTCTTTACTAAAGAAAATGCTGTAAAAACTATGCGTAACAAACAACGGGAACAGAAGGAACTTTCCAAAAAAGAAATCCAGTACGTCTACAGAGCAGGTTACAATGCTGAACGGCAAGAAAACACAGCAAATGCAGACTCTTTTTTTATCTGAAGAAATTACCATGGGGAATTAGCTATCCTACAACTTTACTTTAATACGTACCTTATTTGTCTCACAGTCATCCACTATTACATGTGACTAAATTGACACAACAGACTGAATAACACAGCAGGGAGAAAAGCATCTAGATTTTCCACGTCCTTTGTCAGTCAAGTTTTTAATGATTAATAGTCAAGTTTCCTTCTCCTATGGAAAAAAACCAAAAAACCCCCCAAAAACCTGCTTAACCTCCTCCTCATTGATTTAACCCTCCCCTCTCCAAAACACACACACAAAGGACACCTTTCTCTTCCCCTGACCCTGGTGCTTCTTCTGGGAAAAGGAAGAAAAAGTAACGTGTCCATATGATCATCTAACAGATCTTCTCCATGGCAAAGTTTTATGGTCTTGTGAGTAAAGAGACACAATCTTAGATTTTTTTTTTTCCCCCTACTGCTTTCAAGTTTGAATGCCTTTGTCTGATTTTAAAAGAGAAGAAAGGAAAGAAAGTAAATTGATCATAGAAAAGGATAACGTGAAGTAAGATATAGCAAGAATGGTGTACGTGATTTAGGGGACTCTGGCATAAAACTAAATAGAAAAGCTCTGTACGCAGATTCATTGATAAAACAGTAATTTATGGGACAATATTTAAGAAAAAAATGATCAAGGAGGAATATACAAAAATAAATTTCCTTCAACACAGTCCAAATTCAAAAAAGCAATCTAGCAACTGCCAGGGAATACCAGAACTCCAGAGAGATTAAATAAGTATAAATGCAACTTAAGCAACATGGCTAATCAACGTGCACGCAATTTGAAAGAGCTCTTCCACACAGCAACCTCCCCCCCCAAAAAAAAAAAAAAAAAAGTGAAGTGAAGTGAACTGTGAAGCCTCTGAAGCAATCCATGCCACACACAAATCAACCGTCTTCAGAGTGCGCAGATCTTTGGGTCAGTATTTGAATCTTTTACTCCAGGAAGGTTTTTACCTTTGCAACACTATCCACGATCGGAGATGGGGTTTTGCAGTCATGCCGTAGGGAGCAGTTGAGTACAGCACACTTTCTCAGATGCATTTATTTTAAAGCACAAAAAGGGATTTCTTTTTTCCCCCCTTCTCCTTCTGAAAGATTAAGGCTAATCTGAATAGTGCCCCAGTGGAAAACCAGGATTTATTTTCCATACTAACTTCTTCCACTTAGAAGCACAAGCTTGAATTCAAAATACATTTATCACTGTGTTTGGCACCACTGACTACCTCTATTAACAGCTTTGCCAAATCCTAACTAACCTAAGTTTCTTCACATACTACACACGCATTTTTTTTCTTTGCAGCTTTGTAGGAATAAGTTTATGCTGGCAATTTCAAACGCATTTCAAGTGGGTTAAAACACTACTGCCATGAGAAGAATGGCTCAGTCATTCCTTCAACCACTTAAGACATGACAGACCGAGGTCGAGTTCAGTGAAAAACTTCTCCTGTGGAAAAATTCAGACTTAGATAGGTCACTTAGACGCTTACATGCACAGGTATTTTGGTGAGTTGCTCCCTTGTAAAACCAAGGAGACTTACATGACTATAAACCTTCAAACATCTGGGTCTTTCTGTTCCTTACTTTCACCATCTTTAAAACTGCCATTAGTAAGTCCTGACTTCACCAAGGTAATGAAGGACGCCGAAAATCATGAGGTCTTAGGATAGCTTTAATCTAACTAGGACTGACAACTGTCAGGCCCCTTTGAAAAATTGCAGGTTTAAAAATGAAGTCTCTATTATTAACCATTATGGGTACTAAAGAATAAGAGTAATATAAACAACAATTGTTTTGTTTTCTATAAATTGATCCGGTACCATTGCAAATAACAGGAATAGGATTCAATTACCCTTTACATAAAATGAGTACCAATCTGTAAGTCCTTAACAGATGTCATGGTTTCTCACGTCCTTCATTTCTAATGCAGTCACAAATACCTCAGCTGAACTGGTAAACTCATTTCCACATCAGAACAGGACTTTAGTCTTCTGGACTAGCTCACTTCAATTCTCAGTCACTCACATGATAGCAGAGACAGGCTTCTGTAAAATAAATTGGACCACTCCACAAGATATTCTTTCCTACCTGCCGTTCAGATGATGCCAAGACTTTCCACTTAAACTGATAAAAAGTCTTTCCTCATTTCAAAGGGATCAGAATATGGTTTTTTAGTAGTGGCTGGTTAGAGTAAAAAAAGAATGGGATCGTTGCTATTTATATCAAGGAAGGGCTGCTGTGAGATCCACGGTACAACTAGTGCAGTCAGAGAAAACTCAGTAAAAGGGAGCGAAAGGATGTGATATGCAACTGGCAGCTAAAAAACCAGATGAGTTAGAAAGGAACAAGCCAAAAGCATTTATCCTAGAGCTTTCTACACCTTAGATTGTTATTCTAGCCAATATGTCACACTGGACATAAACCTTGACGCAGAGGTTTGTAAAACCGTACTTCATGTCCTACTAACGGTGGTGGTCATAACAGATGTTTCGCCTACAACAAACACCGGACAGATTCTTCTCACTTTCACTTTGTTTAGGCCCAAAGATGAGAACTCCAACTAAGCCTGCTTTGCCAAAGTCAACACCTCCCATTCATGTAACCTGTGCCACCAATTTCCTTCTGTTTTACTTATTTGTGGAGGTGAAAAGGTGAAGTCATGTTTTTCTTTCCTTATCGTTTCACACAATTTATTGCCACTCTCAGTTACTCAAGTTTTCAGCAAAGCACAGGATAGAAATAAACCTTTGGTTAATGTAATTGGAAATCCCTTGCGTAGCAGGCAAAGATGCATTCCACAAATAAAGAGTTCATATGCCTTATGCATAAGATATATACCTAAAGTATACATTTAAGTTCACATGTCCTAAATTTTGCTTCCCTTGAAATCAACCCGCCCCTAAAAACCCCACACTCCAAAAACAGAAACAAAAAAGAAAATTTCAAGGCAAGCAAGACTGGGCTTTACACTAATTCACAGTGATCAGATCATTGTATTTTCAGATGTGAACCACACCATTTTGAATCACTCATTCGGTAAAATTCTCAAACCTCTACCCTTATTGTCCGTCTCCTTCCCCCCCCCCCCCTTTCCAAATTGGATCAAACACCTCAACCTTAATGTGATGCAGAATACTCTGGGGGAAAAAAAAATCTAGTACATTCATATCAGCAGAACTGGACACTGGAAGAGAGTCCAACTGACATCTTTCCCATAAGAGATGTTATAAATAAAGCTACAGCCCTTTCAAGAGTTAGCGTATGAAAAAGTGGCTTAGTGTTATGTTAAATAACTGCTGTTAGTGATACTGCTATGCTGCTGGGCATCTCATTAAGAGTCAGAAAATATGTATCACTTTCACAGGAACCATAGTTTAATTTAAAGAGAATGAGAAGAAGAAAACTGAATATAGTCTTTTTTTTTTTTTTCCCCAAAAGGGTGGGGGATCTGGATAGTCAACAATGCTAGAAAACTATTTAATTAGCTTTTGACTTCTCTTTCCGTATTTGCCAAAGTTAATAACAAGTCAAGACCTCCCTCATTTGAAGGTGACATTGGAGCTAGCACTTTGCAGCTATCCAAACCCTTTGCTTTTTGAAGTTAATTGAATTTCCTATGACACTAAGTGGATCAGAATAATACCCATGCAGCCTTTTATCAAGTTGCAGTAACATCTGAATAGGACCTGAGCTACATCGTCTTTTTGTCGTTTCCTTTACTTATTTGCCTTTGACATAGACTTCGCTACGTGGTGACCTCACATGCAATGTTACTGCTCAAGATGCCTCCAGGCAATGCAGGCAGAACACCCGCCTCAGCTACCTACAAAACCTTCTCTTCTACTTTATTATTTTGCCTTTACTAAGCCTTGTTCTCTAAAAATTACAAAAGAACAGATGTATGACAATTTATTCTTTAACTTCTGCTGCATGGTGAAAGCACTGGAGCTAGTTTAGCTTTCTGATGGTTTGGCAGAAGTCAACAGGACTGGAATAGCATTAGTCTGGTCCTCACTGAAATTTCTAGACTTTTCTGCCGCAGAATTAATTTAGTGAGGTATATGTTGGTCAAGAATTTAGAAAACATGGATTCAGTTTCCAACTTAGCTTGGCTAGAAACTGCCCTTGGCTAAGTCTCCTAGGATAAAATTTTCAGTTCAGTTCATTTAAATGACTTAGTTTAACTCTTTCTGTCCTTAGCGAGATTTTCAAAGCGATGAATGGAGATAAGGTAGCTGAAAATCAGAAGTTCATCATCAAACAAGCAGTTTCTATTTTTCCTCTTCCTTGCTTCAGGTCTGCATCTATAATATCCCGATGAGAACACTTCCTTCCATCCAGTTGTTATCTATACTACATATCACAAACTGCTTGACACATAGATTATCTTCTAAAGGGTAGATACGATGCCTTAGCACAATAGATACGTCTTTGCGTGATATTCTAATTAAAATGATTACTGTTTTGGTATCTCAAATTGAAACCAAAAAAAGCAACAAATACTTCTGCAACAACTAAACAGTACAGGGACATTGTGTCATCAGCTCAACAAAGCAGCGCTTACAGTCCTTACAGCACTAGTTCTGTTAGCTCATATCTCTTCTCCCAACAGCGGTGAAACAGCAATGTTTAAACCAGGGCTACTCTAGACTTTTACTAAAGATGAGTCAGACACAGAGGAAACTAAATCCACAATTAAAAGGTGTGAAAGCAGAGCTAGCTTTACCAGTATTACATCAAAGAGAAACTCACCCTTACCAAGTATTGAAAAATAGCCCCCTGCAGTTGTGGTTGAATCCCCAGGTTATAAATTTGCAAATTCAGTCTTCCAATTGTGATTTGTTAATTATACAACATACAGAAACAAACAAGAACCAGTTTACACACAGGACTGCTTTTTAAACAGTGGCACATTATCTTGAAAAACAATCAGACACACAATGGAATTTATCAGTGTGACCTTGAGTGATAATTAATCGTATCTGCTGTGAATCATGACTGATTTATTTCAGGTGACCTTCTAGGACTGTGCTGTCTAGTAAAGTTTTACAGGAAAGTGATTAAAGATGAGCCCAAAGCTTGAGACATCTGACATAAATCTTACAGTAGCGATTGACCCACCGCCTCTGTCCCAGCATCTCCCAGGAGTGGACAGCTGATTTGTGTCCTCTCTTTGAGGAACCTACTTAATAAAACATACTTAATACAAGTTTAAGCAGGCAACGAGTCCCTGCAGCAAAGGCAGCCAACAGCGCTTTGGGCTGCATTAGGAAGAGTGTTGCCAGCTGTTTGAGGAAGGTGATTATTCCAGTCTACTCAGTACTGGTGAGACCCATGGATCTCAATGAAACAGTCTTGTGTTCAGCTTTGGCTGTGTTCAGTTTTGGGCTCCCCAGTACAAGGAAGATATGGACATACTGGAGTGAGTGCAACAAAGGGCCACAAAGATCATTAAGGACTGGAGCTATGAGGAGAGGCTGAGAGAGTTTGGATTGTTGAGCCTGGAGAAGAAAAGGCTCAACGGAGATCTTACCAACATGCATAAACATCTGATGGGGGATGATGAAGGAGTGAGTGGGGAGTAAAGAAGATGGAGCCAGATTCTTCTCTTTCATATCCAGTGAAAGGACAAGAGGCAATGGGCACAAATTGAGACAGAGAAAATGCCATTTAACCATAAGAAAACACCTTTTTACTGTGAAGGCAGTCAAACACTGAAACAGGTTGCCTAGAGAGGCTGTAGAGTCTCCATCCTCAGAGATATTCAAAATTGGACAAGGTTCTGAACAACCTCCTCTAGGCGCCCCTGCTCTGAGCAGGAAGGTTGAACCAGACAATCTCCAGAGTTCCCTTCCAATCTCAAGGAGTCTGCGATTCTGCAAAGTACTTTAAAGCTAAGCACACTACATGAGAGAGAGGTTTCTAACAGGCAGAAAAGGCAGGTACTACCCTCCTCATGTCTCCCTTACTGAATGTCAAAACAGAACATTTGCTGTCTCATGAAACAAGGCTTTAATGAAGACTATAAAGAGTCTGTACGTTTTCTCCAGTAAACACAGTTCTTTTGGGGCAAAATGGGGACCCACAGGGTATATTTCAGGTCACGCGTACTCAAGCTTCACTATAACTTACTGGCTACACAGATTTCTTACTGTAAGGCCTCAATCTGCTTCTCTGTGGTTGAACTTCAAAAGATCTAAAGCCTCTCCTTTGCCTTCACCCTTCATTAGTCAAATTCAGATCCATGTGATAATCATAGCTTTGTTTTATTCTATCGCTCTTACTCAATATTACAGAGAGATGTGTGTCAATCGGACAGGCAGTTTCTATACACTTTGCCAAGCAATCTTCCCAATCGTGACCTGAAGTAAAATCCAATTACAGGCCCACTCTTCTGTCCATTAGATTACTATTAGCAAAGATAAAAGCCATTGCTTGTAGCACCGCCTTCCCTTCTCTGCTATCCTAAAACCTCCTACTCAGATAGCTCCAGAAATAATAGCAACACACACTGGTATGCAAGGACCCACCGATAGCTATATCTTCCTTTCCGGTTAACAGAAATGAAGGAACCAGCTGCTTTTGTAACCAATAACGTAAGTGAATCATGCTCATTACCAGCCAGATTTGAGAAGAGCTCAGTACCCGATCGCTACCTTCTTTAGGCACCTACAGAGATAGCCAGCTTTTCAAAAATGCTCTGAACTCAACAGCTCCCACAGAAGTCTTCCGGGGTTAGAAGCTTGGTGTTGAGCACT
This sequence comes from Struthio camelus, assembly GCF_040807025.1. Lineage (NCBI taxonomy): Eukaryota > Metazoa > Chordata > Aves > Struthioniformes > Struthionidae > Struthio > Struthio camelus. Next base: position 3,782,683 of record NC_090968.1, on the reverse strand, counting down.
TTTAATGAAGAAAAAAAAAAAATCCTGCCTGCAAATCACAGCTGTTGGAAACTCTGGCCAAGCATTAACAAGTAGATACAGGAACACTCTTCTTTTTCTGCATCTTGCAGTCCTTGGCTACTGTAAGGAATAGCTGTCCAGAAATAGATTCTCTGCGCAGTGACCATAGGGACCTCCTAAACATTAATGTGAGAGCACAGCACAAGACTAGAGGAAGCGGCCAGTATAAAGGAAGCAGCAGGGGGAAAGCAAACGTGTACAAGAGATGAACATACACAAACCAGCCACCAGAAATAAAGGGAGCAAGTTTACAGCTGCACTGCAGTAACTACTCACGTCTTTTCTCTCTCTGTGGCAAATACAAGTTACCTTTGCTCCTTTTCAGCCACGCTCTACAATACAGAAACAGATAGAAGTTTTTGAAAGCAATGTAGACCAGGCGTCAGGGCACCTGATTAAAATGCTGAACCCGGCTTTGCCACTGATTTCTTGCAGACTTATCGCTTCCCTGCTTCGTACCATTCCCCTCTTCAGCTATCTTGTCTGTTTAGATTAACAGTTGCTCAGAACAGGGACTGTGTTCTCCTTAAGTACTTCTAAATCACTAAGCACAATGGGGCCCTAATCTCAGGACACCTCAGCATTCCTCTAATGTAAACTATATGTTTAATTATATATACTAATAGGATGAAAAGTTTATCTAAACACATATTACACAGAGCAGCAAATTCACTGCTGGGGTTAAGTGCCTGGAGATAATCTGAGTTTCCCCAGGAGTGAATTTCATCCTTTGTATACAAACTCCCTTTGAAGCTTTCTGATCCTTTCTCATTCTTGAATATTGACTCACGTTAATAATACTTGTTTCTGAATTAAAGGCCAGGGCTATACTGAGCCGCATAACGTGCTCCAGATTATTTTTCATCCATTTAACTATACCTAGGAGACGTATCATATGAAACCCTTTAGCCCATTGAGGTCATTTTTATTACCCTTGCAAAGTAAACGTATATATTACAAAGGTCCCAACGTTCCTCATGTCCAAAGTATACGTGTTACTAAGGTCCTAGGTGTAATTCAAATATGCTTAGGCTAGGCACTGTATACACATACACGTTCACATAGAAGTTGGCTCTGAATGCCTTGCAAGTCAAACGTGTAAGGCACAGGTTAAAAGGAAAAAAAAAAAAAAAAAAGGAAGCAAACGGATTACTTGTGGTCAAACAGGTAAGCGTAAGAGTTGGGAGGAAAATTCTCTCTATAGGCTCAGATGCTAACTTGTTGACTCCCATTACGCTTGTCGAGATGATCCTGGCTTAAGGACCTTAACTGTTTGGCTTAGCAAAGATGTCCGAGTTGAAATTCATCCTCAACAGACCTTTAATGAACTCAGTCCTCTAACAGGGACTCAATTTATTCATAATGATCATCCAGAAGTTACTTTCACTGAGCAAAAATGTTTGCTGCTGAGGAGAGAAAAGAAACGAAGGAAAAAACAAGGGGACAGGGTAAGGGAATCGCAAGGAAAGCTAGAGACCTAACTCAGCTGCAGTTTTTTATGTGCTTAACCAAGTTGTAGGTTTTTGCGTTTATTTTTGATGTTCTTCCAGAAGCTTCAGAGCGCCAGAGGTGCAAGTCCGATAAAAATCACGGGCAGTTATCCGATTTTAATGTTGCTCACAGATATGCCCTGTGAATACAGGTTCATTTGTTTTTAAATATTTACTAGCTTCAACACAATGAAATGCAACATCACTCCTTACCGTTATCTCGCACTTCTTTAACCTTATGAAACAAAACACAGAAGCTTTGTCTTGTTCAAATGACGGCGTTCCTGTGTAGAGTTGTACTAAATTGCACCTGTTTAGAAAGTGACTGGCTTCTTTATTTTTCCCATTTGCCTATAGCACTTTTAATGTACCTACCATCACCATTCCAAGCACCCAGAGAAATTTGTATAGTGGTCAGGGTAGAGAAATTGTTCTTGTGCAGGCTGAGGGGAGAAATTGCTTCTTTTTATAGTGTATCAGTGTTCTGCATCATTGCTACACTCGGGTATTTTCCTTGCTGTATTTTTATGCAAATGTTCATATGCTTTGACCGAATGTAGATTGATAATCCTTTTCAGCAAAACAAATCTTTAATGAATGTATTTGTGTACTATACATAGTGCTATGTAATACAATATATAGACTTCATAATAGGAAAAAGATTGCAAAGGATTCTTGAAGTGCCGTAGGAATTATTCAAGGCTTTAAAATCCTGTCTTACAATGACTCAGCTAAGAAGCTCATTTTATTTAAAAGGGACGGTAGAGAAATTTTCAGTTAAAAGTAAGGCTAATTTGCTCAGTCTTTTTATATGAAGGAACACACATTTTCTCATCTCAAAAATTGTTTATAAAGGTCAGAATATTTTTAATGAACTCCGACAGCAGGATTCTCCTAATTTTATATACATGCATGTATGCATCACGTGTGCATGTGTGTCTCAAGTTCAAAAATCAGCCTTTGCAAATATTCACTAATAAGATTTTGGCAGAGCCGCTCAGGATTTTCTTACTGGTGGCCCTGCCTGGACGCGATCCTGGGCAATAGGCTCGAGATGGCTCTGCTTGAGTTGAGGGGCTTGGACTAGATGATCTCTAGAGGTCCCTTCCAACCTCAACCATTCTGTGATTCTGTGACTGTGGGTTTGGATGTCTAAATCCATCTGTTTGCCAAATTATCCCCTCCCATAAATAACTGTAGAATCAGACTTCATGACAATCTTCTGAAAGTCAGCAAACGAGATTAAATATTTGGGGGTGTGTGGGGGGGGGTCTAAACGCAATCAGAACAGTAGATTGCTCTTTTATGCTAACTAAGTTTGGGAGAGAATTGAAATGCTTGCTGAGAAAGAAGCATAAATATCCTTGATATCAAAGGCATTGAAAAGCTTATTTACATTCACTCAGGGTGAATATCAGCTTCCATACGGCCAAACCCATGGATTACAACTCTGTAGGGGAAGGTGAATAGGTTATCTAGAGCTTCTTGTGCAGACTGTATTCCTCCAGCAAATAACACAGTTTTACACTTCTGTTTTAATAGTTCCATCTGAACCACTTTACTTCAGGTCACAACAGGTTTGAATGATAACATAAAGTTGCTCTAAACTAAGCAAATAAAATGGAAAAAAAGGAAGCATAGGAGAGTGTGTTGCTCTTCAAGATCATTACGACAAGTGTGTTCTCTCCTGTGGGGATTAACGGAGGGAACTATTAGAAACCGAAACAAACAGGCAGTGGAAAAACACTCTATAGTCCTTTCTTACAGCCTTTTCTTATGCTGCTCTAATACTAAAGACTGTGGCTGAGAGTAGTGGAGCAGCGGCTTTTGCCACCATTTGAGTTGAAGAACAGCTGCTTTGGCAGAGATGCAGCATCTGATCTTGTGTACAGCAAGAGTGCTTTAATAGTATATGTATAACAGTATCAAATATATAGTCTAAACAATTTTCTCAATGTAGGATACAACACTCCAAATACCTATTCTGGAGCAACTCTGTTAAAGCAGATCTTTAACAATAGGCCTTGGTTACCAAAGAAAAATGGGGTGGGGGCAGGGGTGAAGATCGAATTCACACATTTCAAAAGCTTCCAACTCTAGCTCAGACAGTAAACGTAGCAAAGTCTTTCAGCAGAAACGGACACAGCTCTCACACCTGAGCACATGACACAGGAGGAAAGGCTAAGGGAATTAGGCTTGCTTAGCCCAGAGAAGAGAGAGAGCTAACAGGGATGAGGGTGCAGGGAGTGTAATTTAGTTGCATCTTCTGCTTCCTACAGTGAGTTTCTGCAGAAGATGGAGCCAGACTCTCTTCAGAGATGTACAATGAGAAGACAAGAGGCAATGGTCACAAGAAGGGAAATTCTGATGGACCAGAGAGGTTGACAAATCCTCATCCTTGGAGGTTTTCAGACCAAGACTGGACAGGGCTGTGTGCAACCCGATCTAGCTTTGATGTTAGCACTGATAACCAGAAAGTTGACTGGGTGACCTCCAGAATTTGTTTCTGAGAAAACTTTTTCTTTGATTCTATGACTGTAAGTTCTTCCACTCCATTGAATCCTAATGTTGCTATGAATAAAATGCCACAAAAATGTCATGTCCCATGGCTTTAAAAAATTAAAAGGATTCCAAACAGTGGATCCCTGCAGACTGTTAGGGCCTTTGAAATACAAGAGGTTGTCAATATACGCTGTGAAAATCTCAATAGCCTTAAGAAACCCGCCGCCTCTGATATGGCAATATCAAATATAAAAGCCTCTTTACTCCTCTGTAGATTCATATATAATTTTTTAAATTCACTGATCTCACAGATATTAAAGCCAGCTAATGATAACCTTTCATGCTAGTCTTCCATCAAAATCTTTAAAGTATTATTTACAGATAGAAAGTGCTTTGCTTTGATTGCTGCTTATTTGAACCATTGGGTGATCAGGCATAAATGAAAACAATTATTTCAGTGCCTGTACAGTTTCCCCTCATCTGACAACTTTGAAAGGGTAGAGAAATAAACTGCATGGAATTTATGCTTTACTTTGTTTAGCAAAACAATTAGCTCTCTCAGCTCTTTAAAGATAAATGCCAGTAACTGGCATTTTGAAGATTACTGTCTCGCCTGCTATGGATTATCTGTGTAACAGAATGTGTGTATTGGCAGCATACTATTAATTTAGCCTCAGGTCAGCAGGAAAAAATAAAACTTTTGACAGGAACTAAGTAGAGCTGGCAAAGCAAACCTGTGCTCTGATACCATTGTGACTGGTTGGGCACAGGACCAAGACTACAGAACCAGAAGACTTGCAGAGGAAGGACAGTACCATGTACGTGGGAACAGATGTGCTCAGAATTGTTTCACCTGGCTTTCTGTTCCTAGTTTAGGGGCTTAACTTTCCTAGTCACATTCAGAAGCCAAATCTGTTCTGTTCACCGAAAATCTATTAGGTCTGAAGTGACAACACTCTTAATTTTGGCACCTATGGGCTTGAGGCAGAAAAATAGTCTATGCCAGAATGAAAATGCTCTGAGATGGGGAATTATTTTAGAACTCATTGCTGTGGGCAGTGAAACCCTGACTGAGGTCTCTAAAACTAACAATAATAATTGCAGTTGTGTGTGCTGAAGGAGAAGAATCACAGAGAAGATAAGGGGTATCTGGAAGAACTGTTTCCCTCTTCCCTCGGCCTAGGCATCCTCCCCTGCCTCTTCCCTCGGCCTAGGCATCCTCCCCTGCCTCTTCCCTCGGCCTAGGCATCCTCCCCTGCCTCTCCCCTCGGCCTAGGCATCCTCCCCTGCCTCTTCCCTCGGCCTAGGCATCCTCCCCTGCCTCTACCTATTGAGCATTTGCAGCTGTTCAGCATCTCTTGAGATCTCTGTATCAGGGAAGAAAAGGGAGGAGGGGAGGCAGATGGGGAGACTAGGTAGAAAGAATGGTTTTCAGCTATGCGGTTACTTTGTTCCGGAAAAACGTACCCAGAAGCTGACGTATGGTAAAAATTAACCGAAATCATCTTGTAATATAAGATACACCATTATAAGACTATGAATCTTAAATATCTGCAGTAGATGCATACAGAGGAAGAAAGAGGTAGTACACAAACGTATTCTATCTACTCATCCATCCATCCTTACAATAGCGGAAAAAGTCACAGGAAAAAGAACAATTTTAAGGCAATGAAGAGCATTTTCTGATTTGTTCAGTGAAACTAACACTTTCTTACATGTTTTTGCTTCTAATGTCCCATGAAGCCTCCCAAAAATATATTTAGCTTTGAACTACCAGAGAGCAAAAGAGGATGCTACTGAAGTGATGGAGAAGTTAGCAGAAAACTACAAAGTCAGCCCAGCTCCGTGGTTCTCAAGCAAGTCAGTCTCTTACGACCTATGCACGCAATTTGGAGTATACCGTTCATAGCAAAGTTGACTGAAAAAAAGAACGCCATACCAACAGAAAGAATATCCTAACAGCAGCATCCCAAAAACTTTGGCTCACAAAAAAGAGTTGACAATTACCCTGGTTTTTGGATGTCAGGACAGAGTATGCAAAATAGTACATTTCTCTCAACCCCACATGAAAGATATCCAGTTCCATTCATAACCATGCCATCTGGGCTGCCTGCCTTGTGTTGTACTAACTTCCCACTTCTGTGAACAGTTACACTTGCTAGAGGCAGTTTTGTTTCCGAGACATGCCAGCGTAACATGGTCCTTGGCACAAGTAGGCACCAATCTCAATGATGAATATTCACCCTGGAGTGTTTATTCCAGCGTACCGCATGCGTGAAGAACAGTTTGCATTCTACAAGTATTTACTGCATCTCTACACAGGCCATAGCAGGAAATGATAATGTAAATCAGTACAGTTTCTATCAGTAAGACAGCATAAACCACAATGGAACAGACATGCAGAGCAGACTTCCCAAAAAAACTAAGATACTATGCCCCAATGAAACCATTGCTCCCACATGCATTTTGAGATCTTATGTTAAAGATCCCACGTCTCAGAACCAGTTGTCCCAAATTAGCTAAGAATCCAGGAATTCAAAATACTTTCTCTGGCATCCTATAGCAAGTCTTTGAGAGAGTATTTTATCCCAGATTCATCTGGGGAGCACTAATTTAATCTACTTCAGCAAGACACATGATATGAGATTACATGAACGTTCATGAGAATAGTCCACAATAAAACTCCTACAGGAAGTCAGTGAAGAGCACTAAGTTTTATCTATTACCTGTGTGCCCCTAGCTTTTTGTAGCTTCGGCTGAGACTGTGATGACAGAAGTAAATGACTTAAGGAAAGAAGGTAAGAACAAGAGAAATCCTGGTGATGAAGATCTAGCAGTGAAAGAGGCGAGGCTTCGTTTTCCAGCAGTTTAGCATTACTCAGGAACACATTCATACTTATTTGATCTATGACTCTGCCCGGGTCCAGCATGGAATCAGAAGCTGCTTGGATGTACGTGGATGCTGGAACTGTAAAGTGGGAGAGATCACAACACAGTTCAGGTCTCCAGCTATAGTGAGAAAGCCAATTTCAGTTAAAGCAATAGCATTCACACTCCTGAAATGCTTGCAGAATCATGTTCCTGGTGATGCTGCTGTTCTCATACTCCTCACCAGTTCACTCCTCTCTCCTTATCTCCAGTCAAGTGTTATTATTGTAATTGCACTGGGGAAGACAAAGGCTTTCTATGAGAATTCAGTAAACCAGTGTGAAACATTCTCTTCTGTGCACTGAGCTGTGTCCGCAACCCCACTGCCGAAACAAATCTTCTGTAGGCTTAACGGGCCTGTGATCTCTAGCAGCAAAAGACTCATCCCCTGTCACCTACAAACGCAGCCATTTCTAAATGAAAGGGTACTTGAAAGGTAAGTCTTATAGGCACTCCAGAAACCTTGTATCATTTATGCAAACCTTCAAGAACCTTGTCATTTGGAATCCCAAAGAAGTGACTGAAGAACTGCATAAAAACATAAAAGTCACCCCATTCTTCCTGCCTGATGGGCAAATTCGGCATTACCTTATAAAATGAGCTACATCTAACTATAAACAACATTGTGGCAACCCATCATGAAAGCGGCTCCAAATTTTTTTTGGCACCAAACCTCCTCCAGTATCTCCCACATAATACCACATACATCATCTCACTTTCAACTGATAACACTGTCAAGAAAGCATGGGTTTGGGAGCAAAAGTAAATGCAAAATAAAGAATTCAAAAACAATGTTACCATGGTCTTTATCCTTCCTTAAAGGAAGTTCTTCAGGTAATAACAGAGTCTATTACTACTTTGCCTTAGAGTAGCATGTGGCTGCACACTTAAATAAAAAGCATTCTCTGCCCTTACAGAGATTATGTAGATACCTATTTGAAGGAGTTACAGCTTGGGACAGGTGAACTCTGAGGAGCATAGAGTATAATTCAAATTAATCACATTGTGAGTTTCCTATGTGCCATGCTATGACACCCCCTTGCTTCTTTCCTTCCTTTCTGTCCCCTTGTCTTTGTCGCACTCTCCTGTTTAAAGCTTAAAACTGGACAGGCAAGGTTGGACGCCATCGAAATAATTAATGTGTTGAGTCAATAGTTGATCCAGGAGGAGAACTGGGGATTCCCGATTCCCTGTGTTCTGCTCTGGCTTTTGCAGATGACCCTTTCCTGCAGGAAATTCAAGTAGGGCTTCACAGTATTTCAGTATTACACAGAGACTCTTAAAAAGCGGCCTGAGGAAGAGAGGAATGAAGAAATAGATATCCTGCTCAAAGACCTAATTCATTAACCTCAGAAACGGAGAAGGGTTTCACAGGGTTTGGGAAGCAAATCCTGAATGAAGGCTAGACATACCCTAATTCACCTGTTAAATTTTACTATTGGTTAATACACACAAACATTCCCTTCTCCTTGCATACTCTAGCTGGATCAGGTCAGATTAGATTATTCAAGCAGATCAGGTAGAAATATCACTCAAAGGCAAAGACAGATGAAGGATTAGCTGAACGTTTTGACTGGGAAGTGGGTCGATTTTAACTTCTGTCAATTCAAATGTCTGAAAATTCATATTGGCAACCCTGCTTTTTATCCTAACTTCTGAATTACAGCAGATAGGTGAAGAAGTCTGTGCTTGAGAATTATCTTCTGATAGAGTGGCCAACAGATGAGGAATACAATATAATCTTTGCTAGTTTCTCAGATGCAAAGTATTAACACAAAATGATTCATTAACCCCATAGAGTTTACTTTCTGGTCTCTTCTCACATATGATCAATGGAAGGAGCAGAGAGGTGAAGCGGTCTGCCAAGGCTTCTTCAACTTGTCAGCAGTAAACCGAGAAGCACAACACAAATGTCCTTGCTTTGAGCTCCTCTCCTCTGATTATAGGACTCTGTCTGCTATTGATTTATAAGCGTTACATAGTGCACAACAACATAAATCCCAAAATGAGGTTTCACAATTAAATTTAGTGATTCATTACAGCGGCTGACCAGTTGGTTTACAATAATACAACCATTAGCACTACCAAAAGAGAAAAAAAAAGCCAGCCAGGGAGTGCAAGAGCAAAAGAGCAAAAAGAAGTCCTAGCAACAGCTTATTTTGATGCTTCTTTAAAGACCAAATGAAGGGCAAATAGGGTGATTCTGAACAATGACACTCTGAGGGAGCTTTTCAAATAAAAACTTAGATTCTACACCTCTGCTTTTACATTGGTGCATGCAAAGACATGGGCCAAGTGAAAGGTGAAAAATGTTTCTGGGGTATGACTAGGTGCATATGTACAAAATGATCTGGGGCATGGTTCTTTGCTTGCCTGTGTAAATTGAAATGATCTGAACTAGAAACGTCGTTTTTCCTTTTTTTAATCACATATGCTGTAGTGTTGGAAAGCCCTGATCTAAAAACTGGTTAGAATACCACAGCCTTGCCAATGGCTTATGGGCCAAGCACTTTTTCTTTCTTTTTTTAAATCCTCTCTCTCTGCAAACGGGGAACAAGAATAAGGCTGCAGAATCAGCATGTGAGAAACTAAATTTTAGTTTCACTGACATTGGTAACCCATCACACGCTCTTTAATATGCTGGGATTCCATCCTTACACGTCTGTTTGCATGAACGGTCCTCCACTGAATGCCAAGCCTAAATCTGCCACTGAATTCATTAGTGTTATTGTCACTCCTGCTCTTCAAGGCTCAGTTCCCTTCCCGCCACTGGAGGCCCAAAACTATTGTCTCCGACAGCAAGCGATTGGACACAAAGTCACTGGATCCTTTTCAAGCTGATCTGGCCCATTTGCTACTCTCAAAATGAGTGATTTTCTTTTGTCTCTAATGTTCTAAACACAACACGCACATGCAAATCTACATAGCCCTCCTCTGAGAGGCAGAGAGAGAAATATGGTTAACCACTACGATTAATTCTATATTGTTACAACTTTACAGTGTTCTTTAAAGCCACTGTGATCCCATTCAAGCACTGGAGAAAGAGAACACTTTAATCACTAAAAGTGCCTTAAAAATTCAACACTGGAAGCCTGCCTAATAGACTGATATTTCCCATGAGCTGTCAGGGTAAGATTAGCTATTGAAAATTCACTTGTCCACAGGCACGTTGGATCTACCTGAAACCGGGCGCTGCTTGTTTTCTTTCTTGTAAGTTTAGAGAGATGCTTAGATTCTGATCTAGTCTCCAATTTAAATTAAGACATCTCTTTTTGTCTTTTTTATGATGATTTAAGTGTCTATTTTGGGAGCTACTAGACCTCACCAACACTGCATCCTGCTTGCCCTTTCCAAAGCATCAAGGATGTCTCAAAGACTGTAACAAACCCTAGATAAACAACATAGAACCATCATTAGTACACCGAGTTATAGTTTGAAGCCATATGTCTTAAGTTCCCAGTCATAATCTAAAACTAGGTAGAAGGAATCTACCCCTTACTCCTTCCTTTTTCTCAGTTCTTCATTCCTTACTCGATTATTCCACTCCTTCATGGAGAATTGCAAGATATACAAGACACTAATGGTGGAACAGCTCAAAATGCTATTTTCAAAACCCATGGAATTGTCTCCCCCGCCCTTCTTTCCGGGATATATTATTAGATTTACTGCCAGCTAATTGAACCCTGCCATAGGCCAGGATGCTGATGTGCTATATGAGCACAGAATAAAGGAGTAGCTGCTTCAGAAAGCTTACAGGCAAGGACACAGGACAGCATACAAGACATAAAAGGAAAGACTGGAGTAATACTGATTAGTGTGGTAGGCAGTCATTACAACATCTCAGCAGATTGATTGTTGTCAAGATTTTCTTTCTAGTTTCACTCCAAAAGGAGAGAGGAACCGAATGCCTCAAATCCTAGCAACGTTAGGCATCTGGCAGCTTTCTGATCATAAACAAACACCACACACAATTTAATTTAGAAGAAAATCTGAACTGTATATGCCAATCTAAGTGAATTCTTCTATGAGGAAGATTCTATAGACAGCTTTCTGTTTCGTTTTATAGTATTTCTTCTACTGTGAAGTTACAACCAGAAATCACACTGGGAAAAATTCAGGGCTGAACAGAAAATAGGCGTCTAGACAGCAACTATGCCTTAAGTATTTTCAAGGAAAATTAAAAAAGAAAAAAGCATTACCATCAGCTCTGAGCTGCTAACAGCTAGAAGTTAACAATGTTATTTTATTTTATTAACTAAGACACGGTACTTAAAAAACCTCAGTGACATGCAATAGGAATTCTGATTTCTAAAGCTGGACAATCATTATTGATCAATTGTATTATTCAATTAATACTGACATTTCTCATGAATAATGTACTTTATGACTCCATCTGGTATTCAAACACCTCATTCATTTTTTTCTTAAGAAAAATAGAGCTGCAAAAGGGTTTTTTGATGCACAACTAGAAGGAGTGAAACCGGGTACCTGATTCCCTTTTGCAATTAGAAAAATAACTTCCTTGAAAAAAACAATTTCTTTAACACTCTGATGATTTTATGTCTTGAATTCCATCTGCATGCCTTCTTTTTAAAGGAACCTGGACAAAATTTTTACTCATAGAACATTTTCCCTGTCTTTCTATGGTGCTAAAAGGTTATTTAGGTCAGATGTTCAGAAAGAGGTCCTTATGCAAATATTTACACATCAAATGACCTAGACTAAAGCACGGCACTTTAGCTGGTCAAAAATATTCCTATTAAAAAAAATTTTTTTTTCTTGTATCAAAAAAATGCTGACTCAGAGGACTTTACAGGAACATGTCATTTCTGTCAAGATATTTGAAAATTTCAAAGTATTTGATTTTACTGAGGTCAAATTAAGTCAAAACTGAAGCATTCAGTAATTACCTATTTTATTCTTCTTCTGTTGAAAAAGTTGCATGCTTTGATCTTTTAAACAAATACAGATTTTGAAATGTAAGAATTTCCATATATTTAATCTCAACTGCATCTTACCAGAACAAGAATAACCAGGGCTATTGGCATCCTGTGGGGTCAGTATCTATTAGAACCTACTCCTCTACACCCAAAACAAAAGGTACTTTTTTAGATGAGGTTCAGAGCTCATCTAAGTTCTGTAGCTCAGTTCCCACAGCCAGAGCTGCGACTAGTTTCTCGATTTCATCGTGATTAAGTAAGGAAACCAGAAGAGGAAAAATTCTCTTTTCAGAGAGACAGTCGCTAGGAGAGATGCTTAGAGTCAAAACACCCCATCTGGAAAGGGGCAGAATCCTTCACTTCAGTGAAGGCGCGTCTCTCCTCAGTCAAACGCTATAATTTCAGAGGAACAGCAGAAGTGGTCTTTAGGATTTCTAAACCCAGCAGCTCCACCAAAAACTACCCTTTCCATAATAATACCATTATATCCTATTGGTGAAGCCTTTCACATGACTGCCCTGATAATGAAGTCCATAAAGGATGCAGTCTGTCCTCTGCAGAGAGGCTGGAGCAGCCACTGCCTGGCAGAGAAGTAAATCGACGACTCCGGTGCAAGCACCCTGCCGGCTACAGGGTGGAGTTATCAATTTTCTTCCCAGCTAGACAGCAGCTGCATCAGTCACGTGTTTCTACAAAGTTAGTTACAAGCTGGAGATACAGATCCGAGTCAGTTACTCAAAGCTTTATTTGGGGGGAAAAAAAAAAAAAAGGATATACCTAAATATACAACGAGCACGTTAAAACAAACAAAACCCTTCCCACTCTCTAGCCACCCACATGGGCTGCTTATGCTTCTATCTATCTAGCATGCTAGTTTTTAGCCACACCCTACCCTGGTTAAAACAGTCACTGAAATGAGCCAGGTACTGTGTTGCCATTTTAACTGTTCTTCTTCAGACCCCACTGTATATGCACTCAGGACAGCGCACCTTAAAGAAGGGTAGAGACAGACAGCTGAAGGCTTTGTCTGCATAAAACAATTGTTCTAAGTATATCAGTAGAGTTAAATTGATATAATACGTTCCAGCATGAGCATGGTTTTAGAGTATAAAAGCGTTCTTCAATGTGTTTCACTTTATAAAAAGGAGAATAAAACTACATGGGATTTGAGCACGACTGCACAGAGGAAAAAGACGAAATAAACACAAACTCCTCCCTTAAAACTTCAGACAAGACCTACAGGGTTTTCCCGTTGTCATCCTGAAAAGTAACTTGCAGAGCAAAGAATGTAATTAGCAAGTCCTGATCACAAATTAAGTTCCAAACTGTATGTATTGGTAATCACCTGTGCATGTGTGCACTTATCTTGTGGTAAATGAGTCATACAGTATCTTTCTTGCAGAGGAAAGTAAAATTGCAGTTACTACAGACGGGGATGACAGCATGGACAACAAAACAATTGACCTGTAATAAACAAACACCTAGGTTACTTTGTGGACAGTGGCTTCCTTGTCTGTCCACACAATCAACTCTTTGTCCTGGCAAACAGTCAGCATTTCAATATTCTCTTGCTTTTTATACTGCATTGTTAATGCTTTTCAGTTTTGTTTAGACTTGTAAATTAATATAACTGCTTTCCCCTAGGATGGTACACAATGGATAATGAGAACAATCATCTTGAATCTATAAATATTCTAGGATACTCAATAAACTTGATACAGTGCATGCAAGCCCATAATTTGTTGGAGAAAAGTAGTAGATATTTCATATTTAACCACTGCAAGTGTCAACTCTGTGTATATGCATCACTGAAAGATCAAGTGAAGAAAAAAATAAACTAAGTATATATATTTTTTTCCAAACAAACAGAACACTAGGCATTCACATACATAACGCTAGCTTAATGTAATATTTAAAGGTTGGGCTGCTATATTACCATTACTGAATAAAGTTATTTTATACCACAGTATCATTTTACGGCTGTTATTTTATTACTTTGCCATTGGCAAATTCCCTATTTTAGTTTTGAGCAGGGCTGAGTGGAAACTCGAACACAAACACTAATTAAGACAGCCCATGAAAATTCTCCTCCTCTTAATCTTCTTTCACCATTCTAGGACTTCTACCAAAGAAAATGTCACTTTTACTTAGTTCCTGTTAAAGATCTATGTCAGCTTATTGCCTTCTGAGCCCCACTGCCTGCTGGCCCGCCTTCTGGGTCCCATTTCACCATGCCTGAGCACTGCCTTGGGAGCCATCAGGGTAGATCAATGGAGGAGAGAGAACGAGGCTGGAGATGGGGAAAGCCGAAAAGAAAACAGCCCTCAGTGGGTTTGGGGATATTTGATGAGGCATAGTTTAGAGACAGCCACATGACACAACATCAGGCAGGAAAGCCACAGTGAGAACAGGGAGCCAGCAGCGCGGTGGAGAGGGACGGAGGAGGGAGCAAATGCAGAAACCGTACGCACTTGCTGAGCAACAGCAAGCTTACACCAGGAGCCAAAAAGGTTCGACATTCTTCCCGTGCACCACAAGTAGTTCTGACTTTCAAATGGAAGCCTTCAGGATCAAGAGAAATCCATCATCCTAACGCTCAAAACTAAGCTGTTGAAACCAAAGGAAATGAATCCATAGAGGGGGTCATTAGCCACGTGTGGAACGTTGCTCCCATTAATAGATGCTATGTCATGCCTTGAGACTACTTTCAATCCTTTCTCAGTGAGCTAGAAAAGGACAGAGGGAAATTTTCACTGTAGTTTTTCCCCCCACTCTCACTTCCTTCCTGACCCCTTTTAAAAACAAGGCTGCTGAAAACTTCTCCACAGAGTAACTGATAATTAACTCTATTAAAATAAATGCTGCTGTAAAGCATAAACCCAAAGATGAATTAACAAAATAGCAGAATAATGACGAGGTGCAGCAAGCTCTTTGGAGCGATGGGACTGCCTTGAAGTGAATGCCAGTCTAGCCCCTTTGAGATCAGAGCTTCACGGCACCATACCACCTGCACAAGATGCAACAAAAAATCTGATCGTACTGCTCATACTTTACCAAACTTCCCCAAAACCGAGAGGAGTGGCTGATACACCAGATGGTTGTGCTGCCATTCAGAGAGACCTAGACAGGCTGGAGAAACGTGCAGAGCCTCACAAAGTTCAACAACAGGAAGCGCAAAGCCCTGCACCTGGGGAGGAATAACCTCACGCACCAGTACAGGCTGGGGGCTGACCTACTGAAAAACAGCTCTGCAGAGAAGGACCTGTGGGCCCTGATGGACAACATGAGCCAGCAACACGCTCTTGAGACAGAGATGACCTACAGCCTCCTGGGCTGCATTTGGAAGAGTGCTGCCAGCTGGTTGAGGGCAGTGATGCCTCCCCTCTACCCAGTACTAAGGGGGCCACACCTGGAGTACTGTGCCCAGTTTTGTCCAGTACAAGAGCGACATGGAGGTACTGGAGCAAGCCCAGCAAAGGGCTACTAAGATGATTAAGGGACTGGAGCATCTGTCATAAGGAAGGGCTGAGAAAGCTGGGATTGTTTAGCCCGGAGAAGAGAAGGTTTCCCCCCTGCAGGTCTCTTCCAACCTCAACCATTCAGTGATTATGTGATTCAGAGGGGAGCAAATGTTTAAAGTTAGAGCAGCAATGAACAGAACTTGTCAAAACAGTGCAGCAGGCAAGGGGGAAGAAAGTTGGCAACATAGCCTTTTGACTGTACTTAAAAAAAACAAGAAAACACCATAAAAAGTCTGCTTCCTAAAACATTGCTTTTGGATTATCAAATTGTATATCCTAAAAATATAATATTTTTTTCTTTAGGGAAGAACTAAAACACCTGCTGAAAGGTGAGTTAGACCAGCATGTTGATTTTCTCATTGATTTACACTATACGTATGATAAGAATTAGGAGAAAGTATTGCAAAAGAGAGTAACTTTAAAAAAAAAAAATCACATAAGAAGTCAAGCCAGTGAAGTGTACAAGAACACTGCAGCACACCAGGTGCTTTACTTGATATCAGATTTACAGCTTGCACTGGAATTAAAGCTATTACCTTTAACTAACTTCATTAAAAGTTGTCTTTTACCCAAGAGAGAGGAGAATACTTCTTAAGCTCTAATACAGCTCTGCAGATCTCAAAGCACTTTTTAAACTGTACCCAGGAGGAGATAACGTGCTCCTCTTCCAGAGGGTCACGAGGCAGACTAATGGCACAAGAAAGAGCCCAGCTCTGCCGCCTTCCACTGTAGCCCCCATTCACCAGCCTACACTGTTGCTGCCTCTCTGATAGTTGCCATTTTAGCCTATGTACACGTGACTGAGACTGAGCTGGTCATTTGACTTACAGAGAGAAGCCTTGCAAGCACTGTAGACTGGACATACATGTAGGGATTATCCAGATACTACAGTCACTAAAATATAGGCTGCCTTTTTTTCTTTTCTTTTTTTTTTTTTGGAGCTTCAATAATGCAGCTCCAATCTCAGCTCTGTGGCCACCATCACAGATAAAATATGGATATAAGTATTGTTCTAAGGTAGTAAGCTGTACATTTCCTCATTTAATTGTGTTACTACTTCATTCTTTTCTTCCTCTAAAGAATCATTTCACTGCTAAAGATATTTCAACACTACAGTACACTGGGTAGGCATTAGCTAGAGCCATTCACAGGTAGCCAGTTACAACTCTTTCCATCCCAGCTCACCTGAAGCACAACATGCTCCAAATAAACCCAGTAAGTGTTAAAAGTACAGTTATATATTCTAGGGAAATAACTCTTGGGATATGAAAGTATGTGAGCTGCCAAAAGATCTTCCAGCTCGTTCACTGCTATCACAAAAGCACTCTCCTGAACAACTTGTCTGCTCTAGAAACAATGAATCTTTGATCACTCCCGGTAACTAATGCAGATTTAACTCCTAAGGCACGCAAACGTTTTATTTACGAACATAGTATCTTGATAATCAGTTATCAGTAATAGCCATGATATCAGTATTGACAAACTGAAAAGGGGGGGGGGGGGTGAGCTGTTGGACAGGGCTTGTGATTCAAAAATCACGACCCCCCCCATTTTATTCCAATCTCTTGCCACTGACTTTAATGAACAATCACAGACAAGACAGCTTATGTTGTTTCATGAATAACCATACTCATCTCACATGCAGTTCTACAGCTGAAAAGTGCCATGTAACAATCAAAGACTTCACCTATATTTAGTTAAAAAGTCCGGAGATAGAATTTGCAAGGATTCTCCAAATCAAAACAAACAGAAACTCCCAAATAAAGTCAAATACAGCAACAAAAAACTTTCTATATGCGAAGAGTCACTGTGCAGATCAAAAATAGTTTGCCATGAAGAACTACATGCTTAGTGCCGTGTTCTACTAAACCAGAAGGGGAGGAGGGGAAGGAAGTATCAGTAAAAGTTTTTCCATGTCTAAATATCAAATTTGAGCAAATACACATTATAACAAAAATACAGACTTTCAAAGAGTCTGCACTCAAAAACCCGGCTGAAGACTATTGGCTTTCTGTGCCACTGTGAGTTGCAAACGGAGATTTCAACTCTCTCGTCATAGTCCTGTTTCTTTTTGTACGTTCCACTGTTAAGCACTGCATTTACTGTAAATTAAGAATTATGAAATGAATAATTGCTTTTGCATAAAGAAAACGGTATAGCTTGCATGTAAAATACATCTTTCCTTAATAGCATAGCCTATATTTTAGCAATCAAAACTTTCAGTTTAATTTATATTGCGTCAAAATTATGTTCTGAAAGGGCAAGCTTCTTCTCTAATTAAAGCCCCTCATTATTCTCATCAGTTCCAATAGAACCTGTCAGGATGCTGTAACTTCCTTTGAGATACTTACAGACTTATGCTGTAAGCTTCAAAACTTTCCCAAGACATCAAAAAACTCTCCTCAGAGCTCACAGAGGAACTCTGTCCTGTAACCAGAGAAACCAGCTTAAAGTTTGACGCATTCATTAGTAATTTGCTGAAATTTGACATGACAATCCACCTTTGATGGACGGAGGAAAAGAGGAGTAGAGAACTCAAAGCCCTTGACTGAAGCCTCACACATTGCCCAACAGAGCCAGCACTGGAAATAAAGGCTCCACTATGCTTACACGAAACAAGATTCTGCCCTGGATTAAGTAACGCTAGCTTTTCTAAAATAAAAAAAAAAAAATATATATATATATTAAAAAAGGGAATTGCCCCTGCTAGTTTTAATTCAATCCCACTGTCCACTTAGATGGCTGTTGCTTTGAGTAATTGGTTCTATTAACAGCTACAGTAGCTACCAGAGTACATGTGGCTTTAATGTTAGAAAGGCTGGACTATCACTAAAACACACAGAGTATTGCAGGTATGTAAAATTATATGGAAACATAAAAGATAAAATGAGTATCTTATTAAGGTGTCTTGCAGACATAATGTACAAAGTCGTAGTTTAATCTTAAAACTTGTCATGTCTGATCATTTTAAGAACTCTAACATACCTCTCTTGAAACAATGTTATACCTACAGACTGGAATTTTTAGCACATAACACTATAAACCTCTAGAATTCACTGCTGCAGCGCATAGCACGGTTAAATATTTTCTAGGTATTTGAATAAATCAAGTTGAGTTACTAGATGGGAGAGAAATACAGTATCCTATGTGATGTTAGACTTCATCGCTAAAAGAGGCTGGGGTTTGAGGTTTTTCTAATTCGTAAGTGAAGTAGATCTTCCGCTGCAGAAAGTATATTCTGTACTGAGACACCAGAAACTATGAGGCTATCAACACTTCAAACACTTACTTAGTGGCCAAGCATATGACAATTGACTTCATCAGATTCATTTCTATAGCTAAACTTTTCCTACCACACCACACCATACCCATCTGCTATGGTAAGTAAAAAGGTGTTTCAGAGGACTCATTTGTTAGTCAAAGCCTGATCTGTACAGTCTTCCATACTGCACAGTCATTTACAGGTGTTCGGCCTTTACATTATACTACTAGAACAATCTGATAGAAATTACCTTAATCAGTGGGACTTAAACTACAACAAAGTCCAACTACCCCCTGCTTTCTCCTTGAAACACCTCCGCTGAACTCCAAAATTAAAGGTGCCAAAGAAGCATAAACACCCAGTTAAGGAGCCTTTTCATTGCTTATAAATAACTGGACCTGGTAAAAGAACCAAAACAACAGGATCTGATCTTCTCCGTTAAAAGAAAAACATGAAATTGGGGGGAAAAACATCCACTCCTCTGACTCTGGAAGCTTCAAACAGATAAAATAATAAAATAATGTGGGATTATCAGTAACAAGACTAATTAGAAGCAAGTGGCAAGTATTTGTAAAACGCATAAAGCCAGTTAAAGATTTTGTAATGGGCTGACATAAGAGACGGCACCCTCTACATACCGTCTTGGCGACACAGCAAGACACTGGCTAGTACCTGCTGCGCTGATGCTCTAGTGACATACCTTTTCAGGGTGCAGAGCCTGTTGATTCCCACTGCTTTTTGGTCTGTTGCTGCTTTCTTTAACTGGGAGAAATCAGAAACCTTTCTCCAGCTGTACTGCTTAGCCGTCTAATCTTTTAGTGAGTTGGAATGAGCTGCTCTCTTGATTAAAACACAGGACTATTTTACTCCATTATTTCCAGTATTATCACCGAGAAGAAATACATAGAAGCCTCACTGTAAATGAGTGAAGTTAATGAGAAAGAGCCACGTGAGGCTTGTAAACCACCCCACTGTTTCAGATCTCACTGTAACTCTGCAGCTCTTGCAGACCATCTTCCTTATAGAAAAACTGCTGCATTTTAAATGGATCTATTTCTAATACAGGTAATTGGGAACAGTCAGGATGTAGAAAGCATCTTAGCTGGACTGATCTTTTCCAAAGAAAAAGAGAAAAGAGGTTGAGAGGAGGAATTTGTGCCTGAAATTTAAGTTTTCAAAAGGCCCAATTCTCATTTCAGCCTGGTTTGATGCAAACCTTACTGACACGAGCAGACAGAGATGGTTTGGTTTTGGCAGGTTTTGAATCAGATTCCTAAACCAACACTCTGTTTACCCAGTGTGGATCAGAGAGTTCTATGCTTTCTCAGGAATGAATATTCATTCAAGTAAAATAACAAAGAGACACAAAAAGATGAATATAATGAAACAGGACATGACTGAACAATAAATCATTATTGATTTTGCTAGGCCCTCTTGAACCTGCTTAAATGACGGAGAGTAAGCCTACAAGGAAGCCATGCACAGACAGCAGGTATAGTATGCAAACTACCACAAAAGGCTTGGTAAATCAACCGTGGCTACCTAGCTAAGCTAACTGAGCTCCTCTTTTAGATTATGCAAAAAAGATTAATTGTATGGAAAAATGTCCACTATGTCCTTCCATATTTCCTTTTGTTAGTTTTTAATTCATTCTCTCTTAATTATTAGGACATACTCCACAATGTCCTGGATGAATGTTAATAATTTAAGCCCAGGTATTTGTTTTAAATCAAAACTGACCTCAGCTCTCTCCTCCCCACCCTCTTCTAAATAAATAAATAAATTGAGGAGACATATTTGCTTACAGCAACAACAGACAAGCTAGTTCTTAACAAGTACACCTAGTTAATTTGAGGGCAGCATACATAATGCTGTATATCACTTTTGTATGACATGTGGGATTGTACTTGCATAACAACAACTTCAATACTTTGTGTTGCCAGTGACAATTACTTTACTGTAAACCATTTCAGTGGGGGACGGACATTAATTTAATTCATTGCAGCAGGCAGGTTGGCACGCACAGAGAAAAAACACTGCAGAAGTGATGAATGCTTTACATTTTACAACATAAATACTTCCTTTAGGACTAAAACTCCCTGTCATGTCAGAAGCACCTGCTGGCATCGCTCAAATTCATTAAGTCAATCCAACCGAAACAAAAACCCATTCCTGCAAACATACGTGATAACCATCGTCAGCTCCATTTTACTCTGTCCCTCATATGGGGGCAACAACAGGGAAAGCATCCAGGAATTTGTATCTGAAAATCATGGGGAATACAAACCTAGAAGCAGTTTTCTCCTTTTCTCTTACAGCCAAG
Organism: Struthio camelus; assembly: GCF_040807025.1. Lineage (NCBI taxonomy): Eukaryota > Metazoa > Chordata > Aves > Struthioniformes > Struthionidae > Struthio > Struthio camelus. The sequence goes on along the minus strand of NC_090968.1, from coordinate 3,761,657 downwards.
TTATTGTACACAAGCCCTAGAAATCCATGACTCAATATCTGTTTCACATGATGCTGTGGGCAGGAAGTATTCAGTTGGGGATCTCAAGAGTGAGATTCATTTTCGGTTGACAGATGTACGCTGTAATTCTATCAAATTGTTGTGACAATTCTCCTAGCGACGCTAGTATAATAACGGAGAAATCCACTCATTTTAGCTGAGCTAGACCCTGTACTGAAAAACATACATATGGATCTGTAACACTGCTCATTCTTCAAGGCTAGACCTCGAAAGGTGCCCAGCATTCCACTTTCCATCTTGAAAAGCACTGAGAACACATGCTTAATTTATCTAAGGAAATTCGGGATACAGAAGATGAGTGCAGCATGACTACACTGTTCTGCATTAATTTAATATATTTTGCACGCATAAGAGAGCGGTGAAAATGTAGACATGGACTAGCAAGCACAGCAGGAACTAAAGGTTCTTAATAGATTTATACTCTGGTTCCTAGGCAGGGCCAATGTGTCTTGTTACTTGTATTACCACATTTAAAGCTGGCAAGAATATCCCCGCCTGTGCTCCACCCACAGGTTATTTTGCTGCACTGACATACCGAGAAGTTTAAGTGCATGCACTTCAAGTGGTCAGCAAAAAATTTTCAGAACCTACCACAACGGCCATGCTCCCTCACCGCCCCCACCCCGTCAGAAAAAGGCACCAGTCTCCAAGACAAAAACAGCTATATGCCTAAGCACCTTTTATTGCCAGACCTCCAAGTCAAAAGCAAGGCCTACAACAGTGGTAAGTACAGAGTTCTGTTAGTAATTGCTATGATATTCTCTGGACTCAAGTTCCCAATTGTCTCTGTTCCAATGGAAATCAACTTACTTTGTCATCAATGCCATTTGACTGCTGAAATGCATACTAGTATCTGTTTTGTCACGGAATTTGGATCTACTACTCATTTGAGGTGTTTCTTCCCTTCTTCAGTTTTAAAAAAATAAAAAATAAAAAAAAAAATCACACGCTGGGGGGAGGGACCCTCGAGTACTTTAACTCCCCCTCCCTTTTTAAAAAAAAAAACCAAAACCATCATATAGTAAAGCTTTTGATTTCTCCTCTGCTACTGAAAACCCCAGCTGTTTATCTATGGAGAGAAAGGAGAGCACGTGTTGCACAGTTCTGAAAGCCAATACACGGGTATTGCCACAGGGGTCTCAAGAACGAGCATACAATTTGCATTTCCAGGTGTGACCAGTGGACCATCTAGTTTACTATCTTGTTGATGGCAATAGTCTCTTCAAGTTGCTTCAGAAGTATATGCAAGAAACTACCAAAATTAGTCTGTTCATTGAGCAATTTACTCTTGAACGTCCCTTTTTGTTCTCATCTCCATCTGAAGTTGTCTTACACAGAAAGAGACCGTCACATCCAAACTATTTTTCAAATACCCCAAGCAGATATTTCAGTGTGGGGTCCTGCTTAGTATTTGAAAGCAATGAAAAATTTTGATATTTTGCACTTTTGGGGCGGAGGGGAAACCAGGAAGGAATCATAAGGTTTTAAGCAAAAAAAAAAAAAAAAAAAAGAAGAAAGTTGACCAAGTGTTAAAAATCAGTTGTAAACACAAAAAAATATTTCAACGTGCTCTCCGTACAATTGTCTTTCTTGTTCTTTCTATCAGCTATTTTGGGCAATTCGATCTGTGCTGGCGTCAGTTGTTGCTAACCATAGTAATCTCCTTTATATAAAAATAAAAAGGCTTCATGAGATTACGTAAAGTCAACCAAGAACAGAAGTAAATATAAATACTAAGGAATATATCAGCAGTTAACATTCAAGACGAGACATAACATGCAGCAACATTCGCATTTCTTTACTAGACATTGAACTGACCTATTGGGTACCTTTTCAAGGGAGCTTAGTGCACCAGTTAACAGCTTTGTTGAGAATGTGTTCACAATCCTAGTCATAATTAGGACTAACCTGAATTGTGTAGATTAAAACATCTCTTCCTGGCCCTATAGCAAAACTGAGACCTGGTCTTGCTGTTTGTTCATTGGGGGGGGGGGCAGTTAAGTTATTTAAATGAATTTCAGGTTTTAACAGTTTTCATCCTTTTAAAGGCAGCATTCCCCCTCCCCCACTATTTTATTTAATTCTCTTCCCTCCATCATCTTTTCACCATTTTCATGGAAAGAACAACGTGAAGCAGAAAATGGAAATGACCATGATCCTGACCCTAATCACACAAAACTCACTGCACGAAAAACCTTTGCAGAAACTAACTAGAACTTCCAGTTCTAATGACCCAGATTAAACAGCGAGACTGTTTACATGCAGGAGAACCAAACTCACTGCCATCACCACCACTGGCTGGAAGCGAGGTGCACAGGGCTGCCAGAGCTCTTCTGATTCCAGTTTCCAGAGGTTTAATTTATATCTTTGTGATACCTTTGCTGGAAATTATTAGCAGCTTGTAAAGAAAGTTTAAGTGAAGTCAGACCGGAATTTTAGATGATTTGGCTCCAAAATGCTTGGTAATTCAGATTTCACCTCAGCGTTCCAGGGTATTCTGCAAGGCTGAAACGATAAGTCTTCATGTTTCTCTGAAATTGTCCATATTTCTCCCCATCCGTCACACAGTTTTGTAGATTTTCACTAAGAAAAGCTTACATAAAAAGGATGCCACAACTGACATACCATTCCATCCACCCTCCAAAAAAGGAAAATAATGAGTAATTCTGTATCTGACAAATCATTTAAGAGAAATGAATGATTAGCATTAATATTAGATCTGTGAATAGAATGCATGAATACCTTGCTATTACACATTACAATTAAAACTGTAATCAAACTGTTCACAATACTTCCCCCCCCCTCCCCAATCCCCCAAAATCTTGTGTTTCAGAGTAGGTGAACTTCTCTGTAGCTTCCATAGTAACATTTCTTAGTATGCAGAGGTCGCACTGCTATTCTCACACTGCTTTTTTCCTGTCACAAGCAAGGTATAAAACCGAACAGGAATACAGCAGCACCGAAGATTAAGCAAGATACAGTTAAGTGCTTCTTTGACCAGAACGCGTATTAAGCTCATTCTTGTATGATGTCCTCAGCTCAGAACCTCATTAAATCACTGACAAAATTGCCAAGAGGACTTACCTGGCTTTAGCTCCTGAAAGTCATTAAAAAGAACAAAAACAAAACAGAAACAAAAACCAAAGAACACACACAACACACATACCACATCCCCCCCCCCCCCCCAAACTTGGGCACTTAGGACCCCCAAGTCTTATCAGTTTAGCATTCCTGTGATCATCAAGTCATACTTCTAAGTGGATTAAGCTTTGGCATTGCACTCAGCAACATGCTACTGCCCTCACTGGAAGGTTACCCAAGTATGGTGCACCCCCTCTTCTCAGCCAGCACAGCTTACGAACTAAAACACTTCGGTAAAACGCAGTCGTTTCCAGTCACAGTAACACACCAGGCAGCAGGCTGACAGCTGATGAGCTGGCCCACTGCCTACTCGAGCGCTCCTTCCACAGGAGGGATAAGAGGGGCAGTCTGACTACTGGAGACCTCTTCTGCTACTGCAGACTGAGAACCAGAGCCCCTCAGCTTTCAGAAGCACTTGGCACTACATCACGTAGGCGGAGAGCTCGAATACAGGACTAGCTGCAACCACCAGCCAGATCAGCACAGTGCTGGGCCTAAGCTTCTTGGGTGCAGCACCACAGAAACATGGTGGTATTGGTTCCAGACCTATGCCAGTATCTTCCCTTGACACTGCGTTATGCTGCACAGCTGACAAACTGTTCAGACCCACTTCAGGATGTATTATCACAATGAGCTCCACCGAACAGCATAGATTGCTAGAAAAACATGCACAGCTCTGTAAGCAGAGTTATTCTACATCTACTAGAAATGATTTTCATACCTCTTCTGTTTGGCACTAGATATTTATATATGATTACAAATTAGGCCATAAGTCACTACTGAAAACAATAGCGTCTTTGTTGAAAAACATCATTTACTGCTCCTTACGTCAAATATAAGATTCCAAGTAGTTAATAACAAAAAATAACATTGAAACGTCAATGCTAACCAGAATCCAAATCTGTATAGCATTATTTTGACACTTAAACATACAGGAGAATAATGTTTCAGCCTAAAATAGATTTCAAGTCACCATGATTAAGAAAATTGCTACAGAACCCTCTTTGAGCATGAAAAGCTCAAGACACAAGCCATTTTTAATTCATTCCACTAGTTTTAAACAATACAGATGCTTCAGAACAGTGAATTATGTTCTCTGTAAGCACTGCAATAATAATGAACAATGAGACACACCTGTGATGGAGAGCCAGCCTTCACATCTAAATTTCTGCAGAGTAGTCCTTCTGCATCATGTACCTCGCTTAGACCTCTGCAAATTGTTAGCACTACAATGTCAACTGTAAGATAATTAGTAATTTTACTTCTTTCATTATCTCTAAACCACCATGAAAAATTCAGGTGCATCCTGTTTCTGTAAAGATACTACTGCTGAATTAACTGCACATCAAGATTTGATGATAAGATGCCTTGTCCCCCTCTAAGATGCCTCCAAATTTAATGACCCTAATGATGTCCTTTGCAAAACAAATCAGTATGCCTGATAAAAAGCACTCTTCTGCCTTTGATAGACTGCATCTATATTAAAATCCCCAGTACAGATGACATACCTGTGTTCTCAGAAACATGGAGTCATAACCTTTTGTTTTATAGCCCTGTAGACTGTAGAACAGAGGATTAAAAACCTGCTGAAAGCAACAAGGCCATCCTCTTCCCACATATAACCGCACCTGCTGAAGTAAATACACTTACCTAGGTAAGTACATAAAAGGTGTGATTTAGATAAAAAGCATGCAGAAGACTTCAGGTTTCCTGCTGCAAACAAGCAGCAGGTGGGTCCACTGATTAACTGATCTAGTATTTAATTTGACGTGAAACTTAACAGCCCACTGAGTTCTAGTTTCATGCTGCAGACTGAGGCAAGGAACACAGAGGAAAGCTTGGTTTGGAAAGTAGTATTCCAAGAGAGCACTCTTAATTATGAAAACTAGATGTGAGGGAAAAAAAAAAAATCACGTGACGTCAGGAGCTGACCTATGCCATAGTATAGCAATAAACAAACATTACTTATCTCACCCATCGGTGAGAGAATATTCTTGGAGGCAGGCTGGATCTTTGGGAGCCGTTATCTACCTCACGAGGAATTGCTCACATCAACTGATTCGGTACTTCCTCTTCCTTCTTGGTTTGATCCACAGCCAAGGATCAAGCCATGCAAAAGCGAAACCCTGCTACTGTTTCCAACTACTCTTCCTTCCCCTTTCTTACATTGTCCTGGCTAATTACTGTGGATGGACACAACAAATACTACTTTTGCCAGATGAAACATGTTAACTGGCAACATTCTGCCAAGCAGATATTTCTCAATCTGAAAAAAAAATCCTTGAGATGAGTATGTTTGTCCCTGTCTGGAATTGGTTCATGGTCCTTCAGTGATTTAACCATAAAACTTAAATGTACATATCTGAAATTTGCATATCTCTATATTATACAGTCTAACTCATTTAAACCAGTCGTGCTTCCAAGTCTTCTAGTAAGAAAGCAGAGATAACAATGGAAAGAAAATGCAAGTTTTGTTTGGTGGGTCTCCCTCCGTTCATTTTCACTGGATAGACAGACAAATTAAGAAAAATAGTGTGTTTACCCAGAAGTCATTTGTTAGGCATCTTCAAAATCGATGCTTGACACAACTGAGTATCTTTTTGCAATAGAATTTTATTTGTCATGTTGGGCTAGAAGCATCAGTTAATAATTCACTCCACAGTTCCACAAACTGCCATTGCTATCTTTCACACAACCTTGCAGTTTCATAAGCTGTTGTTAAGAGTAGCTCAAAATAGTCTGTTATCAGTCCTGACCCTCACTGTTATAACTCAAACAGATGTGCTATCTGTGATCGTTCTGACAAGGAAACAAAATAAACAGCCCAGTAACTTTGAAAAGGACACGTACACACACTAACTACACACACATATATAACAGCTATCCACTCAAGAGCTTGTACTGTATGCGATGGGAAGGTCAAATCAGCAACTTGAAACTGCTGTTCCAACCTACAGAGTTATTTTAAACCAGGGATGGGACAGAGCCACTCAGTTCTGATTCAGACCTGGATTTTTTTTCCCCCAAGTTCTTGGATGCTTGCAAGCATACATGTGGCTTCAATTATGGGTTAGAGTTCAGAATTATTAGGCTGCAGGTCAAGACTGCCAGACTTGGTATGATTTCAGTCAACAGGTAAATGTTCAAAGTAGCCAGGATAGGGGCTAAGTGACTGAAGGTGTTCCCCATAGAAATCCTGAAAACACAGGTTAAAAACATCAAGTAGGCAAGCTAGTTTGGAAACGGCATCTCCTTTGCATCAAACACACTGTTCACAATTTTGCAGTGGCAAGAGACTTCCCCCATCTTCAGTCCCATACGTATCATATCTGCTTAGTTCATCTTTGGATTTTCAAGATCATAAAACAAGGTGTCAGTTGTAAGCACCAACTTGAATTTCACTGTACTATACAGACCACACATTATATACACCCCAGAAATTGTCTGATAACAGAAAAACACACGCACACAGATTTCCTCCTCTCAGCCCTCACGTGGTTTGCAGGACTGCACACGTGCCCCAGGCCCTTCACAGATGCACTAAACCCATGTACTTCTCTCCTGATGTAGGCACTCCACACAAAGTAGCACTACAGCAGGTAAGTGCTTCACCTGCATGAATGCCAGAAATACTTCCGACTCCCAAAGGGACACATTAGACCTTTACCCAACAAACCAATCCCAGAAGACCTGTTCCTACCGCACTCCCTTATTCTCTTAGTCTTTACAAGAAAGGCAGCTTAAGGGTCAACACACTGTGGGCTTTGTTGACCCCTGAAATTCCAGGGCACAGGGACTAGCCATTAAAAGTTTCTGGCTGCAGCTTCACTTCTCCAAGTCTATTGTTAATTTACATGTTTAGTTTGGTTTATTTCTGCGGTAGTGATAGAACCTCCTCTTGCTACAGCTTGTTTTGCCAGTTCAGCAAACTCTCCATAGGCTTCCATTATCTCTCTTCCGCTTAGCACCTCTCGATAATGTAATGTTGTCTCCACAGGCTTGGGCATTCAAATGGGCAAGCAATTGCAGAAACAACTCCACACGCTATCTAGCGAATGGGGGATTATTGCTATAGGAAATCAGAACAAGAATAACTGTGGGGCAATGCACAGCAGTCATTTCTAAATGCAGAGGGGAGGATGCTGTTTATGCATTTTAACTTCTAACACAACAGGAATTCCTGAAACACCTGACGGATGGATTCTATACAAGCTAGCTTCACACCGTCACATCTGTGTGAAGTCAGATCTGTAGCACGTGAATACACCTGTGGATGTGACAAGGAGACTATTTTGGTGCCAGACTGTTTACAGTGCAAAGAAACAAAACCTAGTCGAGAGAAGAAACACTGAGAAAATGGAGAAGCTAACCCAAACTCATTATCTCACCATCGTAAACTCTTCCTTTAAAATGCAGGATACACAAACAGATGGGAGTTAGGAGCAAAATCTAGGTTTTCTTCAAGAAGTCTTGTATAGAAAGCTCTGAACTGTATTTGTGGAATTAATCCAAGCAGTTACAAATATTATAGAACTGAAATGTTTATAACCAGTATTACTATAGCTAACAATGAACTGTTCCATTACAAACTGGTATTACAGGTTTCATATTCTTGGCCATGAAAAACACTGGGCTGAATGCAGTGGGAACTGTTATGAAAATATACCTCTCTAGATAGGGCCAAACTTCATGGTCCTAACACAAAACATACTTGCTACCAATTTACAAATCCACAGGGCAGCAAACAGAGGAAAACGCCTTCCTAATCTATGCAAAAATTGAAAGTAAACACCTACTCATTCCCATTGGTTTGTAGAGAATCATTAAAAATAATCTAAACACTGGGAACAATTTGCAGACAGCACAAATGAGCCTGAATAGAGTAATAATTAAAACTGTCAGCAACACTGGGGTGGGGGAACAGACAGACAGTTATACCTCTAAATCTTTGCATATTGGAGAAAATCCAGTAATTTACAAAGAAGTGAATGGTAAAGGCATGATTCTGAGAACTACTAGCGAACGCATGTTACTCTCATTAGGATAGTATCTCTCCTCCCCCTCCCCCCCCAACAATAATTAAGATGTTGTTACTCAAGAGCATCTGAAATCTTTCTCCAGTTCTACTATATGCTCTTAGGGATAGGTTAACGGTGAGTGAACCACAGAGCATTACAGGCTGATACTGCACTTAACAATATAAATACTTCTGTGTTTTAAGCCATTCAAGGCCCAGTTACAGATATGGCTCCCCATTTTTTGTTTTTAAAGGGAAAAGGAATCCACTTTAATAGGTTATTGTTGCTTACATCTTTATCTGTTGCAAACTAATCTACCTGGGTCTGGAATAATAGCATCACAGCAGTTTCTTGTTACTGTTGACAGATTTTCTCTTCCATTGCCCAAAGCAGGTTGAGGTCAGAGATATTTCTGAAATAGAAATAACACACACACAATTTCTGTGGTTATGAAACTATCAGAAAATTAGCCCTAGGAAAGGATAGAGGAAAACACTACCAATTTGCCAATATTTCATCTCCATATATTACACAAAAGATATTTTCTATAATAAATATTATCTTAGCAATCAAAAAAATTCCTTACATTAATCAAGGCAGCGTTTCATGAATGAGCTCTAACAGAGGAGAACAACAACTGTATGTTATGGTGCTACTTACTGGAAGAGAAAATTCTGATATTCCCCTGCATATATAGCACTGCTTATAGAACTTGTATGAGATACATTTTGTAAAGAATACACCCAAAAGCTTTGTGCTAAACTCCTTCTCATTATAGAAAAGCTTTTAATGTATTACTAGTTTTAGTAATAGTAACAGTAACTGCTGGGGCGGGGGGGGATATTGTCTCTGCATAATAGCAATGGATTTAGATTACACCATCATCAGGAATCTCTGTCTGTTCGGTTGAGTATAAGATAAAGGCTTAATGCTTGAAAACAGGGTTGGCCTCACTGATTTAGGAAGCTTGAGCATAATTGAGCATCCTCCTCCTACTTATAGTGAAAAAACACCATTTAAAATTCACAGGGTGTAATATATATATATATATATCTTATATACATATGTATTGCCTCTTACATATGTGCGCATATTACCATGAAAATCTAAACTGGGAGAATAGGAAGCTAACACATTACTTGTGGTACACGTTTGGGTACCTGCACACCAGAGGACGCTCTATTTTCCTAGTTGTTAACTAACTGCTAATAAAAAGCATTGAAGTAGTATTACAGTAGTGGACACAGGATCTGCTAGGCTACAGAGATGCCCCACAGGACATGCTGTAACATGATTCGTATGAAGGAACTTTCAACTTGAGGGAAGAGCTTGATACAAGACAAGAGCGTAACTGCGGGGTGGCGGGGGAGGATAAAGTTTGAATCCTGCACTGTCTTCAGTATACGAGCCTTTAAGAATGCCCAATCCCTCCTCCTCATTCAAACAGAATCAGAGCTCTGCGCCATATGGACATAAGCGAGTCTATCCCAGGCAGGAGAACTTCCAAAAGTGAGAGTGACTAAACAGACCAGAAAAGACATTTTTGCCTGTACAGTGTACAATTAAATGATTATTGTGAAGAATATGTGCAGCTTGATAGATGAATTGCTTTTTGGTTAAATTTAATTAACATCCTTATTCCTGGTTGTCCCATATATCAGATTTGTAACTAAGCAAATGCTTTCACTTGATTAAAAAAAGTTATTGCAACTAAAGCTTTAAAGCAAATATAAACTGTAGTTGACAGCAACATTGCAAGGTGGTTCAAAGTCCGCACTTCCATTCTGACTAGACACCACTCCTAGTGTCCCAGTCCATAACCGAGTCAAACGTTACCCAAAGTTTGGGATATATATTTAACAAGTGCTGCAATTTAGATTCCCAGGTTAGAACTGGATGCCTTATAGCACTGAAAGTTTAAGATTTCTCTCCCTTTACTGGGTGAAAGGTTTATAGGTTTAGCAGGCTTTATTGCAGTGTGCAATATTTGTAATATTATATAGAAAAGGAACAAGGTCAAATCAAACAGAAACCATTTTAATCCTCATCCCTTTTATGCTGGAGAAGAGTCTGATCACCTTAAGGAGATTCAAATAAATGTCTGAAAGCCATATGGGACTACACAACCATTAATCTAGCTTGCCTTCTATGCCCTCATCACTTCCTCCCCGTCTACCCACTGAACACGCTAGATTTGTCCTGCTGAAAAACGACTCTGACCTGAGGTCAAATAAAACACAGAACGCAACTGTTTCACTCGGTAAACATCCCCGTGGATTATTCCAAATGGTGAGATTAGATCACTGCAGGCATCCGGAAACCTTGCCCCTCCTCTTCTACCCCCTGCTTCCATCCGGGATGTGGTGGGAGGGAAATTACACACAAAAATACTCATGTATGCAGCATGCTTTTGCAGGTCCTCATTTGCCCGTGTTCAAACTTTCGCCTGCAGCCTTATTTGTTTTCAAATAGACAAGGCGTAACTGAGTGCATCTTCAGCTGATAAAAGTCAGAATTGGCTTGGCAAAGATCTCTGGGGTCCAGCTAGGATTAACCGTGTGAAGTATTTGAATTAGACAGGAGACTAAACTGGGTTATCTCTAAAGGTGCCTTCTGCCCTTAAAAATACATATAATAATCTACGAGAGACAGCTGATTACCTACCTGGCTCAGTATCGTGAGCCTAAACTCTAGGCCACTGAAGAAACAATTTCAAAAGACCGGCCTAGAAAAACCGGAAGAGGAATACTGTGCCAAAGACTGCTGCTTATTTTTACCTCTACCACATGAATTCTGGTCTCAGACGTGCTATACGTTCCCCCTCGCTCTCTATCCTATGCCCATTTATAGGGCAGCAAAAATCAAGTCCCACGCGTTCAACTAACATAGCAGAATCCACTGTTCAAAGACTTTCAGTTCTATGACTGGCATCAGATTCTGCTGAGCACGAGCAAATCCTTCCGAGTGGAAATCCTTTATGCACCTACATTTAATATTTTGAGTTTCTAGGAAGCCAGAGTTTCATTGCCCTCCGCTGTTGATTTTACAGCGTTTTGTACTCGGTCTACATAACACAGAAACAAAGAGACGTGCATTTTACATGCCTGCTGCACGAGGGTGAACAGCCACATGAAACACAAGAAAACCCAAGGACAACGGCCAGCAAAAACTACTCAAGCCTCCAGGTCTCCACAGAGAACAGATGACAGTATACAGTGTCACCTATCCAGCAGGATAAGACATTATCACAACAAATACCTGCCACAGATGCAAATGCTCATATAAGCAAGAATCCTCTGAACGCCAAGGGAGAAAGTCTACACGGTTCTGGAATCTTGTTTGTCAAAAAATTCCACTAGACAAAGGTACAGACGTTCTGAAATGGAAATAAAGGGCAAGCAGGTTTATAGAATTTCCTTGCTCGCTTTGAAAAGCTGCTGGGTATTAAAAAAGAATACTCTTCTGGACTGAAAAAAATGAAGTAAAAGAAACCAATCGAGAACCTGCCATTCGTTCATTTTCAGCAAATATTAACATGGAACACAATTTTCTGCCTGACACAGCCATTTCAATTTTTACCAAGACAAATGTTTTCAACAGCAAAGAATAATTAAGTCACTTTCTATTTCAAAAGAAGCCTCATTCTCATCGTGTGTTTTCAGCGTTTTGTAAATCATCTAATGATTTTCTGCTAGTTTAAATATCACCTCCCCATACCAAGCTGACGAGGTCATGCGAAACATACACGACAGACCTACCGTCAGTACACACCAAGTTGCTAAATCATCAAAAGGTTTCCTGCTACTGCAAACCTTACTCTCCCTATGAAAGAGAGGAGGATAAAGCATAATCAGCAGGAACAAATTCCTGTCTCTGATGTCTCCTGTTTTGCAGCAGATTATTCTTTCTGAAGTGAACTGAAGACAAGAGACTCAGTCCCGCGCAGCGCAGGCATCGCCATCCTGCCCTGCCAATGAGCTTTCAAACGCATCCCGAAGGGGCATTAATTCCATGGACGACATTATGTTTAGTCTCCGTGCCCACCTGCATCCATCTCGTGAGGGTGCCAGTGGTAACAACAACGGCATCCGTGAGGTAAGCATATGTCTACTGGGCAGAACCCACTAACTCCTTTCAAAGAGGCCCTGAGCAGCTGTCACACGGTATTGACTTTTGAACATATCTTAAAAACAGTGACCCCAGAATCCAATAATGAAGCTTCAGCCGGAAGAACATTAGTTAAGAGTAACTTCATCGGTTTCAGTGGAGCTAGTTTGTCTAAATACATTTTATAGGGCCTAAACCACTTTTAACGATGCAACGCAGTTACGATACGAAACAACTTTAGATTTCAGTCCCAACTAAAACCCAACCATCCCACTGCTGAAAGAATTCAGCGTCCTGGGAAATTCAGGAACCAAAATTAAATTCTCGAATTCTGAAAGACTGTAGATGAGACCAAGCTACATAGCTTATATTTATCTTAACGTAGCGCAGCGTAACTGTTGACAAAGGTCCAAACCCAGATGTTTCAAGATACTTTTGCTGATAATTAGCACAGATTAAGCAAGAGAAACAGAAAACCCAGAGTATCACAGAGGTCTCCTTTTCCTTTGGCACATTAGTAAAGCATGTCTTGTATATTTGTGCAGTAGTTTCCTCAGCTGCTAAACTATGCAATATGTATGTAATCATAATATATTTTAAGAAAGAATATATGCTAAAGCAAGATAGAAAGCAATCCCACAAAAAAATTGTTCAAATGAAAAGAAATGCTTCTTTACGGGTTTCCTAATGCTTAAGTTAAAACATTAGTTCCCACATCTCAAGAAATTTCATTTTCAAGCTCTTTCATTATGGGTTTTCAGTTAAAACTAAAGTCTTCAGTCATTGAAAAGGAAAATACCTCTCAGTTTGCTCAAGATACTCTTCAGTCTCTTCAAAACAAAAAACTTTCAATCGTCAGCTATAACAGACATTTCATTACGATATACAAAGAAGTCTACGTGTAGACATGAACTGATATTTCAAAATACTATCTAAATCAGCTACATGACGGTCATAAAACAGTGAAGAGTCATCTCCGCACTTCTTAAAACGGTTTAGGCGAGCAACGAGTAGCTATTTTCTCCTTAAGAAATACTGTCTATATTTCACTTTAAGAGCAATGTCGAAGAGTAATTTTACCCAAAAAATTTATAGATGAGGCCTTTTACTCCTCTTTTTGCTCAGAAAGGGAGGAGCAGTGGCTTCCTCTAAACACAAAAAAACCCCACCAAAATAAAAGCATTTGGTGCCTTGTCTTGCATTAAGCTGTAACAAGTTGGATCCTTTAAGCAGATGGGGATATCTACCATCATTTAAAGCTGAAAAATGCCTAATGACAAAGCTGTCACAAGCCTCCTTCGGTTTCCTCTAACAGTTCTGCCAGCAAGATTTTAAGAAGTGCTGAGCCTTGCACAGCTCTTATTGATTTAAGTGGAGCTGAACTGTTAACCTCCAGTAATATTACAAAAAAATCTACTCACTTATTTTGCCACCTTTAAAATTATTATCCTTACAGACTAATTTTGATTTCTCCCTTGGCTACTTTGCACTCATGAAATACTAGCAAGATGAGTTTTTTTTCCAGTTCTCAATGACATTAGAGAACTAGACTATCATAGGAGCCTATTTTGCTCTACTGTATCTCGAAAGCAAGTCAGTCAGGCTATTTCCCAGGCATCTGGGCAACACGTTCCAGACCAGGAAGCCTGCTTGTTGCTGTTGTGATTCTGGAACGGGCTCAGACAGTTAACACACAGGGGATGATTGTTAGGCTTGTGTACATAAGCAACAAAATATTTTGCTGGAAACAACTCTGATTACAGCTAAAGCATTAACGCTTAGGGAGCTCATGCTTATGGATGGCCCAGTTTAGTGTACCATGCCTGCTATGGTGCCACAAACACCACCCCATCAAGGCATATTGATTTCAGACACTCTGACACTGCTATTTTTAGACTTAGATTCAGCATCTTACTCTGTTCAGTCTGATCTTTGTGCTTTCACAGACAGGCAGTTAAGTTCGTAGTTGCGAAGCTTTAGTGAAGTTCTGCATGACAGCGCCTTAAGAGTTCACCCCTGTGGTTCAGTAAAAGAGAAAGCTCTCAGAAATTCACAGTTGCTAACTTAGCATCCCAGTGTAAACACTGTTCTGTTTTGCAAATGTGAAAACAGATAAACTTTAAAGGGACTCCTCAAGGTCACTGGGGCAGTCAACAGCAACTTCAAACAGAACCCAGCTGACTGACACCTTAATGACAGAAGGACCATTAATTTGCACTTTGACTCATTTACAGCAGTGCAAAGGAGGACTGAGGTTTCAAAGTTAAATGGCTACATTTTAATTTTGCTTTGTACTGGTGAAAACAGGGACATAGCTATAGGTAACAGCTAATCCAGTCTCCAAAAAAGAAATTATCACTTGCAAGCAAAGTTGTTTCATAATTAGAATATATATGCCTTCGCCATGAATCATTCATTCTTACCCAGCTATCTCCATTCTGCTGGGCTGCACCAGTTATACAAGAGAGCTGAATTCTGTTCTGAATCACGCATCATGTTCAGATAACCATAGAGATGGGAGCAGCAGAAAATCTGACCAGAACAATGAAACGCGGTTGTCATGCTAGAAGAACGCGTGGAGAAAGAAAAACTACACTTCCATTTTCTAATTAGATGAATTTCCTTTAGCAACTGGAGAGGAAGACTGGAGATTCCTTTAATATCACTTCAAAGAATTTTTTTTTTGCCTTGTCACAATGAAACGAGAATTCAAGTTTGCCCAGTGATAAAAACTTGAATTTAAAATCATGAGGCTAATCTACACACATACAATTTTTAACACACTTTTTTTGGGATGACAAGTTAACAATTGTTGCAAATTACATGAAAGCCTTACTGAAAAGAAAGGTGAACTTGCTAGCATTTACATGCAGCAAAATCGTAACCTCTTCTGCCCACACACCTCCAAAAGCATCATTACTCCATTCTGCTGTTAAAACGACAAAAAATAACCCTCCGCCCCAAGAGATAATGCAACTTATTAGTATTTTAGTGCTGAATGCACTTGTCAAATATTTAATCACTCGATTCTGTACATTAAAACTGTGCAAAGGGAGGCTGCCACAGGGGAGCTGTAATGATCCACAGAAGTGGGAATATTTTTGGAGGATATTTATTGAGAAGAAACGGAGATATCCGTAGGAAAATCAGTACTGCTGGTATTGTATGCTGAGGAAAACAGAGGTGGCTGGGGAATAGACTATGCGAGAACAGCAGGGCTCATCCATGCCTCGATTTGCTAAATGCACACTTGAGAAAACTGGTTAGAAAAGGTTTGCACGCCAAGATCTAGATATTCCTTTGCATACAGAAATAAGATTTATTTTTAAGGGACACGAAAGGGAAAGTCTGTTTGGCAATGCTGCCTCCTTAAAGTCTGCTTGTTTACTAGTATAGAGTCCCAGGAAAATCGTAATCGCTCTTAAATGAGGGAGACAAAGTCAGAAACTCAAATTGTGCAGAGCCCTGTTCTTGTAAAAGCTCCAGAACCCGGTACTTAAGAAGAGGGTACTGTGACGGATGCTGTAATTGAAGTGCCAGATGGACAGGTTAGAAGACAAGAGTCTCAGACACACTTTCAGATTTTTCTTTGGCCCCCTAATCACAATAGCATGAGCTGGCACAACAGACAGAACTGGGTATAATTCAGAATTTAGCACAGATGCACCAACTTTTAACCTGCACCGTCATCCATTTTCTTTTCTACTTAATTCTTTCATTACTTTTTCTTACCCCCTGCCCACCAGCTACTTCTTCCCACAGCTTGACCATTCCTACTTTCCGTACAATGCTAACAATGTAAATCACAAATACACAGAAAACTTAAGCGATAAAATAAATGCTCACTTAGGAAGATTACAACATCCTGATAACTGACCTTTGTCCAAATCTGGTATTTGTGCTATACTTAAAGAATCTCAAGCCCGCTTCATACCAGGAATTGGCTGGTTTACGTCAGCAGATTCCATATTTATCAATAATCTGCTTGTTATTTTGCCTGACTGTATAACTGTCCACTTGGCATAATCAAAATTTTAGAGTGAAGTTTTTCTTCACTTAGAGGCTAGTCAAATTTGTTTGCATTAGTCACTTCACGCGAGTCGTCTTCAGTACTTATATCGTATATCTGCAGTGTTTATTTAGCTTTTACATTTCATGAGCATCTC
This sequence comes from Struthio camelus, assembly GCF_040807025.1. Lineage (NCBI taxonomy): Eukaryota > Metazoa > Chordata > Aves > Struthioniformes > Struthionidae > Struthio > Struthio camelus. Next base: position 3,745,165 of record NC_090968.1, on the reverse strand, counting down.
AACGGCCATTTGCGGATCAGGATCCATAGATATTAGAGACAGATCAGAAAATGATTCCTTGACCCAAAGCACCTACATTCAAGATACGAGACACTAGTCAAGAGGTAAAAACAGACCAGAGAATACAAAGAAAATATGGCAGCCAGTATTAGAGCTCCCCCAAGAAGACCGAAATTCTGCTGTTCCAAAATTCATTTTGCTCAAATAAAATAAAAAAATTTGATACTTTCTGCAAAAAACCCTAAACTTATTTCAGTCCTTAGAGTCAAAACATTGAAAATGTTTGCAAGATTTAGTAACATAAGCTAAAAATATAAAAAAAATTTAGTTTTATATACCTAACACCCCAACATCCACAAATTATACATAAATCTAAGCAATTTATACTCATTCATTTGTACTCTGCAGTGTAAACACACAAACAAAACCGTGTTTCGCCTAAATAACTTGACATTCCAGCAGGCGTCCACACTTCATGGCTGATGATTATAAGTCAGATCTTTCCCCTCTGCAAAATGACAAGTGTCAGAATTTTGATACAAGTTCGGACTTCACAGAAAAATACGTACATAATTTGTTCCACAGTACATGCTGAAAATTCATCAGCCGTACAAGAAAATAATGCTCTACTTCAACTCATTCACTGGTATTCCAAGAATCTACCTAAGTTTTTATATTGTTTCTATGAAGAACCAAGAGAAGAATCAGGATGGTAATTTGATGGTAGGTTAAGCAATCTTTGAAAGAAAATTCATAAATTATGCCAAAATAAAGACAGAGTCACTGCATGGAGCTGAAGAGCCAGTCCATATGAATAAGGCACTGTTTTGATTGATCATGCAGGAACGGGGAGCAGAGAGAACTCCAGGAAAGAAAAGCCTCAAATTAGAGAACACAGTTTTGCTTTCCCTACTGCTTTGGCTCTTTACTTATTTTCAAAACCAGAAATGAGTGAACACATGGCTTGTTTCTAATCCCCATCCTGCCTTTTGTGTTAGCGACCAGGAGGCAAACCCAGTTTTTGACCGCCATCCACTCAGAGTCACATGTGACTAAAATCAAAATCTCCAGCCAACAATGGAAAGATTTAATTCATGGTAGAATTTCTCGTTGCTATGGGGAGTTCAGCAATTAACACCACTAAGACTTAATTCTCATGCACTAAATCTCCTCCTGTTGGAACTCCAGCAACCCTTTAAACAAGACCCTAGTATTACTGCTATCGGCAACATTCACAGCAGTAACAGCAGGGAAAGTCTAAAGTAGAAAGCCTAGACAGCCACAGCTCACAGATTCTTCTCAAAATGTCCGTTTCTGATAGTCACATGGGCTTAAGTTTCCTTTAGTTAGATACATACAATCCAAATCGGTTGACTGTGGTGATTCACCCATCAGCAAGTAAAGAAAGTGCATGACCCTTAAGCATATAGTACCCTTAAATGAAGATACTGACTCATTCTGCCCACTCTAAAGCCCTTTTAAAGCAACTGCAACACAAGCATCAGGACTTCCAAAATAATTCCATTTTATCTGTTAGTATAACAATAGGCTCTAGAGTCCCTCATTGAAAACGTTGCTCCATCCTGCTAAGCGCAGTCTACGTGGATTGTCACATACAATTTACTCCCTTACAAATTCGATAGGTTAAGCAAACATAGGCTTGGAATGAAAATGGAGAGAAATGAATAAAAGGTGGAGATATAATTTGCATGTGTAAAGTGTCTCATGCAGTAATGTTCACATGGAATTATCCCCAAACACTTTCTTATGGCGATTATAATATTTCTGATCAGTGTTGGGGGCGGGGGAGGGAAGGATGGTAGTGACAACTGACAATAAAGGCACAGATAATTCTATGGGTTATTAGCTAATGGAGCTGAAGGGGAGAAGCCATATACTTCTCTTCCATACTTAGTTACAATAATCATTGTTTTGATCTGTTCCTGACACTTACTGCACTGAAAAGGCCATTACAACTCAGCTGGTGAGTTTTAAAATGACAAAGTCATTCCAAGCAGGATCCTCAGGTGCACTTTGTGGAGGGGTACACAGGTGTAAAACACAAGAACAACAAAAATACTCGGTGACAATTAATTTCCATCTTATTTGCCTCATGCCAGTCCATCAGCTCCTCCCTCAGGACATAACTTCTTTCGAAGAGTTATGAAGAAAGCGTCACAGAGGTAATACACAGCTCTGCTGTAACTTACTATGGGCTGCGCTTCCAAACCAAAAATTAAACTGTAAATTAAAACAGTGCATGGTTCAAGCACTCTATCACAAATCATAGAGTAGCCTGATTCACAGATCTGCTGATTAGCTGTCAAAAGAATCACTTCACTAAATTATTTCACCTCCGACAATTCCATGTAGATCCCATCGCTCTTGGTAAAGACAAGACAGAAGACGAGCAACAAAAAGAAACCCTGTTAGCCTCAGAATCCAGTCCAGCCACTGTTAAGTCAGTGCCAAGCTTTCCACCAAGTTGCATTAAATCCTAGATTCTCCTTTTAGTGAGCTCAAATACTGGAATATAAGTTTAGTCACTCCAAGGGACATTGAAACAGGAGCCCTCTGGTGAAAGGAAATAAATTACGTTAACTAGTTAGTAGCCACATATTCCGAGGGCTTTACCGTAGCATGTGGATACTGTGAGAAGCCAGGAGCTTAAGATCGGCAGTACAGGCCAGTTTAATTTCAGAATTCAAACCACTGTGATGTTTAGTGCTCTTTAGATATGAGGTCTTAATTTGAGACTACAGATAAATCATATTAGCTGCTCCTTGCAGGACTCAACTGCATTTCTGATTCATTGAAGAAGGCAACAGTTATGTTCTAATGGCTTTCAGTTTTGTTTAGACTTACAGTTCTGCCTAGCAGTTGTGAATGTCAAGTCCTGGATTTTTCAAAGTAGGCTCCTTTAGCACAAGGGAGGTAAGTGACACAATTGCACAGCGAGTCAGTGATCAAAGCTCCAAATCTGTTTTACAATTCTAGTCACTGGACTACTTTAGCTCCCTCAGCGATTCTCTGGGGTCAGAGGAGCCCCGTCTCGAGAAAGGCCAACATATACAGTGATGCAATTTCTATGAACAGACAGGCACCTTGTTGGTGACAGAACATTGACTCTTGTGGGATTAGCGTAGTTTAAAGACAGCAAGAGTTCCGTTACAGATATTTAAACACGGTAACCAACATCACTGTACCTGCTCAAAGGCACTATATCTTATACAAGTCTTAGTCATTCCTCTAATACAAAAGAGAATCAGTGGCTACTATCAAGAGAGTAGCAGCACAGTTCTACAGAAAAGTCCCATCTCTATACTTGCCTTTCAATATGCAGATACATGCTGAAAATATCTGTTATTAAAAAGATCTACTTCAATGACTCCTACACCTCTCCCAGGCATCTCTCTTACCAATGCAGGCAGAGTGTTACATTAGGCGTTACTGTACGGCACATGCCATCTCTACAGCTGATGTCACCATGTCATATCGTATATCTACAACTAAGACACTTGCCCAACTGTATTCAGAACTCAAATGCCTCATTCCTAGAATCAAAGCTAGGGTTACTGCAAGTGTTGTAGGAAGCCAGCGTGGGAATCATTTTTGTAGAAACTGATTTTTTCTCCTTCTGTCATTTTCTATAAAATTCCAATAACTTCTGCTTCACGTAAATCCCTGTTTTACTTTGAGGCCCTCACCATTTCCCCCCCCCCCATACTTCTACACAGCATATTTTGATGTGCTTTTTTGCTTCATGAGAAACTGTTGTCATCTGTTTAATGAATAATGAAACATAAAAATAACAATTAATTTTACAGTGATATTTTCCTCCCTAAATTAAACAACCTAATTACTTTCTACTCTCATTAAATAAGTCATTTTTATTAGCTATTTTACAACATACCTAATATAACTTGGCTCCCAACTATTCTGAACCCAATTATAAAAATAGGTCCGTCTTTACTACATTCTTCCCATATCGTGGCATGTAAACCACGTGGCCTGGCTCACGAGAACAGTTTTATAGCAAGCTAGGTTTGAAGAATGGAAGTCAAAATACACACTCAACTGCTGAAGTCTGGGTAAGAGAGGAGAGGAGGAGGAGCAGAGGACTAACACTGTAGTTTGTCCAGGGCCTCCATTACTCCCACTGGTTCTGACTGCAAGCATCGTTGCTAGCGCATCAAAACCAGGATGCGGTTTCCTTGGCCTCAGAACCTAGTGCCAGCTCTTTTTTAAAAGGGGCCTTTCCCAGTAAGATTTTGAAGCTTTATCTGTCCCAGCACTGGAAACATTTGAAGGAGTAGTTTCCAAAGTTGGTATTTCATACTGAACCACAAGCCGATTTATTGGAATTTATGGAGATTTGTACATGTTAACAATAAGACTTAACAAAGCATGCAATTTTCACATGGGGGTGGGAGAAAGCAAATGAAAACTGCCAGATCATATATATGACTGATAAATTTTCAATCGAGCATTTTGAAAGCTTGTCAGGAAAATTAATTACCCTCTTGATTTAAAGAGTTCGTTTTCGTCCCCACAGACAAAGACAGTATTTAACTATTAAAAGCTTATACTGGTCAACAGATGACATCCAATTTAATTCATAACACAGCCAAAGGCAAAACAGAGTATTCAAAATAGAGATTCCCCAGGCACCCAGTGCTTTACCCCATGCGCGTATTGTTTTGACTTCTGTAAAGATTTCGTTAGCAGCAAACCTTGCGCACACTTTATTTGTCAAGAAGTTTTTCAGTTCATCATTTTATTTCCTCAGAGAAGCAGTTTTTAACCTCAGAGAAAATAAGACACTTCAAAATTAACAAAAAAAAATCCCCACATTTGACAGAAAGTGTTTAATTGGCCCCAAAACACACACACTTCTTTCTTTGGCTCAAGCAAGCTGTCTACTCCAGTGGTTAACTCTAACAAAGAAAAAAATCAGGGCTCATTCGCTTCCAGCCTATTCACTTGTGTCCATTAAGATCACCATGAAAAAGGAGCCTGAAGAGTAATATGGTCTAATAACAGGTAGAACCTATAAGTCTGCAAGCACAAGATGTAATAGAGCCCTGGGAATTAAGTGTCTCTTTTTAATGAGAAAAATAGAAAAATACTTGTGAATTTTTTTTTTCCCTCTAGAGAAGAGGCTGAGCCAAAGCAAATCTAGGGCCACATATACTCAGAGAGAGAATGCAAAGTAGAAAACAGACTCCACACATACACACACATAAGCACATACCAACAACTAAATTTCCACAGCACTCAAAGCTTTGCCTATTTCGGACCATAAAAAAAACGGAAGATTGTTATGGTTTGCAGGAGCAAATAGAGCACACCAGTTAAAAGGCATGCTAAAAGGCTTTAATAAACATCGAACCGTAAACCGAAACAGGTTCAGGTATCGGTGGAAGATTTCTTACTCTAATAAATGGATTTACAACAACTTAGATAACAACTATATAACTTTCAAGTAACTATATTAACAATGTCTCATTTACATGTATCGACAGAAACTTTCCACTGTGGACATAATACGTACACACCACGGCGGTATATTGACACCACACTGGGATGACCAAGGGTATAGACAGATAGAAGCAGCTGTAGGAGAGAAAGATAGGTGCCTAGCTAGGCCACACCGGGCAGATGCGCCTTCCCCCCTGCTCCAGTACGATGCCCTGGGGCTGCGAGGGAGCACGAGCGAGGTGCGCCATGCCCCAAGGAACTTAGGGGTTTGAGGGAGGCAAGGCTCTCACCTGGGTGGCTGCTAGTCTGGCGCCTTCAGCACCCGCAAATGCTCTTGGTCTGGTGTCCCAGGCCAAGGCAGGGCTGAGTCTTCGATGAGGGATCTTCCACTGCTCCTAGTCTCCCCATCTCCCACCGCCTTAGCTCCGGTGCCAGCATCTTCAGCAGGGGTTTAGCCTTTATCAAGGCTACTCGGCTTCTTTCGGCCTTTGACAAGGCTGCTGAGCATCTTCTTCCTCGCACAGAGCTCCTCGTGGTCTTCGATTTCAGTTCGCCACCACCGCAACACCGGAACAGCCATTCTTTATAGCCCAGAAGCAGTTGGACGCGCAGTCACACAACTTTATGTGGCAGTTTGTGACTGGTTCATTTTGGATCCCTTTATGCAAGTTCCAGCCACTGTGACCGACAGAAGCAGGTGGTGCAGGGGCCTGCTGCTTACCAGCTAGCGCGGACCTCCTTGAAGACAGTCGCCGCGCGCCCGGGGTCGAACACAGGGCAACCTTCCAGCATGTTCTATGAGAGGGAACAAACTGCCACAAAGATTCAGAAAAATCTTTCTCTGCATGTAAAAACCGCTACTCAGCAGCACTGTCCAGCCATAACCGAATTAAGTCTCTGCAGTATTTTATGAAGGGGGTAAGACTTATTAGCTGTGTTTTACATGAGCAAAAGGACTCCTCAATGTCAACACATGAGTCAGTGACGTGAGGGCGTCACACAGCTTACTCTATCTCATAAATCATACCAGTAAGAGCAAGCGAATTCAACTTTATACCCATTCAGGTAAAGGGAAGGTTGCCAATACTGTCAAGGGAGAAGTAGCCCACTAACATTCGTTTCCTTCTCACATCTTCCAAACTCTAGCAATCTGACCATCACGGTTCACTTCTGCCATCATCTGCGTAAGTTTGATTTCCAGTAGAGGACAGCACTCTTACAATCCAGCCGACTCAACAGTGGATTCCCTGCTATAGTTCCTCTCAAGTCCTTCCTACCACAAAATTCATAGAGTGATGATCTTACTTTGAGATGCAAGAAAAGTACACTGTATTGAGAATTGAAAAGCACAAAAAAATTGCCCATGACACGCTAAGAGACACGATTTGGCAACGTGCCCAAAGGCACATAAACATAACTGTTCTTGCAGGGGTGCTGAGCCAGTAGGCCATCAGCTATTTAATTCTCGTCATCCAATGCATTATGTCTCTTCATTTGTCAGCATTTCACAGTGCCCACGTGATTAGGTGCTGAGAAAACCATTTGAGGTTTGGGGGATTTATGTTCAGTTTTCTCCCCCTATGATTAACATCGGTTAACAACCCCTTCCCGCCCCCCCCCAACCACCACACACCTGCCCTGATATAGATGAAACTCTGTTAGGTTGTGCAAAAAGAGTAAGCAAGAGGGCCAGCTAATTTTATTACCAAGACAGGATTGATTCCTTGCCACTGTATTAGCTTTAGACACTTAAACCGCTTCAATGTGGGTTTATTCTGTTGGCCAAGCAAAAGAATAAAGACAAGCATCTGAAATCAGTCTACCAGACAACAACGTGAGAAAAACAAAACAAAGTCTGGGGCATGAGCAGCAAAGGGGAGGGGGAGAAGAGTGGCACAGCAAGATATATTTCTAGGTAAGCAAATATGACCCCATTAGTTAAACTCTGCATCCAGCACTAGAATAAATTTTGATTAAAGGTCAGTTCACGTGCCATCACTAAAATTGGGGTAGATTTTCCAGAAGCTAGCAATGCTGGACAAATGCCAGTTTCCAGAGCTCCTTCCTTTCTGGCCTTATCAAAGGTGAAATACTTGAAACTCTTGCCTCAAGCTTACTTATATCCTACATTTTCATTTCAGTCATGCTCAGGATTTCCTCCTGAACCTCTCCTCTCCCCTAAAACACACACGGACCAGTACTGCAATAACCATATCGAAGGCAGGCAATTACCGTCTTGCCAAAATGAAATTCAGAGATACCTTATGCGCTGCAGGGATTCTGCAGCACCAGATACAATGAATCTTGTGTGACCACTGAAATTAAACCAAATACAATACAGACTTAAGTAGAGCCATTCATCACTCAGAGGGCCAAAGGGACTGTCATATTGCAGAATACTCCGAAAAGAACATTTTCTCTGTGGAATTCAGGATGGATAGGGAGAGCATAATGCAGTGGTTAGAGTAACAAGGGAGCGTGCAGCAGTCACTTGACATAGCTGCAGAAATCAGAAATAATCTTGAAAATATTAGATCTAAATTTCTAAATCTATTTCTAAATAAAAATGAGTAATTTTGCAGCATTTACCAGATGCCCACTTATATTGCAACAGCAGTTAGATGATGGCTAAGATACCTCTTGGTAATGCCTCAACCCAGAGAGGCTGCTCCTGACAAAGATTTTTCAAACTAATCATTAGACTAAAGACAATAGAAAACAGACACAAATATCAGTAAACCAAGAAGAGCCAGTATGACAAACTGAGAGCTCCAAGCAACTACCTCAACATTGGTTAAAACTTGTTTGTAGACAGCATGTTAAAAGGACTTTTGAAAGACTAATCAGTGTTTGTAGATTTGTAGATTATCACGAAAAAAATCCCAAACACACAGGGATAAGGCAGAAAAGCGTTTGAAAATTTAATACAGACAAACACGCACAATTATCCAAGACAGAGCCACAGGAACTGCCGCAATACCTCTAGAGCACGTAGTGTGATCTTCCACTTCAGTCCTGTTCGGTTGGATGACAAGTCCCTCTTGCAACGTGCTGAGCACTGTCAACAGGATGATGTCAGCAGGAATTGTTCCTAACAGCTGCCAATTTACAATGTTGGTACTAAGTAAGAGTTTCCTGCTTTTGATTCTGTCCACACTGACTGGATTTACTGCTTCAACCTGTCCCCTGCCAAACTTTCAGCTATCTTGCTCTCTGGTCTGTCCAAATGTTAACATGACAGCCTTTTTTGGGGGCAGAGTAAATCCCAAATAGATAAGGCAACCAAAACAGCTGTTCTCATTACAAATTCTTCCTCATCAGTCTTCAGGAAAGTGACATTACCTTTCCAGATACTCTCCTCAGGGGGATGCTTTTATAGGATCTGTAAACAATATTTGCTACATCATGCTGACCACCTGTACATATGAAATACAGAAAATTCACAACAACATTAGCAAGGGCTGATGCTCTGAACAATGCGGTTGCCTGCACACATAGCTTTAGAAGAAGGAGGACTTCTCATAGAAGGGATCTTTTTGGCCCTCATGAATAGTGTATCCAAGCACCTGATATCAGATGCTACTCCTCTTACACTTTCTACACAGGAAAGTCTTATTACCAGGTTATAAAGAGGAAAATAGGAACACAGTAAGAGATTTTTTCCAAGCAACGTCAACCTGAGCTGGGACTAAAACTGGTATCTGCCAAGTCCTTTTTGTGCCCTTGCCACTGGGTCACAGACACCTGCTACACGGAAACTCTCTTCATCTTCCAGCACGAAGATGGCCAGAAGTGTTTTTCTGATGTGCTTTTAGAGAGTAAGCAGTCAAAAAAAAAAAAAAAAAAAGTACTTCTACTGTCTGAAAAGGGAAAGCAAGGGTAAAGAGAGACTGAAAGAAATACTTTACTGAAAGATAAACTTTAAAAATACCAATAGATAAGAACACTAAAACAATCTTGTCTCTTTTGCTTGTGTTGCATCCCCTCAGCTCGGACCATGTTTTGTATTTTAGAATGGAAAAAATGAGAAAAGTTGAAAGTAGAAACCCTCTAAGGTTTTTTGTTTCTCTCCCACTCCCCACCCACCCGTTATAGATGCAGACAAACAACTTTATAACGTTCAGTAAACCAAATCAATAAAGTCCCGCAGAAAACAGTATTTGTGACACTAACCTCATCAAAAGTGGGAAGAAACCCCCTCCCACCATCAAAATAAAAGACCAAAACAGATCTAGTAGGACAGCTAGACATTGCAGTCACACATGTTCTGCCAGTGGAATGACCTCCCTTTCTAAGTCATTGTTTACAGTGTCAGACAATTTGAAAATGCCAGATGCACCGCCTGCTGCTTTACACTTGCCTTAGCTATGTGCCACTGTTAATTCTCACCGTCAAAATACTAGCTATTAATGAATATTAGAGGCCATACAACTTCTTGAACCACAAGAAGCCTTAAAAACCTGAGATATATTCTTCTGCAGAAAGGGAGCAGTGAGTCTCTGGCTAATTAAGAATTGAGGCTATTTAGTCCACGCAGGTGGAATGAATTATGAAGAGGTAGCCATGAACACCGAGCATCCTTCAATTGGTAAAGTGCTTACTGAATTTCTAACAATGATTTTTCGTTATGCCATTTTCCCCTCTTCCCCAACCCCTCACAGAGATATTATTGTTGGAGGATGTCATCAGTGCTGTTTCAGATCTGTCAGATATAATCTTCTAATCTGCCAACTTTTCACAAGGAAGAGATGAGCTCATGTACTGACTGACAAGATGTGCTGAAAAGTCTGGGCTTTCTCAAAGGCTGTTAAAAGTTTAAGTTCCCCCCATTGTGTGAACACTGTCAAACTTGGCCCTGCAATTTTCATAATGACAGCTGCTGTCAGTTTAAAAGGGTAAATTATTCAGTTCAACTGGGAATGTTGACAGTAACTGTAAAGAGGGCCTTAGCAATGGAGGAAAGAAAAAGGTTCCAAGTATCTAAGAAAAGATGTAGTAAATTCACTGAGACACCTTAGGAATACTCAACTCAAGCCAAGTCTCCCTCCAAAAACCTGTGAAGTTGCTCTTGTTTTGACAAGAAAAGAATGGTAGAGAATTAAACCACATCAGTAACAAAGTTGAAGAGACTTACAGCCAAGTGTACAAAGATATTTAGGCACCTGTAATTACGCACCTTATAGCTTCCCCTGAAAGTAACCATGAGTTGAACAATTTAAATTGCACAGTGTTCCTGTAAATGCTATCTTAGGTATTTCTAAAACCCCATTAGATGCCTGTCTGCATTTTTGGAAACCTGTTTCTCTTCACCATTTCCAGTTATGAAGCGGCCTGGCCATATGTACTTCCCTGCAATTTCTTCTCCGCCTTACAGCAGAGCTAACAGTCCACTTTTGTGAAACACATTTTGAGAGCAGTCCACTTTGTAGAAAGACAAGGAGAAATTAAATTGCAATTTCCTCTTTCCAGTTGCTTGAAAACAAACAAAAAATATGTCATCTCAACACTGCAATGTGTGTTATTTATGCTTTGCAAATGCCTAGTATTGCTAATTGAGATTTTCCATCTGTTCTTTCCACACACTGGGCAGGTATAAAGGATGACAGGCAGCAGGAAAGACTGGAGAGCCTACTCTGTCATCTAATTTCTTGTCTCCAGCTTCCTCCTGGAACAGGTGAACCTGAAGTGGGTATTAACCACTACTTCTGCTCTACCAGGAGATATAGCAGTATTTTGAGCCTGAAGTTACCAATACGTTTCAAATGCAAAATATTTGCTGTACAAGATGCACAGTATTTTCCATGAGCTCTTCATATATTTCTGGCTACAAGTAGCCCAAGAAGATATGCATAAAACCAGGGGAATTGGGCTCTTTGAAAAACTAGGGTTCACTAGGGTTAAACTAAAGCGCATTTAGTCACTTTGGAATCAGACAAAAATAGTATGACAACTATCCACCAGCCTGAATAAAGCAGTATTTAAATCCATTATAACTGGTCCCATCTAGTCTCAATTGTAACAGGCAGTGCAAGAGTTGTACACAAGCTATCAGAAGCATTAAATTAACTGTAAAGTGAAACAATCTCCCTTAGTAATCACAGCCATCGTCTTCCGACCCTCTAAAGGAACACAAGTCTTGCTAGCTGTAATTGCATGAGAGTTCAGAGCATCTCTGCTCACCTAACGTTGCTGTTAATTCCACGCTCAGTTATCCATGTCTCAGCAGACCCATCTACTTATTGGAAATAGAATTTCAGCCTTTAAAAGATATAAATTCTATGTTCTGCACAAACTTGCAGAACTAGATACTCTTGTTGTAAGAGGCCAATCAGTGCTTCAGTTCTCAGGGCTAACGAGAGGCTGAACATTTACAGACTTACATGAGTTCATCTTGATCTCTCCCTCATGCAACCATACTTTAAAACTTGATTATTGCAACTATTGTAGACAGACTCAAAGAGTTATGCGAGCTCAACTCTAAAAGAAGGGCCTCACACAGTCTATGAAAGCAAAATGGTACAGGCAAATTCCCTGTAGCCTTTTTCTATTGCCTAGGTCAAATGAGCACTCACTCTGTAGAGAGATTTGTTGCAAGCCGCTAGCCACCCCTTAAGATATCTGCAGCACGTTCTGCTTCTGAAACTAGAACTCTCATAAGACTTCTGAAAATGATTCTGAGCTCAGAGAACTTTCAGAGCAGGCCCAAATTTAAGTTTTGCTTCTCCCTATAGCTAGCACCGAAATGGACCATAACTTACTGAAAATATCAGTCTGCCCACAGCATACTGTCCAGCACAGTCTGTAGCTCAGAATGCTCAACTACTTGCTTCAAGTTCTTATCCGACACTGAAATCAGGCCCTTTTGGTACATAACTAACTGTGCCATTAACTTTCAATAGCTGATGATGCTGGTGGGATTTTACACGGCTCCAAGATCCACTGTAAGGCAATGCTCAGAAATAAAGTTGTGCTTCATCTGTAACCCGATTTTTAGTAAGTAAATCATGCCTCCTCTTTATCTCTTGATAAAAGTGCCTTCTTAATAGTTACTTGACAGGTGTGCTTAAGCTTGCCTACAGACTAACCTTCACGAACGTGTATATGCTACAAGAGGCAACAAGGCCAACGAAGCAGTCCCTAAACTGAAAAGTGGAAAATAAAGGTTCAATTTCTGGTTCTGCCATTAACAGACTGTCTTAATGCAACTCAAAGGCTACATCCAATGTTGCAAACAGGAATTGTGTTCAGTGCACCTGAACTAAGGTAACTGTTCCAAAGGCTTACGTAAGAACACATTCATCAGGACCCAAGGGCATTTAAGAAACTCTCTCACCATGAAATCAGTAACATCCTGTCTTCACTGCCATCACTATATGAGCTGGCAAGGAACAGGTCCACCAGAGAGTCAACTAGGATTCTGTGAAACATACCAACAGGTTTTCTACCTGAAGTGTCTGTATTTGCAGATAGCCCAGATAAAATGCAGCTCTGCCAAAATAAACAAAAAAAAAAAAACCCCAACCCCCCCCCCCCAACCTTCTATGATTTTTCAGGCACCAGAACAACACTCATCATACTTCTCATTTCTAAGTTTGGGGGGAGGGGGGGGAAGGACCCTTTTCTGGACAACTTGAAATAGCAAAAAACCAAAAAAACAAACAAAAGCTCTCCAAGTTATACCTGGCTGTTACTATTGCCAGTGTTTCAGTGGCTTTAAGTTTTATTCAGACAGTGAGCTAGTACCCACTGTCAAAAAGATTAAAAGATTGGTCTTTGACTGGGATTAGAGTAAGGTTTTTAGTATTTTCTAAAAGCATGGCACACATTTTTAGTAGAAAGTTTCCTCTTCTGGACCCTAATGTCACGTCATCTGGAACAACCCTGTTCCTTTTCTTCTCTTTCACGACCCTTCAGACAGTCCTTTTACTGGTGATCAAATGACAGTGCTACATATAGCAATTGTTTTTGTAGTAATGCCAGGAAATATCTAAAATAAATATAGTTCTATTTCAACATAGTTCAGCTGCAGGAAATAAGGAGGAGGAGCTGATCATTCATGAACAGCTACTTCTCCATGGACCACCAGGGATCTTGCAGACGCAATTTAGGAAGCTCTGTGTTGCAAAGAGTACCAAAAAGGGCAGTGCTTGTGTTTCTTCCATAATGATACCACTGACTTGGGATTATTAAACCAGAAAATGTTTATATTGCAAATAGAACTGGAGAATGTTAAGCTCATCAGTGATGGATGCAGTCTAAATAAAGCCAAGCTTAAAAGACCCTTTTCATGAAGGCGTTACTGCTACTAAGCATTTTGCAGCAGCATCATACATGAGAGCAGGTAATCTGGGGCAGGGGAGACCAAATAACAGTAATTTGAAAAAAACAGTCTAATCTTCATGCAACAACCAGTGCCTGATACAGAAATAGCAACTACTAAAAGCTCCTAGAGAAGTATAGCTGGCTCAGTATCTTGAGAAGAGTTTCAGATCCTGCCAGTCTGACCATAGGACGTTATGTTGTAATCCACATCTGAAACCTGATAGACATAGACTACCATAGACTACAAGAGTGCACTTCAGTAAATAATGTGGATGGGTGGGTGTTCCACTCAATTTCTCAGCTGTCCAAGTTTATTTTGTTAGCCTCTAAGAAAATTTCAGCACTTACTGAAAAATTACTGAAGCCTAGCATTTCCCACTATAAATGTCCGTAGGAGAAACTATCTGATAGGAGTAAACTATGCAAAACTATTACAGAAGAATTAGTTAATTTCCTTTTTTCAAAAACCAGTTATTCTTGCCACTGGGTTATTTATAGCACAATAAACACAGCACTAATAGGTATATTGTGGAAGCACAAGTTAATAAGCTTAGAATCCAGAGACCTTAAAATTAGTGTAAAATCAACAAAGTTGCAGTAGCTGACTTTGTACCAAACACACAGCTACTTGTCACATTACAACTTCCCTCCTCAAAAGCCTTTGACAAATACTGTATTTGGATAAGAGTCAAGAAGCTCTGGCGCTGCTTACTACTAACGACTCCACCACCTGAGCATACAGATTCTTGCCAGATGTTTTGCTATGTCCATGGCGATATTGCTGAACGAATGCACAGAAAATCATGGCATAGAAGAATACAGATAGCTAGTTGCCATGCGATATAATTCCACAGCAATCTTTTCTATTGACTTCATTCTTTCAGGGTAAAAATAACTGCCATGTACTGGTCAATGCAAGACTTAGCAGTCTTAAACATGCCTTGTATGATCCTGAAATGCTACATTTTTCTCAACTGGAAACTGAAGATTCCAGTGGAAAGATCCAGCTTAATTCCTACAGAGATCTTTACAGAGAGACCTCAAAGGACTCAGGGCCCAAAGGCAAACAAAATCTCATACTAGTGAATATGAACTTAAAAAGAGAAGTCTGTTTGCTCTGACTGGCTCTGTATTTTGTTTCCTTTCAACTTCACTGAATAATGAATGGTTGTAAGGAGAAGAAAAAGGGCAGGAACGTCAGAATTTGGATTCTTGAGTTCCATCCCTGACCATCAACTGCATATCACACAAGCTAAAGATTGCACTTGCAGTGAAATTTGCAAAAACATTCACTTCTGACTTTTATCTGTTCTCACTCAAGTCAGTGAGAACATCAGTTGTTGACTCCAATCGGGGGGAGTTCGATCAACAAAGTGGGATTCTGGAAATCCCGTATCCAATATATTCACAACCGCGCCTTGCCATCTTATGGAGGTGCTGAGAACGTTTAATTAAAGCTGAATACAACGCTGAGGTCTCAGTTGTGAAAGGCACTAAATCAAGGCAAAAATTTGTTAATTAAATGCCTTCTATTTGGTTAGCTGTCAAAGACCAGAAGACAATAAACAAAGAGTTGCAAAAAAGCACCTTTGTAACACATTTTATCAGTTCACTACCATAAAGTTATTTGCCAGTAGTAGCTTCCCCCACCATTTTCTCGGTTTTCCTAAAATATAACTATTATATTAATTTCTTACATCAGCACAGATAACCACTTCAGAAAATATCTATGGACAATAAACGAACAAATTAACAAGGATCAAATTTTGAATGCAGTGGTGAGAAAACAGGGAAGTTTTCATTAGAATCATTTTCAACAGCAAGTAGCATGGTCTGAGTTTCACGACAGTGATTTGATGTTGCAGCATGCTGTAAGAATGAGTACTACACATTGGCAGAGCTGTGGGAAGTTATCTGTGCTTAGTAACACCTTTTCCTCCCCTCTCACTTTGCAATTTATGTAGATCACACGGGAGGAAGCAGACAGCCTCCCACCTCTCCTGGATAGGGGTAAGTATACTAAGAAATGTTAACCTCCTCAAACAAAGACTATATGTTTCCCCTTGGCTCAGCAAGCAAGTTAACTGCAACTAACCTGCAAAGACCTAGGCCTACAATCTTGATGAGGTGTCCAGTTCAGTTACAGACCTATGGCCACCTCACTGGGCAAGCGATAAAGAAATGTTATCTAAAAGGCATATGTGCAATTCATGCATGATGCTGGAAGCCTAGTAAGATAGTTTTAAAACAACATATAGGTTATCTCCAGCAAAAAACAGGTTCACAGGCTCTTTATAGATAGAAATAAAAATAGCAATAGAAAGACACTTCCAGTGAGCTGCAGTTCCTGAATTGCACTTTGGACTAGTGTGGGGGATGTCTCAGAAAAGGAAGAAGTACAGAAACAAGCCCCGCACCCATGATGAGAAGACAGCTATTAAGCGAAACAATTTCATCAACTACAATTATTTCTGTGATCTCACACAAAATGCTTTATGTATCATCTTTTCTCTAGTATTATTCTCTTAATGATAGAGATATTTGTTAAGCTTACCCTGCAGCAACTGAGTACTCATCTCCCAGTTAAGACACTGGGTAGCAATGAACAACCACAGGATTGGCAACTGTTTGTTTGCATTTTTGCTTTCCCTTGAAACGTGAAGGCTGTTATATGCACGTCAAAGGTTATACGGAGACACAGAACCAAATGCAAAGTTTCGAGTTCAACCACCGACTTCAGATGGCTCTTTTTGAGGTATCAAACTTCAAACACGTCAATATTTTGAAGTTGAGCCCCTCCCAAACAAAAGGTTATAGACTTTTAACTTGCAAGACAGGATGACAAAGTTGCGCAGTAAAATACTGGCTGTCAATAGCGTTGAGGTAAATCAAACAGCAACAATCTCTATTTTATTATCTGAATTAAAGAAAACAGTGATAGGACTTATCATCCTAGCATTACTGAATCAGTACACCTAATTCATCTTTGCCCTGCGATCAGATTACAAGACAAAAAGGATTTGGTGATCCAGCTCACAAGTCCCACTCCTAGGCCTGCCAAAGAAGCGTGAGGTTCTGTATCAGTTTGGATGAGAGATTCAGGTGCTGCCCATACTGACTAAAGGTGGAACCTGAACCATTTCTTTCTGTGGGCACTGCGAGAACATTCAAATAGTAGTTTATATTCTGTGTAAATATCTATCCCTTTGATTTCACTCAAAGAAACCAAATAGAAATGGCTTGTCTAACAGTCTACCAGCAATAAAAACACCACAGTTCACATTCTGTGTCACAGTATTATAAAACATTTAATTTGCAGTGTTGTATGAATTCGCGCAGGTGCATGAGGTTTTGCAAACAACCTGCTGAAGCATTCTTATGGTCTGAGTGTCACAGCATTAAGTACTGTAGAAAAAAAATAAATATTTAGAAAGAAACTAGGTAGGAGAGACAGATCTTACATCAACTGCTAAACTTACAGGAAGACCAGGGCTACTTCATGACTCCTGAATACATAGGATAGGATACAGGAACTTAACTACTCTTTATTCATACCCATTGGCACACGCACTCCTTCACCATTCTCCATTTCTGCCAACATACTCCTTTTTGACAGCAAATCCTTCATGCATTTACTCTCAAAGAAACGCTCAATGCTTTGGAGAAGCAGAAACTTTTGTGCAAAAGCATTTCCTGCCATACCAAGGGCTGAAAATTCCTAGCCCGAGTGCCATGCTGCATACTTTCTTTTTTATAACCAAATGAATCTAGGTCTGATGCGTACTAAAAACAATCCAAATTTGTCTTTAAAAAAGTAGTATTCTCCGAAACTGCTACCGATGATCCCTTAGACAGCTTAAAAGCATACAAGCAAAGTACATTTAAGATACATGTGCACAAACCAGAAAGTCTTGTTAGCATCCTCCTTTATTCAGTGAGAACAACGCAAGTATGATTTAAGCTGCAACCCCATTAAAAAAGAAAAAAAAGAAATGTTATTACAGTTAGCAGGATGAAACTCTCTGCAAGGGTTGACAGCTGAAAGAAATTACGTACATTAGCTCAGAGTAATGGAAATAATTAAAGGGGAAAACATTAGAAAGTAACGCTGCTGTAAGTAAAACCGAGTGGATATGTGAGTAACCTACTATAGATGTCAAAAAGCTCATTCAGCCCTAGCTCAGAGCTCACAGAGGTGATAACATGAGCAAAGTGAAATACACTCAAAGTAATTTGAAAAATCTTCAGCACAGTATAAAGGTCTGCACTACATTAAGTACTACTATCAAGGCCAGCAGCCTAAAAAAAGATACACATATACAATATATAATTTATGATTAAAGCAATTGGCATATTTGTCAGCAAGGCCAGGCACCAGCTGTGAGGTCAAAGAAAGGATGAAGGAGCGATAGCCTCAGTTTGTGGTACTTCATTCGATGCTGAGTCCTACCGAGTGGCCCTGAAAACGCATTAAAAGAATCAGAAAGACTGAAAGAAAGGGAAAAATGTGAACTGAATGTTCTCCTCTAGGACTCTTCTCGTTGTCCCTTACCTCCAGTCTTTGGTGATCACCAAGATATTACAGACATATGTTTACACTAGCAAAAGCATTCCCAAACTGAGACACTGTGAAACATGGAGGAGAGGAAGGAGTCTTTTCCTGAAGAAGGAAAGCAATTGAATGTCTCCTCTTATATGCAAGTGAATTTGAAAGGGAGCCCCTAGCTATGGATGCCTAAAACACAGCAAGCCTGCTGCTGTTACCACGTTATGCAGAAGTCTTTCTAAACTGGTGGTACCAAAGCTGATGAAGTGCAGAACCTGCTGTTTTAACAACCATTTCTTCATGAAGAAGCAATGAATGATCTATTTTAAATTCCAATTTTGTGGATCTCCTACTAATCAACCTAGAACTTCTAGAGTATGATTTCTGGAATAAAGCAAGTCTTGGCTGTCTTTCATGATGCAAGAGGGGCAAGAACTGTACTGCCCTATCTTTCCCTCCACCTTTCACCATCAGTGTTCTGATGCCACTGGATGCCATCAGCCACTGGAGGCTGATGACTTTTTTAGGTTTCTGACAGCAGAAAAAACATTTTTGATTCAGACATAACTTTGTGAATGTTACAAGTGTTCACCAACATTCAAAAAACTTGCTACAAGCTATTGAGGTAATTCAGTGACTGGCTCTGGATCCCTCTTTCTCAAACATGACTTAGATCATACACAGAATGCAACATTAACCTTGGTAAAAGAGCATAATTGAATAATGTCTTTCACCTCCGTAGTATAGTAAGCTTGACCTTGGGGAAGCGATAACAGGCATATCTTTTGTCAAAAGAAAAAAGAATTCATGCTTCTCCAAAAACTTTCATAGGTAGCTCCCCTTACTTTTGAAAAGCAAGCTGCACAATTAAAGCAGGAGTACTCAAGGAAGGCAGAGGAATGGGAAACATGTTTCCTCTCCTTGTAAATGAGCAGGGCCTGCAATCAAAACTTGGTCTTCACCTTGCTGTCAGTAATGTCCAGTTCAATGCATACACTCTTGTGGGGCGGTTCACAATGCTCCTGCCTACTGGACAAGCAGAAACGTACAAGTGGGAATTCTGTAACAGTAGGCTTTTTCTTGCTGACTTACGAGTGCTCAAATACCAATGAAGAATAGCAGCCTTGCAGTATTCTAGTGAATACTTCTGAAAAATCCCATCCTAGAGGTTTAATCCTATATTAGTTATACTGGAGTATATCAACCGAAGTGAGTGGAGTTAATTCCAGTCTATGCTGCAGGTTCACATACCCGAAAGAGCAGAATTTCGGTATTATTGATGGTTCTGCACTCTTATGGATTTTTGTAGCCATTGGGCCAGCATGACTGCTGCACTATTAAGCTGACAATTGTAGCTAGCTTTGACTTCATGGTGTTGAAGACAGAGCTCCTCGTGTATTTGCAAGTCTCCAACAGCTTACCCTCTTTTACCACTCACTTCTACAAAGTTTCACGGGTTTTGATCCAAATATGGTCTGTACTCCTCTTGGAGAATTTTTTTTTGAGTATTAAAAAAAAAAAAAAAAGAACAGAAAAGCATATACAGTGGAAAAGGAAATTTAGATGAACTTTCTGAAGGCAAGAATTACAATTCTGTTCAAACAGTAAAGAAATTACTGCTTCGTGTTATGGATGGGGAAACAGGGGAAGAAAGTTTGGGGGAAGAATATTTTTTTCACGCTTTGCTAGAAATTTGCAGTTCCTTCAAGTCTCATGTGCAACAGATAATGAGCCTCTCACCTCCTTTAGAGTGAAAACTCCATGCAGTTCAGTAAATCTGACTCTACTGGCCATAAGGAATTTTAAATAGCAGGAGTTTAGATATGTGGCAATAGGTACACGCTGCAGTTTTTGTATATGCCCCAACTAAGACAAGCTGCGGTGAACAGCAGTCATTTGTTTCACTGAATAGTCAACAGCTTCAGTTGGAAAGCAGAGCTATTTTACCTTTCATATGTACGCTAGGTGTCAAGACACAATCGCATATAAATCTATTCAAATCAAACCTAAAAGAGAGCCTCTTACATAAATACACAATGCAATTAGAAGGAAATGGTCATCTCAGTATTGCAGCACTAATGAGAACTGCCTCTATGAAATGACTATATTCATTTAATTAAAAAGCCCATTATGGATACCGTTCAAAATGCTGTTCACTGAACTCTTTCAAATAAATCTCATCTGCTTCTGTAGAACGTTAAGGGTATTGTTTTTATTTCTACAAACAAAAGGGTTTTAGAAGAGCTAGTTATGAGTATGAATAAAGATTATTTTCTAAAATACTCAGGCCTCACACTCACGAGTAGTTGATGTAGTAGTTTCCAACCGCTTCCCTTCTTCAGGAACTTTTTCCCATCCTTCTGCACAGATAGCTTGAATGCATGTGGAGCATTTGCTGAACCACCACAAACTACAGTCAGGCCTGATGATCAACATTCCCATTTTCTTTACCACCACCACCCCCATTACCAGCAGCTGAGGAGGAAAAGCAAAGCCCAGGGCAGGGAAGAAAAGAAAACCTGACATGCATATCTAGCTTATCTATTTAGCTTTTCAGCACTTTGAGATCAAGTATTGCCTGTGCAATGTGCATCTAACTATGCCAGGACCATAGTTTCAGATACCATCTCTAAGTTCAACAGAAACAGGATCATAGAAAAGTTAGGGCCTACATGTTAAAGATGTACTCAATTCCAGGGCTGAACTGTTGCCTCAAACATTAAACTCAGATCAAGATATCACAAAATCTGAATTATTTATGTGACTGTTAATGTTAAAGCATTCGTTTTAAACACCGAGTCTTACGCCCTGGTCTTTGGCACATATACTTACTGCTAATGAAAGCATGTAATGCCAATAATCTTCACTGCAGATCTCAGCTACGCTTAAAATTTAGTACACTGGAGACTGAGAATCATGGGCTGCCTATATTTATATCCCATGCAATCATCTGGAAATGAGTAGAGCTTTGTAGTGCACATAGTAGCAATTTGGCCCAGAGTAAGCAGAAGGCACATTTTGTTAGGCTGTCAGGCACATCTAGTAAGAGCAGGCTAGAAAGAGCGACAAGCCAGCACTGCTGCCCTTTAGTACTTCACATTCTGCAACATTATTAGCTTCTACCGCCTGTTAGAAAACAGGACTTTAGGAGAGCCTCATTAGTCATAATGTTTATTTCTTGTCAATGCAATTATGTTCTACCAGATGTTGCTGAACGTTTTCAATAGTCTTCTCTAACTTACAAATCTGTATTGTTGCTTGTCACCATACCAGCTCAAGCTCTTATGTATCACATAAGTAACAATGAGAATAATGCAGGGTCTCGTGTCGTGGAGCTTTCTCATTGGGAAATGCAGAAATATATGATACTGGATAAGATTTGGCTTTTTTTTTTTTTTTTTGGAGTAAAGAGAGACAGTGGATGCAAAGTAGTTGTATAAAGGGTCACTCCAAATGCAATGGAAGCCTTTGCCTGAGAGAAAGAACTATTTGACCGTGGTTAACAAATGAGACCAGATTCTAGATATGTCCAGTTGCATCTAGATGCTCATTTTATAAACTCTTGACTAAGAATTCTTTTTTCTCTTTCTTACATTAGTATGAAGACTTGTGGACAACACCATAACTACTTTTCTTAAAGAAATCACAGGCTTTATTTTAGTCTCACACAGTTTTCACATTACCAAAATTATATGATGAACACCTTTGGTGCGTGTCCATTGTGCTAACTGAATCTCTAGACAGGAACGAGTAGGAAAGAATCTCAGGCTGACTCAATAAATAGCAGTCAGTTCTTAGTTCTCCTCAAGTCTCCAGCACACAAGTGATTATAGGATGCAAGTTATCTCCCCTGTTACACAAGGATAGCTGTGAGGGGGTTGGTACGTTTTATCTAGACCTGCCTAACCCCAATTAATCTGTAAAGTAAAGTAGAGTAATAAATGCAGCTTCTCTCCCTGCTTTGCTATGCAGCAAGAATAAAAACTTCCCGCTTGAGGAACACAATAAGGATAAGAATAGGCCTACTGAATCAAGCCAAAACTCCAATTCAGTCAGTATCCTGTCACTCTCAGAAGAGCTGCACGCTACCAAGGAGTATAAGAACATGGCAGCCACATACCATCCTCCTACAGCAATATGATTTTCCAAACTAGAGCTGTTATTTTGGGGCTCAGTTAGAATAAGTCCCAAGCAGTCAGAGGACTTGCTACACAGGAACCCTTACAATTCTAGTAACTAGGTGGCACCTGCAGGCATCCTCTTGTAAGTTAACAGGATATGCAGACAGGAAAAAGGCAAAAAGTATACCTATTTTTGAAGCCATTGTTAAAAAGATTATACTGCTCCCTGTAGCAAGCCCTAGCAGCCAGGTCGTAGTGGGTCTCTTCTCCTTTACTCCTTCTATCTGGTAACTTGGGGAAAAGTTAAACCAGGCAACAATACAAACGGATCTTTTTTTTCTACTTTAGGTCATTATTAGGACTGCAACATTCCTGTAGCCTCAAGAGCTGAACTTAGATAGCTTCCATCTATTATTCTGTAGTTCTTAGGAAAGACAAAGCATTTAATTTTGCCTCATCTCTTAATGACTTTCAGTGGAACTTCAGTCTATCAGACTATCTTTCTACACTTGCTAATCTTTCTCTGCAGACCCAGTTTGAGTCAGGGTAAAACCCAAGTATTTTAATATTAAGCGTTTGAAGGGGCTATTCAGAGGCAAGAAAAGTGTTGAATTTATAGCCACACATTATTAGCTACCGTAATTTGATTTTTAAGTTCCACCTCCATTCAAGCAGTTACCAATATCAATACTAAATAGCCTGTTATGTTCCACTCAGTGCAGCTTGGAGTTTGAATATTTTCTGTAAAAATTAAAGACTAAGATTTATTTAACAAAGCTAGCTAGTAAACAGCTTTGCTCAATGCTTATATACCTAGAAACTGCAATTCACCTGCAAACATGCACATACAAACAGAAGCAAAAGATAATACTGGCAATGATTTCTCCTCCATCCCTCCAATCTCTTATAACAATGGAATAGTTGACCAGACATGGGGCGCAACCATCGTTTCGTCCATCTGTACACTGCTTTGGTGATTGCAGGAAAACATTTCCAAATGACCCCAAAGCTTCAACTTTGATGCTGAATGACTTGTTCTGACTTACGGCTTGTCTTCTAGGCGGTTCAAAGCTTAGAATTTAACTAGTCAATCAGGAGTTTCTACATGATGCTAATAAATTAAGGTGTTCCAATGGGTTTTGACAGGAGTTATTATCAGCACTATATAAAATACATGATTTCATGAAATTGTTCTTTGGCATATCATTAAAATACATTGACATTTGGATTTAAACCATCTTGGATATTGCTATGAATACCCTTTAAACTACCGCTTCTTTTAAAAGGGAGCATATAGTAAAAGCCAGTAAACTTGCCATAGAGCAGTATCCGCCATGCATATCTTTCATCCAAAGATCACAGCTCACAGAAAACTCAAGAGAATTTGCTTTCGTATCACTGAAGCATACTCCTCTCTGAAGACAGGAGGTGGTAGCAAAGAGGTGTACAGAACAGAAACAGACTTCCCAGTCACAGAGGCCATGTCCTGCTATGAAAAGACGACTCCGTCACAGCAGCAATGTCACAGCCAGTCCATTCTAAACCTCCCAAGTTCCTGTCCTCCCTCAGCTGCTCCTACACAGAGGGCCTTCCATAAGCTCACCTGGTGAACTCACATTCAAATAAGCTTTTCTAGTATATATCTTAAATTCATTCTCGGTTGGTTTATGCTCATTTGCCTTCTGTCACCACGCTATTTCCGCTTAAACAACTTTTTGCTCTCCCCACAACTAGGTCTATATAAGTACAACAGTAAGGTAAATACATCCTCTTCCTCCGCCATCAATATCTTGTCTGTGAGCTCAAAGAAACACAGTAAGAGTGATAACAGTTCTAGAGAGGATTTGAAAAATTGAGAATATAGGAGTATTTAAAGAAGGAAAAAGGTCAATTACTGTTAACACCTAACGAAGAATTAGACAGAGCACCCATAATCATAAAAGTGACAGTAAAAACACAGGCATGAGTTACAATGAATGTGCTAAGCACCTTCATGCACTATTTAGGTACTCCATGAATAGATAAAGGCCTAATAAAAACAGAACTCTTGAAAATTATCTTAGAATTTATGTTATTCTGATCTACAAAACAGTAGGGGCCTACAGACTCTGCATTTCCCTCAACAGGAAAGTTATTCCAGCACAGTCCACTGATACATAGATAAATTAAGCTAGTATAAAAAAAATATAGACACTGGGCAGAAACAACTTCACTCAAGAGCACGAGCCACAAGCTGCAACGTCTCACCTCGCACTAGCTGTGAGGGCGGCACTGGCAGCAAGAGGACAGCGAGGAACGTGCTGAGGGAGCCGGTGCCGCGAGGCCGCGCACCTTCAGAGGGGACTTGCAGTCTCGCGAGATGGCCCGCGGCGGGCGCATCCTCTGTTCGCTGTGGAGGGGCTTCTCAGGCACCGCCGTGAACGGCCGGGCGCGGGGGCGCTTTGACCAGGCGGCCGTTGGGCGCGAGCCGCTCCGGCAGGGGCGCGGCGGGACAGCAGAGAGCTCTGTGGGGGAAGTGGCCTCTGCCCAGGGCGGGGGCTACAGAGAGCAGCTCTTCTGAGATGCGCTTTTGCTGCGAGGCGGAGGCGCCAGGTGAAGGAACGGCAGGGAGAGGTTGCTGGAACCGCATCCTCGGAGGCGTTCAGGACTCGACTGGCCATGGCTCGGCGCAACCTGAGCGAATGAGACCTGTTTTTGAGCAGGGGGTGGGGCTAGACGATCCCTGGAGATCTCTTCCAACCAAATTATGGTTCTGTGATTCACAGGGCCTCAGTCAGTGCAGGTAAGAGTACCCTTGGTAGGGACTTCCAGGTCTTTCCTACCTCGTGTCACGCGTATTCCAATGATGAGGTGTTAGCGAGAAGCTGATCAATGAAGTAAATGAAAGAGAGAAATTACTCCTCTCAGAGTTGTCAGATCCTCTTGTATCTGCTACTCTGTGGGGAAAAAAAAATGCTCAGATAGGACTAAAAGCGCCACCTCTGGTAAGAAAACCATTGTGTCTGAACCCTAACGTCCAATAGCCTACCCAGCGCTGCCAGAAGAAGCCTAGTTTAGTAAGTCTTAAAACTTCAGGCCTCCAGCTGGTAAATGTTGGTTATTCCTGCTCAGAACAGCTGAACGGCAATGGTAATTATACTACAGGATCTGTCACCTTAATCAACCAGAGAACAGGACAATTTATTTTCAATGGAACATTAATTTCAGATAAGCTCAAGTGAAACCTTTTAGCAGCTTAATGCAAAAAGGGGGGAAAATTGTGATGTCCCTGTAAACTCAAGCCATTAAGGATAAAAGATAAAATATTAGCTATCATGGCAGGTAGTGGAGATGGAATTCATCCCACATGTAAGGGAATAATTAGTAAGATATAGAACGCACCGTCAGGAAAAAAAGATGTCAGGTCTTGTCCTGTACTTGGAATTAATTTCATGTCCTAGAAATAATACGTACTCTTGCTACGGGTCAGTGTGTGTGTATGTATATTTTTTTACATTTGCCTGTACTATCAATTTAAACGTCAGTGATTTGCAGTGACAAAGGAAGGTATGCACATGTGCATGACAGAAGCATGGTTGCTGCTAGACTGGAGAAATGGCTGCATGCATTTTGAATTTTGCTCTTGCAAATATGCTCTGGAATACACAAATATTTTTTTCTTGGACAAGATTTTCAGAGAGTTCAAGGGATTTTTTTGGCCAAGTCCCACTAAAACAGGAGACAGGGATTATTCCTTAGGCTCTTCTGAAAACCTTAGTCGTAAATGTCTGTAAGCGTCTTATAAACGGACGGTTACCTCCCTGTTATAGAACGTTCACACAATTTACGGAAGACGTTGCTCACTACAAAATGGCAGAATAAATTCTCTAAGATGACATTACATGTTTACAGAATCCCCTATAATTTTACAAGTCTCTTCATTATTGTTACTACTTTCTTCTGTCATGATGCAGAAATCAAAATTACTACAATGTCGGCTATTAGGTGATAGTTTAGTTAAGAGCTACAGATAAAGGTTACCTTTGTCTGCAATATTCCAAGCATATTGAGTAAATACTTGTTCACTTTACTGTACTTCACCTGAAGCAATTGACAAGTTTTAGAGAAACATCAACACACATAGTGTGTCAAAAATTTGGCTTTGCAGGTCTTAATGTAGATCCCTTCATCTGTTCACAACAGTGTCTGAAAATTCAGTCAAAAATGGTCATGGGTGTGCTAAGTTTATAGTAAAAACAACAGAAAAAGTTATCCAAAATGAAACCAAGTTGAACTCAAGTAAGAGTTTCACCATAGAAATGGATGCAACTTTTCCTCCTTTTTTAAAAAAAAAAATCCACGTTGACATCTTCAACACAGAATGTTGTCATCTCAGAAACATCAAAATGGTTTGTTTTTTTTTTTTCTTGGAGAATGGCCTACGTTAAAAGTTAAAAACAAAAGTGCTATACAATCAATCAGAAAATCTATGGAGCAATATATTGAAAATCAGGATTTATTCACTGCAACGCTTATAGAACTGCTTACCCTACCTAGCAGCTCAGCAGCAAGAATGGATCAGGCAATGCATTTTTTCCTAATTTACTTCTAAGTATGAAGCCATGACACTTCAGTCTCCCAGGTGGCTTTCCATCCCAACTACTGGATTCAAGAGCTTGCATCGTTTAGTTTTTCATTCCACAGCCGCCTTTATAACTGAAAGATGCCCTACTTTTGCCAAATACGAGGGGAAAGAAGAGTTTGCTCTTCCTTCTTTAAGTGAAATTAGAGCCAATTTCTGTTTTCTAGGCATAGATTCTTGGCTTCTCCCAAACACAAATAGACTAGCGTGCTTACTAAGACGCAAAATGATGGTTTGCGCTGTAAACTATTCGTATTACTTAGCTGCAATTCTCCAGTTTCCACCAGAAAACAAATACCAGATGGGAAAATACTTGATCGCTTTGCAAAGACCCTGTATTTATTACTATTAATTTTTTTGCGAAATGCTACTAGAATGAGTTAGATATACCACCTCTGGTCAGCCAAGAGCTCAGTCTAGCTGTGGCTATCATCTCTGTCACTGCACACTCTACGGAGATCAACATCATTACATTAGATTCCATGTGAAATGCAGAGGAGGAACTGACATAAGAGGGGTCACACTGCAGCGTGACACCCATTGCATCTTCCAGAGCTCTGTTCTTAAAAGCCCTTCCGCAGTCAGAACATGCATTCTCTGTATGTGATTAGCAGTTACTGAGCCTCAGTTCATTAGTGCTGAGTGACCTGGTCTACACTGACTTGCCTACCCGGACTTGGAAGAGAAGACAATCTGCTGTCAATATGAACCAGCCGCTGCTTCTTTCCTCCTGAAATAAAGGAGAGCTGAGAACCATGCTGTATGGCAGGAATATTTATCCTGTGGGTACGACAATATGCAGCCGGCACATGCTGCGCTCTCTAGAACGTTTGGAGGTGCTCGTTTGCTTCTAGGGTACTGGCAGACGAATATAGGGTAAGCCCTAAGCAGCCAAAAGCACAAAGCTAGCACAGAGCTTATTTCAGACATTTCTTAGAAGCAGAGCTGCTGTTTTCTGCCTCACGGAGAAAAGACTAAAAGAGCAGTGTAATTATGCTTATGAATCAGCAACACTTGATTCTTAAAAATATGATATACTAATGAAAGTAGGTCCTTTCTGTGTAATTTCTACTTAATACAGGTTTATAGTTACATTTAGACACTAGAATTTATATCAAAAATTGCTGCATTACCCTTCATCTGTGTAGCCATTATAGTATCCACCAGATAATACAAACAGCTAGCTTTCACTTAACAGGCAAAGGAGAAGAAATGACAAGGGCTAGCATTGTATTAATACATTGGAAGGCACGGTATAATTTTGCTCAAAAATGCTTTTGGAAAATTCTTATCAAACTCTGAGGATAGGGCTTAAAAAAACATCACTCTGGACAACAGTAATAGCTGCCCAAAAGCCTCATATAGCCATCTGTCACACTGTCCTCCTTGACTGAAATGTTCTATTATTTAAATATTGCAACATTTTATGTTTGCACAAGGAAGAAAATTTCTTTATCCTGTAACTTCTTCAGGGAAAACTCAGGGGAGACAGATAATGGTAGTGTAAAACTCATGTCAAGGACTTGAAAGGCGGACAAGTAAGAAGTGGACAGCTAGACACTAGAAGCTAGTTAGTGACCATAAACCGAGTTAAGAATTGTATTTCGATGTCCCTTTTTCCCGCTGTTCTGAGCCATGGCTCCATTTTCGTAAACTATCAATTTCTTCTGGTCTGCAGCAGTATGGGTTTAAAGATAGCAGAAGTCTTTATGCAATTTTTACATACTGTATTCTACACTTTCTTTCACATTAGATGTTAAAGGGTAAATGTACCGGTGCTACTAGGTAGAGCTTATGTGAGTGGTCCCGCTGAAAAAGTAACATGAACATGAATTGGGCACAGAATAGTTTAAAGGATGATCTGAGAACACAGAATTCGAAGCTTCCTGTACAACTCTGGACATAAAATTCAGTCTTCCAGTGCCTCGGTTCCTCATATGTAAAGAGCAAATAGGAGTGATCATGAGATTAGTGCACTTTAGAAAAAGGGGGGGAGCAGTGCATTCTGACATGACGAGAATGTGGACATCAAATGCAAAAGAAATAACAAGGGTCTTCTCTCATTCTACATAATAAAGAACAATAAATGAAGTAAAGGTAACTAGTAAAAAAATGGTCTCAGGAAACAAGGGTTGCTTTATCAACATAGGCCTATTTAGCAGTTTTCTTTGCTATTTTTACACATTGTAAATCTAGTTTCAGTGACATCTGTTTAAATGCAGACACCAGAGTGAACCTGGATTTACACCACCCCAAGAGCCTAATTTTGGTCATTACCAGGTTAAACGCATTTCCACTCCTGTTGTGAAAGCTTTGCTTCTTTAAATAAAGTGATATTGGACCCTAAAATCAGATTCACGTCAGAATTTAAATGAGAGCTGCCAAATGCACA
Source organism: Struthio camelus (assembly GCF_040807025.1). NCBI lineage: Eukaryota > Metazoa > Chordata > Aves > Struthioniformes > Struthionidae > Struthio > Struthio camelus. Next base: position 3,715,682 of record NC_090968.1, on the reverse strand, counting down.
TTAATAGAGCTATGCTTGCTAACACTGGCTCTTAATTTGTCATTTGTGTGCTGATTGAGGTCACCTTTTTTCTCTGTGGATTCCTGGAATTTCATGACAGAAGGAACTGTAACATCCATGTGATCTGATACTATATTTCTTAGAAACGAATTCTGAACAGGTAAAACCAGACCCCAGTGAAGAGTTAAATCAGAAATCTCCAGCTCCTGGGAAAAATACATTCCATTTTTTTCTGAGCTTTCCCAGAAATAAAGCAAAGGCAATACAGTGAAAATGTTACCTGATACATCAATCAAACTGTTGTTAAGGAGATCCATACAAAGTCTAACTGTATAGCCCATTAATAAATCCATTCCTGGCCATACAGAAGGTGGTGTTCAAAAAATATATTTTATGATACTCTATAAAATAAACGTTTCTCTCTCACAACACATCAGGTGCACTATACCCCCCACATCATCCTGACAGTAAACATCTCATTATTGCCCTTTCCTTATGGCTTGTTAACATTTTTAAAAAGGGGCAAAGAAATGGAGAAAACGCTTCAGACATATCAGTGGGGTTTGATATATTTTGCAGCAAACAGTGGTTCCTGCTGTTCAATACTTTGGTTTGTCCTTCATACTCTAAGCTCTCTGCATTATTTCCGATCTCATAGTAAGAGTTTGAGACTCATAAAACAGGATGCAAGCAATAAACCGTAATTTAAATTACCTCAATTCCTTTTTAAAAGGAACATCTCTCCAAAGAACTTTGCATTGAAGCAAGGGGCTAATAGTTATTAAAAATGAGGTATGAGAATAGGAAGGAAATCCGCATTAGCAAAAGTGGAAACAGTGCACCCCAACTTGTATGCATTTTGACTCATGTTCACGCCTTCAGACTGCTTTTAAAATACCCATCTCTCTTCTGAAATGACTCTAGAAAAAAAATACCTAGGGAAGATTTTCAAAGGAGTTCAGACATTTAAGTCAACTTCCACTAACTAAACAGTATTTACCCATTTGCTTCCCTAGGAATAAAACTAACACAACAGTGAACAGTTTCTGGAAATTTCAGCCTGAAATTTCAGCAAATTTCTAGCAAAAGAAGCTAGCACGACTGGGTGCACTTTACAGTGGAAATGTCAGAATGGCTGTTGCGCAGCATCTGTCTCCTACAGCTACAGCCTGTACCTCAGACAATGGAGCTAGTCTTCAAACTTCTGACAGACGCAGATGATCAACATTCAGTCTCCTGGGAGAACATGGGGCTGACACCGGTGAGTTACTAGTGCTTCTTATATTACTGCCTGTCCCAAACGTGTGAAAATGTTTGTTCGCATACACTTCAGAGAAGTGCTAGAAAATGCCCGTATTATTAAATAAGTGAAATCATGTGCTTTGCCTTCCAAACCTTGCCATGGTGCATCTCAAAGCAAGCTTAGTGTCATTGCTGAATCAAGCCTCCCTAACAATGATCTTCACTAGTATATCTGGGACTCCTAAAATTGAGAGTAGCAAAAAAAGCGCAGAGCTGCTGAGCAAGAAAGGAAACCCAGCTTTGTGTGTCCTGGCTACTGCTAGGCAAAATGGTTTAATCCTAAGGATTCAAATGATGAAACTGTTTCCTGTGTTCCCAGAACCTACCTTGGTGAAATGTATCTTCTGAGTGGGCAGTTATGTGATACATGAATGGACAACCACTGAGATACTATTCTTGTGCTACATGTACCAAGGCTCAAATGTGATCCAAATGACTCCCTAGTGTTTGAATTATATGCTACTTGGGGACACTGGATATTGTGTGTTGCTGCACAGAGCTAAAACATTGCAATCACTGTTTATAAATCTTTGAGAAAAATGCATTTTCCCGAGCTGCAGCTATGGCAACAAGCAACCCAATATCGAGCCGAGCTGCACAGTGTAATATTCAAGGAATTTTTTTTCTTTGCTTCTGAAATAATTTATTGGAAAATCTGGGGCAATTAGACTGCTGTCCATGTATTTATTCAATATGGATGGGCTTCATATTCTGGAATGTTACCTACCAAAAACTGGAGATAATTTTTTTTCTTTTCTTCTCAGAGCTGTTTTGTGTGATTAAAAAAAAGGGGCCCAAAATGAAATCCCAAACTTCAAACTCTGCTCTTTTGTGAAAAAATGTGATTTAATAATTGGACTTCTAGGTTCCAGCCCTCCTAGAAAAGAGGCACCTGATGTCATAATCATCTGGAACTTTGGGGATATTTGTTACCATTACATTGTTTTTGTTGTGACAGCTTCGCGTCAGTGATGCGTCACAGCTTTGTGACAGTGATGCAGCAGTCCCTGATTTACAGCATAGATGGGGATAAAGATCTAGGCCTTTGGCAGGTGTCTTTAATAAACACAGTTCAAATGGCACCAATATGTTTCCATTACCAGTGCCACTGGTATCACCTGCTTGCATATTCTTAGGATGTTGTCATCTTTCAGATCACTTTGCAAGGAAAAACAGTGATTCTTATGCTACTTCTAAGAGACAAAATAAAGCAACCTCCACAAAGTATTAGGATTAGCTATTTCCCCAAAGGAGTAACATTCTATGCTCCTAGGCAATACATGGTTAAAATCTGATACCTGTTTTCTTGGCTATTTGACCACCTGTTCTTCATACCTTCCAATGCACAAAAGGGACATCTGATGCTATGAGTCTCAGTTTCACCTCCGCCATCTCTAAGGGCAGAGAGGTGTGGCTACATAGACTGAAGATAACAATACATCATAGAAATTTCAGGATATGAACAGGGTTTCGAGAGGACACTTTTGATTCTACTTGAGCAGAAGGACTAACTCTGAAGAGGTGGGTGTAAGAGTAGATGAGTTTGCTGTGGGGAAAAGCCAGAGAAGGGAAATGCACAATATATACTGCAACTGTGAAGGAACTGCGGAGTCCTCTTGGAATAAACATTATGTATAAGTGGGCTTTAAAAGCAGCTGGGACTCTGCAGCCATGGATTCTATTCCTAGGTTTGTCCCTGAGTTTTTAGCTAACAAATCAATACACGTCTCTGTATCTCAGTTTCCCCTTTTGTAAAATGAGGATAACAGTACTGGTCTGTTTTGTAAAACACCTTTTGATCTATCAAAAAGCTTAGGTATTATTGCCAATATCCAGTCTAAACCTGAAATCCCTAAGTGTGGCTCCTATAGTCCCAGGCAGTCCTATAGTAATTGAGAACCTGTCTGCATACAAATTACTAAATAATGGACTCCAAATGCTTGTATTTTCTTTCATTTGCTTCTAAAACTGCTGCAAAAAAGTGCAACCGTTCTTCACTGTTCCTGATGTCAAGTACTTATATTCGCCTTTACCCTATGTTTACCCAGAATCTTATTTTCACAGCTGCTGAGAACATCATTATCAAAGAAACAGCCAGTCTAAATTATTAAGAAAACAGAACAATTGATGTTTCTATAATACACAGTATTCCCCATCTGAGCCTTGAAATCAATTATGGAAAACATGAGGCCCCTCTGCCTTCCCTTGGACCAATTTCAAGATCCAGTATTTTATCATCATTTGTTCTAACATTATAATTGCCCATTAACTTCGATTAAGCTCTTTTTAGCCCAAGCTTTTGAAGATGAAGACTATTTCTTGCCTCTGACTGCACAAAGCAGCTTGCTTTGTAAGGGTTCTCCCCTCTCTACCTTTACTCCTTATTTTTTTCTTGCAGGGGATTTGTTTTTCTCAGAGAATTTTCTGGAAACTTGTCTCCCACAGACTTCTCTTTTTTCCTCCTTTTTATTCTCAGCCTTAGTAAGCAAGGGTAGGTGCTATTCTTAAGTTTCTTCTCCTAGCTACACAGTCTTCACAGTTGGAAGCATATCAAAACAAAGTGATGCTGCCGGACTCGGGCTTTTTGAATCTCAGGCAGGAATCCAACATTTCTTGAACCAAATGACTGTAATTACTAAAATTCTCTGCAAAGTTACCACTTACATTTAAGAATCCTGGGGTGTCCAACCTTAGTGCAAATCTTTCAAAGGCAAAGCACCCACAGGGCCAACTTACCTTTAACAGTTCCAAGTGCTCGCTACACCCGGATGTCACAGCAAAAGGACTTTGATTTGAAGTTCAGGTTCCAAGTCTCAGAGATCATTTGTATAAATGTTGGCCTATCTTGGTTTCTGCAAAGCGCTATACAAAGATGGCATTCTTATGCCATTAGGACACTACGTTTTAAAAAGGTCTCGCCATACAAAAATAAAAATATTGGCAGATATCTAACTGTTGCAGAGTGTCCCAGATTTCACTGTTTCCATAACAAGATGAGGAGAGAAGAAATCATCAGGGGTTGGGCAGGAACAAGTCCTTTGCTTAGCTGTCAATAGCTCATAGAGAAAGTTGGCAGGTACCGAACAATGAGAAACTAACGCTGTACTCTGACGCCGTAACTCACTCAGTAAGGTCTGTCACAACTATCTTCCTTGCTCTCCAAACTGATAATAACGTTCTGTCCCTGATGGAAGCGCATCGCTTCTCTCCAGCTCCGCTGACGCTAGCTAACCTTCATTCGGCATTTTCACAAGATCTCCTCTGTCAGATTTCCCTCCCTGTTCTGTTACTTCACTCCTCTAGCTGAAAGCCAGCAGATTAGAGGAATCAAAGGTAAAAGCCATACCCTATTTTCACAAAGGAAAAAGCAAAGCTACTGAACTTCGTGAGCCTTTCCTCCAAGGAAACCCCTGTTCGGTATTATGGGTGCTCAATGTTTCGCTGTTATAGTATGCCAACTTGTCCTGCAAAAAAGTTTTTTTTTCTTTAGCACGTACACCACTGAATCAAAAAAAGGCTCACATTTCCAGCAAAGGCTCAAACTATCTGCCTCATTCAGCAATATATTTAAAAATGCGCTTTACTCTAAGCAACCCCCTTGGGGACTACTTATGCACACTGAGTAATAACTTGCTCAGTGACCATCATTCTGATCACAGTGTAATTCTCCATTCTTAACAAATTAAGTCTATAGAGCTTCATCTGGAGGCCAGAATTTCACCATGGAAGGGGGAAGGAACAAAGGAGAGAAGGAAAGGGAAAGTTAAGAAGTTTTGTCAGGTCTGTGGGCCTCGTGGGAAAGGTTTGAGCCCAAAACTGGACTCACATGATGCTAAGACAGAACTGGTAGAGTTTAGAATCGATATAGTTTAGCTTCCTCTAAAAACAGTCCTTTTGCTGGCTGCTGCTGAGAAATTCTAGCCACTTGGGTCAGGGCGGGTTTAGCATCATTACCATTCAAGCGAGAAGTCCATTATCCATTCACATATTTGGCCAAGTCTTCTCTTTTTTCATGCTACTACTGCTCATCAGATGATTGTATTGACTCGTTCTCTTACAAAAATAAACATTGTTGGATGCTGAGAGCATATTTGAAATCAATGTCTTGACTCACTACTGTAAATACCTAGTTCTGTGTGCTCATTTGGGGTCATTACTAAACTGAAAGGCAAAACTCTCCTCAGAGACGAATTGTCTCCATAAGTAATATAGATCCCAAGAGACCTTTTAAGATCCCGCAGAGGGAGCTTCCTTTGCAAATACCAATGAAAGCACTGGACAAGCAAGGTTAATATTAGGCAAGGTGAATATTAATATTATCTCATCAGTAATGCAGCACATGCTAGCTTTCGGAAAAAGCGCTTAGGTTGTGAAATGGCATGAGCAGAAGCAGAGAACTGGTCTGCCTGAGGAAAAAGGTGTATGTGAAATCTACATCTTGAACTTCCCTCTCTCTTGCTTCACTCCTGTTAGTAGACCCACGCAACATAGGCCAAAAGTAGATGCAGACATTCCATTGTTGCAGATCCTTCACCATTTGGCTCATGTTCTAGCTAGTTACGCTGGTTAGACTCGTTCCTTTCAAAATAAGTTGCCCTCACTGACTGGAGCGCAGTTTGCCTTGTAAGGCATGATGTTATAGATCTTCTCCTTTATTCGTTGCTTTCTACCCTCTGCTTGCACACTTAGCCTGCACACCTGGGCTCAGTAAGATCCTGGAATATATAGAAAAAATACGTAACGAATAGGGGAGAGTGACGTGGCAGTCAGTGGTGTCCACTCTGGTATTGCAATTTACAAAGGATTCTGAAAAATTGGAAAAGTACAGCAAGACAGGCAAAAATGATTGGTAGGCTGGAGAAAATGTCCTTCAGCAAGAGAGACCTTAAGACCTCAATCCATTTATCCTATTAAAAAAGAAGATTGACTAGTTTCTTATGCGTACATACCTTTTGGGAAAGCAAAAAGGAAGTATCAGAGGGGATTTTAAAATCTGGTGTAGAAAAATATCAAAAGAAAACAGTAGCTAGCCATTAAATGCCAGTCTCATACAAACTAAAAGTCAGGATTTATTCAGTTATTTATCTAGTGAAGGTGGTTAACCACTGGAACAAACTGCCAAGGGAAGCGGAAGCATCTCTATCTTTTGACGTGTTCAAATCAAGACTGAATAGTATGCCCATTTTGTCCCTAGATAGTATGCATTAATCGAACGTAAGTTATTGGGTTCAATAACCCCAAATGAAATTTATAGCGTGCAAATTCAGTAAGCCAGAATAGATGTTCTAGTGGTCCCTTCTGGCCTCAGAATGTGTTAATTGAGTGCATGATGTTAATCATTTTAACAATATATTGTGCTTTCCCCTCCCTTTTCTTTGTGCATTTTAATAAACAATTCCAAATTTAGTTTAGATTCCTAAACCTTTGAATATGGACTTCATAGTGAAAAAAAGCCCAGTTGTAATACAGTTGATGACATACAGGTGTTCCTCACTAAGAGCATTTCTCTGTGATGGTGATAACTATTGCTAGCAATTATTATAATGGTTCCCCTCAGTAGTTCTCAGCGTATCTTGTCTTTGCAATACATTTGGTAGCAGATATTTTCAAACTGCAACACAAGAAAATTTTATATAACCAGGAAATGAATATTACTTTTATAGCTACGTATGTTTATGTAAAATGTAGATGTTTAGAATGCGCCTCTCTTTCACACCCAGCCAAGAACTGCATTCTTTGCAAATGGTTCTGTCTAAACAGTATCATGGATTATATTACTGGATCTCAACCAGGAAGATATACTTTCACTCTGAATCAAGATAACAAGGCTTCCTACCCTCCTTCCCCTGAGCGTGCACATGCACACACTGAGAAAACAATAATTTCCTTAAGAACTAAAAATATCATTTCCTGTAATAGCCGAACTCCCCTTTAAAGATGTGCTGCTGTCCTGACTGGAATCACAGTGCATTCACTTTGAAGACTGCAAATGTGGAAAGCAACTGTTGAAATACATGCCATGTCAAGGCATCTTTTTTTTCTTTTGTTTTAAGTGAAAATCTGTTTTATTTATTAAAAAAAGTCTCACCAGGAGTTGCAGATTCCTAGGGACAGTAAAGTCTCTTGTGTTTCGTAAAGTTTTAAGCATATAATGTGCAGATTTTTAAAGCTGAGATTCAGCTGGGCTGAGTTCATAAGAAGAGAAAATAATGGCTTAGAGAAGGTAAAAAGGGCATGCAGAATCTCTTTCACACTTTACAGGGGGCCAAAGGTATCCACCCACTCCTATTTTACTACATGGTAAAAAACTATTTGTTTAAAAGTATCACTCAGGTTTTAAAGAAACCAGTGGAATTGAGAGCAAGAACGAGGCTAATCGAAACACAGGTCTGAACTGAAAGTCATGTTGCTAAATGAGAATTTAAGCCTTTTTATTAAAAGAAGAAATTTTCTAGATCCTATGTCTTAAGAAGGTATATTCCCAAAAAATTAAGGAAAAAGGAGGAGGAAAATACGCCTATCTTATAATCCTTTGATCAGCCTCTATTTCATTTGTCTCCACTTGGACTCGTTCTGCATTGTACAGCGTAGGGCACAATGGACAGCAATACAGACAGTAAATCCCAGTAGCACAGATCCTGCAAGATATCATACCTATTTACTGCAATGAGAGTTGGAAGGCATTCAGTACCCTGTGAAAAGAATTCATGATCTCTTTGGGGGGGGTCTAATGAGCTGTGTATAATTTACAACGTAGAATGTACTACCGCATTAGCTTTTCAAAAAGTAACATTGCAGTTACACCAGTTAATGAAGACAGTTTCATCTAGCATATATGACTCTGTATGCTTCTGTTGGAGATATATGTTGGAAAGGAAAACAAAACAAAACAAAACACCTTTCTTGACCTTTTTCTTCTGGGTACCGTACATGTTTCAAAACCAGATCTAACACATGCTCAGAAGGTGGCAGGAAGAATAAGATTGTTAATAGCTGCAAAAAAAAAAAAAAAAAAAAAAAGCTACACTTCTAACCACTGCAAACCAGCAATGTTGACAGAGTGATGGACGTTTGACAATACCTTGCCAAGCAGGGTGAGGCTATCATAACCGACCAGATGATTAGTTTTAAAACTTTTAATGGATCTCTGTCCACTGCAGTCTGATGCAGTGAACAGTGCTATACCCCAGGGAAATGTGAAACTATTTTATACTTCATTTGCAGGAATGAACACCCAGGAGGTACTTTCTTTTGTCAGAATTCATAAGACCTACCTGAATGCAATGCATTAGCTTTCTGTGCTGCTCCATACAGCAGAGATGCTAATATTTTTTATCCTGGACTGGCCTCGTTAAGCCGCCTAGTATAGAGAGGAAAAGTAAACGTAACAGGAAATTTTTAGCTCTGTGTGTTTTATTTACAGAATGCATTGGCTATGTAAGGGGAAAGCATTAACAAGCAGTAGCAAATAATAAGCTAGATTTAAGATATGGGGAAAAGCAGAAGAGCCAAAAAATGAACTGACTTGGAGATGCATTAGGAACAGAGAAAAGTATAGTCTGACTCAATAATGACAATATAAAGAAAAGCCCATTTTGTCCCGTTATAGGAAGGGGTTAATGGCCATCTTAGACATGTAGGCTGCGTGGCTTGTGGTTAAGCCAGTTGAGAGAATAGTAGCTGTTACTGGCTGTTCACTGGATGGTGGCACTTCTTTTGCTCAAGTGCCAGATGTCTGGCCTACAATATTATACCTACAGGACAGGCCCTCTAGCTGAAAAAACAAAACACATGGAACATAAGATAGCACAACAGAGGAACCAGAGAGGCTACGGAGTGCACGCTGAGCAGAACCAAACTACAAGTAATCATTCAAGCTGGACATAGCTGGAACATTGTCCTTCTGTTATTCAGTTGCTTGTTTTCAGATCAGACTTACACATGGTTCTCATCTCTTTAAGGCTCTTTTATGTTCTCAGAGTTACTAAGGAAACTCTAGAGCAATGGGCAAAGCGGCCTGGGCCTCTAGATAGTTACCATTCTGCTAAAACTCATGGTATCTGCATCTTTACTCCGTTCCTATCACAGCACAGGTTGAATGTTAACACTGTACGGGGTATGCAGATTGTGTCTAACAGTAAGCTAAAACTTATCTTCAGTCTAATGTCTGCAGACCATTCAACAATTGGCCATGTAGGCAGTGCACTGTGAATTCTGCTTTTTAGCCAAGCTCCACCGGTTCTGTTGTTACCTCCTCATGTTTTTCATCTGCTTGCAGCAATCTATCTGGTGAGCAGACTGTTAGTTCTCTAGGAAAGTGGCTATCTATAACCAAGCAAGGGCAATGGCAGGCACAGTGGGGCCCAGATACCTGACTGGGGCTATAATGAAAATGTTGTATATGCGTTAACCCAAAATGAACCTACTTTGCATAGCTAATAAGGTTCTGAAAGCAATCCCAGTGTTTTCATAGCAATATGTTCCCACAAACAAAGATCCTTCACTGGTATAGTATCTTCAGAATATTGCACATAAATATTTTAGCAAACAAGATTAAAATTCCAGAATGCACTTTTTCAGCCCAAAGCTATAATTCTCGCCTAAATAACAAACAAACAAAAAAAATTCAGAAATGTAGAAGTTTCACTAGTTTGCAAAGTGATTGTCGAGTCACAGTTACTGCCAGGAAAATCTAATACTGCAAAAATTAGCAGAGCCATCCTTTTTATTAACATTACTTGATAAAAAAGTGAGCAGGATCGTGTTAAAACTATTACATTAATATTCCTCAGAGGGTTGTACTATAATTTTAGCCTCTCTTTCTCACTCTCACTTGTTTTGCCCTGTGAGTCAATGTAGGAGGATGGTTGGCAATCAGCTCCTGCAATTATCTTTCTCCCCATATTTGAATTGTTAACCATCGTTTCCACTAATAGAACTGCAAATGAATAGTATCCTTTTCACTTGTATTTACTGGATGAACATTACACTGAATGACTCTTGTGCTGGAGGCAAGATGCTAAACAGAGGGCAAAGAGGACAAGTTTTACTTCTATTAGCTTGCTTAATGGCTGCAGTGAAAATAAAGACAGGAGCAAAGACCAAAGGGCCAGACTAGCACATCCAAGGTGACTGGCTGGCTCAGAAAGGGTGTAAATGATGACAGAGATATTTCCCCATTTGGGGAATTCTTGCGCATACACAGGAAAACATTCTCTTTTTCCAATGGCTGGGTATCCAGGGAACTTCTGGTGGGTCTCTGGCTCCTCTGGGCCAGATTCAAAGGAGAACTTAAGATTCCTAATTTCCCATTTATTTTAGTTCCCCATTGATTTCTTTGGGGGGGGGGGTTAGGAGCATAAAAGCTCTGGTGACTCCAGGTCCTCTGTACACAAGTACTTTTGGCAATGGGATTTAAGCTCCAAATTTGTCTTTTAGAATTTTACTTGTAGAAAAAATTCTTCATGAACCTACATGGTAGCTCTCTGTTGAAGGAAAACTTCAATAAAATGATCTGATGATCTTTCTGACCTGCCTAAATGTTCACTTCAAAAGCATAAAAGGATGGAAGGGGCTATGAAAATGCAGCGCTGTACTCTGTCTTGGATTCGTCAGGGACAACACGGAGACCATTATGCATATACAGCAAGAGACGTATTGACACAAATTGTGCATCATACACCGTCTTTGCCTGTTTGCTAATAACTGCTTTTAATAATTAGACCTGATTTTTTAGCTTACAGAGTACGTGCCTGGGTGCAAACAGTGCCTAGGACTGTTTTGCCCCACTGCACGTGGTCATTTTTCTAGATAGCAAAATGGAAAATGTCCAGGGTCCTGAGAAATGTCCTTAATTATAAAGGCATACATTAACACTGATCTGATACAATTTAAGACTCCAAGTAACAAAGTGAACGTTTTACAGAGAATGAAAGAAGCCCACAGTACAACTTGATAACAATTGGCTCTTTCTGCCTGCCAAGTACACAGCTGGTCTACTAGACTGCAAGCCACAAGTCCATTGATTCGGCTGCCCTTACATGAATCAAGAAATTCTAGTCAGAAATTAACACCTTGGGTTTCATGTCCGTATTTAGTTTTATAGGATGGCAATAATTACACGATCACAGGGATGCAGGATGGTTCCATTCACTGAACCATACAGGTAAACGCTTGTTAGCAATGCTCTTTGCTGGCACTTGGAATTCATTCACAACCCAAGACAGTGCAGGGAAGCTATTCCAGCTTCACAAAAAAGAAACTGGCTTTCAAGTTAGAGATAGCGACACAAAAAAGAATAAGGGAAAGGAGAATATCATGCTACGCAGCTGCCCAATGTATTTGATGAGGGCACACTGCTTTCAGAACTCAGGCAATCACCTAGCTCTGGAAAATGTTCCTTGGAGAGGATTTGAGCTGATGGTGCTATAATGCTCTGTGCCTCTATAAATTGTACTGCCAGTAAAAAGTCTAGATCATACTCCAGAGTTGTCCATCCCTTGTCATTGGCTACTAGCAGATAGGCTGTGAGATGGTACAGAAATTAAAGAATATATTAATACTCTTTAACACTTGGCTCTCATTTTAATACTGACTCCTGAAGAAAAATAAAACAAAGTGCAGATGCTACACAGTATCTGAAAGGTTTCTAGACCCCAAAATTTCAGGTGTTACATACTTCAACATTTTTCTAAAAACAAAGCACAGTCTGAAAATGTCCTTGCACAGCTATGTGTGGCTTCATGGCTAAGGTACTCTAAGGTCAAACAACTGCACTATATTATTATCTGACCATCCAGAAAAAATAAAATCTATTTGATCTGCTTTTCCCTGCTTTTTAAAAATGCACTCCTAATATCTGGTGCTTCTTATATTGCTTGTACATCATTATTCCTTTTCCTAAAACAACCCATTCCTTTCTGTGTTTCCTAAATTTAAGCACATCAGATCTGAAAGCAAAATACTTTTCATTTTTATCAAAACTGAGCAGAGGAAAATAATTTCCTTTCTCCAGCCTTCTTTCATTTTCTGATAGGCTCTAATCAACAGCCCACATACTAAACTTTTGAAAATCCAGAGTGGAATTATGTGATTCAAAACATTCAAGTCCCATTTGCTTTCAGTAGTCTTTATCCAGAAGATACTTTCTCTTTGGAAAATCTGACCCATAATGACTAAAAATTATCTTCCTTTTCTTGCTGCATAGCTCTTTTTTACTTAGGTCTTTCTATCCTTTCTATCCTGTTCCCTTTCAAGACTCCACAAAATTGCATGTGTTTTGTATTATTCTCCCCTTACACTTTTGAGTTCCCCTCTACCAGAGTATACATGGACTTCGCTATTCATAAAAAGGAACCAATGTTTACCAGACTTACTTATGACATCTTAAAATGTTGTTATTGGTTCTTCTTGCACTCAGGGTTGGTTGCAAGGTCAATACCTCTTTGATCTCCAAAGCACAGATCCAAGCCATAGGAGCCAAATACTAACCCCTACTGAATTAGTGCCAAAACTGTCACTGGTTTTAGTTGAAAGAGAAACATGGCACGTCAGGAATTCTCATCAGGAATTTCTGCCATGAATTGAACCAAATGATTTGTACTGAAGCCTTTAAAAGTATAGTATAAAATCAGGAGGTACACGTTATTTTTCACAGTGTTTAATATGACAGTGTCCTCCCTTGTGAAGTAAGAAGAAACTAACGTTTTGGAGTAAAATGGGTAACTTCCAACCCCGTTATCAGCTTGTAATAAATTAGCCCCTTTCAAAAACACACAGCAGAAATGGAGGTATACTTCAATATTTACCTAGTCACAGTAGGCACTTTTGTTAAAGCACATAAGATAAAAGCTAGCTGATACAATCCAATCCAGAAAGATTACGTGCATTGGGTCACATCATTCATACCTATAAAGCATTATAAGCAGCAGAATTTCCTGTTCCTTCAACCAAAAAGCAGTTATAAGAACAGAGAACAGGCAAAAAACATCTTTGCATCTTCATATGATCCACAGGATGAAGAATAGAGCAGACCACTAGAAAAGGAGGCCAGGATTTCAGAGATATTTCAAGGTCATTGAGTTGAAACTTTGGGGGAGCTTTTTTTTTTTTAACAGAAAGTTTGCAGAATCTATGACACTCACTACCATCCAGAAGAAAAGCTAGAAAACGCATGGATGTGTTAGGTTATAAAAAATGCTAAAGGAAAAGAACAAAAATTGGACACCTTTATGTCCTGGATGGTCTTGTAACTCTAGACCCTGATGTGCCTACTTGTAGCCTTCGACCCTTCTTTAACTAAAAGATAACTGGATAATGGAGAACATTTCTGACCTCACTGTGTCAGGTCAGAAGGCAACAAATTCTACACATGGAAAGCATGGCAAAGCAGAATGTGATCACTGCTAGAGAGCAGTGAATGTCTGGAGAGCAGATGCTGTACTAAAGCTGAACTACTGAAGTAATGCATCTTCCAGCCACATCATTTATTACGCCTAAAAAGTTAACTTCTTCAATATGAAAGGAAAGGTTTGGGTTTGCTGATCTAAATCTCAGCTATTAACAGAATTATACTGGTAAGAAATTTAACTTAGTGTAAACTTCCATTTCATATTCTGTTTCAGGTTAAAGATTTCAAAATACAAAACTATAGACACAATTTAAGAGGAAGTCTGCTCCTGTTTACATATCTAAACAAAGGGATGAAACGTAATCACTGGGGTTTTTTTTTTCCTCTAAAAATGGCTGAATGCTGATCAGTTTTGAAAATCTGATCTGTTTATTTACAAGGCAAATTTTCAAAGCATCTGAATGCACTCTGAAAATCTGACCATTACTGTCACAAACTCTGGTTTAGCAAATCAAGGGAAAGCTCAGCTCTTTTGAAAACACTTTATTTCCTAGAAATTTAGGTATAAGCACTTTTGAATATGTCCCATATACCCATATGTCGACATGGAAGTTCCTGGGGTTCTTCCCAAAGTACAGTGGGCTCACCATGTACAAATAATAAAATGCCTGTAACACAAGTAATACTGTGTTTTCTTTTCTATAGCAGCGTACACTTACTATACTTTTTTAAAATTTAGCTATTTGAAACGTGCTTCTAGGAGACTTCGTAATTGAGGAACACCTACAAACTCTGTTACTAAAAGCTCCATCTACTGGTTATGAAGGAGTACTGAACTCAGAGACATCCATGTCCATCTTGCTGGCAGTTCATAAATGATGTCAGAATGTGATTTAATTCTGTACCTTTACTTCAGATTTCCCTCAATGTGTCCCTAGGCTCCCTGTAAGTTATTCTCAGAGGTAAAATGTCTTATATGTAGTTTGTAAATCATCAAGAGAAAATGGGAGTTGTAAATTTCATATACACGCATTCCTTCTAACAACGCATAGAAAAATGGGTCAGCATCAAAAAAGAAGAAATGTTGAAGTCTATGAGATTATTCTGCAAAACTGGGTTTCCACCAGGTTTCAAACACACACACAATATGCACTCCTATTTATATTCCAAACTACACGAAGGCAACCATCCAAGGGCATAGATGGCTTTACACAACTAATGACGCAATGCATAGTTACACTGGCACGGGTCTCTCGTGAATCTTCACTATTTCCAAATCTTAATCTTTGAGAAGAGAAACCGCAGAGTCAAATTAATAGAGCACTCACACAGGCACCAAAACGGCTCAGTTTTATTTGTGGGCTATGCCAGTGAATTCAAGATGTCTCTCACCTCCTCCTGCCTCCCTTTTCATCTTCTATTTGCCTTGTTTGCCAGGAAGTGTACATTTTTAAGGTATGATTATACCTTTGTATGTATATACAGCACTAGCAAGATGGCCTTCTAAACACAAAACAGGATGTTTCATTAGACTAGTAATTAGGGATGAGGAGAACCACTGGAATAAACCATTTTACTTCTGAAATGTTCTGAATTCTCCTTCAATTTTTAGAATAACACAACAAACATAAGTTGGCTGTTTGCTTCTTCTTCATTACCAGACCATTCCTCACCCTACCACTGCTTTTTTTTTTTTTTTTGGGGGGGGGGGGGGAGTATTTCTACATGACTTAAATAAAAAGGAATGCATCAGATGTAAAACCAGTATCTTACCTACGTTTCAAATAACAACTTGGAATATTGAATTAGAACACTTTTAAATTCAGTATTGAATATTTTGATCATTATTCACTATGGAGATTTCTTATTGCCTTTTCACCATGGTAATTAATGTTTTGCTTCATTTTCCATACACTAGCCGCTAAATGTACTCATGCTGGACCATTCACAAGGTGAAAATCTTGAAAAATGAGAGAGGCAAAGGTGCCGCTCAACCGGGGAAAAACGTTTTGTGTGTGTCTGGTGAGACTACTTAAATATATGAGTTTTTTTCCCAAAATAATCTGATTTAATAAATTACTGCTACTCAGAACCGCACTTTCTTGATAACTGTAGAAGCACACTGTAAGGCCTCCACTTTATCCCTTACTCAGAACGATTTATTTTAGGGAGTGATCTTGTGTGGGGATTCCAGGAAGACACAGCGTTGAAGTATTCTGTTGAATCACAGTTAAGGAACACTCCCAAGACACGTAAGTCTCCTTGCATCGCTTCATGAACCACTTTGACACTCACCGAAAGCTTCCATTGCTTGGTGGGTTCTGTGTAGGCCTAGCAAATACACTAACCACATACTTGCGTGGCATGTTGTAAAGTCACTACAGATCAATCACTGTCTTCACTGCAGGCCTCAATCATTGCCTTTTCTGTCTCTTCCCAGCCAATTCAAAGGACATTTCAGAACTACTTTCAACCTCTCTCACTTTGACTGACAGAACATACTAACTGTTGTGTGTTTCTTCAGCACCTTTCTCTGCAATACTACAATGCATTTTACTAGCAGTAATTAAACTGTCACTCCCTTTCTGACTTCTATTTACACTTACTTTAAAGACGTAGCTACTGAGACAAGAACATGCCAGATATTTACTCAAGGTCACACAGGGAACCAGTGACCAAGCCAGAAACTAAGAGTATTGTCTCATCAATCCACAAACTTCTTATTAGTCAGCACACTTTCCTTTACAACACTTTTCCCTGCCTGTCAAAGCTCCATTAGCACAACTCTTAACCATTTTTCTGCTTCCCAGTAAGTTTCACAAGGCTGTCATATATCCCCAGAATGATCAACACTCTGCTAAGACTTCACTGGCAAATCAGCAGTCAAAGGAATATTATACCAGAAGCCAGTGAAACATCTTGAAATCATCAACCTTTTAAGGAATAACTGATAAAGAATGGCATTATTCATTTACAATGTTGTGAAATCAATGCTCTGCATAGGACTGCTGAAAGAGAGCTATCAGATGTATTATTACACAGATGCCAAATAAATCAGATACTACTATTTAGTTGTTCTGGTAATAAAAGGAGAAGAAGGAACATTCCCTGAAACAGAAATGCAGCAAACTGTAGAATGTATAATTTTCATTTATTATTTAATAATATTACTAATGCCTACAGAGCAAAAGCCCATACATCATGAGAGCTACTATACAAATTGTCAGCAAGGGAGATTTTTTTCTCCAGAGAGTTTGTAATCTGAAAAGAATCACATGAACACATATGTGGAGTGATCTTCCTAGGCACATATGGCTGATCAGCTGCAGAGCTGAGTACAAAACCCACATTTTCCTATACTATCCACTAGATTTCCTTACTGCTTGTATTTTGATTGAAAAGCCCTGAATACGTACATCCAGCATACAACAGGTTTCCAAATTCTGCTTAGAATCTCTGGCTGTTCCTGCCATACAAATAATGTATAATAATCCAATTATAATTGAATTTCAAAAGGTTGCACCTACAATTTCACAGGTTGCAACGAGGACCAGCCCTTATTCTGAAAGGGTAAGAAAAACTGAAAACAGCAAAACGTGGGTAAGCTTGGGAGAAGGAAAACTAGAACACACTGATGAGCTAAGCTTTAAACCTATGTTTCACCTGAAGAAAGCAGGTAGTTGCAGTGAAGCGATTAGCCATTGGCTAATGGCAGCTAATCTATGCAATGGAAATAAAGCACTACTACTAAACACTTGCTGAGTTAGCATCTCCAAAATGGTCCATGAAGGAATATTTTTTTTTTAAATCTGTGCACAGATCTCAGTCCACAGCCACAGGCAATGAATATGGGATCCCACAGAAAAGGAGAGAGAAAGACAGAGAGAAAGAGGGACATTTATATTAAAAGTGCTGATCTGAGTATGTGCGGATGATGTTTTACAAGGCTGTAACCATTATCAATTTGAATGAAATAAAGGCAGGCAGTTTTTAATAGAAGTTGACAATGGCTGCCGGATACTTCTTGTCCTTCTTAAACTTCTGCTTCTCAAACTTCTCTGTCTCTCTCTTCCTGGCAGCTAAAATCATGTCTGTTTTCTCTCAGGCAACATAGTCTTATAGCACCTGCAGGAGATAATCTGTGGTTTGGTAGAGAAACAAAATGGGTTGACACTGAGACCACAGTTCAATGACAGAGCACATCTAGCTTTAGAGTTTCCAGAAGCAGATGAAAACCACTGTGGCCACATGACACAAAGCACTGATTTGGTAGAAACAGTCTTGTGGCTATAATCTGATTACAAAAAGCTTAGGTTTTAACCATGACAAGTCTAACAGGCTTTATGCTAGATCAGGTATTTATGCTAGGAGTGTCTGTCTTTCCTACCCGCGTCGGATTGGGTACCACCTGCCCTTCCACAGCAAAGGGCAAGACTGAATAAACTCCTTTTTCTCTGACTTTGAAGAAATGTGATCATATACCCATATTTCTGATCAAGATTAAATTTGTACTACTTGTAATGCACAGGTCAAGACTGCAGAACTGACTGCAGAAGTACAGACTGGCTTTGTCTGTAGCCCTAAAAGGTCGAAGACTTCCTTTAATGTACTCAACTTCATTCACTTTCCTGGATTAGATGAAGGAAGTATTTAAAGCATTATTATTAAAATACAACAGCTTGATAAAGCTACAGTTCTGGAGTTTCAGAACACCTTTTCCTTATTCTACAGCTAATCCAGAGTTTCTTTATTCTGCATAGTTTGTTTCTTTAAAAAATTCCTAGTGTGACACCTTACATCTACTGGATCATGCAAAACATTTTAATGGTTTGAAGATGACTAAGTTCACCCACTAAGGCGACTTTGAATTCTCACGGACTGCACTGCATATGCTTTTTTAGTAAATAGAGGCAAATATGAAAGACCTTATCATATTTACATTAGGAATTCTGTTATATTTAGAACTGCAACTTCTTTTTGTAAGTCTTTTCAGGAAAAAGAGTGCAGGCAGCTGACTGAAGCACAGCTTGTAACTCAGAAAATAAATGGTAATAATGACGCTCTTACAGTTTAATCAACATATCTCCAAGAGCTTTACAAAGGAAATTTTATCACCATTTACAAATGCAGAAATCGAGAGGTTGCAGTAACCTGTTCAGGCTCACTTATCATGTCGATGGGCTGAAAACAGAAACCAAATTTTCCAAGACCTAGTGTAGGTATTTTGTATGTTCAGTTCCTGGTCCAGTGAGACATGCATCCTCAGAGCAAACAAAATTACTTTTCTGTAAGATGTTATTATTTTCCTAACACTTATAAGATGCCCAAACGTTATAATTTTGAATGTTATATAAGAATCTGGATTCCACACCCATTCTGTCTGGCTGCAGTTTTCCACAACTGTATCACCTGTGCAAAAAATTTATATACCTAGCACTGAAACATCAGTCAGATAATGATGAAAATGACTTTCCAGCATCCCAGAGCTACAATATTCCAGTGAGGAGCTAATATGAAGAGAGTTGCCTGAGGAAGCCATTTGCCACAAGTTATGGAAGTCCTACAAAATGCAAAAACTGTGGTACATTTTTAGCACTGTCTACTGACCTCAAACACAAGAACCATGCTTGTAACAGTAATCACTTCTGGTAAGGATAAAAATTAGAATTATGACAGAAAATTGTTGTTCTCTCTTTTGTGTTATGCTGCAGTCCCTAGATCTGGCTTGACTTGCACCAATATAAACACCTTGGTTGATAACGTGATCGTTTATTTGACTGTCATCTTCCCTACTCAAAACAGAAACGCAGCTTTGCCTCCAAATTACTATTTTTGTTATTTTCATGAAACTCTCTTCCCTTGAGTTCACTGATTCACTAATACCTCTGTATTTTAATAGGGACATCTCTTCTAGTTCAAGTGCTAAACTCAAATCCTGATCTAGTCGGACTGCCTAAATTCTTTCTGCAGTGTCATCTTGAAGTGTTCCATGCTGTTCATCTGTTCTGTTGAAGAGCCACTGCTCCTCTTCTCTCAAAGGAGGCACAATTCAGTGTTGGTTCTGGAAGTCTCTTCAGAAGTCACATAATATGATCCAACTGCATTGTGTCCTCTTTTCCAAGTTGATACAGACAGCAATAGTAATCACATCTTAGTCACTGCTATCTTTCACAGAACTGAAACACTCCTTTCACTCCCGTTTCTCAATATGACCATCTCATGTTCTGTATCTCAGTTCTATTAAAATCCCTCCACTCAGTTACATACTTGTATTTAAACATCAGCAAAATGATGACTGACTCTTGACATCTACTGACTTCTACTGGTCCTTAATATATGCCTAAAGTTAAGCATAACTTAAATACTGTTTCGAAGAGAGGGACTTTCTTTAAGTGACATCTACAAGCGCAAGATACGCAACAGGAATCTTTACATTTCATAAGACTTCACAAAACTTTTTGTGTGACAAGCACTTTGAACACCCTAGAAGAAAGGTCCTATGAGTATTATTATATTCATGTCACCTTAAAGAAGAGAAGCTGATTATATGACACTAATACCTTGCAAAGAATCTTCGCTAAAACAAAACCACACACGCACACACACACACACAAAGCTTGCTTTCCCTCTCTGCTAGCAGAAACTGAAAACTTGAAGCATTTTATTTTTACATTAATAACATTTCTCTGCAATGACTTAAAGATAAAATCCCAACCTGTTTAGCACTTTCTGAATTTCAGTCCCTCCCATCATTCTTCTACTTCTAATTTGTGAAGGGGGAAAAAAAAACAGTCTCACCTTGAGAACATATTTGAAATATACGAGAGTGCAAATTAAAATGATTGGTGAGGGGCTGAGGTGCTGTGAATCTGTCATATTTTTAGTGGCGTCCATCAAATTCAATCAGCAATCAAGGAAGATTAAACTATTGCTAGGTAAAATATCTTTGTTCTGTTTGTCTTTCAGACAATTGGACCTGGTGTCCTTTTGATACCATACCTCATCTTCTCTTGCGATGTGTACCTGTTCGAAGCGTTTTGTTTAGGCCTCATCTTAGATGTTTGAATAAGAATTAAGAGTTTCATGATAGAGAGCCATGGCATTGGCTAGATTTATAGCACACCAGATGCCTGGGGGATGCCAGTTAGATTCCAGTATTTGACTACAGTGAAGAATAAATTTAAGATTTCCCTCAATGACCTAACACAGAGGAGAGAGATTACTGTGGCAATTACTGCTTGATCTCTGTCACCCCTACAGCACTTTGTAAAACCACTGGAACTACAATTAGTTTTCCGCATTACCCATCTGATTTACAATATGTGCTGTTGTCTTAATTTGGCAAAGGGCAGTGATTTCAGAAGCAATAGCAGTTCCAGGTGTTTGCATTTAAGGGAGATACATAAGCACTAATGGAAAATTCACCTCTATCCCTCTTTTTGTTTCCCCCTCCACTTGAAGATTGTTTTCACTATCAAGATGTGTAAGCATCTCGCTACATGGAAGACCATTTACTACTTGCTTGTAGTGTGCACAACAACAAATATCCTTGGAACTACTTCCATGCAAATAATAGGTAATGTGTCCATTTGTATTTTGGTTTGTATTTCAGTTGATAACTGCAAGCCAGTTAAGGCCTGCATTTCAACTGCTGTATCAGTATTCTAATCTCAGTCCACAAATGTTTGCTTTATCCAACTGCTTCAAATATAAAACATCCCAAGGCAATAAAAACAACATATAACCTATTAATTAAACATTTAAAGGCCATTCGTTTATTAAGAAAACAGATTTCTAGTGAATACTTGCAACTACTCTATTCTCTGGTTGCTGATTCAGTGTTTTTTCTGCCAGAATTGTCAGTGACCTCCCGCAAGATAAGGAAAAAGCCTGAAAGATATCTTAACTTTAAATTGGAGCCATTTTTTCTCTTCCACGACAACCTCTATTTCTATGAGACATACAGAAGGGAAGTCAGGAGGAACACAGGTCTCCACAGAAATGACTTGATACTAGAGAGAGAGAAAACACTTTTCCTTACGTGTGCAGGAACACCTACACGAACCCTTTCACATGATCATCTTTAAACTGTCCCATGGGGGACAACATTAGCTGGAGTGATACAATTACAAAACGGTGAACCAGAAAATAGATTCTAATTTTGCATCTCAGATCAGCTCTTTGGTATTCTAGCCTTCTCATTTTACCAATCTGTACAATGCAGGTATCTTAACAGAAACCTATTTCTAGGCGGTGGAGGTCGCTATTCTGTTGCAACATCACCCAATATAGGATCACTGTTAGCAAAGCACTAAGTCATACATACTTTCATTAAAATACTTTCAAGATGAAAAAGTATTTTCATTATTAGGTATCAAGGTATTTTTTTAAAGTAACAACAAAAATGGAATCTGCACTTTAAAGAGGCAAATTAACAAAACACTATTAAAATTATAAAGCTGTTATGAAAGTGATCAGTACTGCAGGATGCATATAAACACTTAGGCTTTCTGAAAGTGTTCTGTGTTACTTTCTTTTTCAATGGGAGCTGGCTGATTTATAACTCCGTATTATGTCAACAAACAAAAAAATCTAGACGGTATTGGGTTTTGATTTTAATAAGATTTAGTGAAGCAAAGGGCACGTTTTTCTGGAATGCTTCCCCTGCCCGGATAAGTTCCCAAACAAATGAATGAAGACATTATTTTCAAAACTTAGAAGGCTCAAGTGAAGTTTCAGTCCTGTCCAGCGAGCCACGATATATATAGAAGAAGATCAGTCCATAAAAATTTATTTCCTTCAATAGGACCTACAGTAAGATCTGTTGTGACCCCCTCAGAGCAACTTAGGAGGCTTAGCTCATTATTCACTGTGGCATCTTAAACTGGCTTAAACAATATGTTAATGACTCACATTAGATAGAGTAGCTGAATGACTCTTCTCTAAGTCTTCATCCTCTAGGTGGATAAAAATCTGCCTAAGTTTCTCTTCCATCACCATGTCCCACATCACTGTTAACTATCTTCTGCGCTACCTGCCTCAGAACATGGAGGTACTGAGAACACAGCAGGCTCCCCCAAGGCTAACACCTCCTCTCTCTCCCTACTGTGCGTTAACAGGATCTGATAGAAAAGCGAGGAAAAAATCCTCCATGATCCATTTCCAAATATAACTGATACATGCATTGCTTTATCCTTAGTTAGTTTCCTGTAAATGTGCTTGTTCATACTCAGCTTGGATAGGTCTGGTATCTGGACAGAATATTATGCGCTTCTTGGCCTAGGGTCATCTCTTTGATCTCTGTTTGTACAGCCTCTACCACAGTGCATTATGAGCAGGTGCTACCTTTAAGTGTTACCATAATAATAAAAAATTAACAATATACTAGTGCCTTTCCAAACAATAACCTGGAAGTTGCTATACAAAGGCAGCGTTTTTATTCAGTAGCAGCATGTTTCTTCCATGTTTGCAGTCTCCAGTGGACCTTTCTAATTTACTTAGGCAGCCTCCATTACCATGGTAACTGAATGCGTCAGTCTTCAATGTCATTATCCTTGCAACGCCCCTGCAATGGGTGCACAATAATTCTGTGGGTAGATACTTCAGGTTACTGGCTTATACTGCAATTCCTGTCACTATGTTTTCACTACTGTTGTCCTGCATGCTGACTAGATTAAAACAGAGTCCATATGGCTCCTACAAAGAGATTTCTCTCATTTGCTCTAAGTCAGCAACTGGGGTACATACCCACAGACCCCAAGAAGCTCATCCAATCCAGACTGAAGTCCATGAAGCAGAAACCTCTCTTGAAACTGCTATCCATACTACCTAGCTGAAAGATGAATGGATGTATGACTACCTGCATTCCAATCATATATCAATTTCCTGTGCAGAAGTACCCACAGAAACATGAAAACAGCTTTCATTTCCTTTACCCAGCCAATATACCTATCTGCCCAATGTCACAATGTGTCCCAAAGCATTGCAACACTGAGGCATAATAGCGTGCTTTAATGTCAAGGCAGCGATTCCAGCTTAATTCTGAGCTGTGACAAGAATAGCAAATGACTAAGGAACCCTTCTCCAAAACCCTGTCTCATTAACAGTGTGTCCTCATTAAAAGGGGTAAATTTACCATAAACAATTGCATCCCTTATGCACAGACCTCAGCAGCAGCTGAGCATGACATACAACATTTACCCCCCACTATCCAGTAGATATTAAAAGTGAATGCTCAGGAATTTTAACCATACTGTGTGGACAGCTCTCCTCCCTGGTACAGCCAGAGCTTCAGGGAAGCAGATCCAAACACAAGAGGCTTTAGTAAGTTTCTGTTTATCCTTAATTTGGCTTAAGCAGCACGTCATCCTATATATCCCATCTGACAGATACAAATCCCTCCGCATCATAAGATCTGGGTACTAAGACACTTCCAGAAATCAGGCAAATGATCTGAGTACTTCAGCCTTTTACCTTTAATATATTAGGCTTCCAAATACATTTTTGAAGATATGTCTCAGTCATCTAAGTTACTAGTGTTTAGTGCCTGAAATGACCACAAAGTCCTTTTACCTTCTCTACAAACTTACAGCATAATCTATGAAAGGAGTCTGATGTAAGTCAATGCAACTATGTTGAATCAAGATTAACAGAGCACTAACACTATTCTGAGAGGCAGCTGCCTTTTGGGAGCAGTTAATTTATTAGACCTGAACACAGCAAAGCTTTAAATTATATTCAGCCGTTAAATAAAAATTAGACTTTCGATTTTAGCTTAAGCAAATTATTAAAAAATGCATAAGTATATAACCTAGTTCCAAAACCCCCTCAAACAGAGAATACTACTCGCTTAAATGAATGCTCTATGCACGTGATGGCCCTTCTACAAACCACAGTGACGTAAATGGGCTTTCCCATAAACAAGAATTGGGCCCAGAGATTTTCATCCCAAACAGTTACACACATATCTGCAAATAACTCATTTGCTGGACAATGAGCTTATAGTGAGAACACTGCAAATCAAATGATTGTAGAGAACCTTTATCTGTTGAAAAGCCACAGACGTTTCAAAGGCTAATCTACAGCATAATGTTTTAAATCAGGCTAATAACATTTAGTCAGCTCTGCACAAAGAGTATAGAAGACAATCTTACAATTATCAGCTGTAAAAGTACTGTGCAGCATTTCCTCATGTAGTTGTGTTAAGAATCCAGTTTTCGGCCCTCTGGAGAGCAGACCAGATGACCTCCACTCTCTCCCAACTCTACGTTCTCCTCTTCCAAACCAGCTCTGTAGACACCATGTCCTGAAATAGTCCAGATTTCTTAGCTACAGCCTTAGTTACGCTTCGTTATGGTCTATTTCCATGAGGTTTAACAGTATCAAAATAAACCTGTCCACTTAATCCATTGAGAATCCACACACAGAACATCTTGGGGCACAGACTGGCTTTCATTTGGGTCATGCAGTTCACTTTCCTTTTACAGACACCATGGGATATGGTGTAGTCAGTAGGTGCCCAAGACAGACTCAGGACATGGCCACGCACCGAGAAGTG
This sequence comes from Struthio camelus, assembly GCF_040807025.1. NCBI lineage: Eukaryota > Metazoa > Chordata > Aves > Struthioniformes > Struthionidae > Struthio > Struthio camelus. The sequence continues at coordinate 3,690,474 of NC_090968.1, read as the reverse complement.
CTCCCAGATACCTCGTCTCTGCACACACAACGGGCTTCAAACACACCTCACCGTTGCATCCCCACCAGACGTTCTAGTGACAGGGACAACAGGGAGTACTGGCATCAGTTCTAGGATGGCAGTATTAACATGCCTTTGCGTGGCATTGTTCTCAGTGGGCCATCTCTGCTCCCTAAAAGCTTTTTCTAGCTTCCTTTTCCAGTTGGCACGTAGGGCCAGATTGTGACCAGAGCCAGTAAGGCAGGTGCCTAAGCAAGGAGAACTTCTCACTTGCCCTTGAAGCCTTCACAGTACTAGGTCACAGCTGCAGTGCCCACGTTCCTGAGGCTTAGTATCTTCCTAGCAACTAATGAGAACACAGGGTAGTGTTAACAAACAGAACAGAGTTATGATCCTCCCATCTACACAGATCGACGCTGCTGTATAAGGCCCCCGAAATGGAAGTTTTCTAAAGCACTTCAGGGCCTCTCTTTTTAAGGCTTTTAAGGAATTCCCCAAGAACACTTAACCCTTTATCTACTCTATGGCCCTGTCAGGGCCTGCTCCTACAGATACTTACGCATGTGCTCAACTTTAAGCATGCAACACCAGTAATGTTTACTTATTAGCTGCTATGTGCTTAAGCACAGGCAAAAATCACAATCTTAGGCAATTAGTTGAACTTGTATATTTGTTTTATCAAACCTGTTGCAGCATAAAAACCCAGAATTGGTGATAATGAAGGGAGTTCACTAAAAAATCTTTGTCTTCAGCCAAAAAAAAATTTTTTTTTCTTTGCTTTACAAAGCCTTCTTTTCAGGAGATGAGGGATGTAAATGTAGGGAGGGAAAAGGGGGAAATATCAGAAAAATCTTCCCTGCTTTCTTCTTAATTTTTCTGGGAAGAAAAAGCATATTCCCTGACTGGCTGCAATTACAAATCTTCACGAACAGGGACTTTCTCTTCCGTTGTGTACGGGATATACTACCAAGAGTTCTCATTCTCTGGCTGGAGACTTAAAGTGCCAAACTAGTAACAACACCACTAGATGAATGAGAAATTTTAACACTCAAAGTACCCTGAAATAATACAGCATCTGTTGAACTGGATTAGCACCACTGTAACAGCTGCCAAAAGGTAAGTAACATTAACAGAAATACTTGGTACAACGCCAGCTTCCTTATGGCAGTCCATCCAGGAATGACAACGATACTTAAAGAAGAAATATTTTAACATGAGCAACGTTTGCAGAAACCAGTTATGCTGCCTGATCTGATGTTGATCAGGAGACCCTTGTACCAGAAAGTTCTCCAGACTGTTGATTTGTTCTTGGTCATAATGTTGCAGAGAAATGACTCCATTTATTTTCTTCCCTACTTTCTTTTTTACTTAAAATGTACCTCTTCAGTGCTGTGGTTCAAGCTGGTTTATTTCCAGCTTCCCCTATATGCACGTTATCTGGTTTCTTTTTCTGCAGCTGCCATAAAAGAATGTGACTCAGAAAAAAAATGGATATATATTATATCACCCTGCGGTACAAAATATTTATAGCATTCCCTAGTGAGTGATGGGTTCAGATAAAAGCCTCACAGCCTGTATATTTAATCACATACTTTTCTATTAGCTTTGGAACAACAGGTGCCAGTGTGTCTAATTTCAATATACCAAGTGCCTGCACCCACACTGCCATGCCTTCTCATGGCCTGGAAGAATACTGCTTATTTATGATATCATCAGAGTGGGATGCAAGCATCAAGTATTTAACGATGCAGCCCATTTAACTACTGAAGTCAATGAGACTACTCACAGGAGTAAATGCTCACCAGTATCAGTAAAAGGTCTAAAATTTGTTCCCTAAGTAGTTACCATTTTTGTTTTTCACACACGCAAACAGAAACACACACAGGCCAACATTATGTAAACAGGCCTCAGCTCTCCAGCTTCATTATTTCATCACACAACATAAAACGCTGTAAGCTAGGACTGAGAGGCCAGGAGCATCCCAAGTTCAGTAGACCTGCGTGCAGCATCCTGGCAGATCTGGAAACTTGGCAAATCTCAGATGTCCCGTTTCTAAGTCCCCTATTCTAGCTGCTGGATAAAATGACCATGCCTGTAAAGGCGAAGCAGTCTCGTCAGCTAATTTATTGCAAGTTCCCATGCACAGCACTTTTTATGAGGGGAAGAGAGATTCCAAGACTCCTGTTCTCCTTTGTGCTCTCATTTCACTCTGTCTCACTCCACCTAACAGCTTCATGTTTCCCTGGCAGGAGCCTAACAGCTTCATGTTTGCCTGGCAGGAGATCGAGCTTCCACTTATTTACTCATGTAGGAGAAACACAGGTCATAGCATGGCCTGAATAAGCTCATGCAGAGGCTCTGGTGCCAGGTATGCCTTATTTTTGAGGCTGAAGAGAAAGCAGCTGGAACTTTAACCTCTTTAAAGCAGCCCAGCTTATTGGACCTTTTCCCACTTGTCATAATCATATTCATTCTGCATATGCCTGAGTGATGAATTTTCAGAGAGAGGAATAAAACAGGCTTTTATGTAAGTCTTATACATATCTAAATTTTCTCCCCCCAAAAGCCTTCATTCTTCTTCTCCTGAAAGCTCTGCCAAACTTGGGTGCTATTTCTGGTTAGCAATTAGCAGAAGAATCAGTCCCAAAAATACTGCCGTTACCAAGCAGCAGGATTTAGGAAAGAGAGAGGGGGGAAAAAAAAAAGAAAAAAGAGGGAACACAGGCTATAGCTCGCTGGCATGTGATATTCTTTTAAGAGTATGAACAGGATTTCACATCATATGCTCTGCTTTAATTTGAGAATCCACTTCTAATTGTATGTTCTTTTTGCTCTGCACCACAATTATGTCTTCTCATGTCCCCAAATCTGTCTGATCTCCCGATCCCTGGCACTTCTAGCTAATTGACCACCTGCATCTGCCATCATTTGACATGTGGGGCCATGAAATGTCTCTTTTCTCAAAGTTCAGCTGCTGCTTGTGTTCTGCCTACTGTCAAGTAAGGCGCACACTGCCCTGGATGAGATGGGTGGGGATGTTGTTCAATACCCAAATAAGAAGGACAGCACATCACTGTCAGACAGGGTTTTCCATTAGCAGGTCTCAAGCACTTCCTGGTGAAAATCTTTTCCTTTTTCCTTTTCCCCATTTTACAAGTGGGAAAAATGATATCCAGATAAAAAAATTACTTGCTCAAGGTCAGTGGACCATGGCACAGACAGAAATAAAACCTAGGATTCTTGAATTCCTGTCACATAATCACCAGGGCTTCCCAATGACACAACATCACAAAAGATGATACACAAAAAAGATGAGACAAATTCTCTAGTCACTACTGATTGCATTTACCACTAATTCCAAGAGACACAGGATCTGTCACATCTGTCTATAAAGCTATTCCCTACTTCACCGGAGAACCAGACTCTGCCTCTGGGAGTTTGAGTGGATAAAAAGGTAATATGCAAGAGGCAGCATGCCAGAGAGAACAGAGAAATTCAGAAACACTTCTCTTAGTGACAACTTTGTGTAACTCTTCTCTGTTAGCTTGTACCAGCAATAAATTGCTCCCCAGCCCAATTCTGGCAAAGAGGAATGGAGATGGAGCCCAGGATCTGTCTAGTTCACGCCTCAGTTGCGCCTGAGAGAGGAAGAGCACAGACAGACAGCCCTACCCACTTCTTCACCTTATCTGTTAGCACAGAAAACAGGAATTCACGGGCACCCTTTTTCTATATGTAGAGTTATATGGACATATATAACCTGGGGCGCATTCTCACTCAAGCTATTTAGCTACAAACCATGGGAAGCACTGTGTTGGGTGCAGTTCTATTCTTCACCCTACAGATCTTCTGGAAAATAAACAGTATAGCTTTTGTAAAAATTCTGCAAAACTGTGTTGCATTTAAGACCAATGTGTCCCTACTGGAATAATGAGCATATAGGAAACATTCAGGATGTAGGAGGAAGGAAAAGTCCATCCACAAATGAACCCTGGAAACAGTCTGAGCAACAATTAATGAGGTTTAGAGAGGCTGCCTCTCCCTGCAGACTAGAAGGCAGAGTTGTGATTTGCTGCGTGCATTTTCTGTTGACAAGTAAAGCAGGTAGTGGAACAGAGGGCTCCTGCCTCTATCTAGCAGTGGGCCTAAAGAGGCTGTTAGAACACTTCTTAATTAACGAGTCTTTCCTAGCCATCTCTGATAGCAGGTAGCAGGGCTTGTCTTTGGAGAACCGATCAGTGTAAAAAGTATAATCATGCTCTGCTAACTAGCAGTCATGTAATTGACTAAGCAAGTTCTGTTTGAGACTCAGCTACCAGCTGCAGCAAATTGGGCCTGACTTATCTTTATACTGAACATAAGCAAAGTGGCTTTATTTGAAGTCTCGGGCTTTTATCACTTAGTCATGTCTTGCTTTGGAAATACCTCACAGAGGCTTACGCCAATGCCTGCAGAAGTACAGGGAGATCAAAGTGGCAGACAGACAAATACCCTACTTGAGCGCTTTTGTAAATAATCATGACGAGCCTGTTTGCTTCTTTAGGCACCCAAAAACTGAAAACATGGCTACCAATTACTGAAATCCTTTTGGAAATGAGTCTTTGGCTTCCATGTCAATGGCCTGTCTTTAATATTACAGTCTGGTACCACAGCACTCCATGTTCATACAGAGCCTTGCAGCACGGAGACCAAGAACACCTAAGTAGGAAGCTAAAAAAAAAAAAAAACAATTACTACCAGCCTCTCCAGAATATCTCCCATTTGCCTATCTCTTATTTTCACAGGTGTTAACTGATTGCACTACAAGACCTGTAAAAATTTTTATTTATCTGGAAAAGGATGATAAATAGATACACAAGGGATACAAACTGACTTCTCATGAGTCAACATAGATACTTAGTGACAGATACTCAATAATAATAGAGCAACTCCATAAGCAAACCACCACAGACATCCCAATATATAGAAACACAGAGCATCCATTTCTAGCTTCTCAGGGGGCAAATCTAAGGGAGGGAGGAAGTGGGGGACATGAATCCTGTCTCAGATGATTGGTCTAACCAATAAACCATGATGCCAAATGAAAGACATTCATCATTGGCAGACGTGTCCTCATTATTTCAGTGTGTCCAGTATTGTTAATATTCACAAAGTCCTTAGTAAGTGGCCACTCAGACTAATCCACAGATAAAAGCTGATACAAGCATTCCCTACTGTTAAGGACAGATGGATACCTAAGCAACTTTTTCTGCAAAAACTAATTACTAGAGAGTGGATGCAAACAGGAATATAATAACTCAAATTTAAATACATGGGGACGGTACATATGACATGGAGGAGGGAGAAGCAGAAGCAGGCTCACCAGGAGAGTCAACTGCCAACTCAACAACCAAGAAAGAGAGAAGAGGTGGAGGAGATGCTGGCTATTCAAAAACTGGCCTGCTGGCAGCTGGAGATGCTAGTTACTTTTTAAAATGAAAATCAAGAGATGACTACCCACTGGCCTGAGATTTTGATCAGTAGATCTCTTTGTAACACAAGATCAACTCCTGGAATTCCCTGGCAATCTTGCTCAACTACTCTCAGAACAGATCCAAATAGCAGACATAAGCCTTTCAGTACAGATGTTCTTGCTGCCTCTTTCTGAATGGCTACACTTACCTTGTTGTCATCATCCACCTCACATGCATGCTGCTTATCAAGGTCAATCAAATCATTCAAGGGTGAAGGACGGAAAAGCAGGATAATAACAGTTAGAAAATCAAGATATTAAATGAGCAACTATTAGTGATCAACAGTTAAACTCTAGGACAAAGAAATTATGGACAGTAGGGTGTTACTGAACCTGCAAAACCAGTAACAAGAGAAAAACTCTAGCATGACATGATGTAACACAATAAAAAATAAATATTCCTGCAGAGAATTGGACAGAGGAAGGCACATGGGAGGGAGGCAACACAGAGAATTTCTTCATATCAGGCCATAAGTTTGCATGGTCAATTCTAAAAGTGAGCCTGCGATCCAACCAGGAAACAAAGTTGTACCAGCCTATTATTTCATACAAATAGAGACATGCTACAGAGTGCAGGAACTTATGTGATGTCAAAGTGATGGATAACCAATAATCCATATTTGGTGAATATCTGGATGCTTTTCAAGATCTGAGAATCCTGCTGTTCCTAGATGGTGCACTTGACTGCCTCAAAGTATACGGTTTACGTCGCAGCCACAGCTAGGGAAAGTTTCGTTTGACAAAAGATTTGTTATGGTTTTATACTTAAGTGCAAAACTGAGATGATACAGCTAAGGAAAATGCTTGCAGGACAAATGGTGTGTTTTCTAAAGATGTTCTTTCCGAAATGTTTTGAGGTTAAGTACTTTGTTTTGCTGCTACCAGGTTGTGAGCGTAGAATGTTGTCAGCACACATATTAATTCAGAAGAAAATAAAGGACTGTCCCTGCATATTTGTACAGTGCTCAAAAAATTGCAGTCATATCAGTTGGAGCAACTGAATGTTACTGTAATCTAAATTAATATTAACAGCAATATTAATTAATAATATTTCAACTGCTATAAACCATTTGCTGGTAAGCTTGTCACCTTGCTTGTGCTCTTTAAATTTCATAGGTTAGGATTTAACCATAATTTGCACAACTGCTTTAGCATTACAAGTAAGAATATATTTTGACTTTAAGGAACTCAAGATGTTTTCCAAACAGCTGCATAAGCAAAAAGTACTCATACTCTTCTGATCCCCACAGATGCTCAGGTCTGTCCTGAGCTTCCTGCACAGTCCACTTGCCTGATTGTTGGAGCAACTAGAAGAGATCCCTACCAGTCTTAGAATCAAGGTTATATCTTTTCAGAGAACTAAATCACTTCAGATCCTCCTCATGTCTTCAACACTTACTCCACAGGAATTATTCTGAAATTTGAAAGCAAAGTATAAATGAGAGCTACAAAATATTCTTCAATGCCATTAACTAGAATTAGCCCAGTCAAGCCATTGCACGTTGACTGCATTTTTTTTTTCCATACATAAAAAGCAGAGTGTGGCTAGAAGTAATGCTTAGAATATGCCATGCAGTATAATTTTAGTTGTTTTGATGTAGAAGGAAAAAATAGAATTAATTCAAGGGGTGGTATTTTAGGCTGTGTTGCTGTGCATGAATCCAAGTGCAGCAAGTTCCTCTAAAAATAAGTCTATGCAGAAGAAATTAAAAGAACAAAAAAGAAAAGTTGGAGGTGAGATGAAATGACTAATGGTTCTATAATAAGTGAGCAACTTACTGCTTAGTTTCATCATCTATTTGGCTGTTACTTTTGCTAGTGGATTTTATGCAACTAGCATTGCCGTTGATAAGCCAGCGCTGACTATTCATTTGCGTCTCAAGGACCTGGTTTGGTTTGGGTATTTTAATTACTACATTTGTTATTACCAGAATTATGATGAGTACAAATTATTATTACATTACTACATATACATCAAAGAGTCTTGACCCACAGCTCCTGCAATTTAGTGAATACAATCAACAATAACTTGAGCCTGCGTATGACTCCAGGACCACACTGAGACAGTTCTCTAAGTCTTTAACTTAAGGCACATGCCATCACGAGTGTGTTACGCTCCAAGCTCTTTTCATAGTTAATGGAGAGAAAGATAAAGATCTCCAGAGAACAGTTCAGTGTTTCCTAAAATCTGAATTTCCACTAGAGGTGCAGCTCTGTCTTCTGTCTATAGAGCAGATTTACAGAGGTGATTCTAAGGTGCCTCACTTAAGTGCCTAATATTAGCTGGAGTGATTTCTTGCTCAAACACATCTGAGAGAGGCTTCCATTGACTTCAAATTCTCAGATTAGATCCTTAAAAGAGAGCACTGAATACATACAATATAGGAACACAGCAATATTGAAGCACTACAGGTATAAATCACAAGAGACAGATATTATTAATAAGGGAGTTAGCAAGAGCACTACCTCAGATTTCCAGGCAGTAAATCTACTCACTCATGTCTGCTCACTGACCTTCTGTTAAGGTTTCAAAATATGGTCACCTACCAGTAGCTTTTGGAATTAAGTTAACAATCATTTCCTTACTTCTTTTCAGACCAGCTACATCGCTGCTGATGGAATTTAAGACATTACATAAATATACAAAAATATAAGGAGAAAAAATAACCATGGCATAACCAGAGAAAACCTAGTGGGCTGACTTCTGTCGCGTTCATCCTTCATTTTCACACACTTACGCCAGGAGTAAATTTGGTCTTAATGACCAAAACCCTTCTATATAAAATTAATCAGTTTCCTGGATAATTATTTAGCTATTCAGCGAACTGGTAACATCAGTGTTTGATTGTCTAACTTGGAACAGGGAGAATCTGGTTCCGGTTCTAACAACTTTGAAGTTATCTGGGACAGCTTCTTGGCAACCTGAAGATGGGTGGGTGGACGGGTGGGTGGACGGGGGGGTGGGTGTCATTTCCTTAAGTGCTATAAGCAGAAGCAAATTCTTTACATATTCTGGATGCGTTTCTAGTAAGACATTTTAAGAGTGCTGCGATTAAATTTTGACCACGACCTTTCTGTGCTTTGGACTCTTCTTTATAAAATGAGAGTGATACTATCTAATTCTTCTCTGCAAAGTGCTCTGAGACTATCCATCATTAATAATCATTCCTATCAAGTGCTTTGAAATCTGCAGATGAAACAGTCGCAAGCAGCACCATTTGTTTTCTCCTTCTTCTGTGAACATTACATGAGGAAGGATGTTTTTGTTTTTATGAGGGCCTAGCAAGGCCTTTCCATCTTGCACACCAATTCAAGCCCTCCCCAAAAAGAGACACCATAGAGCACTGTGACGGAAAAGAAAATGTTCATTTTATTGCATGGTATAAATTAAAGTGCTTAATTATGCTGGAAGCACCCTATTTTGCCATACATAAAAGTAATGAGAACTACGTAACCCAGTCATGCTGAGCTTCTAAAATTAATTTCTCTTCCATCCACCTTCATGACTTCTTAGATGAGGTCAGACATCTGTTTCCTTCTGTACAGGTCACGCTCCCTGACAACACATTCTCATTACTGCCAAGGTGAAATGCAGGATCTTCTTGTATTCAAGTATTTCAAGGAAAGCTTTACATTTTGTAGTAATCGCCTGCATTCAGCCTCACAGTTTATTTTTAAGAAGCAACACCTGCTTTTCTTTTTACAGTCTGTTTCAGAGTGACATGCTCACCGCTATTGCATTTTCTAGCGTAACCCTTCTTAAATTGTGCACAGTATTGGTGAGCATGCTCACATGCATAAGTGCTTCTATTCTATACAGGTTCTTGTATTGCTAAACCTAGTAATAACTGAACTTCTTCCAGCAGATAGTAAACTGTTTTCAGGATAGTCAATATGTCTCCCTCTCAAACTCTGTCACCCTATAATGTGACATAATTGCTCTGACTTGTGTTCTTATTAGAATGCATCTATTGCCTTGGTAATATATTTTGAATGTAAGTTCCGGGAGGCAGCAATTCTTCCGTATGTGTAAAACATCTACTACCATGCACTCATCTAGCACATAATAAAAAAGATCCAAGAACGATCTCTGACACCTTGAAAGGAAAATGACCAGACTCATGATAGTTACTCATTTTCCCAGAGGAATTAATACACAACATGATGGGACTGGCCCTCAGAAAAGCTTTGCCTTAGCACTGAGGAACTTTCTATAGAAGCATTTTTAGAATGGAGAGCAGAGTCCTCAGTGCTTTGCGAGGATCAAGTCCTCACTGCCCAGTTAGTCTCAGTGCAAATTAATATGAATATAAAGACTACAGAGTCACGCATTGTGTTACGTGGTTCTGGCAGCCCCAGGATTCAGTAGAGTTCCAATCCCAATTCACTGCTTCACAGCAGAATTTAAAAACTACTGTAAGGGTGGTATGCACCATTTACCCTGGAAAAATTAAATAATACATACAAACGACACAGAAATATACAGATCTTACTGCATACTGGCAAGCTACACGTAGCTCGCCAAATCGGACATCATCTACTCCTGCAAAAGTGAGCAAAGAAAATGAAGTAAAGAGTAGATGGAAGCCAAGGTATTTGTGAACGTGTTGTAGGAACGTGTGGTAGGAGAAGTGCAACACGAGGGGAGGGACAACACAGTGGGAAAGTGGCTGGCTATGCAAACTAAGAGAGTCATTCGTCTTTAAGTCGTGTGTACCTTTTGTGATTCAGAAAGAGATTGGAGAGGACAGAAAACTGTTGCCTTCCAAGCATCTGATTTGAAGTCAGTTTGGTAAGGAAATGGGAGAAGGGCTACACTTGCTATTCTTACTAGCTAGGTAGCCACCTCAGGATTAGTACTAACTGGCACTCTCAACAGTGAGAGCTGAAATCAGGCAAGAGCTCTGCTCTCAGTGCTGAAAGCTATTTGGTCTGAAGGGCTGGACTGGCTAACTTTCCCAGGACTGTCACTCCAGTTTCCTGTCCAAGAATTAAAAGCAAACAAACAGTATCAGACCTGAAACATTTAAAAACAACACAAAACAAGCCAGGGCATAGGCATTTACCTTAATTTTCTGTCAATCCGAGCCTCCTGTCCACTCATATTAAATAAAAGGTAAATGCCAAAAAAACGGTTGAAATATTGTCTTGAACAGCAATTCAAAAAAAAAAAAACCCTCTGTGATTCCCTCTAGTTACAGTTAACATTTTGTTTAGAATTTTAGTAAGAATAAGAAGAACCTTATATCTGAAAATCGTCTACTAGCAGGATCACAAGAATAATGGGATTTGTACGTCTATCTTGCTTTTTTAGTGCATCCATCACTAGATGGTTCAGTGGAAGAAGCACAGACAACAATTTCAATAAAAAACTGCAAAACTAGCTCCTCATCATTTCCACCATTCATCAGCTGCAGTCTGAGGCTTTTTGCCTGGTTTAACAGTGTACAGGATACCAGTAGGCAGTGAGCAGAGCTTCAGCAGTATGGCTAGCTGAAAGGTCTGATCATCTGTCCGCGAGCAAGCATGAAGCAGCCATTAAACAGTGCTAGTACCTTGAAGGACAGAGATAGTTTTACTGTTATTTTAAACTGCCTCATTATTTTAAGGTAAGCTTTTTTTTATGGAGAAGCATGACACAGTCAAGATTAGCTTGCAAGGGACTCAATTCCAAATCGATCCTAGAAAGTAAGGATTAGAGATTAAAACTGGTGAACTGGAATTGTACATATTCCCCAACTGTAGCAAGTGTGTAGTAGCCCATATGACTATAAACCAGGACTTCTGGGTTCTCTTAACAATGCTTGCAAATGGCTTACAACTTAACAGTACAGAAAAGAGGAGAGGTCACAACATCTTTTTTTTGTTTGTTTGTTTTAACCTGGCCCTAGAAATTAACATTTTGTGGACCCACCAGACAAAAACAAATGACTGTGGGCAAGGCAGGAGCTTAGTGGATTCATCACTGGGACAATGGAGACAAGACTCACTAGATCTAAGGCCAAATCTCCTGGCTGAAATACAGTTTAGTGGTCAGAATACAACCTTGGAAGACGGTATTCTTGGGCTATTTCTGGTTTCAGGATGGACTAATCTAATAATTAAAGCAGGCTGATTAGGAGTTAGAATTTCAGTGGTTTATTTCTGTCCCTGAACTACCCACACAAAGGAAGATCACAGTGTCTTTTAGTTACATCTCATGTATCTTTGAAAACCATGAATCAACCACACCTCCCTTACAGGAATGAGACCAGAGTCAAATAGCATGTCATCCTCTAATGACAGATGAAAACAACCATGCTCACATTATCTCAGTTATATTATTACTAGACTGTATTGCTGCCTCTCAATTTCTCAAATTATTTTGAGAATATCTGCAAATATTAACCAGCCTGTTTTTTGACAGTACTTTCTTAGACACGAAAAAATGAGCTGACAGCTTCTATCAGTAGATTTCCAAGGCATTTAGTTCCTTTTAGAACTTGCTTTGGGGACTGATTTTGAAAAGCAGAAAAATAAATAATCCTATTATTCTCAGCATAATGAAAAAAATCCTTCACTTTATGTTTTCTCTGCCATGGGGCCTGACATCTCTAAATTTCTTGAGAAAGAAAGACAGCACCTAAAAATAAAAAACAAAACAAACCTGGGAAGCTCTAATTGCTCCTCTCACCCATGTAGAATTCTGCAATGACAACGATCAGGCTGCACCAGGGGACCTCCTGCTTGCCTTGCATGCCACATTCATTTAGTTTCTGGAGCACATTGAATGTTTAAAGCTTCACCACCCATAAAGCACCTCATTCTAGTTCCCTGAGATGGCTAAGTCAGAAGGCTATTTGCCTTGATAGATTAAATGCAGGATCTAGTATGTTTGCAAAAATGGCATCACAGCTCTTATTCTCTCCTTCTTCTCCTATAGCAACTTGAGGCACATGCATCTCTCTCAGGCCAGCAATCACCTTATGGCATAGGAAGGTGTCATGGACAAAGAATGTGAGAGCTGGAGAGAAGGAATTTTCTGCTACGGAATCTTCCCTAAAGGATCAGAAGAGTGTCAAGTAGGAGCATCCTTAAAGAGGCCACAAATTTTTCCTCTTTGAGGAAACCTCTCTACCAGGAGCCACTGGATACCGCATCTATTCTCAAGCTTGCCACATTAAAAAAAACAAACAAACAAAAAAAAATCTATTTCAAGCAGACTACTGACGTCCTACGGGCACCAGAAGTTAGTGGTGCTATATCAAGTCCTGCTTTAGAAGGTTACTATTGCAGTTAATATTCTCCATTCTACCAGCTCCTACAAAACCAAAAATAATAGAAGACAGGTTCAGCACCAAAGGGACCATGAAACAAATATGCAAGAGATAACAAGAAAGGAGGAAGGAAATTGTTTCTGTTGCCATAATATGTGGAACAGTTTAGTCAGCTGGATTATTTGTTGTACCAAATAATCGGAGGCTAGAATTTCTAGGAAAGACAAGGAGTCTCTCTCTCTGAGACGGATGTTGACAAAATGCCTGTAAGCAGGTTTTGTACTCTGTTCCATAGTTGACCCTGTGCTTGTCTGTACTGACAATACTGTTATGTGCATGAGAGGAAAAGGATGACTTGGGGCTTCAGGAAATGCAGGAGGACTTCATCTTCAAGGCCTGCCACAGATCGATCAGTATGACCCTCTGGTAGGGGATCTGTCCTCTGTGTCCTGACTCCTATTCCTCACACATTCTCAGTTGAATACTATTCTAATACAAGTAAAGTCATATTACTACTCAGTCAGTCACTATAAAGCCTTGTTTCACAACCCAAAGTAAAGACAACCTACTCTTTTCACTAGCATTTTTATCTACTTCGGTATCCAAGTTAAGCCCTTTCTTTATGACAGCTTTGTCATAAACAACTAGAACTGCAAAAAGGCCCTTATCTCATTCCACACACAACACTGGACAATTATTGTCAAAAGCCCTTTGATTTACTGGCAGAGAAGAGTAAGACTGTGCCCAGTCCCAGCCAAAGTCTTTTTTTTTAGTATCTGGCTCGCCCACCTACCCTTTGGCACAATTTTTTCTAGAAAGTTTAATGCTTCTTCTGCTTCAAAGGAGGAGGAAAATATTTCAGGCCCTCCTCTTTCAGGAGCAAGCTTAGCATTGTGCAAAGACTGATAAAAATTGCCAGTTCAATTTGGCTCACAATTACCAGATTGAGAGAAATCATGCACCACTGTGTATGGGGTGGATGAGAGCTACATGAAACTTTTGTCATGTTTAAGCTGATTATCTGAATGGCTCATTCTTGTGACCTGGCCGTTTGGAGATCATGTATTTACATGCCTGTTCTTGTGCACTTAATTTCTCTCTTCATCTGGGAGCAGTTTAGAATTAGAACTAGTCATTTCACCTCTGTGTTTGCTTCTGTTTAGACTGAGAAAAAACTACTTACCTACCTCACAGAGGAGTAGGGAGCTTAAGAGTTAATCAAGTGAAGAAAATGCTGCTTGCTCCTAACATATTCAAAGCTCTGAAGAGCTGACACAAGGTCAGGAAGAACTGCAATCCCTGCAAGGAGAATACAGGCAGATCTTCTGCCTTGCCCTGATAGGAGGGACAAGACAAGGTCACTATCACAACTACAGCAAAGGATGGGAGGTGGTAAGGGAAGGGGGAAAGTCTGTGTTCTGGAACACGATGTCTTTGAGAGCTCCCCTTTGGACAGTCTGTCCTGGGTCACTTAGGTATTTCATTTTTTATCATCTTTTTTTTTTTTCTTTTCTCATAAACCATTGGATGAAAGGTGCTAAGCCAGAGGTGATGTTAAAATATCTCACAAGAGGCAGATGATGGATGTGATCGTTAGTCTTGTTATTTTAGCAGGTCCATGCACGTGCCAGACGGAGTTTGTAGTCTGAACAGGTGTGGTAGCTTGGCACAGGGTTGGGACAGAATAACTCTGTTTACCTTCAAAAATTACACTCTTATAACTAAGATGTTAATTGTGGTGTCATTGCCAACATGGGGAGAACCTTCTCAGAGGAGCAGTCTGTGAGTACCAGCATTGGCACTGTGGGAATTTTAGCCATCAGGTATCCTCTACCCAGTCCTGTAAGTTGCAGGGTCTAGGGTCACTGGGGGACCCTCGGACTCTGGGGAAGCCGGACTGTGCACCACCCAGCTGGAACTGCCATGCTGACTTTCTTCTGGACTGTGCCGACCCACTGCAGAACATGAAAGCTGTGTTAGAAACCACTGCGTGTCCTGCACTGCAACTTCTTTTTCATGGCCTAGGGAAGTCACATCACTCGTTATCTTTGAATATACCTCCAACTAAAAGCACTCTGGTATCTGAGCGTATTTATTCTCCACACTTGTCAATTCAGTCTCAAACCATAACAGGAAATGTAAAAAGGATAAGAGAATGGAGGTCAAGGAAAAGAGGTCAAGGAAAACGGAACCAAAACTTAGGCCACGGTTATGCTTCCCCAAATCACAGTGGACATAAACTGGATCTAGCACAAAATACTTGGGTGTGGCCTGCTGTGAACCAGGTTGGAAACTGAGAAGGGTTAAAATTTACTGGCTTTTTTTTTTTTTAAACACCTATTCCCATAAAAAGCATGTAAGTGACCTTCCAGACTTTGGTCTTTTATTATTTAGTTTATATCCTTAAACGATAGATTTGACATCCTTCCAACAGGCATAACCCTAAATTAATTATTTTAATTCTGAATATTCTCATTAATCGCATACGTTATTTTTACACCTTGTTGCTCTCTTAATTTCAAAAGCCATCTCACAGTCATGAGTTCCAAAGAATGAATTTATGTTACATAACATGAAAAAAATACATTGAAAAGCTTTTGTTTTAAATGCTTCTTGAGAGCTTATCAAAATGATCCACTATCCTTCAGGCTTTTAAGTGAAATTTAAATACTACATAACCCTTTCACTGCCATCCTTGATGAGCAGAGACTTAAGAGCATCACAAATTACACGGCCTCATAAGCTGATGAACACTTTCACCAGTAAGATCTAGCATATCATAATTTTTTAAGCAAACCAGATCATGCAACACTTTTATATAGCTCATCTGCATTTTACCTCCTTTCTGTATAATTTTATAAATGAATTCTCATAATTAACACATGGTATTTATTAAATATCACACAGATCAGAAGCAGTTCTTTTCATACATAATATAAGCCTTAGTGACAGATCAAGCACAGCAAAAATTTGTATTTTATTCATCCTTGACTAGGAATGGATTTGCGTGCTGAACTGTAAGCCATCAAACCGGTAATTTCAAATATACCTCTGAACTCAGGTCACACAAAATAGCTTCCATTTTTTCAGAATCAATGGCTGATCCTTTACCTAGAGGTATTTTCTATTCCTTGCCGCCTGACTTTTGTGTACAACATGCAACCCAGCAGTTCCACGCAGATGATAACAGATCATTTGTAGCCTTCCCTGAAGTAAGTAACTAATGGATTCAACCCATTCAGCACCGACAAAACCAAAAATAAACTGCATCAATGGAGTAGAAAAAATGGAATTGTATAATCAGATTATTTCAGCCCAGGCATAATAAGGTCTACACCTTTCTTTCAAACCAGATTAAACTTTGCTCACAATGCATCCAAGAAGTCAGCTAAACAAAAGGATACAGAGAGTTTGCTCAAAGAATTTAATGAAAGAAAATAATGTCTTTGATGAAGGATTTTTAAGACGACAAAGAGAGTTAGGCACTCCCATTCCATCAATGTTCAAGGGGAATTACACCCCTTACCTCCATAGCTGCCTCTGAAACACTAGTTAGTTCTAGTGCAAGCAAGTCCTTGATAGCTCAGTTTCACTGTGCCACACCAAAAGGAGCAGAAACCCTTCAGGATTTCAAGTTCTGTTGCACACAGTCCACCTAAAACAGCTCTTCCTGCATTCAACAGGTAGTTAAGTGCAAGTCCCTATATATGCAGTCTAACAGCTTGGATTTCTCCCAACAGACAGCAGTGTTGTATGCATAACCTACACACGTGCACTTTAAAAAGCTAGTTCACATAACAATACCGCCACTGTAATTTTGCATGTTAAATCCAAATACACTGTGTGCACCCTGTCCTACGAAGGCAACCAGGTAGGTATTTTGCCTGAGGAAGACCTACAGATCCCACTGTTAGCTAATTCTATAGTTCTTTCACAAGAAACATGCTCAATCTCCTTCCACTTTCAAAGCCAAACTTAATTTTAAGTTGGTTTTGGTTCCCTCTCCTTCCTCTCAAGACTCTGAAAGGTTTATATTGGGGTTTCCTTAAGAAGCTATTCTTTTGCCAAAGGCTACAGCACTCCAGCTGGAATTTGAGGCTAAATAGATGAAAACATCATATGAAGAGGTCTTATATTTTTGTCTGGGGGTCAAAAGAAAGACCAGAAACCCTACAGGAAAACCTCTTCTAAGGTGTCTCAGCCTCGTGTGCCTGACTTGAACAGCTGCTAAACTTTCGAGTTTTAACTCTCAACACCTAGCATGAGCTTCACAGAACAAGAATGCCAAGAGCTGTCTTCAGAGCCACACCTGCAGTCCTGCAGCTGGACCTGATAGTTCATACACCGTTGTACATCAAGAATACATAGTGCTTGAAAAAGCAAACTACAGCAAAGAAGGCCAGCGATAATGCAGCGCTGTACTATCTGTTTTTCAAAAGGCTGAGTAACACAGCAGATCAGATAGAAAGACTGGATTCTGCAAAATACATGCAAGACTGACACCACAGCAGGGCTGGTGTAAGCAACTTCTCCTCCCAGACCTCCTGCCACTTGTCCCACCCCTGTGCTGCCCCCTTCATTGTGTTGGCGCAGTTGATTGTGCAGCTGCATGGTGAACTCGATCAGGGAACTGGTCCAACTCAACAATTTTCTACTTATTTTTCAGAAATAAGTACCATTGTGATCAAATGGGAAACCACAGGCTCATCTAGAACATTTGAAAACGTATAAAAACATTATTTCTAAAAATTATTTTCCTTTCAAATAAAAGCAACCTATTTGCCCTTAGAAAAATCTAATAGCTGACATTAAAAAATACTAACCCAAACACAGCCTGTGAAACAATCTTTTTCACTATAACCTTTTATACAATAATACTCAGATCACATCCAATTCAATTAAGGACCAAACAGCATTATTTCAGTTTGGACAAGGATGTCTTGTTGTCATCCCATGCATCCAAATTATAAAATGTCTATTTTAAAGCTTTTTAAAACATATGTCTCTATAAAGTGCTTTTGCATGTATGAATTGAATATTATAAATAGGAGGGAAGAGAAGAGATTTTGTTTTTTGTTTCTGCAGGTAAGCCCCAAACCAATTTACCTCTAGCCAACTAGTCTGCACAGTAGCGCTCTAACTGTACTTTTGCGGGATCCATGCTTTTCTCCTAGATTAGTTATCAGTGCAAAGCCAGTATTCACTTTGTTGTGATACTGGCAGGGTATAATAGCTTATAGCTGTATCTTGGAACGTGTTAATATGACTCAATCCACCAGTGAAGGCAATGAAGAGAGTCCAATAAAAGCAATTTGTCTGACTACTTATATACCAACAGATTAGGCTCTAATGCAGTGCCAATGAATGATTTGCTAACAAACCCTAGCTTCAGATCCATTTCACTTCTGGAAATGGTCTGACACTATCTAGGCTATCCCGTTCAACTGACATTGATCTTACCTTTTATTTCAAATCTCTATTCTTTTCCCATATAAAAAGTAAATTGTATTAATTTGGTTGTAATTAGTCTGAGGTTGGTAAGTGTAAGCTTTCAACTCTAGCTAATCTGTGGAACCTCAGTGTTTAGAACAGAGTTTTTGTATTCTTTATGAGAAAAATTCAAATCAAGCTTATACCCACAACATACTGAAACTCATCCCATTTCTGCTTCATCAACTTAATTCAATAGTCATGGTGACAACATCACCTTAAAGAAAATTGCAGCCATCTTTTGCTCAGCCTGGAATCTGCATGTTTAAAAGACAGAAACATTTGGCAACAAATTTACACTATGGAAGAAAACACGCTAAAACACAGACCAAATTGCAACTCTACAGCAGGGGCGAGGGGGCTTTTCTACCAGAGCCGATATTAACTGATAGCCGGGAAAGGTCTTGGTCCTCTGCCATAATCTAGCTATCACTTTTATGAATGGATGCTATTGACAGGTATCAGTGAATTACTGTCAGCAAATCAGTTTTCATTTTTGGAATGATAACCTGTCAATGGAACCGCAATGTATCTGTGCCTGCATTTTATCTACCCTTTATGTGGTCTGTACAAAAGGCTAACACTGTTTGGAAAGAAACTTTTCTCCCCTCCCACAATGAACTCTAAGTGGGGTCTTCCTCAGCATGGTAGGCCAACATTGCAGTCTTTCTATCTTGTTTTAGAAGTTACTGTTTTTCTTGCAATCATTAAGTCATGGCATCACACAATTTTGTAAAACTCTCCGTTTTCATCTGAAAAATACGTAAATATCTTTTACAGATACAGAGAAAAGTCTTAAACTGTGAACCAAGAGTCCTCCAAATGCTCAAAACATATAAAAGCAAAGGGTGGTAAACTCCGACTCAGGACTGCTTCCAAGTCCTGTAGAGCTGACCTATCTTTGTGATTTTATGGAATTAATTTAAAACTATGAATTCTGAATTTGAGGACTGAGGATGAATCATATTTATCTTTACTCTGTTCTCCCAGACTGACAGAGATGCTACTCTGTATACATGTCTTGCTCAGGTATACATACCAGCTCAGACTGGCTGTAACACTTCCATTCCACGTTCACAGTCTCTAGAATAGAGGTCTGCTGCTGCATTTCCCATTCGTTTCACTTCACAGTGCTGTATTCATTGTAACTTAAAACATTCATCTAAACACCATGTTCTTTTGAGATTACATCAGTGTTTGTAAAAGATGCAAGTCAAAATACTCCCTATAGTCAATTAATGGATAACTTATGTAACAGCTAAGTAGTGCACTTTTATTAAACAACATCTCTAATTTGCAATGAATGTGCTCACTTAAACACACTTGTTGAGAATGTACAATGGAGTTCCCTAGAACACGGCTCTTCTGTAAGATCCAAGGGTCATTGTTGCTGGGTAAAATTATAATAAATCACTAGATCTACTGTTGCTGGGTAAGATTATAATGAATCACTAGATCTACACAGTGAATAAGCAAACTTTAAAAAAGGAACATGACATATCCAAATGACTTTTCCTCTGGGTAAAAAAACAATTCAAATATTAAGATGGGGTAGGAACCTAACTTCCATTGATATTCAGTGGCACTTAACCTCCTAAAGTACTTGGGCTTTTCTGGAGCGTAACCCATTATCACTGGAAAACATTTCCTGGATACACAAACTAAACTTGTCTTGGCTGAGGCCAGTGCTATTAGTTTTAGCTGTATTCTACTTGGAACACCTTCTATCTCTGAAACTTGGATGTCGCTGGCATGTTTCCACCTAAGTCTTTTATCAGCTGAAAAACTCTGTAAATGCATGACATAGGCCTCCACAGTGCGTCCGAGTCCTTCCTTCCTAAAGCTGGCTTTGTCTGGATACAGTTGGAACCAAGCGTGGCCTGAGCGGGAAAGAGCACTCAGATGTGACAGACTGCACTGTTCCTGAAATGTGGCAGTGGGACACTCTCCTGTAAAGAACATTTGAGAACCTGAGATTTTATATATATTAAAATCCCAACTATTAAAGAATGCAGTACACATTGGTTTTCACATGAAAGACTCTTTTCAACCACGATTAATTTGTAAAACAGCTGTCTTCTGCCCATGCATCGTATCTGACCTAATTATGGTAATGTGCACGGACTAGATTTGATTCAAGTGTCACAAACCATGGCACTGTTAATCACGCACGGCAGTGTGTGCAAAAGCAAATGAACATGTTCTGGCCATGGGCCACCTGGTAGTAATGAAATACCTCTGATCTAACCTCACATCACCACTCGCTCACAGATCTTAAATCAAAACATTTGACCTCCCCCCCCTCAAATTACTCATAAACACTCAACCGCTGTTTGTTTAATGCTTTTGTGTTCACATAAGGATAATGAGAATAGAAAACCGCTCTACAGGGTGTGGTAGCAAAGATTTAAAGAAATTTTTCACTGAATATCTATGGCAGTTTTCCAGTCATTGGCACCTATCACTCTCACAAGTTTGATAAATACAAAGTTTATGAGTTAATTCTATGTTAAGTGACGTTGTTATTCCCAAAGGTTGTTTAGATGCACTGGGATTTTTTTTCCCTTTTAACAACTTAACTTGCAACAGTCATTCTAACAAAGGACCACGATAACGGCCTAGTTTTTAAATACTGCCTTTAATGATGCCAAACACTTTTTACAAACAAATCTAACCCCTCCTCCCACAATGGCTATTGGGTTGAATATGTGGTTACTAGAAAAAAAAACAGGTCTTGATACAAAATTTATTGATTTTATGTAGAATTTTCTTGAGGGTTTTTTTTTTTTTTTTTTGCTTTTATGGGGTTTGATTTGTTGTAATTATTCCTTGTTCTTATGTTGGAATAACAACTGCAAAATTTCACAAAGTAAAATCTTTGAACAGTAAGTGCTGATGCTGATTTTTGTAAATCAAAACATTCACGTTAACCTACCAAAAAAAGCCTTTCAAATTAAAAAACACTATTTTAAGTGCAGATTAAAAACAGAATATGGAGGGGATTGTTTTGTTTTGATTGCCTGGTTAGTAGCATGTATATTAAATACAGCTTTTTGTAACAGAAAGCTTTGTTTATGACAATTTTTTTCCTGACATTAAAAAAATGGCTTGTTTTGTTTTTCTCAGCTCTCTTGTTCAGTTTCATTAAAATTTTCAACTTTTAGGCATGTTTCAAACAACCAGGAAATTACTTATCAAATAAACCACAGCCTCAAGAAGAAACTAGGCATTACCCAGCACAGGATCATACAATCAGAAGCTATGGGGAACGTTAAGCCTTTGAGCAAAGGTATTCTTTCTGTAACAGACACAACACAGAGGTAGGTTCTTCTTTTCATGGCCGAGCCAAAGATTTTCGGGGTTTCTTTTGACTGATGTGAACGGCCTTTGGCTCAGAGCTCCCATGGCTGCCACTTCACACTCAGGGACGCACCAAGTCCTGAGTGATTTTACCTCCTTAGAGCTGTGCAAGGGCTTGAGGGTCCACACCTTCAGCTTTCCCCTGCTGGCCCCCTCACCCCTGCAGTGTTGCACAGAATGGGTGCATTTCTCATGAATGTATTAAAATTGTTGTTCACTTCCAACAACACTGTCTAGTCTTACACACGATTAGGAAGAAACAGATCCCAAAGAGAGGGAAAACATGTGCCTTTTTACAGTAACTTGTGCCTATGAGAAGGAAAGTTAGAAAGACTGGGCAAAGCAAACGGCTGTTATGCTGGGTGGCACTGAGGTTTCTGTGACAAAACGCGTTCGTTTTGAATTAGTTTATTCAGGCATCCGCACACCTACCAGATTCGACTAATCCGCCCCCACCTACAGCACAGCTATCCTCAATTTAGAGGAGCTAGGAGCCCCACTGATTTAACTTTTGACTGACTAGCATTAGGCCTAGGGTTTTGCAAGAGGGTTAGTGGTGGCCATTAATTAGCAATCCGATTAGAGTAAATGAAGCTGCTGTCATTCAAAGCAAATAACGGATTGATTAACTACCCTTTCGGTCACAGGAGCACTGAAATACTGGAAGCAACTACCCAAAGCACTGTCAAGATGGCAAATCCTGACCAGAAGTTAGGCTATGTGATAGGGATTTCCATCCCACCGGGACCAGTAACAAACACAGGAGCTGGGATATTGACTCCTAGAAGCTAAGTTGATGTTTTGCCTGCCAGGAGCAAAGAGCATGAGCATGTCCAGGAGGAAAGCAAAGACAAAGTTTCGGGATGCACTGGACTTGCATGGTACTTCCCACGTGCCAACCCCTCTATTGGGCCAGCGCTGCTTACGGGCCAAGTCACGAACCACATCAGGAAGCTCATCCAGCTTAAAAAGTGCTTCGCCTTCTAAAAAAAATGGATTCGTTGCTTAACCCAGTTTGCAATTACTACAGCAGTTATTGTCACACATCTGAGAGTGGCATATAGCAGAAGGATGATCTTGCTTAAACCAGCACTGCTGGCTCCATTTCTTCCAACCAAAAAGTTAAGCAGAGGCTTAGCTGAAGGACATTAAAGCCAAAGTCAACCATATGCTTATAGGATATATTGGCACAAGGCCCCAATTGCTTTATATTGAACCACTGAAAAACACCCTTGGAAGCCCTGCCCATATTACTGATCGGTGATACAGCTTTCTAATAATAAATGATGCAAAGGCGCTAATTGTTTTAAATTTTCTGAAGGCAACTATCCTAACAGAACAGATTTTTCTTTCCTTCTTACATATACACACAAAACTATTAGAAAGAAAAAATAAAAACATCCTTTGTTCTAATATCAAGACATTTCACATCAAGTTTCATCTCATTGCTAATCTTTCCCACCACATCATACTCCTGAAAATAGGGTTGAGAATGGAACGCCAACATAGGCTTAATTACAATGGCAAACTCCCCCACTTAAATGGGTCCCCTCCTTGCCTTCCCCCCACATTACAATACATCCTAACACCTCAATGAGATGGCATTATGCAAAAGAGCTGTCACTGCAAGGCATTTTATTACGCTTTGCCCGATTATGCTAATTCTAACTCTGCGAAGCCACTTCACTTTCTCTCTCCTCTCCTCCTCCCCTTGCTTCTCTGTGCTGCCAGCAAAGGGTTTTTATTAAAATAGGGAACATGAAGGCAGTTATGAAACAAAACAAATTAAACAGAACAGTTGTGATCACTTTTCTTTCATGAGGCATTGCATATGTTGCAGTAACAGGGCTACAATAAATGTCAGTCTTACTTTATGAATTATCTGCTTTTATTTTTCAACTATTAACATTATCTGTGAACGACTATGGTGACTGCCTTATTAAAGGTTCAGATTTTCAAGAAGTCCAAAAGCCTAAGGACATATGCCACTGTGCCCATCATTTGTTTGCAGTTAGGCCTAGACCCTGCCATTGCTGAACAGACTCCAGGGAAGCGTATAGGTCTATAATCTGAATTAGGGGCTCTTATTCTAAGTACACAGGACTGATGGCTGCGCATTCAACTGACTGAGATGAGCACCTTCCAGCTACTTCGCATACCCCAATGAAATGCACACCTGTGATAACTAAACGTTCAATAGGAAATTATACACAGTTTCTCACATGGAAACAAAACTCTCCACAAAAAAGCCCTAAATATTCTTCCCGTGAGTTAGCATGGGAAAGTCACATAGAGTGACGGATTCTGCAAATAAATATAAATGAATACAAAATATGTTCTTATTTTCACGGGCACCTATTTACTCAAGTTATACTAGGATTTTTCGTCCAAAACCAAAACTGGTATTTGTTGGTGTAAGCTCGCAAAATTTTGTGTAGTGCTAATTTTCATCCCATTCTTGAGTTTAAATGTAAAACTATAATGAAAGGAGAACCCTGTGCCGTCTCAGATACTAGAACAGAGAAAGAAATTAAAATACCTACCTTGGAAGTAAAGTTTCTAGTTCTGAAAAGACCAATACATAGTTTAATTCCTTTTTTTCTATTGGACTTATTATTGTATTATAAAAACTAATTTCAATTAAGGCGTAGATCCTAAAGTCCTCTAAAGGTAAGGACGCTCATACTGACATCCTTACTGACAAGTCACCGTCAGTGACTTATCTTACTGACAAGATAAGACGGGAAGTGAGCAAGTCCTGTCCCCTGCAGCCTCAGGTAAACCATACAACAGCCTGCACCAGTCTGTATCAGCCAAAAGCTCAGAACCACTCTGCATACGCAAACGCCTCAGGTGACAAACGACTGAAACACAACTTCAGTTCTGCAGCAAGAAAAAAACGCAGAAGGGGGCAAAAGATATCAAGGACTCTGTTAGCGTCTCCGATCACTGTGAGAGCAAGGGATTTTGTTGAGGAGGAGAATCACTCCAGCCTCATTCCACACTATAAAGGACAGCAGAATAGCACCCAGCAGTCGCCGGCAACTGACCCTCAAGTAAATATTCCTCCTTGACTCTAAAACAGGACTACTGGCTTAACTCTGAGCGTGCGTGCAACGTGTACCAAACAGGCACCTGATAAATTCTATCCTGAATTCCACTTGTGGCCCTGGATGATCATAAGTACTTTAGAGGAAAGAAATCAAGCTCTCTGCAGAGGCTGTCGTACATGGATGAAGGGAAGGGGAAGTGGAATTTCCTCCTGGTCTCTGCAGGCAACCAACAAAAACCCTGAAGGATGGGATTAGTACAGTGCAAGCATGGTGCAAACACAGAAACCTAGTTCCTCGTCAAAATATCCTGTAATACCAAGGCATTAGGTATCAAACGACTTATATCAGAAGCTTAATTATCTCTCTTCAAGAATTCTCCTCTTCTGGAAAAAGAATCCTCTCTTTCATAAAATCACGAATTTAAAAAAAGATCCGGGATCCTTGCTTGTACTGTCCTGCTCGAGTCAGTTATGGGACTTCCTTCCTTGGAGAGTTTCTACCTGCCATCTTGACTTCTAGCCCAAACGGAAGGTAAAACGTGCCTTACAAAATCTGATTCTTTCTGAAGTGCCAAGACAAGATTGGCAGTGGAGATGAGAGAGAAAAAAAATCTTCCCTAACTTTCTTATTGAAAGCCACTCAAAGGATGCTGCTCTTACTTGACTGTGTTCCCCTCAGAGGTCCCTGCTCCATTAATGGCCGTATAACTGATGTATTCCTCCCACAAACACCAAAATAGCTGTAGAAAATATTCATAGGAGACGTGCTTGCCCTGTCTGTCAGTGAGGAACACATAACTCCTTTGGGAAATTCTCAGTCAGGTAAATTTGGTTCAGGTCATCAGACTGCATGGAATGCGGCAAAAATTGACCTACTGTGATATAAAGCCTTCATTTAGTCTTGAAATTACATGGCTGGTGTTATTTCTCCTTATTTAACACCTACAGCAACTCTTACCCTTAGCAAGGAGCAACTTCCTTCCCAGGAAAGGGATTTCCTTATTTCCTGTAAAATAACGTTCCCATTCTTCACAGAGCAAAACCAAACAATCTCAGTTTTCTCATTTATTTGTGAAGAATATTTTTCTCATGGTGTCCTCTAAATCTTACAGGCTTTCAAGTCATGACTGCAAAATTAATGAACTGGCACCTAAGTAAATATTCACCCCCATGAAAGACTTCAAAATTAGTAAGTCTGATGTCATTAAACATTAGGCCTTTATTAATTGCTGAATTCTGTGGTCACTGTCTGGTAAGTCTGTTATGCTGGGTGCCCAGTACTCAAATAATCGTGAAGCTAATATATCTCCTTACTTTTAAAAGGCACTACTGCTTAATGCATGCATACAAATCATAAATACAGTATCTTCTACAAAAATAAAATAAGACAGTATTGAAAAGTAGTTGACAAGAAAAGATGAATGCGTTGAAAATGCTTTCTTTTATGAATAGTAGGTGAATTCATCGCTCAGTACATCTATTTTCATGTCTATACTGCAACAGCCCAATTACTTATAGGAATATACATTTTGATCTCAGGAACTTCTGCCAAAGAGATCTTGAACAGCTGAGAGAAGACAGAGAAAATGGCAGAAGGCCACACCATGAGAGCAGATGTGACCAGGGATAAGAATTACTATCTGGAAAAGTCCACGTTATTTTTTTTTTCCTGAGAACTGAGTATCAGGAGTCCGTATACCCCCATTACACACTTCCTTTCCAGGTTCAGAAATAAAACCACGGCAATGATCAGAAAAGGACTAATATCTAACTGTACCACTTACTGCTTTGGAGGTAAGAAGCTCCTTCACTTTCTACTTGCACCTCTCAAACTCGACCTAAGTGAAGTTTTTATGGCTACCACCGACACCGCAGCCATACTTTTGTTACCTGGCTAGTTCCCCTACTCAGTTCTGAAAACACCAACTTCTGACTTGTAGAGCCAGGGATGGGGGAAGTCTATACATTCAAAATATCCAACAGCTAACTCCCGACACCATGAAGAGCACATCATCAGTGCTGGCAGACAGTTCAATGATCCCAGCAAAACTTTCACTAGACTTCAACAAAGTTTTTAGGACTTTCAGAACCAGCCTCCTCATCATTCAGCAGTAATGTTAGTAAGTTTACTTGTACTTTATTATTAACCCACTAGATGTCTCTTAGAGCTGGAAGAAGTTTCCTGAATTTGCACATTTCATTTTGGAGGTTTGTTGAAATTTCAAATTTTCATTACTAATCATTACTAATGGTTTTATCGCAACCATTAAATAAGAACGACTTAAGATCTCAATCTATACTGTATATGGTCAAGACTTCCTTTTAAGATACATATTGATAATTTCTTTGTTCCTCCAGTATATCAGCACCACAGAATACCAATTTCAAAAATCTTTCTAGGGAGTAAGTCTGAACATTAGATCTTTTTCTTCTGACGACACAGAAGGTAACTGTATGTTGGAAGAGAAACCTGCTTTTCTGCTGCTCAGATGAATTTCTCTGGGGAGGGAGAGGAAGAAATATTTCTGAAATCAAACCAAAATGTTTCAGCAAGTCACTTAATGTTTCAAAAGTATCTAAAAGATTCAACAGAAAAAATAATTTCCTTGCAATCCCAGCAGCCTTAAACATCATAATATAAATTACCATTGTAACAGCGATGCCTCCTTCAGAGCACTGGTGACACAAAAGAGGCAGCCTGTTGGAAAAAAACAAGTAATATCGAACCTGAAGGAGATCCTGCAGCAATATCCAAATTTCCATAGCGTTTTGAGGTAGTGTTTGGTGTTTCTAACTAACTGTGACAAATCCTCTTTAACAATCCCTTCCCATTTCCAAAGCTTGCCTGAGTCAGAACATATGGAAAACCCATCCGATCTAACTGGAGGATGGTGTTTAACAGATTTTTTCAAAACAAGGTCTGAGCGTTGTCATTTTTCCTATCACTACTATAACAGTAATGTAAGCAGGGGAAAAAAAACCAAACTGGTAATGATTACAGTGTTTCCGATGCCACCTGAGGCATGAAACAACACATCTGCATGTTCTGGAACGCATCTTATCCCATTACGTTAGATTTAGAGAGGGTTCCCTTCCCTTTCCTTCCTATTTCTTAAAGAGGCAAGGAATCTTAAGTGTTCTTCAAAGGAATTTGCTATTCTTATTCTTCTGAACAGCTATCCTCCCATTCCTGAAAAAAGTGTAGAATACTAGAATGAGTCTGAATTTATGCAGCCAAGTTTCAAACACCTTTTGCCTTTTCCTTCATCTGTTTTAATTTCATTCTAGCTTGCCTGCCTGTAAACACTATCCACAGTACTTTTACAGTCCCCATCATCTTAGAGTCTTCCAATATCGACAGCACTCGTTTTGGAACAGTAGGTGTTGATCTTTCTATTTTAAAGATGGAACACTGAGACACAGGATATCTATGCAAGCTTCTAAAAGCCATAAAGTATTCAGAGAACTTAATGCAACGTGACCAAAATGAGGTCTGTTTCTCTCTCTGGCTTCCATGTAACTCATCTGCTGTTTTGAAAGGTGGCTGGTATAATGAAAGTCTAACTTTGAACCAAACTATCTGCAACACTTAAGCCTGTTACCAAAACGGCACATGCAGAATCCAAGCGTGGAGAAGAAAAACAACCACAAGAGACATAATGGAATCATAAGCATTCAAAGCTGCGTATATCCACCAAATATTGAGGTTTGGTTTTTTAACTAGCAGCTGAAGAAATGAAAACATCTGTGAATATCTACCTAAATCCTAGTCTTTCTCACTAGATACCCACGAATTTTGGCCTCTGCACTTCACTACAAGATAACGCACAGCCTGTAGTCACTTCTGACACAGAACGGCAGCAGTTAAGATAGTAGCTTATTTATTTATTTTGTTCATGTTATTCATTGCCACTAGACTTTGACCTCTGCTTTGAAGCTGTGAAAAGAAAATGTTGACCATTATCTTTCTGACAAAACACAAATTTCACACTTTTTTTGCCCTGCATAAATGACTTCACCTCAAGCAAGGAAAAACAAAGAGCGTGCCCTCCACTAGTTTAGTTAAAGATACTCTGACTAAACGGCGGACTTTATGGATAGAGCAGTGTCCAGACCTTGGAGTTCTGGAGTTGATCTCGCATCACAAGCGGCCGTAGGAGATGACAAATTGTGGCCAAGGAAAAGGAACAACAGAAAGAGAAGAGGAAAGGCAGGAAACAGCCTTTTAATGCCAAAAATTTGTGTAGGTCCACATCTATAGAATCACTTCAGACCAAGTTTTGAATTGTGTTCATGTTTTCGGTGAGAATTAAGGAGAAAGAATCTGAGTCCAACGTTTACAATTCAGGTCAATCTTAATTATAATTAAAAGGAAACTAGTGCATAAATAATGATGGGACTGTGAAGAAGGAAGACTCGCATCTCACAGGCTACTATTTGACTACAACTGCTTCCTAGAAGCAGAATGTTACATTCTCTTAAGGACCAATTCCCAGTTCACCCAAGCCCTGCTGAAATAACTTTCAGAAATCTTCCCTGTAATCTCTCTGCATCCACAGCTCCCCAAATTTTTTCTGTTCTTGCCAGTTTTGCTTGTAAGCAATTTCAGGGGATGGGTTATTTTTATATTTTACGATTCAATCTCAGGTGGAGCCCTGAAATGCTAATATAATACAAGCAATATTTCCACACACATACCAATAAATGAGAACGAGCTGAGGTTTCACTAAAACAAATCTAATTTTTTTTGGTGATACATGTTATTCTACTGAAGATAGAAGCTTTTGTACTGTTTTGTACTCTGACTTTGTAAATACTCATCCATTTATTGGTATTTTTCTGCTAACAGAACGACAGAACAAGAAAGAACGTGCAATGAAGTTAATAGAATATGAGGTGCAAGAGATACGTTTAGGTGCAAAAATGATAGTCTAACCAATATCCACAGTCAGCAACGAAGGATTATGTTCATAACGTGTTTTAGTTGGAAAACGCGTTCACTAGCTCCTCTAGCTTGTGAAATGCAACTTTTTTATCATTTTAACAGCATAAAAGTTTTCTCATTCTTATACCTGGGACACTACATGCAAATGATGACATATCTGCCTTAGAAGCTGCTGTAACACTGCCGTGCCTGCTTAAGGGTAGTTACGAGGGAAATAGAAGTTTGTCACCTTTTTGTCAAAGTAGGCAATTAAAGCTAAGAACATGCAGCAGATATTGGTTCCAGCTTCAAAATGAGCAAGCTCTATCTCTAAAGCGGCGACAGCCAGATAATTGATTCTTTTTCACACGAATTCCTTTCACTGAATTCCATACTGGACTATTAGTATTCCTCTATTCACTTGGAATGGAATATTGTCTCCATGAAAATCCATAACAAAACTTCTTGGACACATGATTTCACTTTAGTCTTTGGCTTCAACACACCCAGGAAACACACAGGGATAATACTTTCAAAGGAAAAAAGCCTTTCTGTGGTATCCTGGCATAAGAGTAGGTAGCAAATATGATGAGAGAGGTAATCAAGCATTGCAGAAAAGCAATAGGTGCACTGGAAAGCAAAATCATAGCAACATCATAATGAAAGAGGGTAAGGTAAGCAAGGTATCTAAGGTAGTCATTAGAATAAACTCCTTGTCAGCTTAACCTGTATATAGCTCCAATTTTTCTCTAATGAAGCTAGTGTTATTGCAATCATCAGTCTAGTGAAGTCACCTCCCTCATGTTAGCAAACATACAAGCAAAAATTTTAAACTATTACCAAATTAGACTATAAAAGTCAGTAAAATCTTGCAGTCTTGAAACTTAAATTCCAAGATGGTATTATCATATGCACCTATCATAGAGAACAGGTTTTCTGGTCGAGGTGTGTGTGTGTGTGTGTGTGTGTTCAGCATGGAAGGTGTTAACCTCTTCTGAAAACCTATTCCTAAGAAATCTTCTAATCATAATCTGTAATAAGCTAAAGAGCAGATATGGAATCTTATTTTCCTAACTCCATGTTAACACTCAACCTCCCATAAATGACATCTTGGTACCAAAAACAGAGCTATGACTTTATTTGTTATGACACAGACTCTATCAGCATGAAATGGATGTTATGCATCTTTTCCGTCCTTTAATTAATATGGACTTTCAATAGTGCTGTTCAGTTACATTTCCAGTTGGACAGACCACTTTTATGAACTTTTTATCAACTGAAGTCTTTAGGATAGTTAAAGAAATCAAAATACATCAAATGAAAATGTAAATGCTGAAAGAACAGACTTGATTATGTCTTTCAAAGCACAGAGGAAGAAGAATGTTTACGATATGCCTTGCTTTGCTTTACATAGTAGCATTTTATTGAACGTTTCTTCAGCCTACTTAATGAAATCTATTTGTTGACTCATGCAAGATATTTTAGAGATCTCATTAACTTAGTGTTCAAGTAGGAAAGGATAGAAAAAATGCACAAATATCATTAACTGTGCCCCCTTTCTCCAAAGATTTTCATCAAATGCCAACATTTTTAACTAGCTCTGGTTAGTACCCATGATAGATGCATATATTAATTTTACTGAATTTCCATGTATACAAAAGGATATAAGCAAGACGGTTCTACCAAAACTGAAAATCATCATTTATTTGAATTAACATTGCCATAATAAGTCCTTTGTAATGTCCCCAAATCCTTTTGGGGGCTACTTGTATTAGTAGAAAAATGAAGTGCGCATGTGTGTTTATGTGTGTGCATGTACACATATGCGTGTGTGTGTGTGTTACTAAACAGAAGGCCCTTGAGTCTGACAGCTAGAAGAACCAGTAAGGAGTACAGAACTAAGATAAATCAAATTGTGACCTAGAGTGCCTATGTGAAGGCCAGGAACAGGTTCAGATCTTCTGGAGTATCCTGCTCCCTGCACAATTTCGCGACAGGGTATAAACTGGGCTTAATCCTAAAAATATTTATCAGTTGACCAATCACCAGTTAGTCTTTGGTTGTCAAGGAAACAGGCTATCTCTTTTAGACATACCATGCCAAAGCGACTGTAACTGAAATCCAGGAGAGTAGCCACCCATTTCCTCATCTCCTTCAGTTATAATGTGGGGTATAGCAATGACATAACTACCTTTCACTATTACCCAGTGTAGTACCTGCCCAGGACCCTTTCAGGGTTTTCATGGACTCTCTCTGTATACAGTCCACACCCCTTACAATGAATCACACTCCTTCTGGCTGGGGCTCCTAGTACACCAGCTCTTGCTCCCTGCATCAGTTAGATGCCTACACCTAAGCACTCAATCAGTGCAGGTATTTGGCCACTCAGCAGCAAGCTCTCCACCCACAGCCTCAGAGAACTGCTTGCTAGCCAAAAGATGCCCTAGCTTCTCATTCTGTGATTCCAGGGGTCATTCCTTTAACCTGGGAAAGGAAACTGGCTTGACACAGAGACTTCCGACCCATAGTCACTTAACAGAGTAGTTTTCTTCTTGACGAGATTCATGCTCCTTTGAGATATTTTGAAGATTAATTTAATGCCTTTTTCTCTGAAGTTCTTTGAAGATCAGAGAGCTAACTACACCTGTATGGAGTGAATATGAAAGCTGCAATCAGATGAGACATACTTATTTCTGAGGAATCTATGCCCTTCCTTTTATTTTCCCAATAAAATCTTTTTACATATGTTTTTAGATGGAACATCACTAAAATCAGTCACTGTCAAACCACTAAGAACAATTCTGAAGAGTATGTTCCAGGCAGATATTTATAAATTCATTGCATTTGACGAGAAAGCAGCATTTTCTGATACTCACTCACTGCAAAGCATGCAAAAACAGCTAGTTGCTGTGGTTACCCTAACGATCCTGTGCCCACCATGATAATCTCTGGAGCTTTCACAGACTAACGTACTGCATTTGGACCATATCTGAATTTTCCCTTTCTTTTCTTTAAAAGAAAAGTGAAAGGAATGACAAGAACAAGAAACACCAGAAGACTTTTTGCAGATGTATGTGATATCCTTATCATTCTGCTCCATCTGCACTCAACACACAAATTTAAGTGGTGATTTTTAGTGCATAACTTTGAACAGGAGCCACTAAAATCAAAGCAGCTGTTACCAAAAAGTGTGCATATCATAAAAAGGGCAGGAGATCCTAAAGAAATTGCATAGATATCGAATAAAGGGAAGGCCTTGCTTGACACACGAGGACTACCATGCTATTCAAGAACCGCAGTCTATCAGCTCCTTCACAGAAAGGTAGATGCTCCAGCACAGGCTGCGAGAAACTCTTTGCAACAAGATGAACAATAACTTACCTAATAACAGTGTCCCCTTATCCCTCATGATTTGAGACTGGCTTAAAGGTGAAGAATGAGATTTTGTATCTATGCATATTTTTAAGCATTACTTTTAACACTTTTAGCTATTCTTGTTACCTTTATAAATATTCAGTCCTCTTTAAAGCCAAGCTTATCTCAACATACGGATATTTTATGACAAGGAGTTCCACAGATTCGTTTCTCTCTGTGAAAAAAGTATTTTTGATTACTTCTTCAATTTCCTATCTTTCAGTTTCACTATCTTCTAATTTTTACGTAATGAGACAGAAGAGAATCTCCAAATAACTGTTCTCCAAACCAGTCATTATTTAGAATGTTTTAATCATGCCTCGACTTAGTCATCTGTTTCTTAAGATTGAACACTTCCAATCTCACTCTTGCTCTCAAAAATGCTGGGTAAGCAGCAAAAATTAAATAGCAAATATAAATATAGTAGACATTTGCAAAAGAAGAACTGACAAGATTATCCTTCACTCCTGCTATGTATGAGTCTATCACTGCATACTGCTAAATGGTAAGGATCCCCAAGGAATCACTTCAAAACCGGGCAGCAGGGCGGTTTTGAGACATTCAGGCACTCTGCAACACGGGCAATTTGCAAACAGCTTGTAAAACCAGAGGCCAGCCGTCTCAACTCATAATAGCAACTCAGGGCCTGGAAAACATAGGGGGGCCTATCTGAATAGTTCCCTCTTTTCAAATAGCGGCGTGCCTTCAATGTGAGCGCCACAATCAATACAGTAAACATTAGCCTATTTTAGACATAAGAAAATTGAGGTTTGGGGGACTTCAGCAGCTACGCTGACATTGTGATAAATTGTTATGACCTAAGAGAAAAGGCACTGTCTAAGGGAATGGGTTTCAACCGACATGCATTTAATTCCAATACAGTCACACAGAATGGATGCACTTGACAGTGGAGGATCAGGGACCAGTCACGTAACCTTTCCTTGTGCCTCCATTTCCCTTCTCACCAGTTTGTTTTGTCTATTCACAGGTATTCATATTCATGTCAATGAATATAAACGAGCAGCACCTATCACAGTGAGGGTTTACACTCAACTGGCCTGATGATGTTACAAAAAGTTACAGTAACAAAACACCACCAAATGATTAAAGGAATAGACGATAATGAATATAAAGGATACCATGCTTTACCATCATAGCAAAAACGATGCACGAGAACCGGGACTACTTTGCAAACAAATTCATGAACAGTGTGGGAAAAAAATAGCTACATTTGCTGGATATTTTATTCACAATGAATAATTCTTCCAGCTCTAATAGTAATACATAATTACATACCATGATGGAGTATTATGTATTAGTTGGGGGTACTAATTAGTTAATGTTTGTACAGCTTGTTGAAGATGTAATGTGCTTAAGTATTATTATTAACTAAGTGGAGCATTCAGTTTTAAATTATTTTTACCATAACTCAGAAGCAGCATCACCTACACTCTTTCAAAGAGCTGTGATCAGATGAACATGGTACTGCTGATCCTTTGTCATGAAGTAAAATTCACAGCACAAATTAGGTATTAGGAGGAAATATTAACAGCTCCCTTGTTGTTGAGCAAATTAGAAACGAGATGATTTACTGCCATTCTAAAGGATCTTTCTTTGATGTAGAGGTGTTACTTCATCTGACACACACCAGATCTCACCAGCTAAGCTAATCAAGAAAGATTAGATGGAGTCTTCATTTGCCAGGATGCTGAGCAAAGA
The DNA here is from genome assembly GCF_040807025.1 of Struthio camelus. NCBI lineage: Eukaryota > Metazoa > Chordata > Aves > Struthioniformes > Struthionidae > Struthio > Struthio camelus. The sequence continues at coordinate 3,655,747 of NC_090968.1, read as the reverse complement.
GAAGCTTCCACAGACTTCAGAGTGGTATAGCAGATGCTCAGTATCTCTGATAACCAGTCTACTAAAATAACGAGGCCATATAGGTGCCTTATTCTGCTATTATTTAGATTAGAAAAGCCAAAAGTCACTGCAGAAGATGCATCTGTATGTGCTCAAGCATGAACAGCTTACTGCTCAACTACTACAAAAAGAAGAAAAAAAAAAGAAACTATTTGATATCAGAAGACTTAACATCTGGTTCTGGGACTCGGAAAGAAAGAACTCTGAGGAAGTGCAGCCCTACTGCTAGGAAAGGCTTTTAATTTAATAAAATCTCTACCATACACAAGACAAAGGTACCTTATCCATAAACATCACTGGCTAATATGCTGCCTTTTTTTTGTTGTTGTTGTTAGATAAGAAGTAAAGCTAGTGGAAATTTTTAATGTCAGAGTAGCCTATTGTCACTTGGAAGAGAGTATATTGATATTTATAGCTGTTACACTCAGACAAAAGGACACTAATGCAAGCCAACATGCCAGGATTTTTATGCTAAAAGAAAGAGGGATATATTTTTCATGAGACATTCTACTGAAAATCATCTAGCTTTCTTGCAAAACTTTCAGCACTTCCATTTTTTTAATAGTTCTAGGCCCTAGGTAAATGACCCAGGAAAGAGAATGCAGTGCATATCCATTTTATGCAAGATGCACAGAAAATGTGTGTCAGTTATCATCTACGGGACTGAGGAGCCTGGGTCCCACAGGTGCCTTTGAAATTCTACATGTGAATAACTATTTATGGCTCAAGGAAACGGACAATAAAGACAATAGTTTTAACAAACAAGTGTAACTATCTACTGCTGTTTACTAAAGGATTTTGGCCTCCATTTAGGAAGTCAGAGAGGAGATTCATTACAACCCTTGCAATCACATTCAGTTCCTGACAGTCTATTTGTGTACATACATTACTCTTGACAGATGTTAAATTGAATGTCTCCTATATCAAGTGCAGTGTGAAAATGAAAATCAAATATTTTATGTTTAGATGAGTCATTGTTATTAATCCCCTGCATCTGGATTCTTCTTCGAGTGAAACTCCATAATCTTATCCCAGTGTATTTCTTTAATTGTGTGTGACACTAACTTAACTGAGCAGAGGTTTGGGCTATTTTACACCTCCCTTTGTGAGCCCAAGTTTAGTCACCAATGTGCAAACACATGCAAGTTAGGTCCAAATAACAGCTAACGGATGCATTAGCACCTTTAGTGTGGCGTGTTTCAGTTTAAACTATGCAAACAATAAGTAACCGCTAGGGAGCTCTAGTCTGAAGAGAGAGATGAGCTGGAATGCTTTCAAGGCCAAATTAAGAATTTAGAAAATTGCACATGCATTTATTTGCAGCAAATGCACTCATTTTTCCACTAGATTTCTCATTATTATGTTACAGCCATTGATGCAGCTTCTATTAATTTAATAGCATCACAGACATTATATGCTTAACTCAGTGGTGTAGCACCTTAGCTGAGCTTAAATTTATTGACAAGCAGAAGACAGCATTTAACAATTCAAGTTCAATCACGTTCTCACCAGGATATCATTATCAGAAAACTCTTCCACCCACATCTCAACAGGCTCTTCCACATCTAACTCTGTTTCTTCCCTACCCCCCGGCCCTTCGATCTGATGCCTTTAGAGGCTACCTAGCTGTTTTGACTCCTTCAGAACAGGAGGAGTTCCACTGGCCTTCAACAAGACTTCGTGGAGTGGGCGTGCTATCACCTCCCCCACCCTGGCCTGGCGTGTTAGTGGAGTTTTGCTGTAGCTCAACTACAATAAGAATGTCAGAGATTCTGGACACAGAAACAAATTGGTTTTTTAGGGTTAATCTTGATTGTCGTCTTGATGTTCTGCAGGTAGGATGCCACTTGGTCACCTTCACTTTTATCGGATTATCTGGTACACTGACATACTCTGTATGGGTTCTATTTGTATCACGTGCTTGCTGCTGCTTGGACAACTAAGGACATGTCTATGCTGCGCAGCATAGTACTAAATTCAAGACCCCTAAACAAGTTATCTCACCAGCACAGATCCCAGATCAGCTCCAGGAAGCAAAACCACGTTAGCACGGTATTGTTGCCCGGCTAACTATCCCTGCCTCACAGCAACACTAACTGACCCAGTTTGAGAGCCAGGAGAATATTCCTATATTGCTTCCTGTTCTGAAGGTAGCTCACTCAGCTGCAGTGGCAAAGAAGGTATACAAAATATGAATCAAGCATAGGATGTGCGCAAGCTATCTGTGTGTGCCAAGAGCCTGGATCAATAGCTCTGTGCTCAAATACCCCTATTCATTTTAGATACAAAGTCATAAAATAGCAACCTAAGAGTCAAAATTACTCATTTATCTTGAACAATTGCTTTACCTTACTTTGGCTCCATTCATGAGCAGACAACTCTTCTAAAAAAGAAGCAAGATAAAATGTCTAGCAGAGTACCTGCATATAACCTCATATCTAATTGGCTGCGTTGGCATTATGATCTATTGCGAGTAATATCTTCTGTCAATTCACTTCATTTCAGTGGGTAGAGCACAACCTTACACTCCCTTCTTCCCCTCAAAACATACCCCACCTTTTGAGGGAGACCAGTGCTACCATCCCAGATGGGAACGATACAGTGGGCCTGAAGAGGTTGCACAGGAATTGGGTGGGACAGCAGAGACTTGAAACTAAGCAGATCACAAGCCCCAAACTATTTCCCTCAAAGCTTGGTCCTCCTTCTTCCCTACGCCTCTATAATAAGACTAAGGTCAGTCATCTCTATCAGTCACTCTTCATAACACAACAAGAATCAGCAGTTTAATCACTTTTAGGAGTAAAATCACTACAGACTCTCCTACATAAACATACAGATTTTATTGTGGCAAGAAGTCAGATTAGATGGTACCCACTGAGAGCCACAAGTTGTCTGCTTCCTAAATTAAATACGAAAAAGCAGAGTATCTGTAAGTAGGTTTCTTAGATAGGACTTGTGAAGAGATCTCTGGACACTTAAATCACAAGCACCCATCTTCAAATACAATCAGGAAAATACCATCCAGATATTAACAATGAAAAAGTTGAAAGTAATTCTAAAGCAACAAGCAGACAATGCAAAAAAAAAAAGATGAGTAAGAAGAAAAAAGATGCAGCACAGCTGGGAGCATCTCTGCTCTACTAAAAATGGTGTGGGACACCTGCATGATAATACTGCTAGCTCTCTGTTAAGCAGTTCCTCCTTGCTGAAATGAAAGCCTGTACCTCCTGACACACAATCAAATGATGTTTCTGATCTCCATTTTGCATTTGTATTGGTAAACTTTGTAAAAAAAGTAGAAATACATTGATATATAACCAGTTCTACTAATAATTATTCATGCGCTAAAAAGTCTAAACACATTGCAATTGGAATCCATGACAAAATGCCGTTGTTGTTTATAATTGAGTACTACTTCTCTCTCAACTCCAGTAGCAAGAAAGAATACAGGATCGTTACTTCAAGATGAGATGACAGTTTCTAAAATACAAGTGTTGGGAGAATACAGTGCACATAAATATCTGTGAGTTGAGGATAGTCATACCATAAAAGTAGAAACAAGAAGTCCAATCACAGAAGTCCAAAGTTCATTTAAGGAGGTATGGCCACAACTGTGTAATTTCAAAGGAATTCCACACAGCGCAAACAAAGCAACTTTGCTATCTGGCCATTCTTGCAGAATCCGTACCTTTTCTCGTTCTCTGGTTGCAAACGGTCTCAACAACAAATCACAGTCTCGGGGAATTTATTTCCTATTCCAGTTTTCCTCCCAGAAAGTATTGTAATTCTTTATCTCTCAATCCTATGACAGAGGTTCATTTGAAAACGTAGATGCTTTATAATCACTGAAGGAGTATACCAAGTTTGAGATTGCTCTGTAGCACTTTTTTGCAGCAGTTTCATCCATCAAATTGGTTAAAATTAAGCTCCAGGTCATTTAAATAATTGGTTAAATACGTATCTGCAGATGATGTAAGAGGATGCAGTGATAACACAACTGAAGACAAATGCCTTAAAGACATGTGCAGGGGCCAGGCCTAATTCTAGCATGTAAGGTACAGTAAGGTCAATAAAACAAATACACGTGATTATCTCTAAATGCATTGCATTTCTGTCTCCAAGAAATTTTTCATTAAAGGTTTAATAGCGCAGGCTATATAGAAGTAACTGATTTTTTTTTAATCCTTGGTTAAAAGTTAATGCCCTCTAGCCAAGAATCAAGTGCAGCATGTCACTTCTGATAGTATCTACTAGTATTATGAATACTTTTGTGGTTTCCTAGTAGCACTTGTTCACACTTGGCTAAATCAATAAGCAATTTCCCCACACGTATGTAATATACAGTAGCTCTGACAGGAACCAGATGGCTTATTCTGTCTTATTCAGTTTAGTATTTTACAAAAATAATAAGAATAAACAGGACGACTTTTATATATAAACGAAAAATACCCTTTGCTTAATTCCGCTTATGCTACATACTACAGCAATAATAAAGCCAACAGCAACACAAGCCTAACAAGGTAGTGGAGAATTAGAGACTTCACAGACATCGTAATGCCACGCGCTGCAAATAGACAGAAAGGCAAAAGATCATCAGAGGCAGAACATCTGCTGTAAAAGCAAAACCTTCCAAGCAGAGCGTTCAAGAGGCTAGAGACTAAGGCCCTGCTGTTGGCCAGTAGGGGGAACACTGGATATTTTATTGCAATGTGTGAATACGAGGTGATTTCTGAATATTCTCAAAGTGTAAAATCCCTCTAAGGGCCAGCACAAGACCACCCACAGGTGAGGTCACAAGCGCTCTGCCCATACTTCAGATGTTTCTCTGGCATAAAAGTCAACGCATCTCAGTTCAATTCTCTGCCAGCTGAAGCTGACTCAGTATGTAATGGGGAGAAATACATGTATTTAGACATAGTGAAACAAAACCAGCATGCCACTCCAGGTACCACTTGCTTTCTCCTCTATTTTTATATATTCTAAGAAATAAACTCACCACTTGTAGGAGCAGAGGACTGGAGAGGAATTCATGGAGTCCAGACCTCTGATTCCACAGAGTTCAGACCACTCCAAAACTATCCAAATCCCAACTAGATAATCCCTGCATTATCCAAATCAGCTATAGTGGGGAGAGGAAAAAAGGAGGAAGAGAATAATGACACTATGAACCCCATCATGCCCCTGTCTTTTCTTAAACTCTTCCTAGTTCAGCGCTACCCAGCTCAGTGCACATTCTGGGTCTCATGAAAAAGTAACAGCAAGCCCCTGTGCCTCACTTCTCCTTCGACTGACATCAGGGCCCCTCACCTTTGTACTCAAACTTCAGAACTTTTTGCTCCGACTGCGTACGGAAAGTCATCTGGTTTATCCCAGAAAACAACACTGACTATACCCAAGAAAACTGATAAATCCAGTTTTTGCTATCTACTGATCATACAGCACATCCGAGGACCAGAAACTACTTATTACGCAGGCTTAGGTCCAATGTGCGCTCTTGAAGGTCCAGTATTCAAAGTAAGTCTTAAGGCATTCTGAAAACCAGATTCAACTCCTAGGACGGCCTTCCTACTAGATATGCATTGTAACTCCCAAAACATTCAACAGAATGTTTATATCAATTATTTAAAATCAACATAAACATCAGTGGCATTTTTAGACAGACTTTAAATCTTTCTATTAAGCACTACGGAAAGTGAGATTTGTTCAGTTAAAATATACTGGCCATTATTCACAAGAAAGATCAAAGCCCATCATACATTTAAAAAAATAGAAAAACCAGTACAGGCCCATAAAAGTCATGGAAGGATAGAAAAAGAGGGGAATATCAATAAGGAAATCTTTTAAAGCGTCTCTCCTTTCCTTTAAACAACTTTGATAGCTCCCTTGCTCAAGAGCTTGGGAAGTAGTTTAGTTTCCCTTGTTCCTTTCTCTAATCACGTTCAGACAGTCCCAGAATATGAGATGGCTTAATGATTTCCATTACTTAGCTACGTGTTTCTAGATAGCATCACATGAAACCACAGTGAGCACCTCACAGGTAAATGACTGGCAATGACATTTTTACATGGTTATGCTATGCCTGCTCTTCAAAGTGGCAGTAAAAGGTAGAGAAGAGTAATGTGAAAAGGGCTAATTTATTATTATTTTTATTACAGTAGCCGTCAGAAGCCCCAGCGGAGATCTGGGCTCACAGAACTATCCAGCTGACAAACGGGAATACTGACCTACAGGGAAGGAAGCAATTCATTTAGTGCCAGTGAGCCATTAACAGAAGGTGTGAAAACTGAACCCAAATCACATGGTTCCCAAGCTGGTGCTCTTGAAAGGAACAACGCTGCGTCACAGATTTATGCTATTCCTCTTTAAGTACAAGTGGAAAAATTAACAACTCTTGCTATTGGAGATAATCCGTAAGGCTCGTATTTTCCTTAGGTTTGAAGGAAGTGGTGAAGCCTCAGTGAGGGGAGCACAGAGAGACTTGGGAGCATAAATTCCTCTCAACTTTCCTGATGATGTAAGGGGTATTTTAAGAGAAAACAGGTATCATATGTTTGTATATGTTGAGATAAGTATCAACAGCTTGGGACAGGTTGATTATTTTGTTTCTTCATTTGTATGCAATTTAGTAGCGATTGAAACGAACTGCATACACGGTTGGGATGTGCATTACTAAAGCAGATGGATTCTTTGTGTGTGAGAATTTAGCGCTCCAGACTGCCAGCCCCAGAGGCAGCAGTCCTCTCCGCAGCCACCAGGCAGGTGCAACAGCTGGGCTAGCCCCTCCACAGGGCGTTTCTGGCCGGAGGTGGAGGGAACAGGTGAGTCTCTAATTCGTGGTGCGTCTGTCAAAGCTGCTCTTCTGTACTGCACTATTTCCACAAATACTACTTCTTTTTCTAGTTGTGATTCGGTGGATTAGGAATCCAGGGTGCTGGGTGCAACACAAACACAGAAAAATGTTTTCACTCATCCTTTGAGAAGCAATCTGAGAACGGCAAGCGCTTTCTACATAGGCCAGAACACTACAGAGCACTGAATCTTTTCATCTGTCATTAATACAGCTGGATTTAAACTGAAAAATTGGAGGTAAGATCTGATACACTGCCTGGTAGCCATGTCTCCTGCCTTTCAGGATTGCATGCACAAGGATGTATTCAGAATCTATTCCTTCCTGCTCCACTTCTCAGCACGTTTACCTAGCCCCGTGTACCGCACTGCCACGCTACCCAAAGTAGCTAGGTTACCAGCAACAGTACAGGAGCTCCAGCTGGGCTGAACAGCCCTGTTGAAAAGTGATTTTATCAACCCATACCACACCCTATGCACTAAACTGGATGGACACACACAGTGGCATCCGCAAGCCAATTCTTAGGTGCAAAGTGGATTTCCCTGACACACAGCCCAATTATGAAAGGTGCTGCTTGCTTTCCACCGGGTTCTGAGTTGTCTCAAATTTCACCGTTTTTAACAGGATGCTGTGACGACTCAACGTATTGCGGATGGTCATCCACAATTAAAACCGAGTGGATGAACGTTCCACTCTGCCTGATATTTTGTTGCTATTAAGCTATTTTTCTGTTCTGTGCTGTGTGTTAAATGAGTTGATCACACAACGCCCACCAGCACACACGCGCGCAGGGTGGCCGAAATGGGTCCACATACACTAGTGCTCCCCACCAGCATTACAAAGACATTTTTAAGGTCCTTCTGTAATTTTGTAATGGGGGAATGGCACACCTCAGTTTTCACTCCCAGGCTCCATGTCCTAAGTACCTCTGGAGCCCCATATCTGCTACTGCAGACGTAGTACAATTGTACTACATACGCACAATTTTAAAAACACAACTTTAAGATGAGTCTGTTCTAAGGTAGTTTTACATCAAGGGGAAAATATTTCTCCTCTGAGTAACTCACTTTCTCAGGTCTTCGGAGCATGTGGATAATCTCCTAATTGGCATGTTTCACTTGTCACCATGGTGTGCTCATTAAGAGGATTCTCCTGCACCCCTTGCTGCATGGGTACTTGAAGAGATGGCTAGGCAGGCAGTGCAAGGAGAGACCTGGCTGTACTTCAAAGGCAATGGTCAGTGAAGCCCTAGGCACACTTGTGTGTGTTAATTAAGGGGAATCAGGGGTGGTCTGAAGCCTTCAGTCATCCCTGTGGTTAATGGAATATTCAAAGAAGATTGGACACATGGGATGGAGTTTCACGCCTACCCCAGAGATCCCTAATGGACTATATGTTCCAAACGCTCCAAGACATCATCTCAAATATTTCCTAAGTGGATCCCTCATAGCAAAGGTGGAAACATAGTACTGTTAGAATAATGAATATGAATGGTGTGCTGAAGACCGAGCACAAGGTAAATCGGAATTTCTCAAATGCTTCTGAAGCATTGCTACCACAGCACTACTTCTCAGTGTGACTCTGGAAGAAATTATGCTGAAGAGAATTGTCAAAAGCATAGATGCCCATTGAACAATATTCTTCCTTCGTAAATTTTGTTCAATGTGGGTCCTGAAATGGGAATCAGACAAGAGATACTGGGGATCTGCATGGTTGAAAGAGAAAACTTTGTTTAAACCCACCAAACTTAGACAACATGATCAGGACTTACCGGGCTTTTCTACAGTGTTAAAACCATTAAATAGTATTTTGGCTTCCACAGGAGCCTGTACATGCGAAAGGAGATTCAGAAAACTAATTTATAAGACAAATATCTCATTAATAACACAAGAGGAAAAACTTGGACAGAGAAAGACAAACCTTATAACCTAGTCTAACCTATACTATGATATGAAAGTAGAGGTACTCAGCAGATAGGACCAGTCTTCAGCTGCAGTTGAGGTAAATATCACACCCTCTTTGCGCTGTGGTCTCTAGCTGAGAAAAGGGAACATCATTTGTGCGTAAAACTAACATGTTACTATGACAAAACAATGTGTTATGTTTGGTATATAAGCTGAGCAGGAACTGGAACCTCCAGCGAGAGGAAGGAGAGAGAAATTAGCAGTGAGAAGAACAGTCCTTACTGTATTCTGGTTATAAGGGAAGACATTTGAGTCCCAGAGTCCCTGTTCCTTAGCTCAGACGCAAGGTCACACTGATACAGCAATGTCTTCTCTGGTCTAGAACTGCCCCGTGTCATACGAGCTTAGAGCACACACAGTGAGCTCAGCTTTGTCTCCGCTCGCCTGTACAGACCCGCACTTAATAAAATGGAGGGACAATTTAATTACAATTTATCAGGATTTTTACAAGTTGTACAGACAGGCAATTCACTGGGGCAGAGACCATCTATAAGTATATATAGCGTCTGGAATATGGGGTCAAACTCAGCAGCACTTCTAAAATGCTACACCACAATAAACATGAATTATTGTTATGAGAGGCAAAAATGGGAGGAAAATCACAATCAGACTTTTCATGGATAAAGTGGGGTTTTTTTGCTAGAAAATTTAATATAGCCTTGTAAAACATGAGGCGGGAACTATCATTTCAAACTGCCTTTAAAAAGATAAAAACGGACAGCAATAGAGCATTTCTAAGGATCCTTACCATAAAGAAATCAGGCAAGTTCAAGGACCTTCCTTGAAGAAATCAGCTGCAACTCTGAGGTAGGCAAGAAGAGAGGCCAAATAAAAGAAGGGGAGAAGGGAGTAAAGAAATGTTTCACGATAATAAAACATCAAATGGATGAAAAAGTAGAAATAAAAAATCAGAACTGACTCATTGGAAAGGAGACAGGTGGCAAGCAAAGCTTCTAACAGCTCTCTGTTTGATATTCACGCTGTTGTCTGATTCAAAAATGATAATGAAATCATCCCAAGCAAATGCTTTTAAAAGGAAACAAAGCAGACCTTCCATCCACATAATTAGCCATCAACACAAGGAGAGAAGAAAAATATTTAAGTGCCTACCTGAACAAAAAAGAATATTGCAGCATGCTGAAACAAAGCCACCGCTCGATGCACTGGGAAAACCAAGCATAAACACTGGCTTTCAGCGAGATCACAATATATAAATGCTGATTCAGTAAGCATAAACAGAGAGAAAAGTTGCTTTTTTCTCTTTTCTGTTTTTGAAAGCTCTGCAAAGACTCCAGAGTTCAAAGAACAAATTGTGCATGTTGCCTTGCATTTTTGGCAATAGTTTCTTCACTTGAATCATTGCTGTCATAGAAAAAACATGACATAATGCTTTTCTATTTTGGAGGGGAATGATGGTCTTGCAGGTACACTGGTTTTATGGTTTCAGTTTCTAACACTTCCAGAGCCTTCCTAACTGTGTAAAGTCAAGCCCTTATAGCCAGACTGTTAAAGGTATTCAGAACGTGAATTCCCAGTGAAAAGTCTAAGAAATAAGCATTCCTGACAATCTGCCCCCAAATGTGTCTGATAATCATTGAATAAAACACTTAAACACAAGCTTAACCAATCATCAAACAAACACTTGAAACAAACGGCTCAATCTCTAATGCAAATAGTAAAGATGATGCTATTGCATTCAGGAACCTTCTCTGGCAAACTTAACACATATGTATGTCGTCAACTGTAGATGATAATCGTGAAGCCCGCATCTTGACATTCACCTTCAGGAGGCTTGGCAATTGTCTATTTTTAGGCATTTGAAGAAATACAGAGCACCTGCACTTCCCACAAAAGTCAGCCTTGCTCTGATTAATGCAGTAGCTGGACTGGAGCTCAGTGAGGTTATATGAGGATTTAGATTCATCGTATGAAACATCTACTCAAAGATATTCACAAGTCACTTAGATCTCTGATGTACATCTAGTCTTTGCACTAGCGTGAGTATTTAGTCAGCCTGAATTCTCATTTCCCCTCCCATCTCTCTCCGCCTAGATAAACCGGAGCCTTCGCTGTAAACAGCGTCTTACTGGTATGAAGGTGCCTCATAGCACGAGCGCTTAACACCCCTCCACCCGGGAATGAGCCATAGTAAGACAGGTCTGATTCTACACTAAGGGGTGAGGTAGTAAGTTTTTAATTGCATTAAATTAATTAAAACCATGCAAATCTTGTGTTTAAAAAATCCAGAATGATTCAGAATATCCAAAATAACAACTCTGGAACGGAGCCAACTTTTTAAAATGCCAGACCAGGAACTGGTTAACCGATGGGTCCCAAAGCCTTGATTTCATATCTCATCCTCAAATATGAACACTTTAAAAATAACGTCTTGTTCACTGAATGTTTCAACGCAGTTTACCTAAATTAATGAATTGCTGTTCAAATGAAGTAAACACTAGTTTTGTTTTTTATTCATTGTATGACTACAGCTCACTTTATTATGTTTTATCCGGCATGCATTTATAAATAGTTTATATAGGGTGAATAATTATTTAATATATGGTTCAAGAAACGATCAACTGTAATTCTAATATGCAATTATGTAATTATGTAATATGCAATTAATGTAATTCAACCTGCTCATAATCCCATGTAACCTCTTATTTATGTGATTATATCCTGTTCATCAATAATTAAATAGTACTAGTTAAACCACCTACAAAACATACCCTTAATACCACAATAAGTTAGTCACTGTGTGTATTAACTGTGAAATATGGCTAACCTGCAGATTGTCTTATCTACCTGTTCAGTGGATTGTCTTATCTACCTGTTCAGTGGCGATTCAAAATACCATGGCAACAACCAATTGTTGTAAAAACAATAAATATATATGAAAAACAAAAGGGAGGGCTTTTTTCAGTTGAAAAGTATTTCAGCATTTATAACGAGACACTGAAAACTTTGTAATCCTGCCCCTAAGCTGCTATGAAACTCTTCTCAGAAAGACAGAAAGTCCTTTGTTTCAGGAATACGAGACTTTAACGAAATGATATTTTACATGTAAACAAAAGAATGAAAACCCAGTACGACTCTCAACAGAGATGTAGTCCTAAACAAAGCTTACCAGACAGTAGCATATGGATAAAGCAAAGGCTTGAGTATTTAATTGGATAGACGTAAAAATAACCTGACTCCTGCAGAACTCTAATTAAAAAAAAAAAAAAAAGAGGAAGGAAGGAAGAAAGGACCCCTTGAATTAATTCCTTCAGGGAAGTCAGGATCAAATTCTCCTTTGTTATTATCAAGCTTTCAAGAATCTTGGACGATTGGTAAGAACCAAGCTGAGTACATTACATGCTGTATCACGCTGCAGGTAGGATTTAGAGCTTTTGTTGGCCAAGAAGCCTTGATTTAACTGAACAGGAATTCAGCAGTGTAATTTAGAGCATGTCACTGAAAAAATATATTCCTGTGCTAATTTAACTTCATATCCTTGATAATAAGCACACAACAAAACTTAAACATTGCTCTAGTTAGACTATGAAGAAATACGGTTTAGAGACTGAAGGGCTGGATAGGAAAACTTCTGGTTTCAGTTCTTAACGTAACCCCCTTTAAAAACTAGTCTTCAATGCACATCTCCTCTCAGTTTTCAATTTTTAAAGTAGAAAACTTTTGGTCCACATCACATGGAGGGCTTTTTGAAAATACCACCCCAAATCATTTCCTATCACAACATTTTGTAAGAGTTTGGAAATAAATACTGGCAAAATGATGAAAATAATTTCGAAAAGCGATACTGTATGTTCTGGACGTATGAAGCCAGCCCTGGTATTTGATGTATCTGTGTATTTTACACTCCCACAAATGCATTTATGCAAAATAGAAAGCTTTGCACATCTACAGGATGAAAAGCGTATGACCTTCCTGCAAAATAGCTGCCAGGTTTGTAGCATGTTTGCCAAGAAGCTCAAAGGAAAAAAAAAATTCCAAATGTACCATTGCATATTACTCATTTTAAACAGGTGACAACAAAAGTCTGTACCTAAATCATAAATTACTTCCACAATAAGTTATTGAGTGTATGAAAAGGTATTAAGAAACATATATTTTTATTACTATAGGCCAGAAGAACTATCAAGAAGCTTCTAGACAATCTTGCTATTGAAACTTTTGTAGGAAGAACTACGGACAAGAGTCTATTTTACTACCTACTTAGCAGCTGACCCACAAAGGCTATTCGAATCTCTGAACGCCGGTGGAAGTCTCTACACTCCTCTCACTACGGCCTGCTTACAATCTTCTGTTTGTTTTCAGTTAACTTCTGTATGGCTGTTCTCATTTTGAAACCCTGACCTGGACACCCTGTGGCCTGTCCTATGGTCACTACTGTCACCTTCTCCAAGTACAGGTTTTGCCTCCTTACTTCCTTTGTTTATGATGCTTTCTCACCAGTAAGCATTCATGCTGCATCCCAACATCGCCAGAGCCACCAGGCAACATTATCTCCTGGAATTACGATGTAGCACAGCTGAAGTTGTAACCCAGAGACACCCTTGTTGCCACTTCCTGCAGACCGGTATGAATTACAGTGAACCTCACTTGGTTTTTTGCCTCGTTTCACCCATCTGTGAAGGAAGTTCCACTCCACCCATCACCTGAACGTTTGATTGCTAGATCAATATTTGAGGGCCAGAGTAGTATTTGGGAAGTCATTAAGCTATCTTCTCTCTTAAGAAGGTTCTTTATGTGCAAAATAATAAACCTCAATGCCAGATTTGTCACCCTGACGAACTGCTTGCCTTAAATAATTGCTTTTATTACGCTCCTGCTCTTGAATGAGACATTCAGAAGAGCTATATATTTAAGTCGCAAATCAACCTTCTACTTTCTGTTCTGCTGCTTTTTGTTAAGACACACACACACGCGCACCAGTATATATACATCATAAAATAGCTCCCACTGTTAATACTCCCTTTTAAGCACAGTGTTAAGGTTTGTCAGCGGTGCTTTCAAAGCTTGGGTCTGTGCCTTTACTAATCAGACACCAGAAGGGCTCTCTGCACTTGAGAAAGGTGCTCTAACATAGAAAGCAGCACTATTTGACCGAGCCTGCTTTTAACATCCATCCTTCTTTCCTTTCCTTTCCAAACGTTGGCGGCCTGCTGCGCGGCTTGCTGCTGAGGCAGGGGTGCCAGCGGAAAGGGACTGCTGCTAGCGTGGCAGCGCCCTGCGCAGAGACTGCAGCGGGCACGGCGAGCCGGCACACGGAAACGACAACTGCTTCTCAGGAAAAACGCGAGCCTTCTTAAAAAGAAAACCTGTTGGGAGGATTTGAAGAGAAAGCGAAATAAGCTGCACCAAAACCAAGCTGAAATTCAGTAAAAGGAAACTAATCTATCTGAAATAATAAGCTGGCTGCTAACAGCAAAGGTATTGTCACTAAATGAATGGGAAGTTGTGCAACTCCGGTTTATGAATTAAGGTATTGTTTTTATGTGTGTATATACATACATACATATAAATATATATACAGAAATGAACAAAAGTAAAGCTCCGTTTCCATGGAGCTGAATTCAATTGTATGCTACTAGTTTTGCTCCGCATTTAATCATGATTTATACCATTCACAAGCTTTTTTTTTTTTTCTTTTTAATACCAGGCAAGATTACAACTGTTCTGCGAAACCCTAGTTGAAGGAAGGAACTAACACTCGCTAGGAGTAAAGACAAATCATATCCATTCGTTTGCCTGACACACGTTTTTAGAGGGAATAATTTTTTTTCTTTCAAATCCTAGGTATGTCTGATTAGTGATGATCTAAAATGCTGTTATACCTAAAGGACAGAGTGCAAGCCCTTTCAGGTAAGGTTTTATTTTAGAGCCGTGTTCTGTGTCTATAAGGTATCTTACGAAGCAGGACCTCGTCCGTGAATAGGAATCCCAAGTACTGCCATAATGAAAAAAGCAAGAAAAAAGTCGGAAGGTTTAACTCCTGCCTCTGGCAGCCCTGACTGACGTTGTCACTGACATTTAACTGAAAAAAGTATTTTCTATTCACAAATGAATTTCACAAATGAACATTTTCTATTCACCTATAGGAAGTATCTATTCACAATGAAATTTTGGAGACGAGTATGAAAAAACTGTAATCTCCTGGGTTAGGAATGTGTTTGGTTTGTTTTTTTTTTTTTTTTAATGAAAATAATTATCACAGTTTTGCAGATTCAAGTTTAAATGAGTTAAAAAAACCCAACAAACTATTTCTAGGAAAAAGGGTTCAAAAAAACTTCTTTTTTTATTGTCCTGCAATATCTTCCTCCCAGCCCAGCTCTACTGTCCAGGGTACAACCTACGAATAACCTCATGATAAAAATTTAAGAAAATACACCTTGAAATAGATTTTTCAGCTTTTTACAGATCTGCCAGCACCTAGAAAGAGAACATACACCTTATTGTTCCCATTTTAGAGATGGAGAAACAGAAGCATGCGAAATCTGAACTGGTATGCCCAAAATTAAACAGCAGTCCCATGGTGAAGGCTGAATGAAACTCATTATGTGCAAATTCAGGGCCTTGCTTGTTGCTAAAAAGAAGAACCGCATTCTCTTTTTTTGCAGGGCTTTGGCAGCGCAGCAGAGAAGAGGAAAGCTAACGCTCTGTGTACGGCTGCTGACCTCTGTTCCATCCCTCAACTTTCCGCAAAGCGTAGCTAAGTCTGCATCTGTGTGCGACAAGACCTTCTTCCACCCCTACTTGCTGCCTTCCCCGGTCTCCTTTCAATCACTCTGTTGCATTCTGCTGTCGCAAGGACCAATCATTTGATTATGATTTAAGCGGCCAGTAGATTTGCACCATGGGAATCCATTTTAACTGCTGACTTCCCAGTGAACAGTAACAGGCTCAAAAACTGACTGCACTTCAAACTATCAGCTGACTTAGATGAGCGGGTGACCTATAGGACGGATACTTAGTACAGTTTTGTTAAAATAGGCTTACTGGCTCTATGACGACTGATGAAGGAAGGTTATGAACTGTATCGATGGCATCGGCTTCCAGAAGATGAAAACTGCCTGCTTCCCCTGTTTGAAATGATAAGATATTATGATCAACTGTGTAGGAAACACTGTGGGAGTTACGCAAGAGTAAAGAATAATTTTTAAAAGTCCCTAAAAATTAAGCCACTAAGTTAAGAATATGAACACTCAGCTGGATACAATCCCAGGGACATACAAGTAAATATCTGATGAATCATGCAAATTCTTTTTCTACGGCTCTTCAACAAAGTAGAGGAATGGTTAAGAAATGTATAAAATAACAGGAAATCCTATGAAGATTTTAGCACACAGCTCCCACTGATAAACTACCAGGACTTGGAGGTGGCTCAGTATCTCATACCACCCAGCCCCCGAACGGCATTTTTTCTGAGCACCTGAAACAGTGAGAGTAATAGTGTCTTAACACCATCATGGTAAAGGAATGAAAACATTTTAAGAAGGTGGCCAAATAATCTGGGTGGTAAGCCCTACTTTCCACAGCAAGATAAGAAGATACCACTGAGAAGGATCACACAATACCTAACCACATACTTTGGGCAATGCTGAGAGCTAGGTAGAAGGTGGAAAGAAGTGTCTTTTAAGGAGAGAAGAGTGTGATGAATTGAGACAAGGAGAAAGATCTGGACACAAGAAACAGCTCAGAAGTGTTGCAAGAAGGTTTTAAACGGCGCTTGATGCTGCATGGCATTTCTGGTTGTTCTTGACTCCCGAAGGACCTTGAGTGCTGAGCTGGTTCCAGTAAACATTTTGTTCATTACCACACTCTGCTGGCATCAACTTTGAATCTATCTTCAGGAGTTTATCCTACCAATTTTTTAGTAGGAGAAAAAAAAAAAAAACGGTACAATTCCTGGGCTCCTGGGCTCATTTTTTTTTAATTACCTATAACCGGAACAGTTATTACTTCTGTAAAACAAGGCAGACTTGGGATCACTGACAAATACCTTCAATTCATCCTCAGCTCAATTACTGAAATCCTGTATTTGCAGAAGTTGATTATACTTATGCTAGAATGGCAGATATCCTACCAGAGCATATTTTTATGGGTGCATAGTTAACTGAACAAACCATTTGCAATCATATGCCCATGGTAACAATTAATCAAATCAAAACAGCAAAATTCTATGTAGGCTAAGCTACTAACCTACTATATTTGAAAAAAAGGAACCTTTTCTTTAGGCTGTTTTAAAACTAGCAAGCAAAAAGGCCCAACTTCAGAGTTTTACAGCACATATGCAGTAACTTGCTAAATTATGTAGAATAATAAGGGAAACAGAACTTTCAGAATTCCCACTAATCTTAAAATATAGTAACACAATAGTGAGCTTTATTTACAAACAGTGACTTTTGTATACACAAATCTTTCAGTGATTTGCAAAGTTAATGCAAGCTTAATACATACTGCTCTAGTGGTGCACCTTAGCTGCTGTTTCAAAGGATGATAAACTACTACCGTTATTAATGTCATTATCTTGGGGCTGATATCACTAGTTCATTGAAATTAATGCAGACTTTGTCACTGACTTCAATCTATCTGATAATAGGTCTCCATTTTTCTATACTAGCTATAAGCACACAGGAATGCCACCCTGCATTGAACACCAATGGAGAATTCCAACGCAAACTAACGCAGGATCATGAGTTAAGAGACCAGCAGCTGTAGACCTGTGAGAAGCAGAGAGATGCTGCAAAATTGATTACTTCAGCAATTTGGATAAAAATGTATTTTCTATAACCATTCAATTAAAATGTACATTTCTCAAAAGCTAGGAGTGAGGAAATTTCCGTATGCAAGCATCCACATTTTTTGGTGTGTTTTTGTTTGTAACCTCTCTTCGCTGGGATCAATATTGAACTCAGCTACCCTGAACCACACACTACTATGCTTTAAATATCAGAAACTTCTTTCCCTAGGATTTGCTTAATCTCATTGTGGAGAATGAATTATTTTAACAGCTAAACAATTTATTTCTCAACTGTGACGGTTATTAACTGTAGGAACAAAGTACCTCGGGAAGTGGAGCTTTCTCTCTAACTTGAAGTCTTCAAATCATGATTGGGTGACTTTCAGGAGGTACTTTTTAGTCAAAAGAAGCTATCGGTCTTAAAGCGACTGGGTGAAGTTCTGTGGCCGCTGACATACAGGAAAGCAAAACAGATGGCTAATAGCCTCTTTTAGCCTTAACATTTTTGAAATGTATCAGCGTAAAACATCCCCCTCCTTCAATCTTCATTAGACACAGGGGGAATGAAATATATTAAGTTGTGCATGCCTTTTAGTTTTAACCTCTGTTGAAATTCATTCAATCAATGTTAATTCTAGTCCCTTGTCTATTACAGGAAAACAAAGTAGTCTGGACCTTGCTCTCAAAGGCTAATATAATAAATGTTTGGGAGCTAATAATAAACAGAAAAAGGTTAATCAGTTCTTTAGACTGCAGAAGCTTCATGCACATTGGGACTCCTAATGTATTCAGCAAATAATGGACGACAAAGAAAACATCCATAGATTCTGTTTTCAAAGAAAAATTTCTACTAATTCAAAATTGCCAGTAGGTTGCTGCCTCGTCTGATTTGAACAATTTGTGCTCCAAATGCAAAAACACAAGAGGTGCCTTCATTTCCGCATTTCACTTTGCATGTGACATCGATGCGGCATTTTAAATCAAAAGCCTAACATATGATTAAGAGGCTTTCGGAAAGAAAATGATAATGCGGTGGGGGGAAAAAATGGATGAGAAATTTACATTAAAATCAGGCAATTTCATTGCACTGCAGAAAACTACCAGGGACAAGGGAGCACCTGAGTAGCTATGACTAAGTCTCTAATGCATCTGAATATAGTATAGACATTTTAAAAGAACTAAATAGGCACGTGCTAATAACACGCCAAGACAAAGCAGACCACTTCAGACTGGCTGATATACTAGGAACAAAATGGACTCGGCATGAGTCCCTTAAGGCTCTAGATAATACTTTTTTCCCCCTCTGTTATGCTACAGTAGTAGCTAAAACCCCAACCCCATTCTGTTAGCCACTGAGTCTGAAGAGACTGAAAGGCAATCCTCCTCAGCTGACCCTCAGTCTAAGTAGATGGGAGAGGCAGAGACTAGAAGACAGGAGAAACTTCAAAGATCTAAGGATTGGTTTCAACGCTCAAATCCTAATGAAAGTCAGTGTGACCTTGGTCTCATTTTTCCCCTGACAATTTGAAATGAAAGAATCTATCCCAGCTCATACAATAAATTAACAGCAGAGTTTAGACTAGTACCTAAATCTTGGCTTTCAGCCAGAGCTGACCAGGGGATCACCCTGCCTGCCAAATCCACAAAGGGAAAGGGACATCCGCCAGTCACGGAAAAAAGGGTTGAGCTTCCTGTGTAGAAGCTCTCTTCTACGTATTCTTGATTCTTACTTAACTCTGAACTATGACAGTCAGTATGACAAACCTCTATATGCAACTGTTCACGTTTCTTTGGACAAGTGGAAGAGCAGGAAGGATCCAGGGTATCAGACTAAGGTCTAGCCTTAGGTTCTTCCATGAACTAGAGCTGCAAACTGAGAGCAAATTTCAGTGTGCAGACCTACATTACAGGAGAGCAAATGCTTGGGGTGGGTTATGCATAATGCAAGCTTGACGGTATTCCCACTCACATCATTTCTACCTCATTCTCACACATTTCGGAGAGAGATGTGTTTTGAAACTAATTAGATCAAAAGCTGAGAAGATAAGTTTGCACAAACTCTTGGTCAGTGTTTGCAGCATTTCTCCTTCTTAGCAATAAGGATGAAAACAACTGTTATTCAAGCTTGTTTCCAAACTATTTGTAATTATCCTTAATAAGTTGCTCTGTTTTTTTGCCAACTACAGCACAGGGATTATGTTTCTCCCCAGGTGAAGGCCTACCATGTGGGACTAATAAAGGAAAATTATGTTAGGAACAGAGAGACATCTACTTCCACAAAATCTCGGATGAGGCAAGATATTATACATCGAACTAAAATTTTGACTAAAATGTGTTAGTCTTAGGACTTATTCTTTGTGTGTGTGTGTGTGTGTGTGTGTGTGTGTGTGAGACATGGAACACCTGTCCTGACTTTTAGTCCTCCCAAGTACACATTCTATTAAATTAAAAAGATAATGATGAGCCTGAAGAATCATTTTACTCATCTTCACATAATGTGAAAAGTACATGGTAACTGCCTAGCCTTAAGAATGACACTGTCAATTATTTCAGGATAATCAAATAATAGCTGAGAAATGGAGTCTGAATAGGAAGGACGGTGTCAGATGTACAGTTTGCTTGTCATTCATACCAAATTACTGTAGGAGGGAGGAAAGAAAAACTATTTATAACCTGTCAGTCTCAAGAAACCACAATTATGATGATTTAATTAACGCAGGGAGAGGCTTCAGGCAACCACATGGTTCTAAGTTTTAAAAAGCAGGACACTTCAGGACCAAGATGATTTAGAACGTTAACAAAGGCTAGTTGAACCCAGGCAGAAGTTTGATGGCCTTGCTGGTTCCTTCTAAAGCATCCATCAAGGCACAAAGATAATCCAAATGGATGTGTTAGTAGAAGATGAGAGCAGTGAAAAATCATCTGAGGTTTCAGAGGCCATCACACAGAAGAAGGAGCTGACTTTTAATAAGAACTCAGTTTGAAAATGAGCAAAAACACACAACTCAAGCCTATTCATCAAAGACATTGCACACATCTGAAAAGTTTGGGGGGGAAAAAAAAAGTTAGGATAAATTAGAGAGCAAGGCACTATGAGTAAAGACTGACCTTCCCATGGAGAACTTTTATTTGGTGACAAATAAATCTTTCTCTGGCCTGCTGCCCAGGAGTGAATTTTATCCTGTATACAGTCTGATCACAGACCACGTGATGGCCTTTTTACTATACACGATTGCGAGTTGGAGTTCTCCAACAGACTATTGTCAAAGTTTTCTTAAAACCTGGAGTCCTTGCTAGTCAACTCATCTCCTGTAAACAAACAGCTCTTCATGTCGCTGTTTCCTCGTCCTATGCCCTGCTTGTTCAGATTATCCATCATGTCCTATTATTCCTGGCACGGACTGAGTTCTACAATATTTTCATACAGCAATTGAACCCGGAGATGTCAACTGCTACTCAAACACAGCGATAATAATAGTACTACTACCACAACTACATTGAGCTTACCTTTTTTTCCACTTTGCATTGCATGCTTTTTTATTGGATTAAAATGTAAGCAACATGCAGGAGAACCCTACTTTTTCCACACACACACAAAAAAAGAAATGTCAGTGTACTTGATTACTAAGAAAAGCAGAGTTTATGTCGAACAAAAATAATTAACCTTTTGCTATAAACCAGGTTATTTCATTTTCTCTTATATAATCGAAAACTGGAGACTGAGATTGCCTTGTGGATTTGTATCTGCATGCAATAAGAAACACTGCAAACACCTTTTTTGGAATATACCGAAAAATCTTTGTACATTAGATAATTTCTATGCTCTGCCTTTTGCAATGAAGGACATGCCACGTTCCCATAGCAGATACAATATGCAGTGACTCTTAAGAACTTCCTAATTTTTCTCCTGAAAGAACACTTTGGTAGTGGAGCTGAAATGATCAGACAGAAAGCTGAAAGCTCTTACGTAACAAAAGAACTTACGAATTTCAGTAACAAAATCCAGACTCATTTAGTGAGGTCAGTTTTCCCCCGTTTAAGTCTTCATACAAACAAAATACATACCCATACAAGCACACAGCAACAACAATCACCTCTGACCATCAACAGACTGGTTATGCTATTTTTCCCCATAGGCTAAGAACAGAAACATTATTTTTGTTTCTATTTTTATGCATTTTGGAGGCAATTGCATACTGCAGTGACAGGGAAAGAACAGAAAGAGAATTGATCTTTCACAGCAAAGGGTTGCTGCCTAAGATTTTGTGATTTGTGTGATGCAAGAGGTAAAATGAAAGAGTCACGATAATCCTAAGAAATGTATTTTCTACGTTTCTAGAAGCCAGCTGAAAATTTCCTTTACATTTATTTTTAAAGATGACCAAAGTCTATCTGAATTGTTCAAATTCAGCCCTGCTTCTCCAGCTTATGTCAGAAGCGTTCATACAGGCTTCTGATTCCTCACTGGAATGGGAAAAAGACTAATGCTAATTATCTGGGATCTGACTAAGAGCTATCATCACTACAAAGAGGTTGCAGGAATAAGCGTACACTAGAGTTTAATGTTCAGAACTCTTTCGCGCAGAGCTGAAGAAGCTAAAGCAAACTGAACACCTTCCAGCACCTTACCATTTCCCTGCCTCTGCAGCAGAGGCCTGGAATATGACTTAACTTTCCTACTGCCCCCTCCGCCCGCCTTCTGTCTTCAAGCTTCACTTAAAACTAGGACTTATCTTTTTACAGCAGGTTGTTCCAGTCCACACACTGTGATACCAGGAGAAACACTGAGATACATATTAGATAGGTCAGTCTTCCCGATCACTCTAGCTTAATTTTTGGATCTTAAGCATTTACATTTCAGTTTACTGCACCAGGTCTCAATTCAGCCCAGAGGCTCCTGCCTGCCACCAATACAAACCCCGGAGACGAAAGCAAGGGAAGCTGTAGTGAAGCAAAGGCCCTCACAGTCTCTCCTAAACATCTTACAGAGGAAGCCACTGCGGGTCAAACTTTACTAGGTGCAAATTCAGACACTGGGCACAACCAGGACAACAAAACGACGAGGGCTCATCAGATAAAACCGAGGTAGCTGTTTGAGCAGCAAACGCATGGAGTGGAGGTGCACTGCGTAACTGGAAGAGCGCAGAGGTCTGATGATGCGTGAAACAGAAGCTTAAGGACGCAAGCAGAGCCGATCAGTGCAACGCACTGTAGGTATAGTCCAGAATTTTGCATATGACACACAAAAGGAGGAATCGGAGGTTTCATGTGGTAGGGCTACTTGCATTGAAGCGTCTCCTAGTTTCCACTGTATGCAATAATATAGAGAAAGAGTCCCTGCTGCAAAGAGTTTATGATTTCCATAGGCAACGATGAAAGAGAAAACCAGAGGGGCAGAGAATGAGGTGATTTCCCATATAGCAATACCAGGGAAGAGTAAAATTCCCAAAACACCAGTTCTTCCTTATTTTCAGCTCCCCAGAACTTAAAGGGCGCTTGAGCACACAGATGTTGTCTTGGATCACTTTTACTATGTAAATTTAGATATTCAACAGTGTTGCTGACCTGGAATTTCTTTTTCCTATAGCGAAGGAAAGGTTTGAAAAGTAGTTTCAGTTCTTTATTAATTTCTTTTTAATCTGTAATGAAAGGATTTGAGCCATCAGCCCTGGAGGATGGACACCTACTAAAACAAATCTTGATCTGTGGGAAAAGATCTACATTCTGTTTCTTGATTAGTAACTTGGGACAAGTTCCTCATTCCTGTGCCCCAGTTTTGCATTTCTGAAAATTAGAATAATGTTACTTACCTAGGGTGTTTCGAGATCTATAGATTAAAAAGCACCATGCAGAAAAGTCATCTTTTTTTTTTTTTAAGCTACACAAAGGATAAAAAACAAAGAAGAAAAAGTTCAAGCATACTCGCAAAGTCCTGTCGTTTTCCGCGTGAGTTGGCCCTTTGCTACAGAGACAACCTTAGACCACAGAGCTTTTAGGAAAGATTTTCCGGCTTGCTAGCATCTATGAACTTCTCATGCCCTTGCCAGTAACATTTAAATGTCTGTAACAAACCACAAAAATAAAAATAAACACCCTGCCTGCACATACCAGTGTGTACTTGAACTAAGAAACGAGGCTAGCTAGACCGTACCACAGACAGTGAGGGATTACAGGTGACTGGCATTTTCCGACCTTTCTTGCCTTCCCCGTTCTTGCATGTGCAGCAATTCCCATTCAGGTACCCCTGACAACCGCAGGGCTGATACCGTGTTCCTTCTACCAGGAAGAGCTTTCTATTTCCTTGTCATTTATCCATGTGATTTTAAAAAGCAAAGACAAACAAATCTGTTAGGCCAAGAAACCAATGTTCCCATATACTAACAACCTCCCGCCCCTACCATCTTCCTTCCTTATGCAGAGTACACTGGCTCCTAACAAAACTGGAATTTGCAGCTAGGCAAAAGCAGCAACAACTCCCAGGAATTCCCTAGGAATTGATCCAGTCATCTTTTTGTGGAGACAGCGAGATCTACAAGCAATCTAAGCTTATTTGGCTGCAGAACAGGCAGATGTGATGAAAGCTGATTAGTGTCAAAAATGTTTACTGCTGCAGCCCATCTGTGCTCAGTCCTGAAATACCTGGCTTGAAATGACCAAATACCAGGATGTTAGTGTGCTATAAACACAAATCACACAGGAATTTTTCATGTCAAAATTTCTACAACACAGATAGCATGACAGAGGGCTGCACATTTCTTTATGCCAAGAAACTCTTGCTGCTAAAGCACACAGTCTCCTTCCTGAAGAGAACAGGTAAATCCATCTCAATGAACCTTAGTCCCAAAGCTTTGAAAAGTATAGGACTCTTCTACCAGCATCAGCTTGTCTGCTAAAAGGAGTATGTGTCTAGGGGCATCATTGTCAAGAAGCAGAGCAAACCGGCATGTACGCAGCTCTGGTTAGTTCCAGCATCCACGCTAGCTCAGATAGCTCTATGCTGTAACAGGCTGTGGAATTTAGGTAACAGCTTTAACATGAAGAATCAGGTCAACCTTATTATTCTGGAGAAGAGTCTGAACAACATTTCTAGCAGCAGGATACTTGCTAATAAGATTGTTTGTCTCCTTCAAAGTGAGATTTGGGGGTGGGGGGGGGATTTTTGTATTTTAAAGAAAAAACAAATGAATAGGTTCAACAGATAACTCCCTATTTCTATTAGCACTCTCCCTCCTGGCATGAGCTACATAATGTACTAAAATTGATCTTTTTTTTTTCCCCCTCCTTAAAATCCTGGCAACACATCACAGAGTTGCCACAAAAGAAAAAGAAGGGGTGAGAGAAAAGGAGAAAGGAGATGGAGAGGGCAAACTCTGTCTGTCTCAACTCTAGCAACACAGGAATCTTTCTCACGGCCCAGGCAATGATTAGAATAGGAATACAAGTATTTTCTTCTCTTGTACAAAGCTTTGGCAAAGCAGCGTCCGCTCTATTCCATCAGTACTCACTGAGCAAAATACCACAAACTGTAATGTTTCTAGCAAGTGGCAAAATTAAGGGAAGTAAAGAAAGAGGTGATGGGAAAGGAGGGAGGATGAATTCCATCAGCTACCCTCCCAGCCCATGGCTGGCTATTGTACTGGAAAGAGGATGACTCAGTGCAATTTCCAAGTGCTCTCAGTTACTTGTCAGCTTCCGAAGGAGAGTGGAACACATTTAATGGCTGCGACACGGTTAGGAAAGTCTCAAGTCTAACTGAAGTTTGGGAGATGGGGCTTCGGCACCTTCCTTTGCCCCTAACTTCTTGCATGATCTCAGGCGAGTCACTTTTTCAAGTTCTCAGCAGCACCTGTACTACGTAAAGCCAAATTTCAGATGAGCTAATCTCCCGCCCAGGCACCTGATTATGGACTTAATAAGACTTTCAGAAACGTTCAGCCTCCTCCTGCAGCTCCTTTTGGAAAGTTACAGCCCGGCTCTCAATTGCTGCTGATGCACAGCCGGCTGAGTCGTTCCAGAAATACGGTCAGTCACTTAGGTAACAAGTATCTTTGGGAAATGTCACCCTTTTCAAGTGCTGAGCCCCGGAAAATTTGCTCCTGGGCATTCATTACTACAATACTAGCAGTTCTAGAGCACAGCTTTCTATATACTGACAATTTTTGCAATAACAAAGTCTTAACTCTAACGAACGTAAACCTCTACTGTTGGCCCCAGCCCTGAGGAAATTTCTAAAATTTACCTCCTCCTCAAACCTCTGACGGGCCCTATGCCCAAAAGGTTTCACCTCTGAACCATTCCGGACTTATTTCTTTCAGATATACCGTACTGAGGAGAAGCACCATCAGCTTAGCCTCTGTTTACTTTCCCAATACAAACACAGAGCTTATGATGAAGTTTCGCTGTACTCACCCTCCAACTTCCATCTCCAGCAGAAAAATGTGGTCTTTCTGTAATTGCAGAAAGGTGGGAAAAGAGAGGCGGAGGAGGAATTGCAGCCTAGCGGGATATGGGAAAGCTAAATGTCCGTTCTTAACGTTCCAGATCAGAGGCGCTGGCAAGCGGAGCCCATCGCTTCCGCCGCAGAGTGACAACAACGAGCTATCTAATCAACTACTGCTCCCCCTACCCCTCACTCATCTTCTTCCATCTTCCTTTCTTTGTAGTACACTATCTGTAGAATCACCTCCCATTTGCATTCTCCCAAACTATGCAAAGCTTACATACCTCTGCCATCAAGCCCTTGCTATATATCCCTTATAAATATAAGGCCAATTACCACAGGAAAGAGTATCATTGTCTTAAAAAAAAATTCTACCAAATCACCGAGCGATTTCTCTCTCACGAGGCTGCGCTTCCCCAGAAGCTCATGCCTAACCCTTGGGCAGCCCTGCCAAAGCCAACTTGCAGAAGCATGAAAGCCCACGCAGAACTGGAACCCTGGACTAAACAGTCTCTGGGCCATAGTCAGTATTTTGTTTTTTTCCTTTCTGCATCTTGTTCAAAACAATATAGCAATGGTGTTTAATAAATAAATAATAAACACCACTGGCATGTCAACATTTCCTTGTAAATTAAGCTCAAAAGGAGGGAGGTCAACAGTAGCCCACCATGTTTGCATATGTTACGCTCCTTTACTGATCTGTTTTTTCCCACTGGCAAGAGAGGAGGAAGCAGAACTCAAAGTTAACATGATTTTGTGTGACTGATTTAGCATGTACGAACAGAAGTGACAACTGCCCTGGTTTTCACTCCAATGAAAAGCACAAGCGCCATCACAGCAGAGATGTACTTACATGTGAACAGGTGAGCTTGTTTGTCAAACATTCAGGTACGGTTAGACATCGAGAAGTGAATGTGTAAAAAGTAACATCATGGGGTCTGTGTCAATTGTCTCTCAAAGGGTTTCACATCAACTGTCCTCAAAAAAGGATGTTCACTTGTGCGCTTGGTTGGTTGGTTTTTTCTTTTATAATTGCCAGCCTGAGAAACAGTGGACGAATAACCTTCTAGCAAAAAGGAGGAAAATGTCTTGCAGCAAAGTTCCTTTTCCCCACATAACTTCATAGTGTGCTATATGCAAATATTTTGTGTGTGTGATATGTATGACATACACAATATTTCAGCTTGTTTGTGAACTTGCCTTTTTACCGCTCCCACATCTTCAGCAAATGTACAAATAAACATGAAAGAGACAGAAAAGAAGATGCACATGCACAAAGCAAAGCAAACAGCAAAATGAGGTAGCAGCAGTCTGCTAACTGGATGGTGAGAGCCAAAATCATAAGCATCCAGTTATTTTACAAAGCCTTGCCAAAAGACTAAATAGAATACCATGGGCCAGGTGTCAGTGATTATAATCCCACTGATGCCAAGAGAATTACTCCTATTTACAACAAGTCTGACTCTGGCTCTCTGTCTTTAGTACAAGAAATAATTCAAAAAGCATGGACCTGAAAAAGCAGTACTGCAGACTGAACCTGCCACTCCCCTACTCGCAGCGCTTTAAGACCCAATACAGCACAGCTCTTAAACACCTGGGCTGCTTTTTTATATGCTAGAAACCCCACTGAAGTTAAAAAAACAAAAAAAAAACTGTTTACATGCTTAGCTGCTGTGAAAAACGAACCGGAATACCTAAGCTTGCTGTTTCAAAGGATGTACTACCACAGAAAAAAGTGGTTTATCTCTGAGATGAGCTGGACACTTCTAAAAACAAGATCAGTACTGTGAAGTAACAAGCATGCCCACACAACCCTAGGACACGCTCAGAAACCATTCATTATCACCAACTTCCACCAACAGAAGATCTTCAGGAGTCTTTCCCATATTAAAATGGAATTAAGCCATAATTTCTTTCCCGCAAGACAGACAAGTTTTTGAACCCATAAGGTGCTTACAGAGGAGAACAGGACTGGGGGGGGGGGGGGGGGGGAGGCAGAAGACATCTGAAGGCATATATTGATTTGAAAAATATTAATGAAAAAGTAGAACCAATAATAAGTTGAGCAATTAATTCTGAAAAACCCTCCCCTCTGCCTTCATTTTGATAGCCAGACATTCTTCGCCCCTCTAAACAGTCTTTTTTCGGGAAAGCTCAGTCTGAGCACAATGAATGAGCCAGCCAGACCTATAGGAGGACGGCCCTGAGCTATGCCTCACTCATACGAAGCAGTAATTTTTCAAGAGGTATGTATGTCTGGGTAAATTAATTATTAATAATGAGGTGTTCCATTTTCTTCTTTTCCCCAGTCATAAAACCTTTTCACTGCTAAAGATACTACAAAGATTTTTTCATACAATGTGTAAGTACTGTACAGTGCATATCTATCCTTTTACAAGTGGAACCTTGTAGCTATGGAGACGAAGAACGTTAAATCCAAGCTGACGATAGTATTTCAGTGGGGGCTTATGGTTGTTACACGTGTCTTCAATGATTAGCTGCTTTATGTCTCCTGAAGTCCTCTGTGCTAATAGCCAGTGGATAACAAATGACCATGCAAACGCAGAGTGTACTTTCTAGCAGTCCCAGTCTGGACAGCACTGTTACATTTAATACAGTTTTACTGATTTATACCACATCCAACAATCCCACAGACAGCAGGAAACACAGCGTGAGTTCAGCAAACTTAAGCATCAGCTTAACTTTACATCCCCGAACAGGGTAACTGAATAAAATTGATATTGTACTTTAATAACACCTGAAAGCTTCAGGGGAACTGGGGTCCCCTTGTCCTTAATGCTGTATATAACAATCGACATTCGCATGAAGAAATTATGCCATATTGACCTTCTGTTACTAGACCTGGAAGGGCTCTTCAACTTCTTATTTGTCTACCATAGCCCAAGTTATCTGAATCTCACTCTCCCAAACAACATCAGACATACTGTATCTTCTGTGCACTAGGATCACGATTCAAATTCCATTACAGATTATGGCTACATTTGATGGACTTTTCAATTCTGACACAGGGATTCAGCTGTCCTCCAAATCATATCAGTGTAAATTAAACAGCATTTTATTGAAGCTAATGAAACTTCAGTGGTGCTAAACCTGAGCAACAAGGAGACAGCCTTTAAGGTCAAGTGCCTGCTCCCTGTGACATCCAGTGAAACGCAGAATAAATGTTAGTGTCAGATATTTCTCTCTTGTGCGGCTACAGAAAAAAAAAAGAAAAACTTCATTCACATGCTACTAATAGAAATAACAAGGGTCTTTGTTTTCGAAGATGATACTGCTCCAGAAAAAATAACCCCAAATCTTTTGCTTTTACTTTGTTTTCCCCCAGCTCTTTGGGGTCCAAAATCAAGTAGGGATTTCAGGTGCCAAATCTAAGACACCTTAAAGATGCCCTACTTTCAGAAAGTGCAAAACATCCACCTTTCAGGAATCAGGATCATAGAACTGAAGCCAGATGAACGCTACTCCATTTTAACACAACCGTCATACTGCCCGGCTGTCAAAGACATTGGTCAAACCTACTGTAGTCAAACCTAACCTGAGGAAATGGCTATGGATAAATTTCAACAGGCCTATAAACATTCTCAGGCAGGACGTCCACAACCAAGGAAGCAAAATCCACCACAGTCCCCTAACACCACGTCACATGCAGGGTTAAATAAAAAGTACTGAAATGTAATCATGCAAATCCTCCTTACAAGGCATAAATAAGCAATATTCAAAAGTAAAACCATTTCTTACACACACTTTAATAGAGAAAGAGTCATTTGCCACACAGCAGTGAAGAAGAATGGTATTTTCTTGGCAAAGCTGAAGCATAGACAACAGAAACAACAAGGGCTTTCCTATTTGTATTTTCCATGTACTTACTGAGGGAAAACATGGTCTCTGTGTGTGTGAAACTATTAATTCCCATAGAGTTGTCTCTCAAGCTAAGCCTTCATTAATATCTGAAAGTTCACACGAAAACAAACAAACAGAAAAAAAAAATTCCCCTCTCCCAACCTAGATATTTGCAAATGTACTGTTTGAATTATGTCCCCCACAAGGTTTAAGGTCAGAAAACCTAATGAGGAAGCATGTGTGTTCCTACTTAGCCAGTGAAACAAGTGCCTAACTCTAAGGTTGTGCTAAAGTCCTGTGGTCCCTAGATTTATTCTTGAACTGAACAGAAAAAGCAGAAAATCTTCTTGGCATTATCATTAAATTGATCAGAAAATCCTTGAGATTTGACAACAGAGTAAAGAGGTTTCCATATTTATTTTTAAAGCAGAAAAGATTCTTAAACTCCTCTCTTTCTACCACTGCGTAAAAGATGGGACTCTTCTGAAGCCACTGATAATACAATGGGTGCAAACGAGAGGAGAATAACCCTCTAACTGACTTTATCATAGCTGTTTACTTCAACTTAATGGCATTCTTGGTAAGTTTGAACTGCTGGAAATAATCACGGTCACGTCCCCGATTGTTATAATTTAATGAGAGAACCTCTCACACTAAGCAAACCCAAAAGCAAAAAAGCTCATTTATCTTTCTAGTGATTAAGAGACACCTCAAGATCTTCAAACATTTACCTCTCCTTCCCAGGAGCTGAAATGGTTTTAGGAGGATCATGGTTCATACCTCACATTCCCTGGAGCCGGAGATAGTATATGTGCAGGGCCCAGATCCATTAACGGATACATCCATGGTCTCAGAGTTTGTTGGCTTGTAGTCCACGTAATACTCCTGTAAAGGGGAGTTCATTTGCCTTTCAGACTCTCTGGCCTTTTTCCTTCGCCTCTTCATGAGAGAGTGCTGCTGGAGCTGTTTCATGCTGGCTGGATAACGCTTCCATGACACATAGATAACCAACAAAATCATGGCCACGGAAAGGAAGAGGGCCACGCTCCCAGCAATTATTTTGTGAAAGGAAACGTGCTCATACTCTGGTTCCACTCCGGGTGTTGGGAGGTCTGCAGAAGTGGTTGGCGTAAGAGATGTTGGTTGATTGCTTTCCAGTTTGGAAATGGTTGGTTTAGGAATAAAGACAGGTCTCTGGGGGGTTTTAGGTGCCTGATATGATCTCTCAGTAACCACCACCTGGATTTCAGCACAGATATTATATGTTTCCACAGCATCGCTCACCTTTTCACCCTGGATATGTTTAGGGCCTGCACATATCATAGTGCTTTCTTTATTTCCCTTGAAATTCTTAAGCCAAGTAAAGAGCGGGCAAATGCTTCGAGTACATTCCCACATATTTCCAGACAGAGTGATGGAGATGAGTGAGATCCACGTATTGATGGTCTCCTGAGAGATATTGGTGAGCTTGTTGGAATCCAGGTTCAGCTTTTGCAGGTTGGGGAGGCATTGGAACGTCCCAGGCTCTATCCCTGTGATGTCATTTCCTGATAAATCCAAGTTATGCAAGGAACTCCAAGTCCATGTTAACCCTTGGCTAACAGACCGAATCCTATTCCACTGCAAATAAATGGAGCGAAGGTTGAAGAGGCGTGGAAAGTGGGCAAAATTGATCTTAGAAAACTGGTTGTGCTCCAAATGGAGCTCTGTCAACTTCAAAAGGCCAGCGAAAGCATTACGAGATAAGCTCCGCAGGCGGTTGTAGCCCAAATCCAGAAAATCAAGGTTTCGGCAATCTTGGAAAACTCGGATTGGCACTGTTTTCAGTGAGTTGGACCGCAAATGCAAGATCAAGAGTTTACGAAGGCCCTTAAACTGCTCAGATTGCAACACCTGCAACTTGTTGTAAGAGAGGTCCAGATTACGGAGGTTGGGGACTGGGTGAAATGTTTTGTTGTGCAGATGGGTAATTTTGTTGGAGCTTAGAATTAATTCCTTCAGCCTGCGGATCCCCTGAAACGCATCCTCATCCACGGAGCTGATGTAATTATGGTCAAGATAAAGCCATATGAGCTGATTCAGGCCCGCAAACTGATTCGATTTAAGCTTCTGAATGCTGTTGTACCGTAACGATAAGCCTTGAGACCCTCCAGAAATATTCTGAGGGATGTCTCTGAATGCATGAGATTCACAGTAAACAATCTTGCCATCGCATCTGCAGTTCTTGGGGCAAGCTCGCTGAGCCCCCGCAAGAATAACAAACAGCACCATAGGAAGTAGCACTAACACCACACTCATGCCTCTCAGCTGTTTAATTAAATGGAAACCTACAATATTAAAAAGAAGACAAATGTGCATTATAAAGCTATTAAAATAAATCACCAACAGATTACTACCATCACTGGGCTTCCTAACAAAACATTAGCAAAACAGTGGATTTTAAAGACAACCTGTTTGCCTCCTTTCTTGCACTGTTTGCTGTATAAATGTCTGTGCTTTAAGTTTCTGGCTTGCCATCTCTCCTACCCGCACCATCACCAGTACTACTCTTGTTATTCAATTACTTTTGTGTGATTTATGATCCCTTAGAAGGACCAGCAGCCTGTTCTCTATTCGCTTGTTCTCCTGTACACCATCTCTCAATGTAGCTGGTATATCCTTATCGCTAGATGCTGAGGTTTTAACAATAAACATATTTGTCAAGTCATTGTGCTGAATGCTCCATAGTGCTGGAAAGGAAATGAGCCAAAGCTTTTGGTATTTACGTGCTGTTAAATGTTCCCTTAATAAAAGCAACTACAAGTTCAATTCCACTCAAAATTACTGCAAGGAGTACAAAGCAAAATCAATTTATCATCAAGTTTGACCCACCTTTAAATTGTGTACTTATTGTAAAAAATGAAGCTATAAGTAAAGGCTTTACTTTTTGCATTGGGTGATTCTGTTTTCAGAGTAGGTTTAAGTTACTCATTATTTTCATGTACCTAAAATATATAAATAGATGTACAGAAACAACGTTCAAATATTAGGGAAGCATACCATTTAACACTAGCATAGGACCTCAATACCTAGATATTATTAATAGATGTATTACTTTAAAAAGGATCATAGTCTTATCACATATACATACCAAGTTATCTACATACAGCTGTCAAAGTCTAAGCATTTATTACTTTGTATATACATTTAATATATTGCATGCAAATATACATACAAACACTTACATACAAACAATGCCTTAAGAGCAGCAAAACGTAGAAAGTTTGAAGGGGTCTGTTTGCATGTCAGCTCCCCTCTCTCTTCTACAGCTCTACTCATTTTAAGATTTGCCATTTCAGATGTCAAGTTTGTCATATAGTACCCATGCTGTTATGTGAGGACAGTCACATTTTCCACATTCTTTGAAGAATTATTGGGGGGGGGGAGGGGGTGGGATCCAACACACATAAACACACTTTCCTTAGTCTGTAATAATTTTAGGACTAATGCCTCTGTCCAGAGTTGCAGTCCTGCTAAGAATTGAGGTGCGTTCTTCCAACAAAAAATAATTTTAAGGGCCAGTATCTCCTCTATAAATAATTATTTTATTTGTCACTCATGCACACACACACGCTCTCTGTCACTCTAAACCTATCTTGTGCTGCAGTTATTTTTTTCAGTTTTAAACCAAGAGGCAATCAGTAAAATTATTCCTAATCTAAAATGCCCCGACTGTATGTCTCTGCCTTCCACTTTAACGGTTAGGTTCTTAATTTAAATCCTCATCTTTTGCTACTGCCTATGCGCCAGCAGCAGCCGGCTAGAAATATGTTCTGACTGCTATAGACTTTGGGGGTGGGGGAACGAGGGAGGGAAATCAACCTGTCACACTTGAGAAAATAAGACTGGCAAATGCCTGCTGGAAATCTAGCAGCTATATTAGGGGTATCTTTTCAAAGAGCAAAGGAGCCTTTTCAAAATCACCTATACAACAAAATCATCCCCTCCTCCTCTGCTTCCCACTTGCTGCAAAGTGTTAACAATCCTTTCTGCCAGCCTGAACAATATCTCTACAGGCTGATCTAATATGAATATAAATCCAGATGAGACGTTGTGGGAGCATGCCTCATGCATATATGTACTTGTCTATATATGCGCAGGTGTGTGGGTGGGTTGCACAGACAGGGAATGTATTCTCTACAGTCCTTAACTTGGTGCATGCATTTACAGATTAATTACCTATAAAACCACTGCAGGAGGAAAGGTGTGTGTGTATAGGGGGAGGGGGCATATATGATCTAAAAATACAATAGCAAGCAGAGTGAGTCACCTGGCAAAGGAACGCACTGCTGCTGTTTAGACTGCTTCCCCCTCTTGAGCAGCTAATAATCCAACTGAAAAATACAACATACAGCTGCAGCCGTGCTAACAAACAAACAAGAAAAGTTCACTTACCCATCCTTTTGTCATCAAAAAGCGTCCTCCGTTTCCTCTCTCCAGCTGTTTTCTTCTCTCTCTTTCCTTTTTGCTTTCCCTTTGCCTCTCTCTCTCGCTTTTTAAAACTGGTCTCTTCTCTTCAAACCATCAGAACCTTCATGTCACAGCACGGTTGCCGCTCACGTCGCCGCCATCCAGCGTGCCTGCCCGTAACCCACACAAAGTTCCCTAGAGAGGACAAGCAAGAATTTTGGGGATGAAGAAGGGAAAGGACAGGGAAGGGGCTGGGGGTGGGGAAGACAGGACTAAGGATGGAGGGGGGGAGGGGGTGGTAGGAAGGGACTCTACGCTCTGAGAGCCATTGTGTAAGTCATCAGAGAGCCATCGGCACTAATTGGCAATCTGCGAGTAGAAGCTTATAGCACACCGGGAAGGTAAATCAACTTCTCTGGGAGGAATACAAAAACCTTTCCCAGTACCTAGCATTTCTTAGTCTGCTGCCTTTTGCCATTCCCAGACACAGCAATCCATCCTCCAGCTTTCCGGTTCTCGAAGCAAGCAGGCCTCCTGTGCTGTGCAAGACCCCAGTTTAAAAGCTATGCAGGATAGGTTTTCTCCATCCAGCCGGTCAGGTTTCAAGTGTTTTGTA
Organism: Struthio camelus; assembly: GCF_040807025.1. Taxonomy (NCBI): domain Eukaryota; kingdom Metazoa; phylum Chordata; class Aves; order Struthioniformes; family Struthionidae; genus Struthio; species Struthio camelus. Next base: position 3,620,764 of record NC_090968.1, on the reverse strand, counting down.
GCTGTGCTGAGAGGTAGCTCCTGTCTAATTCGGGAGGCTTTCCAGAGAGCGATGCTGCTTTGGAGCTCGTTGGTGCTAATGTTCTAGTTTGTGATACACTGAGTGCCCTCCACTGGAGAAAACAGATCACACATTAAAGACATGAACAAGTGATCCTGTCATTGCTATGCAGACTTTCCTCTTTCAGAAAAGAAAATTAAAGACACAGTATTGCCTTGCTCACCATCATCCCTCCCCAGACCCCTTCACCTTCCCTAGCTTATTAAATGTTTGTATTGTGGATTTTCTTGCAACGAGTGTAAAACAACACATAAAACACCTGTTTCCCGGGTATTCGGCAACCTGATCTTTTTCTAATCCACCTGACCTGAATATTTTTCTCATGCGCATTACAAACTGTTTTTATTTTCCCTTATTCACTGGGTGAGAACAAGAAAAAGAACGCTTGCAGACTAAAAACGAAAGTCATGTTAAGGGTTGGGGGGCATGAAATATATAAATGGGCATCGTCCACATAAAAGGAATTTAATTAAATGCATCAAATCAAAACGTAAACACTGAAAACAATGTTGGTTTTTTTTTGGTAATTTGGCTAAGTGCTTTCTGTCAGAAACATATAAAGCTCAATATATAATGCAGAGCTGGCGATGCATGATGACTGACACCTTTTTTCTTCTAAATCCCTCTTCTCCTCCAGCTCTCCCCCAGGCACAAGCTGGAACTCCTAGCAGACAAACAACAGTGCTGTTCCGGATTTCAGCAGGCTTCAGCCACACACTTTGCAGCGTGATCTAGGATATTACGCTTGCACAATGTTTCACCTCCTGCTATTTGTCTGGTCAGCTTACTAGGGCTTGAATTAATTCACGCTCAGTTGGGATTTGGAGCAAGTGCAGTCCCGCACAGCGCTCCTCTGAGTTAGTTCGGGTTAGCCCCGTTAACCAGAAGCAGAAGCAGAGAAGACGCCTCAGTGGAACCCCACACAAACACACAGGTACACAGGTTTTGGTATCAAAGCAAAACTCAGGCATCCTACTGAGCAGCACTGGACTGTATCCCAGCGTTTTTAACCCAGCTTACAAAAGCTTATTTATTTGTGCTGTCGGTCCAGCTGCTCCCTCCTCTCCCTGTCCTACATAGACGTCAGGTATTTCGAAAGCAACTCCCCACCCAGATCTGAAGTGTAGATGCCAAACTAGTCGAAATGCTTTTTATAAGGTCTATCAACAACTAACCATTACATTGTGCCTTTTTTAAAATAATGCCCCGTATGACACAAGAACATCCTGTTCGGCGCTCTTCAGCTCAACACACTTGAGGTCTCCGTGTAGCACTACTAGTATTTCTACTGTTATAACAGAAGTGAAAATTGCATAAAACTCAAGGCCAGATGCAGAGCTCCATAATTTTCTTACTCCTTGCTCAAACAGAAAGACAAGTGGTTGCCCCTGCACTCTGCCCCAAATGAAGGCACTCCTGCCTAGCTCTATCACATACTCAACTGCCAGATTTCCATCTGACATGGAACAGGCAAAATGGTTCAACTGCATTGAAAGCACACCCACCCACACCCCGCAAAGCAGTGCATATGAGCCCACTGTTTTTTCCTCTATCTGCATCCAGACTGCAACATCTCAAAGGTTCTGAATAAAAGAAATCTGATTTTTTCTTTGTCCTCTTATGAGAATTTGGTGCTATCTGTAGATCAGAGACTGATTTGCATAAGAAAAAACTACCATAATTAAACATAACTTTTAATCCCTATTGTCTTGCAATACACACCTTCCCCAAACAAGATTCAGAACTTAATTACCATAAAAGATGCTGCAAGTACTTTTTTCCCGCATCTATTTTAACTCTATCTGCATTACAGTCGGTATCATTTTAGCTAACATTCATATTTATTCATGATACAATTTCCTAATAAAGGTAAAAGCTAAAGCGTGCAGTCACAGTACCTCGTATTGACAATTCTCCAGAAAAGTCCATTTGAAACTCTGCCAGATCTCCAACTGAATTGAGGAAAGCAGATGCCTAAAGAAACTGTACCAATTTTTTTTTTTTTGGGGGGGGGGGGAGGGCTTTCTTATCCTGCATTCCTGTATCCTTTGATCCTAGGAGAACCGAAGCATCATTGTCATAAACTATCCTATTGCTATACTCTTACTGACACTCAAAAAATTTACATTTCTACAGGAAGATTTAAATAATTTCGTTTTCATAAAAATCTTGTGATTTAATTGAAAATATCATAAATTCTAAAAATGAAAATTTTGGTACCTTAGCTAAAACCAAGTGACCTTCATTCACTGCCACAAAAGTACTCTCTTTTGCATGTTCTCTGATAAAAAGAAAATACTTGCCAAAAAAAGTAAAAGTGGGAAATTTAAACCCAGTCTGGATATGTGGCTCTAAAAGGAAATTTAAAAATCACAGAAGGAGGATGAAAACGGCTTTTTGTGGTTTTGTTCTATTTCTTTAGAATGCTAAGAAGATACAGAAAATCTACATACAGTTGAGAGAGACCTGGAATGCCCTAAGAGCTCAGCTGATCCTTGTCCAACTGGCAAAGTTTCTTACCGCTCGATCATGAGTTACCTAGAAAAATTATCCATACTGCTAGGTTGGTGTGTACTGGGAACGATAGTTTCTCTTCCAGGAGAATCAATCTGTACTCGTGAAGCTTTTGATCAATGTAACAGTTGTGATTTCACAACACTGTGATTTTTTGGTGGGTTTTTTGGGTTTGTTTTTAATGTAATTCTGTCAAGCACGCTTGGAGGCTTCGTCTTGAGCTTTTCTGCTTACCAGTTTGTTTCCATGCAGAAATACTTACTAATTAGTAACAATCAATAATAAATAATACTTAAATGGTGCATTAACTTTACAAAATGTACTAACACCAATTACCCTCACAACGTGCCTGCAAGGAAGAGAAGCGCTGATCTATAATTACCTGTAGTAGCAGTTGTTAAGTAACTGGAAATTTACAGACCTGACTAACTTTTGTAGTGGCATCATTTGTAGAACTGTTGCTGGAAGGAAATGAGCTAATGCTCTTTGGCCATTTTCTTCTCATTGTCAGCCTATGGAGATCTCCAAGACTTGCACTGTTCCTACACAGTTTGTTCAAAACGCTCCTTAATGACAAAGACATAATAAGAAAAATAAGTAAACCTAAAGGAGTGTTTGGGCCTGCCCGCAGTAGTGCCAGATCCAAGTTTTCAAAGTTCAGGATTCAGGCAGCAAAATAGTACTTTATATGTCTCCTTTATCTACTGAGCTAATTATTAGGTTGTATTCGAGTTGCATTTTCAAGGCTTCACCAAAGCATTTAGACTTGTTGGACAGATTTAGAGATTTCAGGCACAAGAAGAACAATTACAGCTATCCAGTATGGCCTCCTATAACAGATAGGAATCCTCAACAAAATATTTCCACAGCGGACCTACAATTTCTATTTCATAAAGATGAGTAGCTTTCATCTGATATCCACCAAGGATGGAAGAACTACCACATTGCTTTGGAAGTTGTTACTGTGTACAACAACACTCGCTCCTGACAAGTCTGAGAGTCAGAGCTCTTCGGAAAATTCAGTACTGAATATGACCGTGGCATCAGTGTCTTCTGCTAACCGTAACCTGGTGTTGGACTCAGAGGGCATGCACTGCAGTATGGCTTTCCAACTTAATCATGCATCATTCACAACAATAGGAACTATGACAGTGACTTCAGAGGACAGACGATCACGTTCATATAAAAGCCTTTGCTTCCAACATTCCTTACTCATCAGGTGCTAATGTAACCCACCGATGCATATGACAGATCTTTTCTATGTGCAACCAAAGACACAAACCTGATACAGCCACTAGCTAAAGAATTTTTACTCTTTAGTATAACTATGGAGGTTGATATGACTCAAAGTGAAGAATCAGGCAGGCTTAGCTGCGGAGATCCCTGCTTCATTCTCTGCATTTCATCCAAGATAGCAGATGTTGTTCCAGGACAAGCTGGAAGGAATCTCCGATAACTGGAACATTGTTTTTAGATGCTCTCAAGCTTATATCAAACCAGCAATTTCACAGCCATATCAACTTCACCAGGATGCATTTCCTCCTCATTTAATTAAGGTTTTATTTAATTTTTTCGCAGACATTTATCTAATAATCTTTATTTACAAATTCACTTGATTAATGATAAACGTCTAATCTCAGCTCTAACTGCTTTCCAAGCACACAACAGCCTAAGCAAACCTAAACCAAAAATAAATAGGCAGCCCAGCAATAAAGAAATTTCATAGCCTAAGATTAACTAGAAAAAAATTGTTCCTCAAAGGCAAGCCCTACTTCTGTATGCAAATTCCAGTTCCGTAGTTTATACCTCTAACAAACAGTCAGAAATTAGTGAGCTTCTGTTTGAACTTTATAAGCCTGCGAACAAATTTTGGGAACACACCAAAAATACCTGCAGAGTCAAAATCTTCTGGGGCGATATGTTTCTTTGAAAAAACTCTTTGTCCTTCATTTTACACCACATTACTGGCTGCATCTATCTTTATGGGGGAAAAGTACCACGTTAGTTATTAAGTGACACAGTTCAAATGAAATTATGTTGAATGAAAGGGAGAACTAGCACACACAGAGACAAACCTTATTTATTGTCTACCGTTAGGTAATGATTAACACTAGTGTTTTCATTCAGATTATCCACAAGCAAAACTAGAATGATATTAAATGGGACTTTCTGTGTACTGGCGGCATGTCATTACTGCAAAATTATTCCCATAGGAGCATTTGTATTGTCCCTGTGGGTATATAAGAGCCATAAAACTTCATCTGTAACGGTACAACACTACATACCTACGTCAGCCTAGATTTCTAACGAGACTTTTCTTGATTATTAGCACTACATAAAACTGGGACGTATTTGTGACGTCATTTGTATTAAAACATTTGTCTTCCTTAGGCTCCTGCCTGGAAGTACTCCTATCCAGTTTGGTAAAGTGAACTGGCAGTGGCCAATCATCAATCCTTATTTTAGAAAAGATCCTAAGGCAACTTGCATGTTAGAATATTTTTATAATGGCTTGTGGCCCTAAAAAGCAGCAGCCTGCTTTGCTAGGGAGGTGACGTAGGTTACATGTGGACACAGAGCGGTCCAGATGCAGGGTATAGCAGCACTGGACTCTATCCGTTCCAAATATGAGGTCTAAAGCAGACCATGAAGAGTCACGGCCTGGAAGGGGAGCGTGAATCCATAAGCAGCACGTCTGTAACTTCTGCATGAGGAGGACTACTTTCCCTGGCCTTTTTATCTCTCCAGAGCCATGACACACAGACAAGAAGGGTCTTAACAGCCCAAGAACGGGCTTCTGTTACCAAGCAGAGCAGTAGCTGTCTGAAGTATGACAAGTGAAAGGCTAATCCCATAGACATTTGAAATTCATTTAGAAGCACTGCTTTTGCAAAGAAGGATTACAGAACAGTTATGTTAGTAAATTATCCACAAAAGTAGATTGCTAATACCTCTGTAATAATTACAAGCTTCCCAAACTGCACCAGGATCACTGAATGCACACACGTACTCTAACCTGCTTCCTGACACGCAGAAAAGCGTCAGCTAAAAAGGTTATCAAAGAGGAGGGTCATATATCAGAATGCAATTTGCTGGCAGGATGATAAGCCAAAAGGTTCTGAAGACGTTTACTGCGGCCAACATTTGGGAGACTGAAATCAAAAGATGGCTGAAACAAGAGTTTGACCACCATCCACGGTGGCAGGGTGTGTGGTGCACTATAGAAGATGGAAAACAAAATAATGATAATGTTTTTCTGGGAGTAGCTAGATGCCTTTCCTTGGCAGACAGCAGGAAACTAGAATATGAAACTTTAATAACTGGTCTGACTTCAAAAAAGCAAAGAAAATCAGACACATGCATGCTCACATCCTTCCTTTTCAGAGGAATTATCACAATGATTTATTATGTTGCAGAATTTTAGCTAGATGAAACATCCTCACAATGTAATCACAGTACTGGAGTGCAGTATCAGTGCATCTTGGTGGTAAAAATATTGGAGTTTTTTGCACACTTAATAGTGCTCTAGATAAATTCAATTTGAGAAATTGAAAATTCAGTAAAAACATTTCTCTTCTTTTTTTAATTCATATCGTTACTATTTACCAAATAACAACACACCAAGGAACTGACTGAACTGTAAGAAAGTAATCAATGAGTAGTATCACAGGTGCAATAGCAATTCTCACTGCAACCACGTCAACAAAAGAAAGGCTCCCCCATCCAAAAAAAAACAACAACCCACCTGTACGTGCATGCACATGCAAACACACAGAGTAACTGAACGCAACATGAAATTATGCTGACAAACTCCTCAAGATTAAACTTCTCCTGCCTCCCTCTTTGCTGTCTTTGGCACAATAAAATGGCAAGCTCCTGCCCTGTGCTGTACATATAGCAGAACGTACACCCCCTTGTGTGTGCTACAGCAAGTAGTTCCTCCATTGACAGCACGACACAAACAGCGAGAGTCCCCAGAGAGAGAGAATGTGGCAGAGGCTGACAACATCTGCAGAAACAGTTCATCCTGAAACCTGCCTGCAAAGAGCTCTAAAACTATTAAATTCAGGGCATTTTCCATGTGCTGCCTACCACAGTTGAGAGGTTTACTCAGTGATTTCTGGGCTTCCTCTACATGATTTGGAGATTTGTCTTTCTGTACCAAGTTGCAATCTGTGAAACCCTTCTGTTGACAAGCCCTCAGAAATGTAACGTCGTTGGTTCATCCCCTGTACTACAGGCCCTTCTGGTATCACACCAGTGGTTCTAGGCAGCTGGAAGAAGGATTTTCAGACTGTTCGAGTACTGGGAAACACAAAAGAAATCCAGGCAGCAAAGGCAGGACTAGAAGGCTGAGCCAACAGGAGGAGGAGGCAGCTAAACCCGAACGTAGTACTTGGCTGATAATCTTGTAATGCTACACCAGTACTGCAGCTACACTAGCCAGCACCCCTGCTACAAAGCAGGCAGGTGGCCAGCCCAGGCTCAAGTAAAACTCCAGTCTGAGGCCATGGCCTCAGCTGTGCTGCTGACCCATGCCTAAAGAAAGCTCAAAGCCAGGGCAGAGGTTTTCTGCTCTGAGGAAAAGGTCAGACAAGGGCAACATCCGCAGCAGTGGTGGAGGAGCCTTACAGCGAAGACGTATCCTAAAGCAATTAACTGTTTTTATTACATTGCAGAAAACACGCTAGCTCATTTGCTAGTACATCACTTTTCCTGGTGTCAAGGTGGCTGCTGTGAAGAGGTCTTGGGTTTCTTTGCATTTTAGGATCTTCCATATGTCAACAGTAGCTGACAGAATAATTTTAGAATTAGCATTTTGTCTTTTATCAAATATTTTGTCAGTCCTCATTCTCCACCCTTCCACTCTCTTTTCTTTCGGAACGTATGCATTTGAAACTTCTATACAGCGCCTTGAGCTCCCAAAAAATAGACAACAGCTTTCTCTTTTATCAGTATTTATCAGTATTTCAATGTATTTTCTCTTCTTCAATAGTCTTAAAAAATTGCCTCCATACAAGGAAAGGTGTAAGGTAACACTTTTGACGGCATAGGAAGGAGTAGGAAGTTAAGGGAACTCTTATATTCATGTTTTCCAAAAGTCTTAAAAAAAAAAAAAAAAAAAAAAGCCTGCAGTTATGCGCTAGGGACTTGTGAAAACGTAGCCCTTAATACCTTCCTCTGTCTGATACCGACTTGTCCATCACAGAAGACAATGAGATGCATGTTCTCTTCAGTGAACTATAAGAAATGAAATTAAGCAAAATAACCCCACCCGTTAACTATATCAACTTGATTATGAGTCAATGCAGCCTTCTCTGAAAACTCCCACAGATTCTAAAAATAAAGAATTAATCTCTAAATACAGTCAAGAAACAAAGCCTCTGGTTTTTCAGCAGCGTTTGACAGAACAGGCTGGGATCATCATATGAGCAGTCTGATTTCTCATTACTTGTCTCCTAAAAAGGGAGGTCCTGCTTTCAATCTTTGGTCATACGGGAAATCTTTAACGCTCTCCATTTGTGCCACCAGCACTCACTAAGTCAAACCTGCGTGGTAAGCACACAAATCAAGGTCACGCACACAGAGTCCAAGCTGACTGTGCTGGAGGGCTGTCCTCCCCTCCTTCTCTCCTGCTCCGGCGCAGCAGCAAAAACGTACCTTCGGTTGAAAAGAACGTTGTAAGAGATCCATCGGAATTATATCTGACTCCTGTTCTTCAACTAGGAAAGGTAGTTAAAGCATTTCCAAAGAAAAAAGAGAAAAAACAATTCGCCAATAAAAACCCTGGTTTTGACAAAAATAATTCCAACACTGGTTGAAACAAAACTCCCAAACCTACAAACCAGTCTGAAATTTTTCAAACACTACAGAGTGTTCTTTCACTTTAGCACTTCTTTGCTAAAAATGATTATGTTTTTAAGCAATAACAATTTTAACAGCAATCAATAGGAAGTAATCATTTTAAGTTCAAAAAAAAAATTACTTTAAAATACTTCCCAGTCTAATTTCCTGAGACTGATAGCAAATGTACCGATATTATTGTTGCTGTACCACTATGATAGGTTTGTTATAAGAAGGCAGAAATAATCTTGCTTGCAAAAATCAACTTTTAATCATCTTTCTCTATTTCTTCCTAATGCATTACAGCACGTTGCTAAGCGTATGTAAGGTTTTTCTCAGTGTTTCTCATGACTGCAGCCAACTGAGTAAAATTAAACTATTTTTAGGATTAGCCAGTTAAAAAATATTCAGTGGTGAGGGAAAACAGAGTGATGCCAGCACAAGGGGGAAGCTGTATTTGCTAAGCTCTTTTCTTCTCAGACCATACCAAAGCACTGACCCACTACAGGGTAATATTTTGGAGCACCATGGTTAGACCACCCTTGTTAAGCAGCTGGTTTTTGGTAACCATTCGAGTGGGCATTTAAGGCAGGTTTCATTCCAGCTTTTAAAAAGTGTTTCATTAAAACAGATAAGATTTAAATAAATGAATTCCTCCCAAAGGACATCTGGACATCTGTTATGTACCAAAGTAAATTTCTATTTAGCTAAATCCTGAGGCTTTATCTATCAGATGGATAATCTTAGGCATTTATATTCCCTTACCAGTCCTCCCCCCATCATTTAGCACCTGCCAATCTTGGATTCTCAAAATACCCCTGCACATCTACAGAGAAGAGACTGTAAGAGAAAGAAACTAATGGCCCAGATCCTTGAAGGTATTTAACCTTCGAACCGCTCTAAAAATCAGTAGCTTTTAAATACCAACAGACCCCTGAACAGCTGACTTAGCCACAGGCATATTGTGTGACCTTGGTCCAAACAGGGGTGGACGACTGGATTCCTAAGATATCAGATCATATTTTGGCTGCTTGCTTCACTGGTTTTATTCTCATTCATCATAATACTCTGCACCCACCACAGGTATTTAAACTAAAACACAAACCAACGTGGCAGTTGTTCATGCCAATAACCACATAAAGTAGTCTGTGATTCCTATTATCCATCAGGGCTAGCAAGCCGCTACAGCAAGCCTCACGTTGCAGGATATGGAACTGTTTTGTGCATAAACAGAAGCCATTTGTCTGGGGATTTCCCAACGTTCAGAAGCATCCAGACCATGGTCCAAAGAAGCTGGATAACAGGCAACTGCTACAAGCAGTTGTGCAGCACTCAGATCAACAGTGGTCTGCATTTTATGCCCGCTTTGTAGATATAAAAACTCTTGATTAATTGCGCTCCTGTGCCTGGACCGCCCACTTACATCTGTTGCTTTGGAGCAAACTTCCTTGAACTGTACTGGAATTAGCTCTCACGGCTCCTTCCTCCAGGTATCAGGGCAATAAAACTCATTTGAGTTACCTCTTGGGTATTCCTCTGAAGGCTGAGCTGAGGACTTCCAGAACTACAACAACTTCCAGATATAGGCTGAGCCAAGGGCTATCCTCACCAGCTGACATGGAGGTGGAGGTTATACGAACAGAGTATTGTGCCAGCAGATGCTGTGATGAAGAACTGACTGAAGTGTAAATGTTTTTTTCCACTTCCATGGGACTTATGGCTGACAGAGGAAATATAACCAAACAAGGGAAATGCTGTGGTTTTTTTTCAGTAAGGATCATTAACAGTGAGGTTCCTTTTGGAGGTATGTCACTTCATCTCAATTACCAAGAGTTTGGACAAACTGTTGCAGAAACCACCAAACTATCCCGATCTAATTTTTTTGTGTGAGAAGAAACATACAGTCTATCTGAAAGGGATCAAGAAAAAATAACCTCTGTTCATGAAACGTTTCCCTCCTCCACTTAAATTAAATTTCACCTCTTAAATGCAAGATGATGCTGAAGCATGTAATAATATGTCATTTACCCACATCCCATTCCTCTCTTGCATAGTGATTGTGTTTGAGGTCATTACTGACATTGAAAATCATTCACAAGTTAGATAATTGGGCGTCAAGCTCCCTAAAAATAATTTAAACTTGGCAATTTTTAATAAATATGAAGTCCTACAGCTTGTTTAATCCTTGGAACCATCCAACAGGCTAAGTCACTTGTCCTTATTCCTAATATTATTAAAGATGTAAGCTTTGCAATATTAGGTTACTGCATTAATGTATGGTCATTTATGTTTCAAAGTGGAAAATGAGAGTGCTGGCATTCGGGAACACCAGGCGTGACAATTTTTAAATCAAGACAAGATTTACTAAACATATCCATAACATTGTAACAGAACCCATTTTATAAGCCACAGAGGGAATATTTTCACAGTCCTCCTCTGGATAATTTATCCAAGCATGCTAATCAGCAGGCTTTCAGGCGATCACCTTTCACTTGGGGGTATTTTATTGGACCTTTTCCTTAGTTTTGGTGGGGTGGAGGGGATGGTTCTGGACAGGATGGCATGATCACTGCAAATATAGCAGGCTGATATTCAGATGTTCAGAGCTTGGATAAACACAGTCCACCACGGGATGACATTAATAAAAGGGTGAATTTTTTAGAGTAGGAAAGGAACACCTTCAGATTGTAAGTTCAAAGCCTTTGAGCCATCTGCGCACACTAAACAAGACTTTGCAATTAAATTATCAGCCTCAAATAGGGTTCCACCTCCACACAATATCCAGTCTTAATGAAACTACTGCTCTTCTTTCTAATGATCTAGTTTCTTTCCTGTTTTTAGGTAATTGAATGAAATTGTTCGTCATCTGTGGAAAGAAATATCTGGCACCTTACTGGGAGATTCTCAATAATCTCTTTGCAGTTTCACTAATGTTAAGAAGTGACTGTAAGGAAATAGCACGTGTTTACTTTTTGTCTCCTCTTCTTAGTGTTAAAAAAGTGCCAAATCAACCAGTTTAAAAAAAAAAAAAAAGGCATTCTTCATCCACCCAACAGCATGGCAACTGCAATGCAATGCAATATAAACTTCCACGTTGTCCCACTAACATGCTTTGTTCCATGGCTAGAAATGAGAGCTGGGAAGACTGTTCCATCTCCAATGCACAAATCAAACCTTTGGCTCAGCCACTGAAAAGGTCAATGAGACTACTTAGTAGCACCAGTTGTGACAGTGGTTTTGCAACTCGTGCATCTGTTTAAGCACATCCTGAAGGAGCATGGCCAGCTAATTGCCGTCCTAAGCATCAGACTGCCACTAGGCAACCTTGGCTGGAATCAGAGCAGCCTGGATTCAAACCAATGCTCTCCAATGAAAGGCTGTGTCAATGCACTCCCCAGGCACTCCCGAGGCAGAGAGATATTTAATTAAAATAACAAGGATTAAGAGACTGTTCCAGCTAGACAATTTTTCAACACAGGACTGACCATGCAGCTCATTAAGAGATTGTTAATGGCACAAGTCGTATCCACGCTACTGAGGATGACACCTTTAAGTAAATTTCTTCCCAGCTATAGGACTCAGCGGGAAGAGGTAGGCATCATCAGGCAGAAGCTGTTGGACTTTACTCCCCATGGAAGTTATTGACACCTCCCATTAGCCTGTTTAGTCCGCTGGTAAACACCTTCGAGACATTTTGCTCAGAATGAGTTAAAGCTTGCAAGTTCTATAGGCTAAAAAAGTGTATATATTCTCTAAGCTATTATATCACATTCTGAATGAAACTGATATGTCCACATTTGATGTGTACAATGTATCTACATAGACACATAGGAGTCTATGTACGTAAATGGTATATGTAGATACTAGATGGCACATCAAATTTTGCTTACCATGTACTTCGTGCAACGCTACTAAAGCAAGGAGGACTGCAGACTGGCACAAAGTTAACTGGCAAGCCTTTCAAAACATGACCTCTTTCAATGCAATATACAGGCAAAAGTAATAATTAGGGGGCACAATTTAGTGATTTCTAAGATATTTATATTGAGTTTTGAAATGTATCTGCGAATGAGTTCCCGCTAAGAACAAGACGATAATTGGACCCCGCCTGCCTGAATTATTTTAGCAGAGTTTACTGGAAAAATGAGCATTCGGGGTGAGCACGGTGGCAGGTGCAGGAGGACAGAGAGACAGAGACAGGCAGACAGTGTGTGTGCGCATGCATTTCAGTCCTCCAAACTAGTCAATTCCCTTGTAACTGAGTGACAACAAAGGCCCAATCCAGCCAGAATCTGCTTCTGCAGTTTCTGACCCACAAAGACTCCTAAACCTTCTTGGTTTGTCTGTTGTGAAGGGCTGTCACAATTCTGGAAGATGACACCCAGTCTCCTTGATGATAGGGTATGCTGAGCAGGACACCAATAGCCACAAACAGCTCAAAAAATGCATCAGCCTTATTCTTTGGTATTTTAAGGCAAAATAATTTTGCTTGCGCTGCTTTTTGGGTGTCGTGCATTTGAAGACCCCCTACAAGCAACAGAGCTTTTTCAGTTCAACAACCTGCACTGGTTAAAGCATGCATTAAAATGCTTTCATGGGATTAGATTTAAGCATTATACATAAATGTTTTGCTGAACTAAAGTCATATTTGGGGTGGCTGGACTAGTCTTTATTTTTTAAACAAGGAAACTTCTGGATGTTAAACAAAAAAATGTGCCCATATGGAAACGGTCCATCCCAACACCCAAAATAAAGCTTATTTATAGCACCCTCAAAGTTGTTTAATGTACAGGACAAATACGAGGGGGAAAAGCTCACTCTTAAATGGCAAAAGAGCGAGCTCTTTATCTTCTGTTATCCAAATAACCACAACGCTAATGAAACAATCACATCCATATTAAAGCTTTTTCCCATAGAGGCACAAAGTAAAGGGTTCCTTTGCTGAGAGGCAACACAGGACATTTGAACCTCGCTTTGGGGATTTTTGTCGTCAGGAGGCTTAACTTTTATTTCTGACAATCTTCTACAATAGTGAAATTAAAATCCTAGTAACAGTATAATTTAGCAGAGTTATCTATACCACGTAGCCTTGGAGGCATCCTCCCTAAGAGGTGTATTAGCACAGCTAAAAAGTCACATCCCTCAACCACATTCTGTACCTAGTAAAACTCTTCTAGAATCCACCATGTAATAAAGGCACAGAAGAAAGCATCTGGTTTTGCTACTCTGTTCGTACAGCAGCTAGCAGAACTGTTGGCATAACCTTACCTCATTACTACATTTTAACTCTTGGTGGGTGCTTCTGCAAGGATAACACTCTTCAATACAGAAAACTGTGAACCAGTCAGCAATAACAATTCTAGTCACAGGATTAAACGCTATCAATTTAGGGTAGTTTTTTAGGAAAATGAGAACATTTCATCGTATCATCCTGAACAGGACTGACTTACTTTTGTTAAGATTCCGCTCCAGTGGAATGATTTCATAAGGCCTACTTTGAGTCAATTTATCTGGGGTATATTCACTTGTTTCTTTTTAATCTGGTCTCATTCACCAAGGCTGAAACTGATACATGATTTAGAAATCAAATGCTGCAAATAAAGCTAGGAGGCATCTTCGTTTCAAGGGCTACTGAACTCAGACCTTGGGTTTTTCTTTTTTCCCCACACACGCACTGCTAGTAAGCTATGAATAAATTAGCAATTGGAGTGTAACGGTTGGAGCAACTTCATTAATATTATTGTCATCCTAGGCAGGCGTGCAACTTCTGACCTTGAGGCTCTAATGTCTTGTGAACTACTGATGGCAATGTATACATTCCAGTTCTCATCTTCAACACTACCCGCTAAGTATTTAATCGTCAACAATTCACGGCCACCAGAATTTGGCTGGTACATTAAAAACAGAGCGCATACAATAAAACACTTCCTGGATTAGAATGTGCTTCTAAACTATCCTTGGATAATCATAAATGTATGGCTGTTTTAATGCAGCACATACAATCAGCAGCACTTTTCTCCTACCTGTATGCACGGTATCATATATACAGCTATGAAAATAAAAGCTCTTAGCAGCTAAACAAAGATGTAGAAGGAAGATGGCACTCTCTCCATTTAGCAGGTGAAGAACTGAGACATCTAAGGATTGACATGCCCAAAGTCTCAGAAACAGACTTTGAATTGAACCTGTATCTTTTTAGACCCCATCCACTGTACCTACATCTACCCTTCTTGTAGTCTAACAACCCAAGCTCCCAAGTTCTGAATACACAAGAAAACTGGAGGATATGGCTACATTCCCTAACTATGCTCTACATTAAACGTTGTAGGTGAAGAGCCACATTAACCATCAACCACAGAAAAAAGGAGGGGGCACAAACATGGGATGGGATAGGATGAGAGGCAGTGAACAAAAGTCACGACATAGGAAATGACAATTAGATGTAAGGAAGCTTGTTTGCATCGTGGGATAGCTGCACACTAGAACAGGTTGCCCAGAGAGGTGGCAGAAGCTCCACCCTTGGAGATACTCAAAACTAGAATGGACAAGGTCCTGAGCAACCTAATTTACCTAACCTGCTTTGAGCAGTAGGGTTTGGGCTAGGTCCTTTCTAGTGTCAATTATGTAATTGCTATGAAAGGAAACTAAGCACCTGGAATTTTAAAAGTGAATTACACACATACCTTAATGCTTTGGTAAAATTCTGTCAGGAACCAGTCAGCGTTTTCAGCAAAGGAACATCTATGTAAGTCAGGACTGAAGTTTCTCATATGAAGTTCTCACATTAAAAGATAGGTTTTTCAAATGTGCAGTACCCACAAATACAGTCTGAAATGCAAAAAGAAAACTCTCAGCACTCAGTAAGTTGCATTCTTTCAAAACTCAGAATGACGGTATGGGTGAATAAACAGGATATGAAACTTACCGCAGTTAATTCTCATTTCCTCGAAAGATTCCAGTTGATTTTAATTGGATCTTACATAATCTCTACCTAAGTTTATTCAAAATAGGAAGCCTCCCTAAAATACTTATTTTTTTTAAATCAATGTTTATTCCATCCTATGTATACAACACAACCCAGAATACCGTAAGCATTAACCCTTGCTAAGGTTGTTTGTTTGTTCTGGAGTTTAGAAAGGCTGTCTTGAGTTCTCTCTGTTGCTGCCCTACTTCCTCTGCACCTTAAACCCTGTTCAGAAGTTTCCGATCTATTTAGCAGATTCATGACCCAGAAGATTGGCTGAATAGAGGCCTACTGTAAGGACTTGGATTGACTGCTAACTCCACTGCCTTTAGCACTAGGGTGTTTTCTAACTGAGATCAATAGGAGTAGGAAAAGACTGGCCTCCAACTAACTATATTTTGAAATTTATGCAGGGCTCAGAGATTCATTCACTTTTGCAAACAGTTTACAGAACTGTCCTTAAAAGACAAGAGAGGGGGCAGACTTCTAAATAAGATTTGAAAAAAAAAAAAAAAAAAAGACCTACTCCTACAAACCAACCCCTCCCACCTCCTCAACTCCTACCTTAGGTGCAGAGACCACACTGGAGGCATCTTTCAGAATTCTCCCACATCAACAGGAAAACTTTGCTTTGCTGCTCCTCACTATTGTACCTTCATCAGAGAGGTTAAAGCCTTGTCCAGAACACACTCTCCAACTGCTGAGCATCCTTACAGCCCCTCACAAAATCAAACCTCACTTCCCCAAAGTAGTTACCAAGGAAGCCTCTTCTACAAGCACAGATTGCACTCGAAATAAATTGAACACACTGTTCGTTGCGCCTTACTGTAAATCCTCTGGATGTCGTAAGAACAAAAATGAAAATGAGACCTAATGCTGATTTACAGAATCATTAATCTGAGTATGTGGATGTTGTTATTACAAGTGGAATGTATTTGCAGGCAACTTGGGCCAAATTCAGATTTGAGTTACACAGGAGTAAAGCCTGAGTGGCTCAGGACACACACCTGCTTCCCTGCATCCCCATGTGCTCACAAGAGCTGCGGAAAAACTTACTCTCTTTAGAAATAAACTCTATACACATTTTGCCACAGGCTTTCCAGTATTTCTCACTCTCTTTACAAATGGCACTGGCATGAAAACAAGATCTTCAGAGTTCCTCGGCTCCCGCTGCTTATTGCCCACCTGGAGTCAGAACTTCTCTGGTGGTGACACAGCAGCAAGGGGTAGTTTTACAGCCAGGATTCTTCTTGCCCTGAGACCTCTGGTTATTATCTATCTTTTATGACGTTTCTGGATAAAACCTTCTTAGAGCTCTGTAACTGTAAGAAACAAATAACAGGGTACGCGCTGCCAGCTTGCAGCAAGACTACCTGCTGATTTGATCCTATCAGTTTCTCACGAGTCAGGCAAGTTTTGGTCAAGACAGTTACTTTGACACAGAACCCATCTAAAATATTGACAGCTGCTGGCAGTCTTTCACTATCTGTTAGATTGTTATTACATTTGGCTCTGCTGTGAGAAGGCCCATGCACAGCGAAAACTCTTACCCAACTCCTCCGAGACAGAGCTCTGAAGCACTCTCCCTAGAGAACTGCACCTGCATCACTGTCTCCCGCTCACTTACTATGGGTCTTATCATTCCCCGTGATAAGACACACTGGCTTTTCATCTCCTGCCAGCAAGTCAGCCTCATACTTGCTACAAGATAACTAGCGGTAAAGCAGATCATTAGGTTTCGGGCTAGCATATTTCATATGACTCCTTCCAGGAAATTTATTTAAAATAGGCATGTGTGTGTGTGTGTGTGTGTGTGTGTGTGTGTGTGTGTGTATACGTATGTGTATATACATACACACACACACACACACACACACAAGTAAGACTTAAGAGAAAAGAACCACAAACAAATTTTCAAATGCAATTGTTTAATCATTAAAAAGTGGAAAATCAAACTGTTTTAAAATCTAAAGAGTACAGAAAAATACAGAAAAATAGGGATAAAGCTATTAAAAAACATATTAGCAAAACAAAGGGAGCCTTAAAGTACCAGCAACGCTCACCTCTGTTATCTATATGGCTGCCAGAGGAAATGCTTTGTTATTTAAAAACCGGTGCGTAATTGTCTGTACAATTTCATCCTCCAGGACTTAAGACTGTTCTAAACCACAAAGCCTTGGTCGTAGAGAAAGGAGAACCGTACTGTAGTTGAAAACTACTTCCCCTTTAGTATTCTGCTCTGTGTATACTTGTTTTGAGTAAAAGCAAGCAATCACACAGTCTAGGAGACTGTCACTGATGAACCCTGAAATAGCCATTTAGCAAAAACTACAAGCAAAAGCAAAAAATAAAGGTCATTTATTTAATTTCAAAATTCACCTTACTCCTTGCATTGAACTAAATACGCTATAAGGGTGAAAATTAATTGAAGTTGATGCACATCCTGCCAGCCAGGAAAAAGAATCTTTTACTGGTGTCTAACCTTTTTTATTTTCATGGCAATGTCTGCATTTTCTCACTTTAAAACACAAACAAGTCAACGTAAGCATGGCTGGAAGGCTAAGATGATTATGGGATAATTTGTGTTTGCAAGGTAAAACAAAATCAATTGCAATTGTTTAGGAACCAAGCATATTAAATGGTGGTGAAAGGACATTTACTGGACTTTTACAAAATGGCTTTTTAAAATCCCAATAACGACAAAGGGTAGACTGACAAAAACCCTTAGGAACTATTTTAGAAACGTACACACTACCCTATCCAGAGGGCTAAAGGAGGGAGTCATCTCTATCTGCTACAAATGTATCTTGAGAACACTTAAA
This sequence comes from Struthio camelus, assembly GCF_040807025.1. NCBI lineage: Eukaryota > Metazoa > Chordata > Aves > Struthioniformes > Struthionidae > Struthio > Struthio camelus. The sequence continues at coordinate 3,602,560 of NC_090968.1, read as the reverse complement.
AACAAATTGCAAAAAAGAAAAAGCCAATCCTCCCTAGGAAACACTGAGCAAGAGAGAAAGAGAGAGAGAGTGCAAAAGAGAGAGAAAGAGAGAAAGAAAGAGAAAGGGAGACAGATTGGTTCAGGAAATCAATCTAATTCTCTGTTATGCCAGATTAAATACAGACTTACTCAATTCACTTCAGATTAATCATGCTTTTCAGGTAAACATGACAACTGTCATCTTGGGTGATACACGAGGTACTGAATCAGCTGTTTCTCACACTGAAATCACGACCTCTCGTTCACGGCCTGAAAAGCCCAGATCTCCTACCTGCGCCTGCAACAAACCCAACGCTCTCCCCACTGACCGGATACACACAGACAAACTGGGGGCACCCACGCCCTAGCTGGGGGCACCACACCACAAACACGAGGCAGGGTTATTCAGTCTCCTATTATAACCACAGACAATTGCTTACTGCATCGTTGCATAGTGGAAATCTCATCTTCAAGAAGATTCATCATTTTTTCTCGAACTCTGGGACGCCTCTGTTCATTGGCAATATATAAATGCATTACAAGAGACAACACAGGGCCGAGGGACATTTTTCTGTCATGCTATCTAGCTGCGAGCGTAAAAGTTTTCTGAGGCATGGCTGACCCGTGCAAAAAAAGCAGAACGGAGGGAGACTGGAGCCAGCCATTAAATCTCTTGCCAGAATTCGAAGCAGTAGAGTCCTGTCAGCACAGCACTCTATCTACACTAATTAGCTTCGCTGAGTGGCAGAACTAATTAGCCTGCTCACTACCCTACCACTACTGTACCGTTTTTAGACAAATCAACTTGCTCTGACTTGCTTCGCACAGCGTGGGTACAACCTACAAGACACATACGCTAGCAGAGTTTGCAACACGCTAAGAAAACTGTGTACAGGGATTCACACAGTGTCCTTTTTAGCACTAACAGGACAGCGATTACTGGATTGCAACCAGTAGGGACAAACAGGAAAAACAGCCTAGCAATTTCTAGTTGGAAATACTAATTCCAATTGCAGCCACTCTTAGCATATCCTCTTCTCTCACGCTCACCTCTGCTTCTCCCTGACTGTTCACGCTGCTTAGCCCGGGTGTTCTCTGCAAGCCCCAGAGTTGCTTCGCTGGACAGATGAAAGGTTCATTTGCATGCCTGTAGCAGCTCTAGTGGAATTAATATTGGTCTCATTATCTTAGCTTAGGACGTACAAGCCACTGGTTTTGCAATGCATACTGATGCAGTAATGTGAGAAGAAGAAAGAAAAGAAAGATAGCTATTTTCATTAGGAACGATTCTGTAAGAAATGGCAAAGTGTTGAAGAAACCCTAGAAAAGAGAGAGTTAATCAGGAGTAATATCTTGAAAACTAATAGCACCTAATGCAATTTATTAAAAGAAATCTGTTAAAGTATCCAGTCTACGCCACAGTAGTTTTAATTAAAATATGAAAGAGAAGTGAAATCATTTATCCAAATCACTCCTTTTAAAGGTAGTGGATTTGGATGAAATAGGGCCCTATATAGCACTGCAATGTCCATTTCCATACATCTGCACCATGGTCATTACCAAGTCCAAGACTTAAAAATTCAAGAGACTACTTAAAAAAAGACTTATTGGTTGCCATTGTTTAATGAGCCTTTAGGATTTAGTTAAGTCAGCCTTTTCAAACTTTTGTCCCACAATTACATAGAAAAAATTCACTATCTTGAGGGGGGAAAAAGAAGATTTTAATGTACATCAAGTAGTGTAGCAGTTTGGACATTAAGAGAACTAATGATGATTATCATGGCACTTCTCTGTGACAGGGTAAGTTGTCCGTAGTGAACTCCTGCAGGAGAGGGAAGGGGAGGTTCAACACGCGAACTTCACCAGCGAGACCGTGAGTCCGCTCTGCTTCACCAAGCGTCTATTCATATAGGCAACGTGCCCTCAAACAAAGGCCCCTACAACCTGAGCTAAAGTAATACTTCTGTTTCATAGGTGCCATAAGTAGGCTTTTATTCTTCATGCAGAGGGACGCCCCGAGAAAAACTGATAAAGCCAAACACTGAGAACTTACAGCGAATCAAGGTGTTCCCCATTCACTAATCATGATGCCACCTCTTGAGACCGTGTGGCATACAAATTTAAAGGCCCGATTCACAGCACATTCAAATCAATAATTCCCTTCATTGATTTCAATGGATCTAGACCAAGCCCATCAGTATGCTAAGAAATACCTAACAAAATAGGATTTACGGCTGACTGCACAATTAAGAAATGTACCAATTGTTTAATGATTGATGAGGGATATGTCAGATAAATTATTTGCCCAATCATACTGGTCCATCTGTTACAGAATTTTCCATGTAACAGCAGAAAGAAATTAATTCTCTCTAGCTCCTATACAGAAATATTCTAAATTGTGCATCTCAGCTCTTCTTATAAAGAAGCCCAGCATCATTATTTCTGTCATCCAAGTACCAACACTGCGGTGCAAGTGGAAGGGTCTTCACAAGCCTTAACTTTAAGGTCATAAGATGCCTAAATTAGCAGTTTAGTCTCCCAGTGTGGTCAGTGAAAGGAGTGACGGGCTACTCCAAAGGCAATTCACAACTCAGTCTTTTTTCAGAGGCTGTAAATTAGAGAGAGCGTTTCTATCACTAGTTGATGGTGTCCAAACCTAAGTGACGTGAATGCCCCCTTAAAATGACTTTCTCAAGTCATCTAGCAGGACACTGGCGGAATCAACAACAAAATTCAGGATTTTTGAGTCACAGACTTCAGCGTGTCCACAGGACTCAACTGTGTGTTTGGGTTACATGGAGTCGGATACCAGTTCTTCACGCAACTTCAGTCGCCTCAATTCCAAATTCCACTGATGCGTGTTAGATCAAAATGAGTTTGAATTTAACAACATTCCGTTTTCAGTAACATTGAAACTGCATCACTTATTCTTTCTTTTCTCAACATACTTTTTGCCTCAGAATTAACTGTTTGTTCCCTCTCTATTTTCCTTTAAAAGCATCATCCATCTTTTCCATTACATTCCTACTCCACTTCCTCTGAAAGCTTGACTCACCATATGTACCTTCCTTCAAAAATCTTCCGCCTCCTGAACCTGTCCGGATTTCTCAATATGAGAAGATGACTTTGAACGAAGCAATGCAGGGCTTAAAATACTAACTCCCATGAGGACATTTATTCCTAGAAAGATAACCCTACCTAAAATCAAATTCTTCCAAATTAGCAATGCATTCCAACGTTGTTGGGCAGTGACACTGCTGAAGTTAAAGCATCACGATTTTACATAGAACATTCCACACCTGTTTTTAAGTATTTTTCAGGATTTTTTTTAAATATGACAGAGAGCTTTCTCCCCTGCCATGCAGAGATTTATGAAACATCAGAGTTTATAAGACTGTTCCAACATCAGAAATAAAAATCCTACTAGCGACAGGAGGAAGATCACCGAGACACAGTGTTCAGCTGAACAGTGCAACGTTCAGAATCAAAGCTGTAAAACGTAACCTCCCTGAATGTGCAGTGCGGTGCCTATTTGTTTTATCAAAACACAACAATAGCTGGCAGTGGTTTAGAACAGGAAGAGAAGAATTTCTCAATTGTCTGAAAACAGAGAGAGAATATAAGTAGGCAAAATATAAACATCTAACCTTCTTTCTAGTCTGGGGATGACAATTCTGTCCTGAGAAAAAGGCTGCCCTGATTTGCTCTAGATTTCAGTTAGGGCAAAATTTTACCTCAGACATTTCACAACGACAGAGACAGCATCATCTCTGTGTAACACTAGGATTTAGAGGTCTCCAGATTCAGGGTGGTATCCCCAGTCTGCCTCCAGCCAAATATTCTTTGCTGTATTTCAGAACCACCTGCATTTCTACACAGAGAAAAATCCAAAACAGTCACTTGGCCTATTATAACCTACTACACTCGCTTGTCCTTTTTAATTCATCTTTCTTTCTCCCTTGACTCCACGAGACAGTTCTTTATAGCTGATGAAAGTTTCACGAGATGTAGAAAGGAGAGATTGAAAGCATCACAGTAAAGAATGATTAGGCAAAAACAGGATTTAGCCTAGGACTGAGTAAGTCAGTGGGCTAGATTTACTTACGCTGAGTCAGGGAAGTATAAATCACTTCACCCTACACAAAATATTTCAGATAGCAGCACTTTCTCTATCTTCCCTCAAGATTTTTTCGGCTTGCAGCTGAGGTGAGTAGGAATTGCTGAGATGGAGGCACTGAAAGGTGACAAATCAACCTGACTGTCCCTCCTCCAATGCTGCCATCACCTCTTTTGTGGACTTTCTCTCAAAGGCCTCTAGCAAAGAAGCGTATCAGGTATTTGACTGTACCTATCTCATAGCGGGAAGACGGACTCCAAATACAGGTAAGCAGATTGAATACCTGGTTTCTGCGAAGTACCAGTTCTCTGTGAACTAATCCTAAATTACGTATATAGGTAAAGATCAAGGATTCAAAGGACAAGCAAGGAAACATAATGCTACGCAAATCCAAAATGGATTTAGGATAGCGTTTCTAACTAGTATGCAGCTTCCATAGCTGTTTGTGACATACAAGTTTTTCACAGCAAATGCTAGGTCTACATGTTGAGTTTCTGTTAGCGGCGAGCAGATCCAACAAAGCACTTCATATGCTACTTAGCTGCAAGCAAGCTAACTTCTCTGAGTCAGCCCGCATGCTTAACATTAAGAAAGCTTTGGGTTTTGGCTAAGCTTAAGTATATCCCAAGTAACTTTTCAAAAAAATACGCTAATTAAACTAATGACCACTAGAAATCACCAAATGGTTTCCAATTATACGGATACAGCCGTAAGGCTTCGAATTTATTTTGAACGCAAGAATGACGATGACTATTAGAAGAAATAAATCCCACAGACTGAAGATAAAGTGGTTTTGAAAAAATGGTGATTCAAGAATTTTTAGATTTGATCCAATGTCACCAAGGACAATGGAAAGATTTCTACTGATGCTCCTTGCCACTGGATTAGACTATGAGCAAAGATGAACTCTGAAATACTCGAACTAACTATTAGAGTTCCCCCAGTCTCTTCTTACTGTCAATAACAACTTGGTCCCTATCCCCCAGCATACCTTTATATGTACACGCATATGCATAAACACACACACAAATGTTCAGGTACTACCAGTGCTGTTAAAAGGGCAAAAAACAAGCCCCCTAAAACCTAGGACATGTCACCAGAAGTCTGTAGTCACCATCTGCCACAGAAGGTCTTGTCTTAATTCCATCTGCTCTGAATTTTTTTCTTCCCAGCCCTGCCTGGTCAAGTCAGAGGCACTGAGAATCCAAAGGCTGAAAAAGAAGGTCAAGTGACTTTGTATTTGCTTTTAGTATTTTTCTCTTTCCCCTTTGGAAAGCAAAGATCATCACTTTTTAAAACTCTGGATCACACATGGAAGTAGTGTGGGTCAGACAAGAAATATAAGATGATAAAAGATTCCTGCGCCACGTATTCATCCTTGAAATTAACTCTCCGTAATGAGCTGGACTATACTGCCAGTGTTGTTGCACCGGGTAGGAACTAGACTTGGTTTTATCTGTTGCTTTTTCTCTTGAGGGGAGGAAATGATGGGGAAAGACAAGGAGATGAGGGAGAAAAATTCATGCTGTCTGGTCCTGACATACTAATGCTGAGAGATGTAGCACCACTGACAAAATACTGCTTTTTTCAACTTAGCTCACATCATTTGAGAAACCAGTGTAGCAATGCCTAAAGAAAAAGTTTTGTTGGCATATGCTGTAGCTCTACAGGGAAAATAGGCCGACAGAGTTATGCAGAAGTAATTATAAAAGCATAGATGTGTCGTTGCTTTCCTTCAGCTCTCGAATCTACTAACTCACATCATTATCCCTACTCCCTTCCCTATTACCTCCAAATTCCATCTAGGAACAACACAAAAGAACTTTGACAAATTAAAAGAAGTTTATTTTTTCATCTGATTACTCGCTCCTTATTCCTACAAATACAAATTAGATTTAGCAGCAGTGCACAGGAACCAGATTAACACTAAAATGATCGCCCAAATCTCCAGCCGTAATTCAGCATCCAGGTGAGTAACTTGCACAAAACACCTGGGTGCCTCTCATACACACTCACGCACACAGCCAGGCGGTGGTACACACAACAGCAACACTCTCTTATCAGAATGGTAGTCAATGCATAGTTAGAAACGCTTCCTGAACTCGATTGCTTCATACCCCTCACTTCTATTTCAGCAAATTTAAGACACTGACTGGAAGAGAGGAACACAGACAGCTGTGAAACGCTTCCAAAGCGGTTAGCAAGGCGGGACATACCCTTTTGATTTAAAAGGCTGCTTAGTTCAGGTCATCGGCAAAGACTGTGCAACCCAGCGTTCACTAAATCAGCCTCCTCCAAACCAAGCCCCTGGTGACAAAGGGATCCTGCAGCATCCCATCCGGGCAGGAAGAGCAGAGTGCCGCAGAGCACCTACTAACCGTGTTCTAGTCTCACTGTTTGTCGTAACAAAGGATCCCCAGGGAAGTGTATGGTTTCTACATTATTTGCTTGAATCTGGCAGCTACAACGTGTTTCAGCAAAGCCGACTGACTGTAGAAGGTTGTTGTCTGCACAGGTAAAAGCTGGTTCTAAAAAAACAGGTTACATAAGAGAGGTTAATTTCCAATTAAGCTAGAATGGCCTCATTTTAGGTATGTGATTAAATTAGTCATCAATCACAATATGTATTTTGAAATAAATTCTGACACCTAATTTAACAATGTATAACCCTCAGAACTAACACGATATGATTATTTCTACCTTTTAAATATTTTTTCTTTTCAGAAATCATATCAAGTTACATCTCAGGACAGTGAATCTCAGCAGCTGTGACCTTCGGATGTGGTGGCAAGTGTACGAGTAGAAAAGTGGTGTACTGCATGTGAGCCTTGTTAGATTTTCATAGTAAGACATGCAGAACAGGCTACTACAGTTCTTTTGTTTATAAACTAATCCTGCTGCTGGTAATAGGATTAGCATCAAGAACAGATGCAGAGTAATTCACATTGCATTTCTTCCAGATACAAAACTATACAGAATGGTTATTCTAACAGTGACAGTAAAGACCAATTAATGCCTGTAGTTATCTCAAGCACAATGAGGACACACAACCATGTCCTGGTGGGCATTCTAGCGTAAGTACATTTACAGGAGTGAGAATGCTGGTACGCAGACAAAGTAGGTGCAGTCACTGCTAGACTACAATGGCAGGGCCCAGAAGACCAAAATGTTCCGTAAGATATGCTCCTTTTTAAAAGGAAAGTTCAGGTTATTAAGGTATTTTTGGACCGTCATACTGCAGAGACAAGATCTTTGCTATTGACTGGTTTCAGGCTGCTTAAAAAAAAATACCACTTCTTCAAATTACATTTCTATTAAAGTCTATACACCTATAATATCTTTATGTCACTCCTGGTTGCAATCTGCTCTCTAAAATTTCTCCTATCCTGCTTCCCGACAAACTGTTGACCAGTAGACATAACTAACGTATTTTCAAGCAACCCACAAAAACAGAAATCACAATTTAAAGAGACTGCAATTTTTGCTTAATAAACGGTCAACACAGTTCTCTTGAGAGAACTGCACAGATTTCACCTTCAAAAAAAGTAAATTTCTCATGCGAGCACGCTATTGATTTAATTGCGGTTCAATTATTTTCACATGGTAAATATGACTATGCTGTTTGACTGCAACAAAACAATATCGTGTCTTCAGTTATGAAACCTGGCAGTACCAAAACATGAACTGCTTTCAGATTGATCGGACAGACACGGGGAAGGTACTCAGCAAGTTCTTGACACTAGTCTCAAGGAACACAGCCAATATCAGCAACAGCAACATGTACCTGAGCCCAGATACAGAGCAATAGCAAAGCTGTACTAGTGTTTTACCAGACAGGCCCATCTCCATTTTTCATCTTCTATATATAGTAAGAAAATATGGGCTCAATTCTATATTCAACGAATTTTGTATGGCTTCATTTAGTAAAACAGACTTATAGACTTCCACTAGTGGAGAAAATCTACCTTAAAAATATATTTTTAAGTATTGAGGTGGAGATATAGTTACCTTTATGTGCAAGAAATAAGTAAAACTCAGAAATGCCGAGCTTAAGTATTCTGGAAAGATGGAGTAAAATCCCAGGGAGCAAGGGGGGAACTAAACTAAAAAACAAAACATAAAAGATAATTCAGCTGCTTTTGTTTTGCCTCCCAAGTATTACCAGTGCATCCTAAAGCTTTTGTTTGAAATCACGTGAGTAAGAAGGGGGGGGGGGGGAAGGGGGGGAGGTTCCTGTTTTTAATTGAAATCTAATGTTGCCACGTAATCACTGCTTTGGGCAGCTAAGGCTCTAAAAAAGGCCGCATTAAACAGACGTTTGGATACAGTGGGGTTAACTACAGAACATACGTGACTTAACGTGGGGCCAGGACTCCTTTCTGGATAGACAAACCTTGTAGCAAAAAAGACTGATTATGGCTCTGGTCGACAATTAACATTAACAGATCACGGCTCTGGTTGACAATCAAGGTTAACCTCTCGGGCAGCCTGTTATCCCCAGGTCCCTTGCTAGACGTTAGTACCCATTGTTAGGAGTCAACAGGAGAGAAAGTCTGCATGTACTTCCTCCAAGCCAGTTCCTAGTCTGAAATCTTAGCCCAGACCATGTAAGCATGTCTAACAGGTTAGAAAGTGAAGGGGACAGCCAAGTTCAGGCATCTGCTCTACCAAACGTCCATCCTGGGTCTAGGGAGCGTAAAACGGTGAAGAACAGCTGCGGTGGGGACAGCTGCAGAACAGAAAAATCAATCAGTCTCCAACCTGGCAACGTTATCATGGGATTACTTCACTTAACATAGCTCTGACTGACAGTATATTTCTACAGAAATTCACAAATCTTCCAGGCCACAGGATAGGTGTCCTTACAGATTGCACAAGTCTAATCGCTTGCGGCATCAGGGCCTGTCTGGTTTAACTCCTGGAGTTCTAGATGGAAAATAATGATTGTAAATATAATAAAAATAAAAGTTTCCCTTAAGGTGCCATATGCTTATTAATGAAAATAATAAAAGGAAGGAGCATGGAGCTGAAAAAGGTACTGCTTTCAGATAAGCCACATTCAAATATAAAATGTCTTTTCAGTTTTGTTATAATCCAGGTACAGTGCACAGAGAGAAGCAATCATTTTGATTCCTTCTTTAATTTAATCTATCATTTCACACCACAATGCCTTAGGAGGGTGAGCCAGCCAGACATACTGTCAATAAATGGGAATTGAGGTCAAGTTCTCTCTTAGGGAATTTGAGTTCTTGTACAAATCCTGTAAATTGGAACCACAATCTCAAGTTATTATCCACATTTTGGCTAAAGAATTAATAAATAATACTTGGTATTTCCAGCATGCGCCTCACTGAAGGAGCTCTGTGATACATCAAATGATTTTTAATTAATTAAGCCTTCCATGGGCAGAGTATTACAAACATTTTATGACTTAAATCAGATTGACCAGTGCTAATTACATTAAAGAACCTCATAGAGGACCCATCTGAAATCAAAATCCATGGTGTTAAGGCCTGTATATACGCTAAAAAAGGACAGACTTTTGAAGAACCTGAAACTTAAACACAGAAGATACATCATTTTTTCTCCTGTCTCTGTGTATTATCCTTGTTTACAGATGGAGAACTGACATGCAGAGGTACAGGGCAAAATTCTGAAATAAATAATAATATTTTAATGCAACGAGTATAAATTTAGGTGTCTAACTTAGTATTTTGATTTGTAATAAATGACTTAGACTGTCAAAAGTGCTGAGCAAGCTCCACATTTAATAAATGCTAAGCACGTATCAATTCTGAAAAATCAGGCCATGTATTTCAGGGTTTATGTAAGCTTCTATTTTTCCATCTCGTTCATGCAAGCGCCACACAAAAGTTACACAGTCTGCTTATAACAAAGTTTTCAGGAGTGACAGATAATGACTTCTCAGCATCACCTTCAACTATGGACCGGCTTCAAGCAGGAATGCCTCGTAACTTCAGGCCATTCAATAGCGTGCAACTATTCACCAGTAGCTTACCCAAACAAGGGATGACCCACTTCAAATTTACTTACCACGCAAAATGAGGAATAGCACAAGACAGGATGGAGATTTCATTTACAAAAATATCGGTGAAGCCTGGTCCTTCAACTCCTAGCTATTCCTTTTTAAAATGCTAAGTATTTTTTTTTTTTAAAGGCACACGCTTTGTAGGAAATTTGCTTCTTGTGCATTGAGATTCCCCGATTCAAAGATCTATTTTATTCTCTGGAGGGATGCCACATGTGTAACCAATGAAAGTCTATGCACTGTGCTATTAAAAAAAACAAACTCTTTCAAGACATTTGCATGCTCTGTAAGAAAAAACGAGCAGAAAGAAACGTATCCTAAAATTTATGCATTTCTTGCAACAGGACCATCCAAATAAATATCCTAACAGCTGAAGGTACCCAGGTTCACAGATCTTATCTGGAATCTGTTCTACTAACACCACAATCAAGTGTGAATCTAGACTTGTCTTTCTACTGAGGAACTAATACACTGTGATAATCTTAGCCTGAGTTTCCTTCCGCACCTCTACTCATCATGCATTCTGGATCCTCTCCTGAAGGGTCACTACAAGAATTACATAGAATGACGAATCCTTTGCCTGTCTCAGCAGATATCACACCTCCAATTCCTTCTAACAGTATCAACATCATCTGAAATTGTGAGAGGTTTCAAGTGACCTTTTCTTTTCTATTACACTACTGCCCAGAGAGCCGTCCTGACTTCACGTTAAATCCAGGAAATAAGTCCTTTAGAAATGGTGCATCAGCAAACGTAGGGACTCAGTTGAATTTCAAACATTTCAATCACGCAAAGCTGAGAAATCTGGCCTTGATGTACTCAGCCCAGATCCCTCATGGTACTTGATGCCTCATGTCTGTGCAGGAAGTAGCTCCCAATAAAAAATCAAAATTATTTTGGCAACTGAGTAGTTTCTGGGCTCTATGGTTTGGAATTTGGCAGAACAAAGCCCTTGGAGGACAAAGCTTCTGAAGTCCACCACCATCTTTGCACTTCACGTGTGTACTCTCTGCCCAGAGCATCTGTTCAAATCTCTCTTTTTCCATACTATAGCGTAAGCCCTGAAAAAATTAGAGTATAGCAGATATCTCTCAGGAACAGATATTTCCAGTTTTAAACATAGTATTTGCCCGTGTGCAGTTAACTCACTTTTTAATGAGTTTTTCTTTAATATTTTAGAAGCAGTAAACTTACTAATTATTCACACAGAAGTTATACTAGGTAGTCATTCTGATGTTGTAATGCTGCCAATTTATTACGTTGTGGTAAAATTAATTAAAGGCAAGCTCAGTGTTACAAACCTTTTAAGAGAAAACGGGCATGCATGCATACAAATAATTTTATACTCCATATACACGTATGAGCATATCACAGAAAAAAGGAAAAGGAAAACGTTATTTCACCCTCTGTTTCATAAAGAGCCTAGTAGAGAGTACACTGCTCTTATCTGTGGCGTGTAGTGTCGCATAAAATTTGCTGGGATCACTTAATATGGCACTGTAATACCTTAAAAAGAGCAGCAGAACTGAGAGACTTGGCATAGCACAGAAAGCAATTTAGTAGATTATCATAGCGCTAAATTGTACCTCCAGAAAAGCATATGTGGACATTCCAAAAATAATCTGACAGTTTATCAAAAGCGGCAGGCGCTGCCCTGGGTCATCGGCATAATGGCTAAGAAGAGATAAACCATGTATCACTGATAAAAGTGGCTAGTCAACTTGGAAATCAAAGGGAAGGGAAAAGGTGGTGGCGGGGGGCGCAGGTGGATAGAGGGAGGAAGAAAAGAGAAAAAGAGGGACAGTGCTAATTAGCATGCCAGGCTGACGATGACCGGACTGATGTGGGTATAGAATACTAATGCAGCTAGTATACAACAAGGATCAATTTGAAGTGTCATTCCCCTTAAAGCCCTGCCAAAGACTATGACTTTTGTCAACGTGCCTATTACCAAATACTTCATTATATTAAAGTATATGCAAGAAAGTGGGGCTTCCGCTTCCCCCTGCTACTTATCTCCTACACCCCAGCCCCCCAAGTACAACCATCTGCTCTCCTGAATCTTTTCCTTCACTGGGCAAAACCGCAAATATTTTCCCTACTTTGCATTATTTTAGTTAAATGCAGTTCTCCCCACTGACGGCGCAGGAGCAAAGCGGTAACGTGAGCTAACAGCATTACAAAAAGATCCTTGGCTGTTTTGGTAAACACAAACAGCGCAGTGATTATGCTGAGTAAACAGTGCTACCGAAATGCTCTTAGGAATGCAAAAAGAATCCAGACATAATGAAAATATTTAATCTCCAACCCAGGAGAAGATAACATCATAGTCATTACTTACACTAAGCTTAAGAGAAGGTAAAGGGCTCTAAATATCACAGGTTCACGTTCCAACAGAGCAAGTTTAGTACGAACGTCCTTCGCCTCCCTTTCGGGCAGGGTCCCACTGAACCTGCTGAGTGAGGAGGGTTCCAGTTACCCTAAACACGCGCGTCTGGCCTGCTATTTATCAGGCAGTTACAAAAACCTAGACCCAACAATAGGCATTACGCAGCCCTATTAGGTGTGTTTTTTAAAAAAAAGCCACAACCAATTTGCCCGAGCTTACAAATTCTGTATCTTTTTCCACTGCCACTCTCCTAACAAAGCCAAATGTTATTATTGAATGAGGGAGAAAGAGAGGACATGGATTACGTGACCGAATCCTACGCTGCACGCGCTGACCGCAGCTTCCGACAGAAAGCACGCGCAGCAGCGGGGCAGTGGAAAACGAGACGAGGGGGGTACTACATGAGATTTTCACAAGAACCTCACTGGCTTGGAAGCTGCAGTGCCAGCCGATTCTGATGCGAGTTTGACCTCTGAATATTTCAGAGGTCTTACAGTGATTTTTAAAAGTAGCATTTAGGCAAATTCTACCACAGGTAATTTTTGAACAGCTGACCATTACTGTTCTAATAGTACACTCACGCTGTACAAAGTGAAACCAGCCAAACTTCTCTGCCCTCAAAGTTTTCAGGGCACATTAGAAAGAACCACAGGAGCAGAGATTGGCGGAAAGGTGCAAGCTCAGAAGAGGCACGTAGGTTTATTTAGCGCAGAGTCTTCACGTTGGAGCTGACTTCCAATAAACAGCTGCTAATCTACCATGATCCTACCCTGCCTACTCATTATAGTACCTCAGTCCAAGTAATGCAATATTGTCTGACCCATTTCTGAGTGTACAGAGAGTTGCCCCAGTGAGAGCCTCTTCCTTTAATTCTCAGTCACACAATCATTAAGGTGGGAGAAAAAAAGAAATGGTAAATCTGAGAGCTTGCTAAAGCCAGGAGAGTTGCAGCTCACTGCTTACCAGCGGGCTACTGCACCTTTAAGATGTTTGGCACAGAGACAGAGCACAGTCCACCGGGCCAAATCGCACACAAGCTCCTTCTATTTAGTTTGCTACTCACGGAGGGGGGAAGGACAGCGAATGTGGCAGAAGCGACGTGTGACATGAACACAAAACAAATGCCTGAATTTCAACTAAATTTCCTAAATTCAGTGAACTTGGCTGCAGGATATAAAAAGATGGAAAGAAAAGAAAAAGAAAGGTTTGTGTCTTCTGCAGTTAGAATAAAAGAAACTAATAAATCAGCTCCAGTATTTTCAGGAGCAATGACTGCAGTGAACCTAGACCCGAGTTTGCCTCGATAAACATGTATCCAGAGTAAATCTATTGACAGGGCAACTTTGAGCGTCAGATCAGAAACAGAATCAAAGCAGCAAACAAGCAAGTCTGCACCATGAACAGAACCATTATTTTATCCCCTAAAAGGGTCAAAGATTAGTTAGTGCTGAAAATGTTATTAGGATTTAGATGCCTAATGCTTTTGAAAATTCCAAACAACTTGCTGCAAATCACTCTGGCATACAGTATGGTGCAGAACACCAGTTACAGGTGACTATTTTATTATTAATGAAGTTTTAGGAATAAACAACAATATCAAAATGTTTCAGTCCCAAAACAGTTCAAAAAATAAAGCTGAGCAGAGCTCTCCAAAGTGATGTTTCACAATGTTCTGCAACGGCTGATGAAAAACTTCGATTTTCAAGTTTGGCTGTAATAATATATCCCCTATCTGCTCTTTTACCAAGGAAAAGAAGCTTTAATTTACAGTAATAAAACTGAACATGAAAGGAAATTTGAGGACCTTGGGATTTTCAGAGACAAATGACCTGAGTTTGGAAAGCTGCCTTAATTGAGATGCTTCAGTAGATCATTTCCTCAGTGAGGTATGAGTAAGGCTGAAGGTTGCTTAGCTTCAACAGAAGCTGAATTCTCTACCGTGTCCTGGCAGTTAGGTGTCATTCCACGAGAGAAAAGGTATCAGAACTGCACTTGTTACTATATCCAACAAGCACAACAGTATTTATCTCAACTAGGAAGCGTTCTCGCTAGTATTTCTTATTTTGTATGCCAACTAAACAAGGGCAGAGTTATTTCGGAGCAGCTAACCATTTTCATCAGGGCTGTTCTTGCTCCAGTACTTTCTACCCTGCTATTAACAAGGGCTGGTTATTTCCCTAATGAAAGCAGAGCTCAAAAAAGACTTCATTTTGTAAAAAAAAAAAAAAAAAGAAATTTAAATAAAAAGAGGGTAAGGCAAGCACTCCAGGTCATCTAGTGATTCAGCGACAGAGTCACGAATGAATTTAGTGTGCTACTTTACCCATTACATCACACCGCTACAGACTTGTTGGAATACCTTAAATGTAACAAGGTTGTTTTTCTTGTGGTGGTTTTCTTGTTCAGTTTGCATCAGTCCCTAACCTTTTTCATCGCAGTATCCCAGCAGCAAAGTCCTGTAGAACAGCCGATCTATGAAACCTAGCTGCATCTTTGTGCTGTTCGTCATACGTGAGGGCCTTTTTTTTTTTTTTTTAAAGCACTCACTTCTTCACACTCTTGTCCATTAAGCCTGAGGGGAAAACAAATACCTGGTGGGAGAGGCTTCTGCTTTCATCCTGTTAAAAATAAAGTATTCTTTCACAACTTTACCCATCTTCTCGTTGCATTTCTTCACAAGATATAACCATTTTAGTGCACGCACTGCTAACAAAAGAGGTTTCAGCACTGGTTTCGGCTCTTAGTAAATCTCTGTTATTCTTACTGTCCTAGCTACTTGCTGGAAACCGTTTTAGTATGGCTGCTTCCCGGCGTGCAAAATTCAATCCTCTATTTTTCCTACCTCCGCCACACACAGGAAAGAAAAAGTACACAATGACTTTAAACATCAAAACATCTTAGAAGATAATAACTGTTGGCGGTCTTTCTGTTTGCCTGACTTAGCGAATTTTGAAGGATTACATTCTCAAGCATTTCTTGTCAACCAAGACAAAAAGAAACTTATTTTAAAAATCTAGATCTCTATGACAGCACGATGCCTGCAGCCAGTGGTTTAAAACCCCAATCATAGGTTTCATAAGGCTATCTGAAGTATTGATAAGAGGATGTTCAAGTGATAATTATTGCTTAATTTTATTCTGCTGATGTCTATGACAACAGTTCATTTTATTCCATTACAAAGAAAGAATTATGGTAAAAAGCCTGTCCAAGATCAGCTGTTAGCATAATTTCAAGACTGCTCCTAAATCATTTAAATTGTATAGGTAGAACAGCAATGAAATGACAGAGGCTGGTGAGGTTTATTCTGAATACACAGATCATTAATTCCCTTTTCCATTTGCAAGGCCTGAGTCCCAGTTTCAGTGCAATCTCACTCAGATCCAGTGTGCCAACCCATGAAAATATTCAAAATCCTTAAAAAAAATCCTATGGCCAGCTGACAAAGAAAACATAAAATCAAAGTTCTGATCCGAGCTTCCTCCCCATTTCTCTCTCCTTCAGCTTTCTCACTTCTGACAAGAAATTCATCAGTTGCTACATCCTCTTGCAAGCTATCCTGACACAGTCAGAACAAACTAAGTGCTGTAAGAGCGATCATCTCCAGCCTCTCTCCGCTATTCCTCATTCTTTTAAAAGGAGAAAGGCCAGAAGAGAAATCTTCCTGAAGTTGGAACTGCCGAGTTTGAAGGGCCTGTAGATCACATTGTCCTGACTGCATGTACGTTCAGAATAAGCTTACGGTATCATATTAATCTTGGACATGACATTATGTTTCAGCAACACTGCTGGAACCAATAGCCAGTAACTGCGCAGCTTTGATATTTCAGTCCTATGTTAGCCTCAAGACTCATGCTGAGCCTATTAGAGGTATGCATCCCTTCAAAATCAATTTACAAATGCTCTTGTTTCAAAAGTGAATGGTGAAAAGCTGTGCTTCTGGATAGATGAGTGTGACAGCTAACACAGATTCCAGTTTCTCCATCTTTAAGCCTTCTATACAGCTTTGACATTGTGGATTGAAGGAATAAAAAGACTCATCGTGACTGGAAACAGACCTCGGTAGAGGTCACTGCGGTCACAAGAAGTTGCAGCTCCTGGATAAACTTCTCCCCCTCCCCCAATTAAGGTATCAATTCTTCTGCTATATAGGAAGCATAAAAAATTAAGAATGGCCATATCAGCGAAGACAAGGTCCACCTCTGACAGTGGCCTAAGGGAAACAGTAATAATAAGGCAAGCATGTAACAATACGTCCATGCTACACGTTCACAGATTAGCCCTAATCTGCTAAACTGTGGTTTAGCACTAATCTGAGCAATAGATCTTAGTATGAACATCTTTTGATAGATTTTTCCTCTTCCTCCCATTGACTTTGCCTAACTGCTTTTTCAACTTATGCAAAAGTTTGGTATTCACAGTATCCTGCAGCAAAGAAATTCACAGTTAAATTGTGTGTAGAGGAAAAAATACGCCCTTGCAATTGTTCTGAATTTTCCCCATGCTCCTCTCATTTGAGGACCCTTATTTCCTGTATTATGAAACAGACTGAACTTCTGTTATCTATTCAATTTCTCCACGCGATTCATGATTTTACAGTCCTTTGTCGCATTCCCTAAGACATCTCTTTCTCAGCTGAAGAGTTCTTGTCTGTTTAGCGCTGCTGTATAGAAACCATTCTGTGTCTCAGATGTTCCCTGCTGCCTTTTTTCAGACAGTTTCTGGTTTCCTTACATGTTACAGATTTGACTGTGACTAATTCACATCAGCCTCAATTCCCATCTGTAAAATGGGGGTCCCTATTCACTTCCCTTTCAAGAACATTACAAAGATGCTGGCAACGCAATGATACTGAATAATCAGTCTAACAACCTAAAACATAAATTACATGGCACACTGCCTGTCCACTGAAAAGCAAACCTACAAACCATGAAGGACCGGTCAAGCTACCTGAAGTGGAGCACAAGGGCCCCTTCCCGACCCACCTGGATTTTATAATAATATTTTATAGATTTTAACCAATGAAAACACAAAAGAACCTAGTGCAGAGACAGGAGAGAGACTGCTTGGATGGCAGAGCTGGTTTGTTCCCCCACTCATCTTCCTCGAAGACAGGAAGGAAAAAAGCATTAAGGTGTTCAAAACTGTTGGAGAAAGATTGACATACCATCAAAGAAGTGAAAAGTGCATTTACTTCATCTCTGAAAATGGTGATTGTTGAAAATTTGTCATCTTATTACAAAAGCAAATCAATGTTGCTTGTTTTCTTGCTTTTATGGCGCAAT
Organism: Struthio camelus; assembly: GCF_040807025.1. Lineage (NCBI taxonomy): Eukaryota > Metazoa > Chordata > Aves > Struthioniformes > Struthionidae > Struthio > Struthio camelus. The sequence continues at coordinate 3,584,703 of NC_090968.1, read as the reverse complement.
CCGTGCTAAGGAAGAATTACACTGGTTACTTTGCCAATGCTTGGAAATCCTGATACAGAGCAAGACAGGCTTTTCAAGTGCAGGAACTCTCTCTTCCCCCTCCTCTGCCTCCCAAGTCTTCTAAGACACACGGATTCGATAGTTGAATTCTTTGACACCAGACTCCCTGACTGGCAAGCACAAGATTAAACAGCAAGCCTGTAACAAAAGCATTCTTTTCAGGCTTGATATGGAGCAAATGGGAATCATTCTATTGATTACAATGAAAGTCTTTATATTTCCAGCTTTCATAAATTAGCTCAGTTATGATCATTTCTACGATCTATACCATTTAAACAGAAAAACATCTGAAGAACTAAGCCTGAAAAATCTTTCTGTCATTGTGGAAACGTCTTTCACTCTAGATCGATTTGTTTCAGTTAGAACTAACAAAAGACCTTTTTGAGACTTCAGGCCTTTGAAATAGATACAGAAGGCTAGTAAATGATTCTTCCAGCTATAGACAATACAACCCCTAAAATTCACTATCACCACAAAGGTCTGATACCAAGTCTTTGGAAAAAGACTGAGTGAATACCTACAACCTCAATCAGAAATTCCAGCTCTGTTCCTGCATATCACAAATCTTGCTGGTTTTGGTTTTTTTGGAGAGAACGCACAGAGAGAGATCTACCGGCTGAATAACATAGTACAGATAACATAATATCACTGCACAGAAGCATGAACATTGATTTAAAAGATTAGGTCTTCACTGAGATAGTGTTCTAGCCCACCATTTTCCTTTTAAATATGTGAAGATCCACAGGGAAAGATATACTCTTCAGTCTGTCTCAAGTGACAGAGGACCAATTCTCATGAGATGTAGCTCTGTTTTGAATACATGGTGACTTCTTCTTCAATTTCTAATTGAAAAAATTAAATATTTAAAAACAATCTCACCTCTTTGGGTTCTACAGATCCGATCCCCGCACTTAGAAACCAACAGACAGCAAAGACAACCAAACTCTACTTTCACATTCCAACAGTAAGCACAAGCATTGCTAACATTCTGCGATAGTTCACATCATAGCATAATCCTTCTTTAGCACACTGAGATCACTGGGGTTGACATAAATACACCAGGGCTGAAAGTATAATAATTATTGCCGTACTGCGCTCTTTATTTACCAGGCCATGAAAGAGAAAGGTTTGTTAACTATTCATATACATCTGACAGATTTCATTAAAACCCCACAGCATCTTGATGCTGAAAGGTCTCATTTGATATATTTTATCTCCAGGCCAACACACCACACTTAGATCTCTTTTTTCAAATGCAATCATACTGCATTTACAGTATCCCTACCTCTCCATAACAAACAAAGATTTTAAGAGGATCACACATGGGAATCTAACATATTACCATTGAAAACAATAATTAGCCCCAGCATTGCTTGGGTCCTTTGCTTCTCCGTCTGCTGATATCACTTTGTTATTCATTAAATGCATTTGAACATTCCTACCACTGCGCTGGATACTGTACAGTCCCATAGTAAGCAAGAAAGAGAAACCTTTTGACAACAGAACTACTACCATCTTAATTAAATTAATAAAGAAGAAAGGCACAGAATGATTTGAACCAAGAGGAAATGATCAAAGAACAGCGAGGAAGGAAAACCAAACTGTATATACTTCTCATTCGTATTTCCCCTCAAATTTGAAAATATGTGGACCTGTCATTAACCTAATTTTTTTCTCCGGTTTTTGATTAGTGGAAAATTTTAAGTCAGAAAGTCAAAAAAGCCCCCTCCCTCCTTTCTTTTCATAAAGCCTCTAAAAACAATGAGAAGGAGAGAATGTTTGGCTTTAAAGAAAGAGTGCAGTATTTCACACGAAATGTTTTGCAGATCTGTCAGTTGCAATGAGTATGTCACTGAACTCCAGCCACAGGCAAGGCACCATGCTACCACAGGAAAAAGGAATGGGCCCTTCCTCTATTTGAAATGCAGAAGAAAACGGAGAGCGTCTGTGGCAAAGCCAACAACTGAATCTACAAGGTACAGACATAGTTCTCTCTTTCCATCACTGGCACCAAGAAGAAGAGAAAGAAGATTTTTCCAAATACTACCTGAAAAAAGTTCTGCTACCGTATCATTCCCCTCTCAAATTCAGAGGGAAAGCTAAATTTCAAATTATCATGATTTCCTGAATAAACAATCTCATCTGCTTAAAGACAATATTTCTCTCTCCTCTTGCTGCGGTATTCCTGATTTTGTCTAGCCAAGAGCTTCTGGCTTGAAAAAAGTAACTCTTACAAGGAAAGCAATAGAAGCAGCCAATCTACGATAAGCAGCCAAAGGAAAGGACAAATATTTTATATATTTTTTTAAATCTTTCAGATACTAGCTGTTTCTGGATGGATGCAGAAGCAAAGTTCTGAATGTTTTAAATATAACATTTAAGTATGCCTTTATTTTAAGAACAAAAGGTTGAGTTTTAAGAGTTACAGGTACAAGGAACCCAGTTTGTTTGCTATGAAGAAGAAAATGCATTCCTCATAAGCAACACAGTTCAAACATTCTATTTCATCTCCAGGAGCACTTAGCCTGGTCCACCTTGCCTAAATCCTTTGGGCCCACGGGATCCATTTCATGCCTCACCCCTGGGAAAGATAAATTATTAACAAGGAGCGAGTGCTTAGAAAAGAGCGAGTTCTGAAGATTTCTGTTAACTTGGTTTGAAAATCAACCAATAAAGATTAAAAGACCTGGACTAGTTAATATGAAAGCCACTTCAGTCATTTCAGTATGCATCGGTCAAGAGTTTCTGCAGGTACAGCCTGAAGGTTAAAGCACTGAGCTGAAATTCAGAACGTCTAGGTTTGACTGCAGACTCCCTGCATTATTCCAAACTCATCATTTAGTCTTTCTCCCCCTTTTAAACAAGAGTACAAATTCCTTTCTCTCATTTGTTCGATGTGTTTAAATTCAGAGCTCCTCAAAGATCTGAACAGAGAATTGTAACATACTGGCCACAGCTAGGCTCTGATCTTAGATAATACAAGGTGTACTAAATATGAGAAGATAATAAATAGTGGTGAGGCCTCATAATTTAATAAAAAGCTTCACCTTCACACTTGTTTAATAAAGTAACCCATGGGATCATACCACAGAATTTAATCTCATATCCTTCCTATAGAACGCTTAAAGGTTATGTAAAAAGAAATGTTATCTATAAACCCTTGTCACACTTCAGAGCAACTATGTATTGTATCTGGGCACGCTCCCCAATTATACACCCTTGGGTTGACAGAGGGCGTTAGTCAGGATTTCATACTGCGGCTGAAAAAGCACTAGATAAGGGCTGCGCTATCACCAATGCAAATATGATAAAGGTTTATCATTATTAAAAACACACCTTGTTTTTAACAATATCCTGCAAAGATAAAAGGTTTATCCACAAGTAACTTTGGGCTGAAACAAGAGCATGAGGTTATACGCTAGCCTGGAGGGCTTGTTTACATTTTGAAAGGGCAACGGTGATACAAAGGGTGCTCTAACATACAGGTCACTTGAAGGACCTGCAGTTGAAGGACCAGGAATGCACTGCAGGACTTTGGCAGACCACCTTCTTCTCTATTCCACTAGCTCCTTTTCTGCTTTAGCCATTCTAGGTGCAAGTACTTGGGCCACAAAGCAACTTGCTAATATTCACTAAGCCAACAGGACCCAGCTTCAGCATGAGAGTACAACATGAGTTTCATAAGTGAAAACACAGGAGATACGGTAGTTGGTAAGACGCACTATGAACAGCAAACGTTTCATTTTTATTTTAGGAGACGCTCTTTTCCTCAGCCCTACCTCAGCCCTTTCCTTCCAAGGACACTGACGCAGATCAGGCAGGATTTTTCCTACAGGATACTCGAGGGATACTTCAACCTATTTGCTAGCATTAGGATAGTAGAAGAATACCATTGGGGAAATTAGCAGCCAAATAAAGATAACGGCAAGGAATTACTAGTACCATGAAAGAGGATTAGCTATACTGAGCTTAATAGGATCACACATCACCTAAGCCAGAAAATGTAAGCAAACATGAGTAGCAAACAAGGCTCTCCCTTACTCCCCTCCCAAAGGCAGATGCTGTAGCTACATTCAGTCATACCCTTGGCATCTCTTTAGAATAAACGTGGCCATTTGAGGTTTCTAGAAAATAATGACTTACCCTAATTACTCTAATGAGGATTGTACTTTGCACTCCCCGGACTTCCCTCTTGCTACATTTCTTTCCACTTTCATATAAAAATAAAAACACGTTGTATGAGGACCTAAGTTTAATGAGTTTGATGGTATCAGTCCAGTTTCTCTTGGAGCAATCTCCACAACCAACAAACCCAAACACTAATTAGGCCCCTTGTTGCTACTGCCTGCAGTAAAGCCAAGGACAAAATGGATATTAACCTACCTCCTTTACTAGTGTAATCTTAAAGTGATCCCTACAGATTTAAACTGAACTACAGTTGCAAAGGGTTTGGAAGAAAACAATACATTCAGAGCCCTCACCACAGGCTGAGGACAGATCAAATATTGTGAGGTTTGATTCATCCCTGACTTACATCACTGTAATCATAGCTTCAGTAAAGGTCACTATATTGATTTGAAACTGATGAGAATAAGATAAACTCCCATGTTTACGAGGCAGTCAGTCCAGCACATTGCATAAATAAGACCTTGGGGGGAAAACGACAAAAGCCCAAAACCAATGTAGTAGTAGGGAATTTTGTTGGTATCGAGAGGATTTTTCAGTTATTTCCAAACTCGAGAAGAACAAGAGAAGTTTCCATTGTGCCCAAGAATTTGTCTCAGATGATTCCCCTTCCAAGGTGATATAGAGCATTTATACCTCTGCAGTGTCTAACCTTCCCTGTGTCCATTCAAGACTTCTGAGGTTGAAGAAAGGGTGCCAGCACTAATGGTATGCCTGCTATCCAGCCCAGGGCCGCAGTTGCAGCTGAACTTAGTACTGCCAGGAGTAATTATTTGTGATGTTGAGGAGCAGATTACACTGCTCATTCTGCCGCCTCCCTCTGACATTAGCATAGTAGTCTTCAGCAGAGGGATGGGGCAGATCACGTAAGAGATAAATTACCTCAGCATAAATCAGCAAGTTTCTGATTCAGAGGCCCTTGAAGACATTCTCACTAGTGCTCGGCTGCCTTCTCACGCTGGCCCCATTTCGGCAAAGCACAAGAAGGAAAAAAGACACTGTACTGCTTAAATATTATTTACATTAACTGGTGTTGGGTTTTTTTTTTTTTGGGGGGGGGGGGCAAGGGCACCTAATCTCAGACACCATGAGTAAATGCCATTTACAGAAAGCAATGACAACTTAGACTAGTTTGAAAATCAGTCTCTGGTATATTATTACAAACTGGGCTGCTCAAAAATAAAATAAAATGAAAACCCTATTTCAGATTATTAGCCCCTTCTGAAAGTCTTATCCCGCCATATATGAAAGAACTGACCTCACCTTTACTAAATACTGCATACAACCGGAATATGAGAACAATGGGACAATGAAAGGCAGTCTTTGCACACACTATGACATCCACTCTGAGTGCTAGAAAAGAAATTCGTATATGTTTTCCAACACGGCCATCATTTTTGCTATGATTTTTACAGTAACAGCACTTACAGAAACAAAAGACAAAGGGGTTACATTGCTTTAAAGAATCCTTGCTTTTAGGAGGTCACAAAGCAGCATTTGGAGAACATGCAAGAAGTGTTATACAAAAAACAGAAGAGATCTTGGAAGACAGACTAATAGTAGAGACAGGTGTATTTGCATTAACAGCCAGTGGGGTTTTCTTAGCAGTCATTGGAAATCGCCAGCTAAGCAGAACCAGATGGTAGTCCTCACTAGGCACCACAGCCATATTCTGCACTCATTATTCATGCACAACTTCTTCTGAAGTCAATGACAGCGCTGATAAAACAAATGCCTGCTACAAAATCCAAAGACTTCAGTAGGAATGCAACACTGAAAGTAGAGCCTGTTTCTCAGTTATGCTGTAGTCTCTTAAAGAGTAAAGAGCGGGTATAAATTTAAGTACAACAGAATTCAGGCCAAAGAGTAGAAAATAGCAGTTGATGTCTTCCCTGATACAAAGCCCGCTGAAGTCAGTAAGAATTCTGTAACAAAACTGAAGGTATAGTATAGCAGTAAATGCCAGGAAGAATATATCAGTAAGTGCCTGACACAACAGCGGCCAGAGACATTAGGTAGTGGTAGTATTAAGAAGAAGAAAAATATCCTGTTTGAAATAGACTGCATTTTGAATTTTCCTTTGAAGAAGCTGACTAACCACCTCAGGATGTTTCTGCGTCTTGTATAATGGGGGGAAGAAAGGCTTGGAACATGACTATCCACCTTGTTTTCTTCTCTTACAGCTCTACACTGTTTAAAATCCACCAGTTCGTAATCTCCTTTCAGAAAATTTAGTTGGATTTCTATGGCTGAAGGAAGAATAGGCGCAGCGCGTACGAGAGGAGCTGGGAGGAAAGCACAACCTTCAAATTGCCATCTATCAGCAGAGTAACCGAAACCTCAGGCTGGTGACTTCAGGTCAGGATTTTTGTTTCAATCTGCGTTAGGAGCAACTGCATGATTCTAGGATTGCTAATGAGGTCTAAAGCCTTTTACCCTCTAGGACACCAGTTCAAAGCGAGGTCACTGGCTTTAGGCAATAACAAGGATGGACTGGAAACAGATTTTCCTTCCAAATCTAAAACCAAAGCAGAGTTCTGCCTCAACGGGATATAGTGCAGTTCCCCCTAGCTCCCCTCCTTTAACGGTGCAGTGAGAGCTCCCCCTTCTGGTTTTTTTCTAACCACTAAATTGTTACAGGCTATAGGAGCTTACATGCAATAAAAGACACACCGGTCCTAATTAGCGTTGTCCATTTAGCAGAAGTCATATTTTCCCCAGGTACTAACACCTGTTTCTCCAGACAGATTCACTCAGAATATAGATATTTAAGTTGACACACTACGTAGACATGTTTTCAAAGCTGGTAGCCTGTTGCATCTTCATAATGCATACGATTCTCTGTTCAAACAGAGACTCAAGAAATGAAAACTTTGGGTATTTGCAGGAGCATGAAGGAGCATATGCATTCTACGGATTAAAAAAGCATCCAGGATCTGATTTGCATTGATACAAAATTAGAGCCAGTCAAAAAATTTTCCAGCTGCACTGGAATATATCTTAAGATGCTAAATTAACAACAAAAATACAGTATTTCACTTGAATGGATCATTTTCCCCCCCCTCAATCTCTATGAAAAGCTGTGCAAGTCTTTTGGTCCCATCAAAATTCTTTCGGCACAATCATTTAACTTTTTTCTATTCCATTTTGCAGAGAAATCCTACTTTGCGTTATCATTTGGGACAGGAAGTATTTCAAAACATCAGTTCCCAATGGAAGAGCAATCCTAAGCTTCAGCTGTGCTGAAACATGCTCATTTTAGAGGGGATACAGAGATAGATTAAGGAGTAAATCCACAAAAGGAGAAAAAAAAGCTTTGAAACTTAAATCTTACCCCCATTCCCATCTAAGTATTTACTGCCACAGTTTAAATCCTTAAAAATCTTCTTTCAGTTGCAGTATACCCCCTACAGACTCCCCCAATCCCTCAGTAACAGTGGTTCTTCTCTTAACAATAACTTTTTCTCTGTTTTCACACTTGATGTTAAGAAAGGTTTCCCTTGGTCCTTCAGCCTCAGCAGAACTGTCCTTCCAGCTGCCCAGAGTAAAAAAGACCCTAAACACCAAACCTTACAGCAGTCAGCTCTGCAGTCTCTAAACCTCTGATCCTTTTGTGCGACTTCCATGAAAGCTACACAAGATCATGCCAAAAGTAACAGAAACTAATAGGGTCCTTTGACTCCCATACTTCCCTTGCATTTGTTGCTGCAGATCACTGAACAACTTGGCATGTATTGAGCTTTCTGTACACGAAGACTGCTCTGAAAGTAACGTACCATCCTTACACGATCTGATGAATTAGAGATGCAATATGCAGCCTGCAGCCCCTCCCAAAATCAGGTATACATAAAGTAAAAATGAGATGCCATGTTAGCCTTTTCAAGGATCAAATGAGTATAGCTCTGCAAATTAAGACACCCGAAAGCTGACATTTACAGTCTCTTTTTATCAGTAGTAATGCAAGTAGTCTATAAAAGATGATCAAAATTAAGTTTTCAAGGTTAATGGAAAGAAAATTCATACTGTACATGCCATTTTTTTGGCTCTTCCTTGCAAATGATTCTTAACTCTTGACATCCACACTTAACTAGGGATCCTTGTGTACTAAGGAAACTAGATGGAGACGTACCAAAAAACCTCCCACTTTGCAATAGTTCAACCTTTCACGCACTCCACCCTTCCACTACAGAGTACAGTTTGCCATTCTCCTGGTATGAAGGTGGTGAGTTAGCAATAATCACTCCTAGGCCAGATCAAGTTTGCTCACACAGACCTGAAGCGGTAATTTTGTTCTAAATCCAGTTTAAGAGCTGAATCACTATCTTCAAAGCAACACACTAGGCTCAGGATGTTGAAAATCTCACAAAGCCCCTAGCTGAAGTCAACTTTGTCCTCAAGCACAATGGCATTTTTTTCCATAGAGAAGTTATCTGCACAGCACATCTTTTTCATAGCAACTGATTTCCATAGGGCTGTGAAAATTGCAAACCACTCCATTTTACATACTTTCTGCAAGAAGTCTACTCTTACACTTGCAATCTGTAACAAGCACATCTTTGTTGCAACTTTTTCGAGGGAAAACACCCAACGTCACGACTATCAGAATTCTACCAGACAGCGAGCAGCGTCAGAGAGAAAAGCGTGATGAGGTCAAATACAAACAAACCATACACAAGGGAACAGCGCAAAGTAAATCTCAGAGTCCAACTAGAAATATTTAAAGGACTGTGATTTCTACGCAGGTCCACAGAGCTTCTCAAAGCTCATCGCCACCAGAAGCCATTAGTCGGGCATCCAGCAATGGAAGAGTAGATTCTTCAATGCAATGGTCAAAAAAAGTCATAAATAATTAGCTCTTTTATAAGATTTCGTTCCGAAACATACCTTCTGCTAGTTGTTACTGGAGACAATAATAATATCGAAATTGCTTTGTTTTGACAAGTGTTGAGTAAAACTTGCCATGCTTCAAAATATTCAGTATTATTTTATATAACATACAGGTTAACTACATACAGTCAAGAAGAGAAAAAAATCCAAATAATCCCCAAAAGGCATATACTCCTGTTTCATAGACTGATTAAACATTACTTATCAATACAATTTGACACAGTGATTACATTACAATGTTTCTATGTAAAGGCTGAAGTTAGAGAATGTTTATTACATTTTTATTTTTGCATTTCTATATGATTCTCCAAACTTGGCTGCTTCACTGTTCCCATGTCAATCAGGTGTACAAGGAAAAAAAGGAAGAAAGCACAAAGGTTCTACTGAGTGCTCCCTAACAGCAAGAAAATATAATAGAAGAGTGCCTCAGGAAAAACCATGTTTACTGCAATAAACCCACCGAACAGCCCAGTTTGCCAGTAAGCAATTCCTGGTTGTATGGTCTCTGTTAGACTTTCTTAAATAAATTGCATGCAACTTGCTCAGAAAAAGATGGAAAACTGAAGAAACCCCACCCTAGCGGGTGATAAATACAACAAATCCAGTATTAAAGAAATAGTGTGGGATATTTCTTAATGAAGATCAAAGATTATGTATACTGGGTGGCTTCTGTGAGTGAGGTAGCAGGGCCCACACATTTCTTAATTGCACAGCCAATTCATTTAAAAAATCCAACCAGTAAGACTGGCAGCTGCAGGAGCTTGCTTTAACAGTGTTGGTTAGATGGGGCAGTTCTTTTTTTAGACATTTCTGTACTGAAAAGATTTCTTGCAGAGATGCAATTATACCAGTAAAATATGTTTTCAGTGGTCTACTTTATGCTCCTTCTCTGAAATCCCTTGGTGTGCGTTGTGTCTGCAGTAGAAGGGTACAATTTTTTTTTAATTATTAAAAAGTAGGCATTATTAAGCATCCACTAGGAAATGGCAGCTACCATGTATTCTCTGCAGGTTCTGATTGGTGCTGGCTTAAACTTTTGTTTTCACTTTGGCTGAAAATAATTTTTCAGTCTAAAAACATCCCTTCAAAATATCAAATAGATTTATGAACACATTCACAGCATCACGCTCTTCAAGACACACAAAAAAAGACAACCCATATGGTGGCCACAGGAGGTTATGCAGATGTGACAAAGAAAAAGAGGAACTAGAGAAGCAGGAATCAGAATTAAGAACCAATCAAGCAAGTCAGATTTATTCACAGAAAAACACGGCCTTCATCCCTTCAGCCACAGAAAAGCAGGATTGCAGGTGAGAAATCATTCCAAGTGGTTGCTTGGAACCAACATAACAGAAACCATTTTTCTGCTACATACCTTTAAGACATACCACCCACCCTACTGCAGTCTAGACATATAGGATGCTGGTAGAAACTTCATTAACTGTAGATATTTCCAGAGCACCATCACAGATGCTAGGAAGATCGTGGGGATAACCATCACAGTACACATTTATCCCATTCTCAAAGAGTGAACTCTGGTGAGGACAGTAAGAGTTGGAGCGTGTTCAGACTAGACTATGGCTGGGTGGATAGGTGAGACGTCGGGGCTCTTTGAATTCTTCATATGCAGAAGAACGCAAAAAAAGGCAGTCTCTGCAACTTGTATGCATGTTCTTATTACAAGACCACTGGATGCTAGACTATCAGATCTGCGGTGTAACTTTTTCTTCACTCTATACAGTTGTACCTGTGTTTTTCCTATGGAAGACATTCCTGCCAGCGTATGTGAAATATGTTTGACCACAGCCACCCAATTGGGTTCCACAGGGAACATCAGTGGGGAAACAATGTGTCTGTGTATTCCTAAACAGGAACATCTCCCCTTCTCCTTTCTAACGTCAGTGGAGTGGGATCAACTTCACCAAAGTCCTATTCACTACCAGAAGTTATACTTCTGTTCCATGCTACCCACTGGAGAGATACATCGTCTTGACTACAGAGATAATCTAAAGAAATTAGACCCTAGTATCAGTCCCGTTGCTGATGCCACACTTTCACATGGAGAGGGTTGAGAACTGAATACTTGGTCATCCTAAATTCTTGGCCTGAGGTCATACAGGAAAATCATAGGGTTCCTACTAATCCGCATTCCAGGCTTGCTCCCTATCTATTGAACCACCCCTTTTTCTTGCAAAATTTTTTCAACGGCTTCTGAAAAGCCAGCTACCTATACATTTCGTTTTTCTTTTTGGAACCCATTCGTGAATCCCCATGCTATCTGCACTATTTCATTTGACAGAGAGAAAGCCTAATGATAGGCAAGTTTTGTTGAAGCCAGTAGCTAATTTAGATCTGGCTTTCCTTAACAAACCAAGAATCTTTATCTGTCCTTTTAAGTTATCCTCAAAAGACTTTTATTTCAACATTGCAGCTGAAGACACAGTCTTTTTAGGTAACTGTTTTATCCTCTTTGGGAGGCAATTAAAGAGTGCAAAAAATTACCATCTTCTGTTTCTATTCTCGTCATGGATGGATAATTGGCTTGTTTTAAGAGCGGCAAACCTAGTCAGACGTTGCCAGTTTCAACATTTCTAACTGCTTTATCAGTGCAAAAGCAGTTCTGGCAAATTGATGGACAAAATTTCTGATAGGTGCCTGAACTTACATGCAAAACGTGCACTTTCCAACAGTTAATATCTGTCAACTATAGGAGCCTAACAGAACTTCAGAAATGAATATAATTACCACAATATATGGCTTCATCAGTGCAACTTCCACCATTCTCTCCTTTTCCCTCTTCTGTCTGGGACATAAACTCTCATGGGTCTCCTCCAACAAAGTTATAAACAAACATAGGCAAGTCTTTGCAAGAGCAGGACCCAAGTGTACTTTTGTTTTCCTTATTTTGTCACTGCAATGGTGCTATGTTGTTTAACTTGAAAAGCCAGCTGTATGTTTCATCCGAAGGTTGAAGGTGAATATAAAATGAAGGAATATAGATTGCATTGACTTTTAAACCTCAAATTGACAAGCCTTTCATGTTTCACATTTAGTCTAGTTGATTGGTTTTGTCTCCTGCGTTTCAGTAAATATACCCAGATTAGGAAGAGGTTAAAAAGAAAATCACGAATTACAAATTCAAGAACATGCTTGTTACCCTGGCTAGCTTGTGCAGGAAGGAGGAAATGATGTTCTATTTGCGTTCCAAAGCAGTTACGTTCTGCAGGCAGTGTCAGTATCAATTAGAAGCATGATCTGTGTTAGGTTTTTGTCAATACAGTAACAAGTTCAGAGAATGCTCTTCAGCTACAGTGAATCAGGGAATCAGCTTTTGGAAAGACAAATCTATATAATCACTACAATTGATCAAAAGCAGATGAGAGAATTACAGAAAGTTTCTGAACTGAATGTATACATCACGCACACACCCAGATTTGAAGGCTTTGAAATCCAATTACAGAAACTAAATGACAATAATGATTTTCTATTATCAGATACATAGAAATAATTTTCCCTTCCTTCCCCTGCCCCAATAAAACACATTTCTATTACTTTTTCCTAATCAACAAACTTGATCTACTAATCAGAGTTTTTCAGCTCTGTACAGCCCACTTCTTCAGCTGTCTGCAGCTTCTTCAAGTTAAAGAATACATCATAACTGCAGAATAATGTAACAGAGGATTTTCAGTTTCAGTCTTAGAAGCCAAGTTCAAAATTCAGGGATATTATTTCCTCTCACTCATCCTTCCTCAGCTCTTCATATCTTATGCATTGCATAGGTAACAATTAGAAGACTGATAAATCACCCAGCATACCGCAAAGAGCAGGATTTGGCCAGGTAATAAGGTATGAATCAAAACCAACTTGGTGTAAAGAGTTCTCAACAAGAGGCCACAGGACTGCTAGCAAGAAAAAAAACAACCTTTTACATATTTTCTGAGAAAGTTCAAGAGAGGAGTCATTTGGACACAACCAATATGAAACATCAGCTGCCACAAAACTACTTATCAGAAACAGAAAGGATGCTTTATGATGCTGTGTCGCTCCTACTTAAAAGCTAAAGAACTTGTTTCTTCCTGTGCTTACTCAGCATCAATATACAGACAGTGGCTACGAGACTTACAAATGCCAAATACGGTTACCTCTCCCAGTGACTTGGGCTGCACAATTTGATATCGCAAAGTAGAGATAGTTTAGAGCAAAGAATGAAACACTGTAAATGGACAGGACAGATTTTTCAGGGATACGTAAACTTGAACTGATCTACCACTGCTTCCACAAAGATCAAAAAGTGGTTTTGCCATTCACTTCTGTAACAGCAAAGGTGCATGGTAGCTGCGAAAATCCCCCCCCACAGTATTTTATAATGTTGCAGCAATTGCAGCCTGAGTCTTGGACCAAGGCGCCATGGTGTTAGATGCTTTACTGAGACACATCCCAAAGACACTGTCCCTACTTGGGGTGGGGGTGGGGGAATCTACATTTAAATATATGCAATATAATACAGAACAAAAAAATGAAAGTAATACTGTAGTGCCTTATGTTTTCAATAAAGGACTTTTTTATTATTACATTCTCTAACAAAGATCCTTAACAAGAGTCTCATATTCTGTCTGAATGTATCATTTTTTGATAAAAATAAACTCATTCTGACCTATCAAAAAGACAGAACCTTCAGAAGCACTGTATATCCCCAACTATAGCACAATGGCAAGGTGGCTTACGGCTGGTTGAGCAGAAAGACCATATCCATATCATCATGGGTGTCAAGCAAACACCCAATCAACGCCGTCTTCCCCTCCACTGTGCATAAGCTTTCTACTGCTGAAAAGATCAGAGATCTTTTATCTCCTAACCACAGGTCTGACCATTATGCTTTGATTTCTATTTAGAAAAATACCCTAACTCTCCTCATTATCTCAGGAAAAGTAGAAGAGGGTGACAGTGGCTAGGGAAGGGGCCTCATTCAAGAAGTTACAGTTAGAGAATCAGACAACCCAAAACAATTGAAATCTCCAGTTCTGCCTATATGCTTATTAGCATAAGGATCGGTTTTGTTGCGCACTTGAGATAACAAGGTACGTTATTCATCTGGCCAATGAGCAGAATTTGAAGTGTGCTAAGCAGCTCCTACTTCCTTTGCTTGAGCACAGAACTTTAAAAAACAAAGAAGTCACACAAAAAGTTCAGAAGTTGTTTCCTGCTTGACCACAAGAGGATGAAATCTTTCAGTGGTATAAAAAACTTCAGTTCAACTGATGATCAGGTAGGCACGCAGACAGTGCTGCACCAGCTGAGTACCTGGCCCAGCACTGCAACTTGCTAGCAGGCAAAAAGATTTATCATCAAGTTGTATCACTTTCCACAAAAAAGATCTGGCAGTTAAAAACAAGGCCAAGGCCATGACCTTAATGTAAGGGCTCTATAAGCACTTAGTATAGACACTTGAGCAGATATGTGACTACAAGACTTTTTTCACTGTAGCATACCTAAATCAGTAAGGGGTTTGAGCTGCAGTCAGCATAGCGATGCTGTCAAGAGTCCCTAGGGTATATACGGACATGCTAGCAAGAGTATGTTAGTTGACGTTAGAACTGTCCAGAAGACAATTTTCATTTCTGAGGCAGTTTTTTAGATTTCAAGCCTTTCAGATTTTCTGGAAAACAGAACTGATATGCCATCGTTGATGGATCCAGATCTGAACTTATCACTTAAGCAGCAAGTTGGGAGGACAGACTTTGTCGTCCAGTTACTCCAGACCTGGCTTTAGCTGAAGAACCACAACACCAAGTCCCCTGTTTCACTTGATTCCAGATTGCTTCTAAGAGAAGGAACTTGAACTTCCATCTCTGACAGCCAAGATCAGTGTCCTAGATAATTAGGTTTTTGAGCACAAGATTTTATCTCAATGGCATCTTAGATTGAATTAAGACATTCCCACTCCGCAAGATAAACTGACAAAATTACCACAATTAAAGCATTATAGTCACATCTAAGCAGCCTCAGCTACTCCCAGGCTTTCGTTTATAGGTATATAAAATTTATATTAGAAAAGCATTCTAAGCCTTTCTTCTCAGACCTCCCTATTCCTCCTTTTATGTAATGCAGTTGGGACTTTGGTTTTATACCTCTACCAAAAAAAGGCATTTTCAGTTGTCAGAGGAGCAGAGAAGAGAAAACAATATGTAGAGCTGCCAAGGTTACCGTCAATCCTTCCTGAAGAGACAAATGAAATTTATGGGGAGGAGATAGGCATAAAAATCAACTCTAACTTGATTTTTATCATCCTCTTATTTCGAGTCCTAGGCATGTTTTTTTCTTCTAGGAAATTTAAATCAACTTGTATTCATCAGAATTCTTTGTATGCTGTCTCGCAAATGTAAGATTCAAGCAGTACACATGAAATTGTCGTAGCCTTTGAAAGCGGGGATCTGCTAAAGCTCCTATAAACCAGGTTGCATTCAAATGATAAAGAGGAACACTTATACCTTCTCAGAAATCTAAAGGCAGAAATAGTAAAGCTAGAAATAAGACTTTTTTTGTCTGTCACAAGAAAAAAAAATGCCATTCATCCTAAATCTACTGAAATGAATCGGCTGTTATGCCTGAACTTTAGACTGTAATTTCTTAACTGTGTGTCGTAAGCCCTCTACTGCAAATGACTTATTCCTCCTTGTCTCAAGAGACAGAAAACAGCTGTTTTAAAAGGCAAAGATCAAAGTTTCCCTACCATGGAATTCTAAGTGTGTTTGATCTGTATCTATCCACGACTATCTATCCAGTCAAAACTGAAAACAGGTTTCAGGTACAGTGGTACAATGCACAAAAACATTTTTCAAACTATAAAACTGCTGCTGTGCTGAAATTCCTAAAAGTTTTCTAGTTACCTTCTAGTACTGCAGATTGTTATAAGAGGGACCATGATATTTATCTACAACAGCAACCTAGAAATGAAGGAACTCAGCTGGGTTTGCTTTACAGATGATGCAATCTAAGTCTTTATATGTTCACATCCTCATAGTATCAGAGCTCTCTTAAGTCAGTATTTTAACATACTACTGGATGAGCAGGGAAATATTTTTGTTTTAGTTCTGTGTGCCCTGTTCATGCCCTTCTCTTTTTTCAAGGGACAGAGAGATCCAGAGGTAAAGCTCAAGATCACATCAGCAGTCTGTGACAGAGCAAGGAAGGAAACAGACTGGATCTAACTAGCAGTGTAGAAGCAGCAACGCAGCCCTTTACCTGTGACATGATACAGAAGAGCACAACGCACGCTGGTGGAGTTAATATGAGGGAAGGACTGAAGCCCCCTCTAAATCCACACCTTAACAGAGTAAGCAGCTGACCCAGAGCTCATCAATCCCAGTCCACAGTGTTAATTAAAAGGCCATCCTTTGTTGCGGAAGATTGATCGAGAGAGGACGCAGAGGCAGCAATTGATTATTAGAGAGAACACTGACATCGACCTCAGCAAGCAATGGCTATCGCACTCATCAGCTATCTGCAGAGAGAGTTCTGAGCTGTCCTCCTCATTCAAGAACGTCTGTATTTGTCCATGTCCTCAGTCCAGTAACCCCTGCAATGACAGGAAGCAGTTGCAACACCAGGTACCCCAGAAAATGAAGGGCACATACCTTTATCTGTTACCTTCTGAAGACGCTTCTTAATTTCAGGACCAACGCAAGCGTCACCCCTCAAAGAATAATGATCGTTTCCCACCATACCAACCTATCTTCAAAGGAATGGACACGAACGCCCCTTCCCCCACTTGTACACAAATATTATTTAACATCCAGTGTTTTTACATAGTATGCCCCTAAGACGCTGGTTAATTTGAGTGGAAAGCCCTGCAGGAATAATTTCTGATAGTGGAGAATGATCAAGGAACTGCTTCAGACTCATAGCCACTGGCAGCACAATACCTATGATTTTACAGCACTGATTTTCAACCAGGTGGTGTGGACTGCTGTATACTGAATTTATGCTTGTTGCCAATAAGACTGTTTGTAATATGGAAAGTAATATGGAAAGGTGTTAAAAGAGTTCCAGATTTTATTTATTAGTCTATTATTTAACACAAGTAATTTGATTTTCCTAACACGCCCAGTAAGGAACAAAAGAGGCCAGCCTATTGTTATAGCTATATTTTTGTCTTTAATCACAACATATTTAAACTACTAATACGGCACAATCGTATCACTGTAACATCTGATCTCCTCACAAGCCCAAAACTATTAAACTTGCTGTTGAAAAAAAAGTGAGTCAAAACCTTAAGTAAAAAGATTTTTTTTTAATCATCAAAAGCTTTCAAGAGTTGGCTATCCCTCCACTTTTTTAATAACTTAGAGGCTATTTCCAAAGTTTTGCTTATAATCATAGGCCTTAAAAAGGTCAAAGGAGTAACATCCATTTTCCATGGACCTTGTCAGTAATTCCCAAATTTTTATATCACAGATATCTGGCAATCCTCCACCCGTTTCTTCTTGTCCATCCTTCATCATTTAAAAAATTTTTAATTTAAAGTACCCCGAGGGCAGCCTGGTTATACAAATCCCCTGTCACGGCTTTGCTGACTGCCACAGTGTGAGAACCTATCCAGCCATACCCATAAGCAGACATCCAAGTCCAAGCCTTGATTTTATTTGACCTGCAGGTACCTCAACAGTAGGCTATGCGAGATAACTTAAACATCATCTCCAGAAAGTTAGTGTTCAGGGGGATATCTCAAATGAAAAAAGTCCAAGAAAGATCACATCGGCAATAATGAAATCCACTTGCATTTATCATTAAGGAGCCTGATCCTCTGCTATATCATCCTAACATAAAAGCAGTACATAAATGAATTAACTGTTCATAAAAGTCACTAACATCTATTTGCCAGTCCCATTACCCTTCAATAGAGGTCGAAAGGTGATTTTTAAATAACTGAGAAGCAAATATAACAGAAGAGGAGATGATTTGGCCCATATGGGAAAGTAAGGGATGAGAGAGCATACTTTATGTATTTGCAGGTTTCGTAACAATCCTATAATCACAAAAGCAGAAGTAACCACATAGTGTGAAGTATCGCTATCTAAACACGTTGGAACAGTTGAGTGGGCTATGAGCGTGGAACAGACAGAAAACACATTCCACTCCTCCACAAGCAACGATGAAACGGAAAGTACGTACAGAGATGCCCAAACTAGCTCAGGTGCTGTACGTAGCACAGCCTTTCAGTAAGGTACCTGCAGATACCTCCACCTTTCCAATGGCAGCTAATGTAGCTACCATTTCAAGTGAGCACATTAGTTAATTCAGCCTGGCCTGGGTAGTCTCTGTGTATTATTGCTCTGGGCAACACAGACATAACTTCAGCAAGCAAAAAATTAACAGCAGCCATATTTCATGTAAATAAAACTAAAATCTTCTCATTTCCATTTGCATATATGCAATCTTAATTACAATTTTATGTTTCTTTGAAGTAAGGGTTTTAGCATATAAATACTGTAGTATGAAAATAAAATAATTCAAAAACAGTCATTCCCAAAATCTAAAGTCCAAATATTTTGATCTTTAAGGGAAAACACCGAATAGCAGAGCTGCAGAAAACTTTCAATTTTCTGCACTAGATAAGAGAATCAGAATTTAATACTACATTATTAATACACTGAAAGTCACACTTTGACACAACCATATGCTATACGCTCCACCGGATATCCAGCAAACACATTAAGCATGCGTTTCAATCGGAGTGTAGAAATGCATTTGACTGAAATGAAGGGAGAATATTACATGCCGGTGTGTTTGTATACGACAAATTAGATTTGACAAGTTTTACAAAACCTTTTTAAAATTACTATTCGAAGAACCAAGACCCGGTTACATAATGAAATTGCTCTTGTGATAAAGAATTAAAAATTAGGTTCAGTGTTTGAGGCTGTCTCAAGGAGGTCTCTTACACAGAACTATCTAGTAAACCTGAACTATTACATATCATATCAAATTCATAATTTTATTTTTCCACTCGTCTAATTTTCAGTTTTCAAAGAGCGACCCCAATGTCCTTTTACTAAACAAAGTCGTTTTGTGTTGAAACTGTTATAAAAAGGGTTAGCCACACAACTATACCTCAGGTAAAAGTGGCTCACGCTACTCAAACTCACGGTGCTTGGGACCTTTTCCATCTTTCCAGTCTGATTAATTTTTGGACACTTGCAAATCACGTAGCATTTGCAGGCATTAGAGGGTGAATGATCAGAATAAATGTTGATCACAGACAAGAAAAGATTCATACTTCTAAAGAGAGTAAATACCAATCTCATAACAAAACAAATCTGACAAACCTAAAACAGCTAAAGCAAAGCTGAAGCACCTCCTGTCCATTTCACGTATTATTTCTCTTACAGCAACTAGAATGTGTTCGCAAAGTTTTTGTTTGTTTGCTTTCCCAAGTTTGAACATTTAAAAAAGTACTGACAGCCCTTTCAATATTTAAAAGATTTTTCAAGGAAGGGAAATAAAAATATGGATCTGGCGTTACCTTCTGAAAGGTCCCTTTGTTAATATTTTGCTTTAAGTTTACCAGTGAGAATTATAACTTAAAAAATAAAACTGTATAAAATTGACTAAAATGGAAAGGTCGAAAGAGAATGAAAAGAATAATACTGTTGCTATAAATGCTGTATAACAAATAAATGCTGTTCCATATGCCACAAGATTGCTCACGTCAGGCATTTTGTGCGGTGGTTATAGATATACGGCTAAAGACAAACATGCCTTGGAACCAATGACTTTCATATAAAGACTGGCTGAATGCTCGCAAGGACTGTCAAGTACACACAGACACACGCGCACACACAAATGCTCCTCCTGAGAGCAACACTGATTGCCAAATTGGATAATACAAAAGCAGAAATTCTGTCTCCCTGAATATTATACATTGTAAAAGAAAGAGTGAGCAAGATGTGTGAAAATACGTCCTTCTCTTCTAGAAACATACAAATTAATATTCAATAGAGGTAAATAATTCAGGAAAAAATACTGACCTACGTGCGTTCATCACTTTCTAGACCTAATCTGCAAACCCAGTTATCCAATTAGAGATTTTTCCCCAGATTTTGTCTTTGATCAAAAAAAAATATCTGGGCAGAGCGGAGGGATGGAAGAGGAGGAGTGCCCCCCGGTATGTTTTAATTCACGCACACAAGCAAAAGGGGCATAAACTCTACTACAACTATACCTGCTACTTGTATGTGTATGTCTGTGGGTGATGAAAAGTGGAAGACGGTTTCTCCCTCTTCACAGTCACAAAAAATCTGTATTCAGTCTCAAAACAAAAGCATCTTCTTAGGGAAAGATCTTCCTTAGCCTCTCACTGTAAGTCAAAAACAAACAACCTCCCCCCCCCCCCAGCCTCCAGGAAGCTTACGGAACTAGTTGAATTACAAACGTATTCCCTTTGACATATTTAACACAAATTTGTTTTGAAAGCTTTCCTGTTTGTGCCCAAACGCCCTCCCAAGCAACGGTCAAAATGTGAACACTAGCATTCCCTTAATCAACAGCGAAACAAGGGCAGAAAGTAACCTAGTTTCATTAAGCACTTCTGAACTTGAGCTCATTCCTAGCTTCTGCAGAGATGTATTGGAGTACCTTTCCCCCGCAATGATGAGCTCAGAGAAGACTGGTTAATGTTCTTCAGTGGCAACAGTCATGGTACATACCTTTCATCACGATAGTTCATCGTAGCTTTAGCTATCCTCTCCCAAGAAAAGGGTGGTAACAATGTGAAGCGCATCAAAAATTGATTCTTACGGAAGACAGTTCTACCAGCACCTACACTGAAAAAGCTGCAGACCTAGACTACGCTTTTTGTTAATTGTTTATGGTAGGTCCTAAATGCTTAACTGTAACAGAGATTAGGGTATTAGGCACTGTGGATATGTGTCTACACAGCCAAAGGATCTCTGGCAGACAAGCTAAAGCGAAAAAACTATTTCGGGAAAGAAGTAAAGCGCACCCTGATGTGTCGAAGGTCACGTGGCTTCCTCTCACAAAGTCCTCCCCCACTCGCCAAGCTACGAATGTTGCTTTATTGCTGGAGTTATTGCGGAAACATTCCTATAAACGTGGAAAAAGTACTTGACCCAGCAATGACAATCTGAATAAAATACTGAAGATGCAGGCTGAAGTTTTATTTTACAAAGGTTTTATTTATCATTTACCAAGTTAGAAAGATATATCTTTTTCTACCTATCAATTTCAAAGGACTGTTCATCCATCAGGATGTTTCTGCCCAGCTAACTCTGAACTAACTTTCTGACAACCAATGAAAACAAGAATTACTAAACCTGGTAAGACAAGAGTTCAGTCTAGCCCACTGTCTCCAGCAGTCCCCATTCTGTCTCTAACAGCTAGCAAAAAGCAAATACTTAACAGAGTATGAGAACAAGGCATACAGAGAATGATAATTTTTCTACAATAGCCTACTCATTTCCACTAATTACTGTTTTAGGGACTGAGCCACAGGTGGCCACTAGACCACTGCGTTAAATAACTAGTGAGAGTATCTACATATTTTGGTCTGATCTGAATTGCCTGATTCTGCTAAACCAGCTCATATTGAACACTGAATTATTAACAGCTTAAGAGACTCAGAATTTGCAGGTTTTGGGGGGTTTTTTCTGTGTGTCTGGCTAAATCCTAAAAACTTAGGGCTGTCCAGGTTCAAACTACTTTGACTATGTTCTTTAAAATTGAGTCCATTACTCTTGTCACTACCATACAAAATCACTTCACTATTAATGCAGCAGAATCTTCACTATCGTACAAAGTGTATCTCACATCCATTTTAATACTGAAAAATATATCACATTTCTAATCTTTTGTTTCCGTCTTTTTTTTTTTTCCAGCCAGATTATTTTCTTTCTGGACCCGTACCAAACTGCTCTGTAGGAGCTGATATATCTTAAACTAGGTAGCACTGTCAAAACGAAAAATACTGCTTCTGTCTTTATCATTAAGAGGCTCCTCACTTCTCAGATTTATCTGTAGTATTAAAACTCTCTTTGTTTTAATTAGTACTGCTGAATGATTGGTGACATTTCATGAGAGAAATAGCTGTTCTGTATTTTTCTCTTCTACTTAATAGTTCTTCAGATAATTTGTGTCAGCAGTGTATTGCTTTTATAAAAGACCTACATTCACTGAAAAGCTTAACTTCCAAAGACCACTTACCTCACTTAAGAACTGCTTGCCACTAGTGATTAAGTAGAGTTGACCATTCAGCATAACTACCAATCTGAGACTCAGCTCACACGCCCCGTACACCTCTGTCTGAAAAGACTTTTTGCATGTTTCATTCAGAGAATCCCATAGCTGATTTACTACAGGAGCGTAAACTAGAGTATCGCAACAGTCCCTTCCGTTTCATAACCTGTGAACACTCAGAACAGCGGTTTCCAAACACGTTTAAAATTAAATTATGTGCATAGGACAGATTCATGAGTCAGAGTCACAAATAGTGTTTTAAGTCACAAAACTTATTCTTGTGCTTAAGACATCAGTCTTGGGGATCAAGAGCCCTCACTTCAGCTCCTCAATCTCTCAGCGAGTCTGACACAAGCTAGATGACCAGTGCTCCCTACCCTACCCGAAGTCATCTTGCTTTGCTTATAAACTTTCCCAGGCAGAGAACTCTCTCTCAGAGCACGTGTTTTGCAGTATGCCTCAAACTGTGGTTGGCAGACCCAACAATACCACAAGCAGGTACGACAATGAGTCTCCTCTCACTTGAAGCTCAAGTGCAAAGTATTCAACTCCTCGACAGGAGTCCATACATACAACTCTGTATCAAATATTTTTGAAGAGATTTAGCTTGCATTTTCTGAAGAGCTTGTCCATATACACCTTTTTTTGTGTCATTTATTCTACTAATGTGCAAACTGCTGTAAGGCATCGAAAAGTCAGCCTGTGAGATCAGCCCACGCATTTCAAATGCTTTTCATCCAATTACTGACAATGATTGTTCCGTTTGGCATACGAGTGGAAAGGTTAATGATTACCAACAGATGACCAATACTAGTTGAAGTGGAAGAAAAAAAGAAGTATTTAAACATGCAATTGCCAGCATGTCTTTCTGGCTTAAAAAAAGTAAGGGAGTCTTTATCTTCTCTGATGACTCTTCCACATTTAATTTCTCATTTTCTGAAACTAATCTATAGAAATTTGCATTGAAGAAAAGACAGAGCAAACGCGACTTACTTGCGGATTAAAAATACATGTTGTGAAGAACATAGGAAACATCTGTGGGGAACAGTACAAGAATGCATTGCTTCTTTATGACTGTGGAAGTGAAATCACAGTATTCTTCTGTTCACAAGGTCATGGCCTTTTTTTTCAGACTTTGGCAGTCTGACCTAGCACCGTACACAATTTACTTGCTATTGCTTGCACTTCACACTGCCCAGCTGCCTTCCAAAATGTGTTTTTCCCCAGAGACCCAAATGTTCCTGGTTCCTGTTCCTACTCTTCCATTTTCATAGAGCATTTCCATAACTACTAGCCCATCACTTTCGCTAGAAGGAAAAGAGCAGCTGCAAATCACCCTTCCTACATTCAACATACAGTCCTCTCCTGAGTACTATTACCTCAAAATAGAGCTGGCCCGGAATTTTTCAATAGGAAGAATTTTTTCTACAGGGAAGAAAAGCCCATTCACTGAAACAGAAACTCTCTCAACTTCAAGGTTCAAAATCAGAGACAGACTAAGCCTCCACTCAATGGCCGGATTGTGTATGAACAAATCCAGATGGAAATCCATTTTCAAAACAAGGCAGAGCAGGAACTTTTTAGCTCTTGCATAGAACTGAAAGATCATGGAGTAAATCTGCAGTGAAACTCTCTTTCCTCTCCCCAGCACCATTGCTAAGGGCCTTTTTACACCCTGCTCAGATTGGTAAAAAGAGTATCAGTGTAAATCAGAATCCATAACACAGGCTTCTAAAGCTCAGCTTTAAAGAAACTGGAAGGCATAACTGGTATCTGCAGATTGATGGCTGGAAATCACACAGCTAAAAATGCTCTAAATCTCATGCACTCTGTACTTTGAAGACAAAGACTTATAAGTATTTTTGCTGGCCTCCCCATCTCACCAAAAAGCAACAGTTATAAAATACACGATGAATTTTCAGTGAGATTTTTTGAATGTGAAGTTATCCCAGTATTATTGAAAAAGCTAAATTTGCTATGAAAATTACAAAACAGGTTCCTAAAGGGACCTATCTATTGAAACTTGAGCCTTCCTATTCCAATAAATTGGGAAGTGCCCAAACTGAAGGAAAGAATGTTTTACCTTCCATGATATTAAAATCAGACTAAGTAACACATCACTTTCATGTATTTGTTTGCACCTACCATGCTGTTTTCTTCAGAAACAGTCTAACATCCTAACTGCACAGGGGTTCCCAAACTTTGCCTGATAAGCAACGACGGTGGCAGCCTAGCATTACATTAGGATTAGATTCTGATCCACAAACAGAAAGATCAGAGTCTGAACTATACGAGTGGAGCTCCTGTTGCCACCAATAATACCTACATCTATGTAACTGAACTGAACTCACTGCTTCCAAGGGCCTATTTAATGACAGTGAATATGTTATCACGCAAAATATTCCGGGGGGGGTGGGGGGGGGGTTTCCAATCAAGTGGCAAAGTAACACAGAGCATTTAGCCCAGAAAGGAGTATGCACTGTATAGCTTTCTCTCTTTTTTTCTGATTCTAATCATAGCTTGAAAAATTTTTAATTGCAAAGACGCGCTGAAACTGCACCAGAATAAAATGCTAGGAAGACAAAGAACTGCTGTCATTGGAGACTTTCAAGAACACACGCAAAAGAACTGTTAGGAATAATAAATGCGTATCGTTCTTGCCTCAGGGCAGGGAGGTAAACTGAATGATTTCACAGGTCCCACCAGCATAACCTTCCATGATTTTGTAACCATATAATCGGCAAAATTTACTTAACGACGTAAATCAATGGACAGGCTATGTTGTGAATGGAGATGAGGAATAAGCTATCATCTTTTCTTGGAAGTGATCAAGGCAGAGCTGCAACATAAAAGAAAGGGAAAGTTGCAGCAGCAGCATCTATTCTGTAGCTCAACTGAGGATTTTGTAGCAAGATGATGTAGGTTCCTTCTGCAACCTGGCCTCCTTTCATAAGCTCCATTAATAATTTGAACTCTGAAAGCCTGTCCTAAATTTTCCCTCACTAAAGTATATACTTCATTGACTATGTAATGATGCTATTATAGAGTGATGCATGTGACATACTTAAATGACAATCAAACGACAGTATAAAAAAGTTTGAAATGGCTCTGTCACAGTTTTCCCTTTCCTAAGTGTTGTGCCATAAAGGCTCATTAAAGTGGTGACATTTGCACTTGCATTTTTTAGCTGAAGCTGATATAAAAATGAATTATTCATATAATGCATAATATGGAATACACAAAGCATTGTAAAACAAATATTGACACTTCCTCCAAAGTTACTACTTTAATTGTTTCAAAGGGAAAGTAAGAAGCCCTAACCATTCAGAAACTGAAAACGATACAAGGACGGCTGGACCTTAATTGCAGATACAGGAGTATTTCTAGGATATCTCAGGCCAAATTTAGCTATAGCATAGACAAGTGTAATGCCCATTGCTTTAGAAAGTCCTGAAAACCTGGGCAAAGGATCAATGAATATGCATCTCAGACAACATAATCTACAGACATTTAAGAAGATTTTTTTCAAGCTATCTGGGCGTTGTGGATTGTATTCAAAAGCACCAAACTGGGATATGTATCACAACCCCATTCAAAACTGCACTTGTAGGTACCTAATGCTCTAGTTTTGGTCACTAGACATTTCAGTGACACGAAATGTTTGAAAATCTAGAGGGACACAATGCTCAGTTCAACTTCCTCTTGAATTCCTGCCTTTCTACGGTGCTTAAAAATACCAGGCGATGACTGTAAATCATTTGGTATTTACTTATGTAAGTATGTTAAAAAGCACAACTACTTTCACTGAACTTAGCATCAAGACGACTGATGAACCACCTTCCTCGCCTTCTCGCCTTTTATACCTACGTACCTGTTGTCTTTCATTTTACTGCGAGGAACTTCCTTTCCTCCCAGTTTAGAAACTGCCTGTACATTATACGCGCTATACTAATAAACAAATATTGCCTAATACTTGAGTCAAGCAGTTCCCAAAAGATGGACTACGAATACGGCAATATGTTCAAATGCGTGCAAGCCATAAACCCTCTATTGCAAAAGAACACTATCAGTGTTTGGTACCTCTGTACCGTGTATTAGATAAATGTGATAGCAGTACGCACAAATACATGCAGCATCTTTTCAGATGCAGGGGGTGCTACATCCAAGACGACTGCCTGCTGGCTTCCTTTGACCAAATATTTATACTGACTCGTAAGGTAGAGTCAGAAGACAACAGTTTTTACTGATTTAACTCTTCAGTGTGACAAGGCAAACTGAACATCAGCAACGACTAAGATACATAACACAGACGGAATGAGTTGTGGTGGAAAAAACCAAAAAACAAAAAAATCCAGTATTTTATGCTTATACAAAGGAATAAGAAGGATGTGCAAGGAGAACACTGTTTTCCTCCACAACAACCTTCCTTCACTAAGCCGGGGTCTCATCCCTGCTGGCACAACAGAACCTCCACCATCTTCTACAGAACACTTAGCTGCAGTTCTGCTGTAAAAGCTACTTCTGCTTACCAAACAGTATAATAAATGCCCTGAAAGCAGAAGAGACAAACAAGAGGAATGATTGCTACATTACTAAATTAGTGCTACATTATTTAACAGGTGGCATGGCCAGTATCTGCAGAAGCTGAAAGTAGCATAAAGTAAGTCTGTTCATAATGGTCTTCCTCCAACCAAATTCTCCCTTGATATTGTAAATCACAGCCCATAAGCATTCTCTGATAGTATTAAACAAATGTTCAAGATTCTCCCCCCGTTAAGATTTAAAAGTCTGGAAATAAACAGCTCTCCTGAGACAGAGTCATCCATACAGCTAAGCCTCAAAATCTATTTAGGACTCTCTTTGAACCCTGGTGAGTTTTTAAGCCTTATCTGATGAGCATAATGATATTAAACTGTTTTTGATTACCCATGAAAAACGAACAAAAAGGATAAAGCTGCTAGCATCTAAGGCTATTTGAAAGGAATCAGTAGTCTGAATCCCTTAGTATATCCTGCTCATAAAAAATAACATTTTTAAATGAAAAGAAACGGTTTCGACAAGAAAAACTAGTTTCATACAAAGTACCAATGCAAAAAAAAGCTACACCCTAGAAAGAGAGAAGAAACAAATGTAGAACATACTGTTACATACATAGTTATATGTGAGTATATAGGCATATATGTGAGCGCTATGCATTCATATACATAGCGATGAGCTTAAAGAACTAAATTTACAAACTTGGAGGAAGTTTAGAGCTAAATACAAGTCCAGGTCATAACTCAAAGAAACATGGTAGAGCTAAAACATAGGACACGACAGGATACAGTAAGCTTCAGGCATCACATTAAATAAAAGGAATTTTTCTGTATGCAAAGATCTCAAAAATATCCCTAACGTTAATTTACAAAGGATTTCTGTCTATTCATTCTGTTACACTTTGCTAGGCAGACACACAACACTGAAATAAAATGCGTCACAACAAAGCATTACAAACTAAGTTCCAGAAGGAGAGCTGACCGGGACTATTTTAATGCTTTTTCTTATCGTTATCTAAAAAAAATTGGTTTGTTGAAGCTGCAAATTTTCACAGTAACGCATCCATTTCAAGAAACACTCATCGTGAAAGTTTATTCATACTTGACAAAATTTATGGTCAAAAAGTGAGAGAGACTTTACAGCAACAATAACCTACTTGTTAGACCACTTGCTGGGATATATAAAGAAAACTAGCTCAAAAGACTGCTAACAAATCTTACTCTATACGTTATTTGCCTAACTTCAGGCTTCAAGTTCCAGCTTGGCCTGATTCAGAGAAGGGATTAGATACTCAGGAACTTTCTAGGCAATGCACTCAGCTGTGTTGTGAGAGTCTTAGCTGTTTTTGAAATAGGTGTTTCTGGTTTTTTTACTGCAGAACTTCAGAAAATTATCTTTTTCCTTTGACTCATCACAGGGAAGAAAGTGAAATCCTCCAATATTTTTACTGAAAAAAGAAAGCAACTGCTATTCTGCTCTAATCAGCGTTGTCAACTGTACTCTCACGTGGACCATGCTGTGCATTTATCTGGTTTGTATGGAGAATGAATGTCGTTCAAGATGCAGTAAGGGAAAAAAATTAAAACTTTTGTCCATTAAAAGTCTTTGTGATTCATAAATGGGTTACTGTATTATCAGTTTAGAACGATTTAATCTCTACTCTTGGAAACACATACTATAATACAGTGAATGATTAATATCATTCTTCTAATATAGAGTTTGCACATGCATATTTAAGATATTCAAACGTAAGCCATCTTAAAATAGAAGGGCCTAATCCACCCATGGTGTAAATAAGGATGATTCCATTAAAGTCAATGAAGCTAAGCCAATTTATGGCATCCAAGGATCGATCCTGCACACCTCCAAGGCTTAATTAACTTTGAGCATCTTTTCTAACACACAGTGCTCTCAGATTAACTAATGCTTAAGTCGTTATCACCTGTGAGCTGAGGACTATGTATTACTCTCAGAGCTGCCCAAACAGGAAATTATTCTAATTATAGTCTTCTGATGGCCTCCCAGACACTGGGTGAGCTTCACTTCTCATGAGTAGCAGCAGTGATTTTACTTAGGCTCTCTGTTCAGTCAGAAAAAGTCTGAGGAGCTAGCTTCTCCTTAGGTAATCATCACAACTGAAGTACTTCTTGCGAAAAGACTTCTAATCCCACGCACCAATAACGTACACAGCTAACTATCTCTTTTAAACTGAAGGGCACATGGTGTTCATCAACACTGGAATATAAAGCAAACGGAGTTTTGCAAGCGCAGCCCAAAAAGAGGAAGAAAAAAGAAGTCTTCACTGTAAAAGGTTTTACCATTGGAAACAAAGATGAAGAATGTTGTTGCTAAGGGGGCAAGAATAACAGCATGTGTAATTCGATTGTAATCTTCATCCAGTAGCCGGTATTAAGTGTGTGCGTGGGGAGGAAATAATTTTCTAGTTTTAATAGAGCTGACTGAAAAGTTCACCAAGGTTAGATATTCAAAAAACTGGCTCTCATCAATAGTATCACCACTTTCTCAGACTGTGAAAGTTGCTCTAGAACATCTGTAGTATTTCTTAAAGGTTTTTAATCTTTATTGCTTCCATCTTTGATTTATTCTAGCAGGCTGTCTCATAGCAAGTAAAAAAGCACCATGTCATTCTGAGGTTGGCATATTAAATTTTCATATGCAGCTATTAGAGATAGATTTATAAGCTAATTAAGTATAACAATCTTATAAGCACTGCTTATGTCTGAAGAGTCTGGTATCAACCAGCGAAATTATTCCAGGGGATTAAAAAAAACTTACTCAAATAGATACATGTTTGCAGAATCAGGCCAAAATTATTCTCCGTCTAACGTAAATCAATTCATGCATGAACACCTTGTGCAGACATCTCCCTAAGATATTATGAAATTACTTGATTTCTAAATAAAGCAAGCTTGGAATCACTGGCACATTTTTATTAGTTTCCCTCCTGTATTCCTGCATGCTCTTGCTGGTTTTTCTACTGCTTCTGATTCAGCTAAAACTAAGTCGATAAAGACAGCAGGAACCACCATCTTTCCCCTTCCTTATGATCTTAAGTTTCATCTGTTGTTTCTTTCTTCATAGTTGCAATTAAGTCTTCCTTGTCACGGACAATCTTTTTTTTTGTTAATGCTTATAGGGTGTATTATATAGTGTTTATATAGGCACTTCAAATAAATAACAGCTCGATAATGAGCAGTATTTTGGATTCAGCTTCACCAGCACAAAACAAACGAAAAATTACTGAAGCGTAATAGTCTATTAGATTGGTAGAGAGTTTTGTACAAAGAGCAGTTAAAGCTATTTTTATTCCTGTCTATATTGTTCTCAGTGCAGAACCACACTGGATGCAGTTTGTTAAATATTTGGTCTTGGGTCTAATATATTCTCTGCACTCCTCTTAGTCACTTTAATCTGCTTGTTTCCTAGGAAAATCCCTTAACAACCTATATTTAAGATGTTCCTGCTGCTGCTGCAATTTTATTATAAACAGGCATTGAAGTTTTAAACCGCCATAACTTGAGGAGCAAACATCTCAAACTGTGAGTTATTCCAGCTGTCCTTTCACCGTAACTGAAAATATGAAAGAATAGTCTTTTATAACTCACTTGAATTAACTTTAGTTGTTAATAATCTTCAGAGGCAGTTACATTGAACACTTCAATCAACTTTCAGTAGGGAAAAACGTCTTCCCTAGAGAATTTATAAAACTCTTGAAGGTTATTGGTATAGGTGCTCATATATTCAAAAGACTTTCAAAATCCCCCATTTAAAAACAAATATGTTTTCTTCCTAAGATTATACTGACAGCACTCACTCTGCTAAATAATCCAAGCTGCTGGGAGAATTGCAACCCGATCCTATGATTCTCATTTGCTTCAGTCAGGTGAGTACATCTGGATTTGGTTCCTTCGCTGAAATTTCATCTTACTCAATGACTGCAGACGCAGCATTAGTATTGATTAACTGCAAGCACAATGATACCGTATCTTCTCCTTCAATATTATTTCAGCCAAACACTAGTGCTACTGAGTGGATAATTGAAATTTTGCGTTCCACAGACAAAAGGACGTGTGGGAAAGGAAACCCAAGCTGGGGCCCACCACTCATCCAGACACAGCACAAGGTTGAATACTTGCAGGGACTCCAAAAGAGTACATACACACGTAGTGACTGCACACGTCCATATTTTCCCTGTCAGGGGACCAAGACAATTACTTCTGTCTCATGAAAGGACTTGTGCCAAGCTTGTTTCTTTCCACAAGCCATGGGAAACATCTGCCAAACAATCCAGGAGAAGTTTGCGTAGCTGCAAAACTCAAGAACAGATCTAACCTTCAGAAACACGCGCTATCCAGAGAGGAGGCTGGCATACAGTATTTCTGAAGCGCTAATGGTTGTTGAACCTGAGCATGGCTTACCTGTCATTCATAGACTTAGCAATATAGTGATGGCACAGCATCATGAAAAAGCAAATGGCAGAGCTTCTCTGCAAAATGGTTCTCTAAGCATGGCATAAACAATTTTTGTAAATACGACTACATGCATTTTCACGCTCATGAGAGCAAGAAACCCTATCATACATATAGTCTGCACCTGCAATTTCTCTCAAATATGAACAGTAAAAAGGATTTTTCCCCTATAAAAGTCCTAGACACTTCTAAAATCAAATGGGGCTGTAACAGTCCAGTCATGGGCTAACTGCCTATAACAGAGTGTTAATACTACTAATAAAACTCAAATTATGACTACAGCTACATCTCTGAAGTATGACTGCAGAGACGTGACTGACTGGAATGCAGTAAGCTAACCTAAACAAGCCAGAGGTTAATAAGGGCACATACCTAGGACTTGAAGGGCTTTCCTTCAAATTTCTCCTTTGTTGTAAACTGTGTCACCTTAGAGAGGGCTCTTACTTCCTCTGGTCCTCAAATTCTCCATCTATAAAATAGATAACGAATAGTTTCTTAATTCATATAAATGCTGCAAATTCAGCACGTAAGGGATTAATAGAAACTGTTGAACGTTTGACATGAGTTAATAAAACAATGATGGAAGAGATTCCACCTTTCTTTTAGGAGAATTCACTTTTTAGGGTTAAATGAAGAAAAAAATTATAACCACCACAGATTATTTTCTCATTACCATAAATAAAATTATGATAATTTACAGCAAGAGAAAAGCCACCCAATAGAGCAGATCCATTTAGCATAATGCTTTTACTTTTTTTTTCTTAAACAATTTGCCAATTACCCATTTCCTTTGATGATTCCTACGTCTTAAGTGACTCTTAACAGTCATCCCCTATTACGATTTCATATATTTCTATCAGGTGCCCCTAAAAATGTCCTCTTTTCAAGGCTGAAGAATCAAATAAGGATAGGAACAGTCAGCTCCACTGAAGTTCTCAGTGTTTTATATTTGCTTAAGACTGACCCAGGCTCCAAATCAAGCTATTCCAGTGGTCTCTAGATTCTTATCAATATTTGTCTGCTACAGAGAACGTACCCCACCATTTGTGTAATCGTCAGTCTCTGCTCAATAGAGGCTTGTGTGTTGGATGGCTGAGTTGCTTCATTTCATCTCAGCTACTACAGCCTCACTTCTGAAGAATATGGTGAGCGAGAAGCTGACACGAAATGGTAACTATTTTAGGGTCATGAGTATCTGTGCACATTCCCTTGCTTACAGAGTGTGCATTATTGTAGGAATAACTGGAAGACAGAGCAATTTTCTTCAAGGAAAAGGCCATTTCAGGAAAACATTTTACAACACAGAACTAGGACACAAAGTGGTTCAAAGTCTGCTCTCCCATCAGAATGGAAGCGACTGATTTACTGCGCTATATTTACAAAGGTTTTCTAGATTTATATTGATAGAACAGAGCAGAATGAGACAGAGTAACACACAAACATAGCGCTTAATTGCCGGGCACTTGCTTATTATAAATCTCTTTCGATAATAATTTCCTTCTTCCTCTAGGAGATACCCTCCCCTTAGTGGAGATTCCAAGTTCTGTGTCCTTCTTAAGCTATATGGTGTCAGTTCTGTTCTGTTGACCTCCGTCAACATCTTCTTCCTTTCTTACACAGAATAAAGAGAAATTTGGCTACAGATCAGGAATTTTGCAAAAAAACTTTAAACTTCTAAGTGGAGGTTGGCTTGTATTTTCCATTCTCAATATTCTCAAGAAACATGGGGATTTCAGAGCATATGGGCAACATGATTTATTTTGCAACTTCAAAAGCTATCTGGAGCAAAGTTTAATCATTTAAAGCAAAGCAATTTATGTATTTCTAAATAATGATTTCATCTCACCCTTACCTAAATTAAGCCACATGCATTTTAAAGTAATCTTATTGAGAAAGGGTTTTACAACCCTTTGGGTTTAGGTTTTGGGGGGGCTTTGGCAGGAGGGTGAGTGAGGAGAGGGATTTTGAGTTGAATTTTTATCCTACGCATTTTTTCTAATTGACGTCAAAAATAAGTTATATTAGCAGATGTGGGAAACGGCCCACAGAGCGCTCATAACTCTTATAGAGGAGGGAAAAAAATCTTTTCTTTCTCTGCTAATCCTCAGTTTAAAAAAGTATTTTCATATTTCCATCTTTTTTGACAGCTGATTGAATCCATTAATAAAGATCGAGAACAGAGCTGAAATATCCTGATTTTTGCTCATCTGTGCATTTTTCCTCCTATTTGCCTACAGTCCATTGTTACTACTAATTTAATCAAGTTCTGACCACATCTAGAGTATTTATTTCAATATACAGTAGGTTTAGTTTATATAAAATGCTGAGAGAAAAAAAACTGAGCTTGAAGTTCATCAAAACCTGAGCTGCCATTTGCAGCATGCAGTTTAATCAGAAAAGCCACAGCATCTTGGCTGACTTGATCATAGCAGGTAATAAGGAACAGACCAAATTAAAAAAAAAAAAAGAAATTAAATATTTTGAACTAAGAGCTCCGTTTCTTTCATCTTCTCCCTGACCTTCTACTTCAATTTTCCAAAGCACCTACCCTTTTGCTCATTTCTGCAGTGTTCTTTTAACACTGCTATTAAATATTTATATTACAGTAGAGCCCAAAGCTTAAATCAAAAGCAAAGCTCTATCATAGAAAGCACTGTGAAATCACATAAAAACATAGCTCTCACACAGAATAGTCTTTAAGAAGTAAAAATATTAAAGTAAGGCAGGCAGATAAAAACTACTGGTATCGGGTTGAACAAGTTTTGCTTCCTAAGATAACTACACAGCAAAGCTACAGAAAGATGCCAGATATAAATATATATCCAATTGTCTCTTCCTAGGTGCATCTCGACCAGGGCTGCACGTTAACTTTTCATCTTTTTAGTTGTACATTGCAGCCAAAATATATAACCAGCCAGTTGCATTCTCAGCTTAGCTGACAACACATCAAAACTTCATTTCCACAGTAATCCTCTTAAACTATCAAAATACAGGATTGATTGAACATAGCATATGTCAATTGGCATATGCAACACCTCAGAATAAGATATACACATATTTCAACATACACTGTTGGTAAAATAATACATTTTTATCAATAGAAGTTAAGTATAACCATCTCTGAACAATGCACAGCTTCAACTAAATGCATATGGATACAACAAGTCAGTCTTGCATTACTGCTTTCAGAAGAGAACTCCTTCAAGGGTTTATTTTCCCAGTAGGCATCATGACTTTGGTAATGAAATTGCCAAGAGCAGAACAGAATGATCACTGCATTATAAATCTGCAGATAGTTATTTAATCGACGTTGTTCACTGTCCTGAGGAACTCACGACCTTCCTCCTTAGTGACAGTAAAGCCTAACAGGAGTAGAAGCAGGTTTGAGAGACTGTGATTTCATTAAGCTTGGCTCTTAGGCTAGACACACAACTCAGCTTTCAAACCAAAAGCAACGCTGGACGTTAGGATTCAATGCTGCCTAAGTTACCGCTCTGCATTTCAACATTCTCATCTTCTAGATCTCTTTTTTTCTGTCCTTCCCATTCACTTCTTCTGTTTCATTATACATATGAAATTCAAGTGATCCTCAAATCAATGATGTAACAAATTCCCTACTGCTTTCCATCTATCTTCACTCTTACTGTCCCAATCCAATTTTTCTTAACTTGTCTCTCCCAAATAACGTACCTTCATTCCCCAGCTCACATTCAGTTGAATGATTAAAAAAACAACAACAACAAAAAAGTCTCTGAAGCCCACAAGCCCCTATAGATACATTTACGTTCCACTGGTATTTGAAAATAAAAATTCAGCCACTGTTTCCTTCCTTTTGCGTTAATTCCTAGCTTTGGAAAAAATGGCTTTGACCATGTTGGGGGGGACGGGTGTTAAAGGTTCATGCATGTGAAAGTTTCTTTTTCATGTTTTAATAATGCACTTCAAATACAATGTAATCAGCATAATTCTAGCAAACCGGTAATAAGGTGTGCTAATGAGATTTCTGTTATCTTCATACAATCCACTGTGCTTACAAGAATTCAGCTACGCTATAATGCTTATAAGTAAGGTCCATCAACATCGAACTTGTGTGTTATATTCAGCCTGAAACTGTGCTGATAGCAACCAATGACTCAGTAAATCAGGGGGAAAGGCAGCATCCAAGATCTCATACTGTACTGAAAAAAATGTTTAGAACCAGAGGTTTTTGCCAAATATACAGTGAGGGGCGTTTGTGCAGCTATTCTCCAATTTGGGGAATGTTTCAAGTGAAACAAAAAGAATTAAGACTTCTCCCTGACCAAAATAACAGTATTGTTATTTAAAAAGCTATCACAACGCTTTCTGCAAGAATCGGTCGACTCTCGTTTTTGGCTTATTCCTGATAATTTATGACATAATATGGGAAACATCTGTCACGTTCCACATCAGAAGCAAATAAATTTCCCTGACAGATCAAAGCTTCAGAATCAACATGTCCAAATACTGTCCTGATACTCCATTTCCCAGCAAGCCATGTTTAGAAACCACCTCTCCCCACTATCTTCCCCAAATTTGTCCCTCATGTCTCATCTCTAGGAAGAACCATTAGCTACCCATATTCATCGTTGCTTTTTGTAAGATGTGGTTTCCAACTGGTATGCCAGAAGAGCTCTGCACTGCCAGCTTGCAAGGAGAATTTCATGCAAAACAGGTAAATTTCATATTTATAGCCAAGGTAAGCACTGAGCAGATTACTGTATGTCTCATTCACCTTTGGTAAATAATTTATTTTCTAACCAGGTGGCATTGCGGTATTCAAATGTTACCATAAACCATTTGCTTACCATAATCAGGTAAGATGGTATCTAAAGCACCTTTAGAAACCAATAACCCCTTGTAATAAGTATTTAAAACTGAGTACTTTAATTAAGGATAAAATTTTAGAATTACAGGAAAGTTCTAGAGAGAATTTTGATCTAAAAATTACTCATACAGATAAAAAAGGATTGCTCTCAGTACCCGTATTTGGGAAAGGAAAAAGCAGTGCTTATTAAAGGAAAACATTTCAATTGAGTCAGTGAAACCTCTTAAGAACTAGTCTGCCTTGACTGCTCACTAGGGAGAAACTAGTCTTAAGATTAGAGTTTTCATGTATTTACATACAGTATATATAGTAACTGTTTTATTAAACTTTGTATGGAGGAAAGGATTAAAAAAAAAAAAATTTACCTCAGTGTTTGTCAAGTGCCACAACTAGATTTTGGATGGCAAACAAACCAGTAGCAGCACTTCTTTCTCCAGAGGCTAGCAACCCTGTACTCGCTGATGGACAGTCTCGCAGTTGATGGCACCTTGCAGCAAGGCATGGGGCTGTTTTACTAACTTTCAACAGTTGACAGCAGCGAGCACCCATTTTAGAAAGAAGTATCTCCTAGTATCAAACATTAACAAGAGATGCAGCAAGGCAATGAAGAAGTCCTTGAACCTAGTCTTTCTGACTGCAACTGAGCTGCTCTGACATAAAAGATGGCCCATGCACATAAGAATTTATACTGTTAGTAAATAATTATAATGATAAATGAAAGGACACCTGCTGGCTGTCAGCAGGAACATTGCTGAGGTTAGAAGAACAGCTGGATTTGGAAATTTGGCTCTTCCATACAACTCCTAGCAATTAGAACCCAACATTTAATTGTCTGGCACAAAGCCCAAGTGACTATTTCTTCTTATGCTAAGGCCTGACATTTAAATGTATTTATTTCATTTCAAGGTTATATTCTGTTTATATCTTTTTTATTAGTTCTGCAGTACAACATCATAATTGGACACTTTTATGATCACACTGATTCTTATGGTTATTTTTATGACAACAATTGGTGGGTACCTGTTTTTCCTTCCCCTTCTCTTTGCATCTTATTAATTCAAGGCTATTTTTAAAAGTCAAGTAAGAATGGAACATAAGAGTGCTGTTTTCAAAGCAGCCATTTTCAGGAAGCATCACAGAATGCAATCTTTCTTCCTACCCTCTAAAACATCTTGCAAGTTATTTCAATGTTAATCACTCTAGGAAACAGCACCTCTGCTGCTAGAAATCAGCAATCAATCAAACGGGTTCAAGAAACTGCACAGCATGACAGCAACAAGCATTATGGCCCTATGTGAAGTTACCAAATTCCAGCTAGTACAGAACATGCTGGGCAACCTCCTGAGAAGTGCCTCTTGAAGAATATCTTATGCTCTTCTCTATATAGCGTACCAGATTCCGAGAAACGCCTTGGTACTGGAGCAAGCCTGAGGCTGTTTTGGGATCCGCATTCTAGGTTTCAAGAAGGGTTTATAGGATAGCAGACGCACCTAACACACCATCTTTAGCCCTTTCCGAACTCAGAATGACATTAGGTAGCAGACTCGTGCTGCACTCAAGTAACTAGCTGTGCCTACTTCGCAAGGCTGAACACAGAACTGAGAACTGCTGCAACTTGAGTCTAGAACAGAGAGCGAACTGGGAATCTCCTTTTGTAACTACAGTAAACTATCCAGTCGCACCTGAACCATAACACTTTTAATGTCTCTCATTCTCTCTGTGTCTTACGTAATATCAAGGAGCAAAGTAAAACTAACTTTTGTGAGTGACAACCCTCTTTGGACAGTTTCTCTAAATATTCCCAATCTCCCCATTCAGTGCATCTTCCCAAAATGTCCCCTTCTTCTCCGCTCAGGTCACAGTGGTGCTAAAAATAATTACTTATCTATTCATAGGGGCACTGGAAGTTCACTTCAAAATTTATGGCTCCTGTTTTAAAGCATTAGAAAAGATGTTCCCCACTTCATCAACAAATGGGCTTGATGGAAAGCCTCCAGGAAGATTTTGCTTGCAGTGCTGACAAACTGAAGAGCTCGAGACACAAAACATTAAGTCACAACTGAGAATGCCGGTATAGTCTGGAAGGGGCTTTCACACAGAAAGTAGTGAAAAGATGAAACTTTCAAGAATTAAATCATGAATAAGAATTAACTACCTTTTTTCCAGAGGTGTTAACGCTACTGCAGCTTACTTTGAAGGCAAAAGAACTACGGATAGCTGAACAACAGACCAGAGTTTTTACTGATATAAGATGAATTGCATATATTAAGACAGAATAGGGAAGATGACTGTTTTTTTAGATACAGTTGAAAAACCTTACTACCCACCCCCCGAGAACTCTGAATTATTTCTGCTGTAAATTCACATACGTATCTAAGAAATCAGTTTCAGTTAGAACACAGAAAGTGATGCTGTTTTCAAGAATTATTTCCAGCAAAGCTGCAGCTTCCAAGAAAAATATTGTCAAATCTTTTTGTCAAAAAATTAAGTAACAAGTTTTCTTTGAAGCTCAGTTTTTGTTTATAAAGTATTTGGTGTTCATGTCTTAAAGATAGAAGATTTCAGGAAAAAAAATATATATAGCCTTCAATTTGAAAAGCTTCCTTCCCTTTCCCCACACGGAACTGAACAATGAGCTTACACTCTCCATTTGCTCACTCTGCATTTCACTCCAGGACTCAAGGGGAACCAGTTGCTTGCATCTAGTTCATTCCTGGCCTCCCTTCAGTTTCTTTTGAGATGAAATCCGGCTCGAGGTAATAGATAATAATAATAGGACAGTTTGCTCTACACTCCAGTACATAGAAATAATATTGATATGGTTTGTGCCAAGCTGAGCTTCACCAACAACAGTCCTACAGCTTTTGCACCTTACAACACAGACCTCCCACATCCCATACTTTCTGGCAGGCTGTGACACAATCTTTTGAGCATTTTTGGCACTGTTAAAAAATGCCATGAAAATATTCCCACAGGGAGCCCAGAGGAAGCTCAGCCCAAATGCTACACACGGTAGGTACATACAATCTGTTCCAGAGGGAGATGAACTAAGGCCTAAGCAGTAAGAGTGCAACCAATCCGTATCAATTGGCCCTATAGTCAAAGTACTATTTCAGTACTTCTAAAGAGAAGTAACATATCTTAGATGCCGGTCATCAGAGCTCTTGACTGGAAATCATCATACCTACACCTGATTGCTGGCTATGCTCGATCTGCTAGGCTACCCAGTTACTTCACCTTGATATGGTTGACTTTATAAAATAAGGATGCTGAACACCAGTTAGATTTTTATAAACACTTCTATGAACTGCTGATGGCAAAGACTATATGAGAGACGCATGTAACTTCCACATCCGGGATAATCTCTTTATATAGTAGCACTCCTAGATAAACTGTAGGAAAATTGAAGTCTGAGAAAGAAGCACGGGGGCTATTTGGGCAGAAGGAGTTGGCGATTGTAAAGGAGGGGTAGGAAGGCTATTAAGAAGAAAGATTTCGTTTGAGTCAACCACACTTATATGGAATTCACGCTGCTGCTGTTGTTTACAAATAAATCTTTTTTATTATAAAGACATGAAAATATTTTTAATTCATTTTTAAAGGTATGCTCCCCATTTAATCAAATAGCCTTTTCTGTTAACAGTTCTGACAACAGCATTGTTTTGAGAACTGTGAGAAAAGACAGCTGATACAAACTTCATATGCTATTAGAAGGTATCACTGAGACTGACAGCAAGATTGGCTTTAAGTTACAGAACACAAACGCCAAATGCTTTTTCTTTCCTCAGCTTCTACCTATCAGTAACTCTCAGCTGATTTCTCTGTCAAGAATTTATCCCATTTCCCCCAGTCTTAAACTTTGAGGATCTACAAACTTGTTTTGTAAGGAATTCCACAGCTCAACTACCTATTGCATGAAGGATCTCTTTTTTTTTTTTTTGCTTTGACTCTTATACGTTTTGTTTGATGTCCCTCAGAACTTTATTGGAAAATGCATTCAAATGGCACAAGGTAGGCAAGGCTCGCAAGCATGTTCTTTCTCTGAACAACCTGATCATTCTTCTTTGAACAGAAAAGAAAAAGGTCCTCATGTTAGAAAGAGGTTAAGAACATACACTTAGCTATTCTTTGCAGAAAGCATGAAGTAGGATAGAGGAAAAAAGGCTCTATTAGTTAGCATTGTTGATCCCCATTTTGATGAAAGCTTAAAATGTAAATGAAAAGAGAGAGAATAGGGATGAAGCATCTTTAAACTTGCAACAAATCATTTTATATTGATAGAATCCTGGGCTTAAATCCAAGCACAGCTATTGCCTTAATGCAGACTGATTTCAGGAGACTTAAAAATAGCCAAGATACTATGGTGATTGGCAGGCGTTGTAGAGACAGCTGCCAAAGTCAAATTGATTTTTTTTTTCCCCTTTTGAAGGACTCCAGATAATTTAAGCAAGGCTACAAATTAAAGCATACATGTATGACTTCTTGATGATTAAAAAAAAAAAAAAAAAAAAAAAAAACAGACTCCAAGAGGGGAGCTATCTCCCTGTTTTCCCCTGCTTTGAGAAGTGCAGGGAAATCATGTGCAGACTGACCCTGCAATGCTGGAAAGGGTCCAAATGAGCGATTTGCTGCAATCTTACACCGTACACGATCACGCCTAATTCAGCTGCTATGCTCACAGTTCTGACAAGGATGAACTCTAGGGCTTCAACAAATGGCAATTCTGAGTGTTATGCACTATTAACAGATGGGACCATCTCAGGATTTCACTAGGCAGAAAACTCAATTACACTCCATCTCTAGTTAAGGTAGAACTGCAACAAAATGTTGCACAGGCTACAGAAACGAGCACAGGTCAAAAAGCAGTATTTGCAGAAAAACTCCAAATGCAGGTAACCTAGAGAAGGTCCAGAGGGTGGCAGAAGGCATGAGTCTGCGTTTGCTGGGTTTTTCTTTCCTCACCTTACAACCTTCAGTTTGCATTAAAAGGTCAGGCAGGCAATGGCAGAAAGAAATTTGCGAGGGGAAGGGAGGTTTGGTGCAATGGGGGGTGCAGGAGAGGGGGAAAGCATTTTCTAATCTATTGAAAACACTGCCTGCTTAGAGACTTCACACATCTGTGTAAGGATCTTGAGATAGTGCTTCCAACAGCAATATAAATGAATCCAAACACACATTACAGGTCTGATTAATTTTCAGCTAGTGACATTTTTAAAATAAAATACGTGTCAGGTAGTGTCTCTGTCATGTGGCATACAATGCATCTCATCAGCGCTTGTACTTCTTGTATGTGAGAGGTTTGCTAGTATTAGTAAAGCTGAAGCCTCTGATGGTTGCTGGCTGTTAATTTTCCAGAAAGGTTTTAAAAAATATTATGTAAATACAATTAGAGGTTGTTCATTGCTTTAGCAGTAAAGGTAACGAAAATGAACACCTCAACCCATGTAGTTCGCCATTATTTATTTATGTTGCAGGAGCGTACAGAGCTTTTGCAGATAACGTCCATGAAACACTTGGTCTTCCATTTAAGACTACAGAGATGCTACAACCTTCACGGGACCCATATAAAGCAGACTAGTCCTATTATCAATTTTCTGCACGTAGAAAAAACCTTTTTAGGCTATCTCCTCAGTTTCCCTTTACAAGCAAAGTGCTCAATGCAGTCAACAGTGTCTTCACTGTCTAACACAGGAGCCTAAGGTTAGCCTCACGGTGACAAACATTATTCTTTGAAAATATTGCTTACAGACATTAAGCAACTTGCTGGAAATAGTGTTAGAGCTGTGACAGTGCTGTATCAAAACTGACTAGGGTATCGCCTTCATGCCACTGCATCACCCTCTCTGTTCACAGCCCAAATCCTACAATTAAAGGCAGCTGAGATGTCCTTCACATGAGATATTTACTTGCTGATTCTACTAATCAGGGGTGAATTCATTCACCTAACGAACCTGTAGAAGCTTTGCTAATTGTAACGTTATTGTTTGCACACACATGTACATTCATATATTCTCAAAAGAATGAAATGCCTAACAGTTAAAAAGTCCAAGAAGAAAAGCTCACTAGACTGAATAAAATGCTGAATCCAGGATGCTGGATATAAAAGATCCTACAACATGAGGTATTTTTTCTCTACAGAGCATTACAACTTGTGATGCATTTCTGTTGCAATGAAAAGATCCCATAACTATGCACTTAGCATTAAAAACTAAAATATAGAAACCTGCTTTGAAAATACTATTGAGATAAAGAAACACACATTGTCATTAAGCATGGCTTTGCTCAGACTGTAAGTTTGTGCAGGCAAGGACGAAGTGAAAAAGATCTTGAAGAATCTTAATTAGTCAGATGCTATTTGTTTTCAATTTCTTTCAAACTCTAGGTGCTCATTCTCTTGGGCCTTGATTTTCTTACACAGCCAGTCTGGCAAAGCCCCAACATCTGTGTCTACATATTTCAGTGCCTTTTTTTTTTTTTTTTTTTAAACAAATTGTTCTACTACAGTGGGGGAGAGGGGGGCAAGAAGCTGGTTTATCATTATAAATTTTCCTATACTAAATGCATCCTTGGTGCAATCACTAAATAGAATCCCTATTTAAAGATTAGAGATGATCTTTGCTCAGTCCTCCAAGACCATTAAAGCACAAGCACACATTACATATTCTGCCCAGCCTATTAGAAAGGTCAGATGTTGAAAGAAAGCTACCTTTCCGTTCCAAATGTAATTACACTTCCTGAAAATCATACTGCTTGCATTCTTTTTGAAATATGTAATGAGATTTTCATACAGAAGCAGCACCGCAAAAACTCTTTCCTTAATACCAAGGCTAGAAAGTAAGATCTCTGCTTAGTTCAAATGCTGGGCAACAATGACGAGGTGACAGACAAGTCCACTCTGAACATTTTGAGCCAGAACTAGTGCGGCTCATCAGAAATGATCCATTTTGCCTAGAAAAATAATTACAATTAAGATCCAGTTTAATATATCTTTCACTATAACAGGCAAGTCGCAACCATTTCCAGAACAGCCTAACACAAAAATTTAGTGGATGGTGTGCCCATTGTTTAAAACAATAAATGTTTTACCATTTAGCTATATCGGCATGGTAACCAAAAAACCATACAATCGTGGTGCAATATCATCGATTGTTTATGAAACTATTAAGACTTATACAGAAAAGTTAATTCCCAACCTAAAGAGCACACTGCCCAGAATTCAGACAAGTTACAACAGGTGACAAAAGAGACAAATGAGGGTGGGCAGACAGTAAGGTGAAAGTGAGAAGATGAAATCAGGACATGAAAAATAATTCAGCAGGAATATGGAAGCTGCAGCTCTCTATCAGATGCAACGGAAATTCAGGTTTCTGATGTACAACGGTATTATCATCTGAAATTAGATTCTTCATCACAATTTAAAGGAACATTTTCATAAACAGAGAGGTTATAATGCGTGGGAGATAGATTACAAAAACCTGGGAAGAGAATGAGAGGTACATTTGACACTGACAAAACTCAGTAGCATTTCTTTCCCCCACCCTCCATCGTAAAAGAGGTACAAAGTGTGGCTTGATTTTGCCATTTCTAATCCCATAATGCTGCAACTACATCCCCAGATCACTTGGTAAAAAAGATGATTTAGACATCGAGGAGAAGTGCTGCTGTTGCTCAAGTTCCCAAGAGATTATCGGGGGGCGGGGGCGGCATGACAGTTACAAAGCAACAGCACCATTGCATGACTACAGCTGAGACAACATAACGGTGAGGGTGCAAAGGACAACCTTGGCAGAAGTAAGAATAAAGAAAAGTCCAAAGATGGCCTATAAATTAGCGGAAAGATACGGTTACATCAGATTCAAATTCCAGGCTTCCAAGCTTTTTCTGAAAGAGTTGGACAAACTCCTCCCTTTCCTATACGGCTGAGATCACCGTCTCTAATATGAAGATTTCTCTAAGATGAAGTCACGGCCTCTGACTAACCTCTGCATTTACACTATAACCTGTTTAGAACAGAGTAAACATTAACATTTAAGGTTAACACATTCTGATGTTCTGGGTTATTTTTAACTCAGATCAGTTCTCTCATCTGCTTTACACCACATGGTTGCACAAAGAGCTGAATCATCACAACAGAAGGCGCAAATCTGAAGGCTAAAAA
This sequence comes from Struthio camelus, assembly GCF_040807025.1. Lineage (NCBI taxonomy): Eukaryota > Metazoa > Chordata > Aves > Struthioniformes > Struthionidae > Struthio > Struthio camelus. Next base: position 3,540,290 of record NC_090968.1, on the reverse strand, counting down.
AAGAGGGTTTAATTACCTTTAAGCATATGCACAATTTTACTGAATCCAACTGTAGTTTTAAGAAAGCAGCAAAAATAAAAGGGCCTAAAAATATACATCAGCAATGACAATGACCACAAAAAGCATCTCTGTACAGGGTAGAGTAAGATTGCACTAGGAAAGTGCTGTACCTTCCTTAAAGAATCATCCCAAATGGAAGACAACAACTCCTGCAATCTAACGATTTAACTTCTTAATCTTTTAAGGTCAATACAAGCAATTTATTACTTGAAATGTGCGACTAAAATGTTTTATCATCAATGTCAGGGAGTATTACACAGTCATAGCTACCTGATGTCAAAAAAAGTGTTACGGTACTTCGAAGATCAAGTGTTCTTTCTCTTTCTTTACCGAAAAGGAAGGTAGTTTTTGGAGTTGGAATTCGCTCCTGCAAAATTTTATGCATTTCCTAGAGACCATTTTAAGGGTAAGGCTGGTTCACCTCTCTCTAAAGACAATAAAATCTTTAATAGTTTGAACTGAAAATGAAAATAGCCGGTTTTTATACCATACAAAGTTGAAGATTTATCTTGTTTTAGTCCCATGACTGGCACTGTCACAGATTAAAATTTGCTCTGCAAATGAAAGATGTTGACCAGAAGCTCTTGTCCACAGAGATAAGAGAGTCGATACTACAGTCAGATGAAGTTCTCTCCCTCAGGAGCAGCCAAAGGCCTAGACCTTTCATCACAGATGATGAACATGTTATCTAGAACTGAAATCTGAAGGCTCCAGAAAGTACATCGACGACAGAGATGGACTGTCATGGTTTACCTGCACAATATGAAATACTTCAAAGGCAGTTACCAAAATACAAATGCTCTAGGATTTCTTATATGGGAAGAAGAAAATAATAGTAATAATTTGCTTCTCACCATTTTCTTAAAAAATATTCCACATAAATATCACATTCAAGACAGCTGTCTTTATCCCGGCAGGAAAGCTAGCCAGACAACTTATTGTAGTTGTATTGTTACAGAGCCAATAGACTCATCATGTTACTCAAACTATCACATTCATCTCCGTGCTGACAATTCAAAGTTTAGAGTAACTTGTAAGGTGCCTGGAGTTGTCTAGTTATTTGACAGTCAGCCTAATTAATTAACTATACTGCTGAAGTCAACAAGAAAACCCTGTTGATTCTAACAGGCTTCACATCAGCCCCTAAATTCAGCTGTGCTTCTCAGTTGAGAAACTAGCTTCCATTGATGGTACATGTCTTACACTTCTCAACTTATTAGTTATTATTTTAAGGTCAGAGTTCTAGCTGATAGATAAAAGGCTTATTTATACAAATTTCCAGGATTGTGTACCTCATGGAAACCCATGCAGAGGTCAAGATCCCAATGTGGTAGAAGCTGCATGTTCTAATTGACAAGACAGTATAAGAGAAACAGCTGTTTTTAAACCTGGAAGTGTGTTTGCATTTCCGCTAATGTTCCCTCTTCAGCTTGTTTCATGTGTTTGCAAGTTTTCTTTCACTGCTAAAGCCAAGAATTCCTGTGCTAGATCAGACCAATAGTCCCAATTTGAATAACTGGGAACTGTATTACCAGTGGGAATTCTACTACCAGTGAAACAGCCATTGACATTCCCAATAGCTTTTGAGACTGCTATTATTGACTGCTAGTATTTTATAAGCTCCAAATAGGGACATTACTACCTCAGAGTGTAATGGCTAGGGAAAACTTACCTATAAAAAGTAATTTAGGAAATTGCTACTAAAACAGCAATAATCCCAAAGTAGCAAAGCACGTCCCTTTGCCATAAAACCTTTCCCTTGTGAAAACAAACAGTGAAGCTGCTTATGATCACAGACACTAATGTTACTTTAGCAATAATGCATTAGGAAAAGGGGAGGGTTAACAGGACGTTAATGAAATAATTTAGGCAGATAGAAAAATGTCTGCATCCATATACAGCTCTCCAAGAAAACCTAAACCATCTAAGACTAGAATTTTACTGAAATTAGCACTTCAGTTTACACAGCAGCTATGGAAGAATTTCTGTTGGAATTTATTTATAAGAGTTTCAGCACCAACATTATTTAATCACAAGAATGACATATTACTTCCAAAATACAGATTAAAGATGACCAACGGGCAAAGAACTTCTCAGCAAGCAAGAGTGCCTGACAGGCCAAGGAAGTCTGCTGGGGAGGGGGCAGAGTCCCTCATTCAAAAAGCACATAGGTGCTTGCAAACTCATCTAGATACAGTAAAAGTCTCATGAAATATGTACATTTCGAGAGTCTATTTAATCATTAGAATTAGTGAAAATTCTTATTAGTGCAGGAACGTGGTGGTTGCTCATGCTAGCATGTATTCATCAGAGTACTGAAAATAATTATTTCAGTGTAAGATAAAACAAGAGGAACATTTAAAACAAATGTACTAGCCCATCCCCCTTCCCCTACTACTGGTAGATTAACTTTCGGACCAGTCAGTCAGATTAACGTGTTCCATAATAATGGAGTTTACATTTATTGTCCTTTTGTTAGAGTTGCCTTCTTGGTTAAAACAAGGGTCTCTCTCTAGATTAAATTACACACATCTGCAGCTTGACTTCAGATTTAAAATATAAAATCAGGAACTAAAACAGATTCATGTATTTCAGGAACGAACCTAAAAGATGCATTAACATGGTAGACAGAATTAGCTTAGATCGTCATCATCCAGTTATGACACTTTAGGAACGGTTGCCTTTGCCATGTTCTGGCATTTTCATTTCCAGGAGTGACTCAAAAGCTTGAAGTTAGTGGTTTGGTTTGGAAGCTGCTAGTGTTTATGAAGCCAGATGAACCATCTCATCTACTATTTTGCGGTACAAATAATTTAAAATTTTGCTCTGTAATCTAGACCAGAATATACAGATTTCAAGTACCAGCTTGCAAAAGGTCTCAGTGAGGAAAATTCAGGAAAAAAATAAAAACATGGACATTTTCACCAGTTCAGTATTCATGAATCAGCACTAAGATGTCATGGAATTGCTGTGACCCTCTTGTTGCAATTTCCCAGCTTCCTTCTGTAACTTTCAAGGGCAGAAACATCCCTTAATAAAAATAAGAGTCTTCAACAATCGCACAATTGAAACAGCTTTATGAAAAATTTCAAAGAAAAAACAAACTCAACAGAGGGAGAATATAGCAAAACATGGGGAAAAAAGAAGAAAAATAAAAAGTCAGGAAAAAAAGAAAAAAGCATTTGGGTGAGAACCTCACTGTTTAGTCACCTGGAGCAAATTCTTTACTGGTCAGTGACCAACGTGGAATGCCAAGCAATTTTAAGCAGTTCTTGTGGAAGAATTTAACTGTATTTTTTCAAACTCTCATGGAATCTGAGTGATGTCAATTTAATCTTCCTGGCCGGCCAGATTATATTCTACCAGAATTTCCTACATTGGAAAGTTAAGCGGATGCTCCTTGTTAGTGCTCAGGACCTTTCAGGTTTTTGACACAAGAACGCACTAGTGTTTAATTCATGAAACACTATTAGCTCTGTTACCAGATCTGAGAATTGCCAGTGACAGCAGCATGTAGACTGAGATAAAGCTTTCCGGAAAATAAACATGCCTAAAAACTCAGTTTCACAAGGACTGAAATCTTTGATATTTGTCAAATCAAATAAAATTTGCAAGTCCTGTCAGCCAAAAAAGACAGGAAAAATAAGGGTAGGTATTTAATTGCTAAAATGTTTCATTTATAAATATCAAAATGAAACAATCTGACTTTTCATTTGGAAGCATCTGTCCCAAAGAAAAATTAAAAGCAATGGTTAAAAAGTCTTTAGAAATAAAAAAAAAAAAGTTTAGTTCATTAGCACTTCCTTTCTTCTTCCCTGCAAGAAGTCTGAAACATCTCTTTGAACATCAAACAAAACATAGTCCATTATTTGCTCTGTTCTGCTTTACTGAGCCAGAGAACATTAGGCATTTTGTATCTAGTATATAAATTTTCTTATTTAGTACCTTATTTAGTTATTAATTAGTAACAATTAATTAGTAGTAATTAGTAGCAATTAATTCGTAACAATTTTGTGGGGAATGACTTGCCCAGGATCTCAGTGCTAAGAATTAAACCCTGACTGCCCAGTCTTATGGTGACTCCCTAACTGGATTACATTTCCTCCGTTGGACTTGCACATCTGCCTCTGTGCAGGACTTTCTAATCTGCGTGAGGAAAATAAAAAAAAATGATTCTGAAGTATCTTACTGGAGCAGGAGAAGAAAGGAATTTAAAACAGTCTTATACTCGTGTGATAACTATACCAATCACAGTCCCCTAAAATGGTGGCAATTTTCATTGACTCTTTGCTCTACTGGCGCCAAGGAAATACGACGGAAGGATTAAAAGCATGGCTTTTCCTGCTCAAGAGTAAGTTGGATTGTAGTTTTCATTTGTGGCTTATATTGGGTCTTGAGAAAGTGACATTTTTAAAATGAGAAAGGTCAGTCTTGTCAACTTAGAAATAATTAGATAGTGTTGTACTATCTGAATTGAATGTTACATCACAGAATGCTTCTTCTTAAAGGTCTCTAGACAAGTGGAGAAAAATATATATGTGTGTGTGTTTATATATACGTATATATACACACATACACACACGTAGTGGTGCGTGTATACACACACACAGACGCACACATACTGTTTTTCTTCCTTCCTTCAGGAATGTAATAGTTTTGAAGGATTAAGAACATCAGAGGCCTTTAGTTCAGTATATGCCAGGAAAAGCTCGCCTTGGATAAAATGGACTTGCTGTCTAAAGTCTTACAACTACTGATAGATAATACGCACAAGATTGACTGGCAGGAGACAAAGTTGAAGGTATACCAGTGGGAAGAGAGTCTATTATCACTCTTCTAACATCTTAATAGCTCTTTAAATGCAGGATGCAGTATCACAGCCCATCTTGGAGCTATTCCAAAGCACTCTTTGCTCACTAATCCCAGTCAGCAGTTGTAGTAGTGCTGCACTGGAAACCACCGGAGTAACAAAAAAAAAGTCTTAACACAGTTCTTGTTATGCGGTTCACATCTGGTGCAATCTGTCATCTCGATGAAGTTTCCATATGATTCAACACACTAGACAACTTCATGTTTGACCATCTGCACCAGCTTCTAACCAGAGTCTGCTTTTGTAAATCCACCCACCTCTACAAGTACATTTCCCTGTATTATTTTGCTTAGTGCCATGATTATCCCAGTATGATTGAGTGCTGGGCTTTTCATCTAGAGATCTTAAAGTGCTTTGAGAAGAAGATAAATATCACCATCATTAAGAAGAAGGTAAATATCACTATCGTCATTTTACCTACAGGACTGATGATCTGAATGCTGTCACAAAGCAGGACAACAGCAGAACCAAGAATAGAGTGGAGGTGTCCTGAATATACAGGTACAGAACAGTCAATATATGCACTCAAACACTATAGCCAAGCCCACCTGATACACTAATAACTAGAGAAAAAAAATGATAAAAGTATTATTTTACATGTCTGTATCTTTAGGTTGTTGCAGGACTTGCTATTTTCTTCTGCAGTGAAATAGCTTGAGAATATGGAAAAACAATAAAAAACGTCCTACGGTGGTGATACAGCGCCCAGAGCTGCCAATTGCCAAAAAACTTGTTTTCGTGAAGACAAGATGAAAATATTGGAGTTGGAAAATATCACTGGGTTAAATTTATAGAATATTTCAATAGTAACTCATCTAGATTTTCAACCAACACACATGACTTCCCATATAACTCCTCACAGGCAGGAGGGAATCACACATGAACTGGAAGTCAGCTAGGCTGCAACACTTGATCTGTCAGATACTAAAAATACCCAGACTGAATCAAGAGAATTAATTTTCCTAAAATTCCAAAAACCTACAGCCCACAGCTGCCACTCAGCCTTTACTGAATCTAACTCACCAATCTGCAAAAATGTTTAATGAGAATTTGCTTGGTTAAGGTCAAAGGAAACAGTAAGCAAGAACAAGTCCAATCCTGTTACTTTTTGTAATATAGTGCGGAAATAAACTGTATCAATAGAACTACACCACTGTAAAATCTCAGACAGGCAAGCAGAGAATTGGGCCCTACTAGATCTGGGCCATCTCAAAGCCCTCCAGTTAGTGCGTCTGATGATTTTGCTGTCTGCACATGGAAAATACAGATTCCAATTCCAATCTTTACATTATATTTCACGTAGGTACAGTGCCAAGCTTTCCTGACAGGAACTCTGAGGCATCTTAAGCAGCACAAATCAGCAGCAGTCATATAAGTAGGAGAAGATGACATCAAAAATTTACCACAACATTCAAATGTTCTAGATCTCCATGGTCTTCTGTCGTCAGAACGCCGTTAAATACTGTTCTGTGGCTCTGAAAAAATGCGTGTCTTTAGAAATTCGGGGTCTGGACTGGAGGAGGAAAAAGCCTTTCATTACATAGAAATAATATTAAGATCAGGAAATACACTGTGGAATTTCATAAAGATATTCCTCAAACTTGCAACATGTTCCGTGCATGCGTAGGATCTGCCTGAACAGAAAAAGTAGCAGAGCTGAGATAATACTTGGTAGCCAAGAGGAATATATTTGAGATTTCCAGAAGTACTCACATATTTAAGAATCTTATTTTAAAATGTTACTGGTTTTTAACTAAAATCATGAAAATTTCCTGTTAATCTTCAGCTGAGGTTCCCCTCTCCACCCTTTTTTGTAGGTCAATGTAATGAGAACACCTGCAGGTATTCTGGCAAGGAGTCAGTGACTGGCAAGTACGTGATAGCAAGCCCAGTGTGTGAAACTGCACACTGACCAAATTCCTCTGAGGGCCAGGCATGCATATTCTGTTTTGTCTACAATGTCTAGCTGCTTCCCAGACAGTAGTTTCTCAAGGTCAGAAAGCTGAGAAATAGTAGATTTATATATTCTAGTAGTTCTAGTAGATTTAAGGGGCCCTTAGAACGCAGCAAGTGGAGTCCCACCTACGCATCTGACCCGTGCGTCCAGAAGCCCCCCCATCAGCGACCCCTCCGCTCGATTCCCAGGACTCCCTGTGCAGCTTGGAGTGCAAGTCCTTTATTAAATCTATCCTGTTTAACCCCTCACACACTTTGAGTACCTCTCTTCAGCAGTATCCAACCTTCTCTTGCCCGCCTGGCAGTTGTAACTAAATACATACATATTTACAAATTTGCTTTAAAGGCTATTTCATTGTCCTTTATACTTTAAAAATAAACAAATAAATAAATACTCAGAACTTCAGCATATTAATGAAGCATTTCACATTTCCTATTAATGTCATCTGCTCCCCTGAGGACTTCTCCTTCACATACTGTTTCATCATAGGAGACGTTTCCAAAGTGACCTTTTCACTGTATTGCAGCAAGAAGGTATTATCAAACTAGTAAGAAGGATCACCAAACACAAATATATTTTCATATACAGTACAGTCAGGTTAAAATGTATTTTCATCCTAATCAGGACGAAATGTTGATTCTGAAGAAAAAAAAAAAAGGCTGGACAAAATAATTGAAGTATTTCAACTAACATCAAAAGACCCTGTGGAAAAACATCAGTTTGATTATACTCACAAATCCAATTGTATTTAAATGTGGTCCACTGTACTATATTATATTTGAAATACAATACAGGTTTTGAATTTACATACCTTTCAATTGAAAAATTCCACCAACACATTCTCATTGGGATAATTCAAGGTCTTCAAAAACTTTTGACCCGTAAAACTGTACCATTACAAAAAAAAAAAACCCAGCATACACTGCCTATCATATTTTTAATCATTTTCCCATAATAAACTACTCAATTTCCATTTTATCCACTCTTCTATGATCTGTGCTACTCTTGTTAAGGCCAAATTTTCGGAGTTGTTCAGCTAGCTGTAGCTGTCCTTCTCTTAGCAACCCCTGGATACAACGTACTTCCGCAATTTTGCCCAGCTCGGTGCCATATTTTACTCTATGTTTCACTGTGTCATCAATCATATCCTTTATGAGAGTTTTTTTCCTTCTCAGTAGCAAATTTTTCCATCAGGACTCCTATAAAGACCCTTCCTGATAAAATTGCGCCTCATGCCACTTTTTAGGCCAATGGAAGAGCTTTGTCAACTTTGTCTAGAGCTGAAGGAAAAGTCCAGAAGGGATACATGGAAACACCTTGTACACAAGAGCTTTGATCCTGCTGCTATAAGCATCAGTGGCAAATCTCGCAGGGATTGCAGTGGTACACAATCATCTCTTTAAACATCTGTATTCATTTCCACTGGAAATTTTATTTCAATCATCCAGCTAATTGAATAATGAATACAAATGCTGGCACATTTAAACTTGCATTTCTTCTCCAGATTAGTGGATAGGAGTAAGCCAACAGAAAGCCTTTAATTTCATCCAAGGTCAGCATTTAAGACTCTCTTTAATGGCAGAATATCAGTGCTGGAGGCCTATTTAATTCCTATTAAAATGTAAAACAAGTATAATCCTTGTAAATAAAGAAACCCTTGCGTGAACAGGCTCCTTTGATCCTTAAGAATAAGGCTAAACAAGCAACAAGAAACATCTAAGTTAATGTAAGAATCAAAGCATGTCTTCCGTGCTTCTTCTGAGCTGGCAGCTAACCACGGCTGCAATGCATCTCCCAAACAGCCTTTATTCTTGAACGTTAACACGTTCAAGAAGAACATTGTTTTATTTAAGCTTGGGTGGGGGGGGAAGAGGGTGTTCAAGCTTTACTGTGTTTATCTGAAGTCTTCATCAACCTTTCTTCACAAAGGAATATATCCAAAACCGTCCCCTAAGTTCTGGGTATTTCCCTTTACTCCACTTTTTTTTTAGGCAGATTAAAACTACTAGAATCAATCTACTGAGGTTTAATTTTTACTCATCAGCGTATCATCAAGTTGGGCCTTCGATATCTAATGATTAGGATTGAGGTTCTCTGGTCTCGTAGACTTAGTTATATATTTATTATGCTTTACATGTCAAAGTGACTGCTGCACATGAGATTCTGGTTGTGTGAACTTCAGCAGCAGCAGTTTATTCTTGACATGCACCAAAGCATGAATTCTATGGAAAAAACAGGAAATAAACAATTCAACTCCTTTTGGATGCAGACTTGCATAGCTATCCCTACCCAAAACTTTTTTTTAAAAATCACTTATTAAAATTCACCATTCAAGACTATAAAAAAAAAGAAAGTTTTAAAATTAACTCCATTTCTGACCTGCTTTTTTCTATTTTGGGTCAGCATCATTCTTAGGTTGTAATTTATGAGCAATAGAGGAGAATCCTACTGTTTGACTGTTAGGGGATCAAAATAGTCGCATTAATTTTGTCAACATGCTCAAGATAAATATGACATCCAAGTCCCAACATAAAATCATAGATAATATTAAACATCTAAAACTTTCTACAGAAGCATATACAGAGTTCTTATCAAGACTCAGGAAACCCACATGTCACTTTTGAGAGACAAAGGTTGCCCTAATCCTGCAAGCACACGGGATGTTTTAATTTTATTCATGTGAGAAATTTGTAGGATAAAAAAAATCTCTGCTTAGGCCCTGAAAAGATGTGGATGAGATGCAATCTCTATTAAACTTTTCAGATAAAAAGTAAAATACATTTTCATACAACGCAGGAGTAAGCTGTGAAACACTGTCATGAGAAATTGCTGAGGACAAGGATTTAAGGTTAAAGAAGCAGCTGATACAATTAGAAATTACAACAATTTGGGAAAAACAAAGCACAATCACTTTAAAAATGGCACTTACGGACAGTTTTTCAGAAGATTAACAACTCAGCTGTGACTGAACTTTTAGAGCAAACCTTCCTCAAATGGGTCTAAAATCAAAGCCAAGTATTACTACTTAGCTGCAGGAGCTCTTAACTGAGCATGCATTTTCTGTTTGTTTTTAAACAGTCAAAACAGGAGGCTCTTGACAGAACAGTCACTTTTCTAAACATAAGCAGAAGATCTGACCCTACCTGCCAATTTCTCATAACTAAAAAAACAACTAAGTTGAAACATCACCATCCATGCTCACATTTGCAAACTGATGTCTATTCCGAATTCATTTGGGCTGGGAACAATGACAAAACTAGACATACTCTGGTTTAAAACAAAGGGTGTGGCAAACGTGCAGAGTTGTAATCTCCAGAAGACTGTGAGTCCTTTTGTGTCACCCCTCTATTGAGGACCTAGTCTAAGACTAATTAGGTTCAAAGCCAAGTTTAGACATGACCACAGATAACTTATACCAATGGGTTCCACTGTTGCTGCTGGTTGAATCATGACCTGAACCAGCAGTAATACCTTATCTGGACTTTCAGATATATAGACTCATATCGATATGAGTCTACATAGATACGAGTCATATAGACTCATATCGATATGAGTCTATATATAGTGATATATATAGATCCTATCACGCTCAATAGATGCACACCTAACTTTACAGGTATATGAACAGCTAACAAATACAGTTTCAGTAAAATGTACTCAAAATTATACATCACAGTTCTTTGGTTTTGCAGGAACACTAAAACCTGTGGACTTGCACTGCAGATGGCTTCTTTTTGTAAAGCTTTTTAATGCATCCTATCCCATCCTCCCTAAAATTAAATGGGGTTGGCACTGGAACTCATAGGTTATAGTCCGGCTGTAAAGTAGCGGTGCAAATATATTTTTACAAAGTTAAAATGCAAAAATCACAACTAGACCAGATAATCTTGTTTTCCTTTCAGTTTTGCTGCAGCAGGCTGTTAAGAGTATCAAGTCAATATATACACTTTACTACAAGGAGAGCCTCCTGCAATACACACGAGGTTGAAAATGTAAGCTTAGCCTTCCAATTCAGCCATTAGTCTTTTTAATGATTCTGAGCCACAACTACCCTAAGATAGCCTGAGTCACAGATGCTCAGCAGACTCCTGATTTCTTTGGCCTTTTATTAAACGGAAGCCTGGATGGACGTGAGAGCTAAAGGAAAAGGATTACAGGGGTTTATTCAGTGCTGTCAGAGAAAGAAAATCCCTGTCTCACTGCCAAACGCATTAAACTACTGATCTCACAATTGCATAAAATTATCACTGGCATTAAATCTATGCTAATTCAACCCAGTGTGAAGAAAGATGATTTAACCCAGAACCCTTTTCCAATGTCATTCAAGAGCTCTAATCAGATAAGTGTTCCTGTCCTCCCCTCACACGGTATTATTATAGGTATTATTTTAAATGTACTATTAATATTCATTATGCAGAATGAAAATAACTAGGGGGCACTTATTACATAGTTGAGGAATGCTGTTTAGATATATCTGGTCACAGCTTTCTTTTCTTATAAAAACATTAAACTCTCATGTTACATAGGCTCTTGCTTAGCCTTATTAATGCAAAGGGCACAAAAGTAAATTGGGTGTTCTTCAAGCAAGCACTAATTGATAAATATATAATTTTCAAGCAATTCAAGAGCAAAACTTCTTTCCTCCTTTCCTTTGCGCTCCTTCCTTCTAAACTTTTGACAAGTAACAAATAGCTTCCACCAAGGAAAGAAAATGTTCATATTATACACCATTCGTCTGCAGAACATGTCGCAACATCAGACTAAGACAACTTCATGGAAACACATAAATCTACGCACTATCTGAACTGCGATAAAAATGTAATTATATTTTAAATCTAACAGCACTTCTAGAACTCACATGGCATTTTTCATGTATGGGTCTGCTATAGAAAGAGAGTCTGTATCATTTACCTAATGCCACAGAGAAAGAAACCAAGGCACAGCAAGATGAAATAATTTGCCCGCGAGGTATCTGAAATGGTGGCAGAACAAAAGACTGACTATGCTCTGTGCCCTATTTCTCGAAGCTCCTATGATTGGACACGGTACAGAAGGGATTAACAAATGAAAGCATACTTTTTAAACAAAAGGATGTGAACCCTAATACTTTGGGGCTTGGAGTAACCTTGAATTAATGGAGATTAGAAGAAACTTTGCCATCGGAGAGATTTTTCTGTAACGATTTTTCTACAAAGGTGTATCATAGGCCTTTACATTCTTGCTTAACGAGCTTGGCACACATTCGTGTTAAGGCAGACTATCTGGCTAGACAGATCACTAGTCTGATCTAATATGGCAATTTCCATGTTCTTAGGGGAAAAAAATAAGAAGTAGTGCAATAACACACTCCAGGGAAAAATCTAGAAAGACCGAAAATTAAAATAAAACATAAAAATTCCAATAAACTCATTTTCTCCCTCCTGGGTTGCAATATGATTTTATGCGCACCATTAAAACTACAACATGAGTTATCAGTTAAAGCCTTACTTGAAAGCAACTATGACTAGATGCAGGCAATGGAAATATACCAATTCTGGTGGATGAAGTGAGTTATATCCATTCTAATTATATTCATAATACACTCATTTGAACTACTGTAGATATTATTTAGATGTATGCTATACATTCTGCCTAAAATAAATTGAAATAAAAATATAATGCATAGCAGAAAAATATACTCTGTACAAAGTACTGTGTCACACTGACAAGTACTTTAAAAAAGGCTAAAAGTAATAAAAATTACTGCTAGAAAAATCGAAGTGTTCCATTCCTAGATTTTATGGGGGCAATAAAAAATGAAAAAGCAGCTCTAGTTAAGCTAGACTGATGAAGTGATATACTGCCAGAAAGGCATTCAAGGTTGCGTGCAAACAGATTTAAAATTGATATAGATCAAATACAATAATTCTAGTGCATATTAAATAGAGGCTAGATAGACTGCTAGTGCACAATTCCACCAGATGATTGTAAGTTAGAGTAAATAAAAAAAAAAAAAAAAAAGGGTTGAGTCAGACAAATTTGCCTTGCCAAAAAGCTTGGTTGAGGCTGTTAACAGCCATTTTAATCCATCAAATATGGCCCATCTGAGCAAAATCGAAACTTTTATTTTTTTCCTTATTCTATTTGCAGGAGTTCCAGGAATGGCCGTAATTAATTTCTGCCATTTAAACTCTTAATTTTATGTAATTGTAGCAAAGAAATGTTTCTGACTGATGCACAGAGGCACACAGAACAGTTTTGCCTTTCATCAGACCAACACAAAACACAAGTCACGTGTTGCAAATGATTTCGAAGGCTGCTTTCTCCAGGCACAGCTCAAAGAAGTGAACCCTTTCCTGGGCAGCAGGGAGCTTAGACACCTCTCAGTGACAAACATGAAATAGACACATTTATCTACTTTATCCGCATCTGCGGCTCAGTGGTAGGTACAGCAGTAGGTCAGTTAAGAAGGTTATCGCGGCGTTCACCGAGAGTGAAGCTTTACAGTGTCGTATTTCACTTTTATCATAGAACCAGAGAAGAGAGAGCTAGTAAGTACTCAGTGTTCACACAACATGATTGAAAAACAATGCAAGGTCATTAACATTCTGGCCACGCTCTGTTAAGTGCATGGGCTCAGGTTATGACATCTCGTTTATTCTCTTCAACAAGATGCTTTAACATCATTTGACAATGAAAAATGTACTGAGATTTTCAACACCACTGAGTATTAATCCTCCTCCTACTGGAATTAGATAAACTAAGGAAAAAATGTCAAAAAATTTCCACTGTGGCTGACCAAAACAATCAGGAAAAAGGTTTGAATTTCAGTGTGCTCTGGCATCTGAAACTGTATCATCACAGTTTCACTAGCTACTTACTGTGGTCAGGCTCATGAAGAGCTGTCATCACTTACGGTAGCAGAAGCCCCCCAGACTAAATATAGCTACACTAATAGCATCCCACTTTTCAGTGCAGGCATCTTGCCTCTGGGTGTGCTATGTATCAGTAGCTTTGTCCATAGAAGTAGTACCTTGCCAGCACAGTGGTTCTAATATGTATATAACTCAAGTCAAGTAGAGGAGTCAAGAATGCAGTACCATTGCCTCAGCGACCAAATAAGAACACTATTCTCCTCCTAGTTTCGTTGTGTAATGCCCACACAACTGCCACTATCTAGTTACATACTAGGACGATGGATGAACTGCTACCAACAGCTGAGATGAGGTAGCCGGAAAACAGCTAAAAGCAAAAGGCACTACAGACAGCAGCATCCTATGCCCACAGAATTGCTCAATCCACCCATATCAAGGAATAGCAGAAGCTGAAAAACACTGTCAAAGATAAGGCGGACTGTATCTCACAGACTAACCATGCTATACCAATTATCCTGAAGAAACTGTAACCACACTGTCACTTCTTCCAGGAGACTTGTATACTCTAACAAAGCAGGAGTCTGGTTTTGAAACATTCACACCTACAAAAGCCCGCCAGCATAAGACATTCTGCAAAAACAAGTTGCTTTGTCAGTTCAAAGTGGAAAGCATCCAGGCCTTATGTACAGTAGGAAAAGCTGAATTAATAGCAACAGAAGGTTATAACTTATCTGCTTTACTACTGATCTTAGAGACACAACACCTTCCCCATCTCCCCCTCTACAAGCTACAGATTGTTTTCTACTTGAAGTCATAAAAAAGTGTTATGTATCACCTGTGTGTACAAGTAAATGATGTTCAAGATTTACCCAAGTTTAAAAGGAACAAAGCCAGCAGAAAAATCTTAGTTGACAAGGCTGAAAGAAACACAGGTAGAGATTCCTGGTTTCTTCCTCATCACAAAGCAACACCTCCAAGTGAGGGAGAAGCCTCGTCTTAACAGCTACAGAGCTGCTTCTGACCTCTATACTGAGCCTCCCTTGAGGCACTTCAGGCCCAGTACTCCTGGCCTTGCAGGCATGGAAAACAGAGTATTTCCTCTCACTGCAGATGCCCTTTTAAAAACTTAACAAAAGCTACCTTAAAACCTCATCCTAAGCCACCAGCCTTAGATCATTCAGCGTTTTGGCATTATCAGAAAGTCTGGTATACCTTTGCTGTCACGATATAATTAAACACACAACTGCAGTGTGCTACACTCAATAAATAAGGATCTTTTTTAAAAAAAAGAAAGAGAGAAAGCATGAGAAGGGACAAAAGTGAACTGATGTGCCTTTGGTCGTGTAGTTACTCAGTGACAAGGCCAGACAAATTCTGGATTCAAATCACAAGTTCACACTGACTACTTATAATGAAACGTTAGCATGACAAATGGCAGAAGCAGCACTGGCAAAAACATCTTCACCACACCAGAATGTCCCCATTTAGATTTCTAGTCTAGTCAACACTTGCTAAATTTATGACATATTTTTAAATCATAGATGAAGGCAGTTTAGGTATAAAATATCATAGTAAGGAAGATCTAGCTAGAGAACACGAAGGCTCAAAAATCACAATGGGACAGAGTGCTGTGTAGGTTAAGAAATCAGTCTTTTAAAGCAAACCAAGGAGATTAAATCAAACTTTGAGACAAGATAAGTAAATGATAAATGACACACAACTGTATCCAGACTAAATCTTTGGTGTCTAAGTGAAATGTAGAGGGCCGAGAAGATTATGCAAAGTGGAATGAATCAGACTGAATCGAGGCTTACATCTGACCTGAAGTGTGACGGGACATGCTACAGTCTTGAGATGGGAGATTCCAGGTGTATAGATATAACAAAAAAAGTTGAAACGTTACAGTGCAACATCGAGCAAAACAAGCATCCGATTACGCCGGAATTTGTGTTCCATTTCAATTTGTTCCAGAGTCCCAAAATACTTCTCTCTAAGTAACATTCATATTAAGTTGCATTCTCCTCAGTACAACGGTACATCTGAGGAGAGCTGCTTTGTACAGTTTTCAAAAGGTGTCTGTGCGCGACCTGGAGATTTATTTTGCTCCATTCTTGTGAGCTGTTTTAATCCTCAGCTTTCTTGGCCTTAATACATTTATTTTCCTATCCTTGCAAAAAATAATTACTGTAAAATTTAAAAGCTACACATCACATGAATGAGATACAGCTACATAGTGTACTGTGTTACAGGCCATCAAATCATAACAATCATTTGAAAGCCAGAATTTTGGATGAAGATATTAAAAAGATTAAGTTTATCATGCATATATGGCCTTCACAGGCTAACAGAGCAATTTTGCGTTGGGATTAACTGATCTTGGTATAAAGAATCTTTTCTGCATGAAGAGTATTTTCTTCCTGCAGTTTTTAAAAAGTCACGGTTCTACATTCAATTAAATTCTCAATACTATGAAAGACTACAGGTAATTGCAAAATAAGAACTAGTGGAAATCAAAGTATAAAAGTATTCTTTTTGAGCACTTTATATCAGTAATCATTTCTGGAATTGCAACACTGAAAACAGCTAGAGATACCAGAAAGAATACTTCCTACCCTCTCCATGTAAATAAATGGCAATAAAGAACAGAATTACCACACTCGGATGCAAATCCCTGACCCACCTTACTGGTACAGGATACTGGGAAGATACGTTTGCAGCAGCACTTTTTGCAGCTCCAACCCCAGTTTTGGGTGCTGCAAAGAGTTCCTAAGTGAAGGGCGCAGCCCCTTTAAAAGTAAACAGCTAAATAAATGATGTATTAGCAAGCAATTCTCGTGAAAGCCGGTGAGTCTGTCTTGGTTAACACTTCCCTTAACAATAGAAAAAAAAAACTTAGCTTCTATACATTCTGGCAAGCAAAGTAGATGCTTGCCAGCACGCCGCTGAACATCATCCCCAAAAGAGCTTCCCCAAGAAAGTCTTAAACCCTTGGAAGGAAAATACGTAACTGTTGTGAAACACTGTATAGGCTGTACTAACAGTACCTAACTTCAGGTGAAACTTCTCACGATTACAGTTGTTTGCTGGGAGGAGCAAGTTAATACACACAGACAGGTAACCTAGAGAAGAACAGAGAAGCACACAAATAAAAATGCTAGTCAGATACCTGAGTTGTTAATCTGTGAATGTTTAAGCAGGCTCAATTTGTATTTCCACTGAACAGCACATTAAAAAGGAAAAAAAAAAAACAAAAAAAACAAGGTCAGCATACATTGAGGTTCTACAACTACAATACTTTTCAGTGGCACTGCAGCTGCTTTGTCCCAAAATTCACTTCTGTCTTTAGTAGACAGAGCTGCATACCTTTCTTAAACCTTGTGAGACAGATTGTTCTATATCTGCAGCTCTGATCGCTACTTTTGGAATTCAAATTCAAAATTTTTCAGAAAAATTTCAGAAGGGTTCAGGTCTTTATTTCTGTTTTACTTTACTAACCACTAGGACAAGCATGTACTTATAGTCACACAACAGAATAGAATTAGTAACACAGGAGTTAAGCAATGAGTTAAATGATTCAAAAGGATGCTGTATTTATTTTATTCAGTATTACCAGCAATTACAAATCATAATACAAGAGTCTTTTGACCTTTAGAATAACTGACGCAGTCTTTTGCAAGCTGATCAAACCAGCCTCCCCAAGAACACAGGGAAGGGAAGGACGGAAGTCAAGTGCTGTAATTAGCTGCATAATTATTTTCCAAAATAAAATATGCAATCTTCACCTCTTTGGCACTGAATGGCGTCACTGGGGCTGCTATCATTAAGCTGCCATCACTGCACTATCATTATGGAGCTGATAAGGAAAGACAAACACTTTGAGATCCACTAGAGGATGAGTTTATTTCCCAACTTCCCTCAACTAATGTATTTACATACTTATTTTTGTGGATGATGGGATTTTGAGGATAGGAAGGAAGGTCAGTGATATTGGAACCAGCAGGGATAACAAGTGTTTTTCTCAACAGGAATCAAGTCTGATGCTCTAATAATCATTGCATATTAAATTCTAGCTTCTTTTCAGCCAGTGACAAAACTTTAAACGACTTGAACAGGGTCAAGATTTCACTCCAGGCTTGCTGACATTTAGACTCCACAAGAATAAAGTCAATACAAGAACTATATCAGGAAGAAAGGGGGAGAAGGGAATTCAAGTCTTCATTCAAGCAATAAAACCCCTTCCTGAATCTATAGGAAACGGTGGCATTTTATGAGTGTATGAATTACACAATATATTCGAAAAATAAGCCGGAAAATGTTGCTTGCATAATGAAACAATAAGTAGTTTAATTATTCTTGCCCCAGAAGTATGTTGTTATATAGCACACATTCACCTCTTTGGGTATTTCTAATACTGGATGGCAACCTGAACTAGATGTTGCAACGTAGTATTTGCTAAATAATTGACATACACTGAATTATAGATACTTTAGGCGGTTTTTTTTCTTAATAGCTTTCCTTCATTCCTTGCTGTTTCCAAGGATCATGTTTCCTACTAACAAAATAAGGGTGATCTCTCTCCTCTCTTCCCCCTTTTTGTTTTTGATCTGGAAGAACACCCACAAACAGAAAGGGCAGTATTTCACCAAGGCAAACTATCTCATGCAGAAACACCCCAAAGAATTTCTATTTGCCCAAAGGGGGAAAAAAAAACAAAATGGAAAGTCCCTACAATTTAATATCTGACGTAATTTAATACAGAGAAAGCTAAATATTACATACACAGAACGTCTGTGCTTACAAAACACATGACAAAATTTTTAGCAGCCCACTGCAGTATAAACAGACAGGGATTGATGGAGTCAAACAGTTCCAAGTCATCACATACTCACTAAAATGAGAAGATCCCTAATTACTTTTGAAAAGCTGTTTTTGTGCTATCACCTGTGGAGAATAGGGTACAAGTGGATGTTCTTGCAGCCAGAATCTCTCATAGCTAGCAGGCATAGAACTGAGACTAGAGATTTTATTTTCTGAAGAACTGAGTCACTGAGCTACATACTATGCTGCTGCTGTTACTTATTTATATCAAATACAAGCCTGTTCTTTGTATTAGAGCAACAGAAGCTTCTCCCTCCCTACATTATATAAAGCAAGCGTGAATTAGAGAACGAGCAATGAAATCTAATTCAGGAAACCTGGACTTCCTTCAGATGTGCCCTTACTTTGTCATCCGCATAACTGATTACCCAAAACTGCACCTCCTGGTCAGCCCAAGGCTTACCATGCTTCAGTCTGGGGTAAACTCAAACCAGACAAATCACTGCAAATACTATTTGGATGTATACTTGCCATCCATTAACGACAGGTCCAGAATAGGATGCTCCTCCCCTACTCTCAATGCAGGTGCACATGTGCAACAGGCCGCCATCTTTTTCAGAACTATAGCTGGTACTGCCAAACTCCTGGGTACTTTTTTAACATCCCTCTTACTATGGCCTCTGTTGCCGCTGTTGCTTTCCTCATTAAGGTACACATTCCTGTTATGCATCCTTCAAATTTCCTCATCTGTAGTGAAATGTAGCGTAGGATACCTAATAATCACTTACACAGCTGCATTTCTGATATGATTATCAAGAGTTATTTCCTATAACAAAGTAGAGCTTTCTTTTAAAATTTCTTCTTCAAGAAGAATCCTTTACAGTGAGAAAGCAATGTTAGCTTCAAGCAAGTCTAGCTTCACTAAGTCCAAACAGCCTGGTAAGGAGCATAAGTCTTCAATGGGGAGTAACACCAACAATGTATCATTTCTTCTTAAGCATCTGGAAAGTAAAAGAAAAACACTGTGCAAGCTTACTATCTTGTTCAAGGTGTCAAAGTAATTTAGGAACTTAATACATGGTTATTTATCATCTTGTAGCATAGGACTTTCATTCTGAAAGGACCAGAAACTCAACGACATTTCGAAACTCAACAACATTTCTCTGCATATTTTACAAAAGAAAATAGCACAAAATCAAGAGAGAACATATCTGATAAACGGAACTTAAAAAGCATATGAAAACTCTGCAACGCTAGACCAAAAATTTACTTGTTCGCATCTCAAAACAATTAACTGTGCACTAAGGCATCAGTCATTTGAATTGATCTGGGATCCTCAGTGGATTCAACAGCAACCCTCAGAGGCACAATGCTCACAGATCCGCTTGCAAGACCAGAGCTTTATTTAGACTTTGTAAAACCCAAATCATCCCACCAAACAGATGGGTCTGAGTCTTTGCCAGCCCCCCTGCAGAGCATGCAGGATCCACATGATTTCAAATGTTCCTGCTAATCATTCTTCTCGCAGAACACTGGGTACCGTGCAAAGACCAAAGCTTAATGCTGAAGAGCACTCGTCTCGTTGGTTTGAAGTGTGAATCACCAATAGGAAAAGAACTACCGAGGGATTAAGAGTTTTTGCAAGACCTAAAAACTTCAGGAGAGCAGTCAGTGGAGTTTTTCCTCGAGGCCATAAGGCAGAGGAAAAACTCCAAGGAGAAGCAAATGCCGAGGGATGGAACACAGTAAAAACATTCACAGGTTTTGAGAATATTTTTAGGAAGATGGAAAGATTTAATTATTCAAACACAAAAAGAACTGAAGAAGCCTGTGTCAATTAAAGTGAATGATAGAAGTTTATGGTTGTTCTAAAATATTTAAAGCGAATGCTGAATATTTTATGGAAGAAATATTTTTGTATGTTAACATTAGGCTCTGTTGCAAGCACAAACGAATACACTCTCACCACTTGAGCTTTCAAACCCTTGTAGAGGTACCTAAGCAAGGGGCCTGTCCTCCCGTACTAATGTCTCAAAACTAAGGCCCATAAAGCTGGACTTTTATGTCAGAACGTTTACCCAAAACGGTTCCAACAACATCAGGTACTAGCTGCTCCTTAAAAATTGTTTCCAAACGCGAGTTCTTTGGCATTACGTGTCTAGCCCTGAACCCCTCAAGCATTTCAACTAGGCATTGCAGACTACTTCTATTTTCAAAAAGGAATATGAAATTCCACCTCATTTCAGGATTTAGATAGAGTCTGCAAGGCATAAGCTAAAAATTTTGTTTGAGAGTCTTACCTATCTGGTAGCATCATCCCTACATCCTCTGGCTCAAAATCGTATTTCCTCTATGGATTGCAAAGACGAGCTGAAAAAGATTTTATCCATGATGATTCCCAGTATATACAGATTCCCAGTATAAACAGGAATATTACGATAACTTGAATAACATGAATTACTCAGTTTGCGCAGCCATCTCTAATTGGCCAAATCCCTTTCTTTCCTAGTTTGCCCTGGTACCTCTCCATGAAAGATGAGACGATTTTTTTTCCTCTTCCAAATATTTTTAGCTTTTAGTAATGAGGATAGTGCTTCCCATTCCTGTGTTATGCTGCTGCTTTACACAGCAATAGCAAGACATAGAATTACGTCCTCCAAAATAGTTTGTGCTGACAATATCTATGTATCCTACGAATTTCACTCCCATAATCATTATTTCCTGAACTTTCACATTAGTTTGACGCAGGCAGTTTTCGACTATGTTACTAACATAAAGTGCTAAAGAAATGCAAAAATTTGGGTATTGCTTTGCATTCCGTTCTAGGAAACAACTTCTACTAAGTATTTGAACTTTCCTTAGCAGTGAACAGGAATAAATCATATAAAATTAAAAAAAAAAAAAAAAAGCTTTCTTAGTATGACATGAATATAAACTCTTCAACTTGAAAAAGCTGTTAAGTTTGTGCTAAGAGTCAGAGGAAACTAGTAACGCCGCCTCTGGCTGAAGGTAGCAGGGTTTTCATAGTTACACAAACAGCAAAACGTAACAACAGGACAAGAGAAGTCCAAGGCAGCCGATAAATTCCAGCAGGAGAGAGGAGAGCTATCACTCTTCTGTTGCAGAGAACCTCTGCAAACAGTCTTTTTGACTCTGTTTTCGCAACATTTTTATTATTTTTTAAACAAGCCTGTAACACAACCCAGACTGATTCTTTTTCCTATTAAATGAAAACGGAATACCCCTTATCCTTTGTCAAAATTTAGCCCTGGTTGAGCTTTTTTGATATATTTGGTTGGTTGTAAGGCTACCAGACACCAAAGGGAAGGATAAACTCAAGGCAGCAAGCAAGCCTGCGGTCTTCCTCCAAGCTGCCACTTTGTCCAGCACTTCCAAAATACAAATTTCTATCACCGTGTAGAAAAAACTATCCCTCAAAACCTTCACCAACTTACTTCCCTACGCTCAGCCTCGTACTTTCCGTTCAAAGGGGGTTCTCCTCCCTCTTTACTGCACTTTTTTCAGTCCTGTACCTGTATCTTCCTTTCCCGAAAGAAAGGCTTACGTTAAGAAACAACACACACCCACATGCAGGGTGCGCTCTCTAGATAAACGCGTTCCCGTGCGTCGACGCCTCTTCAGTACGCCGGCTTCTCCGCCCCTTCTCTTCCAAGCCGGGAGGAGCTCGCCCCTTCCAGAAAGGTCTCCGCCCGAAGGCGAGCCCTAACCGGCCCCTCTGGCTCACGCTGGGCGGCGCCGCGCCCCTCCCCCCCCCCCGCCCGGCCGAACCGTTAGAACCGTTGGAACGCGCTCCACCCGCTACTTACAGTTTGAATTGGAATCGGATTGCCCTGCCGCAGCTGGGCTGCGCTGAGGCGGCGGCCACCAGCCCTGCTTTCACAGCCCCAGCGGGCAAAAGCTGTAAAGATAGGCCAAATAAATAAATAAGAGAGCCACAGCCTACACCGTTCTGGCATCAGATTAGCCACCGTTTAGATAACGGCTTAAAAAACTGGAACGGCCCTCAGTGCCCTACAATACCAAGGCGTTTGCTTTCTATAGGATCGACCTGTGAATTCAGAGAAGTGGATTAAACTATGTCCTTACGGTCCAAACACGCAGGCTGCAAGCGCTGAAGAGAAGACGACTTCTGTGCTCTAACACAACCCCAAGCCCTAGCAGACCCTGGCAACCGTAAAAACCCCTCGCAGCCTGTGGCAGCTGAAATACATTAGATCGGGCTGCGCTGGACTACAAACTCAGACTGTTATTCAGCCCCAGAAAGAAAAATGTGAACTGTCTTTCCGTTTTGCAACACCTTTCCGAGGCGTTTTAAACGCAGGCAAGACTTGCAGCTTCTGCTTTAATGTCTTTATCGCAGTGTCATCGTTTTAATAAAACTTGAACTGGAGGAGACCGAAAATCATTCTAATACAGATTGATCCGTTAGCACGCTCATACGTGAGATATCACACTAATCAAATCTGAGCAGCTTGTGATCTATACAAACTGGACAAACTTAAATACAGTGACTTATTAGCAGGAAATGAGTACTGTTAAGCAGATCAAGGTGAATCTATTGCTGTCATTAGTGAAAAACAAATTGTTATATACACCTTTCTCTATCCCTTTCTCCCTAGAGAACTACTTGTATCTGCAGGGCACAAATGTAACAACAGCATTTATGTTAATATACTTAACCAGAGACTGGAAAATATCTTTTATTTATAAATGAAACCCTCACCCTGAGGCAGGGAACTCGTCTATACTTGACAATGTGATTAGGCAAGTACCTTCCTTCCAGCTTGGAAAGAGATACATTAAAATGTCCTTTCACAGTGAATACATTTGAAGGAGCAAAAAGTATGCTCTTGAATAAAAATAATGCTACTCCTCAGGAAGAGCTGTATGTCATGCTGTATGGGGTGCTGGCACTTTGAAGTGGACCTCTTTGTCAGGAGGGCTGTAGACATCATACGTAAGATGTTCGGGAAGCCTGATCAAGTAGACGAACTTTGGAACAGGAATCTCTAATCACGGGTTTAAACACGGGATTTCTCTTAAAGCACGTTATCTTTGTAATCCTTGGCAAGTTCTTAAGGAAACCCCACTGGATTTTATATGAAACGTAAATAACAGCTACCCACCTTACCCATTGCATCCTATTATTATGAAAGCGTACAAAAGGGGCTTCTCCAGATGTCAAGCGGGCTGTTGAAACAATGAGTGCTGCTGGGGCTCTACGTTGTACACGATGTTGTGGCACCAAGACGTTGTCCACATCTAACAATGCTCCATAAGCTGGAAATAAGAACCAGGGCTAATTAGCGCAAGCAAACTCTTAACAGCTACACTCTTTCTGGCACTCAAGCTAGCATCTTTGCATACACGCAACTCTGCTGTGAAGGCATACAAGTTTATTCATCGCTATCTCAGATATTTCTGGAGTCTTGGATAAAGGTCTTACGATTAAAATTCCAGTGCTTGATCTTGACTGAAAGGCCAAGACGACAATTACAATATTTACTGTTACATCCTTCTGTCAAAGCAACCCAAAGGGGATAATCACAAGGTGCTTGCTGTAAGTCAGATTCCAGTCCTTGTATTAAATTTTACCTTAAATTCAAAAACATGGGCCGTCTTCTGCTCCTGTCATTTGCTTCTCTGCATGCATTTTCCCCTGTCCTCCACTTATTTCTTCCTTCTACTCCTTTTCCCCTCTTTTACCTGTGCACCCTCCCCTTTCCTATTTAAATCTAAAAATCATGAGGACAGAGATCGCATGCTTTGGCAATGTATTAACACACCATCCTGTTATCAAAAGCTGCTACGTGCTATAACAAATAATATTTCTCCTTTTCCATGGATTTGTCTTTTAAGGTACATCCCTTAAAAAGAAGATGGAGTTGTTTTCGCTTGCATTTTTAAAGGCATGTATGCAACAATCCTGCTCACTTCAGTAAAATAAAACTACCTAATTGCCAGCCTTAAAGCCATCATTTGCATTAATATTGTGAAGTAAACCTGTTATGCATGCAGTACCATAACGATAACCTAAGCAGTTGTGTCTACTTCTAGGTGGGCCGGGAAACGTATTGCCTACACACGTGCATCGTTGCTGGCCATCCAAGAACAGACTTCTCTGATTAGATTGCAGAACTGGTGAGGAATTGACTTTATCTGTGGCCTCCATTTCCCAGATAAC
This sequence comes from Struthio camelus, assembly GCF_040807025.1. Lineage (NCBI taxonomy): Eukaryota > Metazoa > Chordata > Aves > Struthioniformes > Struthionidae > Struthio > Struthio camelus. The sequence continues at coordinate 3,515,526 of NC_090968.1, read as the reverse complement.
GTCATTAATTTATTCATTAAAACGTTATCAAATTATTGAAAAGAAATCTCCATCCTGAGCGTTAGATAACAGCAGCTCCGCTTCCCATCTCAATGGTACATTCACTTTAACGGGACTTTTAACTACCAATATTGTTTAGTGCTTTTATTATTACCATTATTCAACTCAGCCAAGCTTTTTTCTTTTCCTTCTCTTTTTTCTTCGCACTCTGTTTACAGTTTTTAATGAAGTTTTAATCTTCCCTGACATGTTTATTCAGGTTGTTTGCTTTGCAAAGGGAAAGGGCTTAAATTGTAATTGAGAAGATCAATGAATTTTCAACCTCGGTCCAAATCTCTTTCTAAGTCTCCCTAGTCTCCTTAGAGATATGCAAGAAGGTTAGGTTTGGGGTTGGTTTTTTTTAAGATTTATTTAAGTTAAATTCAAATTCTTATGGCAGAGCTGAGAATTCTGCAACTCCTCTAAAGAATAATTGATTCCAAAATTAACTCGGGCCTTCAGAGATTTACAGATAAATTTAAAAAGCATTTTCAAATCAAAGTGTATGAAGTAACATAGCAAATCTTACTCTGACATCAGCCATAGCAAATCAGCATTCCCTCATACATGTGTTCTGTTTTGTTCTGTTCCTACAGTGTTTGCCTATTTGTCTGGATTTGGTGCGAAACGCATGTTGGGTATATATTGGATAGATGGCCTGAAAAATCTAACTGCAAGAGCAACAAGTGCGAGAGGCTGGATTTTATGTGAAATAAAGTAGCATCAAGTGTGGACAACTAGCTGTCAAAAATTCAGCTCTTTGAGTGAATTTTATTTTATGGGAAAGAAATTCTACATCTATATAGAGCCGTTTACACACTGGAAATGCGGCAGACATATTTAGACTTGAACCACTATTGCTTCAAGTGAATTCTGTCCTTACGAAGAATAAGAGCAAAAAGGTGAAACCACAGTTTGACTGCAGACCTGGCCACAGTATTTGCCGAATCAGCTCTACTATGGTGAGCTCTTGCTGCTGTCCTTATTCTGTGAGCACTTTCCACACTGTGGAGACGGAATAAAAGACACAGGAAAGAAGACAGAGAGGAAGCAAGTTCCTTCCATCAGGGCTGAAAAAAGTGTGTGCAGTTGCTGCATTTAACTGACATCCAAGGACAATACCTATTCTCTTGTTACCTGCATTATATAGCTTCAGGGCCTTACTCTAACACTTTGAAGGTTGGAAAGCGTAATTCCTGCCTTTCACTACTATTATCAGGTTTAAATGCAAGTGCACCTATCATGTTACATTCCTTGCTCCGGACCTGCTATAGTATCTTTGCAATAAAAGGGTGCCGAGAGTTAAGGATTTAAGTACCTTACCTATAGTGACTTCTATGAAGAGTTTCTGTCCTGTAACACTCGCAATGCCAAATATACATATTAATACCTTATATGTAAAATAGCTAATAGGATGCTTCCTGTTTAATTTTCTGAGCAATAGAAGTATTTAAAGAACACTGATGTAGTCGGACTTAATTCACTCAATTTTTTTTTTACACATGACTTGTAGTAATTTTTCACCATCCTCATGCTAGTTAGCTATTATTTTGTAAATGAATGACTTCATTTAATTTAGTTTGAGATTTAATTGTTCCTTATTGGAAATGTCAGCTTTCACAGTTCATTAATAAGGGCACTAGTGGAAAGAAAGAGAGGAAGGAAGCAGGGATAGGGAGAAATAAACTTATCTTGCACGTAATGAAGAGCTTTAGTTAATGTTATGCCCACAAACTTCTTACAAGTCCCTCTTGAACACTGGTCTCTGGATTAACATTACTGTGGGCATTTGCTGGAATTCAACAGATTGGCAGATGCTGCCTGCCGACAAAGATACACAATAGAATCCTCCTTGAACTGTTAAGGCTCTCCTCCCAATTTAGTTAGCAGAAAAATTCTGAGATGGCAACCAGCCATCTTCCTGTGACAGCGGTCTGAATATTCAGATGGAAAAATGGTTCTTTCAAAGAGGGCCAAACACCAGTCGGAAAATCTCACTGAGGGTACAAAACTGGGATTTCCTGGTGAGGTGCATGTTGGAAAAACTTTGGAAAACATGTGGAATATTTGCAGTCCTGATCAAGGAACAGAATCCCACTGTGTCAGACAATCCACAGATGCCGCTGGGAAGCTGATACCCTGGAACAGTGGCTACGTACTGCTGAATGGTAGCCACCATCTTAAATAAATAAATAAATAAATAAATAAATAAATAAATAAATAAATAGATAAAATATTGCCTTTACGGTACCTCAGTTACTCATATAAATTATGAACAACAACTACTCCCTACTTTTCTGGATTGCAGCAGTAACAAATGCATTAACACAAGACATTAAATACTATTGTGTTAAACGAGTTCCTTTAAGTAGTCCAAAATTACCACTTTTTAAAATGTATTTACTCAATGCGCACCTAAAATAAATACTAAAAATATATCTTACTTTTTTCTTTCCAAGTGGAATGTGACTAAAATAATTGTTTTAACACTTTTGTCTTTATTGAAGGCTGCAGAGTGTTTTCCAAGCTTTGCAGAGTCAAATGATTGACCTAGACATAATACTGTCATATCCATCCACTAACTGGAATATGTTAAAAGTTTAACTTTAACACTGCAGTAATATCTTAACAGGAGAACGTACCTTGCAATATACATTCTGTATTTTGGAGACGTCCTCTGAAAAATGCTTTCTAAGCTCATTTAGCTCAATTAGCATTTATGGAACGCTTTCTGTGAAATGGCTTTGACGTTGTGTTATTGGTCTGCCTTACGCTGCTTACAGATGTTTAAATGAAAGGTTCCCCACAGCTTTTCAGGAAAGAAAAAAATGCAAATTCATTTCTTAAACAAGTAAATAGTGCATAGAGACTTGCATAAGAAAAAGATAAAATTAGAAATAAGCTTTTGTATATTTATGCATAGCCTCCAAAAAGACAACAGCTGAAAGAAACAGAGCTTCAGCATGGGAAATTTATTACACATCAAAAAAAGCAAAATTGGCTTTATTTACCAGGTATGGGAAGAAAAGAAAGATATGCAGCATTGCCTGCAACAGAAGCTATTAAGAGCTTGACTGAAATTGTGGAAAATTCTCCACCGATTTTCAGGTGTGTTGGATCAGGCCTTACAAATAACAGCTCCACAGTTTCAGCCACCCCTAGTTTTGCCACAAACTTCTCGTCCAGTTCAACAAAGCATTAAGCACACCCTAAGCCCATCTGCATTCAGTAAATCACTTAAGCAGATGTTTCATTTTAAGCAGATGAGAAATCCCTTTCAAGAGAAAAGGTTTCATATTTGAGGTACTGCTGAGGTGGACCACTGCCTTTGATCTTGGTGATGGGACCTGATTTCCAGAACTGCAAACCGCTTACTGCTTCCATTTACTTCAACTAAAACAAAAGCAAAAATAGAACAGACCAAGAGCCTGTTATTACCTCAGTTTCCCTGTGAATAACAGTAGCGGACTAATCTTACATAGTAGCGGCATTGCCAGGTTTAAACTAATGTTTCAAAAGCGTATTCAAATTCTAAGAAGAAAAATACTATATACATGCAAAATATCGCTATAATAAACACTCAACTGTACAAACTATAGTGATCTTTTTTTTTTACTTCCCAAACAGCAAAGGCAAACGTACTTACCAAGGTGAAATTACCCCATCTTGAAGAGTCTACGAATGGAAAATTCTAACATGGGTGTTTTCTTGGATGAAAGCTCCCATGCAAGTGTAAATTATTATCATTAAAATAATGAGTTCTTTGCCCGGTTTAAGCTTTGCCGCTCACTCCAGAATTGAAAACTGCTCCCTGCTCAATGAAACTCAAGGGTGTAATGCAAATTTTCCACAGCACTTGGTTTTCAACTGAATTCTACAGGCACATGATCAGGAGACAAAACCCCATTAAAGATGACTTGTGAGTAAGCGCCCAAAGTAGTTGCCTTTCAGTTATAATTTCCAGATAATGTGAAGGTTGGTCATTACTATAGAGCTTTTTAAATACTAGCTCATCAGTTCAAATCTGGGTCAGGTGGTAAGTTAAAAAGAAGAAAGCCTCTAAGATGGCTATTAGGTGTTGTATATCAGATATGTTAGTCTTGGGCAATTCCCAGTTGACATTTATATATATGTTTATATAGACATGTGGTACCTACATAAATATATATTTTCCCAGTTGACATTATTTGTATGTGTGTGGGCGCACATGTGTATACACACACATTCATATATATAAAACACAACAATGGAACATCTCACCAATTTAGGCATCTTTCGTCATTCTCAGCAAAGGAACTCAGAATTAAAGGAAGCACAGAGCTGGAACTGACCTCTCAATACTAAAACTGCTCCCTTTGACATCAGGGTTGCGACACACTGTCCAGCACTGCATTCACATGCTCACTTGACCTTTGCCAATATCATAAATGCTCAAGAAATATATGACAACAGCATAGATTTATTTTCAGCAGCTGCCTCTGGTCAAAGCAGAAGGAAAAGTTTTTCAATATAACTTTTCGATAGAAAAACCTGTCCAATGTTATTTCTGACTAAGCCAGAGTACACCACTCTCACCCTAACCATTATGCTTCAAGTTCTATAATCTAAAATACAGAAAAGGACAAATCAACATATTGCCACGTATTGGGTGTCTTAGCAAATTCTAAAATCTCCCTTGGCTATCTTGTTTTGGGGAGAAATTAAATTTCAAAATGTCAGGTGAAAATTCTCTTTCTTTTCCAGCTCTACTTCTAGATTTGCAGCTCATGCATCAGCAGGCATATAGCCTGACGTACCTTGTTTCTGATCTTTGTAGAGTCTGCAGGTAACGAGCACCTAACAGCTTTCCATTGGATTTGGGGGTAATACAATTGAACAAGGCCTAGAATATCTTAAGCTGCACATATAGTATTCAAAATCAGAGGCCATCTTTGACCATCTCTAAATTTGCTTTAAAAATTATTATTCATGCAAAGAGGTTTTAGGACCAGTTTATAAATGACAAACAGTATTCATTAGCATAGTTGCAGCATCAGTAGTAATCCATCTAGAAAGGGTATTAGATGAGAGCATAACCCACAGTTACAAGGAATGTTTTCACCAACAGGATCCCTCACTTACAGCAATCAATTGACATTAATATGGCAATTCTATAACCTACAGTGTAAAGAGATCAGACAAGTTGATTGAATGGTCTCTTCTAAGTCTTCAAACCTATAAATAATAGTTTATTAAAAAGCTAATAATCATTTATTGGATAGATTGGGCATAGAAGCTCAGCAGTCTGAATCGAGTTGAGAAAGGACTTAAGTTCAGTCTTTCACTGCCACAGAAGTGCCTGAATAAACATGCTATTTAGGGACAGAAATTGGCCAAGCTTCTAGGTGTGCTCGTCTCTCCCTCCCACGCTCTCCAGTTTTACAAGAAGTCTGAAAATCTGCTTTGTTTTCATATGCAAACTTGTAACAATCTCTAAAACATTCCTATGACGGAAAATCAATGGTCTGCATACTTTTGTATTAGCCCTTCAAAATCTATTTATAAATGAAACTTAAAATTGGAATGTAATTATGACAGTTAGGGAAGTTCTCCTTTTGGACTTTAAAACAATTTCTTTGTACATCTTGCATATCATACTCCCCAACTTAATTAATTTGGGGGGTTTAACGAGAGACTCCTTCCACTTCTCTTTCAATCACTTGTTTATCTCTTTCGGTGGCTTATATGCCATCAGTCATGCCTGAAGTGCAATGCAATGCTTTCACGTATGGTCACATAAGAGATGCAAACTTCGTGTAAGAAACATACCCTTGTTGGTGGACTGTCTCCCTGTTCACCTCAGTTCTGTAATTGCTATAGTTTGATTGCTTTGGGTACTGGAAACAATAAAAACGTTAATTAAAAATAAACAAAGAAAAGCAACAGAAGTTGGGCCCCTGTAAACTAAAAGCTTCAATGTAACAGACGTAGCTGAAGATATTTTAGATGCTGTTCTGGTGCTATACAAGGAGCTCCTCAAACAAAAGGTGCAATGTACTTAATGACTTAAGTACCCAAAGCTTGTCATTTACTTAAAGGAGCCAGACACAAAAAGGAGACTGTTCAAAAGATAACGGTCATTATTTTCTATGTTAGCCTAAAGCATTTGTAGGTGGCATATACTGCAGGAGATAACATGCTAGACTAGCAGTAGTCATTTCCTCGACTTGAGTGAACCGTTGTACTTTTGACAAAGCTACTGCCAGCTAAGGATTTCATCCTTATTTTCTATTTTCATTTCATCGACTGTCTGAGATTTCTCTGTTTTACAAGCACAGCTGACGTCATTCCACTCTATCCAGCTCTAGTACATGCAGAGCTTGTTCCTCCGGGATTAGAATTTACAAAGCTCGCTCTGCATCCGAGCAGAAGAGAAGCACTGCATATGTACCGTTTTCTCCCATGTTCAGAGCTGTTTCCGAAGACTGGGAGAAAGGAGAAGGTTGTGCTGTGCCTCCTTCCGAGGCTTCTGAGCTGAAAAAGATGGGCTCTGGAGCCTGCTGGGAAAAGTCTGGGATAGAGCAAAAGGGACAATGTCAGCCAGATATTCTCGGGAGCGAAAGGAGTTGCAGATGAACGTGGGTTTCCCCCGCTTCCCACACACCTCTTAACAGGGAACCTGACTGTAGGCAGAAACACATGCATGGAACCTGCTTACCCTTGGCTTTCCCAGCCACCCAACTGGCTTCCACTTGTTCATGCAGCAGCTGCCTTTCTGTTGTCTGAAGAAATACTGACTCAACATTCCGATATTCTGGAAACGTAGAGAATGTCCTTTGGCATCCCGTGGCAGACAGAAACATTACGAAATTCTTGACAGGTGAAAGTCATTTCAGAAAGTCTAAAATGTGTTTTCCAATGACTGGGGGGGCAGACTTCTAGCCTGCAGATGTTCCTGAGCAATTCAAAAATAGGGAGAGCAAGTCTTTTGTGTGTACTATTTAAACTGCAATATCTGGCCTTCAGCAGGGTAGGTGCTTCCATCTACTACAACAGCTATTCGACTTCCTGAATGCTGACCAGATGGTCAGGTTCTGTGTGGTAGCAATGGGAAGGGAGGAGGAGGGGAAGATGGCAATTACGAACGTGAGTGAAACTCCACAGCCATCACTGCTATCAAATGACTGGAGTAACATCAAATTTAGATTCTACACACATATATTTCATATGCATACACCATCATAACTGCCTGGAAGGAACAGCTAGTTATTTTCTTTTTCTAAATCCTTTTTCCTTATCAGCTATAAAATGCTACAATAAAAAAATAATAATCTCGGGGGTGAACTGAAGTCTCAGAAGGTATTTGTCAAGGAGAAAAATAATTGTTAGCCAGAGCTGATTAAACAGTAATATTTTCACAGAGACTGAAATGACGGCTAAGAAATCATCGAGGAGATGTTAGCCTTAATATTCTTGACTTGTCATGAATGGTTAACTTACTCAGAAACATATTCTAAAGAAGTTGACGCCATATCTTCCCCCCAGCCATACTAATTGTTTATTAGCATACAAAAGAACCAATGACCTTTCAAATCACATGCTTATTGTCCCTTATAGGCAGAAGAAATGAGCCTTAGCACAGCAAGCATTACTTGATTCCTTTTTATTTTTAAGAAAGTAACCTTTTAAGCAATGAACTCTTCATCAATAGTATTTCACATTCGGTATTTAATAATCATGGAACTAAATAGAATGGTGTTATTTTGCTAGTCTAGCTAAGATTCAAAATTTAACAGAAAGAATTAAGTTATTTTTAAGCATTATGTAATAGCTGTATTGGCGGAAGTATTTCAGGGATTTTAAAAGCCTACTAAAAAGTTTTGAAAGTCAGTGTTTCATGTCAAACACCAGAACCATATGTTTATGTGCAAGCTTTCGAGAGGCGCTCAGAACTTAGAATTTTTTCCAGCATATTTCATTACTCCTCCATTCAGCATTGTAACTGATTGAGGAGCTTATGTCCTATTTTTGAAAGCCCTTTAAATGTCTAGGAAGCTTATCTTCATTGCCTTTCAATATAGATTAGATTCTTAAATCACAGAACCACAGACATTTGAGGTTGGAGGGTACCGCTGGAATTAGGTACCGCTAGTCCAAACCCCTGCTCAAAGCAGGTTGCTCAGGACCATGTCCAGTCAGGTCTTGAATAATTCCAAGGCCGGAGACTCCATAAAATCTCTGTGGGTAACCTGTTCCAGTGCTTGGCCACCCGCACAGTAAAAAAAGCTTTTCTTATGTTTAAGTGGAATTTTTCTCTATTTCAGTTTGTGCCCATTGCCTCTTGTCCTTTCATTGGATACTACTGAGAAGAGTCTGGCTCCGTCATGTTCACTCCCTCCAATCATGTATTTATACACGTTGATAAGATCCCCCCCAGACCTCCTCTTCTCGGGGCTCACCAGTCCCAGTCACTTCCTAATCACTTTCCAAAGCAGAAGATAGCGCAGTCCAAAACCAGATTTTTAAAAGAAGTTTAGATGGGCATGAGCATCTTACATTGTCAGTACAGAGAAACTCACAACTAAATTGGTTTCATCCAAATTATCCTAGAAACGCTGTGAAGTTCAGTACAGATGGATATTATTACTTATTAGGCTGGGCACAACGCCACATGAACAGTGCCATTGTGCTTCTATATCTGAATTGGTAAATTCGTCCACCCTTCTACTCCATGAAGACTTGCCAACTTGGGTGAGCAACAGCTCAAGGATCTCTATCCCATGTCCTCTTGCATCATGTACATTTGGGGAAATTGATAACGGGTTTTAAAACAAGATTTTTTTAAGCTGGCAATGATTTAAGTAAATACTGAGATGCACTAAAACTGCCTACCTATATATTTAGGTGCACTAATCATGGAAAAAACTTATTTTTTGAGTGAACCAACATCACACAGGGTTTAATTTCCATAAGAGTTTGAAATCTGAGTCCATCTCCTACCAATCCATTCATTTTGCTCCATCAAATCGAGCTGAACTAACACTACTAAAAACAGCCACGAGAGTACGTTTAAAATGTGTGAAACTTGCCTTTCTTACACAACTTTAGGTATTACTTGCTCACAGCACCAGCAGAGAGCTGCTACAGCACCAGTCAATACTGGTAGGGTCCATCTACATATACATCTGCATGCAAACAAATCCCTTTTCTCTCATCTTCTTAAATAAGGCTTCACAATAGACAGCGCTCATAAGGCTATAAGCTCCTCCTTACTAAGACACTCCTGACCAGTTTTACGACCAATCTTACTGGTTGCTCATTACCATCCTGGGGAAAAAACTACTAGAAAATTCTGGTAACTGGGTGGCAGGACACATAAAGCCTCCCACTGTTAATGGATATTAATGCAATGGTCTGAAATGCCTAGCAACCTTGGGACTAGGGAACATGAAAACAAAAATATTTCAACTGTTCAATATACACTGTACTGAAATTTACAGGAACCAACCTGTAAGACCAGAATGGTCCAGAGGATTCTTCAGGAGTCCTAGATGAGATGCTTTGCATAATAAAGAAATCTTGTCAGACTCCAGTCTGCATGTTTGGTTTACCAAACATCTCTATAAAGCTGTCCAAAAGTACTGAGCTCTGAAAGACCCTGAATCTGTTTCCCCTGGCCAGAAGCATGACAGGACCAAACTTAACACAGGAACTTTTTAACGCTTCTTTAAGCTAAGTGAACATAATGGAAACGGTGGTGTGGCTTTATTTCTTTTATTCCATAACAAGAGTATATTGAGGCTTGGCTAAAGGTATCAGGGGAAAGAATTTTCAAAATCTAGTAGAGACTAGGCAGTCTGTTAGATGTGAGAGTCTAGTCCATGAAGCTGCTGAGCCAATTCATGCTAATGTTACTTAGTGTAAATTTCCGTTTGGACAAATAGTAAAGAGCTTGATCTATAACATCTGTAATTTAATGAGCAACCTCTTTGTCTCCCTGTTCTCTTCATGACCAGGCCACATATGCATTGGGTGAGCATTCTGAATTACAGCAGTCAAGCCGTTAGTTGGGAAAAGTGCCACATAATGTACTCTTGGAAGTAGATTTTTATTCCATTAAACTTTTTTCTCTCCTGGAGAGGTGATGTTTTCCTATTCATTGCTGTTATCCAGCAGGCTCTGTTTAAATCTACTTTGTTTCACATAAATTTGATTAGGTTCCACAGATCTACTTTGAGTGGCTGATATAGTTCGACCCTTCCAAGCCTGAAGCTAGGGTTTCAGGATTCATTTCTTTTCCTATGATTTTTCTGGACCAGAATAGTAATGGTACATCAGGGAAGAAAAATTTAAGAGACTAATTTAACAAGAGATTTAAACATCTGCTTAATTACATCTCTGCTGAGGGCACTACTAATTTAGGTGCTTAATCGGGTGTTGTTGTTTGAAAATATGCAAGAATTCTTGAAAGAGTTTTGTAAAAATACCTGAACGTATCGTAACATTCACCATTTCTTATAATGTTCAGCACTAAATCAGGCCTGCATTTTGAATCTACATGGTGGCTCTCATCCAAGGCAAAGACTCACTGAAGAAAATGGATGATCATACAGGACCAAGGCTTTGCTCCTCTGGATTGACCACACATAGATGTTTGTCTAGAGTGGCATTTTTACAGCTTAACAGGCCTTAGTTCAAGTGTCAAACACAACTTGAGAAATAAGCAATTTGGATTCCGCTGAGGGTCAAGGAAATTGTAATCTATTTGTATCTGCGTGGCCTTCCATCAGGAGCAACACCAGGTAGGCCAGGGAGGGAAGGGTTTATTATCATTTTACAAATGGGGGGAACTCATCTCCAGAGTTAGCAGAGCTTAAGCACAAGAACAACAGGCAAACCTTATTACACCTAAATGACTTAGACCAAAGCAGTTGAGGCACTGGGTACACTGCCTCTGAAAGCAATGAGTTGTCTCTTCGGCTGCTCACTCCTATTCTGCGGTCAGTTTAGACTATCCAATCCATCCAGCCTCCCGAGCATCAATGTCATTTCTGTAAGTGAGACTTATACCCCTAAATCGGTAAGCACTTGTGAAAGATTTCCCTGTACTCCTGCTAAATTTTAATCAGCAAAGCCTTGGTAAATTTTTTATTTCCACTCATCCTATGGGAGAGCAGTTTTAAATGAAATTCCTCCTCGCTCCTTTGAAATCCAAGTACATGCATTTTCTGGAAACAAACAAATATTTCTAAAAAACAAATGGATATTGCTTACACAGACATATTCCAGTCCCCACGCTGGTATAAATATAGTGAAATAACAGCTTGGCTCTAAGGTGTAAAGGCCAATAAGAGTGAGATGTCTCAGACGCCAGATAGTATGAATGATAAAACCCTGCCAGTGAACTTACCTTCCTAGCAGTAGGAGGGAATTTTGTCAAGTGTTTGGAGTTTATTCCTTTGTGAATATCTTAACTGAAAAGGGCTCTGGTTCATATTAACTCGACCCCTCAACTCAGAGTGTTCTTTTCACCCTCCTCTGAGGTTTAAGTCCTTAGGGCCCCCGTCAAAATGTATTGCTGTGAGGCAACTATAAAAAACAGAGCCAACATACACATACAACAGCTAAGAGAACAACTGAACAGCCAATTCCTTCAGGGCCCAATTATTCGCCACAAAACTGAAGGACTGGGATACATTTCTGACTTCAGACACTTTCTAGCCCTCTTCATTTTTCTACTGCACTTCAAATACTCAGAAATGAGGAAACAAACAGTTTACCTATAATACAACAGACAATCCTTTCCTGAATCTGAGGCTATTTAATATTCAGATAGAAAATGCTGGATATTCCTGTGATTATGCTGAATGTGATACAGTACTAAAAGTGAAGCAACTAATCTGTATTGCCAAGAGTTGTTTAAAATAACCATAACATCTTCCAAAACCACAAATATTTTTTCAAACTACTAAACATGTGAGTGCCTGGAATTGGGACTGCTGTCAGGAGGAGATTTAAAAAGAGTCTGATTTTAAGAGTGAGGAGATCGATTTCAGGATTGCTTAAAATACCCAAAATGGCTGGACTTGATCTTCAGAAAATGCTAAATTCATACAGCAAGAACCAGGTTTCTATTAAATTCCCCAACTGGAAACTCCATGGATCCCTCTGAAATACTTCTTACAAATCAGTAGAAAATAAACCAGTATGTTAAGCATCTGTGGATACATCAGTTGCTTTAACTTGTTTATACACTGGATAAAAACTGACGTGACTTTTAAGACTCGTTCTAGCATTTCTTCAGTTTATTTACTACTTCATATAAAATAAGCCAAAAAGGATAGTTCAAAAGTAAAAAACATATTTTAATTGACTGGAAATTTCATCAAGTCTTTGAAGAGATGAACTGAATTTGCAAAGCGCTGCTCGTTTAGTCAAACTTAATGTTGATTATGACTTGCCACTTTGCAAGACAGACAAGAAAAAAAGTACACTACATCCCTTACTTTTCCCTCAGTTTGGCGTGACCTCACAGGAAAAAGAACCAATTTGCATAATGTGACAGAATGAAATCAAAATATAGGGAATCTTCGTCACTGCAATCTAGCAATTCATACAGCAGGAGAATAGAAGACAAAAGCTAACAGTTGAGATGCATGAACTAAGATGAATTTGGAAAAAAACTCCTTGCATCACAAACGCGATAAAAAAAAGAAAAAATAGCTGACGTGTTAGCTAATGTAATAAAAAAAGATTAAGCAAAGTCAGTAGAAAACTGAGGAGCCTTTTGAATGGATTTATTGAAAGGTAAATATGGGCATAAAGAAATGGTTGTTAAGAGAAGGAAGAGGTAATGGGAAGAGTAGGAAGCTGTTCAGAAGATGAACATAGGAAGTCAGAGGAGGAGGAGTGCAATGGGGGAAAGGGTTCTCTAATGGGTCAGACTGGGACGAAGGGCTTTGTTGGTGCCTGGAATAACACTGTGATTCTCTTCAGGCCCTCACGCTGTTCAGCCTCAAGTTTCTTTCCCCCTACCCCTCTCGACACAGTAGTTGACCTAGGGCAGTCCACGGCAGTCTCCCCATGCTCCACTCTTTGCATTTTAATAAAAACAGGCATAAAAGGGTGTTGTAAAACCAAGCAAAAAGTGTGACATTGCTATCTTCAAATAAGAGGTGCCACATATTTGCAATTTAATCAACAGTCATTTGTTTGACTAAATTAAAATTCAAACTCTCAGTTCTGTGTACATGCTGAAGTCAATTCATATTACAGATTCTCGCTACTTAGTTAAAATTATCAGAACTAATCATTTCCTTATTAAGTTTATTATATTTAGGCATTAAAAGGCAGGAAGAGTGTCACTGGTTTGTAACACAAAAGCCGAAAAAAGAAGAAAGAATTCTATAGCTATTATCATTTTTACTTGCAAAATAAGGAAACATGCAAGATTTTAAGGTTTAATGTTATCTGCGGGAATTGGAACCTATAAAAACAAGAACTAGGTATCTTAGTTAACCAAGTATGCTTCATGTCCATAACTTTAACTTAGCAATAAAGAATGAAATAAAATGAAAACAAAAATCATATATGCTGCGTACGCAAAGATGAGATCAAACTAGGGTGTGGAAATAGATAATCTACACAGCGCATTCTATCACAGCTAGATTTCAGAAAAAAAATTGGAAATCCTACCAAATGGAGAAATTCACAAGGTCGCCGGTGGTATCCTGTGTTGAAGGCCGGCCACTACCATAATTGCGGGTTTAATGTCTTGCCATGCTACTTCAGTGACTTTATTCCCAATCAGCTTGTGGTGAGATGCATCAGCAGAGGGCTTGCCCTCTCGCATTAAATAAATGAACAAACATGTCAACAAGCAAAGTACTTGATAACGGAAAACACTGTAAGGAAGATTTCACATTTTGTAGTTGGAAGCCTTGCCCTCAAGAGCTGTGCAGAAGAGCTAAAATAAGGAATCCTCAAAGTACAGGGACGGGTGTGAGGCAAGCTGTATGACACTTTATCCAAACCTCCTGAGTACCTGACAGCCTGAGTGATGGCCAGGAGAGGGGGGCGGCGTTCTGGACGCTTCAGAATGAGGTGCAAGAACAGCAGAATAAGGATAAGAAGAGCAGGGCTATAAAGGTATCCATCTTTTTTTTTTTTTCCCCACGTATACAAGATGAGTGCTTTTTCAGCTGTTTGTGCCACAGTACAGCATCTACCTCTCATTCACTTGAATTAGTGATATTTGAACCAAAGGAGAAAGCGCCCCTCCCTCCTGCCTTTTCCAAATATTACCATCAAGACCCGCTTTTGGCATTACCCTTTCCGTATATTTCACAAAATTAGCCAATATCAGCTTATAAGAATCTCTTTGAGATTATTCATCACAGAATCAAGGCTAGAACATACACTTAGATAGACCTTAACAATCTTTGGAGAGGTGAATGTATGTGATGTTTGCTTTTACATGAACGCATTGGGAAAATTCTCAAAAATGGGCCCATGGGATAAGCAAAATCCAAAACCTTGCATGAAGCGTTAATACTCTTAGTAGTCCAACTGTATCCAAGGAAAAGCACATTCTTTATCATACGTTTTCTGAGGAAAATTCCCCTAAGACTTCCTCCTTCCTTTTTCCACATAACAGACTTTTGTTATGACCTATTAAGGTCATATAGCAGCTTTTTAGCTTGTAATTTATACGCATGAATTTATCTTTTTTATTGCATTTTGATGATTTAAGAAAGACAGGATGACTGCAAGAAATAACATGACCATGTAGGTATGAAGCAGCTCTTTCCTACTCGTATGATGATATCCACTCTTAAAACGGGTTCTGTGGATCTCACTCTCAGTTTTACTTAGGCTGTTTCACAGCGCTGTGCAACAAAAGGTCGCAACAGCTGAAAAAACATGGCTTTGTATCTAGAATACCGGACAAGGGACAGGGAGTCTATTTCCCACTTTGCTACTGATATACTGAAAGACCTTGGCCAAGTCTTCCAGCCTCCGTGCCTTCGTTTCTCTTGTTATTTTTCTCATTTTGATTGTTGACATCCCTGGAGAAGGAGCAATTCCCCCTTGTGAACATATACATAAGGTAACAGTGGTGACAGCACACAGAAGGAATGAGTGTCTCTTGGGGTCCGTGGGCTAACCTGACTATGGGAATGGCGGCTAATTTGCCACTGCTTATGTCAGTCCCTGAAAATTACCCCAAAAGGTTATGCATCGGCTTAAATTTTGTCTTAATTTGACCTGTAGAAGAAGATACATTAAAAGAAGCCTCAACTGGAAAAAACAAGTTAATGCTGCAGGTGACTTTTGGCTGAAATGCTGTTGTTATGAGGACATGGGAGACAGTTTAATTTACAATGGAAATGACTGAAGAGAATATCAGCGGATTCATCTGTCACATCTATCAGACCACCAGCTGTATGCATTGCCCAAGGCTATGACGGCATTACGGGTTTGATTTGTTGTTGTTGATTGCTTGCTTCATGTTAATTCATTCTACTGTACTAGATTGTTTCAGGGGCTCATCTGTTATTATTAATATTAATAATCCAAAGCGCTTTCATCCCAAGAACTCAAGGCACTTTACAAACATTAATTAATCTTCACAACACCCCTAGGGGTAAGTAAACTTTTGAGATCTCTTGAAAAGGTCAGAGAGGGCTTGGTTTAAAGCAGCAGCCTTAGTTAAATTCAGTGGACTAAGTACCAGGAGACATCAGTTCAAGTGTCATTTTTATCACAGATGCTCTTCTCAGAGAAGCAACTTATTATCTCTGCGCCTCAGTCTTCCAACTGCAAAAGATGGATTAAAGGACTTGGTGAAAGGACAAACTGACAAACTACCAGGAAACACTCAGATACAGAAAACACTGGACTCACAGGTGAAAAGACTGACAGATGTCTTCAAAGCAGTAGCTTAAACCTCTCTTTTAAACTGGGGAGTTGAAGTGCTCCATAAATTCCACAGGAACTTATAGTTCCCAGTTTCAAGAGAATGTGATTCAGAGGCAATGAAAACGGAGGTCCTTAAAATCACAGTCAAGGTCTTTGCATAGATACTCGAAGTGTGACTATCATTTCCAGTTACTTGGAGAATGGCCATTGTCTTCTGCCATGGGAGCCCCTCTCAACAGCCTGTCTTGCTACAGAGAAGTACAGGAAAAGAAAGTCCTCTTAACAAGAGAAAGGAACCTCTACAGGATCTGTCCTGCTCCAATGACAATTCTCAAAAAAGTCACTGCAACCGACTTAACTGGAAGAAACTCTACCAGCTATGTTACACTACTAAATGGACAGGCTCTTCCCTGTTTAAAATCTATGACACTAGGCCAAACGAAAAAGGCTTTATCTCTTTCAGAACTGAAATACAAAGCCCATCTTTTTGATTTGGCTTATGAGCAATAAGCCTTCTAAACGCAACTGCCTTCTCTTCATTTAGCTGTGCCTTTCTGGATTTCTTCTTATTGCCTTTTTTAAAGCAAACGACCTGTCCATTCTCATCATCAGTTCTTCAGGGAGAGATATTTTACTTCTGATGGGAAGAACTCAGATACTAGGGTGATGGGCAGCAAGATAAAAACATAGGTAAGTGCATGCTAAGCACCACAGAATTCATTACGGGAGGAAATACTAAAAGACTACAAATAATTTTTTAATATTACCTTTTTTCAGGAAAAATCTCTGATGTCTAGAGTGTGAGAGATCACATTAGCCTGTTAATTAAGAGAGGAATCTGGGCAGGTTGCAGTAGTAAACTATAGATTTCTGAAGCTGACATTAGCTGGGGAAAAAAATGGAAAGTATCTTTGAATGATTCAACAGGAACCAGTCCTTGAAAACAGGGCTTCACTGCTCTCAGTGAAATTTCAGTTTAACCTATTTGAAGGCTGTCTCTGAGATTGCCTATTTTTCTACAGTATTCATAAAATGTTTTCTGCGCATTCCAAGAGCAGGGCATTTGCTACTACACTAATAAGGGCTCTCGAAGAATTTTATGAGCTTGCTAAATACTTAAGGTTAAGAAGGAAAACATCTCATAATATATGAGGTAACACATGTCTACTTATCACTCTTACAGAGATGAGTAAACCAGAACACACAGTTCATGATCCTACAGTGTTTGGTAAGTGCCCAAGATCAAGAATTGAATGCTTGTCATAGTGTCGCAATGTATTGAGCATTTATCCTTTTGAAAAATACATTTCTTTAAAGACGTTGTGAAGGTAGCCATGCAAGAGTAGTTCATTGCTCATTAGATAAGTACCGGAGTTCAGAAGCATACAAAAGTCACTATCTTCAACACAAGTACAGTAATACTTCAGCTGTTCATTAAAAAAAAACCCAAAATAGGGTTTTTAATGTTGAATTAACATGCAAACTACATGCCATGCCTGGAGACCTGTCTTAGAAGCTATGTGGTAGTGGAATGCTCCCTGAATCCAGCAGCAGTCCCGTAGGTCAAACACTCCTACAGGACTGAATCGCTATAGCAAAATACAAGAAGAGTATTTCCACTGATTTCAAATGGCAGACCCTGGTTCAGGCCTTAAACAACTAACTAAAAGTGAGACGGGTAGACACTGCAAAGACAAAAGCTTCACAGTAGAAGTGCAGAGATTAGCCAACTGCTTAATAACTGTAATTACCCTCCTCCCAAGTGTTTTTTTTTCACTGCGCTACTCTTTTGCCCCTAGCACCACAAAAATTTTCAACAAAATGAAGACCAAAAATGAAACACTTCCCACACTTTTATATTTTCGTTAAAAGGACCACTTTTTGGTCTTTTTGGCACCCAAATGCTAAATGCTTTGATAATCAATAACCAATGTGTTATGCTTCTGTTGTTTTGAGATTTTTCAAAGCTATTGTCAGATGAAAAAAAAAATTCTTAAGGAGTTAGACTCTGGGGCAGCAGTTTACAGAAGCATGTAACACTTCATAAGGTACATAAAACATATTTTTAAAAACCTCTAAAACAGCACACTTTCTATTAATAATATCGGTTAAGAAGTTTAAATCCACTCAGTCATTGGCTACAGGCCTATGTAGAACACAGACAGACAATTCCTTCTCACTTATCCGTGCTTTATCAATACTGTGAACTACTATGCAAGAAATATTGGCAAATCTCACTAGAATTCCTCCGCCAAGGGCTCGTGGACTGGTTGCATTTGCAACTCTCGGCCTAGACTTGTGCATTTCTGCTGTTACCTTTGTGGTATGAAAAAAAAAAGTCAAGTTGTTCTTTTGCTTTGAAAGAAGTGTGTACAGGAAGCGGCTGCAGAAGGGATAAAAGCTTTGATGCTCTGATCCATGTGGGATAGGTCATCTGTTAACCAGCTTCCTTTCTTCTGATTGTATGCTGGGTAAGAGCATTTTTCCAGCATATATCTGCTGAAGAATCTTATCCCTCTACTGCCAGCGTATTGCATTCCTTTTTTTCATATTTATCTCTTACTATTGTTCATAGTTAATTTAGTTTTAAACATGGAGTCAGAAGGTAGGTATTATTTTGCCAAAATGGCATTTGCTGCGTCTCAGAAATGTATCCTGTCTCCCACTCACTAGGAGCTCGAAGTGAATTGTCACTGCCAACTAGTGACAAATATTAATAGTACATGGAGAATTATTCTGACTGATTTTGTTACTCTTGAGCAACAATAAAAAATGAAAAGGCCAGTCAACAGGAATAAAAAGGTTATTAAATCTAGTTAGGTTGCAAATACTCTATAGATACTTGAAAGTTATTATATGACCTATAAAATCCCATGGCAGAACCAATCTGAGATTCACATATGAGAAGAAAGAACACAAAATTTAGCAGATATTTAAGTGAGGAATACATGTTATATTTTTACCAACAGAGATAGACACTTTTGCCATTGCTGTTACACAGTCTGTCAGGATTGACACCTCGTATAGGAGCCAGGTTTTCCTAGATGGGGACCCAAGAGGAAATGTCTTAAGAAGTCCTAAATCCTGTATCCACTAGAAAGAAATCTGACTCCTTATAACTAATTCAAAGCTTGGCTGCTAAAAATGGAAGGGCCTCAATATTTGCATACTCTGAAATGTAGAACGATGGAAGAGATTGTCAAAAGCATCCAGCAGGTTTAGGAGCACACGGTGATCTGGTAGACAAGGAACAACACACAGATTAACTGAACTCCTAACCATTCCAGCAGCACAGGTGGAGTTCTGAGGAGCTAAAAGAGTCCTGAGCTCACCCCAGGAGTTGTTCCCCTTCCCTTTTTAGCTTGGCTGTCAGTTTTTCTAGTCATTACATTTGGAGGGGTGAGAGAGGGCAGGGTTCTGATCAGCGTTCCTAGTGCTGATGTGAATACTTCTCACTTTAAAAGACACGCTGGGAAATGAAGAAAAAAATTTGTCTTTTTCCTAACCTTGTGGCTCCCAGAAGGTGCGAATCAAAGTCCCCATATTTACGTCATCAAAATGATAGCAGCAATCTTCAAACCTGTGCGAGTCCACAAACACTTACCCAGCAGAATCCCTATCACTCACAATAAAAATATAAGCCCGGAGCAAATTCCATTTCCCTGGTAGTGTTTCTGTTCTGAGCTATTTCTGAGAGAACATAAACAAGAGCTGACCATTTAAACCCCTCTCAATGAGTGGCAAATTCTAACTCTTCATCATCATCTTGGAAGCAACAGTAGAGGGGAAGCAGAGTGAAGGTTATAGAAGCTTTCCCTAGCTGACATCTCTAAAGGCTAAATCTTTTCCCCTAGGATGCAAGGTGAGCTTAGGGTCCTCAGCAAGAACATGCAGGTTTTAGATAAAGGAGTAGCTTTTTTAGATGGTTGTTTCACATGCCATGACATGCCCACGTCCAGCCACCATTTAGCCAGGCCAGCGTGTCTCACAGTCATCGTTACTTGGCATCTCAGGATACTAGCTCAGCCACTCATTTCCAGTGTAACTGTGCGCAAGCTGCATCGCTGCTTTGTGCCTCAGTTCTCCATCTCTACAAAATGGGAGACGACATAATTTTCCCTAAGTGGTTTGTCAATGTCCAAAGTCAATAAGGAGGCATCCTTCACTATCAGTGATGGAGTCTAGATAAGCACCTGAAAAATAGTTGCAGAAAAGCTCCATGTTCTACTTTTCATCTGAAATATATTGCATGACCAGGAGGATATGCCAGCTTAGTGTAGCTTCAAGGATGCACAACTTGTGCATTTGAATTGAATTTCTTGTCCGTTCTGCATCCTGCCTCTTCTCATCACTGTGAAAGGACAGCTCATTTTAAAAACTCTAATAAAAAGCTCTTTGCATAGTACAGATATTTAGCAAATGTATAAAACACTGAAACCCATGACAGACAGATCTTTAAATAAAGAGTTAATAGTGAAACAAAGCAAAAAGCAGCAACCCATCCTAAGAACTAAATACAAATGACAGAAACTATTGCCACTTAATGTCTAAAACTGCTTTTGGTGTATCTGCATCTTGTAAAGCAATGTAATTCCATTTTCATTTCCATTTACTTCTCTCAGTAGCACTCCTATCTCCCCTCTTCAAGCTCTACATTATTTACTGATTGCAGAATATGCTGTTTGTTCCATTATTGCTTGTTCATGACTAAGAAGCAAAAAGTTTCTCAATAAAGAAGGAAGTGGGAAAGAAACAAAGGGAAAAAACACAAACAAAGAAATTCTAAGAGCTGAGTGCCTGGATAAACAGTTTATTTTGAAAAACCATTAAGATCCTACAGATGGTGCTTACTTGCTGCATCAAAAGATGCTTCTATAAACGCAGAAGATTTGACTTTGACTTCATCACAGAAACATTTGACCAGGACAAGCAGCAGCAAGGCAAGGGAGACAGCACGGAGAATGAACTGGGATGCAGTGCTCCTCCTATCTGTTGCAGTGTTTCTTACAGAATGGACAAGATACCCTAAGCAATTTCATACATGCAACAAATGATTTCAAGAGCTCTTAAAAAAATGAAAGCCAGAACCAGACTACGATCTGAGATACCTACATAATGAATAAAATGTCTGGTACTTTCCAGAAAGGGCAGCTGATCCTCTGGTTACAGAAGGGAGACACAGGAAATACAAATTCACCTCCCGTATTTGCTGTATTGAACAGGTCGGTCCGCGTGCCAATTGGCCTTCTGCAGAAAAGGAAGAGTGCCATTTTGCTATCCCAATTTGAGTGACAGCTTTTTGACTGACTTGGGGGAAATCCTGAAATAAGATGTTCCTTCCTTTTCCCATCCTTTCACTCTTTTACAAGTAGGATTATGAAAACAGGAACAATCCGAGGATAAACGACCCAAGGACCCTCAAAAAGTTTGTAGTAGAGAGAGGAAAGGTATGTAGCTCTCCTAAATCTCAACATAGTACCTTATCCCTAAGATTGGGCTTCTTCTCTGAATCATATATAAAGTTCTTCCATCACATTTAGGAAGACAGAGAAGATAATTTCACACATCTAAATGAGCAAATTCAAGTAAAACCTTAAGCAAAGTAGCCTATGTGGAGCTAACCTACTATTTGATTGATGATCTTGGAGTTTTAGGGAATTTACCATCGTTAACATACACAATAACAACAATAACCTTTTAGAACAATGCAGGATTACCATATTCTTAAAAATAATGAAACTCATACAGAAAAAGCTGCTGTTGCTAACAGTAATGGCAAATATAATAAATGACTTGAGAAATACTATCTGTAGCACTGGGCTCTATGGGCAGTTAGGCAGTGAAATCATTAATGAGAATTCGCCAATATAGGGCAAAGTAATCACTTTTAAAAACACATCTCTGCTCTTGCCCTCTTTTGGTTTCTCACCTGAGGAACTTTCAAACACCCTTTGGGTTGCCTATGTTTGTTTAAAGTCACAAGACTCTTGATCTCCTTATTTCCTTAAAGGGATAACTTGACAAACAAAAAGACAGCTATTTCTCAGGAAGTCATAAACCCATTCTTAAAAACCTAATTGCCTTCTGAAGGCTGGGTCATCCGTACTGCTGCATGACCCTTCATCAAGTCTCCTCGCTGGAGCACCCACAGGGCTCCAACAATGGATCGTTACCTTGATTTTAAGGCTCAGGGCAGAAGACACGTAGGTAGCACCAGAAGTGAACTGAAGCCTCGTAACTCAGGTCTTACAAAAAGGAGTTAAATCAGAGATAATATGAAAGGAACATACAATGAAAAATATTTTCAAATCCAAAAGAAACAGACATCAAAATGTCTAAAATAGCTGAACAGAGACAATTATGCTACTGCTAAGGACCCAACTGATCAGGAATCAAAAAATATTCAGAAATAAAGCATGTGATAACAGCATTTAAAATAAAATTCAAAGACAGAAGTTGCCCAGAAAATGAAAAAAATGTTTTGCTTTTCAAGAAGAAAAGAAAATACATTTTTCTCTTTAGAACTGCTGACATGATGCCTGCTGGCAACTGTAGCCAAGGGATTTCTCTTCTCATTGTCTTCTATATAGGCCATACTCCCAGGTTGAGCTATAAACCCACAGTACATTCACTCTCATCTCTTTCAGGGTGAGGAAAGAAAGCTGCACCCTCAGAGGTACTGCAGCAGGGGAGCCTTGCCCGCCTTGGGGACACATATGAAACCTGCATAAGCAGTCTGCCAGAGAAAAGCTTGTTACAAGTTCCTTTTTCTTCTTCCTCCAGCATAGGGGAAAAAGTCTTCCCGGAAGAGAAAAAACATTTTTGAAATAAAATAAAATAAAATAACAACAGTAAGAATGTGTCAAGACATCATTAGCAAGTCATTTCAGATAAAAACATATACCAGTATTACTACTCAACACAGACCACAACACCCAACTTCTCCTTTAACTAAATAAAAACACAGCCTAAGATGGTGATATCAAATTGTAGAGGCTCTGACCCCAAACTGTTTTTGGTTTGCTTGTTTGTTT
This sequence comes from Struthio camelus, assembly GCF_040807025.1. NCBI lineage: Eukaryota > Metazoa > Chordata > Aves > Struthioniformes > Struthionidae > Struthio > Struthio camelus. The sequence continues at coordinate 3,492,553 of NC_090968.1, read as the reverse complement.
TTAGGTTTGTTATGTGCTGAAATCAGCACAGTTTCCTTAGGTATCTTCCATCAGTTACAGAATTTAACAGAATTTCCACAAAACAACAAACAACTATGAAAGAAAATATTTCAGCGTTCGCATGTTTTAATCCAACTGCTGAAATACAGGTTAAGGACATGTTGTTTCAGTGCTGCAGACAGGAAGTCAGTCCTTACCAGAACTTAATCTAGCACCAAATATGTACAATTAATACAATAAAAGTGTGGGGACAATCATTAATGTAGAATTATAAAGAGCAAACAGAATGACCAGGGGAAAGAGTGCCAAAACAGCTTAGTGTATATACAGCGTAAAGCTCCTTTAAGTTGTCCACGTTAATATGTGACCAAAGAGAGCTCTAACATCTTACAAAAAAGTCATTTTTTTCTATCTATTCCTGACTATTTTTCAGTGAATTGCTTTCAATATTTTAAAAGCAGGAAGGGTACAACAGAGTCACCAAAATCAGTGCGGAAAATGGCAAAGGGAACAGTATGACAGGGAAAAAATTACAGAGTTGGAGGCATGCATTGCTGTTAGTTCACAATGCAAGAATTCACACCCAGACTAGCACACTCTGACTCCCAGACTTAACGCGCAAGCAGGCAACAGCCGTAGGCAGGCAAGGGGAAGCTAGGCAAGCACCGTCTCAGCCCTCCGCCGCCGAAAACCACGACACGCAGCTGCATGCAGCGGTTCCCTGACACAAGTCAGCAATAACAGCAACGCTAGCGCTGCTGGTCGCAGAGCCAGCCCACGGAAATATTAGGTGGTGGATTATTCCAGGCTACTCAGATGAAGAAAAGCCTGTTACGACTGCAGACTGAACAAACCGTAACCTTAATTTGCTAGCCATGATCTGAGATTGGGTAACCTACTACGATTCACTAAATAGTCAAGTGAAAAACACATAAATGGTTAAAATTCAGCAGATTATTTCTGCCCAGGATGAGGAATGTTAAGGAATATGTAGCCAAAAGAGATTGTGTTTTAAGCTGCTTTTAATTATCCACAGAAGGTTCTCCCTCCGCAGTCCTTTAGAGACAGTGTTTTAGATGCATGACCTGCCTCCACAAACTCTCCCTGCGCGTGGCTTGTTTTCCTCCACCACCGCTCCAGTTGGTTACCACCGCCAGTCACAAGAAAGAAAGCAAGAAAAAATACAGCCTATACAATCTGTTCAAACGTAAAAAACACTTTTGGATAAAGCCAACCACATTTAAGTTCTGCTCACACTCAGGCCTGCTCTGGGGATGAGAAGCAGTGAAAGGGACAAAGCTAGCGGGAAGTGCAGTGGCTTTTTTATTATTATTATTGCTACTACTTCATGCTTTGAATTTTGTCATTTTTCTGACAAAGCTCTGATGCTATTATAGTTCAGCCTTGCAACAGGATTTATTCCTTGTGATAATCCTGAACTGGTTTTCTTCCTTCTTCTCTTCTTTGAAAGAAATATAAATGAGTCGGATGATCAATTTTGTAATTTGCAGTTGCCAAGCAGCTTTGAAGCAATTTAGTGATTTGTATACTTATTTCCTCTCTGTACTGATGGCAGGAGATGATATAAGGATATTGAGTCTTAATAACCTATTCATTCCCCTGATCAAACTGAGGGAACTAGAATCAGAAGCATCTTTTTGATGTTAATTTTGTTTTTTTAAAAAAATCTGTTTTTCTATTAGGCATTGTCTTTGCATTTTTAAGAGAGCATTGGAAAACAAAGTCCCAATTTGAGCAAGTACACAGACATCCTCCACACACATCTTATATTCACCAGTAAACTGAAAATGAAGCAAACTAGTAAAGTTAGCAAACATAAAAGAAACACCAGAGCAAACGCTATCATTCAGAGAAGTGAAGTAGCTTTTATTCACTGCAGTTTAATCCTCCTTCAAGGATTAATTTCAACAATAGAATTTAAATGCAGTAAACACCTTTTCAGATTGGGATTTACCCATTTGTTAAACATTTGTAATAACACAAAAAGCCTGCGTCTAATTCTTTTTATCCACACGCTAGTCTGTAAAAGAGGTCACCGTGCCCCTTTCTGCGAAAGGGGACCAGGAGCTTACTAGCGAAGCGACTTGCCCACGATCCCCAAAGCAACACGAGAGCGAATCAAGACTAGACCGTTACCTTACAACCCGCTCTGGCTATCTACCAGGATACAGCATCTGCAGAGGGCTCCAGTGACATTATCCACTTGCACAAAATCAGTCAAGTGTTTGAGAAGCTGAAAGATCAATTCATTACGCAGTATGAACTAAAACAAGGAACATCCTTTCCCCTAATCTTAGTTTATTTTTAAGCAGCAGCATATGCTTCTTTTTTAAATAATTTTGTTTGTATTAGACTTTGGAAAGGCCAGAAATGTTTTCTCACAGGAAAATACATAGATTTTCAGATATAAAACAACATTTTAGAGAAAAGCAGAGAGGAGGTGAACACAGAAATTTTTTAAATGTGAACAGGTGACCAGTCTCCTTGACCCTCCAGCAAGTTAATTTGCACAGCTCTTCTGAAACTGGAGCGCTCCTAGGACTCCTTCTCCCTTTCTCAAATGCTTAGCCAAAACTGCTCTGCAATGAATTCAAGTTTTCCTCTCTGCCAACTGCCACTTTTTGAAAGAGAAATAAAGTGCAACTGCAAAGCTCCCAAGACTATGGCACCTCTGATCCCTAATCACAGTTTCCAACCATTTCTGTAATTTAGCTTCTTGCATTTTAGGTTAAAGGTAGCGCCCACATGTCAGCGGGCAGTGATGTGAAAAGCTATTTCTAAAACAAGAATCAACCACTTCAGGAATTAAAAACAGCATAATATTGATGTCTCAGTAGCTTCCAAGTAACTGTCTTGACAAAGAATCCTGAGCTACAGAAACATCTTCTCCCCCCGTACTCAAACTGATCACACTCTGCCCGTTTAAGTTATGTGGCTATTTTCAGATGTCACATCCTGGAAGGCTGAGGTGACAAACTAACTAGGTTGCCCACTTCTATTTTTATTAATAATTCAATACTATTTCTTAGTATCAAATGTTTGATTTACGCTCACAAAAAACACCACTTGTTAATTTGTTAATTTGTGCCATTTCTTGTTGTCTTGCTGCTCGCTCCCGTTACCATATAAATAAAATAAAAAGCCATCCCTTTGCCAATGGAGGATTGTTCCCTGCAGTACATTGTACCGCACTCGTCCGAGCTAGATTTAAAGATTTCAAGAAAAAGGGCTTCCATCTCTTCCCTTGAGAGTCTATTATGCGGCTTAACAGATCTTTAAAGCACTTTCATTTCTGATGATGGCTGCTGAATTTTCAGCCAGAGATTTTTTTCTTTTTTTAAAGCTCACTTGTAAGTCTTAGAAAATGGGAAATTCTAAGGGAAGCATCAACAAGACGTTAACGGCAGAGACGCATACAGCTGCCTATGATTTTGACAAATATGGTAAAATCTAATACAATGAAGTATTTACTAAAGTACCCAGGTGCAGAGTTATGAAACAGCAATGACTGTTGAGAAATAAAGTTAAGTAACATTAACAAAAAAATGTGCAACTTTGCTGTTTTATTTCTTCAAGTTGCTCTTCAGCAATATATTTGCTCTAGGCTGTTTTGATTTTCCATTATTATTCCTTTATTAATGGCACGATAGAAGGATAGAGAGGCCTTGGGTTTTAGTAAACTCAGCAATAATGTTTTTTCAGCAGATAAACACTTCCCTCTCAGCCCACAGAAACATACTGAGAGATCTAAGCCTCTGAGCTGTGACCTACAGAAGTCATAAATAGGTATTATTCCTTAGAGAGACTAACAGAAGCTGGACAAGATCTGGGCTCTGTAGGGTACAGATCTAAAAGGGTTTTAGACAAGATTCAGAATAAATTAAAAGCTTGCTTGTACTATTTTTGTCCTATGACTTTTTAACATAGTAGAAAATTAAAAGCTAAGCACATAAAAGCTGTGGATATAAACGATGCTGCACTAAATACTCCACAAATATCCAGGTTTTTCAAAATGTATGACATACACACTGGTAGGGGTGAGTGTTTTGGTCTTGTTTCTTAAAAGCTGCCTCTTGGTTTTGTGTTTTCCAAACAAAAATGTTTCTTTTACCTTAATTATAATTTTCCAGGCATTTAATTCCTAATTTGGGTTGCTGTCAATCTCATCACAAAGAAAGCAAATAGGAAACCAAAGTTTTTTCTTTTAATGTTATGTAAAAGGTTTTCCTCATTAAAAGTCTTACATTAATTTACGGACTATGCAACAAGAATAAGGTCACAACATGTCATTACAATCTAGTTAGACAGGTCCATTTTCAAAAATATCTTCATGGCTGCCCTGACTCTTTGTGCATGTTCTCACAGCATCCTTTCCTTTGGCTGGTGCATGATGAACTGGCTGGAGAAGTGGATCCGGCTTAAGAGTAACTCAAGAAAGTCAGCTGGTTGTTTTTCAGCTGGATCCGTTCCATAAACTGGTGCACTGTGAGGACATGCAAATAGCTCTACTGGTATTAGCTATATTTTCAGAAGTTATTTGTAGAGCTTCCAGTTAACATAACTAGGGTAGCATCAACTGGGAACCCCTCTGTCAGTGCCAGGGCCATAATCTCCTTTTGCAGGGCAGCATTCAGACAGATACATGAATCGGAAGGTCATACTTCCCCTGCCTGCAATCCCCCGCTTCACCCACTGCACCTGCCTTCCAACTTGTGTAACAAGTAAGGGAGAAACCCCACGAACAACAGCTTCTTATTTCACATAGAAAGATAGAAAGTGAAATATTTGAAGGGTGTATCAAGGATGAAGTTCAGTTACTTAGCATGGCAGATGACGCAGTAAGTATGATTCCTTGTTTAAGGAGTCTCCTGACAGCAATTATGTTTTAAAGCTCTCCCTTTCGCTTTTCTTTGAGAGGATTTTGCTCTACAGAGTAAATCAATTTCTCTCCTGAAGTTTCTTTGTATTCACCTCTTTGTGCTCGTACCACTTCGTTACTGAACGATACTTTTTTGAATGCAGGATAGCCACTATGAGCATAATTCAGAAGTAAAAAGCAACACTGGTTTAAAAAAGAAAAAGAAATGTCAAGCATTGCATAACTCTAAAGAGGTGATGTTCTACAGTGGCACTGTACCCCAAAAAACCCATTCATTGAAATACCCTTTTTCTAAGCGTGAGGATTTCCAAGCGTGTTTTAACAGTGGCTCAAATAATTGATAATATCCCTTTCTAGCTGCATTTCTATGTTTCATTCTGCAGGAGCATCAGGAGATGAGAAGTATCTTCATAGCTACATAAGTACATGGTGTAGCTTACAGCACAGCTCTCAGCAGACAGCTTTTCAAAAAGACTCAACAGCCATCAAGTGTCAGTGTTCTCAGTAGCATTTACCTTTGTTGTCCTTTCCTAACAAAGGCACAACATCCCAAGTAGGAGCTTCTGGGCACGGTGGACCTTTTAAAGTCTATCCACAATTCATCCACAATCCACAGGCTTCTGCTAGGCGTGCAACTTCAGTGATCTATTTGCTTACACTACTCCGAAAACCACAAGGAGCACCAAAATCAACTTTTATTTAACTGAATGAAGACTAACCTACAGATTGGATCACTGTCCCCCACCAGTAAGTCCTCTTTCAAGGTTTTTTCAATCCGCTAAGCCAGTAGGCAGCAAGCACACTCCAGCACACCACTGGCACCTGCCTCCTCCCCAGCCTCCTAAAGCCCTTCTGTTGTCAAAAGCCACCATGAAGATGCAATGTTGACAGAACTAATGGCTGGCTGAACAGATGGTGAAGAAAAGTTAATTGATCTACTGGGGCAGAAAGAGTTGGCCTGTTGAAGAGATTATGCAAGCAATATGCAAAGATCCATAATGAACTTTCATTAGCAACGGAGAAAGTTCTCTGTCACACGTACAGATTCTGCTGCATTTATGCATTTCATGACGCATATCCAAATTCCAGTTTAATGACTTCTTGTATTCACTTCAGGCAACCTATCTCCTTAGAATTGCCGTGGAAAAAAAAAGTATCTTAAAACTTTTCCTTTAGTTTTTTTCTAAAGTGACATTTCTGTTGCTTCTGCCAACTACCCCCCTCAATAATAAAACAGTAATTTTTGCATTCAAGAGGAAGTCTGCATCCCTCAAGCCTGTTTCTGGTTTGGGGTTTGTTGTTGTTGTTTTCTGTAAAGTCTGTGTTAAAAGGAAGACATTTCCTCATTTTGCTGCTATACGTTTCAGACAGGAGAGGAAAAAAAACTCAGAGCGATGCTCAAAATTCAAACAGAAAATAGAGCACAGAGGGCCCCATCAGCAAATCGTATTGCGTTATGAAGTCCACACAATCATTTCACAAAAACGATCTAGATTTTAGGAATCACAAAGGGAAAAAAATGGTCAGATATTTCGCAGAGTGTTTAACTCTGTATTTATTGCAGGGCAATGGGTTAAACAGGTACATCTGCAAGATTCCAGAAAAATTCTACAAACTTGAAGGAACAGACAAAAAAGCCTACATCGCTACTAATGTTGCTATTCTTTCAACCTTTGATCAATTATACTTATGCCTTGTCCTCCTCCACATCAGGGAGGGCTGCAAACCTGCTGCAAACGATCCAAAACTGCCTGCCTGTATGAGAGCTTGAGATGAGCCTCCCGGGAACGTCTCTCAGGGTTGGATTTCTCTCTTGACCACTTGCCCCAGGGGAGTCCATTCCCTCCTGGGCAAAATAAGACCAAATGCAGCCCTTGAGGAGCCCAGGGAAGCAGTTCAAAACTCCCTGCAAGTAAGGAAAGTTTAGTTTTGTTATTTCCCTTTTTTTTTTTTTTTTTTGGAACCGAGATGTTGATTGCTATAATTAGACTGGCAGACAGCAGAGCGGATGTACTATCCAAGTTGCTAAAAATATCAGAAGGATATACTTATTGCAGGAGAAGTGTGCAATGAAGTCTATTGTAGCAGTTGCTGCTAAGAACCTTATATTGGATAGGTATATTTAAACATATCACATACATCAATGTATACATGTACTTAATGATAAACAAAGCTCTCTGAGGCTGAGAAACTTGATTTTGCCTCCAAGAGTTAACATGCCACTCATGAACACAGAACTACAAAAAATGAAGTACAAGGTTTCTCAGACTGACAGGAACTTTTTGCAAAGATAAAATCAACATGGTTCTGTATAAAATTCATCCTATAGAAATGAGTTTTTAAATAGCTACACACGGATTAGTAAAACAAAAGCTTTTCCAATGCCATTATACAGATAACAGATTATCTAAGACTTTCAGAAATGTCCATAGCAGGGAATTATAAGAAAACCCCAACAGTACTTAGGTACTTGAGTTCTGGTTGTTTTAGTTTGGGGTTGTAGGCGGTTATCACTGGCTGGAGGATGCAAACACGTCTTTTTTTTTTTTTTTTAAACAGCAGTTAGCATGCTCCCAGCCTACCTACACAGGCATTAGGCTAAACGAGGACGACAGGCAAGAGTGGGTGCGATCCCTTCTTTTCTTCTCTCCCCCAACCCAACCTGTGCTATAAGCAGCAGTTTTCAGAGACACTATTTCAGGCAATGAAACTAAAGAAAAGCAAAACAAAGAGACCTCAGAGGATTTACGAGGTGAAATTCATTCAGAGAAAGATGATACAAATGCAGTGGAATTTTCCTGTCTGCTCCCAGCTTCCTTTCCACAGATATATGAATAGGAGTGCGTATCCTTTTTCTTTTTTCTTTTTTCTTTTTTTTTTCTCCAATCTGCGCTGCAAGAGGATGAATAGGGTTATGTTCAGTACTCCAGATAAAAGACAAGGGGGAAAAAAAGGAAAGGTATCACAGGAATTAGATCTCGACAATACGTAACTAGGACCATCACTGGCAGAAAAAACATTAAAGTACATGTCACTTACAGCATGTCAAGTTTTGGGCTTCCATTTCTTGGAACCAAACGCTTAGTGCTTCAGTATCAACATTCAGGGAGATGAGAGGGACTCTTCTTCCAAGCTCCTCATCATGCACACCTTTTATAGATAACTCTCAGAGCAATAGTATTAATCCATGTGTGTGTGTGTGCAGCACAGAGCTAGGTAACTGTTCATTTCAGCACTTCTTAGCATGCCAAATTCTACATGTCACAAAAAAAGGAAGGGCCGTTACTAAGGATAACTGTGAATGCCAAGAGCACGCACAGCACTTCAGAAACACGCTGAAGTACAGGAAACATAACGTATAGAACAGAAGACAGCGGCAATCCAGAGAGCCAGCGTTATTTCTGGCGCCGGCATTTGCCTGCTAGGCTGCCTTACCTAAGTCGGTTAATTTTTCCATGCCCCCATTTGTAGCACGGGAATAACGATGCCAACTCCTTCAAAATCCACTGATGAAAAAAAAACTATTAGAGGCATTTTGAGATTACTGGGAGAAGGAAAACTATATTCCGTACCTGGGAGCAGGAGCTCCTCTGTAGTCAGCCCTAAGCTCCACTACACTCTCTGAACAGCCTCACACCTATTTGTATTCGGTGTTCACACGCTTTTAAGACCAGTAAGTAATATTGTAACAATCTAGTCTGACCTCCTACATAATGCAAGTGACTCAATTTCATCTAGTAATTTCTGCAGTGAATTCGATTTATTTTTTAATAAGAGCATATATATTTTATCCAAACTGTCATTCAGGCCCCCAGAGCTGGGAAAACAAAGACAAGCATTACAGAAAAGTTTCCGATTCACTTACTCTGAGGATTTCCACTTTGCACTCATTGTTTTTGACAGACTTTCTGTTGGGAGATATTTTCTTCTCCTTGGTTATAAATATTATATGCAGATTTTTAATTAGAGAAGCGCGTTTGTTGGCTGAGACAGAAGTAATTGTATACCCCCTTACCATTTGGACTTCATTCATCTGGATGGACCTACACTAACATGTAAGTATCAGATCTCTGCATAACTAAAGGGGAACTAAAAGTTTAATTACTCTTACCAATGGCCGTCAACCATAGTTTGGGAGTAAAACAAATATTTGATCTGGTCCTCCCTACAATTAGTAACAGATGAACTATCTACTTAAGTAAAATACACACATTTTAGCCAACTACTCTCTAGGTTTAAATCGAGCTTGTAAAATACTTTCTGTGGTCAATAAGCAAGAAAATTTAAAGTGAGATGGTTATCTGCGGTGCTTGACCTTGAAGTTCACAACACTGATTTATCAGGGAGCAAACATGATCTAATATATAATGCATAAGAGTAGAAATCATTACATATCCCTACTACCCAGATATGATATCAAGAGTGATTTGGCAAGGCACATATTAATTATTGACCTCTGTAGGAAGGTAAGTGCCTCAAGGAGCCACCGCGAAGCTTATTTACCTACTGCTTGTGACGGAGTTAGAGTTTCAGGTGGAGGCACAATGCGCTGCCACAGGTCTGTAGCTACCTAGGATTTTGTCTGTCACTATACTGCACATGCAAAACTGGACAGCGACACAGGAGACACTCCTGCTCCAGGAAACGGTCAACGCTTATTACCAATTCGCTTATAAAGTTGCTCAGATAAGTTCTGCAAGGCACTGCGGTCTCACTGACCCCCTGCTTCCTCATAAGGTGATCAAAGCAAAAGAGGCCGTATGGAGAAAGAGGAGGCATAAAAGGGAGGAAAGAAAAAAGAGACAAGCAAACGCATAAACAGTGTTTTGACTGTAAAATACAATAAAAGAGAGCATTACGCAGAAGATTCGGTATTTTTAATGGCACCTAAAAGATGCCATTAAATGGAGAGTCAGCCTTCACTTTTCAGGTTCACATACTTATTATCAGGAAGATACCTTCTTCCCAAACTACATCGCCTAACACATCGCAACTGACCAGGTGCAACATGGCAATTTTCTTTTCAACATAGTCTGCAGGAAATAAGATAACAGATCATATGCAAGACTATTGAACATGAGCACGGAAACCTGTCCACGTGTTGTCACTTCAGTAATGCTCCAGCATTAAAATTCCTACTTGCTTACTTCTTTCAAATATTTTTTGTCACGTTGTACACATGTTAACATTATGGTCAAATTTTTCCAATAGCTGGAGGCTAGATTTTCATAAACATTTAGCACGTAGCGGCTGCTACTGGGACACACAGGCAGGATTTTCAAGAGTATAGCACTCTAAAGACAGCTGAGGAAACCAGCACTTTGGAAGATTTTACTTCAAGGTGGAATTATACAAAAGCTCCCTGAGAGAGTAAGAAGAGTTGATACCTGATGTTTTTTCCCCCCCATACTACTTCATTTGGCTAGGACTCTCCCAAAACATACTATTTAATACAAGCTTGATTTTCAATTACTGCTGTCTTCTTCATTATTAGTTGTACTTTCCACTGACAGAGCTGATGTTTCAGGATTTGCTGCTGGCTCCTAAGCATTAGTAAATATTTGACTGTTACGGGAGGGGGGGGGGAACTATCTCTGTTGCCAATTCAGCTTATCTTTTGATTTAGTTAATTGATTTACAAATTACATCAATCAAAAGAACACATTGATTCTGTCAAGCTGTATTTAACATCCTGCCCTACTCAGAAGCCTTTGGGTGTTGAACTGCATCCAGTCAGAAGAATGACGACGATGAAATCATTCTCAATTTAAGATTTGAAATAAACTGAAAAATAAAATAGAAAAATATAAGAATTGCTAAACTAAATAATTCTGGGATGCCTTAGCTTTGACTCCAATGTCTTGAATATCAGAACTGGCTACAGATCTGAACTGTCACAAGTGGATGGACTGCACATACTGTAAGGGACCAGACACAGTTTTGCTGCACTATTCAAGTCCACTGGTCTGAGCTTCATCTTCATCTTTAGTGCTCACCTATAGCTCTTACAAACTTACTTTCCCTGCATATCTACAAGCTCTATACTGTACTAGAAATCTTAACTCTGCTCTCATCTTCTGCAAAAACATACATCTCAGGGTAAACGTATGCATGTACACACCACTTGGTTGCTACAGCCTTCTGCAATCTTTTGCCAACTAACTATAGTTCTACCTTGTTTATACCCCAGTTACCTAAAAAGACTCTCTCCTTTTGTTTATTTCTCTCAAACTTGGCTCCCAGTGCCCACGACAGTATTATTATGGAATATTACATACTATACATATCTTTGATGTTTAAAGCTCTAGGTTTCTGTTGTTGTTGCTGTTTTTTTTTTTTTTTTTTTTTTTTTTTAAGATTTACAACCTTGCACAACTCTGTTTTTTATAATTTCAAGAGAGATGAGGCAGTCTCTAAACTGCAAAACAGATGCTGAGTCCCACAGCTGCAGTAGCCCCTTTGCTGTTGCCCAGATCAAGGATCGGACTGCAGAGAAATACAGACCTTTTCTGGCTCACGGCCCTGGGTACTCGCAACCCAGAGGAGAGGAGTAACCGGCGTGGGGGCTTCTGACAAGAGAGAGTCAAGGTACAGCTGCAAGATGCACAGGAAAGGCTGAGACACCACAGTGCAGGACATAAGCACTGGACACACAAACATGCAAAGGGCAGAAATATAGGTATTTGCATGCGTCCTGAAACACTGAGGGTCTATTTTTGTTTATTATAGGGTTTCTACTTAGTATTCTTTTTCAAATTTCTCAGGCTCTCTTATGTAACTATTTTCTATCATTACAAAGAGATAGTTTTGCTGTTGTTATTTTTCCTCTTTCTTTCAAAGATTTTTATGCCCTGAAGAAACAACAATAAGAGGAATTTGCAGCAGACAAATTTGAAAGGCATTCTTCCTATAATACAGACAATTACGATATACAAATTTATCGCTCAACCCTCTCTGTTCTGTACAATGACTCACAATACGTGCTCAGTTTTAAGTGTGATGATCTTACAGCAGTTTAGATCCCAACTGTTTCCATGATGACAGGCAAGCTATAAAACGTTACTGACGTTCAAATGGATAGTTCCAAAGGGCAGGGATGTGCTGAATGCTTAAGCGTAGACTAAGTCTGAATAAGAGCACAATTTCCACAGGCCGCCACCTGAGCCATACTCAGAGAAGTTACATTGCCCACAGAGATCTAGAAGCACTGCTTGGTGCTTCGTTATTCTCCTGCGCGTTGGCCCAGGACACACAACCGTGATTTGGAGTTGGTATTTCATATGCAAATGTGTGGTGACATTGTGCATCACCGGTGGAACGAAGGAAAGAAAAGCAGCTGCTGAGAAGACAGCATGTCACGTTATTTATTCATGAGCAACGGGATGGAAAAATAGATGGGCCTTCCACTGTAAACAGCAAGATAAACGTAAGGATAAGGGATTATGTAACGTGCTCAAAAAATTTAGCTTGATATATTGGGCGATCTAGGTCAGTCTGGTAAGAGCCGAACAGGAACCTGAACTTGGATTCGTGCTGGCAAACGTCTACTGACAAAACTGGCTTGCAAGGGAAAACTGAGCACCTGTCACAGTCATCAAAACAGCACCAGTAAGTCCCACTTTTCATGGGAGAAATTATTGTTTATATTTAAAAAATAGGTAACAGTCCCCAGAAACTAAATGCAGAAGTCACTGGCCCAGAACATCTTGGTTAATTGACTGCTTTGTTTGATCCAAATGAAATCTTGCTATTGCAGGAGTCATTTTGATATGCTCAAAACACCTAGCGCCCTGGACACCTCTTTCGGTTACATAATGCCCTTTTAAATGCTGTGGCGGTGTCAGGAGATATGAACAGAAATGTAAGTTTTTTTAAAACAAACAAACACACACACACACTGAAGAGAAGCATGTGTTTTCTTATGGGCATGGGTTTTCCTACTTGCCTTTGTTAATGCCTCCTCACTCACTGTAAAAGGTTTGTAATTTTCCCCATCTTTTGCTATAATTTTTTTAATTGATGTTTGAACTCCAATAAAATCTTTCTTCCTAAACTTCAGAATGCTTTTAATTTTGCAGAAGTTCTGTTTTCAATCTAAAATCTGACTAGAAGGTCAAAAATAATTCTCCTCTTTTTGAGTTACTGGAACATCAGATAGTCAGGGGTTCTGTGTGGTGACTTGGTGATCCCTTGTAACGTGGCCTCCTTTGTTTCAACGGGTTTTTCAGAAGTATCCAAGTAGCAAGACAAACCTGCAGCAACTTTCTGTGTCAAATGTTCTCAGCTTATTTCCTGATGTGCAGAGATGATTTGACTGGAGTAGGATTACTCCAAGTAATTAAGGACTAAATCAGACCAAGACATTTATAAAGCTTTCAAAGTGACTCACCTAAAACAAACATTTTGCGTTCTAGGACCACTAAACATATATGGACAAATTTACAGAAGCTGAAAACTTTAGGAAAGACAAATGTGCAAGATTATCATTACCAACACTCCTTTATACCGCTTTAGCGATGCAAAATGAATTTAAAGCAGGCATAAATGTAAACTCATCTAAAAAAAAATCCCCTGATAAAACTCAAGGGTGTGCATAGAAGTTGCAACATGTGTAAAATTATGGCCCTAACGGGTCTTAGAATATCAGGCCTCAAGACCTGAATAGCCAAATTCAGAATTTACACTGTATTTTCATTTGTTTCATTAGCAAGTTCAGTTTCCATGAAAAGTACAAAACTGAAAAACCTTACAGCTAATTCAGCTCTACTTTAGTAAGATGAAGCACAAGAGGCCACCAGTAAACTTCTTAGAAGAGAACAGGGCTCAGAGCTGACTAAACCGATAAATTCATTTCTCCCAGGACTCAAAGAGCCATTCTGTTGCAGCAGGTTTCGATCATTGCCACCACGAGCCAAATTCAAACTTCTGATCTACAGGGAGAATCTCCTGATTCCATTATCTGGCCCTAAAGTTGCTGAGCGTGAACTGAGTTTGCGTAATGTAAAAGATTGTATCTACCGCATTTGTGCAGAGGGGAAAAGACTATGGGAAACAGAAGCAGTAATACTGGCCGACCAATAACCTTGCACTAGAGCGAAACCGCTCTATTCCTGGCAAGAAACGGGGGTAGCAACAAGAGAAAGGACACTATGAGCTGACCCTGCATGGGCAATGGGACAAAAAAAGAAACGGAAATCAATGCCACATATCGAAAAGAGCATAAAGCGACACTGATTAATAAAGGGAAAATACTGTCATCAGCTCATTCCCCTCTTCGAAGCAAAGATTCCATCAGGAGGAAATTAGGATCGGAATTAATGTCTGCTGTTTGCCTTATCGTGCGGCTCACAGGTCATAACGGGGACAAGGCTAGACACGTGGCCTACGGAAGAATTTCTCCTGCTGTAGATTTTCATAGTATGCAGACAAGCCAAAAAGCGGGGTAAAAAGAAAAAAAGGGATCCTGAGGAAGAAATGTCTTTGGACAAATCACACAGCAGATCAACACCAGAGGTAGGACTACCGCTCACCTGACTTGTCCCTCAGTTCAATGCTCCACCCACTGGACGCTCACGCGTTTAGGTCTGAATTCAGACTCTAGGCACGTGCTCATACTCCAAACCTCGCGTCTGTTCAGTAAACGTGCATTTGCAGGCTAGTCTCATCTTCAGTTTAATGCTCACCATAGACCTTGTTCTAATAGAAACCATCTCACAAAGAAGCACATTGGAAACCATAACAACTCCTATCCTTGTTTTCACAATTTTTTCTGTGTTCCACCTCAGGCAAAGTAAATCATTTGGCTTTACAACAAATTCTGCTGAAAGCCAAGTATTATCAAGAGCTGCTTTGTATTGTTTATCACGGGAATCTAAGTTGATGTCTTCCTGAGTGCTCACATGAATGTTTGTTTATTAAAAGGTACAAGTGTTACTAGAGTCCTATTAGCCTCACAGTGACAAGCTCTCTCTTTGCAGTTACAGAGGAGAAAAACAGACTTCATCCTCTTTGATAGGAGACCGTGGCTTATACGCTGTACAATTAATGTTGCAGTCGTAATGTCAGGTAGGAAAACAAAGCTAAACAGTGCCTTTGGGGCTAAAGAGCAGGAATTGCTACCTTACTTTAAGGTATTGTTCTAGGTACTATTCTCCAGTGCCTTGCCCTTACTGCAGTCATTTCCACCAGTGCAAAATCAGTGTATAGCGTAGCTAATGCCACATAACGGTTTTGCAACTGGCAGTTGGCAGGGTTTAGAAATTTGGCCTTCTAGGTGCTTTTGAAAGTTTTGCAAAAGCCTCTACATGACTGCAGAAGACCATAGCTGCCTTCTGTTGAGAAAGGATAAAACGGAGGAAGGATATAGAACATTTCAGTTCCAGTTCATCATTACAAAATCAGAGAAATATTTACAAGCGCTGAGCCCTCCCCTGTCTGTACCACAATACAAAAGTGCTCAGAGACCAAAGCAAAAGCTCCTTTGAAGATCAGTGCCCAGCTACGGTGGCTGTGCCTAGTTAGGTAATTTCCGGACCTGAAATGGGGCCTGATCCAGAAACAGGGAAGGAAGTATAAAAACCTACTTACTGCAAACAGAAATCTCACACGGAACTAAAATGCACATCAGCCAATATCTGCGGAGCTCTGTAGCCTTGGCAAACCACAGTAATTCCTAGGTTTTATATTATTTCTTTTTATCAGCAGATTTCAGAGCACTTAAACTTAGATCAGTATCATAATCCTCATCTGGTAGCTGGGGAAACGGAAGCACAAAGCAACGAACTGGGGACCAAGACTACTCTGAAAGCAGGAGCAAACACAGCAACCTCCAGGTTCAGTCTCGTGCTATAGCCCAGAGGCTATCGATAACAACACGCGTAGCCTCCTAACAACAACTTTAAGGCATCTTACTAACCAACACTCTTACAGAGTTATATTTCCTTGTTCTGAACCCAGCTATTAGGCTTGCCTCCTCCCACAACGGCTCTTCCCGACAGGCTGCAGCGCAAAGCTGGCGCAACGGCCGTTACCTTTGCTCGCAGGATTCGTTCGGCGTGATCCCTTCCTGACGAGCTTTGAATTTATTAAAGAAACCATTCCAACTCTCTCCACTCCTCCCCAAAAGAGAGGGCAAGTTACTTGTAAAATAAGAGCACGTTATTCTACCAGCAAAAGAGAGAGACACTTTCATTTCCAGAAATTAGCATAACTTCCCTATTGTTCTAGAGACTGCTTGATTAAATTAGCCTACATCGTTTTAAAAAGAATGGGAAATGAATTCTACAGAAAAAAAAGTTTAAAATTGCAATTGAAATAATAAGAACTTAACAGGGATGCATAAAAAAGTGCAAAAATACAACATTGCCTGTAACAACAAACATCCTGTAATCCCATAATACACGAACACTTGTCAATCCACCCAGCAGGGCGAACAAGTTATCAGTCTTGCGCTCTGACCCTTCGGATTGCATTCAGCCGGCGCTGCCAGGGAGTCTTCTTTCTCAACAGAGACCCCAGGGGCCTGACAATTTGCAGATTGACTAGAACAGTCCAGTTTGTTTTCTCCCCCCGGGATGCCTTGTTACTGGCACCAGCTGATAGGGAAGCTCAGCCGCTTAAGTCCCACACTTAATGGGCAGATAAAATTCAGGGGAGGCTTCCTCAGCTCTTCGAATCGCAGAGCGTGTGCGGAAGAGCAGGCAGACTGGTGGGCTGAGCTAGTACTTTCAAGAAGGCCTTTCTCTTGCTAACGCCTGAACAATATTTGATGGGGATTGCAAGATAATAAAGGCAAAACCAAGGCTGGCCAAGTAGGAGTCTTTGTCAGTATTTTCATGCTAAAGACACCTTGTTTTGAGAACCATACTGTCACGATTTTCTTACATGGATTGTAGTAAGAAAAGTAAAAGTAATATTCTAATTGCCATATGCTTACACAAACACGAATTCGTAAGTACATGCGTTGAAGCATGTACGTGCTTAAGATATTAACAGAAGGTTTGTCTACAGAGTATATTACCGGTAACCATGATGGAGCACAGACTATGTTGCAAAGAGAGAATTAATGTCTTTCTGATCAGAAACCATACACCACATTAGAGTAACATCAAGCGCACGTTAGCAATTCCCTCTGAAAGAGCTCAGTAGCTCAGGCTTGGCTCCGTCTCACGAAGCGCTTGCTCTATGATGCAGATGCATTCAGAGATCTTGAGGGGCAACAAGACAAAAGAGGCAATATTTTCTTTGCTTTAAACTATACCAACATGTTCCGTGCCTTGCAATAATCCTGACTGCCTTCCTCACCCCTAGCAAAGTTCACAACCCACTGACTGAAACACTGATTGCTGTGATCCCTAATGCTAGTTTTGGTAATGGAGAAAAGAGATTTCATTGAAACCATACTCCAATTAGGAACTGTGGTTATCTGAATATAAAAGATCCAGTAATTTTTGCTGATGTGATCATTACTGCAGAGACTTAATTGGCCAGAACTGTCAATGGCAATTAAACATTTACAGTTGGGGCTCTGAGAGCTCAGTGACTTACTGCATGTTTTTAAAGCATCCCATTTGTTCAGTCACACTAGATGTCTGAGAGAGTGCCTGGAAACCTGAGTTTTATTCTATAGTAACAGTAAAAATACACAGTAAGCAAATCTTCCATAATTGGTAGCTTTATAGGTTGCAATCAATTGTCTTATCTTTGTACAGAGAAATTACGTGTTTTGTATTTTTTTCACTTCTCTCTATAGGAGGTTATTTTGATGGGAGACTGTAATTAGAACTGCAGTGAACCATTTGAGATTTGAAAGGTTGAAAACATTATCCTTCTGGGATGCCTCACTTTGAGAGCTTTTTGGCTGGTAGCCAAGTCTAAGCTTCTTTGAGTTCAGCTGGGTTATTTAACCTCCAAAGTTTTACAAAAAGCAACTGCCAACCTAAACCCTGGAGAATCAAAGGGATAGGACAGATGACTCACTAAATAAATTTTAGGTCCAGGATAGGAACCAAACCATACCAACATCTCAGTGTACATGATATATTCTTAAGTATATTTTTATGATTACATTTTATTTTACTATAAATTGCTACAAGAAAATAGATTAGTGTAAGAATAAGCTTCATGCTAAAAGATAAAAGAAAAAAAAAAAGGAAGAAAAGCATCCAAAGATCTGTAAAAGAAAAAAAAATCACTACAAAAACAGGTACCTTTATACTAGTATGTAAAAAAAGTTACACTGTATACAATCTGACACTGTCATCTGCAGTTTACAAAACGGAGAGAGAAGGAAAAATTCAGGCTAAATTTGTCCTTCGTTTAGAGTCTGAAAATTTAAATTTTATAAATTTGGAATAAGCCAAACAACTTCAGTCCCTTACATTACAGGTATTCTTTACTATAGATTGTACATTAGATACTAAAATGATACTTAATATTAAGATATATTCCTACAGCAGTGGGCTTTTTGTGAGGTCTTCATTATTTTGCAGTTAGACAAGCAGCCTGGAAAAGCCAGCGTGACTGGCTTTTTCAGCCATAGTTCTGCTTTCAGCCAAAGCAACAAGAAGGGAAAAAATAAAGCAAGCTGACCCTCAGGTACTGAAGACATTAATTGGAAAAACATTTTTAGGAAATCCTTTGAAAAGTGCAGTACAGAAAGAATAGGAGGAGGGAAAAGCTGAATATCAACATTTTTTTCAAATATGATTTAAAGTAGGGCGACTACCTAGGGGGAAAAATTTATTCAACCATTTACATAACTAACTGGCTTCAATGTTTGTTTGATGGGTTTTTTTTTTCTCTCCTCCCTCCTTTTTTTTTCTTAAACAAAGAAGCAAAAATTCTAAGTAATTGGAAATAAAAGGAAGTGTTTCATTTCAGGGAATCTGATACTTGGATTAGAAATGAAGCTATTTGATTTTTCATTTTAGTCCTTAACCCAAAGAAACCACTATTTAACTTTGAGTTACATGCCTAAAGATGCATTACCTTATTAAGAATCGGGCCATGATCATATTCTACAGGTGTGTAATCTTACAAGTGAAAGGTAGTAAACTTTAGTGAGAAAATATTCTGGCCACCAAATACTACACCTTACTAGAGACCCCTCCTTATAAGAACGTAACCTTCGTCTGCACAGCTGGAGATCAACAAAGAGCTAGCAAGAAGCATCTTGCAATCACATTCTCTCATGCAGTTAGAAGCATTTAAGTAGCACCATTAAAACCTGGCTTTTAAAAATGATGAAACATCTCCAGAAAGAAGTATAAATGACAGAAAACCTCTAGAGTGCTTTAAATCTGAAATGCAAAATTCTATTGCATGCTTTTTTTTATTCCATGTTTTGGCAATGGTTGTTAACAAACCCTTTTGAGTTAACGGTTTAGCCCTGGAAAGGACAGAAGAAGAGATGTTATATTATGATGTTACCTATTTCCAGTTTCAAATTTGTTGATCTGTAAAAATTGCAAAACAAAAAGTTGATTCAAGAAACTGAATCAATTTTTTTTTTTCCCTGACAAAAATCAAAATGGGAAGCTTCAACACTTTTGGAAAATGTTTCAAATAATTTTCTATGGAAATCTCAATAAAATCAATGATTTTGGAACAAATGGTTTCCTGCAAGAGGCATTTTCTATCTGAAACTCTATTTTAGTAAAATTTTTTCCAGTCCGGCTCTAATCAGCAGGCTATACTGTTTGACATTTTCTGAGAACACAGCTAATAGTATTTTAACCATTAAAGTTATTGCCTGCAAAAATTCTTAGTGCTATTTTGAAGTACTAATTTAAGCAAACTTTTAACATTGACATAATTAGATACTTGCCTACTAGTGAAAAATGGAGTACTTGTCTAAGAAACATAAAGTTCACATTGGCAAGTATGACAGGGAATACTATCATTCAACTCAGAGGAGGTGCACGCTATTTTGTAGCACCAGTGCAAGCACAGTCGAACTTCTCGACACTTACAGTCGAGCTTTTGGACACAAACCATGGACCTAAAGATAATGAGAGCTAGGCAAGGAAATCTAGATGATTTTGAGAAGCCCTCAGCCCTTGACCAAAAAACCTAACGGACTGAAAAATACTGAGCATCCCATCACGACTGTTGCATCAGTAACCCTACAGAAAAACACCTATGGGAGGAGTCTGCAGAACTAAAATGCAAGATTCCCTTTTCCCCAAAGGCAGAAGGGACAGGTTGGGCTACACTGCACGCCAGCTCTCTAGAGAATTCCTACATTCAGAACTGCTGAAATGAGGATATGTTCAAACCCAAGCCTCATGCCTTAGATGTAAAAGGTCCCTCACCTACTGGGTAAACAGGATAAAATCATCGCCTCTTCAATCGTTGTATAGAGCAACACACATATCCTATCCAAAACTAGTAAGTATGACCTGAATTCATTAGTAGTTTCTTCCTGCCACATTTTGAATTTTTCAGGAAACGTTTTATATAACCACAAAAACCTCTATCGAGCCCTACCTGCCACATAAATACTAGACGACTGCGCTCTCCAAGCAACACTAACACCTCTATGCACGCACGGCTTGGTCCCTTTCCCAGGCCGCAATTCTAAGAGGCTAAACAACAGAGTCTGCGTTTAAAATCTTCAAAGTGGAGAGGAACAAATATAAGTCATGTCCAGCAGCCTTAATTAAAAACAAATCCATTGTATTCGCTGCAAGCAAAGTTCCTCTTTCCACTGAGGGAAACAGGGAAGATTATATAAACAAGCCACTTTGTGATACTTAGAGAACAAAGCCAAAGAAACAGCAGAACACTTACAACAGCCGGCACATGATGCAAAAGCAGGCTGAATGCCATATAGGATGATTTTCATACTCTGTGCTGCTATTGGCATAGATCTTAGTAGCAGTTTCCCTCAAGTAATGGTGTCTGTGATGTTCAATTTTGTAGAGGATGAAAGGAAAGCAGCCCAAAAAGTGAGGCCTGCTGCACAGAAGGAGTAGGTCTTAGAAGCGGTCCTAATGTACAACTGAAATGCTACATTTCCCAGTTGATGGAATATAATAACGCACTATAAAAAAACTAGAACACTAAAATAAAATTCACAGTGTTTCTAAATATTAGACATGAGTAGGAATATAAGGACTGCGTGAACAGATGAGGTAAACATACTGAACAGAGCAGATCTACGCTTACTGTTTTGTCCTTGCTGATCCTACAGCCACACACTTTCTAAAATGACAACTAACACTGGGTGCCAAGATTGAGACACAAAGCAACTTTTAGACAGAAGAAAATAAAAACGACCTCTTTAAAAGATGCATGAATTTGGGCAAGTAAAGAAATGGACACACCTTTAGTAAACTGTTGTTTCTAGGAACACTGTTCTCTTAAGGAGATCAGTCCTTGGCAGAAATTCACTTTTTTGTATTGAAAGCTATAGAACAGACCACAGAAATAACGGAATGCATCTTTGCAGTAATTATTGATTTTCTGAGTAAAGCATAAGGAAAAGAACAGACAATGCTCAACTTCACACTCGGTAAGTGAAAAGACTATAGAAAGAGGATGAGAGGTGTAGCTAGCATTTTGGAGTAAGATGCTAGAGGTCAGAGAGAAATTAGGGAGCCAGTATTTAATGAAATAGCATATTTGGATAGGTTGCCCAAATAGTGTGATATTATTTGCAGGAATCTCAGAGGTACACAAGTAGATAAACTCTTTTGTGCACTTGAAAATCTTAAGATGAGGCCTAAGACCACCGGTGGCAGTCAAAATAGTTTTGCACTAGACAAAGCTGTAAAAAACGAAACTTTTTGGAAAACCTTATAACGGAAAATAGATAATGAAATAGAAACATTAGAATCGATACACAGATACACGTATTGATCGACGATACACAGATGGCCACTTGCCCAGCTGAAATGAAAGAAAATGGAAAAGCAATCCCCTACTCAAATCACTAAAACCTAGATACGTTAATCCTACCATTTTCAACCACTAGTGGGGTGACGTGAGTTTACCTCTCCAATAAGAAAAACTTATTGAAGATTAAAAGTTAAAAAGCACAAAGCAAAATATCATTCGCATTGCCTTACAAACCATTTTCTCCTGGATGTTTAATTTCTCTACTATGACAGCTGATAATAGTGGTGAAATGCTCATTGAATTTGTAAACCAGGTGACTATAATGCGGTATAAATATGTTCATTATGCAAATTTGATTGCTTAAATCTTCAGATGTAACTCATTTATTTGTATGAAGCTGAAGATGCTCAGTTCTTCGCCTTTCCTTGGATAATTCACTGGCACATCTTTCTAGATAAAAGTTTGTATTGCACCAAAAGCTTTTCACAGTCCAGTAAAAGTAAAAGAACGAACTTTACCCTGCAAAACCATTCTGATAAGAGGAGGAAAAGTTACTTGGGGTTTGGGCTTGAAGTTTGCTTCCTGCATCAGTAGGATGGGTGGGTTGTTGTTGTGCAAGTCTTGTAGCAGCAGGGCCTTAATTTCAGACACTAAACTCGCTGGAGCAGGCCACACTCAGAATACAACAGTAATAAATCCTTATCGCATGTAATGATTTTACTTGTTTACCCATGCTTTTCTAAACCATGAATGGTCACACACAAAGATTCATTTCCACCTGGGAGCAGAGATAAGACAGCTAATACATACTGCTTACGGGATACATCTTATCTCTAATAAAATTCACTATTATTTCTCAGTGTTAACATACTTCACAGACCGTTGGCTTAGACAAAACGTAACTAGGGCAGAACGTTAGAACAGAGAGTAAGGATTATCTTTTTACTTCGATCAGTATAAACCCCGGATACTTCTTTGAGACAAAGTGAACTAGAACAGACCCTGCCGAGAAAACCTGCTTAGGTTCTGAGCCCGTCACAACGATATTCCACAGGCGTATTTTTCTTCGGGCATTCGCAGTGGAAGGTCAGAGCTGAAACTCACCACCTGTCTCTAAAACGAACATCTCTGTTCTTTTCCTCCAAAACTATAAGGCCCTTACAGAAGCCACTAATGCTGTTTTCATGCAAGTCAGCAAAGGGAAATGAATGAAACTTGAAAGTTCTTTCACAGAAACATCCCAACACATGGCCACATGCACTAGACATTTCCTCTCTACCTAATGTGATACTGGTTTTGGTGTTTTCTCCTGTTGTAGCGGAAGTAGGATTTGTGACATAGCTGCTATCAACAATAAATATATTGTTGTTCTTCCCTTTGTGCCAAGCATAGGTGCTGACTCTGAAATCACTGTAGCTGGCTGTGAATGAAGCATGAAACGAAAAATCCTTGTCCATTCCACAAGGAGAACACAGCCTGAGCAATATCATGTATTATACTGAGATACAGACTGTGTGCTGTACAAAGCAGCTGTTAATACTTTGAAACTCTCTCCAACTTTCCCTTTTTTCACTACGTCATCCCCTTCTTTAGCTAGTTCAAAGAATCAGTGAAGAAAGATGATCCACTTCCAGCAACTAACTTCTTCCTCATAAATACAGTGGGCTCCATTTTATTTCCCAATATGTAATTCTTAAAAATCTAATTCTTAATATTTAAATCCTAATAATTCTGTGTCTTTTGTTAGTTTGTATCTACCATGTTCATGGAAAGCAGGTTCTACATGTGAAACAGGAATAATACTAATTTACCCCACTGCTTGTCTCCAGAGTCGCCTCTGACTGCTTTCCTTCTCCAGTGTCAGGAAAGCAAGATTCTTAGCTTCCTGAAATATTGTTTTAATGAAAGTTTCATATTCTCCTTTAACTAGGGTTCTTAAAATATATAAAAACACAGAAACTTATTTCCTTGACCTAACTGGATGAGAGATGGCATTAGTCCAAATAATAATCATTCAAGAGGATTTATCAGACTGACTGAAAGAAAGGCATGCACTGAAAGGTAGTATTGTGCATTAGATCTCCCTGCTTAAAGAACTGGAAATGGTGGACTAGCTTACCTTGATCAGATCTTTCAGGTTTGCTGGCTACGGGCAGCTTGTTCCATAGAAAAGGGAATGTTTTCAAAGAGTGCAAAAGGGAAGCTCAGGGCCAGCTTCTCATTGAAAGTTAACAGGAAGCCAAGATATGTTTAAAAACCAAATGGTAAAATATTCAGAAGTTCATGAAAAATATTACATGCTAGCCAACTTTTGCAGGGATTAGCAAAAGCGTCTCAGGAACCCAGGCTGTGCCATGCTGCTGAAGAAAAGCCACGGGCCAGTTAGGTTTGGCCTAAACCAAACTGCAGGGGCAGACTCACATCTACATTCTTTACAGCCAGCCTGCTCTACAGCAGACTTGTTTTGCTGACCGAAGTCGAGCTAGTCCAGCCCTTGAGTTTGCTCCCAGGCCGGTAGTGCAGACATACCATTAGGGACTAAAGTTTCAGCATAATCTGAAACCCTGATTTTCTCAGCCCAAGATTCCAGATGCTCTTTGAAAACACTGATATCAAATTAAGCTTGTGTAACAAGCAAGAAAACATACTATATGCATTGCCAAAGAAAAAGAAGCTTTTTGTTTCAGCCCTAAAAGCTTACATCTGTATTAGATGTTATTCAGAGTGAAGAAAACAACAGAATGAAAGAAGAGTTACATCAACAGTCACAGGCAAAGCTAAATGAAAAATATACTTGTGCTGACAGTTGTGCTGTGGTTTGTAGACACATCCTTATTCTACTATCTTTTTCAAGTAGGCAGCTTCCACGTTTCAGAGTAGACTCTCTGGTCATTTCAGATCAGAGAGAAACCTGAATTAAAAAGCAAAACTAGGTAGCACTGGGTTTTTTTTCCCCTCTACAAAGCATATATAAAATAGTATGACACTTGCAGAATCCTTTAAATCCTATCTCAACATTTATAGCTTCTTGAACATAACGCGGCATTGCAGCAGCCTTTGTTTTTGTTATACCACTCTTCTTGAAAATGTCCTTGCCGGAATTAGAAAGGAGAGTACATCAGCACTAATATTATAAACGTTACTACGCAAGCAAAGAAGAGGCTGCAGAACATCACTAGGTAAGAGAAGCCAGTGACGGCAGCAACGGTGAAAGATGAGATTGTTCTCACTCTGTGACCTAAAAGGGATTGCTCCTGGCCTGCCATCTCTCCCGCAGAAGATCATCCACTTAAATATGGGGTCTCGGGGAATCATAATCAATCAGCACACACTGAATTATAAAGAAGATACACTGACCAAAGATGGAAATTTTTTTCTTTTTAATAAATAAGAAAACACTAAAAGTTTAGGAATTTTTTTGAAGCTTTTTCTTGCAAGAAATCTGAAATGGAGAAAGTTTGGGATTTAAGGGATTTTGTTGTTGTTTTTAGAGATTTCACCTACATTCTACCTTCCTCTCTTTTCTGAAATGAGAAAATTGGACAGATGAGAAAAGAAGCTAGAAAACCCGGAAATCTGAAAATGCAGACCACTTCAAATTAAAAATACCCCTCCCCAAATCTTTTTGCTGTTTTATGCACATCAAATTTGATATTTTTAAATTCAGAGTAGACAATTCAACACCTCAGCACAATACATCCAAATATATCTACTTCAAAAGACGTATTTCATCTCCTGTCCCAGTCTGGCAGCGAGTACAGTCTTCCTTGTCAACTTGTTACATCAGGGACAGAACAAAAGTAACTAGATGTGTACTTAGCAGAGGAATACAAGAACAGGATTGTCAAGCTGTATTAAAATCCAGCTTGTAAAACAGGGCACCATTAATTTTTTGTGATGAAAGAATCGTAGCTGGAGTTTTGTTTTGTGTGAGGAGGCATGCGTTAGACTGTGTTCCCAGCATACTTTGCCCAAGAACGCAAAGACTGACAGCGCAATGGTTTTATCAAGGGATGCTGTTCAGGGATTATGTAAGTCAAATTATTAAAATAGGAAGGAAAGCATGCCTTTTTTCTCGGTACTATCCAAAACAAAACTCATAAAACCAAATCCTCAGTAAAAATTCCTTTTTCATAATCTTTCTCTATTTTATTTACAGGTTATAACTAATCCAGAAATACTTCCATAGGGTATATCTACAATGAAGTCAAGGGTACGACTGCAATGGGTGCAGTTAAAGCAACGATAGCAATACAGCTGTGTCACTGGATGGCCAATATTTGATAACTTAGCTTTCGAGAGCCCAAGAAGAATGCCCTATCCTCCCATAAACGCTACGCTGCAGGAGTACATCATTAACTGCACACAGGATATCCACTCTCAGGTATTAGTCTAGGATCTATCCAACTTAAACCTCACCATTTTGAATTAGCATTTTATTCAGCAGAAGCATGTTAAATTAGGTGGCCTCAGGTCACCTTCTGAAAACAAAGAATAGAGCAGCATGGTGCTGCACAGAGTTGCTTAGAAGACAGTCCCTATCTCAAAAACCAACCATCCAAATATCAACAGAAGCAGAGAGGCTAAATCAGGATGATGCATGGGTCAGAAGGAAAAGCAGGAGGAGGAATTCCACTGCTGGAGATGCCACTACTGCTCACGTCTTCCTTTCCGCCGTCTAGTTAGGTTATGAAATCTTAAGGGGAAGACTAGCCTCCTATCAGGTGTGTGCAGCATTTAGTACAACAGGTGTCAGAAATTAATTATGTCCTTTAGGAGTTACCATTTTACACATACAGTTATATACATGCATACATACATACAGTTATATACATACACATATATATGCTTGCGTTTATTTGAATTACAGTCTTTACTCTAGCCCTATTAACAGGTGTTTTTTTCTAAGTAGCTGTGGATCTAGAGAATCCATACCTGAAATCAAGCATCAAGTCCATGTATATTCAGTTCTGCCCTGTCTCCTCAACCCAATGGTATTTTGAATACTTTATATTCTGTTCAAAGTAAGATCCTGATCCTGCCATCCTCAGACAAGCAAAAATCTCCTGGGAGCAACTGCAGGATCAAAATTATCATGTGATGCATGACTCTTGGTCTTTATTTTTTATTAACTTCTCAGCAGAACAACTGGAATTTAGGCTGACAGTAACAAGCCAAATTCCCTCTTTCAATCACAAATTTACTATCTTATGTTTCAAAATGCTTACTATTATTAGAATACGCAGCACTGCACCCATGCAGAACAGATACAGAGTTGTGCTTAATCTGGTTAGAAATCTGCACAGTCTGCATTCAGTGATAAAAATTAAGCTAACTCATAAATACGTGAAAGAAAAAAAAAATCTACTGCATTCTCAATGTTTTAATTCCCTGAAGGGGCTACTATGTTTTTTTTTTAATCCAAGTAACTACTGCATGTCTAGGAAAAAAAAGATTGTGTGGCTTTTTAAATAAAAGTAAAATACATACAGTGGGCAAAGGATCATGAGAGGGTCTACTCTTCACAGTTAGAAATGTATTATCTAGGCACAAATGAATGGAGCAAAACCAAGGACTCAGATTTAGAAATGTTATTACTGCTTTCACTGAGGGCATCGTTAACTTCAAAATATTTGCATAAATAAGTCAAATTTTTTTTTCAATTTAGAAAAAGAGTTAATATCTACTGCTCTCCAATAGCTATTTGCACACTTACCAATTGCACAACTCTTCTGGAGATTCCCTTACAACAGACGGAGATTATTTGATAACCTAGCTTCATGGGTATTTACTTCCCAGATGATAAAATGTTTCTCCAACAATGACAGTATAACAGAAAACTTTTAATGTTTTTCATCAGCACAATTCATCAACTTGCTTTTTATTCATTATACGAGGATGGCAAAAAATGTATCTTCTGCACGGACAGCAAACAACGTTCAGTGTGAATCACTGTAGGAACCTGCCTAGGTTGCTCTTCTACATCGTTATCTTTTTTAGAGTAAATCTATATAGCAATGAAAAACAGATTTGGGGACCCTGAAAGAGGAAGTTGAAAGGGGGGAGGGAGGGAAGAAATACTGAGCAGAGAGAGAATTAAGACTTGTTACGTGCGCTTTAGCGAGTCTCCAGTCAGCACTAATTACAATGCCTTGAGTGGGGACTTGGCAGGACAGCTCAAGACTTGGAGAATCACAGTCTGCTCCAACACAAACTTTCTGCACCACCTTGGGCAAAGAAAAAAGACTCTCAATTTCTTACCAATAAAACGCAGACAATAGAACTTCCATCCCTTATTTGGGGAGGGGAAAAAAAAAAAGTGTGTTTGCAACTCTAAACCGTTCAATCCTGCGGCAGTGAGGAGAGCATGAAACAGGCAGATGAATCACAATATTAAGGGCGATCAGATTTTCAGGTGAGCGCAGACTTCATATAGTTCCACAGACCT
This sequence comes from Struthio camelus, assembly GCF_040807025.1. Lineage (NCBI taxonomy): Eukaryota > Metazoa > Chordata > Aves > Struthioniformes > Struthionidae > Struthio > Struthio camelus. The sequence goes on along the minus strand of NC_090968.1, from coordinate 3,464,363 downwards.
TAGTAAAAATAAATCATTTTAATGCCAAGGAGGGGATGATACAGATCATAAAACAAACTTTAGAGGGTTTCCTAACACTATTTTAAGAGGCCTCTTTTCATGCCAGCAGGTTTGTTGGTCCAATACAGCCTTGCATTTCACATAAAGACCTCTGGTAATAATTTTATGCTGGTCAGGTTCTATATTCTGTACTGGGATGTCAAGCATTCCTTAACTCAATTCAGAAGCAACTTCAAATGCCTATTGTCAGCCAAAGTTGAGATAAACTTTAAAACAAATCAAAATAAGAACAAAGAGAGCTCCACTCAGAAAAATAATCCTACAAAAATTTCTATTAATATCTGTTATCCAAATTAACAATAAAACCATCAGATAAAGCTAGTGTGCATGTGCACACGCACAAGCATCCACCTGCTTAATAGTAACTGTGAGATGCCATTGCCTTCCAGATCTTACATTCTGAGTACCAATTGCAGCCATCTAACCGCATGGTCAAACTCTCCAAAACACTGCTTTTCTGTCCCTATCTACATCCCTGTATAACCCTCTTAACAAATGATGAGTAGTTACGCTAGTGTTGACATAAAATATAGATCCATTTTCATAAAGCCACATTCTACCTCCAGTTAAAATTAGAAAATTCAGAGAGTTGTGGACACTGCTATTTATGAATATGGAAACCTTTTCCTTGCAAATTTATAGCAGGTACTGAACATTTTATTCAAGCTGTAATTTTGTTGAAAATTGTAGTAATTATTATTTTTGCACTACATCAGGAAAAAAAAAAAACCCAACAACACTAAATCAGCACCTGCTGTTGCTAGATCCCCAGACCATCCAAAAGCCCTTTTCCCGGAATGCTTCATACTTACAAGGCACTTTTCAGAATGAGAAAACCAAGGTGCAGTCCTTCGTCTTTGCATTTTAATCAGGTGGAAACCTTGATTGTATTTCTCCTTTTTTTGTACTGCCCTGGAGAGAACATTCCGAGCAAAGATCTGAACTGGCTTCAAGGTTTTTGGAAAAGCTGTGTCTGAAGGAGGAAATCAAACAAATCTTCATCTAGTGTGCAAGTTTAAAAAGCACTAACAGTCTAAGATGGCAAAATCAGTCAGAGGTAGGATCTCCATATGCTGTCGTGTTATCTTCTAGAAAAACATTTGGCAGGAGATACCTCATATAAGACAATAAACTGCACCACAAGCTGTACATGTCTTGAGAAGTTACCTTTAGCTAGAGCTACAGATAAATAATGAGCAAGAGTAGCTTTGTCTCTTTGGGCCAAACCATCCATCCCAAGATGTACATCAGTGAAAGCTTTAATTCAAACACATTTACTATTTCTAACATAGATTGTGCATGAATTGTGTAGAAATATATGCTTTAAACAGCAGTAATATGATAATGGCAAAATTAGGTGAAAAAACTGCTAGATAGTGGGTAAGAAAGGAGCGGAAAAAAAGGAGGACGCCCTCACGCAGTTCAGTAAGCATCAAACACCCAAACCTACCTACTTATTTTTGCACTCTAATCTGGGACACGTTCTTCTCTAAAGCCAGTCTAGGGGATCCAAACCTACTTCCACAAGACCCATTCGTTTTATACACCCTAAGTACTAATCGTTAAAAATGTCAGCTGTTCCAAGCTGCCAGCAACCTGACCCAGTTTGGGAGGGTGGATGCGTGCATAGCTCACTTTTAAAAGTTCACCACTTGATATTTAATATCTGAGCTAACGCCTTTGTGATAAAATGAATATTACATATATAAATGCACTTACATATCTTTGCATTTTCTACTCTTCTTGACTACTAAGAGCATGCATACATAGCTAACACAGGCTGCATGCAGTAAGTTGTTTCTTGCAGCACTGAAGAAATTTATTCATGCATAATTCTACATTCTTGGACCTAAAATCTCTGGATGAGATAAACAACCCTATCCCATAAAATCCCTCTAATCCTATACGTAAAGTACAACAAATAATACTATATTATTGCAAGAAATATATCCTCGTTGCCAGATAAAGTTAGAAAACCCGTAGCCGGACTGCTCCATATGCATTCCATGCCCTCTCTGAATAGGATTATGCTTATAATAACTACCAGTATGGGGAATTTATGTAAATACCCAAAGTCGATTTGCCAACTGCACGGCTGTATTTTACATCTCCGTATTTCTTCCATGCACCATAACTCTGCATGCAGACAGCTGCCTGCTTGTATAAATCTGCCATTTGACTTTATGAATCTCATGAGCTGTAGTGTAAGCAGGTCAGCTTTTGTGTAAAAACTGTGGAATTAATGAGACCCAACAGTGCAGGTATTTCTGGATGAACAGGTACAGTCTGTGGCTGACTGAAGGAGATAGGTATACTGTTTGTCTGCAAAGATGATGAGCAGTAAAACCCTAATGATTAAGGCAGAGCAAGTCCAGAACTACTACAACTAAAGCTAAACGCCTTTGAAACACATACCTTCATTTTTAAATGCACCTATCAAAAAAAAAAAAAAAAAAGGAGGAGGAGGAAGAAAAAAAAGTCGATCTCCAACACCACAGTTTTGTCAAAGCTCTCAGCGTGCCTGAGAGGCTACAGTTGTTTTGCAGGTACTACAAAACAGAACTGTAGGCCACAGGTTGGAGGTTGCAAATATCAGATTTCTTTTTCCACAAAGTTTCAGAGATAAAAAACATGATCATTTTAGATCCTCCAAATATGGAAATTTTTAACTGTGTAGGAAAGCGAAAGTCAAGAAATACTTCATTTTAGCTTGAAATTTTTGATTCATTTCACTAGGTAATTTCTTTTTAGTATTTAAAGAAGGAAATATTAACATAGAAAAATATTTGAACAGAATACATTTAATATTTCTGGGTTTTTTCCCTTAGATTTTAGAACAAATCATTTCACAAAAAGGTTTGACTGTCAGGTTTCACATAGTTCTAGACTGAGATGCTTCCTTCATCATAGATCTTTCAATAAATTCAAAAGGATTTCATATGCCTTTAAAGATTTATTAGAAATTTGGGAGAGACTGGGAAAAAGGTAAAAGAGGTCCACACAGAGGGCTGCTGAGCTTGTGTTGAAGGAGTTACTGCAAGGACTGCATCAAAGAAAATTGTATTATTCAGATATGCTGAACAACAGGACTATGGTAGAAAACAAAAATGAATCGCAGACTCTTACCGATCAAACAAATCATTGAAATGTTAAGGTGTTCCTAAAAATGACCAACTATAAACAAATACTTTAAGAGTGATCTCAGCAGCCAGAACAAAAGTGTCTAAACTCTGTTTTTAATATATCAAGGTGACGGCGGGGGGGGGGGGACACGACAAGGAAAAAAACAGAGGATAAAAAGGGGTGAAATATTACACCCTAGTCCTTGAAGGAATTTCAAACCACAGGATACTCCTGCTGCCATGAATAAAGGAAGTGACAAGGTCTAAGATAAGGTTTCAAAATCAGGAAGAAGAGAAAGTGGAAAAGAAAAGATTTATAAGTTTCATCCCAATAGCAAGTAGGATTCTGTTTGCCAAGGTTAGCTGACACAAGCACAAAAATGTAATAGCTATAAATTTGTCTCCAACAAGATCTATTGTCACTTTGAGATGATGGAACCAGTTTTATCATCCGACTTTTAAAATATATACCCAGAGCAAGACACGCTATTAACCTATAAAATAATACTGGTTTTGAAATTTTAAGAGGATGCACATACACAGTATATATTAGTTATATATAGAACGGTAGCCAAACTTGCTTCGACTTAAGTAACGATCAGGATTTCACTAGTTAAATAAAAGTGCATGAGTGATGGCTTTAAAAAGCTGAAAGCTTCTTGTAGAGGTTTGTTCAAGCTGCATTAGTTGGTCACTTTTAGCGCTGCAGTCATTGAAGAAGCTTAAGCAGTGGTACTTATTTCCCGTTCCTGTTGCACCCCTCGGCTGCAAATTTACCAGGGTAAGCAAAGGGAACGAGGACAACTCCTGTTCTGTCACTAGTATAGCGCGGTGTAGCCTGCACGTTCCCACGCAGCCTAACGAGTCAGAGCCTTATGCCTCCACAAGTATATCGCCATTTAGACTAGCTCTGCTACATCTGTCCCTGCTTACTCTTCTTCTTCTTTTTTTTTTTTTTTTCCTTTCCACTCCTGGTAATATTCCAGCTAGAGAGAGAGACAGAGAGAGAAGTCCAAGACCCAGAGGACAAAACAGTAATTTATTGTCACTGGAAGCAGCCCCTAGTTCTGGGCTACAAATGCGTCTGAGATCTGAAGAACTGAATCTACTCAGCAGAATTCTGGCAAACATCCTACAGGACATCATAAAAGTGAAGATTTTTCTATTAAAAGTTTGATAGAAACATTCCTCGGAACCCAACATGTTTTAGGGATACTCAGGTCATCGTAAAGAAACCAGGAGCCCTGCACAACGACATGAATTTGTTTGACCTTTTAAACACTCCAGCAGAGCACTGTTTTTATCTAGTTCTGCAGGTGGTCACTGGAGGAAGATTTTTTAATGCACAGTGCTAAAAGAGACCCAGAACATGAGGAGTTGCTCTTATTTATCATTGTCCACCACATGATTTAGACCAGAGAGAAAGATAATTCCATCATAAGGTCAGAGAAAGACTATGAAAGAAATAGAATCAGGGCTGAAGAAAAAAAAATGCAACTTTGAGGAAGGGCAGCTGATATCATATACATGTGATGAACTTGAAAATTGCTCCAAACATTTAAAAATGTAGCTCATTCACAGTACATTATCATCCTAAAATCATCAGGCACATGGAAAAGAAAAGTGTTAAGAATTTTCTTATACCCCTGGCGTTGATGAAGTAGATTAACCTGCAGTTCTGAATTCATAGAAACTGAGACTGCTAAAAAAGGGCGGCTATGTTATTATTGCAAGCACTGACCTTAATGGATCAAGTTAGGAAAAATGATAGCAGGTATTTCTGTTAAATGCTCTCGACTGAATAGTCCCTTGAATAGGACTGTAAATTTGTTTTATAACGTTTATAACCTTGTCAGTAACATAAACGCAAACTCGCATGGATCTGGATGGCACTTTGGGATTTCTACTACAAAAATCCCAGTACAGTGGGTACCTAAAATAATTGTGTACCTTTCAATAATTCATGTTCCTAAGCTCAAAAAAAGCATAGCTTTTGCTATAATAATTTTTTTCCCCCTGCATAAGCAATGATTTCACAATCACTTAAAGCAGCACTGAACAGAGTCAGTCAGACATTTGACATGCTTTACTTTTTACTTTGAGGCCTGGTATGCAACCTTGGAGCAACAATACTGAAAATAATAGTGCATGTCACAGCCAGCCTTTTGAAAGGAATGGTCTTTTGAATGATATTTTATTTGCTACATTGGATTTTTCCCAGTGGCCCTGCATGTTCAGATACAAGAAAAATATGGGATTCAATTGCTTTTCCCATTTTTCTTTAAGAGTTTGCACACCAATTGTAAAAGGAGCAAAGTTTTTTCCTTAAGCAACAACTGCAAAACGTGCTCGAAAATAAAACCAGAAAAAGGGCTGTTTTGAAAACCCTTTCCAGTAAAAACTACACAGGCTTTTAAGGCAAATCATTTATGAGAATAAAATTTGTGAAAATCTGGAATGTGCTCCAGTGTTGCAAGCTTGGCGGGTTATAGGAATATAGCAGCTGGAAGACAATCTAGGAACCTGTAAAAACCTGTGTGCATGTCAGTGGAGCTACTGTCACAGCTCAGAGGCGTAAACACATAGGCACTGAGCATCACAGGCTGTTACTTGCAGGTGCAAGAATGCAGTGGGCACACTGGAAGGCACTTCTGAAAATAAAGATCGTGCAAGTCAACTCTCTAGACTGACTCAGTAATAATACGTGAAGTGCCTTCAAGACAGCAGGCGGTAAAGCAGACTTCCTCGCTGCGCAGGAGCTGTGCCAAAACTTGCCAGTTTAAGTAACTCCAAGAGACATTTTCTGTGAGGGAGGAAACAGCTGCAGGTCTCCCACGAGCCCCCAGCGGGATTGCATGTGTGTCTGCGGCTGCTGATTCACGCTTGACAAACCAATAGCCGAGGACCTTGGCTGGAACCTGCTGCCTTGCCAGATTGCTCTTATTGCCATTTGCCTTGATGGGACTTTGCAGGCTGTTACCTGCGATCCTTCAAAATATCATTTGTAAAGATGTCTTTAAAGTATAGTTGTGCAAGAATTGTAATAACTGATTTCTCTGTTTGTTCAAAGGCGTTATACAAGAGAGTCACATTACAGCCACAAAGAAATACACCTCTGTATTGTAACGATTCATTCTACAAATTATCTCTCGTATAAACTGTAGCTAAGTAAAGAAAGCAAAAACGTATCCCAGTTGGAAAATCTGAGCAGAAATGTATGCTAAGCCCTTTAGTTGATGCAAATTAAACAAATATTTGCAGGTGCCATTACCCAAATCCATCCCTGGCGCAAACACTACTGACTTCAGTGTAAGAGCTGGTGAAAAGTGCTGTACTGATGGGTGTATGAGTTGTGAAAAGAAGACATTACAGGAATTGTTTTCCTGCTATATTTCTCCTAATTCATACCTCTCAGGACAAATCTTTATGTGCCATCGAATCTATGCTCTCTCTGCTTCAGCTGCAAACAATTTTCCATGGATTGCTCTCCACAGGATCTCTGCTGAGAACTCACACACATTTCACATTAGTCACCCAAGAGCCATGGCATATTAGCAGTGTTTGCAGCAAGCCACCACTCCTAAAATCAACCAATTGCCAGGAGCACTGCATGCCTTAAACCCCCCTCTCCACCTCCTTCTCTCTGTGTTCAGGCTTATATACAGACAATAATGGATTACTGGAGACACATGCCGGAGGCATGGTTGAGCAGTCATGCACATAAAATAGAATATAGCAACACAGAACCTACAAGAGGTGTAAGCAGAGGTCAGGGGTATTCAGATAAGAACAGAAAGACTGTCCTAGGGCGCAGCTTCTCTAAAAATGGCATTGTTTCTTACTAGTATGCTTACAAAATATACTAATAAAGAAACACAGAAGTAAATAAGAATTACATGAGAAGAACAAGAAATCATAAGGGGAAAGATTTTCTGTTCTCTTGGGACCAACAGCTCGTTTCACCAGCCAGACCCTCAAAAGCAGTAAATTACTTTACATGAGTTGAGAAAAATATCCTTACATTCTTTTTCTGAGACAGGTGTCTAAAGTCCACGCAGTCTCAATTTTACTGAGGGAAACAGATCTGTAAAAGCAGCTGGATTTTCAGTGCAGCTTTAATGCAGGCAATTTTATACAGAATTAGGTACCTCATTAGTAGAGAAAATGGCATGCATGCCCAAATAAAGGGATAGATCGTGACTCCGAATTAAATCCTGATTAACAGGGAGCATGAATTTGAGCTAACGCAAAGTTTGCTTGCGACGCTGCCAACAACCTGCCCTGTCAGGGATTTCATAATGCTCCTTCTCACCAAGGACCATCGAGGAAACCACAGCCCTTTCCCAGTTCTGCCTTGTTTCACAGAAAGGGCAGTTGAACCCTGGGTTCTTGGCATTCACGAATCTCCTCCTCCTCAAATCAGCTGGCTTTCCTCATCCGCATTCAGACGAATAGGGCACGCACCACACAGCCCCACGTACAGGAACACCGTTCTCTCAGTAAATGCCTTAGCTTGCTCAAGGACGGACAAGGGACATTTAGCGGGAACACTGTTTTGAGGAATATTAATAAATAGGAAGTTCTAATAGATTAACTCTGAACAAGATTCACTGTGCAGGCTGTGGCAACTCACTCCAGTTCTCTACTCCAGTTCCCCACTGCTAAAATGATGATAAGGCCAATACTTACTGTTGCTCAAAGCTTAGTCCCAGGTAATACTGTCAGCAAAAATCTACAGCATTCGGGGAATTAAGTGTTCTTTATTACTGGATAGAAACAAATGGGAAGCTATTTTATCATCCTACAAAATGTTCAACAAATGAAATATTTCCCCTGTTAAATCAGGATAAAAATATAGAATCTCTATTTTCCTCTAATTTTAGTTGCATGAAAAAGTAGAAATTTCATCTAGATTACTTCTTCACTGGGCTCTATAAAAAATGGAAAGAAATAAGCAATCCCACAGGCTGATTCATCCCTCTCTAACATAGGTAGGATAAATTGCTTTTTATACCTTAATTTAAAGGAGCCTTAAGAATACTCTAAGACTAGGCCCTTAAACTTGCCTGCACAGCTCCTATCAACAAAGATGAATTTCATTCTAACTGAAAACCCAGAAAAGCTCTTACTTGGATGACTTTTTTGATTGCCAATTCATTTTTTCCTTTAATTAAAAAACAAATGTGTGAAAACTAAGCCTTTCATTTCATTTTGATATATCCATGTTCTTGAGATTTACCCTCTACTTCAAGTGACTTTTTATCCTCTGTTTTAAACTTGTTTCAAACACGAGCCAAGTAAACGACTCCAAAGGGCAGAGGTCAGCCGGTACGGCTACTACTTCAGCAGATAATAGGAAAGAAAGCCCATTGCACTAGTTATCTTTCCATTAGATGCTTTTGAACAAATAGCACTCAAAGTGGAGTCTTGGCTTGATTCTTCTTTGTACTCAGAGTAGTTCTCCAGTTCACAGTCCTGTAAAACCTATCCACATACTAGAACACATTTTGCCCCTTAGAGACTTGGCTGAAGGAGCCTAAGACGACTGAGACTTGAAATACCAGGCTGGATAATTTACACTAGAATTATTAAGACTGGAAAAGACATGTTCTGAAGCGGATATCACCAAAGTCTTAATCTTGAATACTAGAGATGGCAAGTGGAAAAAAATATTCACTGTTTCTCACAGTACTAAACATAAGAGGCACTTGATTAACATCTTTGGTAAAAGAAACTTAGAGCATACAAACAGAATTTCAACATACAGAATAACTAAACGATTTAACTCATTGCCATGGAATATAATGGAGGTAAAAACAGAAGAGGCTTCAACTTGAGAGTACCGCAATTATTAATAGCTAGGCTCATCTATGTTTATTGGAGAAGATTGTCCTAACAGTTTCCAGATAAGGGGCTTCCTGAAATGCCAATGGTCAGAGAGGAAAAAGTGGCATACTTAGGGTATATATAAAAGTTCATTAAACAGTAACAACAATGATCCTTGTCATGCTGCTTAAATGCAACTTACACAAGTGAATACAAGTGAAAACATCAAACTCTCTACTAGGTATGGTCTTATTTCATCACTGCTGTGTAATTTTTTTTTCATTTGCTGAATAATCAAAATAAAAACACATGGACAACTTAATCTTTGTTCTTATTTTTTCACTAATATACAAATATAGGAAAATATTTTATTGCAAATGAAAGGCTTGGGGTTTTAACCTTTCAATCCCTTCAAATAATATATTTTGGCAGTTTCTAACATGAAAACATCATTTGCAATGAGAATAAGAGCATCTCATGCTGAAAGAACTGAGGTGATATATTTTGATTTCTACCAAATCATTCTGAAAAAACTTTATTTAGTTAAAGGTATTTCAGGAAAACTAATAGTCTTGCCGACTCCTCTCTGTGAATAAACAAGTTGAAGAAAGTGTGTCATCTACCTCTATATAACACAGATGGGACATTTTTAATTAACTATTTATCAGAGAGGCATATCTATCCCCCTCTCTAGATTCAAGTTTTAAACATGGCAATTCATCTTGAGTGGATCTGCTGTCACCTTCAATGGTGGTGTAGTAAGGATGCTTTAGATTTCAATATGAAGATACATTGTTAGATGATGGAAATGGCAGTTCGATATGCAGAACTCTGGAGTCCTTTCATAACCTAGTCAGACCAGATGCTTAATCTCTCATTTGGTATATTTTGCCACGATTATTACTAAAGCAGTTTGAGATTCTTGAAGATGAAGGGTACTTTTACAGTTACCATTTTGGCAGCAGTTCAGAGGTGCCATGTTTTGCAACAAAGGTATAAAACAAAAGTAGAAATAAACATAAAACCTGCATCATAAAATCTGAAATGATTTAGGATGATTCCACTGAAAACCAATGGCAGCTAGACGTTTCTGAAAACTCATTGTGTTTAATAAGATCATGCACTTCAGATAAAGTCACAACAAAACCAGGATGGGCTTTCAGGTTTGTTTTCTTTTTCTTTCTTTCCTTTTTTTCCCCCCAAACACACCATCACCCAACTGTGAAGATGAGCTTACTAAATATAGGAATCCCCAAATTTTGCCTAGAGCCCAGAAGCATATACTGCAAATCAGTAATTTTAAGTTGTACACATTAATTGCCAAAAAGTACTTTTCTAGCCAGCCCTTCTCCTCCCCCACTTTCATTCAGTGAAATGAGCTAAAAAAAATACCTTTGGACAGAATATTTAGCTCACTTGCAATGACTGATTATTGGGTAACACTGGATTTCATGCCTAGGTGGCTCTTGCAGGTGTAGAACTAAAGGAAATAGTCTCACTGCTGGCTGAAGCCCTTAACAAATACTTCTGTTTGAAAGGCTATTGCTCTTTAAAGACGCAAGCAAGCAGGAACCATAGGCCAGGACATGCTGATCAGCAGGTCTCAACCTTTTTTGTACCAAGAATACATTTTCCAGCCCAAACTCAGAACACATCTAGTCTCAAGTTGCCTCCTTTCGAGACATAACAAAATGGTTGTTAGGGGCATTCTGGAGATACCAGGCCACCATAACTTCTGCAGACACTGGCACTCTGTACTTCAACATTTATGCTGGTGCACACTAAGAGTTCTTTGAGGTGTTACACAGGAAAGTAACAATGAGTTACATTCCTTGATTTCCCTCCATATACTTTCCTCTCTTGAGTTATCTCGAAAATGTCTTCTATACTACAAGCATTGCCAGTAGCAGGTGTATATAAAAACAATAATAAAATCATGCCCTAATGCTATAAAGCTTTGCAACTCTTAGCTAGGCAATGCAAAGGAGCCTTTTTGCCCAGGACAGGGAAACAGGTCCTATAAAGAGAACATGATATGTTTATTAGAAGTGGCATAGTAGCATGAAAATACTACAGAAAACTACAACATTGACATGCTCTTTAACAGTTGCTGCTTTAGGATTTGTCTCCTTGGAGAAGTTAGGGCCCAGCTACCTAAAGCATATATTTGCGCCACACACATTACTCCACAGTAATTCCCTACATAATCTTACTGTGCTCTTGGAGTAACTCCCAGCTACCGCAGCTTTCTCTAAAAGGAAAGTAAAATCAGCATGCTAGTAAAATGAACGTGTACGTTACACAAACCAGAGTGGTCACTGAAAGTAGCACAGTTAACACATTAAATACCAAGGCTAAATATAAAAATTGTAGAGAAGACCTTTAAAGTACACTGATGTTGTACAGAGAAGCTCTTCACGTGCTTTAAAAACAACTAGATGGGCGGTTAGCTCTAAATTCACACTGCTGACTACTGCACACTAACATCACCACGTAATTACCTCTTTAACATGTTTTACACACTGGACAAGAACTAACATTTTTGTGCTAACACACTAAGAGTCCCTGGCATCTTTAAAAGACCCCGAAAGATGACAACACTTAAGACATGGGAACAGAAATTCTAGTTGCTTCAAGCTGCCAGTCAGTGCCCTGGAGGAGAAAACGGAGAAATAAACTGAGAGCGGGTGAGTGAACAGCATGAGGTTAGCAGATGAAATACTAAGGTCAAGACCCAGAATAGCTGTGTGTCAAGCCAGTCATGGTGGTAGTCAATCTGTGGGTCTGAGATCTGGCGCTGGCATAAAGTGATTTGTTTTAACCGAACAAAGTGTCTTGCCCCTTGAGGTCCAAACATAAATACAACCAAGCTTCTTTCAGCCAGAATCCCAAAAGCAGTCACATAAATTGTGCCTCACTTTAGGAAGGTATTTTCATGGGAAGAAACAAGCAAAAAATATTTTGAGACTTCTCTAAATCCCAGGTACGTTTCCACATTTTACTTCCATGACAAAACGCTGCTAGGTTCACGCCCCAACTCTAAACAACCAAAGCTCTTAATTCCATACAGTTGAACCAGCCACGCAGAACGTTATTCTAGCTCACACCAGAGAACTACCTTCTCTCCGGCCAGTTTCTGAGAACAGTCTTCTCAGTCTCAAACAGGAACAGAAGGACCATTTACATGTTTAGAGGGCTTTTTAAGCATGCTTAAAGAAACATAGTAATGTCCAACACGTTCGCTTCATCAGAAACTTTCCTATGCTCGAAGACAACTCCATAAGCTTCAGTTCCTATACATCGCATCAGTGAAACCAAGAAAACGAGAATTGATACTGAACAAACTTCAGCATTAGCAGGCATTCAAACTGCATATGTTTATGGAATGAACTGACAATGATAGGACGACTTACAAATCTGGCCTTTCAATATTTAATGTCAGCCTAGGTTCTTGGTTGTAAAATAAATGCAACTGATTTCGCAGCAGCAATCATTACGTATGATGGAAAATACATACAAATCAAGGACTAGTATGAACTTTTCCAGAGACAAAAGACCTACTAGGCAAGCTATATCATCCTTAGCATGTAGAATGGTCTTTCAACAGAGGACAAATGGACATCAAGCTAATTCTACAGTATTTTGGAGTGATCCTGCATGCTATCAAAAATGAACATACAAAATATTATTACAAATTTTGAATCCTATCACCAGGAATCTTTGTTCATCCACTATTGACCTATTACAATAGCATTATATAGCAGCATACGAGGGATGCGAAGTAAGTGGATTAATAAATACTGGAAAATATTAATATAGTGATGTGCATTGTTTGAGAACTTCAAAAGAACTGAAAAAGAAAGGATATTAAACAGGAAGGAAAACTCTTTTGTACAAGTAGACTACAGAGAGAACGCTGAGGTTCATGTCACTACGATAATTTGTTGCAAAGAGGAAAAAGTAGTTTCCTATATGGCTAAGGCAACTGTTCTCCTTTCACGGAAAAGCAGGCCTCCTTCCAAGCACAATGCTCTACAGCATCATGACAAGATCTTGTGTCAGCACTGAAGTTGGAAAGGAAAGTCCCTGAAGAAACAGCTGATACTACCATTTCCCTTAGAAGGGCCCATTGAAGTCTAGCCATGTTGTGCATATAGAACCTTAGGAAATTCTGTTCTCAGGTAGAAACTACAAAACCTAAATTCACAACATTCTAAATTTGCAACACATCGGTGTTTTGTTTTTGGTCTCCACCATGCCTGCCTTTTCCCCCCCTCCTCCTTCTGTAGTCCCACAGGGGCTTACAGTTAGTGCTCTTTAAAAAAAAAAAAAAAAAAAGGCAACAGTAGCTTCAGGTAATTATCAGATGAAGTATCCCTTGCAAAGAAAATAATTTTCCTTGCAAATACTGTGTTTTTCTCTTTTGGATAAGCATGAGACCACCCACTCAGCTCCATACCAAGTTCTCATATAGTAACATCTTACCAAATTAAAAGAGTAAGTTGACACAAATAAACGGCTGAATTATAAACATTTTATTTTCTGGTGGGAAAAAAGAACTTAAACCAAAAACAATTCACGTAATGCAAACAACAAAAAATATACACTTAAGAGAGCTATTTATGTTTCTGAAGTTGCAAATATAGAGCTGCAGGTAACAAGGTAATCTTCCTATTATGAAAGACAGCCACAAATTAACCTGAGGCAAAAGAAAAGATAAAGATTATCTTTAGAGGATGAATACGTGGCTTTTCTGTTCTTTCAGCTTAGTCTTTCCGTTAGCGCGTAAAGAAAATAGAAGCTGTTTAAAAAATAATAATAATTAAAAAGACAATGACTGAGGCCAAACCATTGCTTCAATGTCTTTGGAGCTCTATCATTTTACACCCGCTAAGGAGCAAGGTCAAGCTGTGGGTGTTCCATATAGAGAGTTTATGTATCTCTAAATCATTCACTTTAACATCTTGCATTAAGCAGAAAGCTATTTTATATCACTGCTTTCCAATATTCTGTCTTCATAAGGATAACAGGTAATAAATAGACACTCCAGTCAATAACAACTTGTAAGTCCACCTCAGGTACTCTTTTCTGGTTGGTTTGTTTGTTTAAAGTGAAAGCATTTCAAAAACTAATGTCTAAGCAAACTGATGCATTTGCAGAGCTTGATTCTCGCAACCATTTCCATCACTGTAAACTACTAGTAAATCCAGCAAATCCAATGTGATTTTCCATAACTAAGTTGCAGGCTCATGGATGGCACAATATCCAGTTTACTTATCTCCCATAGAGTTAAAATAACATTATTCTAGGTATGTCTTTTAGTATCATTACCCACCTTTTAGCACTGAACAGAGCTAAGACAGTGGTAGATACAGAATGTGCAGCGCATACCTTTGCAAAGCAGTAAGCATTCAGCTCATGTCTAGATGAGCCAAGAGCAAGCGGGGTTAGTGATATGCTTGCAACATGCACAGACCCAGGTGTTTAGGGTGTAGATAGCAAATGGACAGAAACTTGGTTCGGCGCTAACTGCCCAGACTTCATCTTATATTACATTGCATTCACAGCTTTTTCGTTAGAAGGAACCACTTGAATTCATACTACTGCACAGTGCAGTCTGAATCAGATGCCACTATGTACCACTGACAGACCTCACTGTCTGGCTGAAACACCCAACACATACCTCTGGTTTGCACTGATGTCTCATGACTGACCCCAGGCAAACTAGTCAGACTCATTCTGTATCATAAGGCAGTTGGGGTGCTGCAAAAGGCAGCAAGCTGTGTGTAAAACCATGTTACTTCAAAGGGGATATACAAAGCCCCGGCCAGTGAACGTTTCAGCTAAAGCCTGTTCTCCTGGCCTGTGATTCCTACGTTCTCTATTCCGTTTTCTCCCAAAAGAAAAAATCTTGCCTGTTCCAGAGAGAAGCAGTAATTTATGGCTTCTGTTTACTATTCTAAACTGCACAGGCCAACAAGAAAGCATGGGATAAACCCAGTCTACTTCCCCATTCCCCACCTGTTTGCTTCTTGTAGGCAGTCCGCTGATAATTGCGGCTCGTAAGCCAAAACTTATGGTGCAGTATCTCACCATGAGCCATAAAGGAAGGATCTCAACACCTCTCTCACTCCAGTAAAAGGACGAATACTCAATAGCACAGTCTAACCTACAGCATTTTGTCTGAACTGCTCCTCTTCATTTTTACTTTGTGCTGTTTTATCCTCTACTCAAAGTTATATGTCCTTAGAGCACCCTAAACAACCCTTCCCCTGTGGGTGCACATATCTTTGAATTGCTTTCAGATAATTATTGCAGTCCATTTTTTAACAATTGTTTACTCAAGCCATACATGCTTTGCCACTTTAATCTCTCCCTATAAATCAAGCCCTCAATTCTCTTCAGTATTTCTGCTGCCTTTCTATAGCAGTCTATTCCCTCTTAGTTTCTGCTCTCTTTGCCAAGTTGATAAAAGTGAGATATCAAATGTTTGGATGCACCATATATTTTGCAAATTATAGTAGTAGTTTTGTTGTATTATGCTGACCTATTTATTATGTTGTTCATTCTGCTTGTTCACTGAATTCCTCTGCTTAAAATCTCACTAACCTGCAAGGAGAGAAAAGATAGCCAGATAATCAAAATACTGAATATTAAAAAGGTCAACATAATATGGTATAACACCTGAGCTTCCAGAAAATACTAGGCATTAAAAATTTGGTATCTCACACTTCTGAGAAGAGAGCAAGGAAGAAGAAAAAGAGCAAAGGATGGAACATTAATCCATTCAAGTGACAATGATTGTAATGAAAAGACACGTTCTGAACTACACATGCTAAGGATTTTTTAAAGGAACTAGATTTGCCCACATCTGCTATGAGCTACATATTCAGTGTAAAGTCTTCTTTCAAAAAGATCCTAAATAGGGAAGAACCTGCAGCCCGAATCCCAGCAATATTACTAGAAAAAGATCGTTAATTTCAGTAAGCTTTTGGATGAGGCTCTTTGAGGCAAGAAAGTAAGGACTGTAAAGAAAAGTTTACAGCTGAGAAGTCCTCAAAGTGTATCCAGCCTCAGAAAACCAGAAATACTTCTGCTGCGAACACACATGAACTCAATGTCAGCTAATGAGATACTCTGCAGAGATTAAAAAAAGTTAACCTAGCAGAGCTTAATTTACATAGCACTTAAAGGCTAATCATGGAACGAGCTGAAAGACTCTGCTACTAGTAACATAAGGATGGAATGTTTGGGGTAAACACTTAAGATCCTGATCTTAAGTTAGTGCTGCTTACATTATAGTAGCACACAGATCAGAACGAGGCAGAAGAAGATAGGACCTCTCACACAGGTCTTCAACTTAAATAGACAGAACAATTAATAACGGAAGGAAAAACAAACAGATATATGGTATCAGTTCTAATGAGTCTGTCTGCCCATTAGACTTGGCTGCCTCTTCCATCAGGAGATCTGGATTTGTCCAGCTTATCCTCAGAGCTATCGACTACAGACTGTTTACAGCAGAGAGAAATACATAATCTTAGGCTGTGTTCCAGCTATTATAGACAGTTCCACAAGAAGAGAAGAACTGCATGCCCTAGCTTCCACTGGAAGCTGAGGCTGATTAATCTACAAGTTGATATCCACAGCATCCACAGTGGAGATACTCATCTCTCACTGTGTATTTCTTTCCAGTGAGGTTGGTGGGCTTTGATGAAACCTCAATAAACGCATCTTTGAGTGAACTGTAACAAACGTTGTGTGGTTTACAGAGTTCACTCCCACTGCAATAATCAAGTCAAGAGTCTGCCAAAGACATCGGATCAACCATTACATCAAAAGCAGGTAGCATTAGCTCACTTTGCAAGTGAGCTGCCTGGGTTAGTGTTCAGATAGCAAAGTCATGCCACTGCAATGGAGATTTCAATAATCTGCTGCAATACAAGGCTTGTGTCAACAGTCCCTAACAGAAATGTTAAGAACCAAACACTACTTTCACTTACACTGGAGTTGAAGCTAGAGCAAAACCTACAAAGTCCTTGAAATTATGATGGCATGTAATTCATGCCCAGGAATCAGGACTCTAAAGTAGCTTCTCTTTCCACAAAGAGGCTTCAACCACACATATGCAGCAGTTGCAGTAAATACTTGCTGAATAAATATAATCAGTTCTAGACAATCAGTATTAGGTTACCACGTAATACAGTATAGCGCAACAGTATGTGTTTGGGTAACACAGTGGCAAAACTATAAAGTTCTCCAAGAGAACTGTATTTAATGTTTTGGGTTTTTTTTAAAGTTTTCAAAGGGAATAAAAATAATAACATTTCCCAAACAGAAAAGAAATACATTTTGCCACTTGAAACTGTTAAAAATTGTTTAAGTATATATGTCAAAATAGGTAATCTCAAAATATTTCAGAATTTGTAATATTTTTTGTTATATTTTTATTCCAGTTGAGAACATATTTTTTAGTTGTTGACATTCCTCACAAAAGGAAAAAAGTCCATTTAAATGATGTTTATATAATAAAATTTACCTACAGCTTCTGGAACTACAAGAAATTTTAAGTAAAAAGAGATTAATGATAAGTGCAATAGAATGCATTTTGTGTTAGCTGTCCTGCTGCAGAAGGGGTATAACTGCATATGCATTACATACATATTTCCTTTTCTAGCCCTACCTCTTGCTTATAAGGTCAAAAATGACATAAACTGTGAGTCTTAATTTCATTTACGTGGCTTGGCAAAGCAAGCGACAGCTATCAGGCTGCAAGGGAACTGGATGAATTTAGTTCTTTAGCTATGCATCTGTACAGCCCAAGGGCTTTGAACTGAAAGATGGAAAGGTAGTGGCAGCAAACCAGGACTTCATCCATCAATTAAAATCGTTTTTTATAATAGCATAATGAATATCCAGGGACTGTTTAAGGCCAAGCATGGGAAATAAAGCAGAGCAAACTTACAGTCGAGAAGGAGGATCTGGAGAAGCCTTCTGAAAATTGGACATAGACAGCTGATCTCTTGCCCAACAATCCATCCTTCACATGAGAACGAATTCTATTTCTGTAAGAAAATAGCAGTAATAACATTACACTTTGAATGAAGAGCAGATTTGTCTCAGGTTTGGCTCTTTAGTATTTGGGCTAGGGTTTTAGTCTGTTCTTTTCAAATATGTCACCAAAGACCAAGGTGCCCATTGTTCATTACGTGGGTTAGGGAATAAGAAAAGCGAGTGCATGGTGGCCAAGTATTTTGACTCCTAACTTGAGACCCTGTAAAAGATGTTAGGTATTTAGAGCGCTGAGCACCAACTCTCTCAGTTCCTTTAAGGTATTCCAGGTCAGCTACTGGAGTTTACTTCAGATGGTGCTTCAAAGAAAACGAGGAAGGATAGTCTCACAGAATTATTAATGGTAATTATGTACACTGTATAAAATTCCCTCGTAAATCGAGTTTATAGAATTTGCACCTTTCCTCAGTTCTTTAGCTGCTGCCTATGATATATTTATGCAGCACCTAGCACAGAGGCATGCTCATCTGTCTAGCTACTCTCAAGAGCAATCAATCTATCAAACAACAGTGACATGGTAACAACATCCCTTAGAGCCTTTTCTAATTAGAACTCTTAAGTTCAAAATGTTATAAAGAGAGAGACTAAAACCCTTTTAGGTCAATCTTTACATGAAGTCCAGTATGTGCTTCCAAATACACTTTTGAACAGTTAACTCCTGACCTAGAGAAGGCTCCAGAATTAGAGGCTAACTCCTCAGCAGGTTTACACCAGCATGGTTGCACTGATTTCCATGGGGCTACAGAAGATTTCTACCAGCTGTGGATTTAATCTTAAACCTTTAGTTCACCTACTTGATGGAAGGATATTTTCCCGAGTTATAAGATAAGCATCAGCTGCTACAGAAGACAGTAATCTGGTTGTGTAGCTAACCACATAACTGAGGCCTTTTTTTTTTTCCTTATTTGGAAAATACATCACAGATACAGCAACAATGCTGCAATGGAATAGTAGCCATTTCTCCAAGAAATTGCATCAGGAAAGCTGAACTAGGAAACAAAACATGTAAATTCCTCAGGAAAAGTCAGCAAGCACTGGCAGAAGCACTCACAGCAACCTCTTCGGGGCAGGAACGTACTAGATAACAAACCCTGTAGTACGCCAGTAACCTGTCAGGCAAAGGTAGTAGTAGACACCCCAAGTTCAGATTATAAACTGTTTCTCATAAAATGGTTATATATTAGCATATTTGTCTGCGTCTTGCTGTAGTTTAGAGAATTTACTCTAAAGAAAACACTAAAGCTGGGATTTTCAAAAGTCCCTGAGGAGCCAGCAGTTCAGAAGAAGTAGATATTGTTGCTATACGCTCCCTCAGCTTCCTTGTCTTCCATGCAGAGCGTGGTGCAGAGGTCATCAGGTAAATGGAGACAACAGGTGCCAAATACCGAGCAGCGAAACATAACGTGGACTTATCAGCTTTGGTTTGCCATGCTGTGCAGCCTTGTTTACATCCGAGACCTGATGGATTAAGTTCTGTCTCTCAGGGGCTTATTAGTTCTGGAACAGCACCACAGGAACGTAGCCACGCTGTTTCTGACCCAACTTAATCGGCATTCAATGAGGTTGGTATTTTTCTACTTGCAGTTCTCAAAGGGAGACAGCTTGCACGCAGACATACCGTTCGGTCTTTGAAAAGCGCCAGCCTACGACGCACTAAGATGACTCACTGAGCAGTATGCAGGATGCTGTTAAGAGTTCTCTAAACTGCGAAGCAGTCTCTTCTTAAAGGAGCATTCGCATCAGACATGAGTGAACAGAAAATCATCACATAGCATGACGTAATCAGCATTCTCTCTGCATACAAGAAGCTGAAGACTTTCTAGAATTTACTCATCAAGTGATTCACCAAATATGTCTTATAATTATTTTGGGTCTGAAGATCAACAGTGTGTGAACAGTTCGCTCAGAGTACTCAGGCAATGACTTGTATTTACTGTTTGTGAGTAACCATGGACAGGATGCAGCTAATCTATCAAAAAGGAAATTTCAGCTCCATTTATACCCCACCACATGCTTCCTACGTGACTGTGGACAAGTTACAATCTTTGTAAGCTTCCCTTCCCTACCTGCGTATTGCTTTGGGCCAAACTCCCTCTGGATAACTGACCGAAGAAATTTTCTCTCTTTTAGGATATGTGTAAAAGAAGTGCTTCACTTGGGAGCCTATCGAGAAACTTATTTCAAGCTGTGAGCAACTGCAAAGCTACTCATTTTAAGGTAAACCGAGCTCATTTACTACATTAAAGTGCATGATAATGGCAGACAACCCTGCCATCCTAGTAGATACCTCATGGAACAACTACCAGGTGAAACAAGCACTAATGGATATTCAGAAATGCTGACATAGCACGTGAGACGATCATTATCTAAGTGAATGAGGGACGGCCATATGTTTTATTACTCTCCTGTGTCTTACTTATTAGGCTGGAAAAATACACTTGATTTTCTTTTCCTGAGTCAATGCCAAATTACAGCATCCAAATTCAATGTCTGTAGAATTAGCAACTTCTATTTCCTATTAATTTACATTTTTAATTATCAAAAATGGAAAAGATGGGAGCAACGGGTGGTTAGGAGACCTGTATTGTAATATATAACTTTTTATCTATCAATAAAACATCTAACATGGATGACAACAGGATGTGCAAGCTAAAGGAAGTGGGGAAGAACATATTCAGAGGACATAAGTGGGTCTGACACAACTGATTTCTGTAGGGCTGCCAGAATGGGTCCTATGCACCTCTGCCGGGCAGCATAATCGAAGACCTGCTCCCCTCTCTCAAGTTTTGCAATATTGCATGCTACAAAAACCAGTCCCTAACCTGCTGACCTAAATCAATGCTGACAGTCTCAGCTTAGAGGTCAAATGTTTCTTGGGACCCTCCTCAGAAGCACTAATACAGAGTCCCGAGCTGGGCAGACAGCTGACCCGTTCCCAGTATGGCTTTCATTGCGTTCCGCTTGATTACAGAGGAGTCCTCAACTCCTCCTTTCTCTTTTCTGGCTCTCTGCCAAGATGCCAAGTGCTCTCAATGAATGCCAGAAACAAACACTGACCAGTTTTTCAGCAATTTCTGTATATGTTGCTTTCTAGTCATTACTAGAGTGGAGCATATATCCAGCAACACACTGAATGTGCAAACCAAGGCCAACTACCATTCTGCTGTTACTTGAAGAGTGGACAGTAATCTCACCATCACTGTGCCTAGAAATATTGGGTTCTTTCTCCAAGACGGAGATTCATCAAGGGGACAGGGAAGGCTGGGAAGGGGAGGGAAAAAGGCACAAGGGAAGGTGGAAGGCATATATTACCCTGCAGAGTTCTGAAGCCACTGCGCTGCAACCGAGAAAATAGCACAGCTGTGTCACAAAAGCTGGTTCCTCTCTAAATTTTTTTTCCTTAGAATATTAAAAGCCAAAAAGACGACAACATTGTCATGATTAGTATTTGCCTCTGAAGCTCCATTTTATCTAAATCGCTTTCTTTCACTTTCACTTCTCAGAATTAATAATTTCTTTCTGGAAATCACAGTGAAAAAATAAGATTAGGAGCAGAAATAATAAATTTCTAGATAAGTAACTTGAAAAGATATAATCAATAAAATCCTGGGTGGTAATAATGTTACCATATTAAATTTATGGTATCTGTTTAAACAATACTTTCCTTCCTCCATTATTCTAAATGTTGCTTCAGGAGGTCGTTTTATAGACTATATTTTTTCTTTTATGGTGGGACTGTAAACAGGCAGTTAAACTAATATTTTGGTACATTCAGCATGCTGGATTTTGTTTTATGGAGTCTTTCAATAAGAGCTCATTGTAGCTTGAAATGCCCTCTTACAACCCAAAAACTGTAACTGCAGAAATTTCCCTTCTACTGTACCAAGGTTCAATGCTGCGTAAAGACAGGTAACAGCGCTTTGAACAGGACGCGTTAGCATAAGGCAAGAAAGGGAGAGACATTCTGAAGAGAGACCTGAAACAACCCCCCCACGAGCTCAAGTCTTCCGTTCTGTGCCCAAAACAAGAAAACCTGCTTGTCCAAGAAACGTGAGGGTAAGTAGACAATTTAGTATTTTTTCATTAATAAGTCACGTCCATTTTCACACGCACCAGAGGATACTCAAGATAAAACAGAAATAAACGCTCAAAGGGTTTGCTGTTCCAGACAGAAAGGTGAGCACATCGCAAGTTTTCAGGTGTACCCCCGTCCGGAGCTCCTGTGTTGGCTGTGTTACCTGTGTCTCTAAGGAGCAAAGCAGCAGGCAGCAAAGCCCTAGTCTCCCAACATAGTTTCCCGTCTGTCACCTTCCAGATATTAAGGCATACAAAAAGGTTTTTTTTAAGAAATTGTAAAATACACAGAAGATGAGTGTAAGCAGTTCTCCATGCCAACTGGAGAAATGTCAGCTTTTTTTGCTTGGGATTTTTTATGTAGGGACTTTTTGCGTATTTTCTTCTGTAGGGATTGAATCTTCCCTCCGTGTTTGTATTTCACCAAACACAAAGAGGCCTTTCTGCACAACTGGAGGTAATAACAGGGATAGGGATAATAGTAAGAAACACCTTTAAGCAGAAAAACAGCACTGAAGGAAAGACGATTTCTTTTCACCAGGGAGTGGGGCGCACACAGAATTCCAACCCAGGGAAGCAGTATTATTCTTTTTAAAAAACGTTGGTATCCAGAGCGTCATTTCAACATTGCTCAGCACTAAAGCAAGCTCCCTGAGCTACGGCACTCCCAGGAACTTCCTGCTACTGTTAACAGTTTTCAGGCAAGTGAAATGATTTGCTACCCAGGCATAAACTGTCTCCTAAAAAATGAAGAGCCAAGTATTTACGTTCCAATGACCCAGGCTTCTTGAAATCAGAAGGGAAAAAAAAGAAAAGAAAAGAAAAGAAATAGAGGATATTAACTCTGTTTTGTATTTTGGTCGTCTCTGTCAGGGGAATCAGTATTAGGAAAGGTGCTCTTTCATAAGTACTTTCTGGATTTCTCTGCATGCAGGAATCACAG
This sequence comes from Struthio camelus, assembly GCF_040807025.1. NCBI lineage: Eukaryota > Metazoa > Chordata > Aves > Struthioniformes > Struthionidae > Struthio > Struthio camelus. The sequence continues at coordinate 3,441,266 of NC_090968.1, read as the reverse complement.
TCTAAGCTCCTCCCTCTGTGCTCTGTCGCACACATAGGAGTCTTTTATAGAAATTAAAGGAAATAAAAACATAAAACCAAGGGATTTTCCATAAATTTAATAAGGCTCTGAAGAAACAATTTAAAATTTTATATGGAAAGAGATTTTCCTATAGATATTTTCCACAGGACTCTTTCTATTGCCTTTAATCAACTCTAGATTAAACTACTAATCAGCAATATCTCATAAAACGTGAAAAAAATACTAGACTACATCCTTGAGCTATACCGCAGAAAAAGATTCCTCACCGTAACACACACATACCTAAGTCTGGCTGGACTGCAGTTATGGTTGTGTAGGAAAGAACAATTCAACCCACCACAAGCCAATTTTTGAGGAAAAAAACACATTTTCCATTACCTTCCATCCCCTACCAGGTCCAAGGAGAAAAGCTTTCTGTGATACAGCTACTTCCTGAAGCCATGTCAATACTGCTGACTCATAAATCCTCCTCCAAGGTTCCCTAAGTCATTCTAGCTCAACAGAAATATTTAAACTTATTATGGCATAGGCACATTCAGTTGCTGTTCAGCCTACCTTGTTCCCAGAATGTTAACTCTCATTAAGCAAGCCCTAGCACTTACTATTTAAAAATATACAACAACAAACTGCAAGCATGAAGCAAATATAACTGAGATGAACATCTGCCTGAAGTCTCTAGCAAAAGGAGGAGCTGCTCTAATGAGCCAGACAAGCCTTTACTTGACTTAATAACTACCACCAGAGATCAGAGGTTGCCCCAAGGTCACCGATACGCTACCACTGAGTCTCCATCCTGCAGCGGATAGCACACAGCTGCACTTCGGATCAGAATAAAGTCAGCATCTTTAGCTTTGCAAGCTCTCAGAGCTCCTCTTCCACCACACATCTTGACTGAGCGCTCCCTATGTCTTCCTAAATACAAAATAAAACAGTTCAGCACATTTTTGCCAGTTTTCATGAATGTTTCTCAAAGGTTTCTGGTTGCTAATCACCTAGAATCTGCTCTAGCATTATGAGAAAGTTCTGTCATAATTCCTGCCCATCCGCTCACAGATGTGCTGTCATCCTGTCTGGGATGCGGCCTTCATTTTCCTAAGTGAGTACTCTGGCCAAAAACTCCAGTACCCTCAGGCATCAAGCTCTGCTGTCATCACCTCTCCACTCTCCTCTTTTAAGAGCCCACAGACTCTAAGAGACTGAGATCTGCCAAGTTGAAAATTTCACAATGTGAGAACTGCAATTCCAATTACAAAATCATAGTTCAGAAATAAAAGCGATACATTTTGAAAAACACTCAAGTAGACAGCAACATGTTGGAGCGTGCCCTTTTGTTACTCTTACATGCTTAAAAAAATAAGCAGTAACATAAATCTAACAGCATCAGTCGTTCTTAAGGTAGAATCCTACCTCCAAGTTAGGCATTTCATTCAATAAAACTTCATATACCATTTGCTACTGATGTTGTCACATTAACATGAATTGTCATGCACAACTGACTCATTAAAAACAGATGGAATTTTTTACATGTGGAAAGCCATAGTGTTATGTCAGATAACAGTCTAGACTGTCCAGTTTTTTCTCATGTGTTTATAACAGCTAATAGCTTGGAAAAATATGCAACAATTTCCCTCCCCCCTGAAATAAACCTGAATATTTTTAACAGGAGCTCACTGAAAAAACTCAGATAGACAGACAGATATTTGGCAGATTTGAACAAAAAAATTCTGATTTTTGACCAAAAAAGGAATACGTGTGCATGTTTAAATGCAAAATGCTTATTTAAATGAGAACATTTTTCCTAATTTGCTACTTAGGGTTTCTTTGCTTCTTTGACACACTTTATGCAATTAGTTTGAGAGAGGGCAAAGAGTAGTTGTAATGAGAAAGAAAGAAAAGAAAAAGTGATTAATGTACTATTCGTAACATTGTAATTTGTTGTTGTTGTTGCAAATCTCAAACAAAAATCAATTTCCTTATTGATATTTTTCTTCCTCACAGTGCATATGTTCTGCTTTACTGCCAGCAGTTCTTTTGTGTACTTAGGGTTTTTTTTTCTTTTTTTTTTGTAAGAATAAAAACCACATTGAAGTAGTAATGTGGGGAAAACAGCATGAAATACTGCATAAAGCAGATAACAGAGGCCATGTTCTGGGGACAAGGTTGGATTTCTGCAATATTTCTAAGCAGTAACGTTTACATGACTATCTAGGAGTATCTGAAAATCAAACAGGGCCATTTATACAGTGGCTGGACAGCTGTAATGATCTGATAATAAGGGTCTTGGGAATTTGCACAGCCAGATTTACATTGTAATGGTTACACTGATATTGTATTAGGAGTGAAGAACCCGATAAAATGATTGATAACAGATGGAGACTAGTGAGCAATCCCACTTTTCTGTCTGGCTCACTTTTTGCTACCTAAGAATAACTTTTGGCTAATACCTTTTGCACAGAATTTCTGTATAATCATCCCACTGTTTCAAAAACATTAAATTCATTGTTCTAGTTATTCTGGGTGACAAAGATATTTCTAGGCTTAAAGGCTACTTAGTGATTGGAAATTAAGATCAAGGTTCAGTTCCTCAGCATACTGGAGCCTATCTGGGTAATCCTGGGCAAATTACCAAAGGATTTAGTTCCGTGACGGGTTGGCTTCTTCAGCAAAGTCAGTTTAAGAAATTCCCACTCTCTATCCTTTTCTCCCCAGTTGCTCTTTCCTATCGTGTTCTGTGGCACACTGTCCTTTCAGGTAGGCCGGTACATGGCTTTTGCAGCTGTGCCATAAACTAGACTGTGGAAATGACTGAATTTTAAATAGGCTCACCAAAACACACCAACCACCTAACCTGTCTTAGAAAAAATAGGCAACAATTACCCATGAAGTGGCAAGCGCCATACAGAGAATCTTACTCAGTTCTGTCACAGCTCGGATTAGAACCGAACGTCAGGAAAAGATCTTGGTTTCTAGATCCCATGTGCCTACAGACCTCTCATACCCTCCACTCATACTCCTAAAGTGCTTGAAAAGCATAGGAATTTTGGTTTTAGCACTTTCTATAGCTGTAGACAGCTTCCCATTACTGAGCTACCTATCTTTCCTTACATAAAAAGAGGGAGGTTAGTATTCATTTCTGAATTTAGGATCTCCTCCAACACTCATGTGCTTAAAATACAGGTAAGAACTAGCTATTAATAGGTAATGCGCAGATAACTAAATCCCTTGTTGGATCTGGCCCTAGAATATCACAGGGGATAGACATCCATATTCCATTCCCAACAATTTCTTTGTTCTTAAATGCATCTAGGAGGTTGCATTCCCTATGAATCATAAAAAAAAGAAACAACAAATGGGGTGAACACTCAGCCCTAGTAGTTGAATTATTTTACAAAATAAAGTACAAGGAGTTAAGAAAAAATAGTGAAATGCCTGTTAAATAATTTATATCCTAAAGAATTCATCTATACTCTTAAGCAATTTTTATGAAGTCATGTCTGAGCTAGTAAGTGGTACTGATAATTACATAGCATTGTACCTACATGTACCCTGCTCCTTCCCCCTCCCAATCCAGGGTACAGTATTAGTGATTTGTATCTTATTTTCTCATGACAAGTCTAATACTATTTGACCTGACAACTTTTAAAAGTAGTGAAATTTCATTTATATCAAATCAGCAAAGCCTGACGGGGCATTAATAATTTTGAATATTCTAAATTTGAGCAGCAGATAATATCAGTACACATCGCTGTGGAAAGCCATCAACTCAGAAGGAAGGTAGTATCGTCCCTTATGTCAAAAGGAAAGGAAAGAAAACCAGATTAACAGAGGACCTGAATTATGAATAAGGGATGCTAGGCATATCATCGTAGCTGTAAAAAAGTATGTATGGATTTGTTCTTAAACCAAGACCAGAGACTATATGCAACACTAATACGTAACACTGCACACCTACCTAACACTAATTTAATACATATCACTATATGATGCTATGAAAAATGGAAAGAATACAATATGGAACTAGACAGACACCCAAAAACACAATCTCTACACTCATTTCCAGGGCAATTCTGTTCCTCATTTGAATTTGGCAGCTCAGTTTTATTACAGAAGCATATAAACAATAAATACGAGCTGCTGGATCATTTTTTGCAATCATTCTGCCGTCCTCAAAAAAAACAGTAGATCCAAAAACATGTTTGGCAACAAAATGACACTTGATCTTGTCAGCTGGTGTGACACCAGCAACCTTCCCACATTTGTCAACCCTGCAGCTCTTCAAGAAATGCATGTCAGCAATCCACATCTATGTGCTACAGCTATTAGAAAGATAATGCAGCCACACATGATTAGTAAAGATCAATATTATTTTATGAAGGCTACCTACAGGTCCCCTTCAGCCAAGTAGAATTAAGGAGCATGCATTTTCACAGGGGAGGAAGAAGAGAAAGCTCTGCTCTGACAACAATTTGAGCTCATGCTGCATAACCCAGCCTGACTGCCTGTCTCAATAAACTGGGAGCAGAGCAAGCCTTACAGCTGAACACTGTGTCTTGCAGTGACAGTGTTTTCACACTTAGTTTCACCTGTTTAGTGTCTGCTAAACACTTAAAAGTAGGCAGATGTCCTTTTGTTTTTGAATTCAGTCTTGCAGCATTTTTACAAACAGATGCTCAATACATATTTGTAGGAATAAATCTTCTAACGTAGGGTGAGACTCCTACTTTGTGCAGAGGAGACAAAACATAAAAGCCTCTATGACAATTCATCTCTCAGATTAGACTGAAGCAGATAATTCTGCGCAAGGGTGATTTCCACACTGAGGATCTAGCTAGGCACCAAGGAAATCGATGGAAATTTTGTTGCTGGTGTAAATTAATACAGAATGACATTCTCAGGCTCCCAGTCTTGCAATATGAAAAGCAACCTGAAGCAGTGAAACACCTCAGCATGGATTTAATAACGTGTCCTCAAGTTAAGCATTTGTGCGTGCTTTGCTGAGTTAATTAACACATTCGTTGCAGTCTTGAGCCTTGTCATTGTTGAGATGGCATACACAGAGCGAAGCTATAGCCGACGCAGTGTGAAAGTCGAGAGAAAGGGAAGAGCTTACCCAGATGTAACACAAGTTTCTGGCTAAAAGGCTGCAGAAGCTAGCTAAGGGCCCCTGCAACACACAAATACTGCTCAAAATAAGGCTAGGAAGAGGCACTTGTAAGAGGCAAAAAGAAACTACTACGCAGTGGTTTCTAATTCAGACACGGACCCCACAGAAACAGGTGTTTTCTCTTCATCATTGACAATGCTCAATGAGCTGGGAACCTACACAGGAATTCTCTACACCTAAGTTCCCTATGCTGGCACACAGAAATCAAAGCATCACACTAATGGCCTGTAGCCAGGCAGCTCTCCTGAATATATTCATATCAAAAGGAAGCTTGATGTGAAGTGAGATCAGTCAACTGCCTAAGCTGGAAACAGAAAGCATAAACAAGAATCAAAGAGCAATAATCCTAATAACTGTACTTAACTATTTTTCTTTGTTTGTATGCAGAGCAAAAGTATGCTTGTAAGACCTGGACAGCTCAAGGAGTCTTTTATCTGCTGATCATAGGTTCAAAGCCAATTTGTGTTAACAGCAACTTAAAGTTTATTTCCATTCAAAAGCAAATAGGTATCATATACACATACAAGTAAAGTCACCAAAATTAGTTGCAAAGGTGAAAATTATCTTGGAAGTATCTACAAGAAAGAGACTGACGCGATACTGTTCATAAATAGGCAATCCAAGTCACAAACCAACTGCATTATTCTCTTCTGGGTAAAAACAGCTAGGTAACCTAAGGGGTTTTTTGTGTGTGCGCACTATGGAGATGAAAGTCAATAATAAATGCTAAAGATTATTTTATGCACTAACATTATTATACATGCACAAGTCAAGACTAGATCATATTGAATTATTGCTGTGTTTGGCTCTTCTGGAAAACCTACAGGCTATGAAGTTTAGGAGGAAGCATCCTCTTAACCCTAGGCGAAACACTCTGGAAAGTTAACCACATAAGCTTCACGAGAGAAGAAAGTGTGTCTGAAGAAGTCCCAGAGGCACACTGACTTCTTTCAGACTTCGAAAATGCAGAACTTGAAGCTCTGATCTGCCGTTCGTGCTGTGAATCTGTTCAGAAACAAACCTATTTGCCATATGTTGATTTACTTTTACCCCTTCAAAAATCATTACAAAAATGAGCACGGAAGAAATCCTCTCCTGTAAAGAATTATAGTCATATTGAAGGCAGGACTAAAACATATTTTCTTTTCCCTGAGTCCATTAGACTTCTGTGTGACGGGAGAGCAAGTAGTATCTGTATGGATCCTGAAGTCATTTGCCAGAGCTGTGATTTATACTCCCAAAAGCTGGAAGTGCAAACGGGAACCAGTGTGGTCTAATGCACAGAGGGGGCAGATTTGTGGGTTTGGGGTTCTGGTTGTAGCAGTTTTACTATTTTTTTCAGGCAGCCTTAAGCAGTCATTCTCCTAATTCTTTTACAGGGGGAAAAAAATTAATAAATCTGAGCGATGACCTTGTTCTGTTCTGTGAAGTGCTTTACAAATTGGGACATCCTCAAAATTGCCATGGTTCCTGCCCATTCTGTGTATACTCAGCTGGTTATAGCCTGCATTCTGCCTCCTCTCAGATTAATGAAAACCTTTCACTGTCCCAGATACTGCTACATTTCTAAAACAATTTATGAGTTAAGGAAACAGCTCCTACTCACAACCTAAACTATCAAAACGTTGCAGCAAATTCCTTTTTGTCCCATTTCAGGAAAGCATTACTGTTTTATTGGAAGGTCGTGATCTTTTGAGGTGTTAGGCATGAACCAGAATGCTCTTGCTGGATGACAAAATTGCTCTAGAATAAGCAATGCAACTCTTTCCATTCTAGCAGCCAACAGGGACCATATCAAGTAGCAGCCTCAAAAATTAAGCATTTTAAAAATCAAGAGACTTAAATAGTTTGTATGCAAAATTTTCAAGATAGGGGGCCAAGAATCTTACTGTATTCTTAATGCTGGTTTTCAACACATCTTGTGAAAGCAAGGAAGTCCCTAGAAGGTGAAGAAATAGGGCTGTCATATTATTTAAAAAGGTTAAGTGGGATGATCTTTTCAGTCTGGGCAATAACTATTAAACAGTTAATAAGGATTTGATTAATAAAAAAGTTAAAGGAGGTAATATCCTAAATGTCCATCATATCCAGCTATAGAAAATAGGCCTCATCAAATCAATTTGCTGTTTTTACAGGATTGCATACATGGATGATAAAAGAAAAAAGTTGACATAATCTACAGACATTACTAGTAAATTCGGTACTGAATGATAACTTAATAAATTAGAATAATGCTAAATTAGCAAGACACACATTAAAGTCTGTCTATTTAAACAACGGGCCTCACACTGTAACTATATGTACACACAAGAGCTTCTTGTCAAATGTTTGTGTTTCTAGTAGAACACTATGGTGATTTGTTCTTGGTCTTATGCTAGTTAATTTTTTATTAATGCCTCAGAATAAACATAAGTGATAAAGATAAAACATGAGTTAGAGGAGCGGTGAATAGCATCTGACAGGTTCCTGACAGAGGATGGGAGAAGAGTATGAAACTAAAGGAAAATAATGGTATAAATCAAAGGAAGTGCAATTTCCTCGTTTCCTGTACGTGCCTTGGGGGGCATGTTGCACACTTACATGAAAAATCCTTTCAACATTAGGATCAAGACCTGGATTTTCCCAAAGCTTGGAGCGTTTCCTCCAACACTGCACTTAGACACAAAGAGGTGAGCGAACGCCATGTAAGGAATATATACTGGGGGAATGTTTTTCTGTGGCTGCTCAGGACAGATAAATCATGTAGTTCTCTCTAACCTTCAATATCTCTGAAAGATAAATACAGCTTGCGTTGCTTGTTTTCTGTAAATATTTGGCCTGGACTAGGAAAGAATGGCTAATTCCACTACACCAGAAATGCAGAAAAATACTAATTGTTATTGTAAGTTTCCCTCTGAATAAACTTTATTAATGGTTTCTTCCTCTGCATGCAAATTTCAACAACTCTCACACCATAATTAAATTAGCATTGTTTATGCTTTAGAGTTATTTAAAGTCTGAAATTACAGGCAATAACTATAAAATAGAGTGATAATTAATGATAATAACTCATTCCTGCAGAAACTGGGCTGAGGCTTAGCAGTAATGACACTTTTTATTCACAACAGCTATTTTATGGTACTTGAAATTACTTAGTAATTCTCCTAAGCTAATTTTTATTACCATGGAAAACTTTGAATAGTACAGGGGCAGGTTATTTGTGTTTACATTTAGATTGCTAAAGTTTTAGATCATTTCTGACTACTTACTCTATGGCACTAAAATATATCACAGAAGTGAATTTGACTATAAACAGCAGCCTTGTCCAGAGGCTAAGGACCTCGACTGAGGCTTCATGTTTAAAGTGCTGCCCCTAACTCAGCAGCCACCTGTGTCTGATGTTGGAGAAGTCCCTTCTGAACGGTTTGGGAAGACCCTTTGTCCTGCACTAACTCTGGCCACTTCCAGCCAAGCATGTCTCAGCACTGAAGAAAACTCACACAACTCTGGCCCGCAAAAGTCTACTAGGAGTATGAGCCTAAATTCTCACTGTTGTAAAGACTGGTACAGCTTCTAAATCTTTTGTGTTTTAGCATGGAACAAAGCTTTAAATCACAGAGACTACAATAAAACTGCTTTTGCTTTTTAAAAAATGGGGCCTCATACAGTACAAAGTCGAGGGCAAGAGACCAGCATGGCAGCGGCAATGGCTGAAGGATGGCTAGAGCCTCTCAAGATAATAAAACCTATTAACTCTCCAAACTCCAGACTCCCCCAAATTCTCAGGATTGAAAAGAAGGGGCTTTGAATAATTTGCTTTTCTGTTCTGTTGGATATCAGCTACATGTTATTTTAAACTTCTGTAAATACAAACGATGAAAAGTTAATCTTTCATGGCTAATCTGTTACAACAGTGTCTCTCTGCTTTCCAGCTCCAGGTTTGTGAGGTCAATGTAGAATTGCAGACTGTGTCAGATACAGATATTTCCTTTGGAAATAAACAAATCCTATACATAAAATGGATGTAAACTAGCTGGAAAGGTGGCAGAATCAACTACCTTGTCCAAGAACCACATTAAAGCTTTCACCTAAAGAATTCTCTCTCAAATAATTTTCTATTTTACGCTCCAAGCCTACAGCTTCTAATGAGAACTTAATACAAAACTAAGGCTCTAAGCTAGTATAATTCATTGGTGTTTCAAAGGAGTGAGTCTGAAAGAGTGACAATGATCTGGTCTGTTATAGTACACAAATACTTACAGAAGCACCCTAATACTGAAGCCTAGCACTATTTTCTGCTTCCATCTGGTGATCTGAGACCTACTATATATACACGATCTCCACATACACCATTTTGCACTAAGTGAACTATACATGTGCATACACAGCCCTTATACTAAGCAAGCATGAAATGCTACCCATCAGTTATTGTCTTCACAGCACTGTAGGGGACGAAGCATGCTAAGGGAGAGCTAGCTGCCGTCTGCATCCATGGAAGGAAACAAAGCGTGAACAAAGTCTTGAAATCAAAAGGATCAGTTCTGACACAAAACATCAGTGTTCTTTGTATGACACGAGGTGAGAGGTCCACCCTACCTTATAAAAGCTTAAGAAAAGATAGCCGCTGAAAAATTTATATTTCACACAGACAAGATCTCACAATACAATGTGAGACTCCTGTCTTCAAAAGTGAGGAGAATTAATTGCTAATAATATAGCCCAGGATAACGGCAGAGCCAGAGTAGAAAAGCCTGGAGTCCCTGGACCTGCACTCCTCAATAGCTATTCAGTCGGCCAAGAATCTATGCTACTTTTCCTATGCAAGATTTAAATCTGATTAGACTCTCTATTTTGATAGCAAGGTCTGTCTACGTATTTACATCTAAGTCCTTTCTCTGGTATCTCAGCATCTGTTCCAGGAAATCATTCTGAGCACAGTTAGGTCACTCTGTGTCCATCCAGTCAATTATTTTAGGAGTGGCTAGAGATTTCCACTTTTGCAGAAGTAGTTTCTTGGCAACTAATAGAGCTCTGAGGAGACATCCCTCTCGATTAGAACATAGATCTTTACTCCGACACCCCTGAACTTTTTATGGTTGATTGGAAGTTCTGCAGGCACAGAGAAGGAAAAAAAAAATCCAATCTTCATCAGCAAAAAATGAACATTTAGCTGCTGCTGCCACCTTGCTTCTCAGCAGGACATAGGAAAAAAAATGTATGGTCAACTAGATTCTGCTTGTCCTTTTGCCTTGCTTGGAGTAAAAACATCTATGCAAGGAGTACAAAATATCCGCAGGCACTTTGCACCCACTTTGTCCTACTAGGAATGACCTGTACAAGCACAAGACTAACAGACTCCTTAAAGACCCTTCGACATCAGAAGGAGCAATTTCTCCTCATTTTGTTAAAAAAAAAAAAAAAGAAAAAAAGTCTAAGACACTGCAGAATAGCCCCTCTTGAACTTGAGCATTTACTCTGTCCCAGGAGCAGAGCTGGGATGAAATGGTGACTCAGAGGATACCAGCCCCAGCTTTCTTCAGCCATTCACTACCTGCCACTTACCAGACCAGATCTGCTACACCAATATATCACACAAGCCCTCCTAACCTGTTTCAGTCAGAGTATCTGGATTAACAAAACCATATTTAAATCAATTTCAACTCATCCAGCTCATTTAGACTGAAATGGATTTATAGAGAGAGCAGTTTAGCAGGCATCTGACCAAACATCTCAGGTAGAGAAATAGTAAGAGTTCCTGGAGATACATGAGGGACCATAATCTCTTCAGGGAATTTGCAACTTCAGCCCCCTTTCTACTGCATGTACAGGAAGTTTTCAAGAGTGGCAGCATCCTCTCCCCAAACCATGCTGCAAATGCTGGTCTGTTAAAAATAGAGAGCTAGAGCTAAAACTTCTGGCTCTTATTGTAGCTAAAATGCTTAGCAAACACAGACAAATTTCCAGATTATTTCTTGTGTGCAGTTTTTGAAAGGCGTTGAGCAGGCAGAGTGGAGAAATATGTGATGTTTATTTGCAAAACAGGTACAGCGTGAGCATCACTGGTCCCAGTTTTCTCATGCTGCCCCTGCCAATGTATTGTACCTCATCCATGACTGGGCTAAATTCCAGCCAGTGATCCGAGAATGAATGGGGCTGCATCCTATTATCAGTCCTTGGAGCCATACGACCCCTTCAGTTTATGAGCTGTAAAATATGTACTTCTATCTAGTGGCTTCCGAGGGCCAGAATCTTCAGCACGGAAATCAGTAGAGCCTTGCCAAGGTACACCTGCTGAGTACACAGGATGCCACAGAAGAACTGCGGGGCTGGAAAAGGGATACACAAACACCACAGACAACTCCTTCGTAAGTAAGACTGGATGGCAAACAGATTTCCTAGCAATTTTTCTGTTCATCAAACGAATTTTCACAGACCAACTGAAAACTAGATTCAGGGCAATTGCATTCATTATCATCTACGCTTTGTTTTATTCTAAATGCTCTAAAGATTTCCAAACCTTTAAAAATAAACATATACATCTCATTATATTCATCAAATCTATACTTTCTTCCTAACGCTGGATGAATTTGTATCTTCTACCGCCCTCCTCCTCAAACCTTTGAAAATTTTATACCATTCCTACGTATATATTCCCGAATGACCATCTAGAAATTCAACTCCAGACCAGAAGAAAAGAAACCAAATATTTATCATCAATTTCATTAGCACACAAAAGAGATTGTATGGGGAAATTATATATGGGGCTCATTCATTTTACTGCCCCCTTATCCCACAATAAACAGAGCAAGAGAAATATTGCAGAGCCAGAACTTCCCAGCATCTTAGCCCGAAAGAAGACTTACTAATTTACTGGCAGTTGAAGAGGACAGAAATAAGAAGCTGGAAGACAGAGATAATAAAGAAAGCCTGCCCATGCCAGTGTTTTTCAGCTTCTCAGTCCCTGAAGTAGTAGTTTTGAGCCAAAGCACGGGCTGGTGTAAACGGACATAGTACCAAGGACTTTACTAGGCAATGAACCAGTTTCCTTTACTTGAGGATCTAAAAAATTTTTGTTTTCCATTGATAGGCTTCCTCTGCCAAAGGCCTGACAGGCATTTTCTACCATTAGCCCTGGCAGAACAGTATATAGCCTAAATAGGAACAGATAGGTCCTCTTCTATTATCAGCTAGTATGGATTCATCCACAGCTGTGGAACTGCACCACTTTGAATTACCTGAGAACTTGTCTCATAGCACAGAAGAACAAATTTTGTCCTTTTCAGCAGGAGCTATGAGGACAGGAGAGCTCTGTGGTCTCAAACCAGAGCTTGATACGTTTATGGAAAGGATTATCAAATGTAGGTGTCCGGAACAGGAAAGAAGTGAACTAGAAGGCATAGGAAATCCACTCCAGTATAATGTTTTTTCTGAGTAATTATGTAACAGTTTGGCACATGCAAATAGCTGTGCATTCAGTCCTTATTACTGGAATTGCTGTTGGAAGTATTGTTGGAAATTATTGCCCCGTAACAATGGTGGCTGGAGGTCCCTTGCAAAATCTGAGCTTCTCAGTAAACATCGTACACACTCACCATACCAGATGTTTACCTAATACAGACGTTAATACATTAGTAGACAGGCTAAGGAAACAGAGAGGAAGTAACCTACTCAGGGTCACATAAAAAGCAGCTAACAGAAGCAGGGAGACTCTCAGACTGCCAACCCAATAGCCCAGCTACTTCTATACCTGCATCCCCGATCTGGGAGTCCAGGCGCTTAGCCAAACATCTAACATGTTATAAAACAAACCTGCAATTAAAATTGCGGATTCAAGACTATAACCATTTAATTTTTTTCCTTGTATCCTCATCAGGGTTCATGTCCCAAAAGAAAGTCAAAACAGTCTAATATCCAAGCTCCTCCCTCTTTCTATACTAAATAGTATCACAAAGCCTTCGTCAACACAAGATTCTCCAGCTTCCTAGTTTCTAGGCATAATGCACACATTATAAATATTTCTTTCGAAGGAAGCTGCCTCCCACAAGTAAGGCTTAACTCCCATTTTAAAAGGAAGAGCTTCCTCTTTTTCTATTAAAAACCAACAAAGAAAATCAAGTAAACAAAATGACAAAAATTCTAGTGCAGCAATGGATTACTGAAGCTGAGCTGCACACACTGTGCCTCCTATAAAAGGTTACCAAGTTGACTATTAATTCCAAGAAAAGTCGGAAGCGTATTTCTTTGAATGGTAAAGCTCTACTCGAGCACAGCAAGCAGAAAATTGGCTGACACAGCAGCAGCAGTTGAATGTAATGGGTTACCCATATGGGCTCCTTAATCTCAAAACCAAAGCTAAAATTGCTTCATCCAGTTTCTGCTGCATTTTCTTTTCATTCCAGGCAACCTAAAGCCTAGTACCCCTTATTTCTTGACCTCCTTCCCTCCTGCATTTTTTTTTTTAAGAGTTACTTTTGTTTGCTTAGATAGCATTTGTCAATCCTTACTTAGCATATACCAACATGAAATATGTCTGATGCTTAAAAGGTACAGTGAATTCTAAAATTAAAATTAGTAGTAGACTATCTCTATATGAAAAATAAAATAACAGTTACTCATCTATTAGATTGCTACATTGAGAAATGACACAGTTAAGACCAGAGTCTTTTTCTTCCCCTCTTCCTCCATGGCTGTGATCACCGCCATTAGTGCAAAAAAACTCACCGTGCAGAGAAAAATACCTCCCCATATATTTAATGTTTGCATTAAAGTTGGGCAATCTCTCATTTTAAGCTGCAGATATCTCTTTCTGCTCTGCTGTTTCAACACAGCTTGCAGCCCCTCTGTGCAGAAGAGCGTGCTTCACTGGGGCTGGTTTGGGAACGAACTCTGAACAATTTGTTCACGAAATCTCATGGGAACTGAGGACTGCAATAAACCCTCAGCATCTGTTGCTCCAAATAAAAGGTACACTTTTTTTTTTTTTAAACAAAAGCAAAGAAATATGACATAAAAACAAGAACAGAAAACAAATTCTACCAAAACAAAACACTTTGCTGTGTACATGACTGCTTTTAGGGAGAAGTTGGGAGAAGTAACCACATATGACAGAGCTGTCATTTATCCTATTTAATATACCACTGAAATGCATTCAAATACTGTGATGATGACTACAATAAAAAAGCTGTATAGAAATGCTCAACCCTCTTCCAGCTCTTAGTCTGGGTGCAGATTAAAGAAAAACACCACTCTGCCAGGTGGTAATGAAATTCTTCTAATAATTATGTTTTGCAAACGTATTGCCCAACTTCCCCTTCTAAAAGGCCAATTTCAGAATACAAAGAAAATAGAAGAGACGAGCCTAACATCTGGTTAATTTATAATACAGCTTCCTGTAATAGCCTTAGAACCATTCCTAATTTAAGCAAGTCTCCTTCATAAAGCGCTAACAATTTTTGTTAGCATGTTTTTTTTATTTGCAAACAGGACATCACCGCCCGGTTTATTTACCTAGTGCAGTATCTCTGTTCACCACTACGTGCTAATAAGACACCCATTGCAACACTGAAAGAAATACCATTTTAAAGGGCAGAACAAAGTTATAAAACAATTGATTTTATTTGTATTTTTACAATTAAGAGATTGATTCAACTGACTAATTACACTATTTAAGCCACTATTCACGTTCACCAGATAAAATCTAAGGTTAAAGTTTTCATGCTGTCATTAGATTATCAGAGCTCCTGTTTTACAGAGTAAGGCAGTTGCCGGACTACTCGTTAGCATCACAGATCGGTGCAGCTACTAAACTTCCAGGACAGTATCAGCATCACTCTTTCCCCTTTGAAAATGAAAATTTATACGTGTTGCGTGATGATGTAAACATTGACATGAAAAGCAAATGATTGCCAATTGAAAAATTTCTGGAAGGAAAAACAGCAGCCCTTCTATGACTGAAAGCTTTATGTATAGAGCAAGCTTCAAGAGCAGTGGGTTGTGTTTCCCCCGTAGTCAAGAGAACTCAGTTCCAAACATGACTTATCTAGGCCTATGGAGAATGACCAGTGTCTGACCAGCAGTTGTATGATCTTACAGCAAGGACTGTAAGAACATGATCTCAAGCTGGTCAGGGAGCAATTCATCACCTGCTCTGTACCTAGGCAAGTGTCTGAATGCTCTGTTTATTAATAGCTAGACTGAAATGAACTCAAGTTTAAAAATTAAAACAAAATAAAACACACACACACAAAACAATCCATAAGGTTTTGAGAAATCAAGCTAAAGAAACTTAGCTTAACTACCATCTGGCTGCATTCTCCATAGCTTCCCTAATAAAAGGTCATGCTCTGATTCGTCCTGAAAAGGATGCAGTGTGGAAAGACTGATCCATGAAGTATGATCAGGTTTTCACCCATTCCTTTGCCACCTGAAACATTAGCAGTCACAAAAACTTTTCTGCAGTGTTTGATTCCCCATCAAACAGGGCCTCTTACTCTGCAGTAACCTTCAAACCATTAGGGAGCATTTTTGAGAGGCAGTGGTGATGCACTAACTTTAGGAGGAGGACAGTCCATGGAGATTTAATGCTGCGCAGCCACTGAAAATGTGGGAAGGCAATTATAGCTACTGCAAATTACACCGAGAACATCAATAGATCAAGGCAGTGATCCAGAAAAGCACTTAAGCACATGCTTACCTTTAAGAACTCACTCCTCCCAGGCCTGATTCTCCACCACTTGGAATGAGCAGTGAAATTCCCACCAAAGTTTCTTTGCATTCAAATAACTGACAGTCAGGAAAGAGTCTCAGAATAGTCTCCACCTCAATGTTGTTTTACAGTTCCGTCTGCAAATTCCTCATCCTGAAGAAAGATCAATAGAAAACCACTGACCACTGCAGCATATAAACTCAAATAACTACAGTAACAATAAGAAAGAACGTAAGTGGCACAAGGCACTTGCTGGTGCAGTATAAGTAACTCTTAAAAAACAAAGGGATATTAACAATAACGTTCTGTTCTTGCATTCATGTATTTTTTGCTGAAGATAACAAGCTGTTTTAAGTTAAGTTTCATAATTTATTTGACAAATTTTATTGTAAGTATACAGTTTCCCTGCGTCCGTTGGAACGTGTGATTAATATTTCCTGAGAATTTAAGTATTTTGATGTGCAATTTATTTTAGGCAACAGTTTATTTATGGGTGAGCACTAAAAGCAGAAATAGACAAAGCACAAACAGCACATACTTTGGGAAGAGGATTTTCTTAAAGAAAAAAGGAGGGGAACAGAAGAAGCATTGAACTCGTATTGAATTTCAGTGGCACCTAATTACCAATTTAGGCCTCTTCAAAAATTCCAGCCCAATTTTATTAATTCTGACTTTTCATATTAACAAATTATCCACACAAAAATTCAATTTTTGGCGTTTTTCATGATTCAAAATTGTTCATCATCTTTTATCACATATCTCTGAATACCAATTGCTCATAGTTATCTGTTGCTATTGCTACTTTTAGCAGTCTCCTCATTTTGTGTTGTAGAATTTGTTGCCTTAGTTGAGATTTTGTAACCAAATCAGGGAACAGGAGAAAACAGAGCAAGTCCTGAATTAATCACTGAAGTTGAAAAATCATTTGCAACATGAGCACCTCTGTGGAGGTTCATTTCATACTCTTCACACATTTCATCTGGTTAAGGCTTGTGACTAGCTCTTAGAAGATCTGTATTCAGCTTCTGCCTCTGCCTTATACTGCCCTCATGACCTCAGACATCACAGAGATTAGGGCTGATCCTGTTAATAACAAAGTCTCTAAACTACCTCCTCCTACTCACCATTCTTTCCTTGTTTTGTTTATTTAGACTACAAATGCTTCCAGGAGGTGATAGCTTCTGCCAAAGGCACAATAGGACACTTACCTTGGTTAGGCAACAAGACATTTTTAAATTAAGTATAAATAATAAAGTTAAGATTTAACATAGTGTTCCTGTTGTCATTGGAGCTGGTCAGCATTCTTCTGATGACCAGCTTTCTTTTACAGAACACTGATACTGGCAAAGATAGCATATACTGAAAAGGGAAAACTATCCTTTTTGGAAGCTAACCAGCTAGTTACAGATGCAAATAGCATATCCACATGAGACTAGTAAGCTGTAACATTTTGCTGGCACCAGCCAATTCATAATTGCTACTAGGCTCTTCATCAACGTTCCACTGCCACTGGCATAAGATAACTTCATCCACGTCCTTGTCAAACTGCAGAACATTCAGCATATAAAATATAGACATACATATAGACTTTATTTTCTCCTTGGAGAATTTATGTACCATTACACTCCATTATATTTTTTCATCCGAACATTTAAATGATGTTGAGTCAGTGATGACTAAACCAAGCCCCCTTTTATTCAGCAGGCTTAGGATCTTTGACCCTCAAGGGCCTCTAAATTTAAGACAGATCCTTGTATAACACTGATAAATTACATTTATGTCCTGGCTTTTAAATAAATGTTTGGAGTAAGCAGGTGTCAAATTGTAACTCTCAATCAGCCATAATTTTAACTTCTGTACATGAGAGTCTATCTTTAAAATATAAGAAGCCAAATAACAATAAAGAAAGTTCATTACTATGGCCATTTGTGATCCAATAAATGGCTTGGGTGTTCTCAATTTTGTTTTTTGTCTTGAAGGGGATGGTCAAGGGAATGCATCGATCCATAACATAACTGCTGTATTGCATTCCTGACATGTTGCTGATATTCCGAAACAAAGACTACTCCATTTATAAATTTTCTGGAAAATACTTTCCTTCAGGTATCCATCGCTCAAAGTAGGATAGCAAAGTTCACTGTGCTGCTATTTTTACATTTTGCGCTGTTTCTATATCCTAACTTTTTTAGGCAAAGAAACTATACTTGAAATGACAGCACACACTAAAAAGTCAGCAGGGCATCAGAGAATCAATTCAGCTCACGAGCTTCTCTGGCAACGCTCTCTCTGCTCCCTCTCAACTCCGCCGGGGAGTGCTGGTGAAATCAGGCGTGGGAGCCACTGCTTCGCACAGTGGTAAAATTCTGCCAGTCTGCTGGTTGACAGCAACTTCTTCCCATCAATTCTAATTCGTGCTCCAGCTCGATCCACTGCTGTGTCAGGAATTCACAGGGAAGGGGAGCCGATCTCTTGCTAGGAGCAGCTGATCAGATACTTCTTGTCCTCATGCAAGGTCACAGATCTAGGCTGTCACTGAATTTGAAGCCGTGCTTCTCCTAGTGAGGAGCTGTGTCCTGTTTCTCATCACCTTTTAGCACTGTAAGCACTGCACAATTAGCTTACAAAACACTATCTACAACCACTTCCAAAGTCAGGGATATTAGTGGGCGCTTGGGTGCTCACAATGCAGAAGGTTTGCAAGATTCCACTGCGCTTTGAAAAGCTGTTAAAATCTTCCCCTGCCAACGTGAAACAGACTCAGGGGCTTGGTGCTGATTTTCTTGGGAGCAGGTTACAGTAAACCAGTGAATTTTTTTCTTGTTTGGACCTAAACTGCATGGTTTCAGTGATGGCAATTTCTTGTTAGACACCTTGGTTTTTCCAGAGGATGTCTGCCCAAACATTTAGGACATAATCTCCTACACACAAATGGCAGGTACATAGCTAACTCCCATTAACTTTCCAGGGAAAGAAGATAGAGAGATTTTAACGTGTGCTGCTGAAAGTCCCTGCCCGTCTAACTTTTTGAGATAAGGTATCACAAGCATAAAAATGGAGTCAGGTATACTGGAATTGCAGCATACAGAAAATGAAATTTGTTCTTCTAACTCTCCAATTAGGAAAGCATATGCAATTAACATGCCGCTATTAAAAAGGCAACAGTAAAGGTGAGGAAGGAAAGGAGGAAGGAAGGGTCTCCTTTAAAATTAAACATCATGCAATTGCACAGACTAATTTCCAACTGAGGAGAGGGAAGGGAGGCTTAGTATTACCACATCAGAGGATTAACTGCTCTACGCTAACTTGGGTTTGGTGCACAAACTGAAAAACCATCTGCCTTTATTAGTATTATAACAGACTAGCTATGATTTGTTAATTAAAATCCTATAATTGCCCTACATGTCAAGTTAGGAAAAAGCGTGAATACTGGATAAGCAGTGGCCAAATATCTAAACATGTAATTGCCCTCTTTCTTCTTTGCTGCACACATAGAAAATGAGTTAATTCTCACAGGATAATTTTCTCTTACATCACTCTTTCTGTCAATGGACTTCTTATTTGGGGGCATTTTTACTCTACCATTGAGAAACTACCAATTACTTATTGCCTCATTAAGGATTCATTTTTTGGTTATGACCATGCCTATCAGGATTCTCACTGTGAAAGCATGCATGTGTAAACCACCAACTCTGTACAAACCCTCATAATAATAATTTAGTTCCAAAAGAAAAACTAAACCGTTCAGTGAGAAATGCCAGCTAGTGAGATACAGCAGAAAACTGGGATGCCCGTTTAGCTGAGATGGTGTCAACACTTTAACCCCATTTTTCTTTGCACATTATTAAAGATGACACAGGTGTTAATTCCATTTACCTGTGACTAATAATAAAAGGAAATGAAATCCCTTGAAAACAATTATGTTTCTTCAAAAAAAGTACTTTAGATTGTAAAACAAAGGACATAAGTGTGCTTCATCTCCTAAGCGAGTCACAGAACGTCTTCTAAAGTGCCGAATAATATTAACCTTAACTCTGAAGAGTTTAAAAAAAAAAAAGTTTGCCTCGTTAATTAAAAGATAAAGCTACAGAGAAAACGCTTGTCATCTATTCTACTGTAATTTCTTTAAAAATTACACAGATCGATTCTAACAGTAAAACTTGCAAATAATCATCGCAGAGTATCTTTCACTGAAGGGATTTCATAGCACCATAAATATCACTGAAGCCACTCAAATACTTTTGAAGCCGAATATACCCAAGTCTTCTAGAATGATCCAGCAGTAAAAACAGAACCAATAAGGAACAACTACTTCCTGGAACAGGAAGACAAAGGCCCTATAAAACAAATTGCCACGGCTTTTCAAACACTGTTCTGTTCAATATGGTATTGATTACGAGAGGGAAAGTCTTGCTTTTCAGTAGCACACTTAAGTGCCTAAATCATACTCATTTTGCAAAGATGTTACTGACTTGCACAGAGGCTCCTAAGTACTTACATCAGGTATGAAAATGGGAACTACACTCTCTGTAAAAAAAAAAAAAAAAAAAAAAAAACACAAAACAAAAAAAAACCACCCTGTATTCCTAGCTCTATCTGTAAAGACATCTGAGAACTTCTTCCATGTAACAGAAGGTAAGTCATCAGGGACTGACAGTGCCCGGTTTTAAGTAATCCTTTTCAGCACCCTGTAACTAAGGAACTCCAAAACATGAACACTACTAGATTTATTTTCTTATTTGAACATCTTCAAGTTATCACTCTGCTTTTTCTTCAAAACACTTCATGACTTTCACAGGAGACTGCAAAGTGTCAATCATAAATTAGCTGTTTGTCAGAGCTTGTGACATTTAGTGGTATAACAAATTGTAAGGATGTAGCAGGTGGGAAGTGCTGTCCTCACTCAGGCGCCTAAGGGAAGAACGGGCAGAGAGACAAGACAGTTGATATGAATAAACAGACAACTGCAGACAGACAGCCCTATGATTCTCCAATTTGCTCTTGCAGTTGTTTGGCATTAGCAGATGGGGCTTCTCTAATTCTCTGTTTGGGATTAAACACTCATGACCATGAGAGATGCAGTAAAAAGAGCTAAGCAACTGAAAAGGAGAACGTTACAATCATTTACGATAAATGAACTTTCTTTCTGGGAAAGACCTAAAAAAGGGCAAAAGCAGGTATTTTTAGGTGAAATATTCCCCTGTTTCCTTTTCACCTACGGAACTGCTTCAAATCAAACAAAACTATTTGCTCATATAAAATTAAATACAATCTTTAATAAAGTTGGACACTTTAGATATGGCCACTCTCAGCCTACTGTACCACACGTTTACACTTACAATATCCTGTGTTATAAGAAAATATTTAATTTAAAAGTCTTGTTTTAGGTGCAAGAGGGTGTTCTAAGGCATTAACTGCCTTGTCTGTAGTTACCAAAAGCAAACAGGGTCAGAAGGTGGAGAACAGTCTGGATTTCTCTCAGTTGAACTGGTGAGAAGATAGATTCTTTTTCTTTTGACCCAGAAAACTTCCACACATTCATGAAGTATCCAGACCAAAATATATAAATAAACGGAAATCAGAAATTAAGTAAAACTTCAGTTCTCAGCTAATTTTCTCATTATTGCTAGCCCTCAAACCTTCAGTTTTCCAAGGGTTTCTCTCCAAGACACAAAATAGGTTCCATAATGATCTTTTTGTTCTTCTCCAATCAAAATCACAGTCTTTTCAAAAAGAATTTAAGGCAAATTCGTCATCAAGCCCTATAACTAAGACCCTGTCAGATATCACAGCAGCAACGGTGCTTTTTTCACACCTTTCCCCTTAGAGTCTTGCATGCCTGAATGCTTTCAAACAGATCTCACCTCACTAATAGAAAGCAGATTACAACAACCAGAAGGTAAACCAAGATATGACAAAAACCTGAAAAGGCATAAGTGCTTTTCATTTAAAACTTGGGTTTTGCTGTACTAATTGTTCCCATTATGTTAACATCATAATTGCGGCTTTTTTTTTTTTTTTAAACATCTTGCTGCTCCTACTAAAATGGAGAGCAACACCTAGAAAGCTCGAGCATGCCATGAGAAGTTTTCAAGGCAGAGAACAGGAGGTACAGCTCATTTGTGCACAGGTTTTTGCTAGAGAACTATGGAATAATGCAACTCATTAATTCTTCATTAAGTTTAGGAAGCCAACCTTTTAAATCATAATTAGACTATACTCCCCCCCCCAACCAGTCTGTCAAGAATGTCTTCTGTACAGACATTAGAATGAATTTTTCTGCAATATAATTGCTAATGGATTAATAATTGGATAGTTTGCTTAATAGGAGAGTGCTTATTATTAATAGAATAACTAACAGTACAAGATATGGGGAAAAAGTATAGTTAATGATCCCTTGCTTTTTTAGAACTGATATACAGGAGAAGGTACATTGCACAATTCCGATGACAGCATGTCTTTTTTGTCCTTTTTCCACTCTTTCTCTTGCTTTACTGTGCTAGTACTTGCATGCTTTATAATTGGACAGTAATACCATTTGCGCCTAGCGTGAGCTATTCAGAGTCTTGAAATGCTGTTAACAACTGTTAAAGTAAGAATCATCCTCTTCATTTCACAGAAAGCTGGAGAAGCTGGTACAGAGAGGGCATGTTTCATGCAAGGCTGAAGAGGAGGATGATGTCAGAAATTAGCCAGCAATGCTGTTCCTTAGTTGTTTCTTCCAGACCATGCTCTCACGCTTCTTTATGCTATATAATGGTGTACCAGTATTTAGATGTATTGAATATTGAAGTTCTCATTCAGTATTATCACACCTGAGGCAAGTTTCCCAGTGGCATTTCTGGTAAATCAACTGTATCTCAGCCAGCAATGTTTGCTGGGGTTTAGTTGAAGAGATCATCTCCCAGCATATCTTACAAAGAACTACTACGGTAGGCAGTTCTTGATCCTTGAACACTCCACGGAGCAAACCAAAAAGCAACAACAACAACAACAACAGAAATATCCAATGGCACCACCCGAGAAGGACCAGATGTGACCTGTATTTGGGATGGTACCAGCAGAAGTTCTCTGCACAGAAATAACAGCTGATAGCTCAGTGAACAGAGAAATACTCTCCACACAGACGTCTTGAAGCTGTCCCATTTAGGTCAATAGGAGCTTCCCGATAACTTCAAAAGGTCTCCCACTCCCAGAATTCAACCCCAGCGCAGAAGGTATATACAGTGAAAATGAAGAGTATGAATGATGTCTTAAGTAAACTGGGGCATATCTAAATAGACAGAAATGTTCTCCATGGCATCATCTTTCCAACTCTGGTGCTAGTAAAACAGCTTCAGATGACTTGTAAACTGTGTAAATAATGAGTGACCTACCATTATGGAAGGTTAAATGAATTAGCTTTACTGCAGTTCACATTACAAGACCATTGATACAGGAGGTTTGATTTTTGCCTATTCTAAGGTTGATTTACACCGTTCTGGCAGTGTAAAGGGGAATTAAGTGAACATAAATGTGATCTATGCCCACTTTAAGAATCCTTTCCTGCTCCTATGTGGAATAAAGGGAGCTTACCGTAAATAAGGCTGAGAAAAATGACATTCAGTTTGCTATTTTGGCAAGACAATCGGTTAAATAATTCTCAGGGTAAGAGATCTGAAGCAGAATAATTTTAGCACATGACCTGCAAAAGGAGAAAGAATACACACAAGTGGCTTGGACAATAAACACAGCTCTCTCCCTTTAATCCAGGGGACTAAAACTGGTCTTCTGATGCCTTTCCTGGTTAATGATATGAAAACTGAGAAGTGCAAGAAATGTCACCATTAGAAATGACCCTTTGCCAGTGTCAAACTCAACCTCTTGATCACAAACAACACTAGTATATTGACAAGAAACAAAGTTCAGTATGTTTGAAGTTAAACGTCATTAACCACTACTAATAAACTTGTTCTAACTGTTCTGAAAAGGTTTTAATGAAACCATGCTTCAAAGTCAGTATTCAAGTTATCCTCTCTTAAGCATTCTACATCACAATGTGCATTGAGTTATTAAGGAGTCCAGCTCAAGATAAAACCTCTCAGATTCACTTGTTCATTAAGGATATGGACTCAAGAGCTTTTTGCACTTCAAAGTCCCAAGGAATTCTCTCTGGAGCACAGAACAATTTAAGTTCTTTCTTCTACCTCTTGTCACTAATGACCTCCAAAAATCTCAAAGCAATCTGAGGAAATATCAGATGTAAACAGATTTAAAAGGGCAAGTATGGAGGAGGAAACATTCATATTCTTGGTGGCTTCTCCCCTTTATTTTGGGCCCAACATCCTGCCAGTTAACAAAACGAAGCAGAAGGCAATCTGTCCGAACAAACCGCAACAAATTCAGATGCCACTGCTACTTTTGTGTACGCAGTGAACTGCTAAATGGCAGGGAACTGCAAATGGCATGTCTCCTTTCTGACAGAGGTAAGCTGGTTTGTTTATTCGGTGGATTCTTGAAAGAATTAGGAACGTAACAATTGAGACAATAAATGGTGTTTTGCATTTATGGCAGGGGATGAGGATTCAAGAGGTCTGGACTCCATTGTAAGATGATTCTGCGTGACCTAAGACAAGTCACCTCACCTCTTTGTCTCCTAGTGCCATACCCGTTATACAGGGAAAATACTTATTCACTACTCAGCCTTTGACTCCAAGCTCTACCTTCCTCCCTTCTCTTCTTTGACCATAGTGAATGAGAAAATATTAAGAACAACATTTGGGAGTCAAGATTTACAAATGCAGAAAAGTTCTTCTCTAGGATTTACAAAAGCTACTAAACAGGAATTATCTAGCTCCTATTTGTGAAAAGTACAAAACTATCTAGAAAGCTAAGCTACTTTTTTTAACCTTATTTTTTCCTTCAGAGTGGAGATGTGAGTTCCTGCCTTTTCTCAGCTCACACCTGCATCTTTCATTGCCTACTTGGTAAATTTTCCATGGACCTCCATGAATTTTGAGATGTGGTACCCCAGCACTTGTTAGGAACCATCCTGCTATTTCCCTTCAAATTCTCTTCTGAAACTCCTTTTTTGGTTGCAACAGCAACAAAAACCCTGACAAGAGTTAAGCCACATATATTGAGACCACTGTCCATCACAGTGACCAATACTGTTCCACAGTTTCTTTCAACTCCATTTATCTATATTATACTTTTTCCTTCCGTTTTATATTCAGATTATTAATTTTTTGAAAAAGAATACTCTTCTGATTTGTGCCTAGCACACTGAGGGCAAGCAATGCTTAAGATAACCACACGGTTGCCTAAACACCTTTGCAAACGTTGTCCCAAATCTCTTGTCACTTGCTGACTAGCGTCAGTCTATGTAACAAGGGTTATGATCATTATTTCGCCTCCATCTGCATGCAGCGTTACAGAGAAGATTGATGTTTCTTCTATTAAGCTCAGCAACATAATTATGAATGCCTTGCCAATAATAAACACTGTACACAGTGAAAGAGAATCCAAATACCCTGCATTCTGCAAGAACTCCGAGCAAAGAACTGCTAGTGAATCGTTTGTGTCTTCTGTGTACAGAAGGCTTTTAAGACAGAGCACATACTTCTTTCAAGAAACAATTCCTGACTCCCTGGGGATAAATACATAGAAAAGCGAGAAACCGTAACAGCCAGATTCCTAACTGATGTAAATTAGCAGAACACAACAAATTCCAAGACACTTTTAAACTAGCGAAGACCCAGTATATCAAACGTACTTAGCGGTAGCTGTCACGCCTTCCTAACCATCACCAAGGCAGAAGTTGTGGTTCTTTTGATGGAGGAATACAGTAGGACAATCACAGAGCTTGGGGCTGCAATACCAGCTTGTTTCCAGCAAGGCAACTTTTTTGATTCCCAGCTGTACTGCTCATTCATCTCCAAGATGCAAAGAAGGCAAGAGAGAGCGGGCCACCTACTTAGAAAACGATAGTAATCCCCTGAAGATGATAAAAAGCAGCTTGCCTGTCACTGGTCTCCTTTTGTGTTTGACTTTGAGGTACATTATCTTTGTAGAAAATAAAATGTGCGTAATGAATGAGGCAAAGACAGAGCCCATAAACAAAAAAAAAAGAAGCAAATCTCAAAGACTGACAAACTTAACTAAGGTATAAGAAAAATTTGAGTGCCTTCCAGTTTTGTAAGCACCATGGGGTTCAGTACTCTTTCCAGTGCAGTCACTCACACGCCTCCACCAAAGCGCAGTAGAGACAGACACCGTGCAAAGTGACAGAAGCAGCAACAGATTACACTTGTCCTAGAATGCTCTTAAATTTCTTCCTTCTCGCCGTCAGCTTGTTTCCTTCCCAGGCACGTGTCCCAGTTGCAAGGAACTACAGTCTCGATTAAGTAAACTGGTTTAATTAATTCCCAAAATTTTAATTCCTTACATTTTTTCCCTAAAACGTACCAGGAGACAGATATGCATCTACAGATACGAGGCAAGCTCTTCCCTTGACATCTGAAATAACAGCGTATTGACATTCTACTCTGTCCTCCAGAAAGAATAAGGCTCTACTATGTACAGCCTTTTGGAGGAATTCACCCTGTAGGCCAGATGATCTTCTGCTACAGAGAGAAAATAGGAACACTCTGGGATTGCAGGAGACCAGAGCTTTTCAGGACTCCAAGAGGATTTCTTACTGGAACTTATCCGCGATGGACTCTTGAGCTGGATTTCAGTTTCCTCAGAGGGAATTTTTAAACCAAACACAATGTAGGCCATACATACAACAGGATGTTTTTTAAGCTCTTGTTCATCATGCTTAAGTTCCGAGTGACACTGCTCATTTCCGTATACTACTCATATGCTTAAAATTAAGCTTATGTTTACAGGCTCTGTATTAATGCAAAAAGCTGTCTTTGCCTTTTAAAAGGACCTAAGCACACAGTAAATTAGTCTCTGTTGTATTAAAGGCTACGCTCTTGAAGGGTACACCCTATAACGGGGTGCTTCTGGGTGGGTGGGGAACAGCACCATAAATTAAATAGTATTCAACAGGAGCCAGCTTTCTTTCCTGTTTGTACCGTACCTAATAGGAGGGATTCACGGCCCCTTACAGAGGATTGTAGGTGTCACTGACAAAAATAACGTAACACCAGAGATCAGCTCATTAAGCCAGCCCTCCTGCTCTCATCAGCTTCAGAATGTCAACACTGCATATCCTGGACATCTCCGTCAAACATTGAGTTTAGTTAAGAACATCTCGGGCAACAACTCTGACACCAAGTCCCAGCACAACACTTACAACAGAATTATCGCAGGTGATGCTATTATACTATATAGATACATCTATATTCTATAGCATATATATTCATCTACCATACTAGGTTCATTCAATTAGATTATACATATAATGAAGTCCTCATCAGGCAGGCAGAAATGATTTTTTACACTAGAATCAGAAGAAGGATAAAGTACATTTCCCATAATATTATGGAATCAATTCTTAAGAGCGAGATCTATTAAAATACGAGTAGTAGTTAAAAGGACACAGTGGAGATTCTATGAAGATGTAGCGGTCTCTCTCACTTTCATCTTTTCAGAAGAAAAAACACATGAATGAGGATGAATGGATGGGTATAAGGCGGCTCCGGAAGGCAGAAATGAATAACCTTGAAATTAAAAGCACAAGAAAGTAAAAAACTCTTTCTGTTGCACTGATTTTGAGTGACCATGAGATAGTGAAGTAGTCTTATGTTATGCAAGAGACAGTCAAATATAAGTCTATGAAAAACCAGAAGAGTCAGGGTGCACACAGCTGTTTTCCTTCAGTCAGAGTGGTTCATTTTTTGAGGATATGCAGTCATGGTAGAATAGCATGTGTTGCATTCAGTACATTTTCCACATTATTTTCAGCTACATGCTTATATTACCTCTCACATTTAGACAATGTGCAATGCAACCAGACATCGACTCTACAAAACTGGAATCAAAAACAGAGCTAAATATTGCTGAGAGGGCAAGCATAAAATGCAAAAGCTTGCTTGCAGCCAAAATCTCATCAGCAGGGGTATCAACGTCAGGGCAAAATTTCAGAAAACTGCAGGTGAAGCGACGTTATTACTTTCCAAACGAGTGTCCGTATAACACTGTGAAGTCAGAACAAGTATACCCCTCCATTCTGACTCTGTGCAGTCCTATGTTCCTGTTCCTATCATCCAGCCATATGCAAGGAATAGATAATTTTCTTTTATAAAGTCTTGCTTGCTTTTTACACCAGTTTGACCCCAGAGCATTTAGTTCCTCAATCCTCTGGCATCAATCTATATTTATACTACTTTGAGTGAACAGAAAAATCCAACTCATATATATGCATGTATATATATATATATATATGCGCGCACACACAGACATTACTGTATGTATGTACACATACAAACAGAGCTACGTTCATGAATTCCAGGGGAAAATACTCAGTGACATTTTTATAACTGTTCCACAATCTCAGTATATTAACTGAATAAAGAGGACTCTACCCTGTTTCTGTAAATCAAATTTGGATTAAAATCCTATTAATAACAACAACATCAATAGCAACATCCCCATCAAGAACAACAAAGAGTTAATTTCAAGTACAGACAACATCAGTCTGTCTCAGCATTCTATGACACTATCTCTGCTGAGATATAGTCTCACTTCAGACTATACATACAGCTTATTAGGACAGATCCTCAGGTAGCGCAAATAGTCACAGTTCACATCAACTTGAAGTCAAATGGCACAGGTTCACTGAAACAAGTTTATGCCTACTGAGGATTTGGCCTACACAGTAATCCAGCTACCCTTCTCTTATTTCCAGGGCACTTCTGCCATCACTGTTTATAAATAAATATAGCAATTAAGATTCCGTTTGTATTGCCTTCAGCAACCTCTGGTCTTCACCTTTCCACTCTTTCGCAGCTTGAAATATAGCTGCTATTATTTAAGAAATATCACATTATTCACTGGGCAAAATCTTGCATCTTATGCAAATTCCCACGTGACAAGTTAGCATGCTTTACTGACTGCGATTAATTTTATATTTAGCAGTGTATTATTTTACATTTAACAATTGGAAGCAAAAACTGCCAAAAAGGACCAGAAAAGTCAGAATCAGACAATCATCCCCTCAATATCTTTCTCCCCTGAATAGCAAACAGTAAATCATTTAAGGTAAGTAGTAGTTTTAAGCCATAAAACAGCAAGTAAGGCAATTTGTGCTGAAAATTGATTTCTGTTGAGAACTATACCTCCACACAACTTAATTTCTAACTGACATGGATTGCCAACAGGGCTTCCAATATAAAAAACAGATGACAGTAACTAATTTAGCTGCATACTGGTAGTCTTTCAACATAAATTGAACACCTCCCCATCCCCACACCCAAACGCATAGCTGCTAAGATGCAGAACTATTTGTGCAACACTGAAGACATCTCAGGAGTTCAGCTATAGTATACTTTAATCTTTCTTTCTCATTTGTTATAACATTTGTTACAGCAGGGTACGCTCAGGCATTAGGAAGGCAAGTTTTAGTGTTTTCCAAAAATCAGAGCAGACCTGAACAAAGAACACTTGTACTGTGATAAGGCCAAATAATATCTTTGTCTGATTCCAAGATACACTAGAAATAAAAGCTCTACATTCATGCAATATATTAGCGATAGAAAGGAGCCCCAGAGAAGGTCTTATTTCTGCAGTGTAAGTTACCAAGTTGCCAAGGAAGATTTACCACAAACTATTTTTATGATCCTTGTTATTGGTAACTGATAAAATTTAAGCTGTCACATAGGAAGTGTGGATTACCATAACTGCTATTCTATAGAAGTTTTAATAATGAAATCAAAACTGTCTGCCAGCCAAAATAAAATCACAGTGAAAGTCAGATAGTGTTCTAACCAATTTCTGAACTTCAGAATAGATACAAGACATTATGATACATCTGAGCTTCTCATCACTAAGAATTGGGTTAGTGGTGGGTTCTTTTTGTTTCCTTAGTGAAGTAGCCTGTACAGCATTACCAGAAATGAGGACTGAATTGATACATTCCTGTTTTACATCCAAAGGGAAAGAATAAAAGTAACAAAATGATACTTGGATCCTCTGAAGAGTATTTATGCAATTAAAAATTGATTACCTGGCCCAAATACTTTTCTTGATGAGAATTACACTCCTCTTTTTTTTTTTTTTTTTTTTTTTTTTTGCAAAAAACAATACTATGTGGATTATTCCCAACAACCTGGGAGGATACTGCAGGAACTGAAGATTTCTCCTAAATTTTCTCAGAGCATAAGAGAATTGTATCATCAATTTCAAAAGGGACATGATATCCCAAAAGTGTTCTGTTTATAACAAACAGCGTACCTAACAAACTTCCCGATGTTGAAACCATAACAATGAGGGACTTCTCTTCTTGTTTTTCATAAATTGTAATTTGGACGCAAAGGTCTGTTAAACCAACTACATAAAATAGATGTACAGAACACAGGCACAGTAATCCTGGCAAGATTTGTCTTCACTATGTTAATCTGCTCAACCAGTGATAGAGTCATCAATCTGTCAGTGTTCTTCTTATAAACAAACTAACTTAAGTCTTTACCTAGGTTTAACTATATTTCTGCTGGCCTTTAAGGGAGGGATCCAATTAGCACAGACCTTCAGGTCAGGTCTTGGAAACTGTGCTGTCTACCGAGTTTGAAAGAAGGCCGCTGAACACACTTACAGCTTTGACAAGACCTGCAACCAGCTTTGACTGAAAGGCACATGTAATGGTAATCATTAGACAGATCCAAAGGGCGATGGTTAGTAAATTTCTTTTTCCAAGAAATTTTAGAGTGTAATATATTAGCCAAAAGCTTATGCAGAATGCTGACTGCTGTGATTCCAGGAGTAAAGACCGCTCGAAAAGACCAGTGTTTGGCAGATACGGTGTTAATTCTCTCCTCCTCCTACTATGAAAGGATCAGGTAACATATTAAGAAAAAAGAACACCCTTTTCACTCCCACTGTTCGGCTAGTCTTTTTGCTGATGTGAGTACCTTACATCTGTGTTAGGTTACATACTCTATACTATACTATTATGTACTCTATAAGGTTTACAATGCAATCACTGAATATAATTAAAACTATATTCTCCTCCAACTGATTTTTTTAAGCTAGGTCATCATGTTGATTTAAATAGCTGAAATTATGCCTGTGAAATGAAAGTAACAACTGCAAGTTAGTAACATATAAGCAGAGACAATTTACTGCCTCATTATCATTTCACTTTGAGTTTTTTATTCCCAGTCACAAAGAGTATTTCTAAAGTTATGAGAAGACTTTTTCTTCCTCCTCTTCCCTTCCCCCCACCCTTTTATTCTGTGAAGATTAAAAAGAATAAGAGTCATAAAACCTGAAGGATGCAGGATTCACAGTTAAATGCCTCTAATTCCCATTCAGCCTGCAGAACGTACATCAAATGGTCTCTTTTTCTTCGACTGACAACATTCTCAAGTAGGTCGCCACTTTTTAAAACATGAACCCATCAGCAGGCCCAGAAGACACTTTAGCTATCTCCACACGGCGCTGTGCAATGCCAGAGGAAAATACTGAAGCAAGTGCACAGGTTCACCAGTGGTAGCAGAGCGGTCATGACCCACATTTACATGCTCTGCTTCTGAAGGGAGTTACAAAGCACCCTTACTATGACCATACTGCTGCTTGCCCCTACGCTAACAAGGACGTTTCTGCCTTGCACTGCGCACATGATAAAAACTCACTTTACATCACAAGAATAGCAGCAGATGAAATAGAAAACAAGTCCAGCCTTCAAGACTAAACTCCTGGACTTTGTACCACGGAATCATGCATTGGACTGGGGCATGTCACATGCAAGTACTCAACCTTCTTCACATTTAGTTCACTTTACACTGCCCACTCATGTAGGGACAAGTCTTTACATAAACATAAATAATTTTAATCGCTTTCAGGGTCCTTTCTCCTTAGCACTGGGGGGGGAGGGGGGACAAATGAGAACCAAGCCATATATGTATAATGTGATTCTACATCCTAAATGAAAATGATTAAGCACAAGTGAAGAGATTAGATGAGGGTTGCTAAACCACCAGGCTCGTTACTACCCTGAAACTCCACGTTTCCATCAGCCATCCAGGTAAGAATTAGTATGAGAATTCAGTGTGACTGAATAGACTGTACATTGTAAGGGAGGAGAAATATTAAAATCCACAATTATCTTTGTGCTCCTTCATTTTGAGTTATTTTATATACATACACAAACATAGACTAAATTTTCCCATAAAACTTAAAATTGTGAAAAATTAGTCTTATGAAGAAGATTTTTGCAAGCCAAATCTACAGTTGTACTTTCTGAGAGCTATTAATATTTTTTCTTAAACAGAAGAACATTAAACAGCGTTTGTTGACTCACACTCTGTGTTCTTCATTTGCAGCCACTGACACAAAGTAGGTGCCCTGATTGAGCTATGAGATGGATATGATGAAATGATGAGCTGCAAACAAACACCAGCTCACAAGCTCAGCCACACAAATAAGACTACTAACGACCAGAAAAAAGTGGTAAGAACATGTCTCTCCAGGACAGAACACCAGTCAATAGCTATTTCCATTGAATGACCAAAGTCCTTGCATAACAAGGCTATTCCCACACATTTTTGAGATGGAAACACAGGTGGTTAAGTCACAAGAACATAAACTGAGAGTTTTCCTGTTCCTCAATTCACAGGGAGCTTTCCAAAAAAACAAAAAGCCACAGAATCTTTCTGGGCTGCAGCCAACCAACCTCTGAAGTGATTCTCAGAATATTTCCATCCCCCTCAGAAATCTTATGGGGATATTTTATTTATACCAAGGATATATCCAGACATCACTGTGACTGAGACCAAAGAAAATACACATTAAATAAAAATTCAGCTTCACTCACAGCCATAGATACCTCTTCAAAGCAGAAAATTTCAGTCTGTCATAACTGGCTCAAAGCTGGACTGCAATTCCACAGCCATTAGGACCCATTTAAGCCTGGGTTACTACAGGTCCACCTTCTTCTGACCCCTGGGCCTGATTTTCCCACCCTCTCAACGCTTCTGTGATAGCACAGCAAGCCAATTGGGGAAGCTGAAGGGTAACCTGACAATAAACCCAAATG
Organism: Struthio camelus; assembly: GCF_040807025.1. Lineage (NCBI taxonomy): Eukaryota > Metazoa > Chordata > Aves > Struthioniformes > Struthionidae > Struthio > Struthio camelus. The sequence continues at coordinate 3,408,218 of NC_090968.1, read as the reverse complement.
TCTCCCCCCCGCAAAGGATTACTTTTCAGCCGGATAGTCATCTCCTGCAGTGACCATGACACTCAAGACTATTGGCTTAAACTGCAATAGAACAGCACAAGTGAGGCAAGAGCCTTCCTTCATGTACCACTCGTCATCTGGAATAGCTTTTTAACACCCATTCATACGTATTGAGCCATTTCACCATGCTTTTGCTGTTTCTCTGTACATGCTGAAATAGTGATTTAATTATTTCCTCTTTGACAAGAAAGCTTTCTTATCAAAGTTTTGCCAACAATATATTTTGCACTGTTTTCCATAGCATTGTTGCACCCTTGATTATTTTTTATTCAACGTAATACATACCAGTTTGCATCAAATATCTTGAGCCTCGGTCCTATATGAACTGTAGGTGTGATGATTTTGTCTTAAAATTATGTGATATTCTACAAGAGGCTCACTGGTTTTCCTTTCTGAACATTACAGAATAGCAGTCTGCAAAGCCTTAGCTTTGCTTTGCTGCTTGCAGTATGCAGTATCTTCTGTTTCACTGCTGCACAAACAAGATACATGAAATGCTTCATCTGAAGCCACCATAGTAAGCAGTGAGCTGAACGTGGCTCCAAAAGGAAGAATTAGAAACATGCTGTTCAAATACAGAAGGTTTACAATTACAACATCTGTGGGAAGGCTCAGGTGCCAAAAACATCAGAAGCAATAAATAATTGGTGACCCTGAAGCATTATCACCCTGGTTCCAACCTAACATAGGACAGATGTTGGCCATCACTGGCTCTATAAGGAGCACCACAAAAGTCCCTTTTCTGTCAGAGGCTCATCAAGTGATTCGGAATATACGATACTTCCTTTCATAATTCCTTTAAATAATAACAGTCAAAACCACAGCTGCTTCCTTCACTTCTTAAAAACGTCTGAATTCCTTCCTTGCTAGACTTCTCTGCTTCTCCTGTCAGTACCATCTGCCCTGGCAAATTTCAAGCAATTTATACATGAATTGGGGGTAAACAACCATCCATTGACAGTCTTACAAAACTGACCAAAATTGTTTTTAAAATACTTATTTCTGCTTTCTGCCAAAATCACATCTTTTTCTTTTTCCAAATATTTTATCTCAACATTATACCATCCTCATAAAGAGCAGTTTACTATGTCAAAAAATATTCTGATGAAAATTTAACTAGCTCTAGCTATTAGTGCTCTATGGTAAGTGCACTTTGTCCAACAATAAATTTCATCCACAAAGATTTTAACATTTAAAGGCATAAAGAAAATACAATGCAGAAGGCAATGACACAAATAAATAAAGGTCATCATCAGACAGGTCCCTGCAGGATGTGCACGTGGCCTAATGCACTGAGAGCCCATGCTATATTTGTTTCTCCATTTTTAATTCTGTCATTCACTACCTAACAGTTACTAACTTAAATGTGTGGGTTTTTTTTTTTTTTTTTTAAGCATTCAGTCACTGACCTACTTGCACCTACTGATTAGTGGAAACAATTTCTGAGCACCACTGCTTGAAAATTTCTAGTGGAATATCTTTCCACCAGAAAGAAAGCTGATTTGTTATAAGAAATTTTCAAATAAATGCTTTGATTTTTTTCAAAATTATCTTGGAGAAACATATCACGGTACGCTGCTCTGTTTCCACTTCATTATTTTCAGTCTTACATGGTAAATATGTGCCACAGTTAAAATGCCAACATCAAATTGTTTTGCTCGCAGCAAAACAAAGCAAATATATAACCACATGAAGAATTCCCAAAATTTCTCGACTTTTCAACTGACTTCAGATTACTGAAAATATCTGTTTTCTGCCGTCTTCAAAAATTTTTGAATAACTCATTCCAATACAAAATATTTTTGGAAGAAACCTAAATCCTCTTTTTTCAACACACAAAGCCTTGCTTCTGAAGAGCTAACAAGGTACAGGGTTTCACTACTTTTCTTCTGAAGAGGCTAGAGACAGGATACCGACCTCAAAGGCTCTCACTTATTCTGACAACTGTGTTCCCCACACTGAGGATGCTAATGACAGCACAGAAATTTATTTTCTTCCTTCGTTCCCTGCTTCACACACAGTTAGAAAGAGCAAAAACAATGGCTACACAGTACCGTTGCCTTTTCACAGCAAAATTCCCCATTGACTTTAATGCAGGGATTTTCTGAGGAATTCATGGTATTTTTAAACAATTAGAGATTCCAGCTCATTTTCAGGGACAGAAGCAGCTAGTGATAGATGAACTAGTTGACAAAACATCAGAACTAGAAATCTTCATCACTGCTAAATCCAAGTTAGAATAAAACATTACTGAGGACTCTGAAAAGCTGCTATTCTCCTTCCCGCCTTAGATTTTTGGGTAGGGTTTTTTTGTTTTGTTTTGTTTAAGTTTAGGTATTTTGATTTGCTATCCTTTCCCTTGCCAATTTAAACAGTAAAGTTTCTCTTGCGTATCAGATCCCCCCAGAAGAATGTTTCCTCTTTCCCCCCCAAAAAAATCAGCTCCAGAAGTAATGTTAAAACTACCGCAATGGACCTACTGAGTTTTCCTCCTAATATGGGTAATTAAATTTCCCTTCACATCCCTAGGTGTTGATCCACTATTACCTTCACTTCACTGCCTCTCAGTATGCATCTTTGCCTACATCTGTGCCTGGGGAAAACAGAGAAACCAGAGTGGTTGCTGCTGCAGGCCTATAGGCAGGACATAAGCGGCACTGAGAATCCCACGAGCGTTTCCTTCTCTGCAAGCGTTCCAGAGTCTCCTGGAGACTGCTGGGGGAAACGATGACAGGCTTCAAAGGGGAACAGGGCTGTCTTGCGCTAGGCATTATACCAATACATGGCATAAGAAACATCCCCTTTCCTAGAATTTCTCACCTACGCAGTAAAGACAAATAGTAGTAGAAGCAAGGCTTTACAGAGATACAAAGATATGAGGCATCTGGGTAAGTTTCGCCCAAATAATTCACTCACACTATAATCGGTACTCACAATATTCTCATACCAAAATACAGGAATTTAGGAACTAATACACAGAATCAAACCTGGGATCACATACTATTGTCTCATAGTGTAAATCTTCCAGCCTGAAGTTTAGTATCTTACAGATTTAAAAAAAAAAAAAACAAAAAAATTAGTCAAACTAAACATACGTTTCTATCCTTGCCATATGACCAGAAAGATACTCCTTACTCCAGGAGTTTATAACCTAATCATAAAGGTAACAGGCAAGAGACAGATTAAGGCAATACAAAGAAACAATAAGACAATACTGACCATCATGAACGTGGCTTCAACACACCTACGGGGGACAGTTACTTTTAGGTAACAAGGCAAATGAAGTATTTTTAAGTATACTAGGTCTAGATATTTATTGCTAAACAAAACGAGGTTTTCTTCATCATCAGCAACCCAGAGAAACTGTTCCTTAAGTCAAACTTCCATAGACCCAAAAACAAAGAGATAACTCAAAAAAAAAAAAAACTATGAAAAATGGCAGAAAATTTTCTATTTTGTAATATTTGGAACCTAAACTATAGACAGCTTCAGAGATGAGAAAAGTATATATAACAATGGCAGTTTGTTTAAAGCATTAGGAAGATAGATGCAGTAGCTAGGTGGGGAAAGCTTTGCTTGCTGAATTTAAGATTTTTTTTTTTTTTTTTGAAGAGCTAACTATGCACAAATAAAGTCTGGATGCTGCCAGTCACATCTAGTACTTACTCATCTATCAGCAACATAGCAGAGAAAGCACATTCAGATACTACAACTCTGTGGCCCCCTTGAAACGCAAATCAGGGAATTGCCTCTGTTCCAGCTGTCTGGCCATTTAATAGAACTTTACCTGATCCTCACAGACAATGACTATTCTGTATGCCGCCAACATAATCATCACCACATCTAAATAGGGAATATTAGTATTGAATCAAGTGTCCTGAAAGCTATTTCCCCCAAGAATACCACTTTCAGCTTTGCATGTTTCATGCTAGTGCCTTGTGCAGTATTTAAAAGAAAATGTTTGCTTCAGTAAGGAAATCCTGCTATTCTTTGGTTTCCTATTAAAAGTAAAATTTAACAGAATCTGCTTAGCTCAAAGACATTTAATCACAGAAAGAAACAAAGAAACACTATGTTCATTTTAGAGCTCTATAAGACGCTTTAAATTTGATTTAGGTGCCAGAAAATGCAAGCGTTTCCATGGACATTTTACAAAAGACAACCCGGATAATCAGTAACTTGGAGAAGGAACAATAAGAACTTCTGTAAACTTTTTTTCTGATGTTAATGAAGCTTGATCGCTCAAAATACAACGTGCGTGAAAACTTGATAACATTAGCTCACTTCTTCCTCTCCACACCTATTTCTCTCTCCTATGCCAGCAAATACTTTCAAATTCTTTCTGTATTTTTTTTAGGAAAGATTTTCCTTTAATGGAATTCAGTAAGTTGGTTTGCCATGAACATATTCACATACAGATTTTCATGAACTTCCCTTCCTGCTTCATGCTTTGCAAATCTTCAAAAGTGGACTGCAGGTTTCTGTCTTTTTCGTTTAATACAGTAGGTTCTAGCCGAGTTTTCTTCAACCCACTCATATTTGGCAGATTATAGTCTTAGTCTTATTGAAGCCTGTAGAACCTGGCACTTTCAACAATGTCTTAAGGAATGCAAAATCCAACTTCAGTTTGCAGAACCCAAGAACCTATAATTGAGTGCTACTACATTCCTCCTACAGTCAGTATTAATTTAGTGTGAATAACTGCATCTTTGTGACAGCTCTGAAGAGCATATAATTTGGTCAGTAATACAAAATAAAAATAACAACCTTAAGCAAGCAAAGCCTGAAAGAATTTAATACAGAATAAAATCAAACATCTGTTTCAAATCTTCCCCATGTTTCAGCTAAATTTAGCCTTTCAATGCCAGTTCAAAAAAAGACGACTGCAATTTTATTTCCCATGGAAGCATTCCCACTCTTCTGATAAGCATTTGATGAAGGCTACTCAAATTTATGGAAATTTTTGATTGCTCCAAAAAACATTTAAGATACAAATCTTACCCCTCCAAAGTATTTCTCAAAGTTATCAAGTATCAAGTTATTTTTGTATTTCTGAATTTCTGCTGGGCCTGACCAAAACATACCACTGATCAGTAACAGAAAGTTCCCATTCTATTGATGCATATTGCAGTATTTCTAAGCAGAGACAATCCTAAAACCCGTTAAGAAATATATTCTAATGAATATTGCTACTCCTGAGAAGACTTCTTTCAGAGTTAGCGAATCACCTTGTAGAACCAAGATTAGCAGAAGACCTTTGTTACAGCAGTCGGTTCGCTAGACTGTAAAAAAAGTGGATAATGCTGATTTGTTAGTGGCAACAAACCTTGGAAAGAATCTTCATTAAAGATTCAAGTTTGCTTTATGAACCTTGATTCAAGTTTTGATTGTTATAGTAATTTTATGTACATCTTTGGCATGAGTAACATACCTGGAATTTGGATTGAAATTACAGTCATAAAACGCAAGTATTTACTCTTCTTTCACTGTAGTCACCACCTCATAAACAGGACTAGCTTGACCTGAAGTATATTTAATATTTAAAGGTTTAAAATTCAAAGGCAGGCTCTCATAATAGAAGGCATAGATCCAACTAATTCGCAAACTGTTTGACAACCACATCTGCATAAATTCAAACTTGGAAAACCAACAGTTAATATTTACATTATCTCATCAAATATTTTCTGCGTGCTTTTAATTTCACTCTTGGAAATGAGATTACTAGTGTTGCTTATTGGATAAAGTGCTAAACTGAGGGTTCTATTCCAACTGCTACTGTTACCCTGAGAGGTGAATTCTTGATATTTCACTTCTTCATTCCTGTACCTCCGTCTTCATCATCCTCTGCCAACATGCACAACTGGTCTCAATAAAGCTACATAGGAACCTCTGGAAATTTCTTATCTTAAATCTCCACCATGGAGCTCAAGTGACAGAAGCACTTCTCCAGGCTGCAAAATAATTCATCAGGTGGCCTGAGGGAAGGTCACTTTCCCTCCTTTTCCCACTGTTTTATATATTTAATATGCATATGTTATATATAAAATGCTATTAGCTTCCTTTGAAAGTTTTGAGATCTATGAATGAGGAGGAAGCGTTCTTACCTTTTATGGATTGTTTATTCAATTCAGGCAGACGACTCTGTGACCTTCTTGAGAAGAATAATTCAGGAAGAATAAACATGGGCATTTTCATGATTGGTATTCATCTTGAAAACAAACATCAGTGTGAACGGTTATAAATAAAAACAACAACATATCTATTGCATCTCACGAAGAGTTTAAGAAAAATCATCTTCAGTGATGGATGTTGTCTAAGCGAGAGCGATGCTACACAAGCTGTCATTTCTTTAATGAGTTAAACCCATGGACCCAACACTAATCTCACTAATACAGAAGTAAACTAAAGCTGACAGTATGTTGCTAGCCAAGGGAAACATACACATACGCTATTTGTTTCAGAAAGAGGCCCCTGAAGTATTAAAATAAGAATAAAAGATTATTTGCAGGCTATGCTGCTCGGTGCATTGCTATAACATGTCTGTTGCATTTCGTCAGTGTTCTGAACTGAACTGCACAGTCCGGGGAGCCTTGGTGAGCAGAGGGGATACGGAATGGGCAAACCCAGCCAATTTTCTTGCTGCCCATAGTCTAGCCATCGGTATGCTCCGTGAACAGTGATGAGCAGAGGCAGCAACCCGCTTATCTGGGTATGGAAAGTTTGGCATAGTTTCCCCTTCTGACGGCAGCTGCACACTGCCAGCTCTAGACATTTGACCTGGATAATAATGATTTGTGCAATGAGTCAAGGTCAACAGGAGTAGAGAAGAGATACTGCTACCTAACAGAGAGCAAAGGGGCAGGAAAACATATAGAAGTTCCAAAATTTTATATATGGCTCCTGACCTCCTGCAATCAAGTGCAGTGCAAAGATTCCTCAGTTATCAAAGACCCAAGATAACTACGCATTTGGGGGCAGGGGGGACTGGGAAGCAGCACAGAGCCATGCAGATTTCTAATCTAATCAGAAAAAATATTTGAATCTCTCCATCTCCCGCATGAACTGCTGCAGAATATCTGCCAGTTCTGTACAGGTTGGGTTTTCAAAGATTCAGTGAGAATAAGGCGGCTTGTCACTTCACAATCACATACAACACAGAGATAGCAAAAAAATAGCTCACGCTGAAGAAGGAGGAAAGCATGAAACACCTAAGGATAATCTGTCTTTGCAACATCCTGTCTCAAGCAAGCTCCTGCCAGAGAAAGCCTGAGAAAAACTTGTGCAGCAGGCCACCCTCCTTCCATCACACGTTCCTTCCTCTGAAGTTAGCTAATTCAACTGCTTTTGTATTTCACATTAGTCATCACATTTAACAGTTTTTATTTATAGTCACCTAACAAGGTAACTTTTCCAAAAGAAGTGGTAGAAACTTACTGCCTATTCTATTTCAGCTAGGCACTCAAAGACACGCCTAAGTTAACCTGGCAAACAAATTATGTAGATGACCTACAGGGTGTGTTGACATATTTACGAGTGTATTTTCTGTTTCATTAAGTGCATAAGATTAAGCAAAAGCAGTTTTCAACAAGAAAAACTCAATTATTCTAATGAATATCTGATGTACTGCTGCTAATTAACTGTGTCTTTTAGGTTTCAGGACAGTGACTTAATGTTGTATTTAATGTACAAAAATGGAGTAGAGCTGCACATCTGCAGTTCACATGCTGCTAAATTAGTTACATGTTAGTTGGATTAGAGTACTTAAAAGAAGTTACAAAACATTTAGTAAATGTGTTATGCAATGCCAAATTGACAGGTGACATTCTCCAAACCCTCTCAGCATAACAGCAAGATGGGAAGCCAGTTTCTTGTCCTAGTAAAGTTCTCGTGACTTTGGTTTATTTTGGAATAAGTAAGAGATCCTCACCTAACCCTCTAATTAGTGTTCCACTAGGACACTCATAAGGAGAATGAAGCAGGCACAGTGAGGTCCCAGATCTTTGCTTCTGGCCCTAAGTGTCCCTTCTAATAGTTTTACAGGAATGGGTAAGATCGATCTCTCCCTCCCTAATTCTCAAATTATCAAGCATCCCTAAAAATATTTCCACATAAACTCCCTGCAGTTTTGAAGAAAACACCCAGTAAACTGTATCCAGCATTTCACTCTAAGGGTAAAGAGTGTTCCTGGAAGTGTTAATTTCTTAAATATTACATTACTGCTTGTATTAGGGTAGTGTCCAAAACCTCCCAACTGGAAGATGTTTCATGTGCTGGAACCATCCAAACACGACTGCAGCCAACTGCTGCAGCAGAAACTCAGCATCTAAATGTAAGAACTAAAAGCTAAGGAAACGGGAAAGTGGTTTACCCATAATTATATGGCAGGATAGCTGCAAACTAGGAATAAAAGTGGAATATTCTTGATTTTTTCATCTATTAGACCTTAAGAGAGTACAACCAAAGCAAATGATTGAAAAAGAGGTAATACCTTTAGGGCACAGTAAATTAATGCAAGTTCATGAGATGTGAAATGTACAGCAAGAAATCCAATGGAGAATTAAGTGTGGTGCTATACTTACAGGAGCAGTCAAATATAATGCAAAGAAATTATACCATTTCTGTGAACAAGGCTTTTGAAGGATTTTGTCTGAGGAATAAAATGCAACCCATACTTACCTCAGGTAGCATTTTGTTCCCCTCCAGAGGTATGAATCTGTTAATGCCTTTATTCTACTGTAATTGAATCTTCAAAACTGTAGTGGTAAGGGCTTAGACATCTAGATTCAGAAGTCTCAGATTCCATTCTGGCAGAGAACTTTTTCGGGTCTGTTGACAATGAGATGAATGCATTCCGAGTATAGACTTGTCACAACTGGGGAATGAAAATCTATCAATTTTTGCCTTAACTGAAGAGAGGAAACGTAAAGACAACCATTTATATTCTACAGACAAATAGAATAGAGTTCAGTGTGTGGAACTAGGCTTAGTTTTAAGGGTATTTGTAAGGGTTTTAAGGGTTTGTAATGGTACTGAAATACCCAATACTTTAAAAAAAACAATCATTTTAAATGGCTGAAAGATAATGTGGCAGTAAATTACTATTTGTTGGGTCCTGATACCTCTAGAACCTATGCTACGTGATCAGCATCCAGAACTGGTAGAAAGCTGCCCACATTCAGCCTGCATGGAGACAGCCCAATGTCAAACTGAGCAGAGATATTGTGCACTTTCAAGACTAGCTTTTACCAGTGGGAACTAGTGGTACTGAACATATCTGAAAAAATTAGCTACAGTTTCCCTAAAGCTGCATAGATATTTCCTACGACAGACTCAGGAGCTGAACTCACTTCTTTTGAAGCTCTATCAACACAATGCCTTCCTGTAAGTCTTATTAAAAATATATTTCAAGATGTTATCATGCAGTAATTTTTAGACTAAAGGAACTTAAGCAATTATGATTCACATAGTGTGCACTTCTGTTTTGCCTCCATTCAAAAGATTTTTTTTTAAACTGGTAACCTGTTTCAAAGAAATTCACAAGGGAAAAAGATCACAGAAGCTCAGACAGCCTCTGCAAATACCTTTTCCCCATCCCATCTGACCAAAAATTGATTAAAGCTCTAACCTTGTAAGACATGAAAGACTCTACACATAAAAGACATTATGAATGTCACCAAATGGGAGACAGGGCTATGACTTTCTAGATACCACATACATCACTTCTCACTTCTATGATTTCTCCTGTTTATAATGAGGAGCAAACTCCAATAAGGCCTTTCCAAGGATAATTTTTTTTTTAATCACCTCTGTCTCATTTGCACTCTCCCATGTTCAAAAAGGAGGTAACTCATAAAACAATCTTCAACCAAGCTATATTGGCCTATGACTAAAAGAAAAAATAAAGTATAAAAGGCCAGTGGAAAAAGTCAATCACAAGAGATAGAGCCATTGGAAAGCAATCTTCTTTAGTTCTCACAGTCCTGGAACTACTTGTTACTTGCATAAAAGCAAATGACAAAATATGAGCCAACTTGTAAGAAATTAGGTGATTGTTTCTAAACGGGGAAAATTAAAAAAGTAGACAGTTTTGTACTTAAAAGAGAAAAAAAGGAAAAAACTTTGTTGTCTACCCTTTTACGGCCAAAGAATGGGCCTGACCTACAAATTAAACTGTTCTTCATATCAGTTGCATTTGAATAAGCCCTTTTATGCCTGCAGAATAGAAAGAAGCTAAATGTCAGCAACTCGCTCTCTTACATATCCTAACAGATGCTGAAATTCACATTCAAACACACAGGTTTCCTCCGCTTTCCCCAGTTCCTTTTGTTTTAAAGGTCATACTTGGTATTTTAAAAAAAGAAAAAAGAAAAAAAGAAAAGCATCTCTATTTCCCAAAGCTGAAAAATTTCTCACTAGCAACTAGATTTCACCTTCAAACACCCATGATTTATCTGGGATTGTCTCCTCCTCATTGCCTTTCAAATCATTACTGCATGCCCCGGCTTGGAGTAAAGCATCAAAGAATATATATTTTCAGTCATATTTCTGTATATATTAGAGGTTTAAAATTCTGTCACTGGCAAAGTTACCAGCTGACACACAACAAAGCTCTCAAACCATCTTCCTTCCTCTTGTTCATACAACAGTGAAGATCTTGGTAAATATCAATATAAGTCTGACTTTTGAAGCTGCATCTTCCATTGTAGAATATTTTTAGTGCATCTGGTGTGGAGCTTTCTCTCTTCTGCGACGAAGTTTCGACTCATACGCAATTTGACAGAGCCAAAGGACTTTGTTTAAAGCAAAGCTGAGCGTTCTCTTGGGACGCATCGGCCCGATTCTCCACTCACTCAGAATTACACAACTCAAACTGCTTGAAATTTTTTTTCCATACTTTCTTGATTTATTTTTCCAAAATAGTCTTCTCTCCACTAAAAAGTGGCTGCTTTTCTAGATGCATCATTATACACATGACACGGTCTCCACATTTCTATACGCAAGCTAGAAATTCCAGTGGGCTGTTAGAAAACGAACATGTTTATGCATTTGCAGGCACCTACTGAAAACTGGTACTATGATGAAAAGAAAATGCATTTCTCAGAGATTAAGTATGTAGATGTTAAAACAAACGCAGATTGGCTTGTACAAGTATTTCCTACAGAGACTGGAGTCTCAAGCTCCAGCTTACCAGCTCATACTTTTACCTGCAGAGGCCTCCAGTTCAGTATGCGAAGCAGAAGGGCAGACCTTTGCACAAAGAGTACATGCATGCACACGTACAGCAATACACAGCTACTTCTGAGGATTAAACCCAGCATTTTACCTAAAGGCATAAATACACATGAATTACACTAAAACAATGTATTTTTTACCTTATAACATACAGAAATTGGGGTTTTTTTGGTTGCTGCCAGCTACTAATGAGAATGCAGGCACAAAGGTATTTCATATGTCTGACATAATATGCTATACATTCTGAAAAATGGCTTTGTTGCATCAAAATCAAAACTGATATCAATTTTAAATTAGACAATATTCAATATGGGTAAAAAAATACTTCAGAATCATACATGTTTACAGAAGAGAGATTCTAGCTGTGTCCTGCGCTGTAGGGAAGGAGCGATCTAGGTGATCTTCATCAAATTAAAAAAAAAAAGTCAACTGAGCACTGAGAGGGAAGCAAGTATGTCCAAATAATGTGATCTGAAGACTAGGAATTGCTGCTCAAAGAGGCCTGAACAATCAGGGTCATCCTTGATGAGCACTGCTCATAAGCAGAAATATTTCATGTTCACCACTCTGACATTTAATAAAATGAAACACTATAATCTTTTCCATAATTTTAGTAACAGTGGTCAGAGCCAGGAGGCAGGCAGTGAATACTGGCAAAAAAAAACCATGAGCAAGTTCTGATATCTATCTAAAGGGTGTGCTCAAATTGCTATGCAACCCATTCAGTGAAGATGAAATATTCAAAGCATTGGAAGGGATGAGACATTAGTTTGGACACTTTATTTTAAGCTATCATTAAATAACAGTAAATCACAATGAGAAATCCGTAGAGAAGATTAATTCTTGTGTCAGTTATAAGCACTGCCAGAGACTTTAATCATCCCAATGTAAAATACGATTTTAAAATATGACATCTAATATTTACATGCATATAACACATGTACAGCCTGTTCTGGCAGTTTTGAGCAAATGCTTATGCTGAATTATTGAAATAGGATTTACCTAAGGAGTGTAGGAGAATTAGGCACCAGCTCCCAGGATCTTTTGAAAATCCCAGACTAAATAAATCATTTGCTGGAGGACTTTTCAAAATAGCTATTTTATTCTTTTTTCTTTATTACGATCTTTTATGATCTATTGTGAGTATTAGGAAACACAGGTATAAGTTAATATTACTGCATGTATCATCAACAGCGCTGAAAAAAATAAAACATTTTCTAAATAAGAACTGTAAGAGCAAAAGAGTTTTAACACTCCCCCTTCCCCATACGCTACAGTAATGAAAAAAGCGTAGCGTGGTCATTTCTCCATCCTTTCCCTTTCTGCATTCTAACAGGCTGGTTTTCAGGGTTCTTTGCTTTGAAGTTTTCGGGGCAGGGGGGGGCCTAACAGGTATGAAAAAATGACAATATAAACAATGGAAAGAATATACATGACAGCAACTAAAAAGGAGGAGGGCTTGAGCTACATTTCCAAGAAATAAAATCATGCGGTTTTCCAAGACGTGTGTTAGCAGCCTCGTGACAGAAGAGACTTAAAAATTAAGCCTCCAGCTGACTCTACAAGGTCAGCTCCCAGCAATGCACCAGAGCCCCACCAAGGGACACGCGTGGATCTACCTGCAGGAACTAGACAAGAGCCAAACAGATAAAGGGATGTATATTCTGTACAGACTCAATTGGCGTAAGGGAAAAGTGAGTGCAAATGAAAAAAGCACTTAGGCAACTAACTTAGAGATAATATCAATAGGAGTGCAGGTAATCGAACAGAATTCTTACGCCTAAAAACCCTGAAGCGGGAACTGAGCTTCCACCTCCTACAGTAGAGTTAGGATCCTCAAGACTACTGGTTATGTTCCACATACATTCTTGGTTTTTATCCTAAATCTGAACAGCGAAAATAACTGAAACTGCTAAAGGTTTTCTTCACAGTGAAAACAGTTTTCTGTTCACCAATGCGCAGCAATCTGAGCATACACTACAGTGGGATATAGCACTGCGTAGAGATTTGGCCTAGAGAGAGAGAGAAATACAAATACAAATCCTGAAATACAAATCCTTCAAAACATACATCACCGTTTCCAAGCCTGAATATTTATAACCTCCCTAACTGGAGAAATAGTTATTACCTCTACTTCAAATCATGCAAAACATTTGCAAATTCCATTATAATTCATTAGATTCCACTAAAGCAGCACAAACTTAAAATAATACACAGGAGTCAGTTTTCATGTTAGCACCTTTGTGCTGCCAACACGGTCTTTACAGCAGTACAATGCCGTCTGGGTATCTCTCAATGCAGATACTGTTCACCTCTTCTCAGGTATCACAGAGAACGACTTAATTCTTTCACAAGTTCTTAAATATATGAAAAATAATAATACTTCCCTTTCAGAAATAATTATTTAGATGTTCCTTCTAAAATACTGTTTTTTTCCTCACTTTTGCTACTGATAAATTTAGAATACAAATAAACTTGCAACAAACTAGAATTAACATTTTGCAATAACAGAAATAATCTACATTTCTAGGGAGCACAGAAATCTTCTGGTGAAGTTCAGCAGTTCTTGGGACCTACTGGCCATCTACAATAGCAACTCAAGACTGGCTGGAGAAGGACAATGGATTACAGCCCTGAAGAGAAACCTCACAGTGATACCTCAGAGAGTTAGCTTCCGCCCATTAGCCTTAAATCTTCATTTTAGTATGTATCTTAATTCACTGGAATCTATCAAGCCATCAAGACCATTCTGATGTCTACAGCAGAGATTTGCCCAGTTAAACTTCAAAATAGTAACATTTTGTAGCCTCAGATTTACTAGCTACAGCAATGAAATTTGTAGGGACACAGTAACACCTTATAGCCTGACTCCTCCCTCCTTCCCTTTAAACTACGTTCATACTTGCCCAGCACACAGAAAAGCTGCGTCTTAAGTCTTAACCTGGGAGGTAGCGAAACAGTCAGGCAACAGATCCACCAACTCCAGAGGGTTTCAGATCATATTCCATACGTCAAGTACAACATCTGGATTATTTCAAGAGTTCTCTGGTTCCCGTGGAAAGATATTTATTGCAAAAATATCACAGATACTGCATGTGTTCAGCTAAAGCCCACTGAAAAGACCCTAGGAAGAGAGATTTATCTTGAAGCCTCTTCCAATTTTCCTGTTCAAATAGTTCCACGTTACATAGATAGGAACTGGGTAGCTAAAGATACAATGCGTCAGCAGGTACCCACCTGCAGTTTAAGACCATCAACCTTTAATCCATATTCTCAGCTGGGCTGGAGAGGGATTTATACCACTCACAGGCCCTCACGCAACACGAAACGTTCCTAGACATCCAACAAAAGGTGATACCTTCCCATTCTGTGTCTCAGTTTGAACACTGGTAGAAAAGTCTCTTATAGTTACTTTGGGATTTAAAGCAAAAAAGTCACCTTTTTGGAGGAAAGAGGGGGCTGTTGGACCAAACCTCCATCAAACTGAAAAAAAACATTAAGGGATAAATACACGTTTTACCCTCTGCTGCCCTGACGGAATCTGCTGACCGCTGCTAAAGGAAACAAAGCAACCCACTAGAGACACTGGCCAATATTTAAAGAGATATTGACCAAAACCCAATCATAGCCTGCTTGAACTTTAGAAATTGAACATTTTTTTCCTCCAAAGAAACAAATTCAAGATTTTTTTGGTCAACTTTTCAACAGTACATGTCTGCTTGCTTTAGAAAATTTTAGTTTTTCATCAAATAATACATGGTTGGAAGGCAAAATATTTAGCTAAAAAAAATCCAAAGATTTTGACTCTGAAACATTGCCATAAAGCTACAAATGTTTAACTTTCTACAGGGTGCAAGTTCTCTTCAGTTTTTTTCCCTGTACGACGTTAACAGACCTGTCATGACAAATCACTTCCTATGACCTGCAGAAGTCTCACCAAAAAGCTCAACTCACAGGAGTACAGGAGCAAGAGGGAACAAACAACATCAGAGTACCCATGCAAGTTCAAATCAAAGGTCCCTTTAAGCCAGTGCTCTTTCCCAAAGTGGCCTGCAAGAGATGACTAGTGAGCATCAAATGAGTAGAGTAAGCACAAACTTGACACAGCTCCCCTGAAGCACTTCAGCGGAATTTTGGAATCTACGTTTATTTATTTTTTAAGGTAACTGGTCCTCCACCCCACCCCAAGAAACCTATTTTCCACTAAGCTCTGTAAACTGCCATTTGCAAGCATACAGTCTATATTTAAACACCTACCTAAGAGAACAAAATGGTCTGGTAAGTGCTGTTCCTTTATTGCATAGTTACCCATTTGGGAGGTAAAATAATTAGACACAAACAAGCAAGCAAAAACCCAAGAAAGTTTCTGTAATGAACTGAAAATCTGAATAGGTTTGCAGTATAAAATGAGGGTTTCTTGTTTGTTTTGTTTTTTAAACATGTGAACGGCATCACTTGCCCTCTTGGCAAGAAGTAGCACCTATCTAGCAGCACCTATCTAGCATGTAAAACTACACGATTCCCCAGTGGGAAAAGACAGCCAATTATCCAGAACAAATTGTGACTATAACAGTGAAGATCATTTTATTATTGCCTGGAGGGCTTTTGAAGCTCTCCCTATGAAATTGTCTCGTAAATAATTCAATGAAAGTGATTTACTTTGGTAGGGAATTTATAAGGGAAAGCCTTTCAAAAGAGTATTCCATCAAAACTTATTTAAATTAATTTAATCTTACATTCCAAACAAATTGACTTAGATTAAATTTTAATATCAATTAACAAAGGCTGGTTGTTCCTTTTGGTGTTAAACAGCTAAAAAGGAGTAACAACAGGATTTTGTTCGCTCTGTTCCTGTCCATAAATAGTGCAACATAGCATGAATAAGTAGAAGCCTATGATCACATAAGCTATGAAGAACTAGCTTCTTTAAAGCTCCACAGCCCATCTCACCCTCCAGCTGTGATGCATCTTAAATTGAACAACCCACAGCATGCTGTGCCGTCATTCTTTGCTGGAGCTATTAACTGTATTTGGAGCAACTACACAGTTCACAGCCATGCCATTCACAGAGCTAGCAAATACATTCCTGTGTATTTATGATAAATTCACCCCCATGACAAATGGGATAAAATTCTCACTTGAAACGTATTCATTTGCCAACTTCCTGAACAGGTCACATTCCTCCGCCCTCAATGCCTAAAACTCACAAAATTTAAAAAAATAAATAATAGGGTACAACCATCCAGGATGGACAAAGGAATACAGGAAAATTAGCGTTGCCCCATCTACTTAAACTAACAGGAACAAAAAAAAGGGCAACTGTCTCCCAAAACTGATAATTTCTTACTACTTTTTGAAACGTAACAATGGAATTTATTCCTAAATCTACTGTATTTAGCAATGAGAGAATTTACTCTGGAAAAGATGATCTTAAAGTGGCATACAAACATAGTAGGGAGCCTAAAAAGACTTGGTTCCCCATATTAGTCCCAAACGGCATCAGATTTCCAGCTCATATGATGCAGACACTATTGCATATGGCCCACCTACACTACAGCAGTATGAATCCCTGACTAAGAAACAGAAAGGTGCAGAGCAAGGTCCTACGGCATCTCATAACTGACGAAGGAATATGACAAAGGAAGTATTTAATGGTAGAGATCTTAAAACCTCTGAACACTAGTAGAGATTATGGTATCCTTAAATATGTCCTTAAGAGATTTGCCTAAGAGAGAAAGCATATACAAATGCCTAATATTAAACATTTGTTTGAATGCGTTGTGAAACACAGGCCAACAGAAGGGAAAAGAAAATGCCTTCATAAATGCAATTTACTGTGGTTATCTGGATTGGATTCTTTTTTATTTGTAGTTGGTTATGGTCTTTAAAGCTGTTGCTGTGCAGCTGCACTTTACAGGAAAGCAAGTATTTGCAAATCAGCTCTGGACCATTTTATGCTTTTGAAGCCATCTCTGATTTTTGCAAAATTATAGCATGACATCAAGCATGTTAGATATTGCAGGTTACAGTACGAAATCCTCCAAATTAAAGCCAAATGTAGAGCAGTCCATTTTAAGTTATCACAAGCAATCTTTCACGAACTGCCAATCTCAATGTACGACTCATCTCTAGCGCTTCGTGGTTTGATATGCTCTCTGCGTTGCTATTATAGGATCCTAATCAGAGGACATAATTTTCAGAGAAAGCATGAATTGAGTGGACTTTTCTGCTGTTACACATGTAGCAGAATCTCTTTTCTTCAAATCTCTCACAGGGTTTGACAAAAAAAAGACTAGTAAAGGAATAACCATGCTGTGTCAACTCCATTTTGAAGTTATTGTTTCCCACCAGCTCTGTTAACTGCTGAGAAGTTACATCAATTCAATTTGCAAACTAAGCTTTCTTTTCCTCCCCCTTCCTTTTGTTTTATAACAGGTTTTACTGGAAAGCCAAGTACGCTTAAATCGCAGTACCTATGATTAATGCAAGGTAACAAGGTTTAATATGCAGCAATGATGAATACAAAGGAGCAGCTTAGTTTAACATAGCGCTGATACATCACGCTAAAGGTGGACGGTTGTGCCGCTTCAAAACCGTTCATACGAAAATTAATTTATTGGGATAGTATCTCCTCACAGCCTTCTTCTGTCACTGAAGATACTTATTTTATCAGAACTACCTGTCTTATTTTCATACGAGGGAATGGTACAGAAGAGACTTTCCTCTGTTTACAACATTGTCATTTTTCACTTGTATCTTAGACATAAAGGAGGTGGCAGATGCCCTTTGGGAAGAAAACTTGGGGTAAGAAGTGCTAATAAGTGATTAAAAAAGCTAGTATAGTTAGCAAATCAAACATTCAAGCCTGATCCAGCTCAGGTAAAATGGGAACATTAATCTAGGTTTTCCACACCTCAAGGGATAACCCTAACTCCAGAGCTTTTATAGCATTGATATGTACTCTTTCATCACTTTCATTGTAACTTCAACTAATGACGTTTCTCTTTGATAACATTTTGCTATATTTTTGTAGGATATCTTTGTTTCAGTACATCAACAGGTTTGAATAAAAATCAACTTGAATGTTCTATTTCTACTCACCAACAAGCTAAGGAACAAACCTATTTTATCTCTGGCCTTGTCTAGATCTCTGGCTGTACATTTCTATTTAGACCAGTTGTCCATTTTCTATCAATATCCATTTTATTGATGGAATTAGAGCAGTCTTTTCTAAAGCTGTGGACAACAAGAAAACAAACATAAGGCAACTTGCATTTCACAGGGATTTGAACTCTACTTCTAAAGAACAAAACTCTAATCTAGTTTTTAATAATGGTGAAACTTTGACAGGGCAGTTTAGAAAACAATGCTATTCGACTAATCCTAACCATCAGATGGGATTATACGACAAACCTTACATATTTTAATACTGCAGTAATCACAGGAGGGGAACTTTTATGGAAATCTTGTAAAGCTCTTATCAAAATTGTGTGTTTTATTATTTATACCCAGAGTCCTAAATCCATATTTTATGCAACTTTCAATTAATCTTCTAACAAAGTACTTATAAATTTAAAATCAGCAATACTTACCCTCAACTTTGATTCAAACAGACGGCTAGTGGCTTTGTCATTCGTAGCAACAGAATAACTCTCTACAAGTTTCTCTCCATTCTAAACACCTTATGTGTTTTCTAACCACCCTATATTCTGCATAATTAGTTCTCTAAAAGGCTACAGCTGAAAAACCCATCCAGAAAAGCCCTCAATCTTAGTTAGCACATCAGAATTCCCTGATGATCTTAGTTTATAAATCTGGTTTCAACTCTCAGTTCTGTCAGTCATTTCACAATAAGGTAAGATATAGTTCCTCGTATAAACCCAGAATAAGTATTTCTTAGTCTATCTTTTTTTAATTTAGACTAAATCTCATTTACAGCATATAATATTATTCTTTTATTCACTGATATAACACCCAATAAACAGAGACTCCTCAATTAGGGTCTGTGGGCAATTCTAAAATACTAGTTTCAAAGCTAATGTTGATTACCAGTTCTTGACGACACCAAAATAAACAGCACTGTGATACACTAGAGCAAGTCCATTACAAAGTCATTTAGCGCAGAAAGAAATACAAGAAACAATGCCTGGAAACCGAAACCAGATAAATTCAAATGGGAAATAAGAAACATACCTTGAAGGCTAAAAAATGAAGATGATTATGAAGCAAACTTTTGAGAAAAAGGGTTGGATTCTCCATCAGTGATGTTATCAAGCCAGGGCTGCACGCCTTCCTGAAAGAACGTTTTAGATGAAAATGAACTGCTGGGTACCATATTCATATATTTGCATACAAGTTTATGACTAGTATTATAAACTTTAAAATATATATATAGGTTTGTAATACGTAGCTGTAGATGTTTCCTAAACAGAGACCTGTTCTTATTTTTACATTTATACCTTAAAAAAGATTATAGTGTTAATTACGAATTGTACTGAAATAAAAGTATGAGATACTCATGGAATATAAAATACAGTAATGAAGTAGCTGCAAATATTCTGAAACACATCTCTTAGTTCAAAAGACTTCTGGCGGAACTCAGAAGAAGAGGAAGAAATTAAGTGAGCGCAACACAACAATGCTAAATTCCATCAGATAAATAACCTCAAGAGAAACATGGAAACGTTGAGAAAGAACTGTCGTATTACGAGAAAGAGCCAAATCAGCTCACAGTTCTGACGCTCAAGGTAAAAACGTCACTCTTTATACGTTGCACGTCAACTTATGAATAATCTTTTTCAGTATACTGGGGGAAAAGGTTCTCTTTTCTTCTACAATGCACACCAAAAACTTTATGGTCAGATCTTGACCTAAATCTGGTAACTGCAGAGAAAGGCAACCAGAAGAGGAGCAGCTCTATGAACTTTCCCAGGAGAGAAACCTAGCACAGGAAGACAAACAGCAATTCATCCAGTAAAACATGTAAATTATTATCAGCAAGTATCTTGAATATAATATTCTGAAGACTGACATGGGCTAGCTGTGCAAGCAACCATGCAGGTACGCATTCATACAAAAAAAGAGCTGAAAATAATTTTTACCAAGTTTGGGGAAAGGGATCAAAAAAAGCGTAATCCCTGATTAAGGCAAGAACTGCAAATCAGGAAATCTAGGTTATTTTTCTCGCTGCACTGTGGGATATCCTTGTTGCAACTCTCCGAAAAGATTTCCAGTCAACTTATCTACTCCAAAAATGGTTTAATCAAAAGCCCAGGTCAGCACCTAAAAACAAGTGATAAAACGATGGAGGTTTTTTGGTGGGCGTACACAGAAGCCTTAAAGAATAAAAGGCAAATTCTGAAAGAGCTCTGAAACAATGGAGGACTCCATATCCCATTTTCAAAAGTGGTATTTTAAACCCGAATCCCATGAAACAACAATTTCACGTGTGCTTTTGAAAACTCCATACTCTGAAAATTTGGACTTTTTTTTTTTTTTTTTTTTTTGCTTTTAAGCTCTTCTACATCTCTCTCAAGTTTTCTCTCTCCCCCTCTCAAATTAAATACCAGCAGTTTTGACGAGCAAAGATTTAGACATGAAAATCCTCTTAGATAGGCTGATTAAACGGTCAACAATAGCTAGAGCTCCCAGAAAAATGAAGTAGTCATGTATTTTAGTCATTTCTGTTAGAATGATGCCTGCATTAACTGCTTCAGAAGCTGTTGCGGTTTTTTTAAGCATTTTCTATCTTCTAAAAGTCTGTGGAACAATAAACAGGAGGAGATTGCTCAGAGACCTAAACAACAACTTTAAACTTAAGATCATTAGTTTGAGATGTCACAGTTACTGAAAGGGACTTCTAAACTGTTACCTTCACACGAATGCAAAATTAAAATTTATTGTTCAGTTTCTATGGAACACACATCTAGATCACAAAATAACAGGTTTTCGTAAAACAAAAACCTATGACTTGAACTTGAAAACAACATAAAAGGCCTCATTTTCAGAAAGTCTCAACACTTGCATTTCTTTAAATCAGACCCTCTGAAAACTCAGTCTCAGCACCCAGAAGTTATTTTCTTAAGAATGTTTCAAGGTTGAAGGGGTTTTTTTGGAGGAGCGGGGAGATGTTTTTGTTTGTTTATTTTTAAAAGGTGCATAGGTGTGACTGAGTGCCTCAGGGGTAGGGGGAGGACAGCCTTTCCAATCCTGGAAAGGAAAATAAGTAAAACTGGCAGTAACGAGGTAGGGAAACTCATTTTCTTCCAAGGAAGAGGTAAGCTAGTTAAGATCAAATGAAAGTTAAATTCATGATAAAGCATTTTATTCTCAAAACTTCCTAAAAAAACATAATTTAAGGAAATTCCTTCAGAATTTCAAGGAGAGATAATCCATGGGGGAGGCAAGTTTTGTTGAGACCTTTATTTTTCCAAGGTAAAAAATATTCCAGACAAATTTGAAAAACATTTTCCTGTTGTCAAATCATTATTTTTGGCCCCCCCAAAAAAAAAAAACTGAAAAGAGAAAGTTCAGTTTTTAGTAAAGTTACTTCCTGACCTTAGTATCTATTCTAATAAAAGTAAAAAAGCAGCTGAGATCAGAAAAAAATTGAAGAAATTGAAGAAAGTTAAATCAATTTTGTCCTTTATGCTACTGATGACTAGAAGGAAATTTGTCTAGGAAGCAGTTACATCAAAAGTTAAATTACTAGAAGTTTTATCAGCTTTTAACTTTATATAACATTTTGCCTAACAGCATTATGTGAATAAACGGGTGGAAGATCACGGGTTTGCTACCCTTCTTCTGCCTCACAAGAAATTACATGAAGGATTCCTGACCTTTAGAACTGTTTCACTGGATAGCCTGGAGAAAACATAAGCAGAATATTTTTTAAAAAGGTGTAATTCAAAAAGCACTATTTGGGTTAATTCAGTATAAAATCCTAATTTAAAGCATTCTGAAGATCTTATTTGCAGAAGATGTGTTCTTTGCAAGACTGAAATAATCAGGGTTTTTTTTGTTAAGAAACAATATTGTGGTCTAAAGGTTAACCTTAAAATTAAACACTGGAAGATGGTTTAAAAATGTGCTTCACCTGAATAAATGAGAGGAAAAGAATCTCATTTTAGCTGACCGATAGTTCTTGTAAACTTTCAGAGAGTTAGTTTTACTGACCGAAATTCTCATCGCTTCAGAGGAACAACTCAAACCCTTCTCTGTTCCTCCACTCAAGGATTACGACAACTATAGGAGTATAAATACAGTTTGTTCTCCAAATCTCAGTTACTGCTTCAGGCTGTGTATCACGTAAATAAATCAACTACAAATATCACTGCAATCACTGTCAAAGTAACCATTGTTTTCAGTAAGGAGGATTTAGGATAATAAGGTAACAACAATAACGTTCTGAAGCAGATTCGCTCTGTGGTCATGAATCAACAGCTGTCCAGAATCAACACTGTCTTCAAACCTATTACCTGCTTTTCAAAATCTAGGCTTCTTCCCTGACATATTGCTTTTTAGGGCATGAATCA
The DNA here is from genome assembly GCF_040807025.1 of Struthio camelus. Classification (NCBI taxonomy): domain Eukaryota; kingdom Metazoa; phylum Chordata; class Aves; order Struthioniformes; family Struthionidae; genus Struthio; species Struthio camelus. The sequence goes on along the minus strand of NC_090968.1, from coordinate 3,385,392 downwards.
CACGATTTAGGCATACAGTAAATAGCTATTTTACTCATGATATAACTTTCCCTTTCAGACACCACATTTTCCTTAGAATTCCTGCAAAATGTGAACATTCCTCTTTCTTTTCAACCTAAGAATATGATCCCTCAGAAAAAGGATCTTTCCTTTTTATCACGGATACTTCTGTTTTAAAAGAAATAAAAAAGAAATGTACAGAGGGAGCAGAAGGCTTTCCATATACTGAAAAATGAAGAACTTTCCCCCATATCTTATCTTAAGCATTGAAAAATCACTTGGATTTTAGAGTGTGTGTTGTATCTGCCAGTGAGCAAAGAAAGGTCATTTCAGAAAGTGCAGGGAATGCTAATTTCATCCGGTGAAAAAATAAAAATAAATAGATATAAATGAGCCTGTAGATTAAAAGAAAATGCTGTCTGAAAGGCTTATTAAGAGTAATTTGTTATGTTTTCCTCCTAATTAATGGAATTAATAGCAAAATTCCTAAGATTAACAGGAGATGTTTTCTTTCTTGGTTTATACTACTTTCAGCCTCAAACAATTGATCAAAGCCCTACTTTATGAACTGGTTTCATTAGGGAAGCTTCAAATGGGTACGAAATGAATGAAGTGTTGATTTAAGTTTTTGGTTTTGTTTTTTTAATATATATGGGAGGGAGGGGAGGAAGGTGAGCTGGAGCTAAAAGCCTATTCCAGTGCCTGCCAATCCTCCCATTGATACTCCTGGGGACGGTATTTAGCCATAGATACACAGAAACAGAGCTCTTCCTTTTCTACCTTCTTTCAGTTAACTACTGCAGACAGCTACAGCAATGAAGATCCCTACCTTCTTGCTAATTAACTGTTCTCAGAGACACACTTTTGTTTTACCACAATAACCCTTTCTTTAGGCAGATACTTCAGCATATCACCTATGCAGCGTGTCCCTGTTGTCTTCTGGCAACGAGTTCTCGCTATAGAGATGAGACTACTACTATCCTAGCTGAACTGGGCTTTTTTTTTTTTTTTTTTTTTTTAAAGTTCAAGTCATATCTAAATGATGATAATTAGAGAGAGAGTAGAATCTGGAGGTGGCACACAAGGCTCCTTAGTAGAGATGCTGCAGCGTATAGCCGTGTGGATTTTTTTAATATTCATTTGGAAGCGTCACTTGACTTTCCTCCGACCCTTCATTAAATGAAGACCTTTTCAGAGCAAGAACTATCACTCTTACATATTTGCTACTTTGTAACCACAGTCCATACTGCACAAAACAGGTAGCTCTGTCAACAATCCTTCTTTTAATATTTTTTACTAAAGACAGTGGAAAAAAACAAGGGAGGAAATACCAAAAGCCACAAAGAAAGAAGAATTGTGAATATTAAGTTTAAGATCACTTGCCTTACGTAAATAAAGCAGCCATGAGCTATCTCATGTCCTTAAAATACATGCTAGAGCAATAGTAATTATGTAATTAAATTAGTAGGCTTTTCCATCTCCTTGATTCATTAGTCTAAGAACTTCTTGCAGAAAATATGGAATCAATAACTAACTGGCTTATAAAACAGCTTTTTGTAATTTATTTCCCGATTCGTTAAACAGAAACAATAAAATAGAAATAGGAAAAATAGCACAAGGAGTCGAGTTTTTTCTGTCTATACAGGCAGCTTTAGAAAAACACGGATTACTTTTTGTTTGCTAGCTTCTTTGCTATAAATATAGAGAATATACAGAGAGAAAATTATTACGTTTGTGTTGTTGCGGGGGCCAGTTATAATGCTGCATTAACGCTCTACCCACTCGCACAGCTATCCTGAGATGTAAAATGAACAGCCATCTCTAATAAAAGAGAGTGCTTTGAATGCTACAAACTGATCCGTTTCTCTATGATAGCTTTGCTCTTCCCCTCTGACTAACGTCTCTGAAAACCCATATTTTTTCTACTTTCACAACTGAAATAACATCCAAATCTAAGCCTCTAATGAGAGGAGCCTAACTTTCTGGCCGTTTGTGAAACGGACTCCTCGATATAGGCCTGCCTTCACATTTATCTCCTTACCCTAGGGTTCATTTTAACGCAGCTCGTGGAGCTCCTAGGTCCTACTCCCTGTGCTGGGACCGACAGCTTCCATTATGCCAAAAGATGAAGAGACAGTTCCTTTGCTTCCAAACATAAAAGATTCTAATTATCAGGTCCCAAGTTCACCAAAGTAGTTGGATAAAATGCGTGCTTCCAAGTCCCATTTTACACATGGTAAATTATGACAAAGAGTAAGCAATTTATAAAAACATACAGAAATGCGAGAATTCCACATTAGATAAAAAAATTCTCTAGACTTGCGTTATACGATCTCCTCCTAACACAAACCTAAACGGGGAACAATACTGGTTGCTGCTCAATAATCAAAACCCACCACAATAAGTAAAGAGCATATTTACTCATCAAAAACTGGTTTTAAATTATAATTCAAATTTAAAAGACGGGTAAACACTGTCCAAAGGCATCTCTGTCCCCTGCAACTTGAGGCATTTTCAAGAGGGAAGTCTTCTAGCTGCACTAGGAGAAGAGGTTTATTCTCCTGCAACGCTTGTCTCTTCCATTCAGCTAGCTTAGTACACGCTAAATCACTTCAGGAGAAAGAAAACCTGCTGAACCAGTTACAGTAACACAGGGTTAACTTCGCTCCCATTTTGACTGAAAGTAGTAAAGGAGGACTTGCAAAAAGTTCTGCCAGCAGACTTTAGAAGCGGTAAGCTCTATCAGTGGAGCAATAATGAGCGTCTAGTGCTGAGGAAAGGGCAAGAGGCAGTAACGTCTGCCACAGGCCCAGCTGTTTGTGAAGTGCACGTTTATCTAAAGGCAGAACAGAATCATATCTCTGGACTCTTTCCCCTCTGAAAGAATTTCCACAACTCTGCTGCCCTACTCATACTCTGTGAATCCCAATCCTACTGCTATTCTTCTAACCAGAATAACTCGTAACTTCCCCTATCCAGTTCCACAGTGCTAGAATGTGACGGCAGCTTAGGCTAATGAACCATTAATTCTAATCAAAGAAAAAAAAATCACTGTTTCCTCCTCATTAATTGCATAAATAATAAAAAATAGCCCTTTGCTATATGCCAGGAATCTGGTTGTGTTATCAAGGCAGCATCCAAACACTTTCCTTTGATAAAAATGCGCATCATGATGGGCTAAAAGGCATGCAGGCACTGGAGTACTCCCTCTTAAAAATCAGAGGTCTATTTTACATGCACAGTGGATCTGACAGAGATAATTAGAGTGGCAGGGTGATCACCCTTGTTTAAGTCTAATAGATGAGAAACACTAATGTCTTAGAGATAGGGGAAATGCTTTGTTGCTGCTCACAGCCAGCCTTTCTTGATTTTGTTTGCCTGGGCAATATCATGGTCCAGAATATACTCTCCTTTCCTAAAATTAGGAAGCTTGCGAATGCAGTTTCAAATAGTACACAAAGCAGGATTTTGGTAACCAAAGACTACTAAATCTAGTCTGAAACATGGAGTAAGCAGAGACACAAAAATCCAAAGGTGTCTCTGTGCTGCTTTTTAGGTATTATTCAGGGCTGTGGATCTCCCTTCCACATTGGGCTACTCCTAGGGAAACAAAGAGAATCCACACGAGAGGAGAAGGAACTTGGTCAAGTCCTTGTTCTGCCAGAGAAAAGGAACTTCTCCAAAGCGATTCGAGGGCGGCAAAGAGCGTTGACAGAAGCTCCCCAGAAGCCTGCAAGAGCTGTTAAGGGAAACAGGGCTGACTTTTAGCAACGGCCAAGAGGACTCAGGGTTAAAAAAAACAAACCACAAATTTTTAACTCTCATTATTTCAATGATCACAGATGTTCAGATTCAGGGCCCAGAGCTTAAATATGTAAGATCTCAGAACCACAACTCCTTAAGGACAGCTTCAGCTTTCGATTTCATGCAGAAAAAAGTTTGTCCCAGCACAACTCATCATTCAGCTTTTATATACCTGGTTGACGCCAAAAAATTGGCCAAAGAACCCCCACTTTCCTAAAGAAGTCATCTTCTAGGAATATGGTGCAGCTGCTTGCCAGGTGCTACAGTCTCTCTTCTGTCACCTCCATGATGTGACTATGTATCTGTTTAAAAAGAATCACAGCTCTGGGTATCCCCTAAACAGAGTATTTCTCACTTCTCCCCCAAGCACTACAGCAAGAAAAAAGCCATCATTACTTCATTTCAAGACCACCCCAAATCCCCAGATTAGTCCACAAATCTGCAAGAAATATTCCTCATAGGCACAATTATCTAGCCGATAACCATTTAAACAGAAATCAGAAGACTAGGCTTCTATTCTTGCCTCTATCCTAACCTTATCTGCTGCACAGCTGTAGGCAAATATAACTTCTCTCCTTTCATCTTGTCCATTTCTGTTAAGAGAGATTTGCATCAGGCACCGTATTTTAGTGTGTACAGTAACTGTCACCATACGGGAATCCTGATCCCAGCTGGGGCACATAGTCATGTATACTCAAAGAAGGATTGATTTTTCTGCAGTTCAGCTGACAGATTTTAGTGCTTTAGGAAACAGCGTATCCTGAGAAACTGTAAGAATTAGCCAGCAATATCAAAATTTCAATTTAATTTCCCTCATGCACATACACTTAACGTTTGGTCCAATACACTTGTTCAGACTTAAACCGCTTTGAGTAAATACAAAGTCAGGTGTCCCCTTCCTTTCCCTCTCCTAGATATTTGAAAGGGGTAAGAAGAATTCATCACTAAGAAAAATGTTAATCTCTTGATGGCACACACTTAACAGCACCATTTTTTACATGTGTGCATGTGTGTGCGTGCATGCATGTGCATTGTGTAAAGATCTGCCTAATCTGGACCCACAAGAACTTGCAGTAGAGTTAGAGAACAACAACTCCTCATTGACTAACAATGTCACAAGAGGCAAGATAAAATCTTAAACCCAAATACAAATTATTATTAAAAGTTCCAAATCACTCAAAATAGGCAATCCGCATGATAATGAAAAAAGATTATCCTGCATTTGCTAAAATTGAAATGCATAATATGACTACCATTCCTATGCCGACCTCACCGAAAATTTTTGTGAACTGAGTCACCTAGTTATGTGCACAAAACAGCACATATTTTATTTTTCAGTGTTTCCAGAAGCAGCCAAGTTTCTGGAAGACCAGAGCCAAACAGTGTCAAAGTAGACTTTGCTAACTTAAACAGCTATTGAGTCAGGCTTTGAGGCAGCTTTTACGGGGTTTCAAACATACTTAGTGGCAGAGCTTCCTGCTCTACGCATGAACATTAGAAAAAACGACAGTTCTTTGAGTTTTGACAACTTTATTATCTTAGAAACTATATCACACCCTTGAAATAAAGGTCCTTTGCTGAAGGAAAAAAAAATACGTTAACAGCATGAAAAGTAGTATCGTGGTTCACATATAATATCTTTTTATTCTCATGTTTCTATCTTACTGGCATCTGCATTTTGGTCTTCTGAGGACTCTAATTTCATATTCCTATTCACTGGCTTGAGAGGAAAGAAGAATGTGCATGATATCTAACCACTGCAAAAGCACCAACATAGGAATACAATCACAGGGTACACAATCCTTTCAGAAGAGTTGGGTCCAACCTCAGCTGTGACAGATTGGTTAAGAGAAAATCATCAGAAAAGGGTAACTGAGTATAAAAGCCATCAAGTAGACCAACCGGGATGACAGCTTCAGAGGCATCAGCAGACTTAACCATTCTATTTGCTCTTTTTTGCTGATGACCACCCAGCAGCATGCTAAAACCAATCACAAATTTTGGCCATAAGCAGTCTACACACCATTTACGACATACGTAAGTTCAGACAATAGGACTGAAATACACAGCATCAAGTCTGTTCCCAGATCAGGATGAATTTCAGTATCAGGAGGCATTAGGAAGAACACTGCCAGCAGATCAAAGGAGCTGATTGTTCTCTACTCAGCGCTGGGCTCTCCGGTACAAGAGAGGAATGCACGTACTGGAGCAAGTGCAGCCTAAGGCAACAAAAGCATTTAGGGGACTGATCCAGCACACATGGGGATGCTGACGGCTGGGATTGTTTAGCTTCAAGGAAGAGGTGGGGGGGGGATGGAAATCTTATCAATGAGTAATAAATACATGGGAGAGACGAAGAGAATTTACAGATCTTTTCACGTTAACTGGAATGCTGTGTTACATTCCTAACAAAGATATTTCTAGCAGTCTCTGAAATGACTCGTTTCACCCAGCAGTCTCAGAAAGGCCCTTCTTAGATTACAGAACTTTGACTTCAGAAGTTTGTTGTTTTTTTTTTCTTCCTAATTGAAATCAGCACACTCCTAGAGAAAAATGTGAATGCAAAAACACTTCAATAAAATATTTTAAACCCCTTTCTCAGGAGAGGTCAAGTTCTCAATTTTATCCCAGTTTTACAGGGCCCGAGGGGCAAAAAAAACCCAACACCCTCTCTCGAGGTAAACAAGACTCGAGAGGTGTCACACTGGTTAGGTTGTTCAGGTAACATAACCAAAGCCTGCTTTGTAATTCCACATAAAATCTATTTCATATGAGATTTCATTTTAATAAAGTTCCACCTAATAAAGATCTTCCCACACTAAACAGGAAACAAATTTGAGGTGAGCTGTGAAATGACAAGGCTAAATTCTCCAGTGTTACACCCAATTAAAGTTGGTATAATTCCACAGAAGTAGAAATAAAAATGGTGCAAGGCCAGAAGGAAGGCATTGGAATTCCCATGGAAAAAACTAAAAAATAAACACACAAAAACCACATTGCTCTTTTCATATAATACTTTTAAAAATAAACTGCATAATAAAAAGAGCAGGCAGATTTCACCAGGAAAGCCTCATCCCCTGGATCCCTGCCACAGCACATACTGTATTAGGAAATCATTTGAAATATTAATGCAGCAGTTTATCCTGGACATTTGTACAGACACTGAACCCGAGCAATCTTTCTGGCTGTTTGCGCCAAGTTCAATTCTGCACTAGCTCCCTGGAGGTTCTTTGCTAATCAGAACTGAAAAGAAAAGAAAAAAAGAAAAAAAGAAATTGCTGTTTTGAAGGGAACAGGGAGAGATGAAGGGTTGGAGAAAGGACACACAGATCCAAGGGATCTTTTCTTTCTACAGCTGTCTTCAGAGCTAAAGAGGTCATGGCTTTTAACAAAGCCTCTGGCTTTCTAAACCAGCAAGGGGTTTCACCTGTGGCCATCTTCTTAGCTATTATCCATCCCTTCCCCTATTCACAGGGGAAAAGATTCTTCTCAGCAGTTCTGCACCGTAATCTGGCCCAGAAGAAAAAATTGCCTTTTTTTCCTCTGGGTTGAGTTTCAGGTTGACCAACGAGCTGAAAGTTACAAAATGAACAACACTTCCCAGTATTGCCATATCCATCCCTTGATCTGGGTTAACCAGGTCAAAAGACAATTACCACTCAGAACATGTATTTTGCCTAGGAAATCGAGGAAGCATATTCTGTAAAGCCCATTATCTACCCACTCCATTGCTGAAGGGCTTCCCCCTCCCTCCCAGCCCCTTGGAGTTTTGCAGCGTGGACTCCTCCACACTTCCTGGAAGTTTGTAGCTGTAATGCTGGACCCCAGGAGAATCTGCCTACCAGTAACGAATAGAAAAGGACAGACTTTGCGAGATTACTGTGGTTCAGTTTTCTCATCTACAACACAGAGATAAAAGTTCTCTTCCCATATTTGTAAAGCACCATGAGAACCTTAGATGAATGCAAGTTATTTGCTAGGCAAGAAAGCAAAAACCAATCTGAGTAACTGCCTCTTGAAGCAAAGAGGGATAATGTACAGTAATGCCATTGAATTAGAAATTCAAAAGGGTCTTAATTTCACAACACTAACACAAGCCCCCTGTGATCTTAGGGCAAGTTTTAATCTCTGAGTTCTATTTCCTGCTTTTCAAAAGGGGATATCATCTGTGTTTCTTCTGAGCTCCTGTCTAGATAGGCCGTAAAGCTCCAGGGCACGAGATTCTTACTGCACGTTTTGCTATGAATCAAGTTAAATTTCATTCATGCATGCGGTTTTAGCGCCTTACTTCACAGTGCAAAAATTAAATGGAAGTTCCTTCATTCCAATTGGCTAACTGAAACAAAAAAAAAGCAAAACAAACATAAGCGGATTACCAATTTTGACTAGCAAGGGTTTCCCTGGAGTTTATATAGCAAATATAGAACTAAGAGACACTAGAACTATATGTGGCGGAGGACAAGAGCAAAGACGGTCACTGAAGAACATTAAAAAGCAAAGAAAAAAAATTAAAAGAGGTTATGAAGCATTAATAATAAACACTCTAAGGTTTGATTGCAGCTTTCTTCAGGGAAGCTGAACTTAAACACCTTTCATAAATCAACAAGATCACACAAAAAATACCAAACTCCTCTTTCAGTTTGTTTTTGAAATTGGAACTAACAGGACTGAAAAATAATTAATTATTCAGGTCAGAAAAGACACAGAAATATACCAAACATCTAAAACAAGGGAATCTTTGTTTGTCTAGGCATTACTGAAGGTAAACATTGAATAACACTTCAAATCAATTCTCTTAAATCCACCACTGTAAGTCAAACACGGTCTTGGTACATCAACAGCCAAATTAATGGAAACACATAAGAGATTTTTAAACTTTTTGTTTTATTTAAGAAAAAGAAAAGAAGAGTCACCAGCAGGACCAGTCAAAGTTCAGTAAACACTCACCATGACATAACTGCTACAATAGCCCCCCTTCTGGCCACCTTGAGACTATACAGCCTACCACTACCACCTCAACTGGTGCAAGTCAGCATAATTCCTCTGAAGTTAATGTTTATGCTATCTGACAAGCAGGCCTAGATATCAAATGATAAGGCAAAAGCTTTACTGGACAGTAAAAGGGAATAGCCTTCACAGTACTCTTTACAGAGACCAGGTTATTTTATTTTTGTTATATTATATCAGGCAAATTTTATCAGATTCTCCTGTATGCTTCAGTGAAGTTTAGAGCTGAAATATATTTGCTGTAGTCTGCTCCAAGCCTTACACACAACTTCTTTGCCAAGAGCATCAAGTAATTTCACATTCCACAATCACATTGCTTCTTAGAAGAATTTACGGCTCTGGTTCCCTCCCTGATTTTTTCTTTTTCCTTTTCAACACCTCCCTTCCCCCCAATACAACTGATTTTTATTTTTTATCTTACCGTCCTTATACTTTCACAAGCTATTTCACTTAGTTCTGCTATCATTTTTCCTGGAACAAGCAAGTCTGGAAAGCCATATTACCAACGTGATTACAGCTGCCTCTGCCTGGTTATGTTATGAAAGTTCACTAGAGCGGTAGGGTAGTAAATACCACTGCTGTGCTTGTCCTTAGCTCTCAGATCTAGGAAGTGAATGGATTAGCTGACCCAAAATAAAACGTTACTATACAGACACACAAGTGACCTACAGTAAAGGAGAAAAGGAAAACGCAGGGAGATTGTGCAACCTACAGCGTCAGCATAAAATGTACACCAAGAGCACAACAGGCCATAATAGCGGGTGGGGGGGGATCACAGAAACAATACTTCGTTGAACAGGTGGTACTGAGTTTAATTATTAATGGAAAGAATGAACGTAGTCATCATAACGTAACTCAGGATGCATCAGAACAGTGCTCCGAGGGAAACAACTTAAAGCGTGTTTACAGTCAAGCGTATTAGGAAAACAAAAGGACATTCTCTAGCTAAACACACACAGTTATCTATGCAATTATTTAAAAAAGGTAAAGAACGATTTCCAGATAAATCACGTTCTAGCTAGGAACATGATCTTTGCTCTTAATAATGGATCAAGCAGTCCCAGTGTATGGTAAGGTCACATCTATAAAGAGTACACAGAGGATTAAGAAATCATTAATATACATTACAGATGAGAGTGGTGCTTTATAAGCACATCAACAGAATTATTTTAGGCAGTTATAACCGACTTGCAACTCTGTAGAATGTTGAATCACTTGCCCAAATATTTATCATTTATTAGACTCTTAAAAAATTATTACTAGGATCAAGTTAATAGATAACCTCAAATCTTGTTAAGGATTAGAATACAGCTCTGTTGAGCAGAAATAACGGTCCTCCAGTAGAGGTACAAGATTTAGCAGATAAACTCTTGCACTTGCTACAGACTTCCTGCCACTACTACAGACTTGGTTAGTCATTTTCTCCTTCCGCGTCACACCTTCAAAATTGCTTACAAAGTAATTTTTTTTTAATTGAACATTCTCATCCATTCTATTAGGGCCACAATCATTGCATCTTGATAGTGTCAAAACATGTCAACATATCCTCATATTTTGGAAAACTGAAAGTTACAAAAATCTCAGTGAAGTGAATTTGACTTTGTGAAAACAAAACAAGAAAGGTAAAATGATTTGTTTTGACAGCTCTTCCACCTAAAACTTTATCTAAGTCTGCATCTTCCCAGGAAATGTTTCGATTGTGACAAAAACATGTTTTCCAAAGAAAAATTGTTTATGTCTAAAACGTTGGTACAGCCTCTGCAGCACGTAAAACCGGGCAGGGTTCTCACTGGGCACTTGAAGAGGTTACTGTCACCGATGCAGTACATTTGGCATGAACCTCAGGGCAAGCAGCACAATGAAGGTCTTTGTCCAGCATATTGCTACCGCTTGCCCACACACCCCTTCCCCTGCACTCTAGCACCTTGGCCTCCCTGATCTCCAGGCGAGATTACTCATGTCTCCTGCTCAATGGATAACTCACAGCTATCTTAATATAAGCAAATATGTGTTTATATTGCTACCTTCTGGGAGAAAAACTGCCTGTTGGCCCACTTTGTAAGTGGTGCTTGGCCAGAAAATACTGAATACAGGGCATTGATCCAAATTAGCATAGTTATACAGGAAAGCTTGTATCAGTCTGCCAAAATGAAATATTTTTCTTTACAACAAGGTGAGGGCTTTGTTAGATTTTTAACTCTATTAATAAAGTTCATTAGCTATAAAGATTCATTTCATGGGGGGAAGGATAAAAGCCATATGCCCTCTCTAGGCTGAAAGATGCCTGTAGGCACCTTGAGCGTTAAAACGTATTAAACAGCGCGAGTCCAAGAGCCCTCTGGAGTTTTCTTTGAGAGTATTACTTTCTAAATTAGAGATGGGAAATTTTCCCCATTGAAGCTGGACAGAAAACAGCTGTGCTCATTAAAAGAGGAGGAACTGCTAAGTAGTTATATAATCAACACTATGTAATTAACAGAGAATTATAATAGCAAATCTAACACTGAGCTAAGTTGTGTGCTGTGCAGAATGCTAAGAGCTTTGCACTCAGCTGCCCTTTGCGTTGCTCCCCTTGTTTTATCGCGTGGCCCCGGCTGCAGATTCAAATGCTGCTCTGTTCCACAGGCTGGCTTAGCAACTGAGAGAACGGGCTTTGGTGCCAGCTTGGTACTTTGCTCAGGGAGGTTGGTCAGGTCAGCGTTTTCTTACTGCCAATATCTGCTTTGTTTTTTAAGGAGAGTATCAGGTAGTCAGTCAAGAAAAGCTTCCACAGAGTGGGAGAATGGGAAACACGTGCTAGAATTCTTGGACCGTTCCCCGTAGGCCTAAAAATTTCCACGAGATCTTGGCCATTGTAAAAGCATGCTGAGTAATGCGAGAGGAGTAATTGAAGCAGTACCATATTTAGATCTATGGAGATTATTTGCATGAAAACCCCCACGTGGCACTTGCAGACTAAATACGGAGATACCCCAAGCTCATACTTTTTATTTGCAGGTACCTTTCTGCAGGTGCTCACATAGGCTATTTACTGACAGGATCACTAGTCCAGTGAAATGTAGCTAGCACTGAAAAGCAACAGCCCTAAAAAACACAGAGTATCTGCTACAGCTAGAGCCAATCTGAACATGAGAAACCATTTGAATCTAAGGACAGACCTTGAAGTGAATGTTACAGGAGAAGACAGCACTAACAGAACAATAGAGGTTGGGATTCAGCTTCTTATGCTATCAGGGAGCTTGAATAAACCTCTTTCATAAACCACTGTTGCCTAACTCACACTGATTTTATAAGAATTAGATACATAAATGTGGGGGTCTTAGTCTTTTCTGGGTCTTAGTCTCTCAGTACTTATTTCTAATTTATGCATAGGAAATCATTCACCATTTCCTAAACCATAGAGGTGTCATTTCTGACAAAAGTGAGAGATATGCTCCAGTCCTAGAGTAGTGATGAGAGTCAGCCCAGAAACCAGAGCACAGGGACCAATAACCCCAAGATGGCATTTGTCATTTTGTCATAAGGCTGATGCACTGTGTTAGCTGGTTATGTTAGGATACCTAACGTAACTTCATTTCTTGATGCCAACAGCTTACAGTGGATAGGTTTAGCTATGCTAAATTGTTCAGGGGACATTTTCAAAATTCAGTGAGAAAAGTTGTTGATAACTCTAAACTATATACAATGCCCTCTCTTTGTCCTGCTGTCATCCTCCACATTCAACTGGCCAACAGGCCAGGATCTTTGCACTTGGGCAAGTGGATACTGCAGTGCCAAGTATTCAAACAGTCATAAGGAATCCACAAGGATTACAGGGCTGCAGATTTGTCCTGCAGGAACTGAGGCCCTGAGCAGAAAGGACTATCGTGGAAAGGAGAAATCCATTACAGTACTTCTCTCTTCCCAACTGCAGCACCTTCAGCTTTCCGAGATACAGGCCTACTACCCTGTCCTTTGTTTCTTCCAGTCCACTGAAAATCCCATAATGACCAAAGTTTACTAAAGCAAATAAAGATAAAGGCTAGTATGAATCAGTTACTGAGCTTTCCAGCCAGCTCTTTTAAAACTCCCGGATGTTAGGTTATTCTCATGAATCAAGATGCATCTATTCATTAGTGATTCACTTATGAGAGGGAATTAAAGGTCATTATTCTGCAGCAGGATCTGCCTAAGCATGTATTGAATCACAGCACGTCTCAGGGGGTTTAATCTGGATTCAGTGAATGGGCTGCAAAAACTGTGATTTAAAATGACTGCTACTTCCTGTTTGTCCATTTTTACTGATTACTCAATAATGCAAGTCAATGCTGCAGTAATGCTAGTGCCACATGAGGCATTAAAAAGCACTTTGTCAACTGCTTTTGTATGGGTTTAATGATAAGAATTGTACAGACTATTTGTTTTGGCTTCCCATATTAAAATAGAATTGTGTATTTTATTTTACACTTTGAAACTGCTTTTTTCCCTTTCCTCAAGGGATTTTTTTTAATTGCTTCTGGAATGGCCCATTGTCATTTAACCCCCTTGTTCAGTCTCATTTTCCACCTTCTCTGTTTTCACACACAATTAAACTGACTTACAGCAAAATGGAATTTATTAAGCTGAAGACGTGAGTAATCAACATAACACAGTGTCTGCTAATCCCTGGTTACTCCATTCATTTTTTACTGTTTATTCAACTTTTGGTCTACATTGTTTGAGGCAGAGAATATGGATTTTCTTCACTAAGAAGAGTCACTCATTTGGAAAATGCGTGCAGTACTTTGCCTGTTGTATGCACAATGTATCAGCACAGCACTTGATAAAAGCACCAATCAAATCGGTACAAGGAGCTTTAATTCTCCAGCTTCTGAATATTCCTGTTTCAACAGTCATAAAGAAAGAGGCAGCAATAGGAGGTGTTACAGCAAAGTATCTAGCAAAAACTCAGTCAGAAGGTTGCGGTTTGTGGGGGGTTTTTTTGTTTTTTTTTTTTTGTTTTTTTTTTTTTTTTTTTTTTTTTTTTTTAAAAGAAGCACACACAAGTCCCAGTCGAGATCTGGCTATCCTTGCACAAGGCTCTCTGTATATGCATGGAGATGACCCATTCTAAAAAGGGTTTACAATTCACAATCTCAATCCCATGAAGACCCAGAAATCCGATTTACCATGCAGAACTTGATTCACACACAAAATTGCTATCCCCAACACAAACGTAACATAACATTTTGGGTAGTATGGGACCATTACTGCAAAGAACTTTGTGTGAAAGATGACAGGTACTCACAACTATTCAGCACAGCGCTACTTTAAATTTATACTGCATTAGCAATCAGTCTTCTAGTCTCTAGACACTGCAGCAAGTAACAAAAAAAATCCAAACAGTGGCAAACAGATTCATCCTCCAAGAGCAAAAAAAAAAAATAAATACATAAATAAAATAACATAAGAAAGGGTGAAAACAGTGTTTGGTGTCTCAAACTGTTGGCTTAAGTATATACAATCAAAAATCACCGTCAGATAGCCAAATCTATCCTACCATTCAGTATTAGCTTTAAGAAGCATAACTACAGCAAAACAAAATATCAAAATTCAACATGTGTGTGATTTCCCCTGTCAAGGCATCTACTTTCATTTGAACAGGCAAACATCTAACCCAAGCTATTGCTGATTTCTAGGAGCCTAGATATCAAATTACAAATAACAGATTCAATCATCCAAATAATTGACAGAAAATTTAAAAAAACTGCTTTTACATACTTCTGATTCCAGTAGCTGACAGCGCTTTCTGTAATGTGGGATGGGTGGAGGAATATGCCATTATTTATACAAGATAAACTGAATTGAAGCATTTTACCAAACACATCCTCGTGGAGATACTTAGCCTTTTAAAAATAATGCTATTTCTATTTAATTTTAGTCTTGTTTCACTTACAATTAACATACCAATGTGTTTCATTTTGCTTTCTGTTTCAGAGCATTCCTCATTCAGGAGAATCCAGAGTATTATAAATAATGCAAGGAATTAAGAATAATTCCACATACTACATGCTAAAGCAAAATAAGCATCCACTCTGCACTAGCACTAATAAGCTAAGGGAGAGTGGTTCCATTGTAGAGTCATAGCTTTAGACTGGGAAATTCAAAGAGGATTATGAGAGTTAGCAGTGAAATTCCATCGCCTTTCAATGCGAGTTTATTATCTAGCCTTCCAGTTTATATCCTGACCAGCCACTAACTTCCTATTTCAGCTATGTAGCTATCATAGGAAAGTAATGCTTTCCCTGCCTCACATGGTTCTTCAGTACTTGCAATCAGCTTCATGGAAATGTTTCGATAAATGAGTCCTGCTGAATTCACATACTAACTGTCTTACAAACTCTCTGCATGGAGCTACTCCCATGAGTCTTCAGCTGTTCAATGCAACACCAAGTAAGGTAAATTTATGATTAAAAAAATCAAATTGGAAAAACTGACTTACTGTTCAGATAGCAGTAATAATTTGTAGTAATTCTAATTTGTAATTTTCTAACAATAGTTTCTCAGGCTTCTGAGGCCTATAAGCAACATTATAATCTCCCCTTCCTGTTTATCTCTGCTGTGACAGCAGTGCCTTTGGGTGCTCCATGAAGAGTTTTATGGGTGTGGGACTTGAAAAACATCCTTTGTAAGCTCTGTTCTATAAACAAGCTACTAAGACACTTCAGAAAAACTGGAGAATCACACATTTGATGTAGAACTTCCAGAAAAGCCAGAAGGATTTGAACACTCAGAATTCATTTCAAGTTTATGGAATTAGACATCCACAGATACTACCGGCCTTTGAAAGGCCCCTTTTTTTTTTTTTTTTGAGGAGCAGAATAAAATGCAACCAGATATGTTAACATTTTTCCATTATTTCCATGGCTGAAAAGATTTGGAAAAAACACACATCCAAGGACATATTTTGCAAATTAAATATTAGCTACATATTTGTGAAGAGAATAAGTAACTTAATCTGCTAAATTAGGTCTCGTCAGCAAGAAAGATGGCATCGACCCATTCCATATCTTTAATCTATGATTTAATAAACCTGTTTTTCTCCAAGGGATAAGCAAGCCTGACTGCATTTCAGTAGTTTGCCAGGTGCATTTTTTTGGTTGGGGGAGAGGGAAGTTAGTTCACATCTTCCAGTCTACATTGAGCCAAAAGATGTTTCTGATCTTGCCCATCCATAGATACATAACTCTGACAGACAGTATGCATACTTTTTGTATGAAGTTTTCCATGTTTTGAGTTTTCTAACAAAGGCATCAATATACGTTGTTTCATTTAGCAACGATGTAAGAACAATTAGTTTCCTTCAAAAATAAACACAAAACATAACAAGCAACTGTCTGCAGTTTAATTCAGTGAACAAACGCAGTGCAGACATCCGTTTCTGGATAACATCAATACAATTGTTGCTTCTACATAGGGCTGTATCATCATATACATTTAGAACTGAATAGAACGTTTTTACATTAGAAAAAATTTTGATTTGTGGAAAGCAGAGCATTTCAGACTCTTGTTAACTTTACGTTTTTAAAAGGAACGGAATAAAGACCGATGATAAGGTCGGAAAGTTCTGCTGTTGAGCACATTTCCAGAAAAAAAAAAATTCCTGTTCCTGGTTAACATATATACTGTACAATTAGAAATATATAAGTATGGAATATCAATACAAAATACAAAACCTAATAACTCACAAGCTAAAGAGAATATTTTTAACTTATAAAAATCAAACCCACTTTTATCAGCCCAAGAAGGTGAAAACCGTAGAGGTAAATTCAGTTACAGCATCACCCTGGGGGGCAGCATTTACCCAGCTTTGCGTCTCATACTGTCACATCTTAGGTCTGAGGTAAAGGATTAGCTACATTTGACAGGCTCTGTACACAGCTTGGTATTTCACCCGTTAAGCTCAAAGAGGCTATTTACGTTAGGGGACAGTTCGACCAGTACCTTGTTCTTCCACATCTCTTATTTTTATTAACTTCTGTATATAACATAAAACATGAAGACAATATTTAGGAAGTCAAATATGTTTAAAATCCTCATTTCAATTGCTATAATAACAAATGTATTTTATGTATTTCAGTCTCTCCTGAAAACTGAAATTGTTAGTGTAAGATATAGAGCAAACATTCTGAAAGTCTATTGTCTAAACATGCAGGACAAGGGGCAGAAGAAGTAAATATACTGTAAGAGTTAAGTTACTGCCTAGAAGCATTTGAAAACATTGCAGCAAAACCCCCAAAAACTGAATCCAGAGCCTAGCAATACTTCAGTGCCTTATTCATGAGACTACCTGTCTTTTCATCTGTCATCAAACACTGCTCGTACAGCTGAGGCAAGTGGTTAATATACAGATCAAAGTCTAGTGATTTTACATTTTATTTCTGATATGGCTGCCAGCTCCCTTCTCAAAAATGCAACTCAGATCCCAAAAGGGTATGGTTTTGTTAACTACGCCCTCCCCAGCCCCCCAGCTCACATACAATTTCCTAGGTGTTCGTTTTTCTTCCACAACTGAGGGAATAATCCAGCCAACTAACAAAGGCTTTTTGTTGTTATTTTTGTTAGTTTGCCTGCTCAGCCTTCCTTTCTCTCTGTTACCATATCTCACATCATCTTGTTTTGCAACAACCCAAAGTATTTACATAGTGCGCCATAGGACCTTGCAAACAGCTGCGACTGAGAAACTCTTCATTTTCTCCACTCAATACTCTGACCTGGGGAGATCATCCAAAGCCCAGCAATCTATGGTTTTTTCTTTGGGAGAAAGATCTCCGAGTCTTAGATCACGCTGCAGATTAACATCATTGCTTTTAATGGAGATGCAAATATTCTTTTGCACAGTATTAGAATACTTAGCAAGGTTTTGTTATCCTTTAAAAGGTAACTGAAATAACACCTTTGAAGTTTGGCCTATTGGGCTGTCCTTCCAAACCTTATCTTGTAAGGTAAGTACTTCTCTAATGCTTAAGAAATCTGTTTCTTTCAATAATGGAAAACTAGGTTGAATCTCCTATAGCTCCTGGCGCATGGATTTCTTAAAAAAAACTGTCATTTTTGACAAATACAATCTCTTTGCTTTGCTGTGTAATCTTTCTCTAGGCCTAGCAATCAAAAAACTAATAGGCCATTCAAAGATTATATCTGAACTGGAATTACTTCTTTATAGTCTATGAACATTTTTCATATTAAAGCAGTGATGTCCATTTCCAATAAATCGCTTGCCATTTTAAGTGACTAAGTGTCTGTATCTTACAAATACAATTGTGTTTACTCCAGATACCCTGACATGCAGAGAGAGACACAGATCATTATTAATAAAGTTCTCTTTCACTGAAAAAAATAAACCTTAAGTTCAGGCCTAAAGCTAAGGAACTGGCAGACTAGATAGTTTTCTAATTCTTCTCTTGCTGCAAAAATTAGAATTTATGAGTTTATGACTATCCATATGGTTCACACTAGAAGCTTAAGTCCTCCTGTGATAAGGGCAGGATGAATGGATGGCTAGGTATGGGGAATTCGATGGATTAGTAGAGTAGTAAGAGGATATTGGCAACCCCTGCCAATAACCTTGATTTTTTTTCCCTACCATTATGGATCTGCAGTTGTAGAAATTTTTATTTTACTATATAAAAGGCAGCACAACCAACACAATTGTCCCTTTTACAATTTCTGCCTATTTGACTAACAGCTTAAACATTTTCTTCTATCCCGTAACTTAATGGAAATATGTCTGATAACAATTACAAAAAAAGAAAGTTAAGTATCTTGCTCTATATTCCATGCCATCCCAGTGCTCTTAATATTTGGGAAGGGCAATTTACCTCTCTTCTAATGCTATCTCAAGTTAAGTTTTAAATGAAGATCTAATTAGGAGTTCTCTGCTGATCAATTAACTAATTGCTAAGTCTATATTCTCCTATTAAAAAAACTCTTGCAATAAAAAGAATATGATTATCATTTAAGAAATATCTACATGGGAAGACTGCATGGCTTCAAAGTTTTATTCAAGCAATGAAGAATTTCATAAGATCAGCCTCATCCATCTTTTGTATTTCATTTTCATGCAGTTCAACTCATCCATCTTGTGTAATGCAAACCCCTGGCTGTGGAACAAGAGGCTTATGAAATTCTTCAGCCTTCTTTGAAGACTCAAAGAAGAACATGGAAAGACAGTAAGAGGCCGTTCAACCTACGATAACTTAATGTGTTCCTATTTGTAAGAACCACCCTTGTCATGCTCTATGCACATACTCATATCTCACTAAGCGTGAAACAGCTCATCCTTTCAACGCACTTGAGCTCTACTCTGTGCTCTTGCACTTACCATGGCGCACTAGTGTACATGCAGAAAGTTATCATAACAATCAATTGTATCAGCTTCTCCATCTGGTAACTCATTTTTCTGTCAAAACTCGGGGCGGGAGGGTGGGGGGGGGGGAGAGTTTGGTCCTGAACACTGAGGTTTCGCTCCAACACCAAAGGCTTATGCTAGGAGACTACTAAAGCAAGGAAAATATTTATACAGCATTAGAGAATTTTGTTACTTACTGAAGAGAAGATAGAAGATCAATATGTGAATATTGAAATCAGCTTGAAGTCTAGGAATCCTTAACTGAACGCAAGTGAATGGCAGACTGAGCTTAAAGAGAGGCAGAAATGGCAGGGCTGAAACACAAAGGAATAGTATTTTGCAATAAAAACTCTAGACAGACTCATGTCATTTGTCAGCTCTACCATTAACCTAATAGGCAGCCTGGGCTAACTGATTTCAACTGAAACTAGGAATGGACTGGGAAAAAAAGGACTTTAAACAGCCAAAAAATATAAAGGATCTTGTTAACTACACAAATGAGGCACACAGGTTTAGAAAGACTTTCGGGGAAGAACAGTGTTGTGTCATACATCTAAACAGTCCCGAGGACAATGAAGTACTGATCTAGGTGGAAAACATCAGGCATTAACATAATATGAAATAATAAATAAGTTAACAATAAAGCAATTAACAGACAGGAATAGAAACAAGCTCAGTGTGCAGAGTTTAGAGGCTGAAAATTTGAACAATTTTTTCCCGGCGGGCTGCTTAATGCCATTACTTCAACATACAACATCTTTTAACTATTAACAACACTGTATGATGATTTTCAAGCTCTTACTGCAATCAAATTTTGATTAATTGAAGACTTCAGTGATGTGCATGGTTTTCCCCCTTTTTAAAATCTAAATATATTGCAGTATATTGAGGTAAGCAGTTAAACAGAAAAGATTACTTGTATCAGCACATCTATGTATTGTGGCATCAATCTTATTTCCATAGGTGTCAAGCAGCACCTACTCCCACCCAAAAATAATTATCATTCCTTACCATTATCTTAGTTAAGCTGACTAGCATTACACCACACCTTCCGGCTGATTCACATAGAAGCACAGATGTTGCCTTTAGAGGGAATACATTTCATCTACCTCTCCAGTTCAAGAGAAGGGATTTCCTGTGGCTAAAAAAGGCAGCTGTAAAAGGCTGCTGCCAGAATAAAGAGACAAGAGGAAAATTTATGAACATCCAATTTTCTATTGAAAAAATAGATACCAAAAAAATAGACAGACAGTTCTATTTAGCATCTTTGAGTATAAAACTTATTTTTTTATTTGTTTCACTCATATTCAGAACATATGGCTTGTTGTATGTTGCGTGAGCAAAAGAAAACAGTACTACTTAGAAGTCAGGCAATTCTCAGCTTAAATCAGACTTCCCAATACATTACATCCTATAGCAGATAGAACAGGCCTGTACATGCCTCACAGGTTGTTTAATTACTTTTGTCAAATCTATATGTATTGGATTTACTGGGCTTGAATTACATATGCAGTCTGTCCTTAACTTTTTATCTCTTCCTTATTTCTCCTTGAGAATCATTCCCTAAACTATGAGTAGCCTGAATAAAGTTTATTAAAAAATTATACTCAAAGTCCCAAATAGCCTGCTTGCTTAATCATTATGTTACACGGTTTTGTTTGATCTAATTGATGCATACTGCAAAAAGCCTTTAAATAATATGCATGCTTAGTGCATCCTTTCTCTTGATGCACTAAAGGAGCTCTTCACCTTTACCCTTCAATATCCAAGGTTGTAATTGCAGCCCTCCGTCACACACTACACATTTCCTAAAGCATGCATCTCTACCGGAACAGAGTAAACTGCCAAAATGATCTGCATTACTGAACATAATAAATGTTAGGAATGTAAAATAATTCCTCATAAAACATACTTGTATTCCTTAACCATGTTCTCTAGTTCCATTTCAATTCTATAATCTTTGCGTGAGACACTAGCCAATCTAAAAATCGACATAGGACTTCAACTTCAGTCTTGTGGCTTGCACTGCTACATATCAGTCCAAATAAGGTAAGTTTAACGTTATTCAGAATGACCGTGTATTGTTTTTTACTCCTGTTGCACCACCAAATTACATGAAGAAAGTAAAGCAACATTCATAGATGCATAAAGCGAAAATATTGACACAGGTAAAGGGATCTTCAGCGCTCTGATTCAGTTAAGGTGCCCTGACTTTCAGGGGACGAAGGACTTTCTCCTTACAGTTGCTATGTGTTGGGACATCCTGGCTGCAAAAGCTGAGGACAGAAGAGAGACAACTTTGTCCAGCACTACTAAGAATTTGGCTACAGAACTACATTAACTTTGGACCATGTACTACTCCAAGAAAGAGACATACCAACTGAAAGAGTCCAGAGAAAAGTAGCATGATGCCTCCTCTTCTCACAATCCCAGGATTTTGGGAAGGGGGAGCCGGGGGGGGGGGGGGGGGCGAAATCAGTCAAAATAAATAACCATAGTATAAGTTATTATCTGATGCATGCCTATATAATTATCCAATATATTAATCAGTAATATAAGAAAGAAAAATATTACACTAATAGCTTATTGATATAACTTTTTTATATTAGGGAATCTCACATCAACTCAGGAAATCAGCTTTGTTTCTTTCCACTGAATAAACATGAATATAAAATAAAGTGACTTGATCTATGTCTTCGAGCAGATTAGGAGCAAAGGTAGCAGTAGAAATCAGAGTTCTGCAGTCCTAGGTCAATCCCATTATCACTGGGCACACTCGGGCAGAAGAGAGAGAATGGTACAGCAGAGATTGTGTTTTTATGTTATAAATAGGAGATTTTTCTTCATATCTAAGAAAACCAAAGCATCATTTCCCTTGAGAATCATATTTTACTGAAGAACCAAATTCTTTAAAAAAAATACATTAGCAGGAGATTTTCAGTCTACATGGATAAACCTAAAAATACCTACGCTACAACATGCACTCCGTAACAGCCCTGCAGTACTGTTGGTGCAAGTAATAAGGCTGCTTTCTGATTTTTTTATAATCTTCTTTCAAGAACTGCTGCGTGACTACTCAGTTGAGCCCCCAGAGAGACAAAAGAGTGCATACATTATGCTCCTTTCGCAACTCATAATTCATTTTTGGAGACATAATTGAGATTATGTATCAAAAAAAGTATTCTTGGGACTTTGCAGTTACACACTGTACTAAGACCTCAGGCATTGCTGTAAGCTTTCTTGTTTCTGGGTCAAAAAAATCACTGTATGTTATGAAAACTATAAGCCAGTTCAGTTTATTAGCTATTAGAAATCGCACTTGAGATCACAGCTCCATTGAGAAAGTACAGTCAAATTATACGACAAAGGTAGGAGAGGAAATTAATATATCTGCATTAGCATTTTGAAGACCTGTCAGCTAATGGGAGAGAGAGGGAAGAAAGAGGTACAGCTACATGTACATCCTGGCAGCTTTGTACAGCAGGACAGCAACTCACACCCTGCAGGTTCAGCTTCCAAGGAATATCCGTGTAAATGGAGATTTAGTTCATCTTTGTTCAACAATCCAATAAATCTCAGAAAACTTCAGACAGTCTAAGTCAAACATGAATTGCTTTACTGTCCTTGGTTTCCATACAAAGACAGTTGAACTCAGAAAAAATTTTTTCATAAAACCTTGGTGTAATGACACTCCAAAGTGATATACATCTCTATTAAAAAGTTTCTCCATTTCCCCTACCAGATTTAGAGAAATCACTGTACACTTTTAAAGATTTTGAGGCAAAGGTGGTGTCGATACTCCATCCCAGGAATCATATCGCATAATGCCTCTAACTCCTAATTCCTCAAAACAGGGGTTCAAACTGTACCTGCCTTTTGCAAAAAGGATGACTTCATACCACTAAAAATCTCCCTTTCCAGAAAAAAGCCTACAGTGTATCTTTTAAATTTGCATATTTCAGTTCCATAAAAACCGGAGATAGATTCTTCTTCTTACAATTAGCTTCCAAATAAAAGATAAATCAAATTCACCTCCATTGAGTTTACTCTAAACATCCCTTAGTCACTGACCATCCTAAATTTTTTGAAAAGAATTTAGATATTGCCCCATTTAGTACTGCATCACTACTCGACTCCATCACAGAGAAGATACTCAGGTATGTAGATCACACTGATGGCAAGGAGTCTTAATGGAAAATCTTACTGTGTCTCCTTGTTCCTTAGTTCTTCACTTCTAAAAAGGGTAACAGAACTTCCCTAACTCACAGGGGTGTTGTGAGAGTAAGTACACTGAAGATTAAGAATTGCTCTGACAGTACAGCAAGGGAGGACAGTACCTAAGATAGTATTTCATTTATTCAAGCAATACAAAGAGCACAGTTCCAGAAAACCTGCAAAACGTATCTAGAATGCTAAAGTGTTCTTAAATCACTTTCAATATACATCACCAAGAATGAAGGGGTGTGTGGCTGAGTGTAAAGCAGCTTTGTTCTTAAGGGAAAAAAATGACACTTTGATCCTCTCTCCTTTTTCATTCTACCATTTTTATCCCCATGTTCATTTCCACTTTACATTGTAGTGAAAGTCAACAACATAACTCAAAGCTTTGTGAATATATGTTTGTTTAGCAAACAAGTTAAATGTGTTTGCATAACTCTTACTGAAGTAAGATTCGGTCTTTACTGAATGGCTACGCATGCCACGTTTCTCTCTGCAGATACATACCAAAAACAGTGAAGGCAAAATAAACACACAGACCACAAACAGTTTCCAACTACGAATCTTACCACAAAGAGGAGAGCGAGTAAAATTGTGCCAGGGAATGAGAGAAAAAAGGTATAGCACAGAGCTGCTCAAAAGGTCCAATATATTTTCATGACAACTGCACATGTACTGAATTCAAGGACAAAAAGAATTATGGTGTGAATGTTTTAAAATGAAGAAATATATCATAAAAATGTTAAAGGCCCACATTCCACTACTCACTTAAATGGAACTGGTTATGAAATAAAAGATATTGAGTAAGGTTAGTAAAATTAGCTCAGAAATCTTAAGTAAAATCTTTTGCAGAAGTGGTTTTGAGCAGTGTCCTAATTCTGCTTCCACTGGAAGAATTAATGAAAGAAGGCTCACTATGGTTTTCTTTGGTTTTCAGCTCGTTAGGGGATTGTTTTTCAGCCATCTTCGCTTTGCAAAAATGTTTCTATAATTATGGAAAAATCTCTCCCTAAACTGAAACTTTCTAATGGTACTGCATAGACTCATCAATGATTAAAACAAACAATTCATCTCCACCCCTTGCCAGCCTCTTCCCCTCTCCACCTCAAATCAGATCTGTAACTTTCAAACCACGAGGAAAGCTGCTCATCAGCAGCTCCTATTATGAAAGTATTTGACCTGCTTCCGGCCAAATCACGTGATCACATGGCAAGCTGTATTATCATATGTAACACCCAGAACAGACCTGCCCACCCAATACATTATCAATATACAATATAGCAGGCAGACAAAACCATAAGGGACTTTTTGTTTTTTAAAGAATGCAAAGACATAGACATTATACATAGGCTGTCATTGAATTGGTGACCATCTGGACCTGTCCTTACTTATTTCAGATCTGATCCAGGAATTGTAATGATTACTGGCCTAGTTTCACAGGCCACAACTAGTCAGCTGAATTCCCCCTATAGACTCCTCTTTACTGTTCTCCTTTGAGGAAGAAAGGATGAGATTATACCACCAACCCTAACCTTCAATTTGACAGCCTTTCTTTCATTTAATGGGCATCTCCTGAAGATGAATGAGAAACGCCTAAGGAATAAACCACCTCAGTTCACCTGAATTTCTCCAAAGTCTTTCAAAACAATCTTGCAAATGTCGCTAAGGTTGCTCTTGGCGTAGTTTCCAGCAGCAGCGCTTGTAGCTCTGACACAAGCATCTAAAGATCAAAGCAAACGTACTAATAGCATAGCAGAACCACATTTGAAACAACTGTTGCATCCGTGTATATACTGCGCTAATGATGTTTGTCATTAGTGCCATCCCAACAGCTTAATTGCCAAGAATCAAATTCTCAAAGCAATACTTGAGGGCTGGCTCATCACTAAGGCTTTCACTTAGAGAGACTTCGCTCAAATGAAGATTGTTCCTGTGTTAGCACAGGAAGAATTATTTTTCCAACAGCGAGCGAATAAACATTCCTAGCTTACAGGCAGCTCTTTGAAGTTCCTAATCTCTCCTGTCTTTTGCACTCTTTTTGAAATAAAAAACAAACAAATAAATAAACAAACATATGCAAATACTTTATCATGGTGATTGTGTCTTAGCATCATCTTCGATACTGTCTTGATAGGTGTGATAAAGATAATAAAAATTATAGCTGTTGGGAACCTGAACAAGTCCCCGCATGCATTTTTCACTCCTCTTCTGTTTATACCATCAGCTGTTTGCAAAGTGTTTATGTGGAGCATTATTAACATCACAGCTTCTATTAACTTTGCAGCAAGGGTTATTCCTTCCCTAGCATTCACATGGAGAAGAGTCTTGCGGCCTGCAAATCAAGCAGCAGGGTTCTTACTTAATTTTCCACCCTTAGTAATGCTACCCACTCAGTAATGCTGCTTATTGCACAAACAGGCTTAAGGATCTTGATGGGCATACTTTTAAAAGGGTGGAAGAGCAGAAACTGGATTCTAGTTACCGTGATTGCATCAGAAGAGTTGGATACTTCCAGACAGGAAGTTGTGCTCCTAACTTTGCCTCATTTACTGCATCTGGGTTGCATTAAAGGGAATTTTAGATATTATTATAGATTATGTCAAAAATAACTAGAACTAAATAGAACTACACCCACTCCCTCTCAGTTTTCCTTGCATTTGGGATAAGCACAACCAATACTGGGTAAATGCGAGCAAATAGCTTATTTACTCAAACTGATCAATAAGAATCATCAATTTTAAGAAAAATTAACAATAATTATCACTGCTTAAAAAATAGCATCCCGTGTAAACTTTCAGAAAAGCACTGTAAGTCGACATAAGATGCACTATTCACAACCCGCTAAAACTCACGTCACAAGAATTCTACTGGAACGCAAATGAAACAAAACTTCCCTTTCCAAAGGGTTCACTGGTTCTAAAACTTGACCCAACATACAGCAAATAGTTTCTACTGCTTTGAGCAACAATGAAAACACAACATGAACTTCCCTTTATGTTACTTTCAAAAGTGAATCTTAGAAAGTACAGACCTTCCACTCATTTTTCCTCTTGTAAAGGCAGGGTTTCACCAGCTTCACCTCGTCTAATTACTGCACATAGCATAACATTTAAGTATATAAGTTTTGTTGACAGATTGTTACTTCAATTAGCTCACTGGCTGATTTCATATAATTACAATAGGTTGTCACTAGGTTTTCTCTAATTTTTCGCCTCAATTATATAAATTAAATTGATTTACAGAAGCACGTTTAGACAACTTACTTTTGGTGTACCATTTGCAAATGGAGCTCTCTGTACACTTTTCAACTGTCTGACCACACTGAACATTTTCCACTGAAGAGCATCCCTCCCAATCTGTGAGAGACAGAAAACACCAAGGACAAGATAACACAAACATTGCTTATACAAAACCGTTGTTTCTTCATTTTTTGGCATTTTGCCTAGACTGTATTTTGGTGCACACAGCCCACCCTTAAAAAATAAAATAAGGGAAGTTATCCCCGTTTTGTCCAGTGGCTAAAGGATGGCAGAGGTGAAGACATCTGTGTTTTGTTCTCAGCTCTGCGCCACCTACTCATCACGAGTCCCTCGGGAGTTCATTCAGCCTTTTGGCATCTCAGTTAAGTGTAATATAATCAACTCAAATACATAATTATATTTTCACTTTCATCAGGGGACCACCAAGTGACTCACAAATTATTATCAATAGTCCCAAATAGCAGGGGTCACAGTAATGCTGTTAGTCTGCTCAAAGTCCTCACCTTAATACACTTTGCTATACAAATAACCTAAAACATAAGGCATATTGGAACAGCTGTTAAAAAGTAGAAGCCACCCAAAGCCCAGTCCTCTGCTGCTATGCACATCCTACCAATATTTACTGCAGGACAAAATGAGCATGATACACCACTACATCCAAACAGTAGCCATCCTGTACCAACTTTGCTCTAACAACATTGAGTAGAGGTAAATCAGGAGACAATCAAGATCACACGAGCAGCACTGAAACACATCAAGATTTGTTAACTGTTTACTTTTCGTCTAAAGCAAAAAGGTTTCTCTTCTCTTCTACTAAAAACAATCTAGTTATCTAAAGAAATTGTAAGCTATAGTTGAAACATTATAAATGTTTATTTAAAGGAAATGAAGTTATCTGACGAAAATATTTCAGAGAAATTTTAATTTTGTATTTTGTAAGAGACACTGAGCTAAAAGCATACTGCTGTAGTAAAGAGTCAGGCAAGTATATTAGATTCCTACAACAGCAAGTAGATAGCACTCTGTTCTTCACTAATACAATTCGTCAGGCAGGAATGAGCTAGCTAGGTGCTAGCAAAGGAATCCACAAAAGTTAAAAAAAAAAAAAAAAAAAAAAAAACCAACCACACACCCTCAAACTTCTTCCAAAGCTTAACCTATAGTGTACAAAGGAACGTGATGCACAAGTAATTCAGAATTGAGAATGGTTTTCTTTGAAATGCAAAGTTGTTCCCATAACCTGTAGCATTAAAGACTCTTAATGGTCCTTTTGCTGCAACAAATTTCAAAATAAAAACAATTTGTATCAAACTTTTTGAAAGAGGATGTTCTTCTCGCTTGCAACAGTGCAACTCAAACCTCTCACGTCAGTGAGCAGAGTACAGTTAGGCACGCAAGGAGTAAGAGTAAACGAGGAACTTTAGAAATACAAATTTCAACTTAATATTTCTACCTCGTCTCATCAGAGAATAGGAGAAGAGACCGAATTATTACACAACTGAAATGTTATTAAATAATTCAATAAAATCAGAAAGAAATTTAAGTGATTTGGTAGGTACCTTAAAACTGAAATACTACTTCAGGGATGGAGTCATCAAGAAGACCCACGTAACCTCCAAGAAACGGATTCTATTTTATTATGCTCAGCACGTGTTACCTGCCTAGAAGAGTTCACTAATTGGCACGTTGCCCACTCACGTCATTTGCATGTCCACCCTAGGGCATAGGTGCTGAGCAAAAAGATTTTTCATGGCATTGAGAATAACATAATGGCTACTGGCTCATTAGCCATCAGTCATATCTCGGCAACAGAAGAGTGCACGTGTTGCCGCAACATGCTTCTTTATAGTTTGGTGTATCCTTTGGACTTGGATATTAGAGAGTCAGTCAAGTGTTTTGATTACTCTTTAGTTTTGTTCTTTAAGCTTCAAGACAAACACCTGGCCAACCAACTGCTGAACTTCCTCCTGTAATGTGGCTAACCTCCTGGCTGGAATACACGTTTACTGCATTTTATCTCTCTGTACATTAGTAAGAAGAGTAACAGCCAATCTAAATTTTCTTCTCCTCAATGTTTTCTCTTTATATAGCTTACCAACACTGTAAAAATCCCCTCGCCTTAACGCACAGTCTTTGCTCTATTTAGCATACCGAGATTCCTTTCGCCTCTGCAAGTTGCGGTCACTTTTAATTACTGTGCTTGTCTACATCGGCTGTAACGAGAAAGGGCTAGTGAAATCCCATTCCTTCCAGTTACAGTGGTTACATCAGTAGGTTTGGCTCAGCAAAGTACGTTTAGGAGTTACGAGACAAAAAATTTGCTGTCTATGACTATTTAGATTCTTGACACTTCAGATTTGAATAAAATTTTAAGGAGTTGAGTATCTCCAGAATCTAAACACCCAACAGACTTGTTTAGGAGCTTTTGAGCACTTTATCTTGAGACACGCAAATCATGAAACATCACACTGATACTTGGCACCACGTTTTTTCCACCTCTGGATCTAGGACTATGGAAATTTAACACTCTCGTCTCAGGCTTTAGAGAAGAGGCATCAGTGCAGGCTAGCCAGGAAATAACATTTGCAGGTTTCTTCTCTTCCGTTCCGGTGCTGCCCCCAACTGTTTCTTAGAGGTCAGAGGAAAGGTAGACAAAAGCTGCGCAAGCTCCAGAGGCTAAGCAGGTCCATCTAGGCCTTCTCCAAGAGCAAAAAGCACCTACTGCTAACAGCAAAGAGATTTAGTGTAACCAAAGATCAATCGCACAGCCCTAGGCTCAGAGAAGCGAGAGCATCTCCAACAACTAGCTATTACCACAAAACAGGAGCCAATCTCTCAGGCAGCTCTCACCCAAGAAGGCTAATTGTATAGGCTCTACAACCAGCCACACCGTTTCCAGCTTCGAGTCTAGTAACGTGACTCTTTGCTCGTTCTTTGGCTGAATAAGGCTCGCTCACACACCTAAGACGCACACGCAGTCAGGCACTATATCCAGCAGTCGACGGGAAATACAAGCATAACCCGTTCTCCAGTGGATGTAATTAAATACACTTTTTCTTTTTAAAAAGAGGCAAGAGAGGGAATACAGCAGCAGGAGGAACCGCAGGTGGTCTGACAAGCTGAAGCAACAGACGCACTACAAAGGTGCTCTTGCTGCGCGTTTGTAAAGCTTGTCAGAACATACACAACGTTATTTCTTCTCCTCTTTCTGCTTTCCAAATCGTGAACGCTTTGGAAAACAAGTCAGGGATCCTAACTAAGGACGCGTCTTGAGACAAGGCCGCTTCTAAGCGTTGCGCACCACTTTGAAGTGTCCAGATCACGAGACAAACTTATTGTGTGTCAGCTTCCGTCAGAGGTAACGGCTCCATCGCAAAAGCCTCGGTACGTTGTATAATCACGCTCTTCCTACCGTTGGGAAAACACGCTTTGTTCATACAACCAGTAAAATACTACGAAGTAGCAGATAAGGCTGTTTACGGACCCTAAGTCGATGCTGGCCCTGTGGCACGGGCCCCTGAGGGGATGCCAGCACCGGGCGAGCTCCGTTCGGGGACAACGCATCAGCGACAGCCCCTTCGGCCTTGCTGTTCCCCGTTTGGCTGGGTGTAAGGCACAGCCAGACCAAGCCCGTCCCTTGGAGCAACGCCGTGAGGGTGAGTGCCCACACACCGTTTCGCAGGCGTTACCCGGCTCCTGAGGGGAGGCGGGCGGGCAGGGCGGGGCCGGGGGGCGCGCTCCTGAGGGGAGGCGGGCGGGCAGGCAGCCTCCGCTTCCCGCCAAAAGGGGCGGGGCCGGGGGAGGAGGAGAGCGCCCCCCTCCCGCCTCAGCGCCGCCTGCTCTTCAGAGCAGCAAAATCCTGCATGGAGACAGAGGAGACCTGGGTGTGAGCCCGTTTCCAGCGGCGATAATTCAAACACTTCTGTTCACGTATTTCAGAAATAATATTCCTCCTCCTGCCCCGCCGCTGCCTAAAGCTGGACACCCTTTCAGCTTCGGTGAAAACACACTAGTGCAATATTTTAAAAAAACAGAATGAAGACAGAAGGAATAGAGAAATACAGCTCAGGGAAAGGGCCTGAACAGTTCTGTATACCACAAGAAATCCAATTTGGAGTCTAAAGCAAAGGAGAAAATGATAAAGGTAATATATTTGACAAAGTCGCACAGGAAGATACACTGGAGGAACCTATCCCGACCATTTATTCCTCTGTGAACAACTGGATAGACTCATTACAGATTCTGCCTTTGTTGCGCTATAGAAATGAAAATGCTAATTGGTTTACTTGAAGTTTAATTGAAAATTAATAGAATTTCACTAGAGATTTGCAGAATAGGGCTAGAGTTAAAACGACATTTGATTAAAGGCGTACTAAAAATCCACTCAAGGACATTTTGAAGACAGCAGCAACGCCATTCCTTTCTAAAGCTGAAATAAATATTTATCATTTGTAATAACCATTCACACCACCCACCACTTTTTAAAAGGAGCACAGCAACACAAAGCAGTATTTCAGCAAGTCCGTGTCTTTCTCAGTGATAAAGACTGGTTTCCCTCAGCGAAGGGCACCTCTTCACCCCTCCGTGACTCCTCAAGGACACCCCTAGAAGAAGTCCCAGCCTCTCCAGCTGTTATTTCTCAAGGAAAGACCCTGTAAGCCTGCTCAAGTTTGCTCATTACCTTGCACTATGTTTCGTTAACACCTGCATTTCTGGTCCTCCAGGCCAGACAGGGCTACTCAGTGTTTTTATCCAGGGCGTGTAAACACAAGCAAGGCTAAGAACCGAAGCCGTTCAGAGAGAAGGTGACCACGAACTTCCCAGGCACGGATCCATCAGCATAGGGAGAACCCCAGGTCTGGCACAAGGCACGTTTGGCCCTTTTGGGAACCTGGAAGCATACGTCCGCACCCCGAAGCGAGGCCATACAGCACCGTGGAACGACGCAGTCACTGGCCACCTATCGCACTCATGATCACCCTGTAGAAGTGGCCAGGGGAGCGGTGCTGGGGTCCAAAACTCCACAGAAGGTAGACGCGTTGTCCTTGCCACCTCTAACACATTTTGCTTGAAGGTACTGTCTTTTGTCCTCAACACCTCTAAATCCCTATAGCCTAAGCTATGCATTTCACTCAGATTTACTTGCATGTACACCTTGACTTGTAATCTTGAACGAGTCACTTAAGAGTTTGTCCATGTGGCTATAGATAACAGCATTCTCAAACATTAGAGAATAAGAGAGACAACTTGCAGGATCTTGCAGTAGAATTCTTAAGACTTTTCGCTCTCTTCCCATTTACTTGGATACCTCTTTTCATGAAAGCACAGAAAATTAATGTTGAGAACCGTCTTGCAGTAACACTGCGAATGGTGATATTTTTGCAAAAAATCGATGGCTAACTGTTCAAAACCTATGCTTGAAAATCATCCCTTAGGAAATACTAGTATGAAATGAGTGCATAATACCCTGTGGAAACGAACTGGAGCAACTGAATATTCATCTGATTGACTAGAATTCAACTGCTTTTAACATTACTAGGGCAACTCTTTGGCATTTGATGTTTACACGAAACATGCTATTATTTTCATACTATCATGCAAAACAGGTTATATAATTACCATCTCCAGGAACACATGTACGCATACCCACATATTCCCCACACCTGACCTAACCGCTTCCTTCCCAGTCATAAACCTAGTTCAGCATTAAAAATATATACATACAGATCTGAACCACAGGGTCATCAATCCTGAATATTATTTTCTCTGGGGACTACCAAAGACTTTCTCTTAAAATATCAGCTGCAATAACATTAACATAAAATCTCTTAATTAGTTTTCCTAGGAGGTCAAAGATAAAAGATTGACCGGAATAAAAAAAGCATATTTCAGTCATACAATTTTTCTGAGTGATGAATCCAGATTTTTCTAGAGACTTATTGGATTTGCTGTTTAAGGACTTGATGGAGCACCCACGTTTTCAAAAGAACTCAGCACCAAGACAAAACACCCAAGATACCAATTACATAGCTACCAGTGTTACTGACCTCCAAGTCAATAACAATTAGGGCACAAAATAGAATTTGAACCACAGCAGAAAAGCTTCAAATTTAAAATTTCAATTTTAAAATTTGTGAAATATTAGCTTTTACTACATACAAGTCTGTCAATACTTATACATACTAAGGGTTAATTTTGAACCCTAAAAAAGCCAACCTAAGATCTTTGCACCGAAAAGGTTCGTAACAAGTTTTAAGTGGAAGACAGTTTTGTGTCCAAAATCCCTGCTCCCTGTTTTCCACCTTCTCCCACTAACAAACTCTTTTCTGGACATACATCTCAGAAAACAAATTTCAGCAGTAAAATTACTGTCTTGCGTCTAAACCATCAAGTGCTGTTTTGGAGCATAAACACAGCTTGGCTGTCATGTTCCAATGTAACACACAGAAGAGGTAAAACCCAAGTGGGAAACGCAAGGCTTCAGCTCACTAAAGCTGTACAACATGTGAGTAAAATAACATGCAAAAAGATACCGTATGTTGCTGTGTTTTGTAGAATTGGATCCTTCATTAATAGGATACCCCAGTTTGAAACTGGTCTATCACTAAGAATTACAGTCAAAGCATATCTACGTATCACGATACAAATGCTGTTACATCCTTCAGCACTAACGTGCCCTTCTACTAATATGATTCTACTCCCCAATTTGACTTCGTACCAATGTCCCTAGAGGAAAATGAATCAGAGATGTGATAGTGCTAGGCAGCGCTTCCGAACCCTACTGCTCTTTCCTCTCCTGCAAGCAGCTCCAGCTTTTTTTCTTCCATCCTCCTACATTATTTTAGTTTGCTCCATTTTCTTTCCCCTAGTTTTTGTTGCTAAACTAGCTAATCCTTTCAATTCAAACTCACATAGCTAAAGCCTCTCACATCATTGCATTTCATCTGTTGCACAGCCAGATTTCAGCCTGCTACTTCAGCTCTATACCTCAGTTTAACCGATTTTGATATCTAAAATATATCCAATCGGTCCTTGTTTCTCATTCACATACAGCATCAAAAGCATCCTTGACCCCTAAACAGAAAAGACTAATCAACAAAGCCCTGTTTAATTCTGCAGGCTTAAGGGGAAGGTAAGTACCACAGAGGATGTGTACTGGATGTTCTACAGTAATGACCTCTGTCATCACCATTCACAGATGAGGAGCATTTGTACCAATTGGAAGTTTCACACAGCTGGCATCACACATCCCTCCTTTCAGTATCCAAGATATAACAGTCGAGGAATAACCCCAGTAACATAACTCCTGAAAGAGCAACCGCAAACTTCAGCTCCAGCAGCATTTAAGCCAATGAGTTTCATCAGCACTGTGGTTAGGGCTGTGCTCAAAAAATCCACTCCCCAAAATTCTCTCTCTCTACTCAGGACAGAAGAGAATTTGCAGCCTATGTGAAGCTGTCCATTGCTTTTGATTAGTATCACGAATGTTATTCCAATTTAGAGATTGGTATCTAGTTGCTGTCAGCACATACCTGACCTAAAACAGGTTGCCTTTTTAAATATTTCATGAATCCTGTCACTGGGAAGCTATCAATGAGCTACTGATATATACGACACGTTTGACTTAGGCTGTCCCAGAAGGTAGCTGCTGATCACTAGACTGCTAAGTAGAATGACCCGAGTTGTACACAAAACTTTGATCAAACAAAGAGCTGATGCTCAACAGCTGTAAAGGAGAGCAAGTAAAAACTAACAATAGCTCAGTCTCCACTAGTTAGACTATTAGGCAGCAGTAGAAAATGAAACCTAAGGGAAAACAGCTCTTTGAAATTGCTTAATAATTAGAGAACACCCCAGTAGCAGAAAGCAGTGGATTTTCAAATAAACACTTTCTTCCTTGTTTAACAGGGTAAAATTCCACCTTTACCTCGTTCTCTAACAAGCACGGGAATCAGGCACATGTAATACACATGGATAAGCAAAGTTACAAGTGTGAAACTAGTTACCTTTAGCAGGTTGATGATTTCAGAGTCTGAGTTCATGTTTTGATATGTTTTAGTATGTGCCATTATAAGGGAGGCCCTGCCATGTGAAATAGGTGAGCTGTTCCAAACAAAAACAAATTTCTTCTTATGAGAAAAAGCATGAGGGCCTATGAACAAGGTCTGACAGGTCAGCACAGAAGTGGCAAGATTGTACAGGCAGCAACATGTTTCCGTACAGCAAGAGATGCTCAGAACCTCCAGCAAGAGTTCCTGGAAGACTCTGTGGACCACGTTTACTGCATGGGTGTGTGCACAGTCACACACATGCTCCCACAGCAGCTAGCAGTTTGCTACCCGCTCAGCTAAGTAAAAGAATTCTACAGCTAATAGAAGAAAGGCAATGCCTGTAACGAAATAAGCTGACTATTCCCAGCTCCGCCAGTGACCAACCGTGGAGTCTCAGATACATCACTACCCACATGTATCCCTTGGACCTGTTGTTTCTTTTGCCTATTTAGCTTAATAAAAGTGTCTCCCTAGACCTCATGGAGGCATGCATTCAGCATGTAGTATATTGTGGCCCACTCTCATTTTGTGCTTCTGGTTGACAAATATAATACAAATCATTTAACAGCAGTAAAACGGACAAGAACAGTGATTATACTGGTTAATGGCTGATCTGAGCCAGGCAGTCTGTATACATTACTATAGTCAATCAGTTAAGTGGATGTTGTTGTTCAAGATGCTCTTATGAATATGCCACAGTCCAAGGTCAAACAAAAATAGTAGCGTGGTGAGATGGAAATCTTCAAGATTAGCACTCAGGGAACCATCAGTAATATAGGCAACATTCAAGCACTCTGCTGAGAACAATGGGTCCCCAGCAGAGTATTCAAACATAAATTGGTCAACCAGGAACATTTGAAACCAATTACTTCTTTCCCAAGCAATTGTAATGGAATGATTATGCAGGCGGATGGAAAGGAGAGAATTAAATGCATTGAAGGAAGCGTGGGAGGACAGCAGATCACTCTGTGATAAAATGTACTCTGTGCTTTTAATAAATAGCAACAAACTGCATGTATCCAGTTAAAGTCAGGCAATGAGGCAAGCACTCGACTTTCCTGAACTGGATCCAAAAATCTATTCTCATCCTTGGTCACTAAAAAAAATAAATAAATAATACAATTCAGAGAACATGAAGGTGGCAGGATATTTCTTGTTATCTGACACATCTCAGAAAGGAAGCTTGTTGTCAGCACCCCAGATTGAGTCATCTGTACTGAAATTACTAGTTTAAAATACTTTTCCTATTAGGTACTTTGTGCATGAATGTGGTTCTGCCATAGGTTTTAATACATGCTGTAGCAGAATTAACTTTTCTAACCAGCGTAGCCATGAAGCACCAAGTTCTTAAGAGATACAGATACACAGGGCTCCTTGTGAAACAGAATTTAGTATTGTTTTAGGTCCTGTTTTTACTATTATACATAACCTTTTCACTCAATTTGACATGAAACAACTCTGACAGTTTTATTAAAACCTTTTGTTATTACACTTGACATTTATGGAGGATAGATGATAAATAAGTAGAGGAATGACATGTTTGCCAGAAATTCTAACTATGTTGAGAAAATCTTCTCCGCAGCCTCTCTGAATGAAACCTACCCTATTCAGTCATTCATGTCTCTCTAGGAAAAAAAGCAACATAGCTTGCCTGTACTCAAACAACTGCTTTAGTCTTGCTTTGAATTCAGAACATCAGGGCTACTCCCCGTCTTCCCAAACCTCAGAGGTCTTAGGCGAAAAAAGATTTTTGTTTGAAGCAACAAGACAAGGGGCAGTGAGTTTCAGTATAATATCATGCTGAAATTTATTTAATATATTATGAATCCTGCTTCAGCAGTTTGAATGGCCCAAGAACCTATTCACTAGCTATTTAAATGCAACCGCTGTTAGGGAGCAACACAGAGAAAGAGAAAAATGACGTTATCTTAATATATGCATACAAAGAGCAAGTAACTGGCTAGAATATCATATTACTCTACAGCAAAAAGATTAGAAAATGATAAACCATAAAGCTACTTATATCAGTCCAAAGCCCCAACATTTTAGAACGGAGTTAGCCTTTTTAGGGTACACATGTATAATTATAAACCATGCATCGATTCAGCAGGAATCACTAGGTCCAAGTTTAAACCGCATCAGGGTGCTTCACAATGAGCTCCACAGACTTGACCCCAGGTCAGCCACGTTGAGCGTGCCTCCATCCCTACTGCAAACACAGCCTTATTGCCCAAGCAATCTGAAGCAAACAAGAGACAGGGTGTACCTTGGTCTTATCCCACCATGGAGCCGTGATATGAGCAGGACAGATACTCTGATCACAGAGTTCAGAAGTGTTCCCAAGTATCCATATTTTGATGAGTCCTAAGAGCTGGAAACTTTTTCTATTAAATAATAAAGCTGAATTCTTTTGCCTTTTGGTCTATGTTTTAAAAAAGAGCCACAGTATTTTTCATATACTGCCAAGTAGGGGTTTTGTTTCTGTTTATTACTGCGGTTTTGCCTTTGCTTTTTAATACCTCCTGCGTCCCAATTCTCTGATGTTTCTACACACTTTTGAATTCTGGAGTTCTCAGGGAGAAAAAAGGAAATAAGATTGAGGAATGCTGGCTGGCAAATTAGACACTACAGCAAGCACCATACTTCTGGCTCTGTTGCTGACCAGCTTTGCGAGCAAGGGAAGCTGTTCTCTCTGATACACTTTTTTCCTTCTGTGCTTCATACCTCTAGTTAGATAAGTGCATCACAACAGGAGCTGACATTCAGTGTACGTTTGTACAGCATCTATCTCAGTGATCTTGGTTGGAATAAGTAAGCACTGCAGTAACAAACAAGCAATAGAGGATATTCATTTTGGATTCTATTAAGAATTAATCCAAAAGCCCACCTCCAATATACACTTAGCTTTCCCTTAGATTGCAAACCCAGCATGAGAGACCTTTTTCTTGCTGTCTCTGTGTATTTCCAAGCACAGTCAAGGACCTTTCTCCTCAATTTGCCTGTCATTGCTACTTAAAGCATACCTTGGCCTACAGACTGTGCACATAATACTGCAGCGCTCTCTGAAGCGGCTGGTACTGGTCATTTAAAGGGACAGAATCTATACAAGGTGGGTTACTACTCTGGCCTAGTGTTAGCAAATCTGGCCTCACTCATTTTTCTGAATGAAAAGCAACCGCAGCAGGCTCGTGAAATGCTCTGATGGGATCACTGTACCATAAGGAAAACTTCTTTCAACTCCGTTGTAAAACCAGAGGTTATAAAGGAGGGCACACATTAGAACAGCCATTTCAGTGTTAAAACAGTGACATATTAATAACATCCCTCCATAATTAAGAATTAATAGTTATGTACAAGTGCCACAGGTGGCCAGATGCCAAAAGATTCATAGAGTTGATCTCCAGGTGCTCAGATCAGATATTGTTTTGGCTAAACCAGCATGCCTCCTGACAAAACAAAGTAATTTCTCAGAAATCAGTTTAAATCACTAGAGAAGAAACACAAGCTTTAGCGTGGGGGGGGGCCATTACTGTTTTTTACCAATGGTACTTCTGCTAACCTACAAGGTGAGATGAATCGACCACATTACAGCACACAGTTACACGTAAGGGTTCCGCTACAGTCTTGGCACACTCACAGTTTTGAGAGAGTAACTAAAAATGGGGCATGAGTAAAAATGTGACATCCATAAATATCACAAAGACTCTAAAGTAATTATAGAGCTCTATATTCATCACTAGGTTCTTAGAAAGATTCTTTGGTGATTAGAACAGGGATTTGACAGGATTGTCATTTTCTTCCTTAACATTACTGTAGTATTTAAAAGGATAGTATTAATGTCACAAACGAAAACGATCTATGTCTGAAAATAGGGTTTGAGCAAACTGAAGACCTCTGCATTGCTCAACTTTGTAAAGCTTTCCGTAGAATTTTCTATACTAGAAAAATATCATCCATGTTTCCTTTTCACTCAGTATTATCGAAACACAGTCCTTTCACATTTCTAAATAAAAGTGCTTTGGAATTCCTAAGCTCATGAAAGCTGA
Organism: Struthio camelus; assembly: GCF_040807025.1. Classification (NCBI taxonomy): domain Eukaryota; kingdom Metazoa; phylum Chordata; class Aves; order Struthioniformes; family Struthionidae; genus Struthio; species Struthio camelus. The sequence continues at coordinate 3,346,637 of NC_090968.1, read as the reverse complement.
AAAATCAACCGAGGTTTTTGCTTCCAAGTACAAGAATTTTATTTAGGATAGAAGTTCTGGTTCTGATCATGTCCAATACTGTGAATAGGCCCAAACAAGCCTAAACAACAAAGGAGTAAACACAGTTGAGCTAACACTACGTTATCTTTACTGGACCTTGCCAGGGGAACAAAGCTGAACAAATGCATGATTTCTGAATACATTAGACAAAAAGATGTGAGAAATGTTGATGTGTTCTATGTTTAAAAGAATTTCTAAATTCTAGTTTTAGTCCAATTGTCCCAAAGCAGAGACTTTCAAAGATTCAGGTGTTTTTTGAGACTACTGAAAAGTGAAAACTTGTAAGTGCAGAAGTATAGCTATTACTGAGCATCTTTATCCTTGTAGGGGAGTCAGAACAATAAGGAAAAATTATACAGAATAATCCCAGTATAACACAACAGTATAACTATAGTATAGCACAAAATCCTCCCCAGTTCTTGCACTTGGGATTAGTAGAGGATGCAAATAGCGAATCAGCTATTGAATGACAAGTTTGTTCTCCTACCATGTTTAAAAACGACAATAATTAAAACATTTTAAAAGATATCTTAAGTAGCATGAGAATTTACTTAGATACATCTTAATCAGTTACTATCCATTTAAACTAACTCACTATAGTATCTGCACTCTCTGATGGTTCTTCACAACTACTTGTTAAGAGTAAAATTAACCTGGGTCTTGAGACTAAATCCATGCAATCAAAGTACACGTATTTGCTTTTGGGCTAAGTGAAGGCTGTCCAGCAGGCTGTCTGGGCCTAGTAAAATCCAAAATAAAACATCTTAACTGAGGTATATCTGAGGTAATTGGGTAAAGGAGATAAAACCTGTTTAGGAATCCTGAACTGACAAAGGAAGAGACAAACAACTTTGAAGGTGGCCAATGGAGAACCATCAGTGGAACTGAAACCGTACTCTGCAATTTTTGCACAAGGAAAAAAAGACACCAGGTTTTGTAGCCGCCTGGAGAGTGACGAGCCTTTGCCATATGCAAGAAAAGCAAATCCCAAATATCTCAGCAGATCGTATATAGAAAATCTATTTCAATTAGCCATTCCAGCATCATACAGCAAATGAGAATTTTACAGGTACAAGCTGGCTGGAACATTTTCCTGGGAACAGTTTTCTGACAAAAAAAATGACATTTCATTTCAATGGTGACATTTCAATTCATTTCATTTTGACTTTCATGCAATAACACCACATTGATTAATTTTGTTTTGGCATCCACTACACTAAATCATTAAATACAAATATAATCAAAGTGAGTTTAGAATTACTAGACCCTTGACAGTGTTAGAAATAATGATTTAGGTGCTTACAAATTAAAATGAAAAAGGATGAAACGTGTACCTTGTGGGAAACATTGGCTCTTCCAGCCTGACTTTTTCCATGCAATGAACACTCCAGTCCTAAATAAAACTACATATAGCATTACTGCTTTTAAATCCTCCTTACATACAATCATAAAAGCTCATTCGAAAGACAAATTTCTTATTATTTGTTATCATACAGTGCATCCTGAGGTCATATAATCCTCTACTGCAGAGACATTCATCTGCATTTCATTTGCAGATGCCAGTAACAGTGACTGAAATCGTTAAATACTGACTCTATCATAAAAGCACATCTTGTAGATAAGGAAGACCTCTACAAGCAGTGTGATGGACAAAATCTGTAATAGGAAACAATCCAATTCATCATGTACATTCCATGCTGGAAGACCTTTGAAACTGTTGCCTTCAACAATGCTTCTAGAAAGCAGTGAACGTACGAGATAAACCAAAGCCACAGGCACTTGATTTAGTGCATTCCTTTACAAGACAAGGACCATTCACATTTGTTGTTTTTGTTCCTTTTTTATTAAGGAGAAGAATAATTCAGTTAGCAGATTGTTAAATCAAACAATCAAAATTTGTGCAGTGATGCATGAAATGAAAGGAACCGAGTCCTCATGAAGCTTAAGGCTGACCATTTAGAGGTGTGAATATTTGTGTATCTAGCCTCCCACTACAGAGATCACATTCAGATTAACTGCGTATCAGGGCAATCACCGTTAGTTATTTTTATTAAAGCATAAAAGTAATTTTATCTTGAATTAAAAATAAATGAAAAATTATTCATTTAAGGTGCACTTCTACCTCTGTTCTTTGAATTTTTAATCACAGTAGCCAACAGTTCAGTACTGGCATGGTTTTTAAAAAAAGAAAAAGTATTTCACATTACTCTTCTGGAGGGATAAATTTCTCTCCAACTAGACAGATTCAGTATTTGAATTATAACGACAAGGAAGCACACTCAGGAGACCAATGGTCTGATGACAATGATGATGCTTACTACTAATCGAGTGGCTTTTCTTTTTGTTCAAGACTTCTTACACATCCACCAACCTGGGAGATGAGTCATTAACCCATAGTATGTGCCATGTTCTAAGCAACCTTGCAACATTTCTTCTGCATTTTTAACCGTCAGTTAAGTGTACAAAGCCACGTGGAAAGCTCTGAGGACAGTTGCTAATTATCAAAGAGAACAAGCAATAAAGCCCTCAACTGGAGCAGCTAAACAGGAAAGTTTGTTATTTTTAGTGTAAGTTCTCTGCCGCTTTTCATCATGTTTTAAAATACTGCTTTGCTCTGTACACTGAATTGTTAGAGACCATAACAAAGTGCAGTCAACTAGGAGTTAGGACCTGCCTTTCTTAGTTCTACCACTCACCTGCTGTATTTTATGGCCCACCATGGGACTATGCATAAATAAATCTACTCAGATGCATACATTTCTATGAGCCCTAAGGGGGAGGAGGTTGGAAGGGGAGGGGACACAAGGCTCTTAAGTTAATTAAAACTAATAACTGAAGAACTGATGAAGTTGTGGGTGCTTTAAACTTTGGATTTTTCCAACTCAAGTGGCTGAAAAATCCTTCCTGCTACTCCTCATTAAGAATATCATCATGCTACAGAGTTAAGCTAAATGAAAAATGAAGTGCTAATTAGAAAATAAAATACTAGAAACTGTTTAAAAAGGAAAGTAATGGCAAGCAGGCAAGTTCAGCCTATGAAAGGAAATATAATGCAAAGCAAATTAATAGACATAAGGTAAATGGATGCAGTTGTTCAGAACCAATTTAGCAAGTCCAAATTAGTTCCTAGTTGAACGCCACAAAAAAGTTCAGATTCGTTAAACTAAACAAAATTTGTTTTTCAATTAGCTGGCACAACACGCAGCAGAAAAAAATTACAGTAATAAACAGCAATGGCACATGACAAACTTATCCTTAAAATTACTTTTTCCTGAGATAAACCCCACTAATAAGGCAAACTTTGTGACGCAGGAATCGACATAGGCAAAGAGCCCATGTGGTTTGCTGTAGCATCTCTAACAATAACTGAAGTAGAAGGCTTCTAAGGCACTTCATAACCATTTATTAAGCCCTACCACTTTATGGAAGAATTCGGGACACAACTAGAAGTTTAGACCGATAAAAGTCGCCGTAACAAGAGCTGTGGCTGAGCTACAACAATAAAGCTTTAGACCTATTGAACTTGAAAAGTCTCTGTAACAAAAATGAATGCTTACAAAAGTCTTTATGTCAACAATAAGGAGGAGGACAGATTTGTATAGTTCAAAGTTCTCTTGGAGACCATACACCTTTATCCACAGAGCTGTTGGAATCACATATCTTCTTACAAAGTTGAAGAAACATGGAAAGAATAGAAAGTGGACCAGGTAGTAAGTTGGATGACACTTAAGTTCTAAGACTAAGCGATAGTGAATGTATGTTTTATATACAAAAACTATATACCTTAAACCTGGACCCTAACAATATTCCACTTCAACATTTACCAAGGAGTCTTAAACTGTCTACTGACCCTGAAATTGACCTCACACCTGTGTACTCAGCGTCCATATCATTGCTAACTATGCTTTAGAAGGATGCATATTTAGAAGGCTGCATATTACAGGTTCAGTTAATTCTTTATTATTACTGCAGAGCATTTCCAGAAGCTACTTCCTACTAGTAGCTCCTGTTGCTTTTGCTGAAGTGTTTCTAATTCACCAAAACACAAATCAGCTAAGTTCTCCATTGCCTTACAGAAAACTCTTGCCAGGAGACTCAAAAGTATTATAATTCTCTATGTCAATCTTATTCAAGGTATTAAGAGATAAGTAAAAAGACAAAGTCACAACCCTATCAAACATCAGTACTCCCAGGCTCAGTATGAACTCTGTATGCTACCCCAGGCTAAAAAATATCATGCGGTACAACTTTTACAGCTCAAATTAATTACGCTTTCACCGCAAACCTTCAGCATGGGTCGACTTATTCTCTCCAGAGAGTCTGAGCACATGCTCTGCCCCACGCATTTTTGATAGACAACATAAAACCAGGGTTCCTCCCATTGAGTGGTTCCATGCAAGTAATCCTTTCTCCTCCGCCTATGACTTTAATCTCCATCTGTGATACTCTCCGTTCCAGGCAGGCAATAGGAACAAAATTAGAGAGATGTGAACAAGAGATAACAAAGGATAGTCGGATCTTTTAAGTTTTAGGGACAGGAAGACTGTTCTTATGTTTAGAATCTCTACCTGTAGCCTTCTTGATTCAGTCCCTCAAAGTTACTCAACAAAGACCTTGTGCTGAAAGAAAATGCGCAGTAGTTTTGACACCACAAAAGATTATACTCCTCTTTCGTAAAGTTCTCCCAAGGAGAATTCTTGTGCTCTCCTCCTCTACTTTCCCAAGTACGAGTTAGACTGTTTCTTGTTCACGTTTCTCCACAAAACTTCCTCCCCGCCAATTCTCCACTGCCCTCAAGCATCACCCATAGCAGCTCAAAACTGTCTAAACAGATACCAAATTATGATGTTGGAACTACGCACTCTTCCCTAAATTCCTACCAGGGATGACGAGGGCTGTGAACACTACAAGTCTGAGAATACCCTGAATGAAAAACTGACCACTTTATCTGCCTATTAACAGAATTCCTCTTTCGAGTTTTAGTAATAAGACACAAAATCAAGTGCCCATAACAATTACCTGAATAAAAGATTATGGTCCAGATCCTTAAAGAAAAATCAATAGAAGCTAAGTACCTAAACATCTTTGTGGATTTAGGTCATCATCTCTTATTCAGTTAATTAGCTTGGCTATGTTAAATCAGGGTTTACCAAATTGCAACAACTCACAAAGGGACTTTTTAATTGTCCTCACCTTGGCCAGAACCATTTGATTGTCAAAGTCCTAGCAACTCCCACATCCCTGTGACACCTACCTGGACAGCCAGGGTGTACCAACATAGGCACACCGGGGCAAGCTCCACAGGACATTGTGCTGTACCTGAGCTCACTACTGTCCTCATTGCTGTTTCCTTCCAGCCCTGAGCAAGAGGACAACAAAAAAAGGCATTTAACTTTTCCTTGCCAATCTGAACACACACCCAATGGTGGTGGTGGTTTTTTTTTTTTTTTTTTTTTTTTTAAAAAAGACCATGGGGAAGGAAGCTGGGGTTCCACTCTCTTTTGGTCTGATACTCTTCTTGTGCTTAGAGTTGAAAAAACTCTACTATATTTCTTCTATTGAACTACTATGTCCCATCCTATTTCCCTCTTCCCCTGAAATGAGGGCATTTCACTATTATGTAAAATAATCCCTATTTGCAGAATTAATCAAGTTCTTTGCAATCTTCAGAAGAAAGCAGATCTATTAAATATATATTAACAATAATAAATGCTTCAACCCTCTGGGCACTGCTCAACATACACAGTAAAGGCATTATCATAGAAAACACATTCTTCAATTCTAAAGAAATAAAGCTTGGAATCATTTCGGTTAAGATGGTTCAGGCAGGGATATGTATCAGGAAAACCCATTATCATGAAGAGAAGCACTTAGAGCACAGAAGGGCTTTGACAAAAAGCAGTCAAAATGTTTTCATCGAGAATAATCTATATGCACTGTAAATCCCAGTTCACAAATACACCGAGACACACACACAAAAGCCTTTTCCATTTTATTTGGATTTTGTTCAAACTGTTAGCAGAACGTTGGTTTTATTTTCCCCCCCTCTTCCCTTCAAACTATTTCACAGACAACTCAATGCCTTATCTACCACTCCAATATCTGCCTACTTCATTCTCCTATTCTTTGCTTGCAGAGTTGCCTTTCCACTGCTCATTTCAGGTGCTGGCACACATACAATCTATTGTCTGGCTTCACAAAGAGAAGGGAAGTTTAAAAAAAAAGGGGAAGGGAGACATGCACACAATGGGTTCTGCAATGGTGAAAGACTCCTTTTCTCCTCTCTTCCACTACTTTGTGAGGAAGTGGGGAACTAGGAAACACAGTAAGCTACCTTCACAGGCAGCTCCTTCCCAAGTCACAGGGTTTTATTGTGCCCTTAACGTAAAGATCTGAGCAAGTAACAGTGCTCAGAGTAGGGGACCACAACTCCTCTCCTTCACACGCTACTTGTATTTCGGCACAGAGACATAACAAAGCAACAGGTCTACATTCAAACTCAGCTGAGCTTCCCAAGACGTCAAAGAGAAGCAGCAGGCTTAGACATTTTTGTCACACAGGTGGCATCCAAATTCCATCTCTAATGTACTTTTATAGGAGTATAACCAAGGATTTAAATTTCTTTCTTTAAACTCAATTTCACTACTCCGCAAACCCCATCATACCAACACCCTTGCCCTTACATGCTGATTTGAGAAGTATTTTCAGCATCCCCTTCAGTCCACACTAGTGAAAATCCACCTGTAGCTTGCCTTTAATAACTATACAGAAATCACGTACAAGTACAGTATAAATTGCAGGAGACTTGCTCCTCGCAACAACCCACTGAACAGCTCGGCTCCTTTCAGCCCATGGGGCGTCCTGTGCTCAGACACTGCTACAAAGTTGTTTGCTGCATGATGCGTATTTTATTGTGGAACATAACTATCATTCATGTTTCTCTTGGACTCTTTCTCTGATATAAAACATCGCAAAGTTTAGTTTATAGCAACACCACTAGCAAAGCACATGGCCTGTTCTCTAAGGCTGATGAAGTGCTGAGGGCCTCGTTACTCAAGGGCTAATTGCACGAGCAGGTATACTGAGAAGTGCTGGTAAACCTGGCCACCTTGGTGTTCTTGGCACAGAAGGCACAATCCAGCCAGAAAGAAAAACTGCTTGGGGGAAAACAGTTACAACAGACTCTTGTAAGATTCAGTAATCAACTTATTTGCATAGCTATAAAGACTTTTACCCCTTTGTTTCTCTCTTCTCCGCCCAAAACACAAAGGAAAAGGGAGAAAAACAGAGGACAAAACGAGTCTGTCTGCTTTGTCAGTTTTGCAACGTACAACATTAAACCATGCTGAAAAACACAAGAAGCCACTAGCTGTGGAAGTATCCCTGGACAGCCACTGCAGGGCTTATGACAACAGTTTCATGTGCTGCTGGGTCACTCTACCTCTGTGGAAGAAGATAGAGCGATTTAGAGAGAGAGAGAGAGATGAACAATCTTCCAAAGCCTTTCTTATTCACTTTAAAAAAAAAAAAAAAAACTGTTCTCATTAAAGAATGAATTCAGAAGCTGAAATGAACTTGAAGTAAAAAAAATCAAACGAATTTGCATAAGTCCTTGAATCTGTCTTATACCTCAATAAACATCTTTAAAGGGGTTCTGTTAAGATAAAAATCTTCAGTGGTGTTGCTTATTGTTTGCACAGAAGTAGTTTTGAGAAGGATAAATGCCTTTGATGGTAACAGCGAAATCTATGTTGTGCAGAACAAGTTCAGATACTGTGGTGAACCTGGCAGTATGAAATTAGAAGCTGTATAAATAGTTTATTCCCAGGCAATACGTTATCACATAGACAGAGAGGACAGGATGATCTAAAGCCCGCAGTGCGGATCCTGAATCTACGGCACCAGCCAGGCCACCAGGGCCCCTCTAAAAACCCCTCTAGTACCGTAACCCAGACAGCCGCTCGTGCAAGGCAGGCACCGGTTCAGAACCTAGACCCCAATTGCTCCCATATTTACATTCAACATCTGTTATGCTGTTAATAATCTCATTAAAAAAAAAACATTAAACCCCCCATGTTAGTCAAAGGGAGCAGAGCTACAAGCAGAGCAAAACACAAACACATTTTTGGAAGAACTAACAGCTGAGCCAAGAGACCTTTTGTACTACATATCTATTACTGCATGCATCTTTCTTAAAAGAAATCTTACAGTTCCACAGGGCTGTATATTTTTAAAGGGTTTGTTCGCTTCCTTCTCCTCTTGTTTTATCTGTCTTTTTTATGAGGCAGGAAAACTATCAAACAGAAGTGTGCCCTTCATTATTAAAAACTAGCATTCAAAAGAAAATTTTTCTCAATTTGTGAGGGAAGCCATTACCATAACCTCTCCTGAGACAAGATATTGCTTATAGAAAAGGGGGATAAAACACTACAAAGTTGGGTTTTCAAAGGTCTAATTTCCATATGATATAGCCTAGAATAAAAATATATTAAACAAAACTGTCAGTGCTCAGAACGAAGAGAATATATAGACTACACAGAAAACTTTTCCCTCAGCTCCACCTATTTTTTCCCCTCAGCAGACACCTTCAAAGTAGGTTCTTACATTCTAGCCTTATTTCACATTTATATACCATTTACTACCTGTGTTTTCAATATTCCTAGAGAGACTTTAATCACCACACTGTGCTTTAATTGTTATTAGCATTTAGATTATATGGTAATCTCAAAGCCAGAAGTCAATATTAAATTACTGTCCCTGCCTGCTGAAGAGTAATATATACAGAACAGAGATGGAATATATTTTAAAGTTTCAGTTCAATTTTATGTTCTAATTACTCCGGAATGTTATGAAAGGACCATAACATTGTATCATATATTCTTGTCATCCCATAGGCAGCTTTATGGTAACATAACAAAAGTATATTGAACTCATTACGTGGGAGCATAATTGAAATGATGCAAAGAAACTGCTAGCTGTTAATAAAGCCATGTTGCTTCTTGTATCGTAACCATCCACTCTCACTAGTTCTCCAGTATTAAGCCTGATTTTCCAAAGGCACAGGCGCATAACGGAAACAGATGCGTTTCTGACTTTTCATCTGGTAAGATCAAGAGCCAGATCCTTAAGTCAGTGCAATTCCAGCTGACTTGAGATGCAGCCATACCACATTTCACTAGTTGAGAATTTGACTCAAAGCATAGATTTTTATTGGGGGATCTAACACAACTGCTATCAAACTCAACTGAGCACAAGTTAACCACCTGTTTGGCTGACAAGCTTCAGCTGCTTCTTTAAGGAGGAAATTGTTCTGTTACAACACTTTAATGCTTCTGCACAAATAGGTATATGGAATTCACATTGGGAAATTTAAGATTTTTTTTTCTTGTTTGCTGTATGAATCATAAACATAGCTTTTTGCAAAGCTATGCATACAGTTCTGCATTTATTGGACCATGGGACAACACAAGCCATTGTGAGTACTGCAAGGTAGCACAATATACAAACACTGAGTTTTTAAGTACATCCGCAAAAATACAATCTCAGGTTTTATCACACTAAGAACACAAAAGCAGACTTGTCATCCTGTTCGAAACAGCTGCTCTCCCATGTAGCTATACATAAACCTCTCTAAACATGCTTTAGTTAAGTACATGTCCTGAAGAGTTTTTCAGTCAAACCCCACATGGACATTTCCTCTCTCACTTCAATCACTTCTACAGATATTAGACACGTATTCAGCATTACTGGCCATCCCCTACACCATATAAAAATTGTTCAGGAGATGAAACTGAACTCTTTTCCAGTCTAGTCTTAAGCAAGTCAGGTGATGGGTTTTAAAAAGTGAAGATTTTCAGGTAAATCAGGTGATCGTGGATCACTTTCTTCAGATTATTCAAACAAACAGGTAACACACGCTGATCACTACATACTGCAGCTTCAACAGGGAAAGGAAGAAAAAACACTATGCTGCTTTTAGCCCCAAATCCTTACTTCTTTGCATCTTGCTAGGCCCATTTCTTCTGCTCCAATCTAAGCGATATACTACCACGTTATTGTATCATGGCACAGCTATACATTTCTTTTGTATGTTCATGCTACAACATGAACACATATTATAGAAGATTCCCTAGAAATACATTCTTTTTACTGGGTGTTATTTTTTCTCTCCAACAACAGTCTTTGCTATGAAAAGATTTACAGTCCTACATCCTAGTCTACTACCCAGGAAAATGGCCCTTTTGGAAACAGCTTTTGGGTGTACCACTTAAGGCAAGCACACGCTTAAGTTCCACTGAAAGCTACTTAAACCTAGGCGTGTGCCCCTTCCAACTACGTCCTTTGATTATCCTAAGTGTGATTTAACATTGGTCAACAGAAAGCAGATTTAGCAATTTTTTATTTTGCCATTGGAATTCTTCTTGTGCCAACAGATCACGCTGCAGAACTATTATTAATAAAGCAGATCATTACTGTCCAAAACCAGCCTGTCTTTTACAGACTTCATACACAGAATTACCTTGGGTATTTCTTTCTAGGATAGCAATTAGAAATCAGCATGGAATTGGTATCTTCACATCTGCCTGTCTGGATGAATACTGACAGCTAAAGGTACCAACTGAGGTAAACGTACAGGCAAAGGTATCCGCCACCACAGACCTTTGGCAGAATTGGGACCGTTTATACAACAGATTTTGGCCAGACGCTGCTCCTCAGCAAACTTGCAGATCTCATGATTTTTCTCTCCATATGTGCAAAACCTCTTTACCATATCATCTCAGACTCAGCACATTTTCAATTGCCTTAAGGGCCTTCACTCGAACACTTACTCTGCATCAACACAACAATCTTTACTAGGACAGAATAGCTCTTCTGTCACACCACGAGCAATCTTCCCGCATACCTACAGCGGACGCAATTAGGTTATAAACGTTTCATGATCCTAAATAGGACTAAAATATGTAGCCAGTACAACTGTGACTCCAGGAGTACTTTAGAACTGTATACTACTACATTCAGCACTTAAGCAAAAATTCCAGTGCAACTGCTGCTGCTGCAAACCCAAAAGATTGTTGACAGCTTTACGGTTATCTACTTGAGGAAAAGGATATAGCCTATTATTAGCATATCCTTGGCATAGAAGGACCTATGGGAAAAAAATTTCTTATAGCTTACTAAAAAGGGAGAAAAGAGGCATATTAAGACAAAGCTAGACAAATTCTGACCAAAGTCAGATAATTTTCATGGGAAAATTAACTTAGCAAACAATTTATCTAAGGATGCAGTGAATTTGACATTGTTTATAGATTTTGAAGAATGACTAAATGTAACGGACACGATCTCTGACAAACAGAAGATACAGACTCAGCACGCGTTGCTGCGTGAGATTCTGAGACTGTAGCACAGGAAGTTGCCAGGAAACAATCTACTCTGATGATGTATTATATACTGTCGCGATTGATCGTTCAGATCTATTGAGCTGTTGAATATTCGGCCATAAACCGTGTTGTAACAATAGCGTACGCTAGCGTGAAACTCTTCCCTATTTTTCTGTCTGCTTGGTATCCACAGAAGTTAAGATATTCATAATTGGGGTGCCAAGACACGTCACAACACCGCAGTAACCATTTGTTACACTTACACTACTCAAGGCAGCTGACAGTAACCACCAACTTTCTTAGAGTATCTCTCAACATTAAAGTTTTGGCTGTGGGTATGTGAGACAGACTATAACACTAATATCAGCATAATTATGTTATTTATGGAGGGGGTTTGCTCTCGTTTGTACAGATTTCATACCGAATAACCCCATTTTCCCTCCCTTGACATTCCTTTCAAGGCAAGAGCATTATCAGTTTAAGGTTCCTAGATGACAATAATGCTGTGAAAATGGTACTCAGTCAGACTAACTTTGAAAGCTAGCCAAAACGTCAATACTATTCTTAGAGTCCTCCCAGAAACACAGTGGACAGTATAGCAGATGGGAACAGACAAGTTGACACCACAGTGAAAAAAAGAGCACATCGCTTGGAAAGTGTCCGTAAAGCAAATTGAAGCCTTGCAAATAAGGAGTTGTCTTCTTTTTATTCTGGGAGCAGCTCACGAACTAGCAGGAGAAACCAGAAAGAAAATTTATAAGAAACTGAGCTCCAGATGATGGAGCATTGCGTCAGTTGAGTTTCGTTCAAAAGGAAACCAGCTCACACACTTGGCAATGTGAACCAAAGAACAGCAAGAACAGCAAATGGGAACAATCAAGGGATTTGCTTCAAAAGACCAGACTGGATGAAAACTAAAACTCTACACAGATGTATCCTAATTTAAAAAAAAAAACTAAAAATCCAGATGACTAAATAAATCCTTAGCTCCATTTACAACATGGTACCCACCTGAACATTTATCAATTGAAGAATATAATAGCTTAATTTCAAGGAATATTCTCTTCAGACTGAACAACCTTCACGCAGTCAAGGCCCTAACTCAGCATATAATTAAGTATGCCATTAAGCCTGTATATACTCAGTAAAGGAAAGGAGATTTTAAGCTCCTACCCCAAAATATGGAAGCTGACTGTTGAAAATGATCTGAAGTTCACACAGGAAAAGAGAAATATTAATACAATGCGTGGTTAATAACACATGATATAAGAAATAAGAGCTGTAGAAGAAAAACGCTTCAGAATGCTTGCATTATTGCTATTAAATTGGAGGTGCCAGGCAAACATTTTCTTCTCCTGGTAGGAATTGACAGAAATAGTGAATCATTTATCATCATCAATTAGGCAAAACACAGTATAACACCTAATATTTAAATTGTTATAGCTCTGTATTTCTCTTTTCTGGACAAGGTCTTCACAAATTTGACCTCTTCCTAAAGATTACATCAGTTGTGCACGTCATCCAAAGGATACCTCCGTTTCTACCATGTTGCAAGGCACTGAGTCAGAGACAGGCACTCACTAACGATTCACTGATGCCAATTCCTTCTCCTTCAGGTTTCTCACCAAGACATTGACCCACTTCAACCCTACTTCGCTTTATGAAAATTGACAAGGCCAGGGATCAACAGAAAAGTTACAAGTAACAAAGGTTCTCCATATTTAATCTTTTTTTTTTTATGAGGGTACAGAAATCCAAAGGCTTACAAAAATCAAGGTTTCCATGTTAGCTCTCTAGCATAGGGCATAGCATGAAAGTCTACTTGATATTTTATGAAAATGTGGGACAGGAGAGGGGAGAGATCTCAAAAGGAGAGAACAGCTTGAATTCTGTAACAACCTTTTTCCTTCACAAGGTACATGACACACGAATACACACAGGTATATTTTCCAATTAAGTTTTCGCTGGTGAAAAAGCTCTAAAATTATGAAAAAATCATTTCTATTAGCTTTTAAGTGCATTTACTAAACCTGAATTACACTTCTAAAGTATTTAAAATTGAAAATGAGCTTTTTTACAAATATAATTGAAACTTAATTTGGCAAGTAATTTAAAAATGAGAAGACAAGAAAGTTTCATGCTATTCAGCATGAAAATGTCTTTGCAGACTTTCACAAAAGGGCTACCTCCTCTTTTGAAGCAGCTCTGCTCACGACAACGGACATTTCTGAAGTTTCCAACAGCAACTATTCCTATATCTTGATTGGCAGACAAACCATAGGAATGGTGTAGATAAATACTGTCAGTTCTACAATCTCAAGTTTATTACTACACCATCCCAAATACCAGGATCAAGTCTACGCCCATGACCCCTTTCTCAGGGCATTCTCCCACAGGGGGACAGTATGCTGAACCTAACTCCTAACGCAGTCCTCTGAACCTCTGAAAAACGTAGCTTTCTCCAGATCCCATCTGGAGTAAGGAGAAGGTCAGAATGGATGGAGGCTTGCAATCGTATAAGCCTACTAAAGTGCTGAGGAGATAGACAGCTAGTTTTAACATAGATCAAGATATTGGAGTTCAGGGTGTGGGGAGGAATACATTATGCTTTTAACAAAGATAATTTAAGCTGGTAGAAGGAAAAAAAATTTTAATCCAACTTAACCAAGCTTTTAGGTGGTTCTTACTGCATTTACCTATATCGATTCATGAATCTCCTGTTCATAATGAATTAAAGTGTGTAATAACACAAGAACTATGTACCACTTATAGCTTCAACATACAACTTAAAAAGGATTGTGCCAGATATAGCCTTGCTCTGCCCTTTGTGATTGGGAAGAATCTTGTCCAATATAACTGTATGCATCTGTTGCAAGTAAAGCGTATTAAAAACAAATTACAATAAGTTTGGTTAAAAGGCGAGAAGATCTAAAATTAAGTCTGTAACTCCATCCTGTGGTATGTAGGTATTACAACACTTTTTTTTAAGGGCCAGGAATAGAAATATTTTTCAGTGGTATAGTGTAATGCCTAGGCATCTCGGAATGCCTTTCAAGTTTCCTTTTGAATATCCTTCCTGCACATGACCTAGATAAGATGCACCTTGCAGAATTGTGCTTTCTCACAGCATTCTTTTGCACATTTAGGATATCAAAGGAGAAAAGATTTTATGTTTGAACTGGTAGAAGCCTACAAGGTTCAGCTAGATAGATGCTCTTATTGCAGACCTAGAGTGTGATTTTATATTCCTGCGTTTGATTTATATATATAGACATTATTTTGCTATTTAAGCGGAGCAGGTTAAGAGATGGAATCATTCACATCAACCTCAATATGCCACTGAAGGAAATTCAATCCACTCCTAAAGAAAGTTGTTTGAAGAAAGTTCAATCCACTCCAAGAGTGTCAGTTCAAAAACTAAACAAGTGCAAAAGAAACCTAGATCTCGGTACTGCATCTCTGTTCTCAATATACACCTTTCTGGGAAACTGAAGGATTTCTGAAATCAGTCCTGACCTCAGAATGTCACCTGAAACATAAATATGATTTCCTTGCCATCATTTCTCCTCCATTGCATCTTTTCTGATCAGCTTAAGCAAGGAGGTGTCCAGCCTTGAACTGGAAAGGCCAGTGAACAGGCCCACATAACCATTTACTAGCATTGTTCTCCGGTGTGGCTCAGCAATGGGGTGGGTATAGAACTGAGCTTGAAACACTTCAAATCATTCTAGTAAGGTTATGCAAAGCTCATCTAAGCTTGCTAGCAGTTTGGCCATCTCTGATCCCATCACCAGTCTTGCACTAATTTAATGTGATTTTTTTTTTAATGCCCCAGTACCTGAAGAAATGCAAGAATACTGTCAAAAAAAAATAGAGTTACCCCAAAAATTAAGACACATGAAATTGACTTGTTGGATTCCCACCCCCCCCCTCGGAATGTAATCTCTAAAAACACAATGTATTGCAGTAAGGGTCTGAGACATGCTCTTTTCTTTAATGCCAGTAGTTAAAAAAAGCCTGCTAATACTACAATCAAAAATTCTTTCTAAACTTGTCTTTCCGCTGATCTCAACACTTCCAATACTGAAGTCAGAGAAAGACATCTGTTCTGTAAGCAGACAGGTTAGTTAAAGATGCTGTTGCCTTGCAGCATAACCCTTGGGCTGGAAGTTACCTCCCTCAGAGGTCTAACAGGCAGAACTGTTCACATTCCTTAACCTGCCTTAAGCAAAATCAGTCAGGTTAGCTTAAAAACTGAGGATGGTTCTGGAAGCTAACTCAGCTGACTTCATTCAAAGGTGAATACAGACAGTTCACATGATCCTTGCAAGGGGCAGAGTCCCGGGACAAGCCTCAGAAAGCATGCAATGACAAGTACCTAAGGGCAGGATATCCATTTACACAACTTGGTCCAGCAGAAAATATCTGGTCACTTCCAGTTAACATGTACCTGCTCACACATTAGTGGTACTACACAGAATAAACAGATATTTAAGCAAGAAAAAATCTGCTGATGAAATACATGTGACTCCCCCCTTCCTTTAGCCTCATTTTATCCAGCTGAATCCACTTCTCCTTGATTTGCTCTAAGTCAGCAATAAGATATACAAAACATTATCCATAATGAAAACAGGAAAAAACCAAAAAGTCCCACCCACCACAACATATTACCTTCAAATTTGTTCTTCAGGCAACTTCTCAGCATCATGATTTTTAAACCCTAAACAAAACCCTTACTAACCAAGAAGGCTCTGACTGACAGCAGAGAGAATAAAGATTAATCACAGACATGTAATCCCAATGGAATTTATGTTTTAAGATAGACAAGCAAAAAGAAAAGTAATAGTTACATACTAAACAAGGCAGTACCTCTTGAAAGGAAGCATCATAGCAAACAGCATAAGTTTCACTCATTCAGGGGTTTAAAAAAAGATTTCTTAGCTGAAAGAGCCAATTGCATGTCTTGATTTTTCAGCCTAAGTAGCACATTTTGAAACAGTGGCTGTCAATTTAGCTGAAGACCAAAGATATCCCCTTTTATGACTGTTAACATGCATTCATGAAATCTGTATGAACCAAAATGTTCTCGTCAGCTTATCAAATTCATATTTACATTCAAAGCAAAGCAGAAATTCAAATACGTTTCAACGCTGGCATGATCCAGTAGGCAAATGCATTTTCACTAGTCAACTCAACACTTAACAGAGTTGTCTTCATTTCAGAGGAGCAGCACAAAAAGTAGGCAAGAGTTTTACAGAGGTCCATCAAAAAGCTGACAGTAAAACTGGACAAAAGCAACAGGAATTTGAAGTTAAGTACTTTAGTTTCTAAATCTGAATGTAGTGTAGAACTGTAAAAACATATCAGCTTTCCAGAAACTGAGAAAGGAGGTGAAATACTGATAACAGTGAGAGAAGCAGAAGAGTTGATGTATTTTAATTGTACATCCTGGCTTAACTTACAGTTAACCATTCATGTAACTACTGAGCATACTGCAGCCTAATACCTACTCTTCCACATCAATTGTCCAGTCTTCAACAAGGCATTTTTATTACTGTAGCCATCTCCATCACCTGACAAGGCTTAGATTATCAACCTAATTCACTCTTAGATATGTAGCTATTCAGGATCAACCCCTTACAAAAAGGGAGCAATCTCCCATTTGAAACACACGAGTCCAAAACCTCTCTGACATCTGCAGACATTTAAAAACAAGCTTCATTTGCACTGCTATGATCACTGCTGAACATGACTTAACCAAGCAGTGTTATATGGAGGGTCAACTACACAGCATGAAGGGTTTCCTTTCAACTGACCGACACTAACAGTGACTTTGATCATATAATTGGATCCACGAAGGGAGAGCAATGAACCAGAAAAACCAACTTCCACGGATCCGTCCCTGCAGAACTGAATGAAGGATTGCACTAATGTGTTCTAAATATCTCAATAAAAATCTCTTGCCTAAGAAACCATCACACCCCTGCATCCTAGGAAAAGGCATAGTGCCAACAGCATTACCTTTCAGTGTAAACCATCACTCCTCCTTTTTAAGCCAGGAAAACTTTTGCCCAGCCATTGCTCTTCAAGCATGGTTCCTTCTTCATTAATGCAATTATCCAACTGCTGAGTTAACACCTAACTTTTGACTGGTGTCTCTGCAGAGAGAGTAGAAACACACACCCTTTCGGGGGCAGGAGCGAGGCTCAAGGAATCACCACTCTCGGTGCAAAACCAGAGTCACACACCAGCCTCACCAAACACCTTCCAATACCTATCTCCTAGAGGCATGCCTAACAGGCACAAAGATTATGATTCTGTCTCATTTCCACTTGGGCAATTCCAAAAGGGTTTTCTTAACAACATTCAGGATCCTACTTCTCTCTCTCCCTCCTTCCTCTTTCTCCTCTTTTCCAACTCTGACAGAAACCTTTTATTTGAGCAATCCTTTGCCATTTACAAATAGCCATGAACAATGAGGAAAAATTAGCTTTCTGAGATTTCTCTCTGGAAAGGGTGTTTGGAGACTGCCGTGCCCAAACTGCCACTAAGACAGACCAAGTGAACCATCATTAAAACGCAGCTTTTAAGTTTGCTTTAACACAAGCGCTTTTTGCTTTACCACTAAGCTGCTCTTAAAGCAATGGCCCACAAATTAAAAAAAAAATAAAATAAAGGGGAGGGGAAATTGGTGTTTCCCCTTTACACTCAGTAACAAAAGTATTTTGTAAAAAGCTTTCTACTGTAACATTAAAGACTCGGGACAATTTAACCCTTCAGTTCTCCATACCTGACAAAAATAACCTACTTTAAAAGTGACTGGCACTAAACGTAGTAAAAATTTTCTTCCCTATGTCAATAAGGGAGAAAAATATAATTGTCTTGTTAGAGGCAATTTTAAAGGCTGAAGCTGCACTCAAATGTTGAGGTATTATTCTAATTAGCACCCTACCAGCACTATCTACAACATGAATACATACTTGTAAGTCTTTACTATGAATATTTTCTGCACAGGTTAAAAAAATTATTCGGGGGAGTGTTTTGCTCATGCTGCATGCTGACTAGGTGCAGTGATCTGATAAGCATCAGTGAACAGATAATACATAATGGAAACGCTGTACTTGTGGGCCCCAAGCTGTCATTTATTATAGCATCGTGTCGCGCCATGAAATCATTTGTAATGCAGTTATGGTGCAACTTCTTCCTTCTCTGCCAATTTGAACCCAGCTGGATGGGAGTCCGGCTGTGCCCAAGAGGTACACAGCACAGAGAATTCGCTCCCAGCCAACGTGACTTATCCCCCACCGACTGCTTTAGCAGAACGTTTCAGGGCAATCACGAGAGGATTCTCTCTGGAGCTGTGGATGGTGCCTCGCTGCTGGAGGCAGACAGATGCAGGTGCAGGCAGCAATTTGTTCACCGCAAAAAGGCTGTGATTCCAATGAAGATTCATGAATGCTTTTGCCTGTGGACTCGAGAGCTGTTACGAGACCAAGTGCCAGCTTGCAAGAGCCACCTGTCTTGTTTAAGAAAGGACAAAAACTAAAACTCTAATATCTCATTCCCTTTGACCTCAGTGGGAGAAGTTCTCATCAACAAGTTTCACAACAGGAGACAGTACTAGCAGACCAGCTCTCGGTCCTTTTCATACGCAGTTGCCTTTCCCTTGCTATATAGCTGGCTGGTGCACTACATTCACACTGCAGAGTGAAGAATTGTTCAAGATGAACAGGCAAGGAACATGATAGTTGATGACTTTCACTATTTATTCCCTAGCGTTATGATGAATATAAAGTAGGAAAAAGAAGTCTGTTAATTTGTTTGTATTAGAGCTACTGCTACTAAAATAACTCTCGATTCACAATTAAATAATCTGAAGTCATCCTGATGTTAGAGGGTGTTGAGAACAGCAGCTAGGCTGGAGAGTTCTAATCCCTAATTTATAACATCAAGAAATAAAAAAATTCTTAGGAATAATTATGTCTTCTTGCTTAATGTTTTTTCAAATCATTAGCTTCATCTGCAGGTAAATGAGAGTACAGGGTTACCTAAAAAGAATCAAATTCTATAAATTAACAGGCAAAGCCGCAGAAGAATTAAATGTGCTTTACATGACTGGGATGGAGGGTGCAAGAACAGACTAATCTTAACATAGTACACAGCTCCGGGTGCCAAAGCAGCACTTCACATTCACTACACAGAGTACGTGCCCATTTAGGACCATTTTACACCTTAAACCTTAAAGCCTAGCAGAGTAAGAAATTCAGTATTACTTGTATCAATCCTAAAACTTTAACAGAGCTATTTTATACTTCTGCCAGAACCAGTTAATAACTTTATGCTATCTGCAGTGTGGATGAGGCAAGGTACAAGATCAGAGCAGGAGTAAAACGGCCTGCAGGTAAATCCCTGCCAGGACTCCCACCCCTGCTGCTCCTACTAGGTCTGAGAGGGAGTAGCAGCAAGAACAAAACACTGCAAGGAAAGAGCTTAAGCAGAAAGCCTCCCTCATCCTCAAGAGGTTTGATTTGTCTCTCTCATAACCTGAATGATCTTAGCACAGCTAATCCTAATTTAAAACAGGAACAGGATCCATTTTGGGGGGCATGACAGCTCACAGAAATTCTCATCTTTGCTAAAGAATGAACGCTCAAGTCTTACGGTCACCAAAAGGGAGCCTTGTTGCCTCTCTGCAGAGTGATGCGCACTTGCAATTCCCTCCTGTTGACCACAGAAAGTTTGCAAATCATGCAGAATTTAAATTTAAAAAAATAGATTAAAAGTATTAAAATAGGTAAAACTGCCATTTTTTAATCTAATATTAAAATGAGGGTTATCCAGAAGGTATTTCATTCGTCCTCGCCAAAAAGGATGCTGATCTACATGTTACAGTAATCAAAATAAGGGTGAATATTTCCAATTTTCACATTGTTTAAAGCCAATAAAAAATTAAATAGCCTTTCTGGTTTGGGCTGTTAGAAAATTTTAAAAATTAACAACCTTCCTTTTAAGAAAGTATTCAGTGAAAATGATATTAGGGATCTGTCATCATCATCTCTCACAGAAAAAAAAAATCTTATAAATACTAAGCCATTTCAAAATTTGGCCTAAATCAGCCTGAACAGTGCTTCATCATCAGTGGCGCTAAAGTCCAGAGCAGAAATTAGCAATATCCTAATGTGCCATCTAGCATGACAACAGACCAGCTCCCTCTTTGATCAAGAGGTGATCAAGGGTGACCAAACCTGCTCCACACATCCCTCTCTCCTGGGTGGCTTTCGTGGGGGAGAAATTCAGCACAAGGGTAGCTGACAGCATCTACACAAGAGGCCTTTACAATAGTATGAAATTACAGGACTATTTTATCATCTTTGGAGTAATACTCCAATTTCATCTCTTCCCAGTACGACCTTTTGCAGAACAGTGTTGTTCAGTGGAATTCATCCAGCAGGGCAGGAAGTTCTTTCAGTGTACAATAAAATTTAAGAGTTCAAACAAAAAAGAATTTGTTTTCAAATGTCAACCTTAACTGCATTTTCACATAACTGCTACATATAGAGGGGAGTACCTTTGGGAAACAACAGGACAGCACCCCACATGGATGGTGAACGCTCAAAGGTAGCAGCTCCTCAAACCACTTCTATGGTAAAGGCAGCAGGAGGATTTGGTTAGGAAGACCGAAGAGCAGCAGCACGGTCAGAACGCGTCAAAACACTGGCCAAGCAAGAAAAAAAAACAAAGGAAAAGAGTTGATGCTTCTTCCAACTTACCTTGCGTACCACATTCCTATGCATTGCATTTTTGTGTTCTCTATAATGGTTTGCATTAAGATTCCTTATACTGCTCATGAAATAATTAAGGTGGAGTAGGTTGCTCTATGCTGTAATGTTTTTTCTTCTTCTCCGCCATTTCTCCCATGCAGTGTTAAGAGTATGAGTATCATACCTCCTATCTTTTTTTCCTCCCCCTCCCTAGGCCTATAAACATTTAGAAGACCATTTGCTAGAGTTGTTTCTAGGTTGCTTTCTGCTATTCAAAGTGAAGATTATAGTTTCATTTGTATTTAATGGCACGTCTCCTTTTCTTTCTCTCTCACTCTTCCCTGCACACTGACCTCAATTATTCCCACAAATCAGATTAGCCTTGTTGACTTCAATCACTTCAATAATTAAGGAACAAAATGAAGAAACAAGTGCCTTCTAAGCAATTGTCCTCAGATATCCAATAATAGCCCATTCTAATAAATTCTGGCAGGAGTGTTTTCTCTGCAGTAACTTTAAGGCATCTGAAGATGCATTAGATCTGGCAGGCTCTCAAGAAATCCTTTAGGAACTCTGAGGTGGAAGCCCACCTTAGTTTCTACTCCATTTCCATGGTTCAATATAATAAATATCATGATGATTACACAAAACTGCTACATAGTTGTCACTGCTTTAAATTCCCTTGCTAAGCACCCAAAAGAGAAAGTCCGTGTTCTCATGTCTTTCCGCAATGGCAGAATTTTCCATGGGCTGGGACAGAGAACAATGTATTTCAACTTCCCTCCTTGTTTCCCTTCCACCTAAAACATGTGTCACTTCCCTAGATGATGCAGCAGATAAAGTGGATTAATTTTACCTCTAAAAACTCAGGATCAGATTCTCAGATGGTATAAACTTTTGTAGGGAGAGACTTTTAAGGGACTAAAGCAGTCTGCTCATCAATTAAGAGTACATTATGATAGGATTAGGTTTTTCTTCCCTCCCTTAATAGATCACCATCTTGAAAAAAATGAATTTTTACCTGAACATTTCCTATTAGAAAGCTGTTTGAAACTGATACAGAGCTTGCTCAAATGCTTAGAAAACGACTTTCATCCAGATTTAGCCACACATGCATGCACCAACTTCAGCTTGGATTTTACAGATGCCTCCTTCCTGGTATATAACCATATTGACACATCATCATAGTTTTCTTTGACAAGCTAATGAAGAATCACTCTTCTAATCCCTTGTTAAACAGATGTAGAGCATGGGTCTTAGAGTGATCAAGGAAATGGTTGTCTGTTCTGAACACAGGTGACTGAAATCGTAAACAGTTTTCTGGGGAAGGTCTCATCATAATCATATACCCTAGTACTAATTCTTCCCTATTGGTGACACCAACTGAGTTACTCTTGCTTTATACAAGAGCTTGTGTCCTCCCCCTTTCTAGTCAAGGGTCAGAAACAAACTGGGGGGAAGGATCTTCATTTTTTCTTCAGATGTACATGACCAATATAATTTTGGTTCTGTTGTCTGTTATACACACACCTGCAATGTTGATGCGAGAGGCTACCGCAATAGGGCGTTGTCTGCTTCCACCAATTCTGTAGTGATATAAATCAAAATAAATAATGATAATAAACAGATCAAAAGACAGTCAGGATCCAGTTGCTCGAGGCAAGAGCAAGATGTGTAACCTTATGAGCAACAACCAAGACTGGGCACCACCTTAACCTACCCTTTCTGCAAAATTACTGTAAACTGAATGAAGAACACGGTCATTTTGATATAGCAGGTCACTGCTGTTATTTCTGCTCTATGGAAATAGATCATGTTTATTCAGCACAACTGAGCTCTGGCAGAGATAGCCACACTAGTGCTGGGTTTTTAGCTCCAGGACCAGGACGTAAGCGGGTGGGTGTCTGTGCCTAAGCCACTGATACTACAGTTGTGATGCTTCTGGGCTGCAACTAGTGGCTGTGCACAGCACTTGGCTGCAGTACATGCATGTGTTATGTCCAGTAGCTCTTTGTCACGCTCTGCTAAGCGAGGCAATCCCACACACAAGTATGGACAGATAACCAAACCGCTTATTGCTCGCTTATACTCCCTGCTCCTGGGTTTTCCCAACTGTGAAAAGAGAGCAGTTCTGATCTCCATTATAAACCATTCTGACAAGTCCTGATAAAATGTAGAACGCTCAGTGTCTGTGTAATATCTATTTTGCCAAGTATGACTCCACACTTGTGATCGGGCCCCAGAAGTCAACAGTAAAGCTACAAAAACGTTCTTAAGATTTTATTGCCAAACTTCAAGAAATAAGAACCTCAAATGTGGAATGAGGAGTAAAGCACACCAATACTTCAAACCCTCTTTGACAGCAACGTAAAATGGTCATCTAATGCAGCGCTATCATAAAATTAAATCATGCTCACTTGTCATTTTGTATGGTCTATGCCGACAGATTAAAAACTACATGGCAAAATGTAATTTCCCACACTGAAGGTATAAGAAGAATTTGAAATATCTTCCCCTGCAGTGTCTGCTCAGTCCTGTTTGTCCTCATGAAAATAAAGCAACAGCCACAGCTGGAGAGAATTTAGCACTGCTATCTGCCTTCAGGGTACAAGCAACACTCGTCCTAACAGTGCCAAGGGAAACAGCAAGAAGCGACTACTAGAGTAGCATGCCAAGATTATCTTTTTTCTTCAGAAAACTGAAAAAAAAGAGCTTTTCAAGATGAAAATTGTATAACTGTAAAGTCAAGAGAAATGAAAATTGGTTATCCGCACTCCTCCCTACTTCCAAGTTCAAAGTAGGACAGTTACTGTTCTTGCCCGAGATGATGTTCGGTAAGGGCTATACCCAGGAACTTCTCACCTCCATAGCACATTAAGACAAACACAGGTAACACAGTGCCTCTCTTACAGCAGAGGCCACTTTAACCACAGTAACCTTTTGTTTCTGTAAGAATCGTTCCCGTTTGGAGCTAGCAAGATAGCTGAATGCTGTATAATACTGTAGTGGGGGCCACGTAAGCACAGAGATGGCCAACAGCCTGAATTAGTTGACTCCCATTCGAAACACTCCATGAAAACGCTGCTGTCGCAGGCCAAATTGTGCTCTTACCTACAGCACAAAACCCTGTCAACATAGCACACTATGCAGCCGGATACACCGGAGTCAGTTCCAAGGTACCTCGAGGTGGTAAACCTGTGCTTACATGTACTCAGCAGCAGGAACAGGTGGATTGCCAACAAAGTCAGGGCTGCAAAACCACAAGAGCTGTTGACAAGTCAAGCCCAAAGCCTACCGAAATGAGTTATAAAGTACCATCACTGGCCTGTAGCTCCTGTCCATAGGTGATATTCAGAGGTACTCAATTCAGCACTTCCAAAGGTCATGAAAATGACTGAAAGAGGCACCTGAAAAGCAAGAAATGGTGCATAATGGTACACAAGTATATCTACACACACACAGGTCTGATAAAAACAGCACATAACCATTCAAAAGATCTGCTTCTCATTTATAATTTTATCCCTATGTTGTGACATTTTATAAAGCTCTAAATCAAGAAGAGCCCTCCTGTAACTTAGGCTCAGACAGCTTAGAGGGATACTTGTCCTAGATAAACATGTGCAGGAATTGTATAACTTTACCGAAAGTCATATATATTGCAGCTGGCTATGTACTCTGACAGACACTCTAAGCCAAACCTATATCGATTAAAAGATTTGTTAAGATTTATCAGACTTGAGAATGCACTCCAGTTGATGAGGATTTCTGCCTTCAAGCCCAGAGTTCGTACAAGTTTTCCTATGTGATATAAAGCAGTTGGAGTTCCTCCATTTTCACCTGAAATTTGACATGAACATTCTTAATCCCAACATTGGAAAAGCAGGAATCCAACGCACCCCAGATCAAAGAAACCAACTAGAGTATAGGGAACAAAAGGGCACCTCATGCTTGTCCGGGCTACAGGAAAACACTTGAGCACAGACGAGAATCAGAACATGTAAATGCCTAAATGCGTAAATATGTACCCACTGTGAAATTCAGCTTAAGACCTATATACAGCATTGGTTCTTGTTGCTTCAGGGTCTTGTATCCTTTCTTCTACCCAAGGTAAGCTTCACATTAACATTCTACAGCACCTAAAAAGGGATTTTTCTCACTTGCAAATAAACCACATGGTTTATGAATGAAGTACTATCACACTCATTTACTCAACCCTAGAAACTAGACTGATGTTTTGTATTAATTTTTATTGCTGTGATAAGTAGCTGGGTCTCTATGGACAAGGATTTTGAAGATACCTAGCTGCTTAAATATGTAAACAAATATTATTTGGGATTTTCAAAAATATCTCAAAGTTTAAAAAGGACACATAAGCAAATACCTTTTTAGGCACCCAAAAACAAACCAAAAAAAAAATCTAACTTGCACCTATTTGCTTCAAGTGCCTAAATACTTTAAAGGCTCTCCACACAACCAGAGTCCTCAGAATCTCTGCAGGGATGGTCAAACGAGGTGCAGCACTCAGCGTAACACAAGAGTGAAGTACAGCAATCTCCTTTAAAAAGCACCAAAGTCCAAGCCCCAGAAACATTAAATCATACGTATGCTGATTCTTTAATGGAGTGCAGCATTTATGCACCTGCCTAACTTAATAGTGAGGCGTTTTCTTAGAATCAGCAGCACGTATCATTCTAAAAAAAGACAAAAATGACGTTATCTTCATTTTCGGTGTTTATACTTGTTTCTGACTTCAAGAACATGAAGTGAACTTCAACAGTTCTTAGTGCATCTGACTTTTTTCAAAAATAATTAACACTCCCTGTGAGTCACTCTAGTTGTATTTAGCAACAAGTGAATGCCTTGTGGCTTCCTTACAAATAAATATAAAGAGGTTTTAATCAAAACTGAGCAGAAGAAACTGCAACTATCCCACAGTGGTGTTCTCTTCCAAAGTCAGGGACAAACTTAACACTGATTTTCAGGTAAAATGGACCGCCCAAAACTCTGTCAGAGATTTCCAGTATCAAAGTGTCAACAAAAGCTAAACTGCAGTTCTTGGTGCTTCACCGCAGCAGCGATGGGATGTGAGCAAAGAGCACTAAGCTCTAGTGACAGACCTAAAAGGTCCAGCTCGGTTAATTGAGATTAAAAAGCCCCAACATCCACCTCTGTACTGCCAGACACCAATAGAAGAAGTGGTAACAGATCATCTGAATTAATTTCCACTCCCAAAGACCCTCCTCATCCCTCTCACCTCTATTTCCCAATGGAAATCCTACCAAAATACCAGACACTTGCTAGCATTAGGATCAGATTTCCATCAAAAGTTAAGCCAGATCTATAGGCTTATGACCAAGAAAAGGATCAAATCTACTCCTGCTACATCTCCATTGTCCCTATGAAAAATACTTGCAAGCAGTCTTGCCCAAAGCATGGGGCTTTTTCTTTTTAAGGGATCACTCAAAATTTCACTGTGGTTTATGTAAAATTCTAACAGGGTCATTACAATAATTGAAACGTGTTACAGGAGCTAAATTTTTATGCAAGGTGATTAAAGCACTGCTTCCATTATCATCAGTCTGCGTTCTTCATGAACACAGTGAAAACAGCTGTCTGCGTGCTCCCAGAGCAGTCTCAGCAATGACACTGCCCACGCTCCTTTCTCTCCCATCATCAATCTCTACTGGAGAACTGTTTAAGTGTTATTAGCTGACACTGCTCAAAGTATTGGCTTCCTTGATCATTATTAGAATACATTAGAAAGTCTACAGCAAAGAAACATTTGTGGTGGCCTTGTTACTCATTAACATCTCTTTGCATTGCCCAAGGACACAGTGACTCTGACAACCAGAAAATAGAGGAATTAATTCAAAGAAAAAAAAAATTAACGAACTGCCCGCATTAATACAGGCTGTTCACACCAACACAAAGGACTGATTCCAGATTCGCTCGTCTCCATCCAGCTCTTCAGTCTCAAAAAGCACCTTTTAACATGCATCCTTTCTTCAAGTTTACCTACTTCTCCTGGAATCACACTACAAGGTAGCTTCTTCTCACCTACCACTGACATGCTGCCATCACCATTTGAAACATTCTGGCACCCTGGGCATTCTTCCGTTTATGTGCTCTTTTAGAAATATATTACTACTTCAGGCAAACTTCAGAGCAAGGAACCTGCACAAAATAATGGAAAGTTGAAAAACCTCTTCTCTCTCCATTGTAAATTTGGTGCTACCTGCAGAACAAGAGTAGATCACGTCCCCTTTTTTTGCAAACGTTACTTGACGCTGACAGAACATCCCCTTTTCCACTGCATCAGCCTACCTCTGCCAGTTACTAACTGTACAAATCCAATGCACAACTACTGCTCAGCACTTCTGCATACGCCATTCCTTTTTGGGAACCTAATCGGGATAACATGCAGAGCAGTAAGACAGCATTTGTTAGCATCTGTATTGACAGACTGCTCTTCTAGGGAAAGCCTACAGGGACAACCCCCACGGCAAGGAGCACAGCCACAGCAGATGCACTCCCAGCTGCAGCAGCCCGCTAGAACAGTCAGCACAGTGGCATTTGGCAAAGCAGGGGGAAATACAGGGGGCTAGACTGGCTCATTCTGTTCACGTTTGCCTTCTCGTCTAGTAAGGTAGGGAAACAGATGCCCTCTCCTAACAAAAACAAGCTAAGCTGTTGTTGTAGTCCAAGTAGTAAGAAATTCATCCGTAATCACCACATCCTCTTCTTGAGCTTAATACATTACCTGTAGCTTTAACTTTAGAACTGCCAGGAAGTCGCAAAGCAGCAAAGTTTCCGCTGGGTAATTAAGTCTAATTAATTTGGATATATGAGATTTGCAATTTGTTTTGATTTAAATATAAGAAATACAGTCCTGAATAATGACCATTCAGCAGCAAAAAACAAGAATCCTATAGAAATAATGAATTAGCTCAGTCATCCAAAAAACCAATGCAGCAAAACAGTCTCTTTGGCTCCCTTACGAACATAATCACCATGCTTGCTCCAAATTCAGTTTTTAGAGAGTATTCAGAAGGCCATCAGGGAAGCTATTTCAGATCTAGAAAAGGGAGCAAGCTTAAAAAAGAGTGATGGGGGGAGGAGGGGTCAAATTTGATCATAACTTGCCTGGAAGGCTTATCAATGTGGGTAGCTGACTTGCGTACTTCTAGAGGTTGTGGTTTTAATAACAAGACATTGGGAAGAGATAAAAGTGTTTAGGGCACTGTTTTTCAGTGTAAGAATCACAGCTCTCCAGTCTTGACTTCCAAATTTAAAAAAAAAGTCACTTCATGTGCAAACCTGAAATGCAATCATATCATGATGAAACGCAATAGAGGAGGAGAGTGTTTCAGGAGAAAGGAGTGCTTGCTTGTGTCTGCCTGTCAACGTTAAAATTGAAACATGCTTGTAAAATATTGCAACTGGTCCAAAACCTTCCTGCTATAAAAGAAGTTTTGACAGATGATTTCACCAACAATGAGACCCAGTGCAGAGCACTCTGGTCAGATGTATGTGTTTTGAGAAGACTTCTGTAAAAAAACTGATCCGCTAAGTTGACAGTTTCCATCACAGTTACATAAGCTCTGTAAGGAATCATTTTTGAATTCATCTTTGCATTGCATTTATTCCAGAGGGCTCTGGGTATACTACCTGTTTCCTCAAATTCCCAAAATGCAAATGAACTGTCACAGTGATTTCTGATGCAAGCACCTGGGAGTTGCACCACCACTGAATTTGGCCTCATGTGCTCATTAACAAGAAAAAAAGGCAACTCGGATATTCTCCAGTTATTTGCCTACTCAGCTCTTAACCTTTGTCACTTGAAGGCTCTCTGCCCGCTTTGGCAAACATACTTACTTGGCATGAATATAGTCCACTATTGATTAGAACTAGTGAGAACATTACTTTCCATCACTTATCACCCAGGTAAGGTCACTGGAAAGTTCCAGCCACAATCTCCCCAGTGAATTTAGCAGTTCAACCAGTGCTAAACATTGCCAGTTGCAAAAGTTAGTTTCATACAGAAGCAAGAATAAGGAAACGCTACATATAATCACGGGCAATAAAACAAGCAATGTTTGGTCAATCATGGGATGTAAACCCATCTCAGGGCTTCAGATCAGTGTTGCATTACATAAACGCCTCCTCGTAAAATCATTTCAAGATAGGCTTTAATCCCAAAGCACTACTCAGGCTATTACTTTCTCATAAGTGACTTCATAAACAGTGATTACCATTAACCCATTGCAGTAAATAGGGAGAAGTAACCAGTTTTTGTTTTCCCATAGCAGAATGTTTTATGCTTACTTAAGCAGTAATGATCCATTCTGAGATCTCTTACTACCACGACTCTGCCCCTCAGGCAGGCTTGATTCATTGCTGGGGTAAGCACAACTCAAAAGGCAGAGCTGGAGTTGAATGGGAAATAATTTTACAGCAATAAGTGACTTTAATTGAATGTGAACATCAATCCTTCTTCTTTCACCTTCCAGGACCTGACTGGAGGTATCTATTTTTAAAACATGGCTTATGCATTCTGATTTTATGCAACAGAGAAGCTAACATGTAAGAAAAAAATTAAGAGGAAAAAATTCTCAATGAAGGCTGTCTGGCAACAGAACAGACTCATGGAGAACAAATTCTGATCCTTTTTAGTGAATAATGAAAATCTCTAACAGAGACTCTCCTGTCATTTTTGATATTGGTAGCTTCATGCTCACACTCCCTCCACAAACTGTTCTATAACCAAAAACAATTTCAGTCTTAAACAAGTACTCTGATAAAGGGTCAATCCTCATAAAATCCAACTAGAAGAACATTTTCTTCTTAGTAAAACTATTCCAAAACAGTTGAAGGAATAGTGTCAGAGAGGCCAAGAGCTTGGCTCTTTCAGAATGACTTTTTACTGGTGCAGGTGCATGCTCACAGACATCATCATAAAACCACAAGCTAGGTACAAGAAACTAAACTTCTGTAAAGCTGCTTGGATCGCTTCACAATTGCGTTAGGGTTGAGTAAAGCTGTGGTTTGCTTTTGTTTCAGAAGAGTTCGTGCAGAAGCATGGATCATCATCTGTAGGTAATCTGGGCTACGCTGCATTCTGGTCACTGCAAGAGGAGCCTGATGAGTAACGCACACTTTCCAAAGCACCTGAAGGAGCCAGGCACCTTCTGTTCCCGTGCTGGGGTATTTAACTTGGCCGCACTGAATTTGGCCTCTTGGCACACTTTGCAAGCCAGGAGGACCTCGCTCAACCTGCTCCAAATATAAAAAAAAAATCTTGCAAAGCTCTTAATAACATTTGTTTGGACAAAGAGAGCTGCTGACAGTACCAGAATACATCACCTTTCATGGTAAAGTGAAAATCATCGATATTAAGATTTCAATATATTGAATAAGGCAAGCAAATACTGAGTTATAGCTCTTAAAACAGATTCTCCATATCCCTCCCCAAAATCATGTGGATTCGTTTAGCTTAGAAGCTGCTGTTGCAACATAACAGAGAAAACTCAGCAGGGTCATTTTCCTCTGTCGTGTGCACCACAAAGACATTAACATGTCACATTTGTGGGATAGGAAGTCTATGTTTTAGCAGCTTAAGAGAATTTGAAACTTCTTGCCAGATCATGCAACCATAGACACACTCAGCACTTCCAAAACACCAGCTTACCCTAATCACTCTGACATTTCCAAGCACTGAAGTGCCCTGTTCTTGGGTAACGTGAAAACCATTCATACAGAAATCAGCAAGAAGAGACATTTGTGCATCTTACCAACCGGTAAAGACGCTATCTCACACTCCATGTCGCATCTTCCCCTCGAGTCACGCCTGCACAGTAATGCCGTCAGCTAGCTGCCCTTCAGTGCAGGACTCCAGAGACCACATTTCTGCATGCAGCTGCAAAAGCCATGGGGAAAATGAGTACTACAGCCTGCTCCAGTTACCAGGCTGAGCACACTTTAGCGGGGACAACAGCAAGCCAGCCAGGGGTGGACAGAACAGCAGAGGCCTCAGAGACAAGGTCATGAGAACAGGTAACTGGAAAAAAAGTTCTGCTTCTTCCTCTTACTCATACACATGCTGTCCAAGTCTGAAACGCAAGCGCACCCTTTATTAGGGATCAGCCTAAGGCTCAGCGTGGATTCCCTTGAGACAAACAGACAGGAAGGAAATCCCACATCAGGTATCATCAGTTCTGACAGTCGCAGAATTACACTACAGAAGAAAACCCAACCACCACACGCACACAGAAAAACGCTCCCTACTGATGCTAATTCTTCATGCCCAGGTCCTCTCAACCTCTCAAAGGACACACGAGTTAGACTGCAGATTCAGTTTTTACACTGCTATAATGAAGAGGAAGGTGGCACATCATTATTATTATTCTTGACCAGAGATAGGGTTGCCAATCTAAAAAAGGAACTCTACTTCCCAGCTAAACAGCTACGTCGCTGCAGCATCCACACGAGCGCTGCTCTTTCTAGCGATCACACACAGAGCAAAACATGCAACAAGGCAACGCTACACAGATGAAATCTCAGCCAATTATGAGACTATAAACAACTAATCATGCAGCATGTCAGTCACTTCAAAAAGTCACCCTGAATGCCAAGGGTATAAATTAGCAATTGAAATATTTACGTATTTTAAAAATGTACTTTGCCCAAAAGGGTAAACAGAGAACTGCTGGAAATTTCTCCCAGTATTTAGCTCCCACAAAAAATGAAGGAGCTCAGGACCCAGCAAAAGACATTCAGTGCACTTCAGACACAGGAAAAATGCAAATCCTGCTCCGCACGCAAGTGTAGAGGCCTCATGACGGGCAGAAGAGCTCTGATTATCAGCAGCATCCTAATGGGCAGTCTGCAAAAGTACTCAGCAACCCAGCATTTGAATTCTGTCCTTATAATACGGGGGCACGATCCTCTGCAGTATAACTCCAGAAAGCTCTTTTGTCCTGAACGAAGCCACATCACCCCCTAGCAGCTGTGAACTGCTGCTTAAGCATTCAATTTTCCTTTGAAAAATGTTCCTTTTTTAAATAGAAAGATTTTTCAACTAATTCTGTTATCTCTCCGTATATTTAAAAGAAACATTAATTATACTTTAAACCGTTTCCAATAAATCCTCCACATCCTCCCAGATTCCAGTATTATCCAGTAAATTAATCCTCAACCACTTATCTGGCTTAAGGTTAATTGATACGTGACTCGATCTCATTTCTTCCTACAGAGATAAAGCAAGCATGTGCACACACATTCTTCATCGATGTGTGAATAGGAGTTGCCTATTTCTATAGACAATTACCCTGCTTCATTCACAAGTCCTCCTCCCTCCAATCTTCTATTATCAGTCTCCATATACTCAAGAAACACCTCGTTTCACCTAGAAATTCCTGCACACTTCAGCTCGCAGAAAGGTACTCAAGAACATTTGACAAGAGAGGAAGGAGCTGACACAAATGCACATACGGTAGGCAAACGGCCATTCACAGAAGTTGGCCACAAAACCCAGCAAGGCCTACATACCATAAACGCACGCACCAAGATCTTACTGTCACGTAAGTACCTTCGTACGTCAAGTGTTTATGCAAATTCAGTAATACTTAAGAGGAAAAAAAAAAATCCCAGCTAAGGTTAGGGCCTGCCTGTGCTAGGAACCATCCACATTTATTCCCGTAGACAGTCACTCCTGCGGAGAGAGCTAACCACAAATGCTTCCTGTGCCTGCTTTGATGTCACCTTTAAAAATAAGGGGGGAGAGGGAAGGAGAAGAACAGGGAGCAGGCATCAGACTCAAGCAATTAAAGATAAACTGGTGCAGCTGCCTGGAAGGTGGGAATTTTATACATAAAGCAATTTGAAGGAAGAACCAATGGGAGTCAGTTGTCCTCCCCGCAGATCAAAAATTCCCCTTGATTATTCCAGGTATCAGAAAATTTTAAACTGTTAAGAAAACTAAGCCAGAGCTTTAGACAGTGCTTCAGTCATAACACTATCTTCTCAAGCCAGTAGGACTAGCCTATCTCAGAGATGTCTTTCACAGTGAGACAATTAGGAAAAAGTTTCAGTGCCTAGTCAGACGCCATAAGCAACACTTCCTTCGGGAATTCTGGGCCATAGAAAGAAGTGCAAGTCATAAGAATCTTTCCCTTTAAAAAGCAATCACTACAAACATCACATTAGCCTCCTGAATTTTGAGCTTCATTTAGTAGACCAAAAACAAACGGAGACATGAAGTTATTGAACATAACTAGAATTCCATCTATTTGAATAAACACCTGCATCAAGCTCTGCAAGCATCTTGCCAAAGTCTTGGATTTTTTTCTTTTTTTATCCTATTTACCTAAGTTAGTTGATAGAAAGAAGACAGGCAGCATTTAACAGAAGCGCAACAGGCAGAAAAGAAGTGATTTGCAGGTTAGGTCAGAACTATGCTTTTACTAATTATGCTAAAGAGGAAGCTGGTACGCATTTGCTGCCTTTGGAAGAAAACAGCGCTTTTGTTTTTACAGTGTGAGATTTGCTTAGCAATATTTGCAGTGCCATGAATTCAATCAGAGCAAAACATCAACAAAGAAAAACAACACACATATATAGGTCTTCTCTCCTACATTGATATTTAAGCAAAAGGTATGCTTTCTGAAAGAGGCAGTGGCTCCATAAGGATTTACATCTCCGATTTCTCCTTTGGGCCCAATTTATCCTCATCAGAAATGCAATCCGATTCAGAGGCAGTTTTATCATACTCATGCACCTCACTTGTAGCTGATTTCATCACTGAATTTATTCTTGTGTAACATGAATATGAAATGAAGCCATTTATACTGCAGTGAAAATCCAGGCTGGCACAGGAGTTCCCTTTACACACACAGTTCGGAGGATGGGGCTCTTGTACAGCTACACGCACCACGGCTGGCTGAGAAGACGTGCAGTCAGTAACACCGAGCATCGCTGACTCAATTACACTTGCAAGCCACCATAAATCCCAGTTCTTTCCACCAACTACTGATCTCCAAATGGAAAACAGCAACATATTGAAAATATGATGCATCCGCTATCATGCCTCTATCTCAGGACTGCTTCAGAGGAGCGGTGCCTGTTAGTTATCATTGCCATTAATATGCATGCAGTTATATCAAAGGTTCAGTAATGCTGCACTACAAAGCTGACAGTGCTGTGGCTCTAAGCAGAAAATATAAGAAAAACATTCAGCATAACTGTACGTTATTAAATAATGCCTCAAGGCATTCTGTATATACCTCTAGCAGCCCGCAAATTCCACTCCCCCCACCATCCCATTCTACATCTAATCATGACATTAACCTCTACCACCGCTATTTAATGAGCTGTAGTGAACTACTTAATACCTTCTTCAAAAAAGAGTAGGATTAAATGCAATTGCTCCAACTAGAAACGTAATTAAAGTGAATTTATATTAATCCAGGAGAGCTAAAGGAAAGGACAATGATTTATGAGCAATACTGCTGGCATTTTCAAGAGGCATAAAAATCATTAAAAATGAATATCTAAGAACTTTTAGTTAGGAAAGCAGCCATAATTGGATAAGCAATCCAGCATCATTAGGGCATTTGATTCCTATAGAAAAAAAATCAGATATCCTTTCAGAAAAAACAGAAAGCACATTCATAACCTAAATTTCAAAAAAAACACAGACATTCTTAGTAAAACATACAAACTTATCACCATATTCAAAGTGAGTATAAGACTCGTAAGCTGCACATTGGTCTCACTGGGGAAATCTTATTTTCACTAAACTGTTTATAACAGTTCTAGGTTAATTTAGAGTTTATTACCAGTTTGGTAAATATTTTAAAAATATCAAGTGACTAAGGAGAGTTTCCCCCAGAAATTTACTGATTTTTTCCTTTTTAAATAAATATCAGTTTGCCTGGATATGAATTTATCAGTACCCAAAGACAGAACTACTTCGGAATATCAGATCAGGGTAACTTAAAGCAACTGATCTATGGTCAAGACTTCCCTTCGGACTACAGGGGCAAAGGTTCAGATCCCTCCTCTGATCGGTTCAGATCTCATGTTCCCACGTGAACACTCCCCTCCCTAACCCTTCACTTCGCAGGAACCCCTAGTTCCAAATTATTCAGAGCACCTAGTAGAGTCCTGTAAGGAGAAGAATCCCATGAACTGTCTTCTGGTGACACAATGAAGGTAATTTCCATTTGCTATGGATTCTTTTACATCAAGGGTTTTGGGAGGTTTTTGTGTGGTTGGTTTTAATACATATAAACACAAAGGTTTGGTGATCCCCTCTCCACCTTAAACAGATAAGAAAATTAGGTCCAAACTTTAATCTCTTAGACACTGACATAAGGGCCACGAAGATGATTAAGAGATGGAGCATATCAGACAAGGAGAAGGTGATGAGCTGGGACTGAGAAGGCTCAGAGGAGACCTTATCACTGTTTAGAAATACCTAGGGCAGGGGGGAGTGGAGCAGAGCCAGACTCTCCTCTGTGCTGCCTGAGGACTGGACAAGAGGCACCGGGCACTAACTGAAACATAAGAAATTCCATGGATTCTACAACTTGCCACACTTCCAAAAGTGGATATGTAATACGAGACATGACACGGAATACAAACAACAGTATCTACTCGGGGCACCGATGCTGCTCCCACATTTATTTCAATGAAATTGCTTAAATGAATAAAGTTGGAAGCAAAGCACAAATACAGCTTGAAACACAACCACTGCTTCTCTAAGACAGGCTCAGAATTTACTGAACTCAATGGAAAGACAGGAATCTCACAGAAATGGACTTGCCTAACCTTCTGATAACTATTTCATTTAATACACACAGTCCCCCGCAGGTGCAATGACTGCACAACAATGGAGAACCACACTCTTCCTCCATGATCAGGAGAGGACTCATGGTGCCAGGTACTCTGTCCCACCCAGAAAGAAACTCTCATGGTCATCTTTCATTCGCAGGTCTTGCCACCATGTCTATATTACACAGGGCCAAAACACATTCTTCCTCTTTTCCCCAATACTTCAAATGGTAACTTGGTAAGAAGCTTCTTACAAATACTGGAGAGTCCCTTGGTAATCATATTTTTAAAGCTTCATGAACAGCATTTCCTTGCCTATTCCAACTACTACAGGCTTACATAATTCTGTTACTTCCCATTAAGGAAACATTTACTGGAAAAATATCCAGCAGACACAATTAAAAATATTGCGCAAAGGGTATCATTGGGACTCTGGAATGCTGCTGACAAAATTAAGACATTGCTTACAATTACAATCCTAGTAATTTAGGCAGCCAGTAGATTACGCCAGCACAGGCGATGCCAGCTTTGCTAATGAAACTGAAATCAATTTGACAGCAGAATGATGGTGGATTTTGAAAACAAGCACCAACAGTTTGCAGGTGGTTTAGGCAGCTATAAAAATCTGATTTATAGGGACTCTTTAATCCTTATTTTAATTCACCTTGTGGGAATGCACCGTAATAAAACATCCTGCTGACGTTACAGACGCCAAGCTGTTGCAGTTCCAGTGCGACTGAAATGCAATGCAACTCTATACGTTTGATAGGCATTTTCATTCCACTCTCCCTCCCCGCTCTCAGCCCCTCGTCTCAGATACGGGGCTCATTTCCTATCATAGATATTTACATACTCATGCATCAGAGAGAATGAAATAGAGGCAACAAGCAAACTTTAGCTGAAATTTAGTTAATGCCTTACAGTTAAGAGGGTGTAATTTATGCACCCATCACCGTATACGGAGCCACATGGCTGCTATCAATCTCGCCGTAACACCATTTCAGCTCCAAAGTAATAAGCAATTCAGTGCTCCTTAGTGTCCTGTCTACATAAAACTGGATAGCTCAAAGGGGACCTGCGAAGCAGTCTTTTAAACCTGGCTATGCAGTATTGCTGTTGAACGCTCAGAAAAGGTTCATAACAAAACAACGGAGTGAAGAGGATGGATTTTAATGAGACGACCATTT
This sequence comes from Struthio camelus, assembly GCF_040807025.1. Classification (NCBI taxonomy): domain Eukaryota; kingdom Metazoa; phylum Chordata; class Aves; order Struthioniformes; family Struthionidae; genus Struthio; species Struthio camelus. The sequence goes on along the minus strand of NC_090968.1, from coordinate 3,309,419 downwards.
CCCCACCATTGCACAAAACAGCCTACTTCATGAATAGAAGTCTAGTGGCTGTGCTCCTTCCACGTTGAGCAGCCAACATGCTATAGGACTCCACGCTTTCTGAAACATTTGTATTCCTCCTACCACCCACTGCAATCGCTTCAGAAGAGACACTAGTGCCGCCGTTCTCCGCAAACACCTTCGACCGCAAACTGAGCGAGATTTAAGAATTAGATTTTAGCCTGTTCTGCAACTATTGATCTCTGTCAAGAACTAAGGTATTCAAAAAAGGACCACATATTACACAGGATCAAGAATACTTGAAAGACATGAGAGGGAAGAAAAGGACCTGTACGCATGTAGGAGCGCTAGCACTCTCCTCTTAGCCCTACATATAAAACAAAAACAACCTAGGGCCTGAAGCATTTCTGGGACCTTTCAAATTGTTGGTTGAAAACAGTTTCCATCCTTTAAGAGGGAAACATTGTAGTCCCTTAACTCAGCCTCACCATCAGAGTTCTTCAAATAAAGAGTGGATCCTGTCTGGTCTCCGAGGTTAGCACAATCCCCCATCAGTCTGGGGGGCAGAAAACCGTTAGCATCATTTGACATAAGCAGATTGTAACAACTATTTAATAAATTGACAGGATTTTACTGAACGGAAGTTGAGAAGGGTTGACTTCAGTTACACTCAGAAATAGAAAAAACAATCCCATCGCACTTGTGCAGAGCTAAATATTACAAAACATCTCCAGAGAAGTACCTGAACGGTGACAGCGGGGAGAATTACTTTCCTCATCTCCCGCTTGGTAACACTGTGCTCTGTGGGGCTCCACATTTCCCCAGCGCTTAAAAAGAAATACCAACAGGAGAGCAGGGTGGCTGATGTCTCCAGACAGAACTGCTGCACCGCCTGCGATCTTAAAATAAGAAATCCTCTGCCCTGCTAGCAGCTGGAAGGTGAGCAAATTCGGATTAAATCAGAAGACTCATCCTGATCTAAAGAACTTGATTTTACGCTCATGTGTTCTAATAACATTACAGAAGTGTGAAAGGTCCCTTAGGTAGGTACAAGTCCTTCCTACTTTTTTAATGCTGTAAGAGCTGTTGAAGCAGACTTCAAATAAATTAGGAACAGTCTTAAAAGATTCCTATTTTAAGAGGCATTTTCTATAGATTTTGTCCACGGCAAGGGAGGAAGAAAGGGATTTTCTTAAGACTAATTTAAAGAAAAGTGAAACCAAGGGGAAAGTTCACACTGTATGTTAATACATTTGTCACTTTTACTATGGCAGTGCCCGAATAAGAAACAGGGAGCCATCATCTACAAACGTGATAAGACTGTCTATGCCCCAGCAGGCTGATTTTCTAACATGGCCCCCAGCTTTTCTAGCACAAACATCAAGAACCTGCTTTCATCCCAAACATACTTTCAAAACATGGACAGAACTGCGCAGACAGGGACCATTGGCCTCACCAAACACCTTCCGACACCAACATCTCCACGGGTACAGGGCTACATAAAAGCCCACTGCGGGAAAGAAATCAACTTACCCAGCTGAAGTATTAGTATGTACAAGAAATCTGACTATAGATTACCTCCAAAATTACGGGTGGTAGAAAAGCTTCAGTTACCTTGCAGAGTTACATGGCACAAAATAGCCTTAGTTTTACTTCCTTTCTAATTATTCCTGATCAAGTACCAATTCAGAAAAACAAGCAGTGCCTGCTAAAACACAAAACATCTGCAGCACCTGGGTTTTCCCTAGAGGTCTCCCACCTCACTGCTAATTCAGTCAAATCCTGATTAGCTTCTGCGATTTGATAAGTGCCTTTTGATGGGGTACAGCTGCCTAAGTCCTCATTTTTAGTACTTTGTACATGTCATCTTAGTTTATTATCCATTAAGCAACGATTCCCCCCATTTTGTGTGTGTTTTTCAATTTATTCCATGCCTACCTGCTAGACCACACTGGGCACATTGCTACTTTTGCAGCAGGTTATACCACACAGCAAGTTGTCAGTGTGCATCTATTAGCAAACACCAGATTTTGGCCCAGCTCCCAGAAGAGGCTCTTGGTGCAACTTCCACGACGATAGCCTCACAGCAAACTACACAGCTAAGTCTCAGACGCTGCAAGCAGCCACTGCATAGTTATCACTAGCAGGCAGAAGAAACGATCAGACAAAGCAATGAAGAGAATTAGTTGAACTGTTTGAACATTTCCTAAATCTGAATAGCAAAAAAATTTCATCTTGGTCAGATGGACTGCTTAAAAGGATAGTCCACAAACACAGGCTCTTTAGGTGTACTCTTACCACAGCTATACAGGAGCCCTACAAAGATTGAACAATTAAGCCTGGGCAGCCACACTCCTACTGGTGAAGTTTATTTCTATTCTGTAACCAGAACAAACAGCTTTGCCATGGGGAGGACCAACAGGCTGCAGAACTCACATGGACTGCTTGCCATCGTAGGGCAGAGCTGAATGCTAGTTTTCATAATGAAAAAATCCCCACAAGTGACCACATTCATCAGCACTAATTAGATGCAACTCTAAACAGGAGGACCAGAACCTCACCTGCTATAATGTCTACAAAGGGTCCCGAGCTCACCATAAGCCAAAATAGACATGGAGCTCACTGCTAGTTTTCTACCATTTCCATTCATCTCATATCACCAACAGTACCTTTTATATGGGAGAAAAAGTAGTCAGAGATGGACAGGAAAAGGGCATCTGTTAGTATACTCCAGTCAAGTAATAAAGACTTATAGGTCACTTCAATTACAACTAATTAAACTTCAGATAGTTAATGTGACATCTAGATCCGCTCCGGTCCACCACAGTACTTGGCAGCTGATAAGCCCCAGGGCTTCAGTCATGTTGCTGTTCTGTTTACAGCAATCTCACTCAGTGTGTGAGCTCTGCCACAGTCAATGAGGAGGTGAGATGAAAAGCTTTTATTGCTCCAGAAAAATAGCAGGGATTAATTTGAAACCCGAGTCGGACAGCTGCTTGCACTAAAGCATGGTCCACATTTCTCGTCAAGCATGCCTCTCCCACCTTCTCAAGCAAAAGGAACAGGAAACCAAAGAGGCACAGCAAAAGGGAGATGTCAGGTATTAACACAAAAGTCAAGCTGTTGCATCAAAGCCCACAAAAAGGTCAGAGAAGGGAACCTCCACAAGAGTCTTCTGTTCATCGAAAGAAGCTGCAGCTAGAAACTAGGTACTACCCCATCTGGTAACAAGCTGTCCAGCATCCTCAGGCTCTGATGCTCCCAAGCAAACAGAGGTGACACAAGCTAGAGATAGGTTATAATCTTTATGTTACAGCCAAGGTGACAAGCAACTTCATTTTAGAAAGCAAAATTCTCAAAAATTCCGTGCGCAAGGTTATCAGAGGAACTGGAAACGTATTGTTTTCCAGTTCCTTGTCAAGACAAAAACACCCACAGAAAGAATAGAGTACTTTTAATATAGAAAAAAACAAAAGCAAAAGTTACAAGTCGTGCATGCTTTTCTGCTAACCAGTACAACTTTTTATACTGTTTTATGGTTTTATATTTAAAAAGATTCAATTTTTTCCCCCTTTTTTCATGCTTGTTGCCTCTACAAGCTCTGCTTTTCTCTGACACTATGACAAGGCCCCACAATAAATAGAATCAAGGGCAGGATCTCCACAAGTTTTACGCATCTGTCAAGTTTCATCAAAAACACAACTCACCTAGGGGACTGACTGGAAGAAAAAAACAGACTATATTTCATGTTTCTGAAAACCTCAGCATCACAAAATTCATCCTCTAAAATCCTATCTTGAATCTTAGCCAAACAATAGTTTTCGTGCAACATTCATATCAGAAAGTCAAACCACAATTCAACAGCCTTCAGCACGAACACGGTCTCCACACAGCAGTGCACCTAGTCTAGGAAAATGGCTTTATAAGACTGAACATGAACAAACTAGGTCAACAAGTGATTAGATTTTTAAATTACGTCTGTGAAAAAAGAGAGATCCTACACTGCATAAGTCCAGTCTCTGGGTTTAACAGCACTCTGAAGAAAAAAGCAATTTCTGCTTTACTGACCTGAAGAACAACATGCATTGGTGTGCTGATGCAGGAAAATCAAGAATAATAATGGAGTACAAAGAAAAAATGCAACCGATCCTACTCTTTCACTGAGTAAAACTGGATTATAAGCACATGACAGAGGCAAAATGCAAGTGAAACGCTTCCACCATTTCAGTGGTGACAGAGGTGGCTTTTCTTTGTTCGTTTAACAACGCAGCCTTACGAACTCCAGTGCCTTTGACCCCCTGTTCTTTTCCCTCCCCAAGACTCTCACAGATCCAAGTGCCTTTCTTAAATCCCTCACAAATAAAGTTCTCCGGTTTTGGCTGCAGGAAAAAACTGAAAGAGTAATAGGAAGGGACTGGAAAAAGACAAATAAACAAATCTTTAGATTAGGTCAGACAGACCTGACACATGAATGTTCACAAGGATAATGATGCTGTGCATCCATCATCAGGAAATAAGCATGCCTTTCTCCACTCTTATAAAGTGAACAAAACATCATTAATACCATGAGAGGTTAAATCACTCATTTGAGAGCACAAAGGTAGGCTTAAGCAGGCTGGGTTTTCAGCATGATATTAGTTATTTTGACAGTGTTACTTCAATATCTGTACTACCGCTACTTGGGATCTTGGGATCTGTTTTACTTCCAGTTCCTGCAAGGGAGGAATATAGCACAAGGGAGTATTTATTTTGCTCTTCTTAACCAAGCAGAGTTGGTTGAAAATTAAAATTCGATTTTTGATGTAATCTTTCCACTTACAAAACACAAAGAACTATCATAGTAATTCCTGCACAGAGCCAGAGATCTTGATTAAGTAAATTCAAGACCTGATAAAATTTTAATCATCACTATTGACCCTTTTAGTATGTTCCACGTTTCAGTCTCTTTCCAGTTTAAGATGGAAAGGGGGCTGAACTTTAAGCTAAACACTCTCAGACCCTCTGTGCTCAATTTTATGCAGATTAATAGTCTCTTGCTTTCTAACAACCAGAACTGGCACGCAATTTGTGGTAGCCTCCATCAAAATAGGGGCTGGCCTTAAGAATGACACCATCCTACTTTACCTGCAGTAAAACGTAATAGCACGAGTCTTCCATCACTCGCAGCACACACAAACTCACAGCAAGTAACTCGCTCAACAAAAACTTGGCTCTCCATGGGCGGCTTTGTCTTTTTGCCAGAAGGTAAGTTCAAAAGAGAGTCTAGGCCTGTTATTTTTAGAAGGAGCACTTCCTTCAGGTGGACAGGTTCATTTCTGAAGCAAGGAACTAGCTTCCAAAGACCAGTCTCCCAGAGTCATTTCTCAAGCACAATGCCTCTGGACCTTCACTCCCATTTTTTCCTTCATCTTTGTGACCATCTCTGAAATTTTACTGTCATCTACACAGCTAACAGCTGCATCACTGCCCCATGACATTTATTCTCTAGACAGAAGAGTGAAGCTGTGGCAGAAAATAAGAGACTGTCACTTTTAAGACAGGACCAGACCTCATTCACTGTATATTATCAAAGTATTGCCTTTGTAGCACAATCCTTTGTCATCTTTTACAATGAAAATGAAGCTGCAATAGCATCCACTTCGATTCATTCAAGATGAGTAGATCAGAAGGAACAACCACAAGTTGTTTTCTGAGGGAAGTTTAATTGCTATCCTTTCTTCCATTTTTCCTTTTCATTCCAATTCGCGAGCACCATAGTTCAAAGTTAGGTCTAAAAAAAAAAAATCAGACTGACATATGGAATAGTATCCTTTATTAGGATTAACTGAGTCAAGAAAGATTTAAGTTTTTTTTGGAGAGGGGGGAACCGAAGGAGGAACATTCTTGTCATTTCAAAAACAAAATTAGAGTCAAGAGGCTTGGGCTAAGGTCCCAGCTCTAATACGCACACAACTTTAGGCAGATCACTCAACAGCAGCAGCTCCATCTGCAGGACCTGCCAGTGTTTCATCAGGAAATTACGTGAGGACTAGATTTTCAAGAACACCCATTTGCTCTTAAATTGCCTGAGTAGAAGTGTGGTATTTAAAACCATTTCGCATTTGCCACTTGGGCCAGGTTTTCAAATGAGCTTACATCTACCTAAATCCTTCGTAAAAGGACTAGATGCTCTTGCATATGAGAGAGGTGACCTCTTGGGAAAAACCGGGTCTGCGTTTTCCAGCTCTGAGAGTCTTCAAAGCTAGTGATTAGTTTGTACACTCACACGTGATCTAGATAGAAATTTGGAAGAAGTCACACACAAGGGCATCCAAGCAGGCAATTCTTGTCCTATAGTTTAACCATCAGGAGCAGAAGATGGTTCTCACTGATATGAAATCCTATATTGCTGTGGGTGCACAACGTCCTTCACTTTTACTGATATATAGAAAATGTCTGCAGTAAAGGAGCTACATTTGTTTCCAATTCTAGGGCCTCATTAAGATTTAAACGTTTTAAACTTACAGTTGAAGTTAACTTATTTTATTAGTGACTAGGACAGCAGGAAGCATCTAAGCATCTCAGAAAGTTAAAAGCTAAATTGTCACCTGTGAAGGACGGAAAAAAGTGCCTGGTAAGAATGGTTGTGAAGACACGCACCCAGAAACTATCCCATTTTTTCAAAATATTTTAACTCATTGAAATAATGATATTTAACAAAGGTTGCAAAACAAATAACTTCAATTGAAGGAAGTTAGCAGTCCCAATAAAGAACAACTTATACAAGGCTTTAGTAGAGAACTATCAGCTACTTATGCTACTCATTTATGGGCTTTTAGAAAACAATTATTAGTCAAAATTTGATCTGTGTAAAATTCTTGCAAAGCAGGCAGAAGAACAATCCTCAATTGCTAGTTTTTCCACAGCCAAGATATTAAAAATCCTAAAATTTCCTTTGACTAGAAGGAGCAAGGGGCATAACTTTTACCTTCAATTTCACTGAAAACCGCTCAGTATTTAGGCAGATACAATAGTCAAACCATCCTTGGACAAAACAATGCCGTCATACTGAAGCAGCACGGAGATAAATACTAAAATTCTACTAAAAAATTTCTTATGGTCTTCCTGTTCCCTGCCTAATAGAAAGGTCCTAATCTACAACTAGGAGTTGTAGATGTTACCAAATACAAGATACTGCAGACTTCTCCTGTAGGAAATTAAGTAATTTCCCTCTCTGCTCGCTGTTGTATCAGAATAAAAGTTTAGTTTCTCCCAGCTTCAGTTCCTATGTTAAAAAATGCTAGGACACAGGCTATCTTTTATCCTGCGCACAACACATCTAACGCCTATCTGATGTGGACTACTGTTTCTGAAGCTACTGTGACCGTTTGTAAACTTGGCACACTTAAGCGCATATGCATGCCGATTAAAAAGCATTTTCTACTTTTTAAAAAAAACACAGGAGTTGAAATTGGAAGGCTCTTAGCAAGTACTCAAATTTTCACAGCACAAAAATTCTGCAAGTTATTTGAGATCAGTCATGGTGCAAAGCACAGTTATTTCATATCTGTTTTGAAACATGTAACAGAGCCCTTAAGACATCTCTCCCAGTTGCACTAGGGAAGAAAAGACTTCATAAATCTCTCATAGGGTGCTCAGGACTGCCATAATCTCAAATTCAATGATTCTTTTCAGGATGTTAATATATATGTGGGTGGCAGTTATTTACTTCCTATCAGTGCAGACTCTGGTCTGTCAAAGAGTTTCTGCCAGGCTCAGCGCCGCAGCAGCTGAATACGCAGTACAAACACTGGTCACTCACAGAAAACAAGACAACAGCCCAAGAAACTGCCTTCTCTTCTGACATTGCAACAATCTGAGAAAGTCAGCCCTCTCATCAGGCATCTTAAACACCATCTGTCCATGTTGAGGATCCATTGCTAAAACTTGCTGAGCCTTATGATGCACGTCCCTTGCTAAAAGTAAAAACACTGCATGGAAGATGATAAATTGAACAATATGCTTGCTTTAAAGCTTCAAACTGCCTTTAGAGTGTATGGAAATGCTAGGCAATTATTTCACACCTCTAACTCTTCTTCAAAAACATTTCCCATTTTAATTCTCTTCAGAAGGTGTTACTCCTCTGCTCCACAGAAAAAGATTTTCACTTTTCAATATGCACATTAAATAAAGTAGAAATCAAATTTTTTGTCTTATGCCCTTCAATATTTTTCTTGTACTACCCAATAACAGAACTAGAAGGACATTTATAATTGCATACAACAGAAGTTTCAAGAAAGATTTTGATGGACTGGGAGTTGCCAGACGGGATCAGGCTCCTGATCCTTCCTATCCACACTGCTGTGAGAAGCAGCCCATCTGGAGCAGATGCTGCATGGAAAAGTGCAGGAGCTGCTACACCCACCACTCCAGAAGAATTACACCCAGACTCTCTTATTTTTCAGAGCTCCTAACCACTAGGATAATCATAGCTCTAAATTTTCTCATTATCCTTGTCATTTTCCAATCCTTCCTTTGATCTCTTGTTCTTCACATTCTTAAAAACTGAGATAGCTTTCTCTAACTATCAAAATAAGGTATTGATCCCTACACATTGCTTAGTAGAGATTTGGCAGAACTGGTAGGCACAGAAGTGTATTTTACAGTCCATTAATAGAGTGATAAATTTGTTGATCCAAACTCTACCCTCAGGAAGACCTGACCCTAAGGAATAAAAATCTGCAGTTTCCATGGTACTGAATGTCACCTAGAAGACATTAAGCGCTCTCACTCGACACAAAAGTAGGTACATTGAAAACAATACTACAAGTTCTTACATCTTGTATTTAAGTGCAGCTTCCAGCACACTTAAAATATTAAGCACCACACTGTTTAACGAACATGGTCAACTTTAAAAGTTCCTGTTTCCTTTGGATACTCTTGGAAGCATTGGAAATGCATTCTGGTGAACAGAAGTCAGTAATCCTTAGGAAAAAAGTTAGATGATTAGCATATACAAGCAGTAAGCACTCTTGTTTACATGTAGCACTTCGCATTTTTGGATCACACTGCCATTTAGGAAGGTGCCAACAGCATAATTATGTACATAGAAAAGAGAGGTGCATAACAGAGGATTTGCACAGAGTCACACAACAGAAAAATTGCCAATAAAACACACGCTCACAAACAAGTCCTCATTCCCCAGAAAACACACCAATTTTCTCAATCCAGTGAGCGATGGCAGATGATCACCAGACAGGAAATAATGATAGAAAATAGTCTTTTCCCTTGGGCCATACAGCCTCCCCGCCTGGACCTCCATCTACGTCCTCCACAGCACATGTGATGAAAACACAACAGTGTTGCATTCGAGCAACACTATGAGCAATCCTCAAAGTATTTTTTCCCCACAACCACTCTAAGTAGCGTGCCATTAACAGTGCAGTGGAAATACAGAGACATCAAGTGATTTCCTTTTGGTTACACAACCACTCTATCACCCTCAAGAAAAAACTTCTAACTCGGGAGTGTTTGAACTAAGGAGAATATTTAGAGTCAGGACCTAGGTAGTTAAATGCGATGCCTCTCCAAGCACAGTCATCTTGGAAATTTCTCTGGTGCATTAACTTTTCTGTAACATACTGATTCCATCTCTCATTAGAGAAACAGTGATACCAGCTTGCACTGTATGTGTCAAAAAAATTCTCCAAAATAGAGAATTAATAGAAGAAATTAGGCATTAAAACACAAATTTGTTTGATTTCAGCAAAGTTACTTGGTAATAAAGCCAAAGGACTATCCTGCTTTATAAACACAAGTGTTTCCAAGGCCTTTTCTTCTGTTTCTAAAACATCTCCTGTACATTCCCAAATGGCTCACGACAGGCCACCTCCCTTGTCTGAAGACTTGGATTTAGCCAATGAAAACCATCTCAATAATGCTTAGTTTTATTACCATCAAAATGCAGTCCTTTACATCTTTATTAGTTCATTAGACTTCTTGAAGTAGTAACAGGTTTGTGTATACATGTGTGGAAGAGCTGTTTGGTTTTCAACCGTTAACCACCTTCCTTAACTGCAGAATGCCATATAAAATCAATTAGACCATACCTATTACCACATTAATCATCTTGGCTTCTGTTACAATGCTGCATTATTCATCAAGGGAAATTTAACAGAACTGCAGATGCATTATGAGGAAAGATGGGGTAATAGAAGGAAAGAGAGCAGTCTCCCAATTTCACTGGGGTATGGACAAGCCTCTGATTGGAAACAAACCGCTACAACTGCGAACGTGGATCAAGGCAGAAACGTAAAAACAACCTCAGATGTTCAGAGAATCCTGACGTGGGCCCTTTAAAGCCAATAAGATTCTTTGCACTGACTTTAATATTAGACCGAGCCCTGCACCACTGCAACTTAACAATATCAGCCTACTCCTACCAGCATATGATCTATTCAGGCAAACACTGAAGGGAAGAAAATCTGCTTAAAACTTAACATCCACATATCTTCCCCCCGCCCCCAATAAAATAAAAGTAATTCACAAAACAACTCCTGCAGCCTACAAGGTATGCTGAGACACACTACAGAAGCCATCTGAATTCTTACTCCAGACTAACAACAGTGCTTTGCTGACACTTTAAAAGTACTCATAAACTGGTTACAGCAGACTTAGTATTTTGGGGATCTACTGAGTGTTTTAAACGACATCTTCTTGGGGAAAGAAAGAAAGAATCCTTTTCTGCACGTCTGCAGTTGGAATCAGCCCTGCACAGGATGCTAATGTAAGGTAAGCTTTCCAGAAGCATTTGAAAGACCCAAGGCAGCACTATGTTTCAGTATCCTGAACACCAGATTTTTCTGAGAAAATCTGGGCACTCGGGGGATGAACAGAACCATCTATTCATTCTGGGCATTTAAATTCCATGGATACTTCCATTAATTCTAATAACTGCCTCTTTAGATAACCAAATAAAATGCAAAAATCAAGCACTTAAAGTTCCACCTTGTTAAATGACAACAGACCTAGCCTTTTCAGAGTCAACAGAAATGGAAAAAAAATACTTTAAAGTTCATGTCTAAAATCTGTCTTATCACCTTCAAGGAGAGCCCACCAAAAGTTCATTTTCCTTAACACACACGTTCAATAGCTTAACAGACAACACTGACTTCCAACCAGCCTCTAGGAAACACCGACATGTCTCAAGACCTCTTCTTATGAATACTGCTGTAACAGGTACATCTTTTTTTCCCCCCCACAAGTAATTCAATATAAACTTAGTTAATCACCCACATATATCATAGCTCTAGTCAATAACTTACTTACCAGGATAATCAACAGTACATCCCTCCATCTCATTTACCTAAAGTGCTAGAGTACCCATCCATCTTAAAAACCCCCTAAAGTCAAAGTGAAACCACCTGTCTTTAGATAGCTTAAAGATGAGTAGGCATTTCAGTCAAGGTCTAAACACATATCAAATGTCTTTCCAGAGACTGGGCTAACTGATTCCTAGCAAGGCAGATAAGCTACACGATATCCAAGTATTTAAACACTACGCATTTTATCCTATAATATTCACCTTTTTATCCAAATTCAAATTTATGCCAAGCAGATGGCTACGTTTGAGCTAGGAATATCCTCCCCGTCCCCTCAAGTCACTGGGCAGAAGTAGATGTTTCTGGGGTACGATTCATTAGATAGATGCCTGCCTCAGGATAAGATGGAGCTGAATACAGCTGTATAGCTGAAGTGCCTAGCTCCATCTACCGACTATACAAGGCAGCATGGAAAGCCAACTCAGATGCAGGTATCCACACTGTAGACGTTAAAATTTAGAAGAGGTAAAATTCAATGTCTGCTCTTCTACCTTAGAGCATAAGGTTGTTGAACAACGTCAACGTAAATAGACATTTAAGCTCAAGCTCTGCCCTGGAGGTCACACTGTTACTTCGTCTCCATTGTTAAATGGTCACTTCCCACTTCTTCTGCCCGTGGCAAGTTGAAATTGTACTTCAGCCAATAGTTCATTAACAACAGGAAAACTGCAAATAATCCTGCAAAACTGCTGAATTTTCGTTAAAAACTCTTTGGTTGTATATGTGAAACAGGACACAAACACAGAAAAACGCTCATCAATATGTTTTTGTTCTGCTGCTTCTAGAGTAGAAATAGTGGGGATATTCTTGGCCCAAATGTGTTATTCTGTTCCAACACATTACTTTTATCAATTTTAATGAAATTGAATGACCAGAACATAGTTAATGGTTGAAACTTTGTTTAACAAATTGAAATACTGTGAATACTAACTATCTATGCGTAAAGCTCATCAGTATTAATCAAACTTTCTGAAACATATCATTTATTGTTCAAGGACAAAACAGACATAAATCGAAAGTCTTATAAGTAGGGTTTTCAGAAGCACAGAAGCAAACAGGAAAAAACTCACAATTGTGTCCAAGAGATTTAGGGGGGTCTAAATTCCACCTTACAACTAAGATTTTTCTGAAAATCCTAGCAGTCATCTATCCACACTGTGAATGCCTGAAAGTCCTTTAAAAAAAGTGGCCTTCAGCACTGAAAACCTGGAATCCTACTCATTTGCAAGGCAACCGTTTGTGCATGAGAGCCAAAAAAGTCCTAAACAACGGAGAAGGAAAATTCAGACCATCACATTAAGTTGTGAAAAAACTCACTACACTGAAAAAAAAGGGCATATTAGAACTGACTGAAAACACTGAAAATAAGACTAATTCTGCAGTGGATTTTAAGATGTATTCAGAGCTATTTGTGCAGGTTTCACTCTCCTAAATTTTCTTAAAGTAACTGCCATAGCCATGTAAAAAAAGTGAGCCACGCTTTAAGTTTAACAACCTGGGGCTAAATGTTTTGTATCATGGTTTTCAAAAACTACAAAACTCTATTTTGCAACAAGAAAGTAACAGCGGGGAAAAAAAAAACCACCCTGAACTCAAGTAAAAGGATGCTGCAGATACTCCAGAGCAGGGCCACACTAGCAACTTAACCACAAAATCCTGGGAAGCACAATCCACTACTGGAAATCCTAACCAGCCTCCCTTCACTCCCACCTCCAGCTCCCCCCCCCAGCTGCTACTCGGCACTGCAGAAGAGAAGAAAGTTTGCTCTCTCTTCTCTTTTGGAATACACTACCCAGCACTCGAAAAAGGAAACCACAAAACAGCAGCCCACAACCTTGACATCGAATTTTGCCTGATGAAATGAGCAGGCTATTATCCTCATTAGCAATAAACAATTCACTCGCATGCCTTCGGGCACAGCCCTTGAACAGTGATGTAGGACATCATGTTAATAGCAAAGGCAGTATATTGCCCCAACAATTATTTATTCAACACTTCACATAAAATACAGCATCTAAGGTGTTGCTTTAGTAATTCATACAGTCTTAAGATTATCCCATAATGTTGCAAACTGACTTTTCAAATATGTATTAACACAATTTCATCATTAAGTAATTGCCAGTGGGAAGTATATATTTTAATATCTTTCTCATCTCAATTGTTTATTAGATTAAATCCTAAGATGGCCAAGAGAAACCCGAGTCATTAAATCACCTGAAGGTGCTTCCTGTTTACGACGCAATAACCATTTTCCTGGACTAATAAATTCCAGAGGCCCAAGGCTCAACATTTATTAGTCCAAGAGAGTTATTGTTAAGTTAATGGGAAACACCTTGAAGCAGTTATTATAATGAAACTTCTAATGATTAAATATTTGGGAAAATCATCTTTTGAAAGCCTTTTTTTAAATGAAAAACTGAAGAGTTTGGGTAATACAACTATTTAAAAGTTCTCCCAGCAAATGAAAGGAGTATCTGATTCAGGTTCTGAAAACCAGTAATGCAAGTATGTGAAATGGACTGGCTCCCGCGCCACCTCACAGGCCTACAGCCAAAGCTCTGCTGCTGACTTCATACGCGCTCTTGAGTTAGTCACCTCTCACCTCCTCTATCTTACTGAGCATCACCCGAATTGTAAAACATTTCATTGGAAGAAGATCATAAGATCACTTCTTATTGTGAAGACCTGCAGTTCAGCCTATCAATCCACTCTTGTCCCTTGCTAACACCACTACATTTCAATACACTATTCGATCCAAACAGCCCAATCATCTAACTTGCTAAACACATAAACACAGTTTATGACAGCTTTCAAAGAAAACAGCTTTCAGAACTGGCAAGAGTTTGGAAAGAATGCCACTTGCACAGAAGTTCCTCTCTCAGGGCCACACGAAGCTGCTGAAGGCTAAGGAGCTCCCTCCTTTGCGCGCAAATTGTTGAGCGCCTGCAAATCTGCCTACAGTTGTCATGCAGCCTCTGGCTGGAAGTGATTACTGCAATGGACAATACCACACCAAGTAAGGGATAAGTTGCAGTAACTACTTGCTGAACTGTATCAAAACAGATTCAAATATCAGATTGATCTGCAAACCTCCCAAGGCAAAAACTGAGTGAAATTTAGCCCAACTGAGTCAATGAAAAAAATTCCTATTAAGGCATGAATTTCAGTGACAGACTTGCCTTTTGTTGGCAGAGAGAGGCTTTTCCAATGACAACTCAGAATGAGGGGTCTCTAGTGCAGGTGGATGTTAGGAGACAGCTTTTCGCTACAACAGAGGTCCACTGAAACTTTAAATCCTTCTTGGTGTTCCTATAAACCAGTCTAAACGCACCACTCCTGGGGACTGCTTTTCCCCATTGTCTCAAATAGCAGGCCAGCTTTGTAAGCCAGTACTAAAGCAAGGCAGCAGAGATGAGTGGGTCATTTTGGTCTGACTTACTATGTAATGTTCCTAACAGGCTGTGGCCCATTTTTTGGGCAACAGTGTTGAAGTATATGTGAAAAGATCATTTGACCCTCCCTCCGTTATGCAGCTAAGGACAATGAAATAACGCCCATAAAAATCTCACCTGCAGGGCAGAAATACACATTGCAAGCCAGCTGAATGGAGAGCAAGGGATGTAAAGCACTGTAAACAGTAAGAGAAACTCACACGCTTTAACATGAGAACGTGGCTTGCTCCATCTCGACTTTGCTCACATTTGGCTTCCAAGGCATCCAGTGAATCTCCAGCCATTATCATTCCCAGTAACATTTTTCTGCAATGCCACCTCCGAGAAGTTAATTTAGAGAACGCCTCAGGGCTTTTCCCCTAAAGCTTTGGGGAAAGCCAATGGACAAAGCCAACTTCCCCCATCAGTGTAACTGCACCGGGTTCCACGGTGCTATGCTGATACCTAACAGCTAAGATCCTGACAACTTGCAAAATCCCCCTGAAAAATGCATTGATGGCAACTTCCCCAAGCATCGCTGTCTTACTCTGTCATTTGCTTTTGGACAGGCAATAGCAGCCATTTCTTACTGAACTATATATTAAATAGATCTGTCACAGAATGTGGAACAATGATAATTAGTGTGTCAAGTACCTAGAATGAGTTTTAAATCATTAGTGGCCTGGATGAGATTATCAAGGAGTTATTCACTACAATGGCAGCAGTGACGAGTTTGGAAGCTGCCAGGACAAATACCAAACACAAGAAATGCAAGCAGGCTTACTACCAACACAAAGTTTCTGAAAATTTGCAAGCATTTCAAGGCCTCCAGTACATTGAAGTATCTGTCCAGAGACAATGTTCCCGCTCCCTTTAAAGCGATGACAACTTTCCGTTTACTTCAGCGAACACTGAATCTGAAATAAAGTGATCAGGCTAAAAAGGTATGTAAAGACAGTTGTCATTTTCAAAGTCACCAACGCAACTGATTTGCCATTTGGGCAGCTTAAACTCATTTGCCATGCTCCTACACGCTTGCAAAACCCTCACATACCAGAATAAGAATCTGTTCCTGACCCCAGAGCAAAGGAACAATGTCATGTCATTTTTCATAGGTTTTATTCAAAAAAATACATATATATTTAAAAAACACCTTTGAAGCTTGAGCATGAATGCCTGAACCTCAGAACATAGACATTTTTCCCAAAGCACTCCAGCTACTCACTTTCATAATCTAATGCATGCATAACAAGTACATTGATTTATCCTATGTATCAAACATTTAGTTTTCCTCTTTAATATTTTTGGTTTTTTCCCCCACCTCATAATCACATCTAAGAAAACAACGAGGTTGAGTTTTTTTCTGAACTAAGCAAGGGGCTATATGAAAACGAAGGGTGGTATGAGCATGTCCCTCTACTGGGTGAGCACAGGTGAGAGATGCTCCCTCTACAGTTCTGTAAAGGGCTATAGGTTCTCTCCAGCTCCCCAAATCTGGTACACAAGGTCTGGGTGCTGGAGAATGCCAAAACTAAGGCTGCGTTCAAACAACTTGCAGTAATCACAGCAGGTTCTGATTTCCAGTTAGGTAATGTAGTCAGCTTCTGATATACGAACCAGCGAGCTAGATCTACATCTTTAATACGCTTTTCCCCTCAAAGACTTTCTCAAAATATCAGAAAGCAGTTTAACCTTGAAAATACTGCTTAGCTCACAAAGTGTAGTTTATTCAGAAAATGGTAATTAATTTTCCACAGAAGCTGAAATCACTCTGCCTAAAGCAAAATCCTTCTGACATTATTAAATGTCACAGTGCAGTTAAAGCACAATTATAAACTAATTCACAGAATAAATCTCATTAGTTTCCTGAGGCCTTATGAATAAACTAAAAGAAAAATGTTACCACATTTGACTTTCATCTCAGCTTTCCTGAACAGATACACAATCAAAAAGCCTAACGTTTTAATAACTACAAACAACTAAAAACAGTTATGTTGGAGAAAGTCAGCTAAACCCGGCCAGCTGTATGCACTGTCCACCAGCAGCACTCACCAACGCATCATATCCAACCTAGAACTAAAAACAAACAAACCTATGAGACAATGAGCGAAGAGGTCATCTGGTTTGGTGGATTTTGCAACAACCAGGCTACAGGAAAACAAGTACAACCAACCGCAACCTTTTCCATCTGCCTGTGCCGGTTTACCATGCGCCTGCACATTCAACTGCGAGCACACCCACGTGTACTCTAGCTAGGCACTGTATTAACCAGACATCCCAGCTGTGCTCCAGGAGCTGCAAAACTGAATCAGTTCAACGCTGAAATCTATACGCTTCATTTTTCATTAACAGTTTAGAAAACAAACACATCGAAACTAGCAGCAATTTTACATAAATGAATAAAAAGGAAAAGTATTTCATTTGTTAAACTTCAATTCTTTTAAAGAAAATTCTGATAAAAATTTGTGAAGCGTGTCCATTTTGATTGTTTACAGTTCTGTTAGAAATTTCTTCAAATTTATCAACCCTCAAGGGGATGCAGCTAAGAAAACATGGAATAGAAGGTCCAAGTTTGCCGAGAGATAAAACATCTGTTATTCCTACACCCTGATTTGTACTCTGTACATAGCTTTCACCTCTGCACTAAGGTCAAAATTTCCCATGGGGACAGATGCTGGGCTGAATCCAGATTGTTAATAGACATATTAAATTGTACTACAAAACAGGATGACTAAAAGTGGCCACCAATGGCAACAGCTTGCCCCGCTGAGCCAACGACAGCTGCCTTGGATCACCTCACATCTAAAAGCAGCCTATAACCATGAACAGAATCAATAAATCCAAACACAACTGAATACATCCCAACATACATCATGCATTGCATCTCAGTAAGAAATTGTATTCAGTGGAGCTTAGAGTTAAAAAGAATGAGTAGGAAGACAGCCCGCGTGGCTTTATAGACAACTATAAACTTGAATAATAAGGGATGAAGACAAAAAACATAACAAAACATATCATTACAATCCATCCCACGGATTGAAGTTCTCCGGTCACAGGTTTAAGCTCCTAACCTCAGATGAAGATCCAACTTTTGTGATACTGAGGTGCCCTAGGATCTAGGGTTTGGCTTGATATAACCATGAAATTCAGATCTGCATCCAGACTCCTCTAACATTTGGAGGAACGTATGAAGGTTTAGATCAGGTTCTAACCCTGGTATGAACAGGGGCCTAGCCTCCTAAGTCCAAAACTTATTTAGAGCTGGGAGGTTTTACACCACTACGCCCAAGTAAACAATTTTCACCTACTTCAGGGCCAATCCTGTGCACATAGGTCTTAGTAAAAATGAAGATTAAAAACTTGCTTGGACATTCCAGAGGCATACAGTTGTAAAGATAGGGTTCAAACTGCTTTAGGAAAGTCAGGTGTTAATTTTTTTTTTTTTTTTTTTAAAATGAGGGTATACTAAGGCCCAGGAAGATTAAGGAATCCAGCTTATTACCTTTCAGAACAAGAACCACAAAGCTAGACAAAAACACACAAAAACCCACCCACACCACAGGATTTCAAAACTCTTACATTTTAGATAAATATAACAACTTCTATAAGACTGAGCAACCCTCTGAGTAACATTTGGGTAGTTTCCTCTCGTTTTCCTCACGTACCCACTGCTCTTCTTGGCAGATCTGCAATTTGAAACCTAGAAACATTAGCATCCTGGGCTCAGATTCTGAACCTAATTAGCATTAAAAATCTTTGAAGTTATTCCATGTGCTTGTATCCTTGGATCTGAAGCCTGAACTAAGCTAATGTTAAGAGTATTCTCATTTATAGCTGCTGTCATCTCCCAAATTCTGCTAATAAAATAGGTACGAGAACGTACCTTCCTAGCCACATTGCGTGTGTGGGATTACGGGTTTTTGCATCCCTGCGCATTACATTTTCCTTGCCTGTTTTCTATGGAGACAGTTTTCTTAGCAGATTTTTATCTTTCCTCTCAGAGCTCTTGGAAAACACATGAATCTCAGGTCAAGCACACAGCTTTGATAAAACGAAACGTAAAAAGAAATTTCAATATTTCTACACCATCTGGTTTTACAGGACATGAGTTAAAAAGTACAGAACACAGCATCACATGGTAGGGAGAGAACTTCTGATCCACGCCAATACTGTGTCGGAGTGCATCCAGCTCTTCCTCCCTCCTTCCTCCCCAAACAGGCGGGGGGAGGAAGTGCAACATATGTGAAAACTGAGAAGATGCTCGAGTAAGGTTTGCTGTTTGGAATGAGACTATGTTTAAGTCAACAGTAGTGAGCTGTTGGCTTCTTCCCAAAAACGACGACTCAACTCTCACTGCTTGCCTTCTTTAAGGGTACCATAAAACTACTGATAGTAGCACCTGAAACAGCTGCAAGCAGAGAACTTGAAACAAGTGAAGGAATTCACCTATCAATATGCATTGCTCAAAGCGCCGTACAAGTATTAGGCCACACAGTACTTTCACACCCTAAATGAACACAAGAAATCTTTGGGCTTTGCCTTTTGGGGCTACTAGTTTTAAGGTCCCCAATTCTGATCGTTATATCTGACTGAATGCAATACAATTCAGACTTCTGATTGCCAGTCATAATGATCCCACGTCCTCCTTATGGCAGAACTGTTTTCATAATATACATTGCAAGTAGACACAAATAGGAAGAGCTGTTTCACCTCCAGACTTGGGATTCAACCTGCACTATTCAAAGAGAAAGAAACCTCGGCCTTTGGGTGCTCTCACTGTCACTGCACTCCTTCAAATGAGCTGTGTTAAAGGAATTGCTTATCTTCAGCACACTACTTTTTGTGCAACATACTGCTATTCACTAATACTAAATCAATAGATCTCAAATTGGGAGATGAAGCCTGAACAGACACAGCCTTGCTCTTAAGGCTGACAGAAGTGAAACACAGCACTCAGTATCGGATAAAATAACAGCAATTTCCGCAAAGGAAAGTATACTGAAGGTGAACCCTAACTGTAAGACTATACAGAAATGTTTAAACAACTCAGATAAACAGCACTGAAACGTACGGGCACATTGAGAATCACGTAGTTTAACTTCCTGGTAAATGCTACTGTTCTATTAACAAGCTTCTGTACACTTCATTTTTTTTGAGTGGATAATAAACTGGAACAGATAGTTAGAAGATAATTAGCAAGAGTGCTTTTTTACAGTTAAATGGCAAGACTTGTTTTACTTTGCACAAAGCCAGGTGCTATCTGAAGTGCTCATCTTCTACAGCACCTCAGTCAGGTGTCGTACAGAGACAAGCAGATGATCCACAGCTAGCTAAGCAAAGGGCGTGCAGACACAAGGAGGAATAAACACAGATTTATTTACGGTGGACCAAGCCCAACATCACATAAAGGCCTCTTAACTGGCTCTGAAAGACTTCCCATAATCAGTCTGATGTCAATTCTGTCAAGGAGATTTTCAAATAAACTCAAAATGCGCATCAGCAAAATATAAAATTGTAAATCCAAAGTTAGTAGCACTTTCACTGTTAGGTGAAGTCTCTAACTTCGAACTGTGGAGTCCATGCTGACAAGTACTTATGAGTGAATAATTTTCACACACACAAGATTAAAGTTGGGTTCCCCCCCCCCCAAACACATTCTTTGCTGTCTTGCATCTTGTATATCTTTTGCATGGTTATAAATAATTTCATATCATCTATATTCTGATATTATACCACAATGATTTTTCTCCAATCTAAGTAACCACATAAAGCTTAAGACCAAAAGAAACTTTTCTTTCCATCAATTATTTCAGTGATTTCCATTAATTTCCGTCGACTATCAACTTACCATTAGCTTACTGTTTTTATACAATTTTCTCAGGCAAGGCGGCTAGCAAATTCTCAGCAAGGTTGAAATAGCCTGAGTAATTATGGCTTAATTTTATGCCAGCATTGCAAAAATGTAGATATATTAGCTAACTTTTTTTTTAAACACACTTGTTTTCATGATGGACCAGTTGAATAAAGACCATGTATCACCTGCAAATTTTAAAGCACTGAAGGCTCATTGCCTTAAGCATAGAAATTTTTTAGACTACATTAACTATGACATTCTCAAAAGACATGTTTCAAACTTAAAGATTTAAATTTAAAATCTTCTAGTTGGATTCAACACCTCACCACCGACTTTAAAAGAGCACAAGTCCCAGAAGAGTCAGGAGAACCGACAACTCCAAGAGGGCTTGAAACAAATTTCCACCATTTCCATCATCCTAAGACATCTCCCTCCCTTCCACACACGCTCCTTTCTCCACTTAATTAATCACTAAGTAGTCTGTTATAGCATTTTATAGCTCTGTCAGCACAATGCAAAGTGGATAGGTTTCTGTAGCATGTCATACAACAGAAGTTACTTATTACCTGCCAGTTTTAGCAGATATCTGATACAATCATTCATAATACAAATGACTTCCTTAGGGAGCATGAACATTTCCTTTAAAACATACAAAAAGTATCAGCTCCCAGCTATTACATGCAAGTGTAGGAAGACACTTGACTGCAATTAGCAACAGTCATAATTAGGTTTTCTATTAGTTTATTTTAAGCTATTAGAGCTTAATTTCTGATAAGTAAAAACTGTCTTGGAGTGAAGTTTAGAAAACTAGGAAAACCCAAAATAAATCATCCAGATCAGCCATGATTCTTGTAAAAAATCATATAGTCCAATCCAAAGAGAATAAAAGTCTTTTCTGCATCAATATATTAATTTTATTAGAAGTAATTGCGTTTCTTGGTTCTAAGGACTAATAAGCTGGAGGTAGTGGGGGGGGACGATGGGGGAGGACTTGGAAAAAGCCTTATTCCAGATTTTTGTGCATGAGAACTTGGGAGTGTAATAATGCTTCACTAGATTCTACATTTATGGTTAACCCCCAAATAAAACAAATCTCCATACAAAAGGTAAGGGGAAGTATGTATATATTTTTCCCCTGTTCTGAATATCAAAATGTGAGAGTTATCAAAACTAAACCAGGCAATTTTTTGAGGGGGCTTGGGAGCCAAGCACAGCTTAGGGATCAGAAAAGAGATGCACACCGGCAGCCACTCTTCCTGCTTTGCCATTCTAGTACCTATGCATGCCAGATCATTCTGCCAGACCACTGCTACTCCACTCTGTACCACCTCTATCCACATGGGAAGACAGAATCTATGGAGAAGGCATAGATGTGGGCTCAGCACTAGAGAAACTCACAATCTGCAGTAACACTTGAAGTGGCAAACCCAAACCTCTCTAAGTTTAGAGAATATTAGTGAAGAGCATGATCATGCATCTCTTCGCAGGCAAGATTTCTTAACATCAGAGCACTCTTTGAAATGCAGTAAATGGCACGAAGCAGGCGGGTGAAATTAGACAATCCCATAATGGACATACATGCAGGTTTCTTTACTAACACTTCAGTTTTTCTGCAGAGGAGAAGAAATGGTAGGTCACAAAGCCTAAAAATTACATATAGAGATATACATATATACACACACACTCTTAATTTCAGTCAGAAGTTATCATCAGGATCAGCACAGGATTTACTGAGCCATATCCCAGTGCGCATTTTACAAGTAAGATTAAACCACACTAGTCTGTGATCCTTGGTTGGCCTCAAAAATTCAGGCCTCCTATGATATTCCAAGCCTACTGTAGTCACCTGGTCTGCTTACAGGAGCAAAGATAACCATGAGCTTTAATGTTTACAGGATTAAGACCCCAAGACTATGAGATACAGCTTACCTCCAATGAAAACGGATCTAAAACCAGTCTACAATCTTCAATAACATTAACAGCGGAGACTGCCTCTGACTTGAATTTGGCTCACACGCTCCAAATCTTACAATAATTGTAGAGCTGGGCTCATAACGGGAATCACTTCTCCCTCAAGAGCAATGTGTCCATGACACAAACAGCCTCTGATTTGCAGTCAGACTGCAAGTAAGAAAATTCCTTTGCAACAGCCATCTCTTAGTTCTCCACCATTTGAATATTTCTACCCTAATTAATGTCACTTAATGTAAAATACCTCTCTGTATTCCACAGAGTGGCTGTAAATTGTTTACTTGTAAAACATGCAGACTTCTCATGAGTTGTCTGTACAGTAAGCACTGCACCATCCAAACTGTAGGGGGGGGATGGAAAAATCAATCATTTGTAATAACACCCAATGGGAGGTTTACCTCATGTTGTATCAATTTTTGTGTCCGACACAAATAGCTGCAGCCATTACTTTGGATTTTTATTTTCTGAAGGGAATCGAAAATTCACCATTACCTTCTGCTTCTCTTACGCTGCCTCAGAACTAACACAACTTGAAGGTGTTTGGAGCCTTCTCTCTACTAATTAAGGCAGCACATGAATAAAATACTATTTTAGAACGTTCATTAAGCACACTGTCTGAAGGGAAAAGTCTAATTTGTATGTAATTTAATGAACTCGGCATAAGACAATATAGCATCAAGCTAATCAAACATTGAAAAAAACCACATTTAAACTTGCGTTCATTTCACGTACCCTGCAGATTCTACAATACTTACTGCATGCATTAAAATTTTAGCTATTGATCCTTTTCAGCCAACTAATTACTTCTGCTATTGGAAGTAATTAGTTTTGCTACTGAAAGATGTCTGTATTATCCCACCAAGCAAAGACATCCTGCATAAATTGCAATGGCCTATAAATAAAAAGCACATGTTCATTGGCTTGAAAGGCTTTTTGGACAGCCCTTGCAAGGCTATGGTGGTCTTCTAGCCCTCAGCACACGCCGGAGGGAGCGCAGGAGCACTCAGGTTAGTACTGCGCTGTACTAGCCACTTACCAAGCAACCAGAACTCTTCTTCTCCCCTACACCCGCCACATGTCACTTTTAAGCAGAAAGCGTCCTCTGAAGATGGCTCCACTTGTAAAGTCATGCCTTAAATGTAACAGAGGTGCACTGATAAATGCAATTTATAACCAAGTCTGAAAGTGATATTGCACAGGTTTGCATGCAATATTTTTAACCTGATTCCAAGCCTGAATCAGAACTCACCGCGGTCAATAAATACAAAGCACGCTGTCTGTAAAGCGAAATTCAACTTCTGTCCATCACCAAACCACTGTCCACCCCCCACTTCCCGTCATTTTATCATACAGCAGAGGTTCTGTTTCAGCAAGTACTCAAGGGCAGCAAACAAACCTTGACCCATTCCACTCCGTTTTTACAGCAGAGTAACGTGTAAGCAATGAATTATGATATACATTAAGTTCATGACATTTAGCATATAGAGAAGCTGTTAGATAATACCAGTGTCTGATATTTATCAGACACTGATCAGTAAGTATCTAAACGTTTATAATAAAACTGACACAAAAACATATGCAAAACTAGGACTTAAGATAAATCACCAATACTTTCTGTATTTCGGTAAATACACCTGCTTTGGTGAAACACGATAGCAACAAAATCCAAGGTTGAAATTGTAATCAAAACACCAGAACTCAAACAAATATTCCAAGTAAACAGAAAGCTTTAGAAATGCCCTCAAATCCACGCTCTAGAGGTAAACCTATTTTCTCCATCACAATAGGCCTAAGTTTAAAACAACTGTTCATCCCTACTGATGTTTAGAGCCTCATTTGATCCAAATTTCCCCCACATTTACCCCTTTTCCAGCAAGGTTTTAGGGGACTTAAGTGACTACATTGAGCCAAGAATGCCTGATGAGTAACATTTTAGAGTCGGTCCTCAAAAACTAATTATCATCGCTCCTGTAAATATACCATCTATTCAGAATGACATTGGATGGTTATTATGCTACTCTTGCACTGCGCGTTCCCACCCTAATCTACATAACATTGTAAACAATTTAGAAATCAATTTCAACTACGGGAAGTCTAGTTTACCAATTACTGAGAAGCAACTTAAGCTTCCTGTTATAGCCAATTTAATTACAAAAAGAGTAACACCGTAAGATTTTGATCCATCATAGGTACCAGAGGTAACGGAGTGCTAGAAGATATTACGACTATGAAACATGGAAAAGGGAAAGTAGTGATTGCCACTTATAGCGTAAAGTAAACATTGGAGATAAACTAGCCAATGTAACTAGGATCAGAATTAGAAATGGAATAGAAGAATACTATTTTTAGAGGCTTATTAGTTATTTATACACATGCTATAACTACAAGTCACAAAAGGAAGAAAAACAATCCTGCAATAAAAGCTGCTTATTAGAGCTAAATCTGACTTTGGAACCTGACCTCTCCTACATGAGACTGGAAGTTCTTTCAACCGCCTGTGCTAGAACTTCCCACCAACCGTGAAAGAGAAAGTATTTCTTTCTTTGCCCAACTTTCATTATTCTGGCCTATTTAAATCTGAAATCCCTAATGAAAAAAGGCTGCTGCTTTCCACTAACAGAAAATAACCCCCTGGCCTTTGGGGAAAAAATTTTGCCTCTTTATTTGCATTTCCAATGAAATACTGATTAGTTCCTTCTAACACGTCTGTTTACCTCAATTTACCATCATTCTCTCCAAAAAGCATTGGATTTTTTGGTTGACTCCCAAAGAACTCCACTAGACAAAAAGGCATGACTTCTACAGATGGATATCTGGGGCAGGCTGTACCCATTTTTCCGCGCTCCCATAGAAGCTCAACAAGCAAGAGTATCATAAGCTATGGAAAATTGTTACCTCCTTTCCAGTGGGAGGAGACTCATACGCAGAAGAAGTCAGGTCAGTTCACTACGTCAGAAGCAGTATAAAGCCTCTGCAGGTTTGATCCTCCACTGATTTTCTACGTAGAATATTTTACATTGTACACTTTATTTTGCCCTCCTCATTTATCAGGTATCTCTTGGTAATTTGTTCTTACCTTGACTTGGCTTAGAAGAAAGAATATATTCATTTACGTTATCCAGCACTGGGCATTTGACATGTTACTTCAATCAAACCACAGATTGACACCAGCAGCTGTAGCAATGAAGGGAAACCGAAAACCGTTACACAATTTACTAAGCATCAGTGAGCAAGCCACAACTCAGTTACTGCACCCTAGCAGATTTTTTTCTTATGATAAAAAATTCAGTGCTTCATTGCCCATGATCCATAACTCGCCATTTGCTCTCAAAGTGACGTGCTATAAATACAGGCAAAAAGTCAACAGAAAATATCTAAATGACTGTTACAATGGAACTGAAGAAACATCCGGCAAATCTATTCTCGTTGACAGGTTTTCATTTAATACCAAGGCCTGCTAGTCACAGTTAATGCTTAGCCATCCTGACCAGCACAAGGCTGAAAAGTGACTCAACATTCATCTTCAGACCCCCACTTTTTCATGAGTTAATTCTGTTATAGTCTAGTCTGTCAAAAAGAACTTCTGCTCTTAACTTTAGGCTTGGAAGTAGTCTTGCCGCAGTAAGATGGGACTATTCAGCCGCTTTAAGATAACGGTTCTGAACAGCCCTTGTAGTACTCGAACACCGTAATTGTATTTTAACATCATTGCTTTTCTGGATCCTTCCTGTGACACATACGCGTGCTTAATTTGTGGCTATTTTGTGCCAGGGGCTGTACAAACGCGATCAAAACAAAGACAGCGAATAAGCAAAACGTTGCTGTTTTTCCCCTCCACAATCTTTTCAGAGTTAGAGTCGAAAACCACATTACAAGGCCCGTTTCTGCACCATCCAGCTGCGAAGTGCTCCTCCTGTGTGTCGTTAGCAGTAGCACTACTGCAGTTGCTCCAGTTCATGCAGCAAGGAAAGGACCATTTGACTTAAAGGGGCTGTATTCAGTACTCACTATGTTTCTTTAACTGTAACATTAGACGCACAGTAATCCGAAATGTGGCCTTACCAGCCCTTCAGCCAGCAACTGTTGACAAGAGAGCTGCTTCCGCTTTGCCCAAGACAGACCCTAGGCACAAAGAGAACCAGTGTATATATAAATGTGCCACAGGCTTATACTTAAATACCCGAGATTTAATATCTGTTGCCTGAGGGCAAGTGCTTTCCTGACTAGAAACTACATAACAATGAACCTGACTCGTTTCCGGTTTAGTCTGCAAAGTGCTGGACTATTTGTGTTAGTTTCCTCCGCTAATACCGCGTATTAATTCACAGAAGCTGATGTTAGCAGCATCTTGGCAAAATAATCCACAGAGAATCAATAGATCAGAAAAAAATGAATTCTTTATGCAATGCAGCTTAGCACAGGAGATGAATTTCACTTCTTCATCTGCTATTTAAGACAATGTAACTCTATCATAATGCTGATGCAATTACCTGAAATGCTAGTACTTTGGTCCTTTTTTCTATATCATTAAAAGCATTTAGTTTACATAACTTCTGCTCACACATAGCAATTGTCCAGAGAAGGCAGGGGAAGTTTAGGCTAAAGCCAAACACCATTCTGTAATTGTTCACATATTGTAAAACATCCTTTTATTGTTTGCTCTTTGCAGTCCAGCTAATTTTTAATTAATGCATTTTACGTCTAAGCCAAAGCAAAAAAAAAGGATCTCACCAGCTACAATTTTTCCTCTTGCAAGTGCCCTTAAAATATTCTCCCCACTAACAGGTAACTTTTTTTTTTTCCTCTGAGAGCAATTAATAAAGTTGAGCCTTGTTCAAAGTAAGTGCAGCAAAGATTTGAGCAACAACGCTTAGATGTTCCTTCCCACAGGGTTGCATACCGTCTTTAAGCCAGCGAGCAGCTCTATTTTTCTCTCAAGCAACCACAATGACCCTTTGCCCATCCATTAATTCCACAGCAGAACACGCTACCAAACATCCTATAGAACAGTTTGCTGGCAGTTAGATACTTTGTAGTATGAATAGCCCAAAGTCCGCCAAGCCCTCCTTGTGGGCTTAATCCAAATCCCTTTCACAATTAGGGGGAGAGAGATGCAACTTTAAATGCCGAGCAGTATCTAGCACAACTGCAGCTGAAGGACCTCACTATTAAAATCATCATCTGTGGAAATCCCATGAGCAGATGGCACAGAATTATTTCTCCTTTAATAAGCAGCTTAGGAGACTACTCATCTGGAAGACCTCTAAGAACCACGTTAACTTATTCCGATATGTTATCAATGCCACTTGAAACACAGTTTAGCATGTGGTTGTTTAAGTGAACACAACCATCGACTCCTGAATCTTGGCTTCCAGGAGCCAAGTTCTCTCCTGCCAGTACGAAGGAAGACAACCAAGCACAAGTACCCAAGTACCCACAAGGAAAGCTCCCCAACTTCTGGTCAACGAAAAATCACATGATTGAGCACTGGAG
Organism: Struthio camelus; assembly: GCF_040807025.1. Lineage (NCBI taxonomy): Eukaryota > Metazoa > Chordata > Aves > Struthioniformes > Struthionidae > Struthio > Struthio camelus. The sequence continues at coordinate 3,281,310 of NC_090968.1, read as the reverse complement.
TTAACAAATACGTAGATTAGAGATTACATCAAAATAACCGTCTTAAGTGTAAGCTTTCCAGTAGCAACTCAAGTCACTTATAATTATTTTCCAGAGTTGTCTTAGGATTAAGACTTTAGAAGTTTAGATAGGTGGAGAGGAATGTTGCCAGAACAAATCTTCAAAAAAATTTCACTTAGTAACTGCAACCAGTAGTTCCGCTTCTCACTTCCAACAGAGATTATATCAGACATTGATTTTTAACTCACACAAGAAAGTACATGTTGAGATACCTGCAACAAAAGCAACTGATTGTACCTTTCAAAAAGGCCGCTCGAAAGGAAAAGGGGAAAGTCGGGCTTCTCAGAGAGCAAAGTTAAACCTATCATGTTATTAAGTTAAAAGACAGAAAAAATCTTATTGCTAAGTTGCCAACTTTAATCTTTCTGAATTGGTTTGAACACATCTTCGAAATAAAATGGGGTTTTGTGTACAGTAATTTCCAGACAGACAGGTTTTTCCTCCCTTCACAGCCTCTTTTCAGTTGAACTCTTTTCTAGCAATTTACTGCTGTCTCATGATTCGTGAATAAAGGGCACACCATAGGAATTGCAGCTGCTCAGCAAACATTAAGAATTAAGTGCTAAAGGTCTTTTAAATTTTGTACCTTTTTATAAATCACCAGTAGCCTGAATACATTGCATTGAAACAGCTGCAGGAAGCACCAGCATACAGAAGACTTCTTTCCACAGACTGTGCCAAGGACCTACTCCTCCCCAATTTCTTACGTGCTGCTGCCCTCCTTCACCTCCCCTCACATACATGACTTTCATGATCTGACCATTTCTTCTACTTACAGGCTTGAATTTCCAGGCTGAGGTCGAGTTTTATACATAACAAAATGGTGATACTACATTTTGGTGGGATGTGTACATTTTGGGAGATTTGTTTTCACTGGCATCTTTGCACTTATATCTCAGGATGGGACAGAGACCATAGCAAGGATTAAGAAATATCTTTATGATGTGCTATTTGTGCAAATAGAAACCCTCGCACCAAGCCAGTCCAAAAAAATCACTTACTTCAATAGGTGAAATGGTAATTCAGCAAGAGAGGTCTGGCAGTCCAGCTGTCTGTCCAGTGGACCAGAGACTGCACGTATGTAAATTGACAGAAATGTGGGATCTCTTGAGAAAGAGTCCCAAGGAGCCTGGCTAGAGCTGGGCTTTGGACCAATTATGTTATTTCACCTAACACAGTAAGGGACTAGAAGGGGCTATGGAAGGGGTTGGAAAGATGTCATTTTTCCCGATGAGCCAATAACAACATACAAGAGAAATTAAAGTAATAGCAACAACGAGAAGGACAGAGGCAGAAAGCCAGCCTAGTACAAGACTGAAGTGTAAAGCAAGAGCAGCTACACTGCAAGTCTGTCTTACTATCAAAGTGTAAACGTGCTTAAAGAGTTAGAGAGCATCTACCCCACCCCAGCAGGCCAAGTCACCTTTTGACTCTTCCAGTACTGCAATTATTTTCTGAAGTGTTACACGTTTCCCTCAAGATCCAATTCTTCATGTCTCAGTAGATCCAGCCACCCTCACTAAATGTGTTGCTGTACCCACTGTAGTGATGACTACGAGGTTATCATCTGCAATTATACGCAGAATTCTTCAGCTCGCTAATATGCCAGTTGAAAAGCTTGCAGAGAAGACCCCTTTCGTGTTGAAAACAGGCATTTGTAAAAGAGCACTTCCTTCTTTTCTCTCCACTTCCACAAAAAACACATACAAGCATCTACTGTCGCAAGAGAAATTTTTTCACAGTGAATATTTACCTCTCACAGACAGGTTAACTTTAGAATCATTCATACGTATATAGCATATGAACATCTCACTAAAAAGTATGAAAAGAGACTACCATTTCATAGCAGCTTGCAATGCTATTGGCTGCTTTCTCCATATCGCTTTTTTAACAGCACAGTAACTTTAAAGAAAATTCTCAAACATGTTCTTTAAAAAACGTTCTCAAAACTACTCTTGCCTAAAGCCTGTATCCTATTGATATTTCAAGATGCCATTCATTCAACTTGCAGAACACATACAGAAAACGTGAAAAATAGTTCTTCTCCTCTGGAGAACGTTACCCTAAATAATAAAAGTTTTGATGATCTAAGTTATTTCTCCTATAGAATTGAGAATTTTCATTTCAAGTGGTACAAATGCTTTTTTTTCCTTCTCCATCTTTTTAAAATAAAAAACTTGGCTTCCCTTTGCAACATGCTACATGCCAGATATATCCAAGCAGTCTGGCTGCAGAAATCAGATTCTCCAGTTTGGGAGGTAGCACTACGGAAGGCCCGAGACATTTCGGCAGGCTGCCGTGAGAGACCCTCGCTGCCACTCTAAGTTCAAACCAACATGGCTTTGTGGAAAAGCTGTTCAAGAGTAACTACCACAGAGAGTCTGCAGAGGGAAGATTCTGGCTGCTTCATTATTCACTTCAGAGCAAGCATGACGCTCAACAGTCACTGAGTTCATAAAGCTTGCTGCTCCAATCTTAGTATGCCACTATATGCTCATTAATGTAAGTTTCCAGGAAAAGGTTTATCACCTTTCAACCAAAGGGACAGAACAGTTCAAGCTGCATGGTACCTACGTTAGCAGGGAGATAGGGCGTTTCCTATACAAAGTGGGGGATAAGCCACATACTGTGGCTCCGCACACCACATTGCCTACATACAAGACTAGATCTCACCTAAGCCTTCCTAATTACTCATTATTGGCCATTTATCAGCAAGAGGGTGGAGGTCAGAACAGCCCAGCAAGCATTTCTTAGGTTCCTCTTATGAGAGGGGATTAAAACTGCTATCTGCTGCTGCTATTTCCTCCGACCCATTGCCTACAATCCCCTTCCACTAAGATAACATCTCTTCATCTGCTTAGCATCCCCATTTTACAGTTGGGCAAACCGTGCCAACAGTATTGAACTGACTGCCATTGAGTTCACTGAAGGAGGGAGACAACCACCGCTACTCTGCGGCGGCTGCTCCTAAGTCTATTTCTTCCCACTAGCCCCCCTTTTTGACTAATCCTTTCCAAAGGATTCTTTATTTACTAAGGCTTAAACTAAAATAACTCTATTTTATATAAACATTTAACGAGTTTCGTACCCTCAAACCAAACGGGAGGGTGCCAAGACCAGGAGATTTTTGGTATCTTTTTGATAGTGAAATATTGGGATCCCGAGATTTTGGTATTTCATTCTCGCAAAGCTCATTTTGAATACAGCAGTAAAGACTGAATAAAAAGGTGCAAGTTGCCATGGCAATAGCAATCTCCATGGCAATGCGCCACAGAGTAAGACATCGTGGTGTCAGTATGGACTCAGAACACAAACCACAGACCCTGTGGAACTGCTGGAAAACTCATCTTCTGTGTCTAACTACAACACAGTATTAATTGGGCTCAGTCGCAGAATAGGAAGAAGATGCAGTCAAAAACAAGCAACAGAATAAGGAAAAAACTAAGGAAAAACACAGCTGGAGTGATACCTTTCACAATAAAGCTTTCTTACTCAAGCCTGTTTAAAAGGACAGTTCCACCTTGAATAGCAAGTTTTCAGCTAACCTTGTTGTCACCCACCCTACAGGGCCTTAAAACAAGTAACTTTTCAGTGAGTTGCTGAGGACAGTCACCCCCCACCACTTCCAGCTCCCTTCACACAAGATACTGTCTTTTTTCTGACAAAAATTGACAGTGACATAACCTGTCTCTCCGACTTTTCTGCCATCCTGCAGCTCTTCTCATCCCCCTCCCCAGCACAGACTGAGGACTCCACTGCTCTCCTCTACCTCCTCAGCAATTCCACGCCACCTCCTGATCTTGATCTGCCTTGCCCTATATTCTTCCTTCTTTTGCTCATTCTTCCCCTTGACCCCATACACTTGTTTCTCGCACTAAATAGTACGGATATATTTTCTTCTCTTCATCAAAAAGAAAACTGAATGTTTGTTTCTGCCACTAACACCTTGTGTCTCCATTTCTTCACCAAATCTGTACAGATGACATAGTTCCCGCCCTCCCACATCAACTGTGCAAATAGAGAGCCACCACTCTTGATGTCCTTTTTCCTCATACATCCTGTCCCTGGGTAATCTCAGTCACAAATACAGTCTCAACTATGCTGCCAGCTTGCAGATCCAAGCCTGTTCTTCTGCCTTGCCTTCCCCCCTTGATGAGAACTACATAAGCTCTAAAAGAAAGATCAGTTTTAGGGATGGGATTTTCAAAAACATCCATTGGCTTGGAAACAGATTAACAAGTACTTCCTTCCACTTTACCCACTCCTACATACAAATTACTGATGCTTGTTTTAAGTCATTGACCACTAAGTACTTAAAATGCAAAGTAAAATGGCCCGGTGTCATGATTCATGACTGTTGATCACCACACCCTAGAAATATGGACCAGTTATCTCTTCTAAAGAGCATTTTGCATGTTTTTGTCAACTCTAAATCTCCAGATTATGTCGAAGAAATAATACAAGTATCTCCTATAAATCGCCTACAAATTTAAATAAATCTAATCTCTTTCCAATACAATTTCTCCCCCGTTTATTTGGCCAACATTAATTTGACCACATATCCTTTCACTTGCCAGGTACCTTAGCATTTGATCACAAATATAAACAGTATATGTACTGCACTGCGGTCTACCATTGACTTAAAAGTGAAAGCCAGTCAGTAGAAAGTTGTTTTTCTCCCTACAAATGCAAAATCAGTTGGAATACAGTATGCAAGAATCAGAGATTAACAGAAGTGGTAATACTGAGAAAGAAGATAAAAGATTCAACGCTGGAGGGAAGCATTACTATTTACTTGACGATCTTTATATTAAGAAGATAGCAAGCCTCTCAAATACTTCACTTAGCAAGGCTCTATTCGAGACCAAAGCCCACCATAATAATTCCACTGCTTTGAATTCGGCCAAGATTTCACCTCACAGCACAGTATGGGCTTAATTCTTGCCAACCTTACCTCTTATTCATTTTCTTTCCTCTATGATAGGACCTGCAATAGCTAGTTGATAGGTAAGAATAAACTCAGCTATAAGAGTAGGAAATAAAACAAGCCCAGATTTGAAGCAACCTCCAGCTTCACGTACGGACAGTAAACCTTTACGCAGGCTACCCCTTAACACATTGGTAGAACACATACTAGTAGCATCCAGGACCAATCACTCTTGAAGATCACACTACATGGATCACTAGCCTGACCAGGTGCGGCCATCTGCCTTTAGGCTAAGTGCATGCACTCATTTTGTCCCAGACCCTGGGGGCTGACCAGCAAGGAAGCACTTGCTAGACTTCTGGGGCACATTGTTCTACTAGCTATGGGAAAGTAGGGAAGGGAGGGAGAGACTGAAAGATAGAAGAGAAATTGTCAGGTTGCACCAGTATTTGCACCTGCTTTGCTGATTTCCCAGCTGCTGCATAGCACAGAGCAACAGAACAACTTAAGATATTGCCCTTCATACTGACACGCAAGCTCAATATTGGCAGAAGTGTCATTTGGGCAGTGATACTGTCATTTAGCTTTGCAAGGAGGAATGCTACACAGACACCTCTTACTGCTTTGCAGTGCACTATTCAACCGTTCATCTAAGTTTCTCTGCTGAATGATCCCCTAAGCTCAGGGGGAACACCAGCCAAGGCTAATGAGCATTTGCCTAGAGACAGGTTCAAATGCCTGGACCACTGAATTATCGAAACCTGTGTTACGACTGCAACCAGGAGCCCAATTAGTGCCAGTTGTAGTGGCAGGTTCTGTGACTAGGACAACTGTCTGCTGGGAACTGAGCTGGGACAAAGCTCTTAACAGTCAATTGAAAATAATCAGGTCCATGAACTTCATTAAAACCTATTCCTTCAATTCTGCTCAATTATACTGGCAACAAGCTTCTGTGGCAGAAAATTTCAGCCCCACGTGCTTATTTCACAAACAGAGCAAGGGCAGACACATCTAATTGTGCAGGGATACATGCATGCCCAGAATAACCAATCAGCTTCTATGAGTTCAAATTAAATGCTACTGGGCCAGCTTCAGTTATCATGCAATTTGACTAGCTTAGATACCAGATTACCCTGATATTTATTTTCACTGCTAATCGAAAACAAATTTATTCTCCTCCTCCTCCTCCGGGCTGAGGAACTGTGCTGCTAAAAGCATGCAAAAGCAAGTAAAGTTTCCCTAAAGGACACTAACATACTATATTAAATTTGTGATTTTTCACAAATATATATATGTATATTCTCATACATGAGATTTCTGCCTTCCTTCACACTCATTTTCAGGTGAAACAGGCCCCCAGGCATTCCAAATGGGGTATAAATTATACATATGTTTGAAATTGTCCTTCCTGTGATTGTCTGTGTTTTACTGCAAACCCTCAAAAATAAATAGCCCAGGGCTGGGAGCGCAGTTCATGCTCTATAGCAGTGAAGAGGCATAAGCAACTACGTATCTGAAGAAAGCAAGGGAAAAAGAAGCAATCAACATTAAGTCAAAAGGAGCCAGTGTAAGATTGAGATTCAGCACTCGCATACTCCATGCAACTTGTGAGCACACGTATGATGGACAAACTAAGAGGGAATTATTTTCTTACAGCCTTCCAAAAACAAACAAGAATTTCATTACAGAGCAACACCAGCATGGCATTGGAGTCCGCTTCAGCTTGCAAGGGGAAAAGCTGAGGCGATTTCATCTACTGAAGTGCACATCAAGATCTGTTATTTCAGTCCTTGGCTCCAGGGTGCATTTATTGCTTCGACACCAATCAGCTGCTGGTCACAAAAGTTAAATCTCCTGCTTCCCAGTTTCTACTTCTTTGTCTCATGCAGCAAGCGTTCTCAAATACACTTTCCCCTATTGTTCCCGACAGAGCTTCCCCATGCACTTATACACATTACAGGAGCTGATTGTGGCCTTCTCCAGAAGGGAGGCAGGTGATTAATCACAGTTGGCACTACATCTTACTGCTCTAAAGAAATACCATGGCTTGTATCTATCTTACCAGTGAGGGCTAAGGAACCATCTCCTGAAGGCCAGTTTTTATAAAATCAGCTATCGCCACTTTCTTTGAGCAGCAATCAGCTATTAGATCGCATAAATCACTGGTTTGATTCAGGTTTGACCTAGTCCAGTCTAATAATCTGCATCCCTGCATTCCAAGCTTGCTACCATCATTTTACTTCTTTCTAGATGCCTACTGTTGTTTCTCTCCCTGTTAGTTGTACAAGCTGGGCTCAGTATTTCACATGACACTTAAACAGGGCCCAGAGTCTATACAACTTTCTTACATTCCTAGGGACACTGATTCATTGGAAAGCTTTCAGCACCAACTGCAGCCGTGCCAGAAGGATAGAAAATTATAAATATCAAGAGGTTAAATCCATCTTTCATGTCTAAGCAAGCCAGTCCTTTGATACTTTGTTGACGCTCCTTGCTTTAAATCATGACTTTAGAGCTCAAGTGTAGAGCTAATCCTAATAATAAATCACCATAAGCAAATGGGTGAAACTGAAAGGGTGCCATTAAACTTCATTATGCCCTGTGTGCTTTGTGACTCAAAAGGATTTTGACCAAGAGGCACATCTACAGGACACGTCAAATACTTATTATACTTTGTCAGTCAGCTTCTGCCAGCTGCCACTTACACACTTTATGAATAACATTTATTGCTAGTTGTTCAGCTTCGTTTCCATAAACCATCCAGTTAGCATAATATACTGCAGACGTCAAACAACTGAAAACTATAAAGGATTTTCTTCCCTTCCCCACAAACCTACCAAGTTGTCTTAACTGAAAAGAGACTTCAGCTTCAGAAATCTTCCTACAGTTTAAATAACCGCATGTCTTAAGAGCATATTAGCATGAAAAAGCACATCCGATTTTGATTTAGTAAAAATCAAGCACTCGCTTTTGTGAATAAGAAGAAAATAAGTACAGCTATGGTTTAATCGGATAGGCAGCATTTTCTTGTTTTGTTCTAGACTGCTAGATAACATAACGCCGTACAGACGAATTGACTGAACCGACACAGGTCTCCTGCTGGACAGCGGGTAGGTTCTGAAGCTTGTACCTTCAGGGAACGGAGGCCTCCAATTCATACTGGAGTTATTTCATAACCTGTAGGTTTTATATTTTAAATGCAAAACTGCAGTTCCATGAATGTACACGCACTGTAAAAAGTTAACTAGCACAAGGCATGACTGACATCCGGGAATCAATTACTTTGTTCATAAATTGGGTGGTTGTCAAGTTACTGACAGAATTCAGACTACAAATCAGTTAGATCACTAGCCCTTGAAAATCTCCACCGGCATGATTTGGTTCAACAAGTAGTTAAGTAGTTACACATTTTCTTGTTTCCAAGTCAATTCTTCATTATTTCACTACCCAGGAAATACAAAGCCAGTAATGAATAATAGTCCCAGATAAATAGTCCCATGATAAGCCCCAAGACAAAGACGGGGGCTAGCAGCCTCGATCAAGCACAAGGCCCTGTATCAAAGCACATTGCACATCACCCTTGTGAAGCTGATACACTAAAACTGGTAGGGTACACTGCAATGTGTTTGATGTCCACGAGCCTCTCTGCAGACTCCATAGAGAGGCAGAAAAAGCCTCTGCCCAAGTGAGAAGAAACTCCAGACAGCTCAGAGTTGCACCAATGGAAACAGATGAATTGAGCCCAAAGTCTGTAAAACGCTCAGACCCTTGGACTAAACTTGTGGAAAAGTCCCAGTCTTGCCTGGAACTCTACTAGATTCTTACACATCAGTGGTGCTTATAGGTGATTTGAGCCTCCAGGCTCATAATGTAAGTCAGCAGTCAAATCAGAAATAGAAACACAGCAATTCTATCTCCCATCTTCACTCCCAAACACTTCACTGGAACTTGGAGAAGGTTGCTGAAGTACACATTTGATCCTGAAGTCTACACAGAACATTTTCCAATAGTTAGACAGACCTAAGAGGTACTAAAGCTTTGCAGTAGTCCTTCTGCAGTTGGATAAACTTCACCCTGGAAATGGCAAACACTGTTTCCCAGACTCCTCCTTCCTATCAGCTTTATAAAGAGACATAGAATTATATTCAGTGTAGAAATTTTGTCAAGGAAATATAGGTACCAATTCTGACTGAAGTATAAGCAGCATAGGACATGATTGAAAATTCACTTTTTCTACAAAGACAAGGGAACAAAGGCACAACTGCCCCTAAACAAATTTTGCCATAAGATAACCACACGGTCTAACTGCAAACATGCAGAGTCTCACCACTGGACTCCTCGGAAAAGCCCAAACAATTTTTATTTGTAGTGCTTTTTCCTCAAATTCATGAAAACCATATTCTTAGGCTTACTTTATATCACTGATTCAATACTTACTACTTCTGTCAAAGTTTAAGGCTTTACATCTATTTTATCACCGTTTAAGCCTTAAATTCTTGGAAAGAGCACCAAGTTCCAACACCACACAGGTTCTTCGGCTGGTCCCAGAAGAGAACATCACTTCAAACACCTGGTACAACAAGCTACAACAGTCCCTTACAGTTGGAGGACCGGCAGTTGTTAATTGCCTCCATTTCCAGTTTGCTGAGAGCAGCCTCCTCTAGACAGAAAGGGAAAGTGCTTGTTCCAACAAATCGTAACAAAGAGGCAACAGATACTTGTTAAATTCACATTTTTATATCAAAGATGGCATTTGATAGCAACAACCCAAACGCCTTGAAATCCGCCTTTTCAGCACTAATGACTCTTACAGTAATAAACATCTTGCGTTGTGACTCTTCCTAGGCTCTTTGTAAAGTTGGGGGGGGGGACATTTATTACTACACATGTGGCCTGTTCTATTAAAGTTACTGCCTAAAATAACCATGTTTTCTGATTTTACTCTTTTGGTGGAGAGACTGCTTGCATGAAAATTTAGTATGCTGTATAACTCCCCAGGAAAAGGGATCTTGGAACATCTGCAGATACAAAACAAAGCCTAGTATTTCCATAGCTAAAGGCTACAGACAGAACTGGGAACCCAAATACTGAGCATTTTGCACATACATAAGGCTACTAAGTAACTGTTGCTGAGTATTACGCTTTTTAACAACTTGGTTATCAGCATCAACCACCAAATGAGCATTAGTAAAACTACGCACACAGAACAGATCCTTATTTAAGCGTAGGTGCAGATTTCTTTTGTTACTCTGTTCTAGCAGAAAAGAAAAACAGGAAGGAACTACTTTTTAAAACCCATTCCCGATTCTAATTCTTCAGCTAATTATTATTTCTATGTTATTTACTGAAACCACCACAAATTTCAACTGCAACTCTAGATCCTTGGTGTAGCACGCACGCATCTTAAGGGACTGCCATTGTCCTCAGTCACAGCTGTCCTTCAGGAAAACAAGTGAAGGACTCAGAGGGCTAGTGGCAGAAGGGGAAGAGAAGTGGTGTGAATTTCTATCTAATGGACATTAGGGAAATCTGAACCTAAATAGGTCTGCTTGGAAACATCCTGAATTCCCTCAGGGAAGGGGGTATGGCATTGAAAATAAATTTGGGAGAAGGGAAGGAAATAGAAAGAACCAAAACAAAACTCCAAGCCTTCACCAGGTTTTGGATTAGTGTTAGGGAAAATGTTGAGGTTTAAATTGCAACAGTGAATCAAAGTGAAAAAACCTAGTTTGGTAAATTCATCCCATGTATCCAGAGCTTTCCCATACTTGGCTCTGATCTTTTCTTTGCAAACCCCTCCCCTGAAATTTCAGGGATGTAGGTTGCTGATTTTGGTTTTTCAAGGTAAGAGTGAGAGCAAACGAAAGGGTACACTGAATGTGCTGAAGGACAGAAGAGCAGAGAAGGAATAGGTGTCAGGGCTAAAGCACATCCGAGAGGAATTTGTCAAGGACAGAACAAGAAATTTGCCAAGAGAGCCTAAAGGAAAGGAAATACAGAACATGTCAAAAACATTACCCAAAACTGTGAAATACATAATGTCAGCAAAAGGCAGATAAGGCAGCATAAGTGAGCCTTTATTAGTGCCGCTAGGAAAAACAAGAAATTCCACATTGGAGTGCCACATCGTTTTTACTTTGACCTTGATAACTGACACTTGAGCTGTTAGCAATTCCACGACAGGAGTCCAGTGAGCAAATGTGTAAGAAAGCCTAGGCAGCTGGGTGCCAATATGTGTATCTGTAGAGAAGACTTTCATTCAAACCAATGAGAACAGGAAATGACAAAACAGAAGGAGACCAGGGAGAAAAGGCACATGAGGTAGAGGAAAGCAGATGAGTCACTCAAAAGCAAGTATTTTCCTCCTTTCCTCACACCAAGCACCTCCTTCTCAATCGTTCCCATCCACCCCATGCTCAGCACAACCTTGAACCTTGGAACAAAGAGGAAGGGATAAAGTTACAGTCACTGCCTGACGAGCCCTTTTTGTTGCACATCTACAAAGCAGCTTCACCAGTTGAACTGAGCTCTTAGCACATCGAGGCACCAAGCCCTCAGGTTTATCACTAGTCACATGGGTTCAAGTCAAATTGACCAAAGTCACCAGAAGACTCTTGCTGGGCATGCAGCGTGGAGAGCACCACGCAAAAATCGATACGCCGCCCTCCAGGTCACATTCAGCATCTGGTGTGCCGAGCAAATCCAGAACCTGTGGAGGCTGCAGCAACGCCACTATCACAGGGTCCACCTGAGCACTCAGTCTTTCCTCCACTGGGCCACTCACCTGGCTCCGTGACCTTGCCCAAACTTTGCAGCTCCTTCCCCAGTTCTCCTTTATCTGCATTAACGTATGCGCTTCCAGATGGAAACTCTCTGCCATCACACACTTGTAAAAACTGTTACAGACAGAAAACATAGGCAGTCCACTTCTGTAACACAAAATTAACACATGTCCAGTAGTTTTTATTTTTCTCCTACCCTAGAAGAAAACTATCAAGGTATCACACCTTTAACTTCAGTATCACTCACTGTCACACCTCAAATCCTCCTCAGCTTAAAACAAGTAGTCTTGGGCAGAAATCCATAAAACTAGATGTAAACCACCAGCAAGGCTAAAGAAAGCCAGTACTTCATGTATTCGCTGTCTTACTTCACACCCAGCTAAAGCCTTTCTTCCAGGGGAAAGTCAAATGGCAGGGTATTCCCCATGAGACACAGATCTACACTCAGCGTTTTTTCCTCTTGCTTATGCAACATAGAGCACTGCCTACATTACAACAAGGCATTTGCCAGCATTACTTTTATTGACACCAATTAGTGGCAATTAGCACAGTGTCACATTAGCTCAAGCAGCTCTACTGAGTGTTAGATGTTCTCCGCAAAAACCACGTGACAGTTTTCAAAACTTGACAGGCACGCGCAAGAGTTTGGAGAATTCAATCCAGCCAGATAGGGACATTCAAGGAGGTAAATTCCAGTCGGTATGAATTTGGGGGTCGAAAACCCTACTGAGAACAAGTGTGTATTTGCCTAAAGAGAGGTTAGTAAACGCAACAAAACCCATCCTTCCGTTTTTACGCGGGCAGTACCCTGGAAAAGCCTGTGAGGTTAACATTACACTGAGCAAAAGGCCTCTGGGTAACACAAATAAGGAACTGCTTAAAAAAACAGAACTTAAAAGTGTTCATATTTAACCCAAACCTATTTAATTAACCCTGCTTCAAAGACAGCTCTCCTTCCTAGTCCCTGGCAAAATGTTCAAGAGTAATTTAATTACAAATCGCAGGACAATTGGTCTGCAAACCCCTTTATCTTGAGGGGAGCAAGATGGATCAAAGACATAAAAAGTACTTGCAATGACACACGCTTCTGACTTACAAAACCAAAGCTTAAAGAGGCAATCATAGTTCATACTAAGCAACAAGGAACCACGCAACTCAGCTCTGGAGAGACTGTGAGGCAGTGTATCATCTGCTGTAGGAGCATCTTTGTTAGTGCTACCAGGCCTATGTCATTCAAACCGTTTGGAAATAAAATGCAGTAATGCTGCTACGCTCACTTGTCTGTTCACTGCCGCCATCGGCTTCCCATTCTGCATCATTTTACTATAGCTGAGTACTCACTAGACTGTCTGTAGTGTCTGAGCATCTTGTTGATATTAATGAATTTAGCCTCAAAAGTGTGATGGAGGGAGAGGCAGACTGTTGATAAGGAGGCAAGTGAAATTCAGAGGATAAATAACTTGTCTGGGATGAGCTGCTCTTCTCTGGCAGAGCTGAGAATTGAATATTTTGCTCTCAAGTTCCCAACTGCTGCCTTAAATCCAGGAACATTTTTCTGTTGTTGATTAAGATGTTCACCTCCTGGGACACGAAAATTTTAAACCTTTCTCCTACCAGCTTTACTCCCTAAGCACAACACGTGGTACTTCAGATTTTCTGATTAGACTACAATTCATAAAACATTCCCAGGAAATACTGAAAGGCTCACATTTTAAGTACAAGCTAAACCAGCTGAAATAAGGCACATTTTTAATGAAGTGGGACCTCCAGAAGGAATAAAATGCATGCAGAAAGCCAACAAAAGCCTTTTGCATTTTCTAGATACTTAGGATTTAATGGGAAAGCATACAGCTCAACCATTAACAGATGAGTTAATGTGCCCTTTTAATAAAATCTGCAGAAGTGTTTTATTCCATGGGCAAGTTCCAACCATTGCACTTTGACAGGACCTTTGCTATACCAACTTGATTTCCATCCGAGTCTATCGGCAACTGCCTTTAATCATGAGGAAAGTCATAGTGAATGCAGAAAGTGCCAAATACTAAAAATATTAAGAAAGGGAATAAATTAACTACATGACCAAACCTTTACTACATTTAGTTACGCTTAGACAACATACTACATCCTCCTCCAATTTACCTGTTTTTCCCCTATTGCTAATTATGAAGTGATAGGTGTTCACCTCATTTTCTTCTTGAATGATAAAAAGCTTGCTCTTTCTGTGGAAAAAGTTGAAATTTGAGACAATAAACTCATACGGAAGTGACAGAAAATTAGAACCTTTAGCACTTGCCAAGGGGTAAAGTGCACTTTCACCTTTCACTTGTTTGGTTCTCCCACAGTAGCGGGACCTACATGGTTATTTGAAGAACAGTTGAAAGGCAAGCACACCCTACTCACTGACCACATGATTTTGCATCCAATAAATACCTCCATAACAGAAATAATCTGAGATGATAGTCACAGTTAAAAAAATAGGTGAACCCCCAAAGTTTTATCCTCATTTCCCTGATGTGATTCTTCCAGGTAAACACATTCATGCAGCGTTAATTAGCCTTCTCAGTAGTCACCTGGGGAAAAAAAATTACATCATTTAAAAACCTCATTCTCGCTCTCCTGAAAAGCTGTGAAGGGGAACAATCCTAACCACTTTGTCTAGAATGACTTCCAAAATAGACAATATTTTGAATATTTTACCTCTCCTATGAGGTAAGTTGTTTTTCAGAACCATCTTTTAACCATTTGTTTCATTATTAGATGGCACTCAGGCAATTAAGATGTAGAATATCCTACAGGGGTATGTTAAATAGAAATCCATTAGGTCTAGTAAACTGAATCAAAGGGAAAGCAGATATTAAAGACACTTAGAAATACAGAACAAGGGAGCAGGTTTTGATCCCAAAAGAATAAAAATGATAAAGGACTAAAGAGTACTTGGCTGAAGGCAAATAACGGCTTTTTTTCTTCCTTCCTTTTCCTCTTTCTTCAGTGCCAAGTTTATGGTTAGAAAGCTCATCTGAAGCACGTTTACAGATTAAGCACCTAACATTTGTTGCATCTCAGTGCAGCTAACTGGGCCAAAATCTATGGCCCAGTTCAGTTCCACCAAAATCCTGAGGCCTGCAATGCAGCTGTACAGCAGGGTTTTCTGTATTTTATTATTGCATAACCAAGCAACTCGAGTACTCATCTCAAAATTGGCTCCAACTGGCATCACAGGCATCAGTCCCATCAGATCTACAGATGGTGTAAAACCACCACTCTTCCAGGAACACCTAGAAACTTGCCAAAATCAGCAGAGCTAAGCTGATGCGCGTATGCAGAATTCCTGACCCTGAACTAATTCCAAACTGCATTTACCCTGTCAAATTCCACCTCAGTTTTTTGTTTCCATAGCTACATTGTACCTAGTTAGAAAGAATAAAATCCGATTAGAGGAGCTTGATTGTAGCCCAGTTTAAAGTTGGATTAAAAGCCATTTCTTGCATCCTCAATCTTTTTTCTTTTGAAAACCTTGAAAACCCAACAGGTTATTTTGCTCTTCTAGGCCAGGTGGGGAGGTCAAGAGTGTACTGTAGATTCAAAGACTTTCTGCTCAGCCACTCCCTTGGTACCAATTCTTGTGTTCAGCACACCTAAGATTTAACGCAGTCATCACTTGATCCAACTCCACCTACCCCAGATTTTGTGTATTCATACCGGATATTCAGAGGACAATTAAGGCAGAATTGTTGAACAGTCTCCAAAAGTCACCCTCATTTTTGTAAGCCTGCATCTTCCTATAACACACTCCACAACTTATAAGGAGCATTGGTGTCACCTGTTAGTAAAGGGTCAGGAGGAGACACGTGCCAGAGCTGAAATTATTTCTGCTCTGTGTTTATAAGCCTGCCGCTGCTTCTTCATGGGGATCGCCATAAGCAGAAATCTACACTAGCTGAGCTGCCAAAACCTGAACTGGCATCGCCTACAGGACTGAGTGGCTGAAACCCCGAGATAACATTCAGGGAGGCATTGCTTTGCTTGTTCCAAGTAGGATGTGTTTTGCAGGTGTACGTGCAAGGTGAGGATTGACTTACAATGCTTTCTTTACACTGCTTGAAGAGAAACGAGCAAACAAGGAATATAAAAAGAAAGCAACAGGTGAGACGAGATCAACAAGTAGATGAAGGAGGCCGAGTAAAGATGGGAAACAGTCTGAGACAATACTCTAGCATTACAGTTGCACTTCTAGACCTCCCGGGTGAGGAGGGACACCCCTCATACAAGGTGCTGTGCACGTATTCAGCACCAGTCTTTGCCCTGACTATTGGCAGGGCAATGGAAACTCCATCAATTCTATCCCGCGTGAAATCTCTCGTCAGTGAAACAAGCCAAACCCCACAGCCATACTCCACACCAGTTAGAGAGCATTCACCCTACAGAAATGACGGCTTGCAGTGAGATCTGAAGGATAAGAGAGATCAGTTTGCATGCATCGCTTCCTCCTATTAAAATGAAAGGTTCGCCAATTCGTGGCAACAAAAAGTATTTATCACTCTGGGTAAAAATTTGCAAGTGCTACCTCCCCTCTCCAAGATCTGTTATTTTAGTTCATATTACATGAAGATGAAAGTCAGGAAAAGACAGCAGAGACTAAGTATATCACTGGCCACCCGTGCTTCGCAAAGAAAAGAGGCACTCTACTCACAGGACTGGAGATGGACAAGTTTCCTTTTATAATTTCAGGATGTGATAAACACCCACAGCTCCTCATTAGTCTGGAAATCAAAACATCTCTGTGTAACATTCCCTCTCCTGAGCCTAGTTCCCTTCTAACCTCCCTCCTTTTCAACTCCCACAATTAACCTCGCCCCCACTTTTCTTAAAATACAAAGCATGTCAACCTCTGGGATATTTTTTGCTAGCAGGCCTGTAATGATGCATTACTTTCACACATCATCAAAACAATAGCACAATGAATGATGTATTACAGCCACGAATTCTCTAAATTAGGGTAGCCTGATAAGAGCGCCGCAGCGCTATTAGAGCGATGTTGACAGGAATACTGCAAGCACACCAGGAGAATTCCGCTATGGTCAAAACAAAAATTATTTGTGTGATGCGGGAACAAGCTCAGAGGGCAGAAAGAACGTAGCTATAGTACACTGAACAATTATTATAGTTAATGCAGTAATGAAATTCTAACTCCCGTCTTTGCATGGAAAAATGTATCACCATTGTTGTATGCCTGGATACTAAAACACAGTATTTCTATTTCAACAACAGCTGCTTAAAGTTAATTGGCTCACATTTCATAATCTGTTCTAACAATATCTGGAAGAAACTAATTTCCAAACCTGTTGGTTTTAAACTGCAGAAGTCTTCAGGTTACGTACATGCAGAGATAAAATGATGCCTGATTCCTACCTCACTCATTTAACAGCCATTACATTTGTCTAACCTTAATGCCTTAATCCATTTTTCCAGAACTACACCACTAATTAGGACTGGAATTAGTCCTGTCACTTATAACACAAACATTCACCCATTTCTTTCAATTCATCTTTCATTCATGTACGACCGCTGCCATTTAAGTGTCAGCACTGTTTTCTTACATTTTGACTTCAAAACTTCAGATTCCAGGGCAATTAGTAATCTGCATTCAGTATAAACAGCCAAGACACCCAGAAATATTAACAAAAAAGATTAAATAAAGCAGCAGCACCAGGTTAACCTGTAGATCTGGCTCCATGCTTTTGATCCTCCCAGTTCAGAAGGTTCTCAAGATACCTCATCAAAAGGCTTCAATATTAATTGGGTCCTCACCCAAGTCTCCAAGCCAATGAAAGCACAGTACATCTGCAAACATTACACGTGAACCTCCTTCTACTTACAACATTGTAGACTGGGTGGACGCCATCCAGTCAGCAACGTAGCTGCCGATAAGAGGATAATCGGGACCTCTATACCATCCCCTTTTCATTCCAAATCCCTGTAGAGAACGCATAAGATTCTCAAATAGCATAGACAATACCACCATGTACATCACATCATTTAACTATTTAGCAATGTCTCTTACTGACATTGTGACATAATTCTAGTCTCCAAAGAATACACCATTAACACACCTGAGTATGTAACACACCAGGAAAATGAAATAGTACTTTACATCTGCATCATGCCATTCACCAGAGAAGTGTTCAAATGCCCCTGCAAGCTGAAGGATGGAAGAAAACAGCCAACGAAATGCTGCTGCAACATGGGGGGAAGCAGGCCAAGGACAGGCCAACAAACCTTTACTGTAACCATTTGAAACTACAGTGGGAATTTCAAACAGATAGACTATTTGTAGAATATAATTATACAGATATGCATTTAACGAAGGCTTCCCAATCATGTTGACTTGCAGATTTTGTAAGGCTAAGAATGTGAGGCCATCATCCATATTCAGTTCATTTGGGCTAGCACAACCTTAGTTTTTTCCGTGGTTGCCATGACACAACAGATCAGTTAACACCTACATTCTAATCACTGCCGCCCTAAATTGAATTCACATTTATAATGTCCTATCAGTAAACCACTAGAACCTCTACAGAGAGTAATTGAGGATGGCTGCTTAACAATACACAAAAAAATCCAATTATGGGTTAGTATGTTCTAATTCCATGGGAAAATATATAATGACAGATACTTCTGACATCCATTTTATTAATCAGACTATTTTTAGAAGATAAACCAGTCCAGAAAACAGCAGGAGTTTAATAAAGTATACATTAGTAGAACAATTATGGAGTAGTTACAGCAGACAGTTCCCTCTGACAGCTAGCAGTAGGAAACTGCTAGCTGTTCAATTGGAACAAAACACAACACCACCGAATTTAAGTGAATAATAAATTTCAGTGAGCTAGCCTTCAGGTTATATTCCGCAAAGCAGGTTTTAAAGAGTTTGGGAATGTCCAAATATATTTCCTGCTTATTTCCATCCACTCCTTTCCAGTGCACATTTACCAGTGAATAATCTCAGAATCAACAACTTTCATGATCATATCCTCCGCCTACGTAAGAAAGGATTAATATCTCTACTTTGCAGATGAGAATACAGTCTAGATTCTTATAACTTGGTCAAGTGAAGCCCGAGTCAGGAACTGAACATGTATGCCCAGAGCACCTTCACCTCCTGCATGAGCCACTCACTCCTATTCTACACAGCTATGCTTTAGATGCACCAGATGAAGGCATTTCAAGAGAACAAAAACTCAGAAATACATCATGGATTTTCTTAAATTGCAAAAGAGACCATTAATGTAGATGCTTCAAAGCGCATTGCAAAGAAGTTTTTGCAAGGAAGGGATACAGAAGTTACTGAAGGGCAATTAAGAGCATAAAAGCCACAGCTGCCTGGTTATCTGAATCACATGGCCTCTTTTATGTCATAAAAAGACCACCATAGTATTAAGAGTTCTAGCCATGCACTCTTCAAAGCAGCTGCTTGTATAAAACCTTCAGCCAGGCCTCTGGAAGAGATGCAGAAGATGGAGTCGCATCATTCTTGGAAAGTCTCTTGACAGGGCCTTACTCTTACTTTTAAAGATTTATGATCTATAACTCCTCAAGTGGATAGCTAGGAAATATTAGCTATTCCTCCCTGAATGAGGGCAACTGAGTATGACCCAAGAATACACACGCTACAGAAGAAAACACTTAATCATATAATCTGAGCTAAGTATTTAAATTCAGTTCTCTTAATTCTAAGGCAGAACACGCAAAGTGACAGGACAAGAAAAAAGGCCAAAAAGATCATTCTCCAATCACTTGCACTCAAGTCTTACGCCAGCGAATGCTTGCAAATACTACTAAGATGAAGACTGCACAAGGAATCAAGCTAAACTGAAAACAAGAGAGTACAGATGCATGATTTAGCATGACAGCTGCCTCAAGCAACAATTACTCACAGATGCACAAAACAGAACAATCAAGAATACAAATAAAGGGTGCTTTGTCTGTTCTGCTACAACAGGATGCATAACAGACCACTATGGAGAGATTTAATGTCATACCCACAGCTCTAAGAGTGACGGACATATCATTACATCTTTGTTATCTGCAGGTCTCATTCTAGATGTCAAGAAATCCCACTGTCAGTTTGCATCAAATGAACACTAAGAAGAGGTTTGATTAAAGAGAATTATTTGTGGAACTGAAAACCATCCGACTAAAGAAGAACTAAAGTGCTATATCTGCAAAACCAAAATCTAAATTACTCAACAGTTCTACATTTTCATTCTACAAATTCTTGTCAAGGTCCCATGAAAAACTGCACCTTAATCATGCAAGTTGCCAACCCAGGAGGAGAGGTTATATTTCGTTGTTGAAAGAGCCCACTGTTAAAACATAATGAATTCCAACTGCTTAAAACCAAGAATCTTTAATTTGACATTTCTGCTTTAGGGAGCTTTTCACTTTAAAATAGAGATATTTCACTAGACATGACACTTTTTTTGTCCAAGGAACTGTAAAGCAGGGAAAAAGACGACATTATGTGACCCCACCCAAAAGAACATGAAGTTGAGAGAAAGCATGTGTGTTTTACCTTGCTTTTTTTTTTTTTTTTTTTTTTTAGAAGAGGACTACAAATACAAACTGAGAGAATAATCCACAGCTTGCAACTCAGAAGACAGGTACGTATTTCACACTTGTCATTTGAGAGAGAGAATTTCAGAGCAGAAGAGCCCTAGTGCTGTAGGAGTGCATGTTCAACTCAGTTTATGCTAGTTTTAAATGTGTAACAACATATGAAAGTGAAAACTGGTGGGTTTGTTGATGGAAGTGTTTTGATGACATTTGAGAAACCAGGTGATTTACCTCAGAACATTTGCATATTAACATATTCAGTTCCTAACTACTTTTGTATTTGAAAGTGTCCTTGAAGCCCTCAGAAAACAAATGGAGTTTCTCCAAGTCATAACTGTGCTTAAAAGAATGTTTACTGTGCAAGGAACACCACCAAAAAATCCATTATTAGCAAGATTCACTGAAATAAAGCTCCTGCATTTTTATTTCACATAGCCTAAACTGCTTCCATATTATATTACAAATGCACCTCAGGAGCAGAGTTGCTGCAAAAACTGTTCTGCCTGGTGAACAAGTAAAGGTTACAGAAGGTGTTATTTTTCTACAAAGCAGATTAAAATAGAAACTTTTTCCTTGAAGGGGATACTGGCCAGAGAGACAATATCCACATGAAAAAAATTAAGCTTTTAATCTACTTTAATGGTTACACTTCTTGTCTAAAAAATGGGAAACGAGTTCCAATTCCTACACAAGGCTGAACAGTATAAAGAGTTAAGGGTTAAAACATACGATGTATTCTTCTTCCACACAAGAAAGAATAGCATTTGGTGCGTAGATAAACTGGTAGTTTCTGTTTTGTCAGAAAGCAGACAAGGTCCTCAGAGACATCCACCATGTTAGTAACTATAACATGCCACTGAGTTAGGGAAGAGCCTCCCACTTTTCCCAAGCTACCGTTTAGTCCAGTCTAGAGGACAGCAAGAAAGCACTCAGCACAGAGAATGCACCTGCCCTTGCAATCCCCTCTAAATTCTACTTCATGCAAAGTTTTCTTTGACTAGTTTTTTCTTCTAGTGTTCAAACTGGATAGTAGAATTATGTCCCTGCTGTAGAAGTCAAAGCCATCTTATTCTTCCTTTAGATACTGTAGTACAGCCTCTTCCACAGCCACCTAATTCTGCCAGCTGGCATGAAAGGAGTCTACTCCATGACACTAACCAGATGAAATAACCCATTTTTCATTAAGCAAAGAAATCTAACCAAGAAGCTATTCTGAGGCTGCTTTCAAAAGCTTTAAGTCCACACCTGAAACAAAAGTATAACAAACAACTTAAGCTCTTCCTCTTGACAGTTTTGCATTTTAAAATAGAAAATAAACCCATCACGTATTAAGACCTTTAACCAGTAACCAGAGCAAATTAGATTACAGCAGCTAGTTTAAAAGAGGTTGGGTCAGATAAATACTAAACAGTTAAGATGAGTCAGATACTGAAAAATTTAATTATAGTGATTATCCAGATAGGAAGACTAGTACGAATTCATACAGCTATCCATTAGCAACTCTGCAATCATACTCTATAGCACAGCAAGAAAATCCAAACAGATACATCCTTGATTAAGCATGTACCATCAGTGTGCCCTCTAGCCGGTACCCACCTTGACAGAGTTTTCATTGTAGCTGTCAAGCACCACAGGTATCCTGATGAATTACCCATCTCTGCAGTTCAGACCTCAAAAACACATTATCAGGGTCACCAAATATAGAGGATCCTTAGGGCTTACCAATTGTTACAGCCAGTATTTTGCCATCTGTCACCAGACAGGATTTCTCAAGTGTAACACAGTGGGCACAGTACAGAATATCAGCTGTCAGTAGATCAGTCCGTAATGACTTTGTTCCTGCTGCTGTCATACTCCCATTCATCTGACCCCAATACACAGGGGATGGCATCTACCATTAGCAAGAAGAGGTCTTGAAGGTTCAAATTCACACATCCTCCAGAAGGTGCAATGTCGTCCTATGACATGGACTACCTATTCCCATGCATTCATTAAACATTGTTCTCCTTTCCTAAACACGAAGAATTCAAGCATTCAAGACAGACGCTCAAGTCTGCACATACTCAGAATCCCTCTCAGATAATCATTTCTCTCAAGCAAAGTGGTCCAGCTGCCCCTGTATGCCATCTCTGTAAAGAAGTTACCTGCCACTCCTTCACAGAAGGACTGTTTCTTCCTCATGCTCGGACTAGCAGGCTGGCATTTTTTAGGTCACACTTATCAGGCAAAAAACACTCAAGGTTTTCATCACCTGCAAAACATACTGGCAGCTTGTGCGTCCCGCTGTCAGAGCAAGTTTAAATACTGTTGGTGAAGCTGTTGAACAGACCAGTCACTCCTTAAAAGAGGTGTCCACAGCACTTTATACAGAATTTCCATAAGGACTGAATAACATTTTGTTAATACTGAGTTGAAACTGCTTTTTATTGCAAACCCACCATTTTAGATAGAAAGTAGGTAATTATGAAGTTTTTTTTAACAGAAACAGAACATTTCCACAAAAAACCTTAGGTAAAGTTCGCATTCAGTTTTAAGTTTGATAAAACTATACACCAGCTCTCTTACCTGGTCCCTGGCTGATATAAAACCCTTCTCTCACCAAGTAGCAATTCTATCAAATCAATCCCAGTACCCCTTACTATGAACTGAAAACACGAGTGGCCAAAATTCCAGTAGTAAATGCAGAACAACAGTTCTGCATGTGTTTCAGCGCAACTGGTTTTGAAGTACGATCTGTGCCAGATGCAGCTTTGTCGCTTCTGCTAAGCCAGGCAGCCACAGGCACGATCCAGGGTCCATGAAGGTTTCTCACAGAAAGGGTGGCTCTGTTTAATGCTGCTCTCCTAGGAGACACTGACAAGTAGCTTTCAGCAACTGGATTTCTAATTGAATTTCCTTCCCTAATTCTCCTCTTTGACAGAAGTGGATTAGTTTCCTGTATTTATTGCCGAGCTGCGAGTAGCCACATGGGAACACAGAGGTGGCAAAACAACTCAATAACCCACTTCCAAACACAGTATAATGCTGCCTCTGAAGCGTTCCTGTTCGGAGAATAACCTCAACCTTCCCCCCCTCTCTCCACCCATGATTTAGCTATAAAGAGGCTACTGGGTATTGTTTCCTTTGGAAAGGCAATGCATAGGGAAGACTAAATGGGATATAACTCTCCACATTCACAGCATCAGCCAATCACCAAGAGATAATAAGAACCTGCAAGTAATTCCCCCATACCTCACCTGTGTAACAGGCATAGCATTGCTCTACCTTGCTTAGCATTAAGAGGATAAATGCACCAGAAACCCTCAAGAATATCAGACATTGTAATGGGAGCCATAAAAATAACTGTGCAAGCCAGCCAGCTGGCTTATTTATGGGTTTCATGTACAAAGCTTGGCTTCTGGCACAGGCTAGGCCTGCAACAAGGTACCAGCTCAGACCCTTAGTCCGCTTCAGAGCGGCCGTTCTTACTGACTGCCTTTACTGCTTACTAAACTTGGCTTCTGAAACCTGAGCAATAAAATACCACTCTAAAACCTACAGTCTGGTTTCATGACCACCTATGGTAGGTTTATGAACAAGACCCTGACTACAGAATCATTAAATGTATTGCTACAGCAACACTGGAAACATTTACTTATTTTTATTGGAACCTATATACCTCAGGGTAGTTCATGACATTTTATCAGGTTTGTTTCTCTAAGGCAAGTTTTCTTATTGTCCCTTAGCCATTTTACTGCTGCTGTGCTAATTACAGTACCAAAACAAATCTAATCGCTGTGTGAATCTCATGCCTCTTACCCAAGCTTTCTTTATTACCTAAAGGAGGAAAGAACAGGGCTAGAAATAGATATGAATTGAAATTGAACAGCAATAGCTGTTGAAAATCCAAAATTAAAAATCAATTTAACTTAGTGTCCAGCATCAATCACCTGTCTTCCATTTGACTTTTGGAGTGCAGTGACTAATTATTTGTGCTTGTGAAATTACCTCTTTTTTGATGCTCTGAAACCCTAGCTGCTTTGCACCCAAGAATCACATTCATTCATGTCATTTGTTTGCTGTTTGTCCATCTTTAAAAGATTAGGTTGAACTCAAGGCAGAAGTCCTTCAGGAGGAATAAACTTGGTTTAAGTAGAAAATGGGAAAAACTCCCCTTAGTTTAACAAAGTTATACCAATGAATGAGACTATCCAAGAGAAAGGATGAGTCAGCCCTTGCAGAGTAGAGAACTGTTAGCAAGGGAAGAGCAGTACATCATTACCACCTTTGGAACAGAGGGAAGCAGACCAACAGACAGCTATCACTGTAAAACAATGAGGTATTTCAGGTGGCAGGTGGGTTATAGCCAATTATGTAGGGTAAAGACCCAATATTGCTACTGATGCTATGACTGTTAGAGTCCAGTACAGAAATTAATTCCATCTTGCAAGATGAACTTTGACCACGTCTTGTAGGTCTCCCTTCAAGGTAGTTTAGACACGGAGAACTTGCAAAGCATCCACAAACCATCCAGACTCTGTGCAGATCATGTCCTGCTGCAGACATGGGAAAAATTTCCCTTTGCAGGGGTCTCCACTGCCACTTGTAATCCTGTTGTAGAGGTTTACACCTGTGTTGTCCGCA
The DNA here is from genome assembly GCF_040807025.1 of Struthio camelus. Classification (NCBI taxonomy): domain Eukaryota; kingdom Metazoa; phylum Chordata; class Aves; order Struthioniformes; family Struthionidae; genus Struthio; species Struthio camelus. The sequence continues at coordinate 3,256,305 of NC_090968.1, read as the reverse complement.
GGTGCATGCGAGAGAAGCTCTAGCACAGCCTTTCAGTAAATTAACATCCAATAGTTCAGTGAGAATTTATTTCTTCCCCATAAAAAAGGCTTTTCAGTTTTAAGCAAAAAAGGTTTGTCAACTGGATAGGTTTGATAGTTAGATAAATACGTTTCATCAAGGGAATGGATTAGACTGTTTGCATTTTGTCACCACAATCTCTATCCATCCTGCCAATAAAACATATTTCAAAGCTTTAGGCCACCAAGTTAACAGAACATGTTTTGTCAACAGCCGAAATCCATCCTGTCAACAAAACCCATTCAAAAGGGAAAATAACTCAATCTGTCAACATACTAGCAATCAAGTTCCTGGTCTTGATATGAAAAACAAACTCAGCCATCCATATTTTCAGGCCAAAAAAAGGAAAAAAGTACCTATGAGCTCAGCATATGTAAATAAAAACAATGGTGAAGTTCAAATAATGCGTAAACATTTCCTGGTATGAATGGAAAGTGAACAGGCCATGAAGTCAAAGCTGCAGCCTTATGTTTCTATCACCTAGACCTCAGAACTAAGCCCAACTTCTAGACCCCAAAGGTGCCCGATACTCAAGAAAATTCAAAGGGTCAGTAGGCAAATTACAACCATCTGTGGAAGACACTCAGGACACCAGCTTCCCCTGCTGCCAGAAAAGTCACAGGGGTAGGTCAACAAATAAGACTTGAGGTCTTGAGGGCTCCTTTCCATCCTTGTGCTTTCAACAGAACTTGTAAATGTAGTGGATTGATCCAGCTGTTAACAGTCAGTGACACACCTTCAAGAGACAGCTGCCCTGATGACTAGTTTCGAGGTGTGTTACATGGTCCATTTTGAGGCTTTAAAAGACAGGGGTGATTTGTGCTCAAAGGGTTAGCCAGGACAGACTCAGTGGAGCATAATGCTTTACGCTTACTAAACTTCCCTTCAATAATGCATTGTTTCCCTCCTGGATCACTATTCCCCCCTGCAAAATGAGGGGCATGGTAGTTATTTAGATGTTTCATCAATCACAGTACACACTTTCAATCATCACTGGGCTTGTTTCTTAAAGCCAGCTCTTTCCATGCTGGCAATACACGCGTTCAAAAGAGAAAGGACTTATTCCCCAGCTTTCTTTTGTGAGCATTCAAGTTTTTCATGAAATATTGGACAGGAACAGAAATAAAATTTGCCAGATCCTTCAAGATTTTTTTTGGCCCCTAGAAACATCCTAAAATAAATTAAAGTTTTAGCCCTAGCAACAAGAGTGAGAATGATTCCTTTACAGATCCCATGCAAATAACAAACAGCATAGCATAATTCTACATCAGCCATAAGGATGACACGATAAAATTAGATCAAAAGAGACTGAGACAGGGCCCACAGCATATTCCAGTTACAACACTAGTGGTTTGGATACTGATGGTATGAGACACCACTAATTTAAACCATTGTGTACTTAGTCCCTTTGTCTTTAACTGCCTTACACATGCTGTTAGGCAATTAGTGCTGAATGCTGCCTTTTTTTTTAAGGCTTAGAGGTCAAATCATTGACAGTTCTATTTTGGTCTATCTCCTTTGAAGCTATAGCTGATTTATCAATTGATGAGAATTTGACCACTCAGACAAACTCTTCAAAGATACCAAAGATCTCAGCACACTTCTAACCTCGCTTTCCTTTTAGCTTGCTATTAACAGGCTCAAGCAGCAGCCTTTTGCATCTGCTCTGGACACGCACATAACTGTCTGCCACAAGATACAAGAGCATCAGAGGCTCACTGAACCAGAGCACAACTTGGTTCTCATGTCTACTGTTATTTCAACTTCAGTGGAAGGGACTCGGGTCAGATTATCAGCAAAGCTGCACTTAGCAGAACTTATTGAACCTCTCAGTTTTTACTGTGCTTGAACACTTCTTTCCAGTAATTCCATGTTTGCTTCAAATCTACGTTTGGCAATAACTGCAATATGTCAGCAGTATTTCATTCGTTAAAGAATGCAATGTGACAACTCTGTGATGTTACTTTAAATTCACTGCTGCAACTAGGAAGGAAATGACAATATGCGATCACTTCTTTGATATTCCATACCCTTGCCTCTACTAAGGTTTTCTACCATCACTTAAGAGCAGAGCACGTTCTTTATACAAGATAACATCAGGCCAATGAAAGCCTTCAGTAGGAAGTTTGTGTAGATGGAGGCTAAGAGCCTAGACACACAACTACAAAAGAAACATGCTTAGCCTAAGAGAACACAATGATAGGCAATAATTATGTTTGTGCATGCACATTCACTTATGTATAATTAAATCCTTTGCATTACATAGGAGCAATTACAGGACCCAATCATTTCAGACCTTGGCTCCCCTGAACAGCAGACTTTTTCAGAACTGCAGCTGAGCTCTTCCCCTTCCTCCCCCCCTTTTGCCTCCCAGTAATAACATTCATTTCAGAAATTTCTTAAAGTATTCTGAAAGCAATATTGCAGATAAAGTCTGAGAGCTCAAACTCCTTCATTTGCAAAAGAGGCCAGTCCTCTTGCTCACATGCTCTTTGTGAACATTAGTAGTAGTTTTCAGTTCAAGTCCAAAGTCAAAAAAGATTGACTGTTAGCGTATAATACATCAGTCAAGTTTGAAAAAAGTTGGGGGGGGGAAGAAGTTCACTGGCTTTGGGTGCTACCCTGAGATGCTGCAAAACAGTCCAATTTTCCTAAAGTGCAAGTCATATGCCCACTTCCAGAAAAAGTAAACTCTCAAGGATCTCAAGTCAGGCACCCACAATCAATGTTCTTTAAAAGTTGCATTCACTTTCTTTTCTTTGAGGTTTGGAAGGCCCTGCATTATGTGCATATTGTGTTACAGGCACATATGGTGAAATGTGCAGCAAGGTCATGGAATGAGCGCTGGACAGGGTATTGCATAACATCCGGGTAGGGTTGTCCAGCAGGACAGCTCATTCCTAGATATATCAAGTGCCAGATGTCTTGGTGCTTTTGCATCCAGAATACTAACTCACTCGTTTATGACTATTCTCTCAATATATATTTCCTTTCAAGTCCTGGCTCCTAAAGTGTGTCCCAATCTTAAGTTTATTTAGAAATGAGATGCAATAAATATCCAGAGACAAAATACCTGAAGTATTACTTGAGTAAACAGCCACATGACTTAAGACAACTGCATAATTTTGTAACTCTTGGAGTTGGTAACACTGGAATAGCCTTGAGGAGGGGGCAAGTGAGAGGAGATGGAAGACCTTATAAGAAGTAGATAAAGTCTCTTCAACAACTGAACAAAAGCAAGTTATGTACATAACCCTGGGGTCATTACAAACCAATTATGTACATAACCCTGGGGTCACTACAAACCAAGCTCCATTTTATATCTTAGCCTATCTCAATCCTTGATGGAAGCTCAAATACAAAGCAAAAAGAAAAAGCACACATCTTGAAAGATGCTTCCAAGTACTGCATAATCCTTTAAAAATTCATCTTGAACAGGATGTCACATAAATCAGTCCCTGCTAAAGACTTGCATCACCAAGTTAAGTTCTTCAGTTGCTCTCCAACTTCATTTCCCTGTACTTTAGGTGTAATTCCTGCTATTTTCAATTTGGCTTCAGCCTCTTAGCCTTTTATTAAAAAGGAACCATACCTTCCTCCAGATGGTCAATGCTAATTACTAACCTTTTGAGCCGCACTATTCTGGGCTGTATTGTGAAGCAAAAGGATTCATTTTAGTCACATGAAACAGTAATAAAGCGATCTCCATGGAGAATTCCACAACCTTTCTCCCCCACCTGCAAAAGTCCAAGTGTTCAATCATTTTTTGATTTATTTGCTTTGACTTTCTAAGCTTTAACTGTTTAACATGAATGCTGTCTTCTAGACCTTCGATTACTCCACTCCTTGTTCATTCACAACTTCGGATCTGCTTAGAAGGCTCTTTCCAAGTTCTGTTTCACAACACTTGGCGGATATAAACAAAAGCTGTAGGTATTTATTTTGCCATTAACAGAAGGCTTGAATCTTGTACTGTGACCCCTGGAAAGGGGATGCTACATCCTCAATTACAGGATTAAGTTCTCTGGGATAAGGATCATCTTTCAATTACCTGCACAGAAACTCTTACCACTGTAAAAACAAGTGTCTTCTCCCAATGCCAAATTCTCAGCTGGGTTATACAAACACTAATCTGTTGACAGCTTTGTAGAACTGCATCTACTCTCTTACTAAATTCTTCAAAACGTAGATTCACCCATCCTGTAAAACTTGCTAACAAGGGACATCATTCAGTCAAAACTGTTTCTGGAATATCACAGCTGACCTCGCCACTATAAACACAAGGATTACTCAGTGCAGTCAGGTGAACCAGACTGACAACAAGAGCCAAAAGGAGAAATCAAAATACAGTTGGCACTGGGAACACCAAGCACAGTAATGAGCTGTTTTCATTACAGATCTGCATTGGGGCCAGACAAACAAGATCAGAAGAGGGAGGTGTTTGAGCATATATCCATGCGTGTGTTGGCGTGCACATGCCTATCAAGGCCTATGCAAATAGGCAAAAGAACAGGAATAAGACTTCCTGCAGAAAAATATTCATGAGGCTCTCGTATGTTCTTATAACAATGTGATGCTTACATGTTTCTAACACAGGATTTCTGGATTTGCTTATTTATTAAAATTTCATCAAGTCTAATGATGCCATTTGTCACAGTGCAATTACATGTAACTGGGTGTACTCACATATACCATCTTTTAGGTGTTTCAGGTACGTGGATACACTCACATATACCGTGCCCCTGTAGCAATGACATTTCTCAAGTCCCAATCATAAGTCCTGCTCTACCACCATAGGTACTAATGGTTACTTGGCTTCCCAACTGCCTGTCACCCTCTTTTTCCAAAGATGCTGTCTTGGAAAACCACCTCTCATTAGCAGAGCTGCTATTAGATTCAGTCATGTGACTTGTCCTAAGAATTTCCGGAAGGAATGAGTGGGGCAGACTGATTAGAAGTGACCTCAGAAAACATTCAAATAAACCTTTAAGAATCACCATTAGCCTTTAATCCTGGCTATTTTTAAAAAGCAGCAGTAGGTAGTTCCCAGAAGCTTTCTCTACAAGAGCAAAGGACATTGCGCGCACCTGTAAAACCCGTAACAGCCACTCAGTTTTGTATCATCTCACCTTAGACAAACATCCCTGTTCTGGGAAAAAGTTGTGTGATGCTCTCTGCCTTCCGGGAACCAAGCACTGTACCTGTAATGCCCTTCTGAAGGGGGGTTTCAGTAACACACATTCATCCATTAGCCAGCACCCTAAGCAACAGCTTTGAAATGATCACCATCTGTGTCAAATGCATTTCAGCATTGCTTGTTAAAGGTTAAATTAAAAGCCTTCTATTTGAATAGAACACAGGCAGCATCTTTGCCAACTTCACTCTAGCTCCCAAGACATCAGTAAACTTGAGAGGCTAGACTACCCCATCACTTTCTCCCTCCGAAGAGGCTGCCAGTAATGGGATTGATTAGCTCCATTCCCTGAATAAGGGCAAAAAAAATACATATATGTTCAGCACTCAAGTATGAAGAAAGCACAAGCATCCTAACTTTATTTTTTAAGCTATCATATTTATTAATGGTGCTATTGTTGAAGGATTAACTAGCTCAACTAACTGAATCATTAAAGGATGACCAGATCAGTTTAGCATGTGACTGTTTAGTTGGAGGACGTACTAGCTAATGATAACATATCAGTTGTGTGATAATTATTCCAAAAATAAAACATGTTAAAGGCTGGGAAGCCTGGCAGAATAAGCTTCTCACAACTGAGGAATGGAGGAGAAAGATTAGAACATATGTGGAAAAAACACGGGAGAGAGGAATAAGCACGTTTCTCAACTTAAAGTCAGTCCCAACCAACCAAAGAGGGATCAGGACTACACTGTTAAAGTTCTTCCAATGTGCTGAGGGCACATTCAGTAGCACAGATAAGCCAGTAGAAGGCTCAAGAAATTTCTCAACATTCCTTTTCCTTACACTGGTCCCATTACATTTGTGCTAAAACAGAGCATATGTTTGCATCACAAGCCTACAGAAGCGAGGGGAGAGGAAAAGCAAACAAAAACCACCCCAGATCACTACCTGCTTTTCACAGCTGGAAAAACAAAGGCAAGCAACTTCCCTAAGCACTTAATGGTAGCCTTCCCGAAGTTGAGACATGAACCCACACCTCCAGAACATGCATCTTAACCACAGAATCATCACTGAGCTCCAAAGAGAAGTGGCCTGGGGAAATGGCCACATTAAGCAGTAGACAAGCAGAGAGGTAACATTCCTTTGCAAACGCTTCCCACTCGGCCACTGCTTTCTGCAACTCAAACATAACCCTGCTATGAAGAAAGGAAGACAGCAAAAGACCGCATCTGGTAATAGTGCAGTAAGTCTGTTGACTGCAGCAAGCTGGTGCAAGGGTAGAACTTTCCCCCTCACTGGTTCCCTAAGTGCTGATCCACCTCTGCTGCAAACAACTCCCTTTGCCCATAACCAAATACTCAGGAGGCCACAGATCTCAGTATATATATCATAAATATTTCATGATAAAGAAATTTCATCCCAGTAGAGGAAGGGTTTTGCATGGCCTAGGACCCTGGCTTTGCAGAAATAAAACAAAAAATTGCTTGGATAAGACCCAGCAGATCTGCAAGGCATAGACACAGTACATAAATGCCATCAACACTAGAGAAAATATGCTTGATTTTCAAAGGCACTTAACACACACCCATAAAGACAGAACATAAGACAATGGCCAAGTACTCCAAGAAGAAAAATTTCTGCTCATGTTTTGCAGCACTGCAAAAGCCGGTCAAACAGAAGGTTAAGCAAGTACAAAATCGTGTGGTGATTGATGGGGAGGATTAAGTTCTGTTGAGTAAGCTATCCTCTGCAAAATGTATTTTGGCCTTGCCATACTGTTTCAGAAATAATGGACAGATTAACTAAATTCTGCAGCATGTGTTCTTTGCTAGGGCTGTAAACCGCCCCTTTAACAAAGTTCTCAGAAAATCCTCAAGTGATTTAGTAGCTTAAAACTATTTTCTGAAGATTCCCCAACTTCAAGTTTTGTCTGCACAAAAGAACACAAATTCATCTGCCACAACTCCTAAAATGGGTTTATTAAACAGTATTAAATCCCTGTGAAAACTGTTTGTTCAGTTTAGCTCAGTATCCTTTGTAAAGGAAATAAAAAATTGGCCTAAGGCTACTCTGAATCTGAGTGAGAATTAATAATGTGGTTTAATTAATCCACTCCAAGTTTAACATTTCTGTTAATTCAGTTTAAACGAGTATAGAATTTCTTCAGCACTATGGCAGTCATGCAATCCAATAGGAACAAGGCTAAATCCCTTAGGATGTTTAAAAACATCCGCTTTAAGATTGCCTTCATTCTACACTATCATCAGACAGCCCTTTGCATTTTGAAGGTTGTTCAGGATTTGAAAAAAGGGGTTTCAAGTTTTAGATACATCCTAACTTTTCATCCTAAAAGTAACTTTGAGACCTGGAGTTACAAATCCAAAACAAAAAATTTCTAAACATACAACTGAAGAACCTGTTGATTGACTTACCTTCACAAAGATGCACAAGCAAAGTTCCCTGGTTCACATCACAGCTACCTCCAAATTTTTAGCTAAGGTGGCTTTGGTCATGGAGATATGCTTATGTGCAAATAGCATACTTAAAGCTCATTTTTATCCATGTACCTCACAGCACTTCATTAATACTGATTAAACCTCACAGTATTTCTACCATGAGGAAAAATATCTAAGTATCACAATTGCTCCACCGGGGAGTATTTTTACTTAGGAGTCTTCCCTATGCCAAACTAGGGTCTTTGACCCTTACAATAAATGATCTGCATACATCTTCCTCAAGTTCTCTGAAAGTCAATACCAGTAGTATCGCTTAAATTTTCCAGAAGCGAGCAAAGCTGTTTTTCTTGCCTTCATGTCTGCTTTCTCCTCCCAAATCACGTAAGCTTTAGATACTTAAGTGAACTAAAGAGTAACAAGTCCTCGGCTGAGGAATGGTAAAAGTGCATAGCAAACATCATGCTTAAATAACCTCAAAGAGTGATCTGTTGTGATACTATGCCTTTTGAAGTTCAGGTGTTTATTAGATTCCTTCTCTGTGCGCTTTGGTTCTTTCATGAATATCATTACATGAGCAAAGGTGCCTGGCCCTCCTCAGTTCACTGGCACAGCTCTGCTCCATTTCCTGATTTCAAGAGATACAGGTCCCAGCAAACATTTGACCTGAAGCCCTTCTACCCTCCACTGCACATACGACCATGAATAATATCAACCTTGCAGTGAAAATGAAAGGGCAAATCAAAGCTTTTCAGAAGATCTACGGGGCACAAATATTACTGGCACTGAGCTCCCCTTGTTGAGCTTAAAATTGAAGGTAAACAGTCCCTGAAACAGTTCAGAGAACCTCCAAAAAAAGAAAGCAGCTGATTGTCGCTGTTTAACCTTGCCTAGTACAGTAGAGGGCTCCAACTATGCAGGAAGGTTATGACAGATATTGAGAACAGACCTAGGCTACTTAGACTTTTGAGATTGCTGCTCATCAACACCCAGTACAACTTCATACAGTGTTTCATACCTGTTAAAAGTCAGGCCATTCCTCTCCGGGTATATTACTCACTTGTAAAAGCAGACAGGCTTAGCCTTGACTAACAGGGATGCAGCAACTCTCCATTGAAGTCTGTAAAATGCTGAAGCCCTCAGATGAGGAGCACTACAGTAGCTCAGTTCTACTCAATTGAAACCTCATATAGCCAAGACAACTTGGGTCAAGTTACTAGTAAAACTATTACGGCATTTGCTGACATTGTAACTGAAATCAGAGTATACTGCACTTGATACTTGCACAAACATTAAAACACACTGCTGCTTGAGAGCTTTTCACTTGAACAGTAGCCCCAGTAAATCTCTCTAAATCTTACAGAGATGAGTAGCCCCATTTAGTGGGAGCTTATAGACTAGAGTTAGCATTCACAGAAAAAGAGCATAGTTCTACATAGTGTTTCCAGCTTTTCAATACCAAGGGCTTTCTGGTAAGATACCTTCATTTTATTCCCCCAGCAGGGCAGGCAATCGAGCTAGATTAAGACAGGCTGGCAGAGTTAGACAAGAGAATAAGTGGTAGCACTGGGAAGCTGAAATGTGTCATCAACTTAAAGAATTCAGAATACATGTTGAAAATAGACTTGTGACTGTGCTTAACTATGCATTTACTCCTCCAACTCGCACCAGTTTCACCATGAATTTATTTGCAGCCCATGGCCAGCATTCAACCCACCTAACTCTGTTAGAAGCCAGCTCACTGGTTAGCCTACCTATAACCTGCATCTGTGGAGAAAAACATCATTTTCAAGTGACCGTATGTGGGCTTTAGGCCACCAAATACTTTTCTAAGCAACCCGGTTCAGGGCCTAATATTAGGTAACATGAGTCAAGACCAGTGTGAGATGCCTCCCCCCACCTCCAGGATGAGGACACAACCTACCCTTAGCATAGCCAGCTCTTTCTAAAAGATTTGTCCTCATCATACTTATGTGAGCTTCCTGCTGAATATCTGCAATTCAAATGGATTATTATTCAGCAAGGAACACTTCTGGCCTAGCAAAGGGTGACATTTACAGTTAGGAATTTGCAATATTATAGGAGTACCTTCCCAATTTAATAGATGGGGATCCATACTATGACCTTGGGCTTCTCTGTATATTAGTTCTCTGCATGCTAGCATTCACAGCTATCCTTTCTTGTTAAAAACACTATTTCAAACTGTTAAAAGTAATTAACTTATACACTAACCCCCTCTGCTCAGTCTGAAGCAGATATGTATTTTATATAGATACATATTTATAGCTTCCCATGAATATAGCTGCATATAAAGACTGAAAAAGCCAAAATTCAGCACTAAGCAGCCAAGGTGAGGAAATCAATGCTGCAAACACACAGGTCAGTTCCTTAACACAGCTCGTGCTACATTTCAGTACATCTGTAACCCTCATCTCAGTGGGATCACTACCCAGAAAAACCAAAAGAACCTATGCAAACCAAGTCCTCCTTAGAAGAGCACTTAATCACAACCTTGCAGACCTCTGCTTGAATTGTTCTCTCCCTCCCCAGCTATGCTCCACTGCAGATACATGAGCTGCATTTGTTTATGGAACTGGACCTGGTTCAGAGACAGAGTGCAAGGCTTGCATTTGTCTTTTCAGAGTCACCCAGTGACCATCGTTAGCAAAAACAACTATTCTGTGATGAAATGCAAGGGCCATGTGAGTACACACTATGCTTTCCAGAACTGGGGTCCATGCATCCCTGAAGTAATGGGGTGCTATAGTAAGATAATAAGGTACAGAGTACCTGTCTGATCTATTAGAGAAACTCACTTCTTGAGCACCTCCACCCAAAACATCTACCTTAACTTTGCAAGATACAAACCCAAACTTTTAGTCACATAATTACCATGGTGAAGACAGAGCTTAGACACATTTGCACTTCAAGTCACAAAGATGCTTTCTACCAAGGCAGCAGTCCCTTTCCCCACAGCAGCATAGTACAACGCAAAAAGCATTCTTAGCAGAAACGTGCTGTTCTTCCATTAACACCAACACAGCTCAAACAGCAAGTTTTTCCTAAGTGCAGACAAAAACTTTACCACCATTTCCAGCTCACAGAACACCCTTTTCCTGCCACTTGTTTCTGCCTCCTTTTCCATAGTGACCTCTAGCAAACAAAACACTAGCCCCCCATCTGGATTACACACACAAGCGCTTACAACAGAGCGATGACATTTTACCATGAGCCAACACATGTATTTTGCTGCCTACCTAGAGAGGAGTGTGACAAAAATTCAAATTCATACTGACATTTACCATGGAACTCTAGCAATAGAAAAAACTTCCTGTATTCTAAACCAGCCTCACAAACAAATGGACTAGAAAATGAGGAGGAAGTTTGAAATCCTTGCACAGAATTTGCAAAATAAGTCAACTTCCTACAGTGTTTTAAATAAACATCTAAGAATCTGTCCAATGAAGGTCTCGACAAGACAAAGCCTTGAATGGCATGTCCTTATCTTACCATTTAGTCTTAGCTCAAGTGAAAGTGAACCAGTATGTGTGACTAGGCTGACACCTCTTACCATAGTTAGAGTAGAGAAAGCGTAAGGGCAGTTAAAGTCTAGATGCGCTCTTTGGATTTTTGCAAGCCAGCCCCTCCATCCCTTTTTTGCCATTTCAAATATATTTGTTGGTTTAGTACCAGAGCATACAAGTTTTCTGTTCTGTATTGGGAGGGTATGTTAACTTAATGCAATTTGAAATATTTTCAGGAACATTTAAATGTACTATTTCTCTAAGAAAAACCAAAGTGTACACACCCTCTAACACTTCATTTTCATGGACTCCTATTTCACACACTTTCAAGAACTGTGGCCAGTTCTTGCCCCTAAAGACCACAGGTAAAAATCATAGTCCGTTTCCTTACATCACGCTGCCCAAAAACTCCCTTGTCCACAAGATCTTACCATGTAAACAAGACAAAAAACAGCAAAGAAACACTGACTCAGAGTCCAGACCTTGTCCACCTCTTCCTGAAGGGGTATTTAGCACATCTTCAAACTACTTCAGCTAAGCAAAGGCAGAAATACTTTTAACTTCACAGTGGCTCCCACTCAGAGGGGAAAACCCCCCCACACATTTTCAGCGCTCAGGAAACAGCTCAGAACTGAATTCTGGTCCTCTACTTATGATTTTCAGAAGCGAATACAGCAAGTTCAAAACACTATGGTACAGTGTTTCTTATCAACTCACTCGTCCTTAACAGTTCACAACACTACTGTTGATTAAAAATCTCCTTCCTATCCTGAAGCTGCAGTTTTCTACCCGAAAAATCCCCCTGTCCTGACCCACCTTTCCCAACGTGCTGGAGCATCCAGAATTCAAATGTTGCCTTAACTTGAAGGGGGTAAAAACCCCAATTCTCATGAAGTCATCCATTTCAGCAGGGTTCCAAAGGATTTAGGTACATCCAAACACACTCTTGGATTGAATCCATCCAGCCATAGTCCAGTCAGCAATGATGTATTAGTGGCAAGTTCATGCCCATTCCAGTACTTCTACTGCTGCTTAACTTTCCTGAAGCCATTGCTCCAGCCTATTCAGCTGTAAGTGATGTAACTTCAGAAGAAAACTGAAAAGCAGCAATTTCAATTCCAAGAAATAAAATGTACATATTCAAAGACTAAAGCATGAATCTTTCTTTTTAAATCCCTGAAAACAAAGATGTTAAGTCACTACCTGCCTCTTGGCAGCAATTTACACACCAATGGATTATGCGAGGTTAATATCTTTTTTTTGTAATTCAAGAGTGTCCGGTTGCCATAGCAATCCCTACATGCTACATAAGATGTGTTATTTAGTCAAGTGTCTCCTTAAAGGAAAGCCGACAGGCAGACACTCATTGACAGCTTCAATGAGAGACCATAAGCTATCCCATAGCTCTCGAAGTCTGCACACAGGAGCCATCGCAACACTTGAACTCAAAGAGAAGGTCAAGAGACCAGACCACTACTATTAGCCACTTTGTGCGATTCCCTGCTTTACAAAACTCTTGATAACACAGATTTATTCCCTGTATCATTTTCTAGCAGGGGAGCATTCTGTAGAAAGCTTTTTTTAAAAAAAGCTTGACTCAGAGTTAAAATTCCTCCACTATGACATTTTAATCCTCACAAGGAGGAGGAAGTTCCTTTGTCAGTTTACTAGCACTAGCCTAGAAACTCCCAGTTTATTTCCTGTCACAGATTCACTCTGCAAGCAGCATTTGAAATAACAACTAAGAAGGCTTTATCCTTTACTTCTTCCTTTGGGTAATTAATTTCACACAAGGACATAAACAGTAGTCACCAACAGAACCCGTTATCATGGGACTCAAAGGGTAGCGACTCCTGTGAATCGGGGCCACCGTGTTTGTGTTCTGAAATCCCGGTCTCTGCTCTGACTGTTGGCCAATACCTGCACGCTCCCCAGGCAAGAGCGACCAGAATGGGACAAAAACCCATTTCTGAAGAGTGTGGGGACTACATGCCTATAAAAATGCTTGCATACACCAGAACCTTGCACACACCCACATAAATATTTGCATGTTCCTAAAAATACATTGCAACTTAAGTACCATATTTCTGCAACTGCCCATTCCAAATAGTTGAAAATCCCATGCAAAGAGTAGAGTTAAAGAAACCCTAGCCTCAAAACACGTGCACCAATAAGATCCCATTTTAACTGGTCCCCTTCCAAATTCATGAGAGAGCAATTCACAGCAAAGTTTATGTAGATCAGTACAACCTTGTACTTCATTCAACTTAAGCACCTTCCACATGAATTTAGCATTATGTTCCTCATGTTAGGAGAGAAAGGAAACACATGAAAAATTCTTCAGCGAGATGCCTGGTTTCAGAGAAGATAGCAACGTTCTGTGACTGTTGCCCACGAGTTGCTATGTCAGCCTGAAATCCCAATGCTGGCTTTCCACTGATCACACATGCCACTTCTTTGGCTAAACAGTCGAAGAGGAACTGCTGATAATGCCTTACAAGCTGGATTACTTGCAGTACTGGGCATATTTATTCCAACCTTAAAATATTTAACATTTTCCTTGACCTAAATAGATTGCAATAAGTAAACGAACACTGTGCTGCTCTTGAAGTGTTCATCAGGTTCTCTTCTGGACTTTCATCTTTACATTTCCTTCCGTTTCTACAACTAATGGTTTCAGCAATTTGTAGCTGAAGCCCTGTAGGTTTCTTTGCGCAACTACAACAGCATTCCTCTACAGCTCCCAACTCCCAGTAACACCAGATATAGCACTAGTCTTTCAACTAGTGCACTTCCAAACATTTTGAACACCTTAATGGTTTTTCTCATTGAGCCATAAAAGTTACTTATACACTCATTTTAATGCAGTCCAAGAGAAACTCGTAACACATTGTGAAACACAAATTATGTTTACTGGAGCATTAAAAATTCTTTGGGTCTATGAATGTGTAATGAAGGAAAAAGTCAACTGCTTCTCAAAGTAGACTCTTATTATCAATCACCAAACACAGGGCAAGAAGGTGATGAATCATTTGCTCCAGAGGAATCTTAAAGAACTTGACAGGAAGAGCAGTACCTTCTAAGCCTTGATTTGAATGAAGTATATTTGGTGCAGCTGCTAAAGAAAACAATCACACCGCTTGGTCCAGCATTTGTATATCTATGCAGTTGCCACATCCCGCTTTCCTGTAAGGTTAAGACCAACACTATGGTCTATTCATCTGTTGCTCTCTGCAACTGATCAAGGGGAATCGCCCCACACTGACATTTCAGGGGAAATGTTTCTCATCGAGATTAATGTGTAACTAGGGCTTCAAAAGGGGAGGTTTGTTTTTAATAACTAGTAACACACAAAGCATTGACAGCTGGTAGTCATTTCAGAAACTTCCAGCCACTGGAGGCATCCACTATGCACACTCACTCCAGCAGCCAGCAAACATTACTTGTCCTGCAGAAAAGGCAAGGTAAGACAACTCTCAGTAAAGGAAAGTTAAAGTAACTCACACTTGGATCTCTGGATGCTGTGAGCTTATCCACTGCCATCGGGAAGGGAGCACAACTACATAAAAGCAAATAAGTTTGATCAGATGCACAGCCTTCCATTTAGTAAAAGTAGTAACATGCTCGTCCACTTGAGAAACAAGCACACCACGCTTCTGTATGAATGGGACACCTTTCTAGGCTCTGAATTCCAGCTCCTCCAGACCCAGCCAGCAATCTGGACCTGAGACTCACCAGTATCTTCTGCCACACTTACCCTGTAAGGTCACCACATGAGTGAACGAAGATGCAGGGAGCTTCACAGATTCTAAGAGGTTTTTCTCTTCAATTCCCTGACTGCAGGTATTCCAAAGCCTTCATTTTCTTTCACAAAAGCCTTCCAACTGTAGCTCATCCTTTGCCATTACAGTAGAGATGTTGAGACTTCATAAAAACTCCATGGTTTCTTAGCTAGTAACTGTTGGACATTTCTTCATGCTCACCTGGTCACCTTTATGGCATCTTTTATGAAATAACCTCAGCCCATTTTGTCACTTCAGACCTTTTTCCCTGTAAGACACTGTCACACATCCACTTTCCCTTTAGTCAACAGTCCATACAGAGTAAGAGCTCATCATTATCAACAGAGGGCCACTGAGGTCCTGACAGAGCAAGCAAGACCTGTGGGTTTGCTTTGGGGTTGCAGGGGTTTTTTTTTTTAATTGATGGATTGGGGTTCTTTTTCCTGGGTTAAGTCATAACATCTCTCCTCTATTTCATAGCAAATTACTTCAAAGTAAAGCTTAATCTACCAGATCCATAATGTAGATTTTTAGTAAGAGCCTTTGCACAAGGAAAAGGACATTTGGCAGAGATGGTGTGCCTGTTTTGATACTACCATTTCAGGGTTTCATAACCAAGCTTGTCAACTACTGAATCATCTTCATTCACAAGAGTAAGGGTGAAAGCAAACAACTGGCAAAGCTGAGAACAAAGCAGTGAAAAGCCATTCCAGACTCCTATCTCCAGGCAATACACCCCTTCCTGTTAAATACCTTTCAATCCATTCAGGAACACAGAAATGCAGGATGAGCCCTCTCTCCAGTTATTTTTTAACATGGCTTTTAGCATGAATCTTTCATGTAGTTTATGAAACAATCCTTTACATGTCTATCCATGCAGATGAGCATTATGTTCTGCTCTGAAAAAACTATTGCTGCACTTGGGTTGTTTTAGTTTCCCACTATAAAAACAAAAAGATCGACTAAACCATTTCAGCAGTGCCCATCAAGCCCTGCCTTTCTCCTGCAAATCCTAAAGCTGTAATTCTCATCATTAAGTCAATGACAACATAAAACAGACCTCTAAATAAACTATGAAAGATAAATACAGAGGAAGGATATAGAAATCAGCCTGCAGTATCACTGCAGCACAAACAGAACTTTAAGACACACATCCACATTCACTCTACCCAGAGCTCCACACATAAATGACCTGATTTTAAAAGGCTTCTTGTATCAAAAACTGTAAAGAGGATCCAACAGCTTTTCAGACTCCATAAACTAAAGGAAAAAAAATCCTTCACGTCCACACAGAGCCATCAGCTCTGCAAGATACTACAGTCAATGACTTTTCCCCATAAAAATCAAGTCCAAATGAAGGTCAACCCAATTATCCACCTAATCTAATTGTCTAGTGTAACCAAAGATAAGCATGCAATGATTCTCCACCCATGCTCTAAAAACCAGAGGATTCATTTTTCAGAGCTAGAGGTAGCACCTGGGATACCAGTGAAAAATAATCCTCCAGTAACTCCTTTAACCTTTAATTAATCTGTATTTCCAGTATCTGCAACACCAACTGAAAGGGTACCACAATTTAATCACTTGTTTTGTTAAACATTACTTCCTTTTTTTTTTTTTAAACTTACTGCTTTTCGATATTGAGTAGTCATCCTCCTTTTCTTTAATTGTGGAAAATAGCATTCAATAGTAATCACCCCCTGTGCATCTGCTCTATATCCTTCTTGACTTTTCCCAACTATTTCATCTCAGCTGACTCATTTCCAAAATGGAAATGGAATCCTAGTCTATTTACTCTTTTCCCACAAAAGCCATGCCCTAGATATTTCATCTTTAATACTAAATCTGACTCAAGTGTCAATTCAGAGAAGCACGGAGATTTTTCTCTCTTACCACAGTACAGCTTGGTATGAGCATTTCAGCTGCTTTCTCAAAAGTCTAGGTTAAGGATTACTAAAGAGCATAACAGGAGCAAGACTACAGCTCTAGAAACAGTTCCCTGCACCAGCATTTGCACCTTCCCTGAGCACTGGACAAAGTTCAGCACTCATCCAAGCTAGCAGTTGACTCGCATCCCAAACTAAGCATTTAGAAGCCAACAGGGAGATTACAGTTGCTCCAATTAATCCATCTGCAATAAGATACACAACAGTTCAGCCAACTCTTATTCTCTTAAGACTGACTACAGTTCATCCTAACACCAACAGCACAGTACCCAGGTCCAAAAGCAGCTTAATTGCTCCTGCGCTCTTCCATATTCTCTGCTATGTCTGGGATGCAGCCTTGGACTCCCATACTGCTGCCAGAATATTATAGTGAGAAAAAAGTCCCTATAGGAACGCAGCATTATGCAGATGTTTGGTCTTTCCTCTATTTGCTTTTCAAATTAACTGAACCGCATCCAAATGAGATGCTTGGTTACCGAGTATCAGTTTTCCTTCTCCCCCATATCTCACTTATCCACACACTGGAAAAAAATTCGTTTTCTTCTCTCCTGTGGATGTGCACTACTCACAGTTGCTCAGTTTATATTTGAGAGAAGGTAAAAGAACAATGCTTCTGAACCTGACCTCACGGGGCCAAGTTTTTTGGGACACCAAGTCTCTTCAAAGCATTTCTAAACAATAAACACCACTTCTTTCATATTGTATCTGTAATTACATCACTGAAATATCAGAGACTGCGCATTCCATGTAAGCAGCCTGGGACAGCAAGGTCTTCAACCGGCAAAACTAGATCTAGAGAAGAGCAGGGCATGCCAGGAGATAGGCCAATGGTTTAAGGTATTGAGGTCATTATTTTAAGTGTTGCAGAACTATGCATGACAGCATAGCTTGCCAGGAGGCAGCTATGAGAGAATTTTAAAAAAGCCTTCTGAATATCCAAGCCCTACAACTAGCCTTATTTCCTGACCTCAGAGGCTGCTCAAAGCGATGTGCCAGCAGAACACTGCAAGAAAAAAATAAAGACAGTCTCTCTCGTTTTGTGGAACACCATTCAAGCCAAGGGTACCTCTTCTACTCTTCGAGCATTCACAGTGGCAGCAACCGTGCAAAACATGGAGTTTCTTGGAGTGGGAAGGGCTTCGTAAACAAGTAGCCACATCTTAAAGCACAGAACAAGCATATGAGACCTCAAATATTTGCCAAGGTGCAGGTACATCATTACAACATGCTGCTTTGGCACGTCGAATAATGAATGCAACAATTTACCTTCAGCCAAAGCTATTAGTACAGAGCAGCGAGAGACTGAGTGACAGAAATCAGAGTGGGAGAGATCCAACTGGCACAGTAGGAAAAACAGTCTACCCAACTTAAAGGTCTTGGCTGTAAAGGGGAATTTGGGGATATGTTTTTGAGCCAGAATATTTTAGTTAACAAATCCACCAGGTTTACTTTGCAGACATTGTCTCTGGTGAAACACTTGGCAGTCGGTTCCAAACACCTGTAGAGTTTCATAGAAAGGCTGGTTCCCAAATTACCACCCAGCACTTCCCTTGCTGATCTAGTTAGGAATACAAAAGGTATAAGGCAAATACAAGGGGCTTACCAGCTGGCCTCATGCCAGATTTGTGCAAGAGTAGAAGTATTCAGTCAGCTGGCTTGACAGCCCCATACTGCATGGCCAAATGGCACGGCAGGCACCAGAACTAAATAAGCAAGAGACATCCCCAACTCCTTACCTAAATAAGCACTGCAGTCAGGAGTTAAGTGAGGACCAATAAGAGCTCAAGTGGAACAAAAATAACAGTACACCCTATAAAAAGATTTCAGTCTTTGGATATTAGAGAAAGTAAAGATTTCACCTCAAGAACCCTTGCCTGGAGACCAGGCATCACCACCACCAGAACCACATAACTCAACCAGAACAGAAAGTTACAGAATAAGAAAATCCATTTTGCGGTAAAGGGAACAACCCAAACCAGAGCTCCTCTTATTCTTCAGCAAAGCAAAGCCAACTCTTCTAGAGTCAACCTGCAGCGTCCATTTGATTCACCTAGAATGCTTTGCTTCACTTCTGACAATTTAAGCTTTTTTGTTTAGCTTTGAATTTCAACCCCTGTTTAAGAGAGTTCTGCTTTAAACATTAATTTAATAAAATCAATTTTAAAAAATTTCTCGCAAACATAACCATATCTTGAAATGTTTTCAGTAGAAACAAACTTGATTCTACTCAGATACAAGCACAGGGGATCTTGTCTGCATACCCTATGCTCTTGGCAAAAGGAAACAAATAGAAGATTAAACTGAAGTTCAGTAGATCTGGGTTACCCTCCCAGCTTTGCTGCTAGGCTGACCTGGCAGAGTCCACCTCTCTGCACTTCCCTCTCTCCATTTGTAAATTGAGGAGAACACTGATTCATAGTGGGACTCTCAGAAACAAGCTGAAGTGAAACATGCTATTACAGCCGGCATTGTTACCGTTAGTGCTGTAATTAAACACAAGACCTTGTCATTTCCCTCCTTAAAAAAAATTCTTTCAACTACAAATAAGCAAAGCATTCTGAAAGAGTTATTCAAGCTTCCAAGCTTAAGTGGACAAAGGAGGAACCTCTGCTGACTGGCTCAAGCACACAAGCATAAGCAGTACGGACTACCTTGAGAACTCTGGTAACTTGCCCTCTTCATTGCCGCAGCAACCCTCTGTGCTAGCTGGTGTTTTACAGCCGCTGAGCGGCAAAGGGCCGCTGCTTACATTTATTTCAAGTCATTCACCAAAATGGATGTTACACAACATTAGAAATATGTTGGGTGTCTGGGTGTAATAAAAAATTAGTTTACCATTCACAAAGCTTCTCATTTAGTTAAATCAGCTGTTTCAGCTACATCATCTGTATGTTAATGTATTTATTCCCTATATATATATTTTTTTTTTTTTTTTTAACAGGACTGGCTCAAACTCAACTTCCGTTTTCTTATTTTATTTCCTCACATTCCCAGGAGTAGGCCACGATGTGGCAACCGTACTGCCACATTGCCATCTCCAGGCAAGTCAAAGAACTGTATAAGCAGCTCTTTTGGAAGTGCATGTATATTTAGAATATAAGAAATAATCTTTGGAATACTCTATCTTAGGAAACATGAATGTGAGTCACTCATTTGCACTGTGCTACTTTTTGTAGTATCTGGCTTCAGCTGCCAAAGACCAGAGCTTGGTTTAGTCCCATAGGAGATAAAAGATGCCTGCAAGCATGCATCGGCTCACAGACGTAACCATTCAAGTTATTCTTGGAACAGAAACCGCAGCTCAGTGCTAACTCCTCTGTATAGAGTTAAGAGCTAGAAAGGCAGAATTTATGCCCTCCAAAAATTGCAATGTAAGACCAATTTTAAAGGTATGAAGAACTACACTGGTGTAACATTATAAACAAACATTCACAATGCAGGAACACCTGACATCCTCCGTTACTCTGAGGATTCACTGCTATTAAGCACCACATACAGTATGTGCATCAGCTCTAAACTTAAGGTCTGTTTAACTCAGAGCTTAGAGCACAACAGCACTACACATAGGCAAGCTGCTTTAGCATATTCGGTTAGAGGTAGACACCCTTCTTACATCCCTTTTTTGAAAGAATAAAGTGTACCCAAAATTCCAGAAATTATAGATGCACTGTAGAATCACTTCATTATAGCAGTTGTTCTATTGCTTCATTATAATCTCCAAAGGGATATACTGAACCTCAGGGTTTAGAAATACGTGAAAGGATAACAGAGAAGATGGGAATGTACCTTTAAACACCCAAGTGAATTTCCCCTTTAGAAAGGCATAGGGTTTTTAGAAATTGGGGTATTGAAAAGTAGTTCAAAAACATCAGTTTTGCCCAAAGCATTCTCTCCAGAGCTGACACTGCTGACATTTCACAGGACTTGAGTCTTAAGACTTAAGTACAAAACTTGGTCTTTAGTTGTGCTCCAAAACTAAGCCATTAGGGCAACCAGAGAGTAAATCTAATTTAATCTGACACTTGCAGGCATGGCTTCCTGTGGCAATTCTAGCATCGATTCACTATTACCAAAGACAAAGTTAAGGCAGAGCAAAATCAAGGGGAGCACTTATGTGACTAAGGCTTCCCAGACAAGGCCTCTGCTGAAGCAGGGATGGAAGAGAGTCCTCCTTATTAGCAACTGATCAAGTTTAGCCACTACCTAATTACATATCTTCCACCCCATGCTGATTCCTCCCACTGGAGAGCAAAGGCGGCTACAGAAATGGATTCAGCGTGTATCAGCACGCTATAGCTTCAGACTAAGCTCAAGTATCTGTAATAGTCACACTGCCACTAGAAAGTAGGGTAAGCTGCATAGGGTAAGGTGTGTGAATATTCTCTACTGCGGCAGTTAAGAGAACCAGTCCGCGCTCGTAACTTTGATAAGCCTCAAATAAAACAGCAAGGTTAACAAAAAAGAGGAAAGCACTTCTGAGAGAGAAGAGCTTTGAGACTTCCAAATTGCCACCATTAACACCCCACAGCATCCAACAGAATTACAGGATTTTAAGCACCAGCCTCTGGAACGGTCCCTTAGCCTCATACTGGCCAGGTATTTGATTTTACTTTGTCACACTGAGGAGTTAGTGTTAATGCACACTTATCAGACAGATTCACTATTCCACTCCTCCTGTGTTTTTTCACAGCCACTGAGTTGCCTTTTTCTTCCCACTTGAAGAGTTACTTTATTAATCAAGGTAATCAACTCAAAAAATCTTGTAAGATCAAAACCACACGGGTTTTGGTGCTGCAAGGGAGCATGCAGATCTACACATGGGTATAAATTCTACACCGTGTCCACAGCAAGAGATCACATTTTTTCAACTCACTCACTAAGATACAGTGACACAGCTAGCTTACAGCTGACCGCCGTCTGAGCCATCAACCCAAGCACTGGAGCCTCTACGTGAAGGTTAAGTATTTGGGAGAACAGAACCAGAATGCATGCAAGTCTCCAGCACTCCACCGAAGCCAACGGGTATGCCGATTTACATCGCTGGCTGATCCAGCCCTTCGTTTTTCAACCCAGCAAGAGCAATGCAGCACAAGTTGTTTTCTGTCCCTGCTAACCCCACTCAGTGACAGGCCGCAGGTCTGATAATTATCCCTTCAACAGAAACTATTTCTCTTTTAAAGCAGCATTTCAAGAATCACAGATGATCTATTGATCATTAAGTTCTAGCTACATTAAATGCTTCAAATGAACTGGTTCCTGAATGAAAGCACAGCCAGTTTTCAGCACAATTAATACAACTGTGTACACACAAGCTACAGAAGAACCACCCCCTTCATCTTTAGTTGAAATTTAATCTATGCTGCTGTTTGAGGAAGGCCCAGGCTTCGGCACACAACTCAGGCGTAACACCAGCTTCCCACAAACACAGCACAGTCATGCAGATAAAGCATACATCTAAATTCACTCAAAAGGCAGAGCATTACTTCTAGTTCTGTCAGAAAGCTAAATGCTTTCTGACAGCAAACCTTCATTTGCCAATCAAGATTCACTGTGCTAAACACTACCATTTCAAGAATTGACCCAGCAAACCACACAACAGAAGAGAACTCTTGCCTGAGTGAAGACGGGGCCCATAAATTCCTAACGTTAAAATCCAAGGGGCACCAAGCCATTCTTAACACAGAGAGCATTCCTTCTCTCTGCACTGGAGAGGTAAATATTGCTGAACACTATCATTTCATTGGTACACGTTCATCACAAGGGAAATCATCTTGATTTAAGAAGCCCACATAGCAAAGGCACCACCTCTTTGAGCAAGGGTTAAATACACTTGCTATTAAGAGTTGTTGCATCATACTTCCAATATGAATTTATCCACCTTTCACCATTCACCCATTTAAACTTTATGACTTTGTCTACCAGATTAAGAGCAGAACTCTATTTACTGATTGTCACTACAAAACCTGCACACGTGTTGTTAGTCTTTCTTCCTGCAAGGACTGCAAGTTTGAGAAGAATTCAAAGAATGTATTTGTCAGCAACTAAAATACACCCGCTTGAAAAACAGCTGAACAAAACCTGGCCACAGTGTTCCAGTATTAAATACCTCTTGCCAAGTAAATCTCAGTGATTAACACTGAGTTGCAGTGAAATAAAGATGGGCCCTGACTCAACTGCCTTGCAACTAGTGCATACTGCTGAGAAAGTTCATTGGCACTCCTCTCCCACACAATATTGGATTATCCCCCCTCTCCCTCCCACCATGAAAGCCTGCTTTTGGCACAAAAATTCAGATTTTCACCAAAAAAAGGCAAGCAGGAAGATACATGTATATACACACACACAGAACTGCCACTGCACTCTCCGGACTTCTATATTCCCTAAGGCATGTCTAAATTGAACCCCCAAATTAAATCTCTCATGATTTACTATTGCAAAATATAATAGTGTGACACTGCAGCAGCTCTGCAAAAGGGACAGCTTGATATTTCATAGGAGTCTCAGCGCTTAGCCAGCAAACCTGGCCACAGGAAAATGTAGCTCAGCAACTGAACTACAACATACATTAAGGAACCACAGGAGCATTCAAGTCCAACACGTTTGTTTTCAGACTGAAGGGTTCCCCACCACCACCACTACTTTAAGTTTAGCTTTTCTGCCAAAGCTCAAGTTTAAAAATACCACGTGTTTTCAACCAACAAATTTGTAACCATGAGGTATGTATACAAAACAAGTATGAATTCAGATGCTACCAACTTAGAAGACATGTTTATGCTCTTGGATTGCACCTCAGAAGCAGCAAACCGATGATCAAATCCTTTACTGTTTTGACCTTTCATTCCAGTTTCATTCCCTTAACTGAGTTTTGGGCATCCAATCCTTCATAGTGTTCTTTTCAAATGAGATTTCACACTTGCTTTTCAGACCAGCTCTACCTTTTTACCATAGTCCAATGGCAATCCCTAGAAAACTTAGTTAAACCCAAATTACATGGACATTCCACACAACACCTATGTAAGCCCTATAGAGCAAATCAGACAGAGGACTCACCTTTGATGACCCATTTAAAAAGCATAACAAACATGACATTCTGCTTTGCCAATGCTCCGTTTCCATTAGACATCTAGAGTCTAGGTGAAAGGGGAAATTCAATATTTCCCAGGAAATACCGTTAAATGTTTCTGAACATAATTAGTGAGACCTGTTCACAACAATCCTGGTAAGGGCATCCAGCCCTATTCATTCTAACTCCCATCATGTATTACACCTTTACCTGGAGGTGTTTGACTCGGTTGAGTATCCTCTACCAGTGAGAGGTAAGTGGGCATTGTTGCTGTTAAGAGGATAAGACCTCCTAGGTTTTCTAACCACAGCCTACAAACAACTGGCATTTAACTGTGGTCTTTGAAAATCAGGTTCTGAACCCTTACAAATTTGTCATCCCTGCAGCTAATTATGATAAAAATTATTGTACCTGCATTAAGAGGATGAATTTGAAACCAATAAATAACAGGACCATGGCAATAGGGAGAGGACAGGATGACTAAGACAGGCTTTACAATAGGAAAAGAAAAGCTTTTCATTTCAAAATAAGCTAAATAAATCACTGAAGTCAATCTGCCTTAAAACAAAACAATACTGCATCACTGAACACAACCAAGCTGAACCAAGCAGCAGAACAGCCTCTTAAGTGTCAAAAAAATCAGATTACTAATAACTTGATTACAAATAAACTGGTAGACGCATACCGTTAAGAGCAGGTGGTTTCCTCAGCGAATCCCAGGGCAAGTCTTATCACAGAAACAAAACCCCACAGAACACATGCACAGGCTGAGGAACATTGCTAGCTAGGAAACAGAAGTGATGCAACAGCTTCATCTGGCATTAAGACTATAACCAGACATGACACTGCATCCTATCTTTTTGCCACAGTATGACCCTGCTCTTCCTTGGGTAAGTGCAATGAACTAAAACCAAATACCTCATCTGATCATGGAAATAAACAGTCCAAGCAGGAAGTGGGGGAAAAGGAAGAGCAAAAGCACAGGACTTGCCCATTTACCAGTGAATCCTCCGCAGTTGCTTGCATTATGGGGCCTGATCTATTTCTGAACATTAGAGGCACATCTTTGTGGGTGCGACTGACAGTCAAGTAGCACAGAAAGAGAGACCCCGAGTAGAACTACTACATATGTAACAAACTCAAATATCTGGACAGTCACTTATTTGATTCCAAGACCACTTTGAGAAATCTCTTGGCTCAAAAGAGTGCACTATGTATTTAAAAAATAGAGTCATGGACTATGCTAGTATCTGCTTCTTGGTTTCTTCTGAAAGCATCTGGGCTCTATTACCATGAACATTCAGCATTTCAGTTTTTAGCCTGTTATGTACTAAGAGTTAAGTTAATTGCTTTTGACTCGCTTTCATTTCTACAGAAGAGGCAAACCAAGTGATTTCAAAGCCATACAAGATGTCTAAGCTGCAATATGTAGATGAACTTTTGATTAAAGTAACCCAAACTAAAGCCAGAAACAAACTGTTCTCCCTACTTCAGGGTGAACATATAACTTCAGCTGTCTTAAAGCAGCTTAACAAAACAGTAGCAAGATTGACATTTTATCCAACAATTTCACATGGGTAAGGGCCACCAATTCCACTGCTGAGCACAGCAGTGTAAAATAAGATCATACTACCTTCAGGCACATTGGTGATCCCTCAACAATACTGATAGTAGTTTCTAATACAAGTAACCAACCTCAGCGTGTTAGTGACTGAGCTTTGAAAGGTCACAGGACAAAGGCAGCAGAGTCCTTAGAAGCTGTTCATTCCCTCAGAGCAAAAATCAAGACCTTTCCAAATAGCAACAGTAAAGTCACAACAGCTCAATTATTGCATCTGCTGGTACTGAAAGCACACCAGAGGCATAGCAAAGAACAGTGGCAAATAAATGAAGAAATTAATTGCAAAGTGCAATGAAATGCCGATGGAATTACATATTATATCCATGAGAAAGCCAAAACTTCAGTGCAAGCAGTACTGTGGCAGTGACAACCAAAAGAATTTGGCATTCAATTAGCAGCTTTCAAATAACAGAGTACCTGAAAGTAGCTGGGGTTCTTAGTACAGCACCACCCCACAGAGCAGCACTCTGGGCGCCAGAGCACAAGAGCCACATCCAGTCCCAGGGGTGCTGACAACTCCTTGAATGGCCATGGATGGAACTGCCTGTACATACAGTAATGGTCCTATTGTGTGCAACTATTTCAAATACAGCTCCTTCCCTCCCCATAAAAACCTTTAATTCAGTCTAAGACTGCAAATTCTACTATTTCTACTCCTCAGCCTGATGAGCATTTCAAGAAACTTGCATCATCTTCTAGTTTTATCAGAAAACTAGACCAGAGAAGAGTAATACTGAACAGCGGTAGACGGTCAGACACACACCAGACTGAACACAGATTAGTAAGAGTGAGGCAGCAATCCTGCAGATAAAGGTAGATTAGTGATAACTTAAAAGTCCTTATCACACATTCCTCCCAAGTATCATCAAAACATGGAGAAAAAAGGCCAAAAGCATGAAATCAATGAATAACGAAAATAGAAGACAAGTCTCTGGGCCTCACAACAAAGGGGTCTTGGTAAAACCTTTTCCTCACACTGTAGTGAAACAATCCCATACAGTGAAAGAGTGCAGAAGCAGGGGACTGCTAGGAATTTGGCATGCGTGCCAACTGTATGAACAAATGTTCAGTTATCTGAGGTGTTCCCAAATAAGCAATGGGCCCTAGAGATGTTTGCTAGAAACTAAGCTTGAACCTCAAGTCCTTCAAACCGGTATTGAAATTCCACTAAGCCTAGATCAAGTTTGGTTGCAAACAGAAACAGATTTAACCCAGGAAGTGTAGAAAGCCATACGCCCCAAATCCATATGCATGTTACAGAAGCACTAAAGAGCCCCAGACACCAGCCACAAGCAGTTTGTACTCTATGTAGACCCTATTCATTAGAACTTATCAGTAGAGATAGCCCATGTCTCCTTCCAGTTGAGGATCAACTGGGTCACATTGCTGGACCAGTGAAGATTACCTGGATGAGGAAGGAGACAGGCACTATCTCAAGTATGACAAAATCTTTTCTACCTCAAAGTACCCTTGTATGCAGCAATTTTTACTAGAGCTTGGTGAAGAGGCTGATTAGGGCCAGTAAATGAAGCTCAGTATGAATAAACTGACAATAGTAGAACATGGGCATCCTAGAGAAGTAGCATGGCTGTAACTAAAGTTGGCTACTGTCACTTTGTTCATGACATTTGTGGCCTACAGGTTATCACTAAGTTCTCAAGCAGAAGATGGCAACAGCAAATTGGCAGAGAGGGTGGTAGAACAGTAATTTTGCCTACAGAATCCCTACTACTTGTATTGACTCCCAAGAACAAAAAGCAATCCCACGTAACTCACCCTTAACAGGAATTTGCTGGGCTGCCAGTCTCAGAGCACAAAATCATCCTTTTTCCTGTAAGCTTCTCATTGATTTCCAGATTGAATGTGCTATAGTAAGTAACAGAACCTCATTACAGCATTTCATTTTATTTTTCGAAGAGAGACACCAAGTGAAAACTCACTTTGAAATTGCATCTTTTGGGGTAAGTCCGTGTGCAACAGCTGGTCCTCTTGAGTCAACAACTGTCTTTTCCAACCAGTGCACTACTGTCTCCCAGACTCACTGTTACATGAAATCTATCTATTGTCACTCAAAAGGTAAAAACCCAGAAAACAAGACAAAGCACAGCAGGAAACACTATCCTCCAACTGGAAATAAACCAGTGTCAAGTCTGATGCAACAAAATACGCCAGCATTCTGGATCTTAGACTACAGTGGGTTAGGGGCATAGCCAGAGAAGCACTATGCCTTAGTTTTAAGTTTCCTTTCCCAATGAAAGGCAAGCAGGGTTTTGCCAGTACAACTTTACTATAGCCAAAAAAAGCAGTCACTTTCTTCCCGACATCCTGATCACTCTTCCCTGTGGTCTTTTCCTAGCAGAAACATTTATGTGGCTAGGCAGTGAAGCAAATCAGGAGGCCAGTCCAACACAAGGGAGGGACTGGCATGCAAACAGCCTAACCAGCTGATACCTAGTTTAACAAAAGCACAAACTGCTTCAGTTGGTACAGCGGAGAGAACCACCCACAGCTGGCCAAGCCACCTCCACAACACAGAAGGGACTCTTTACCTTGAAATTCCAGCAGTGGAAGTTGCCGTTCTGTAAACACGGTTCACAAGGCTGCATACAAGCAGCTCCAGTCCATATGGCAGGGTTAGAGTCGATTGCTGGAGGGCCTACCTTCCATCAGCTATCCCAAACTAAGCTACCCCCAATGCACCCATCAGAGCCTGAAGCATACTGGGACTACTCCTGCTCCTTTCCCTCCAGAGGAGACCTTGAAAAAGTAAACTGCATTTACAGCAACTTGAACACGACCTGACACAGCCCAATTTCAGCAGCAACAGCAAGGAGGAAGACATGGAGATAGGTCTAATTCATAATGAGAACTGCAGCCTTATTGGTGTCTTGCTAGATTCATGCTTGAGATGCATTATCCTTGTAAACAGGATAGAGAAGCCAGGTTCTCAAAAAAGTGAAAGCAGTACATGTTTATTCTACCATAGTTGAACACAAAACAAAAAGACACCCTGCTTTTCTTTGAATGGTAGAGTTCTGTCAACTCAAAGGAAAAGCAAGAGGGGAAGAAAAAAGCTGCCTAGAAGTGATCATGCAAGTTTCCTTAGTGGCACAGAGGTGAAGGAAGTGACATTAAGGTCATTTTACAAGACCTTGAGTATTTTTAATTCAAAATGTATCATATTTTAATCCAACCAGCTCTGCTCTTTCCATCCAAGCAATTTGCATTCTGGCTATGTCATGGGGGCAGTTATGAGTCAGCTGAGCTCTCTAATGTAATAGCTATCAGGAAAGTGTCTTGCATTATTCATGTTAATTATGCTGAACCAAACACTGGACAGGAAAATGTATTTTCCATTGAAATATTTTTTACTTCCTAAGAGATTAAGGATTAGACCACGTTTAAGATAAAACCTTCACGCTAAGATGTCAAATATGCACATGCCAAGGCAAAGAACAGAAATCCTGCTTCCAAATTTATCATCCTCAGCTGGAATATCTACAACGTAGAGATTCTATTTCTCCATAAACAGATAAAATAAAGAACAAAGGCCAGTGCCCTGAATTAGTAACACACATTCACAGATGCCTGGAACATGCAAAGAAAGCCATCTGTTTAGAAAACATTAACAGGAGCAGTTTTCCTGGCTTACCTCCACTCCAGTCAGTCTCTCAACCTGGGGATTTTTTTCCTTCCTCTTTTAGTCAACACATTTGCCTTCTCATGAATAGTCTTGTTAAACATCCCATCCCCCACCATAACATAAGCAGCATCCATACCTTTTTCTGGTTCTGGAATTTAAATAAACTAAACTAGCACAAGCCAACTTGTTATCACCTGCGACAGTATCTCAGCTTTATCAGTGAAACTGTATCTGGAGAAGAGCATTCCCACAACATACCCTATACTAAAGGGTCCGTACCCATCCTTCCTGCATTTAGGCCATGCTCTCACAACAGCCGACACCCAAAAAACAAAAACCAATGCCAAAAGGCAGTGCTAGAATCCACTCCACTGCAAGTAAGGGATAATTTCCCTGCTTTCCTTCTTGCCCCAGTGCCTAGCAGTTGCAAAGGTTTAACACACCTTGTCACACTTTATAAGCAATGTTATTGACTCTGTATTTTGATGTCACATCTGCTTCACAGAACTTGGAGAAAGAAAATCCTCCAGTAGGAACTCGGAAGGCAGGTGTCAAACATCTTCCAGACTTGCACGCGTTGCCAATAATTTTTAAAAACACCATCACTAGATGGCAGACAAGAACATGCAGTCCAGTATCTGAATAGAAACCAAATTCATGACTTCCTCTGTACAGCTGCTTAAGTAGACTTAGCAGTGCATTCTTACTTTTAAGAGTAACACTTGCTCAGAAAGCTGTAAAGCACATGCCTTCGACAAAGCCCCAACACTGGTATCTGAGCACAGTAAGGGGAACACTTGAAGCCAATAACTCCTCACTTAAACTAGTAGGAACACGCCTTGACTTCTGACTCCACCTCTTTAGGAATAGGGGCCCGATTCAGCTTATACCTGCTTAGGTGCTAGCCAACCATTCTCATAAGCAGCCTACTTAAAGTAGTTTGCTATCACTTCTATTTCCTCACTTAGTATCTTGACCCTGGCTAGAGAATGATACTGGGTCATACCTACCACCTTTCTTCTCTGTGCACCATCATACTAGTACATCACAACACCTATTCACATCATTCAAAAAAACTAATCCTCCTCAAAGAAAAAAATCTTGTCTAGATGACAATGAGTTCACTACAGGAAATTGTAACTCAATCTCTGGATACTAATGGCAGTTTAAAACTGCAAAAAACTACTTCACTCTTAGTTCCTGAAGACTAAGCTCACTGCATCTGTCTTCACTCATTCTCCCTATAGATCTTTTTTGGCTAAGAGCAGCATCCATTTTCTGAGGTGTCATTTACTATTACAAGCTCCATTTTTCAGCCGATCCAAGCACAAAAATATTCCAAATCAGGAAGGTTTTTTGTTGTCTTGGTTTTTTTAAAGTTTAACTTAAGACCCCTGAATAAATCATTCAAGGCTTTAAAACAAATTGCACTTGGATATCTAGCCCCAAGTCTGCACTTAGGTTTTTGAAAGATCTCAGGCTTCCTTTTCTTCCTCTGCATTTCCTTTTACTATTTAAAAAACAAAGTCACACTCAAATTTTAAGCTAATCTCCCACAGATCATAAGCAGGGTTATACGCCAACAAGAGATAAGGAACAGCATAGAGTTCAGAGCCTAATCCCAAACTCACAAGTGTTCAAACCCCATGTTTATTTCTCCTCTTAGATCTGACACTCACTCCTGCAGACTTTCCAGTCTGCAGTACACCTTACAAGTAAGGTTTAAAGCAATAGGCCAGAGATGACTACCGCCTTCGGCCAGGCATCCTCAGAGGTTGAATTACACCCACAGAGGGGAAAAAAGACTACAGGCATTAAATTTTCATCTCACTTAATACTTTCTCCAACTTCCACAGTGTTTTCTGAGTACTTCTACCCCTCACATTAGTTACCCTAATACTACGCTACACACTGCAACAGTCCGAGTCAGATTTTGATATCAAACTTGCTTACCTATCTATATTAGAGTTCAGTGTACACTTATCTACTTATCCAACTGGGCCCAGATCTCAGTCTGTTGATTCTTCCAGAGTTTAATGGATAAATACTAAGTAGTGACACAGTACATTGTGTACATTTAATTATAGTCAACTTCACAGTAGCAGCTGCCTTGGATGAATAGCAATGCAAAGTTGCTTTCCAGTTGCAGAAAATTGAATATGCCTAATTTTGCTTTTGCAATGTGTCTGTGTAGGCACACGATGACTACTGACAGCCATTTGGAGATGAAACACATCTACCTCTGCTTCACTGTTGGCTGTTTTCATGCCACCACAGTAAGCACTGCAGTGCACCTCCTCCCCCTATGCAATTCTAAAAAAAATCCAAACTGCAGAAGTAGTGCAATTTGTGAAGCCCAACACCATTTTGACAAAGTAAGCTTCAGCACAGGAGATACAGATGAGATGTGACAATTACTGCAGAACCATCTATTCCAAGGAACACTCAACAACCTAAAAACGTCAGCTCTTGTCACATTACTCACGCTGCTGGTGATTTTCATCCTCTTGTCTTTCTCAAGTGAGCAATGTAAAGGACAGGTAGAATATTAGATTTTAAATGCCTGGAAGTTTAGTCTAACCAACATTAAACAAATGTAGAATTCTGCAACTCATTACATTTCCTTTCAAGTAGAACAAAAATAGCCGCAAGTCTAGGGCATCAACAAAAAGTTAGCAAGGAAAAAAAGAAAGCCACCCAAAAATGTTGTTTTAGTCTAATTCTGCACTGCTTGCAAAATTTGCTTTTTAATAAAGACTTGTTTGCTAAAAAGGCTGTAGAGCACGCAAAGCTCAATTCAGCACTTGGGCTTCTGTCCACTGAATCAAACTTCAATGGTTAACAAATCATTTTTCACACTATTTGTGCCTATAAAATAACAATGTGTTCTTTTTACAATAGCACAGAAAGTACTTGCATCTCCTCACAAACCTAATAAAACAAACTGCCCATACTTCTGATCAGTATCAGCGCTAAGCCAAGTGACTAACCAATGCTTTAGAAGAACGTCTTTATCCTTGGGACCCTTGGACCACATCAGGAGCCAGAGAACATGACAAACCCCACCTTTTTGAAGAAAAGTGGGCTCCAAGGGACTTGGACTCACGGCTTACCTGCAAAACACACCAGAGCTCTAACATTAAAGGCAGAGTTGTAATGCAAGTTTTTACAGCTATGCATGTGAAATGTACATGCTGGGAGCTGGATGACTCTTAGCCTCTGAGATGAGAGATGTCTGACACTCAAACAGCAGGTCACACAGTCTTGGGATGGGCATTTCATTTGCTGGACGTTTATTACAGAAACTGCAACAGCAGCTTGATTTCTTTTCCCTGCTTTTCCCCTACACACATGCAGAGAACTTATCCAAAGTTACTCATACAATATATTTGTGGAGGTTAATTCAGGACAAAAATCCCAGGAAGCAAACAGCACAGAAGCTACCAACATATTCTCTTTTATAGTCTCTGATAATCAGTAGTAAAATGCATTGCTGCCACCACAGGAGCCAGTTCTAGCATTACTCATTTTACATTAGGATCCAGAAGAATAAACCCTTCCAGAGCTCTTGCTGACATTAAGCTAAACTTAAGTCTAGCTTTGTAAAGGCAATGCGCTGAACAGACAAGACAGCAGTGGAATACAGATTCAGAGGAAAAGATGCATCCTCCTCCCCTGTGTACTATTCAAGAACAAAAGGAATCACATGGAAACAGCTGAGCTACAAACTGCTTTAAACTAACATGCGAGTGTACAATGCTAACTACAAGAAAGTCACTACCGTACTCCCTTCTAGTTAAGATTCTAGAGATTTCTGCCACAGCAGATGAAACAGCCTGGAAGACAGCATCCAGTGTTCGATGGCAACTGCCCCATTCTTGTTTCCTACAGAAAAGGAGAAAACATGCAAAATACTAGACAATTCTTCCACAAATATAAAAACAAGGCAAGATCAGGACAGCATAGAAGAGCTCATGAGGAAGTCAATCTTTTAGCAGCTACAATACCTAAATACCAGCAGTGCAATTCTTCACACTTCAGGATTCACACATGCTCCCTGAAAACCACCACCAAGCCACCTTCCAAACATCCACGGCTCAAACTCTGCTCTGCAAACTCACATCTTTTATTGTAGCTCCTTCCCTTGCACTACCCAGCCAGTATCCAGGGGCCAAGAGATGGCTGAAGTAATGCTCAGTTTTCCATCTGTCCATCATCTTGCATAGTGCTGGGTGCTTGCCTCCGAACAACCTAACTAAAGCCAAAGTAACAGCAAAACACAGAAAGTACTAAAGAAACATTTTAGAGTTGCCCAGAAAAATGGTCACATTTCCAAAATATTGCAGTTTCCTAGAACTGAAGTATTTTGATGGGCAGATCATTCATTTTAAGGTTTACTTATTCAAGTAAAAAGTCTTCCTTCCAGTAACCTTGCTGCTGGCTCTCCCACACTTGGAGTTTCTACATTCATTTTTCATTCTGTCACATTAAAACAAGCTAAAGAAAATACAAATAACTCCTATCTTCCAATCTCCCATAGTTCAAAAGCAAGTCTTAAGTGCCTAGAGGATCCATAAGAATTTCATAACTGTCATCCAGAAATTTTTCACCCCTCCTCCTGAGGCAAGCCAGTATTGATCACTAACAGAAAACAGGACTGGGTGAGATTCACAGATGTGATCTTCCACCAGCGTCTCAGAATCGGTGGTTTCACTGCTGTAGGTCTCCCAACTGCTCTGACCTCCTCACATGCTCAACCCCCAAACTACACCGTACAGCAGAACTACAGTCTGGGATTAGAGTTTTCAACTTTACACATTTTTGAGACAGAACCCTCTCGGTTTTGTTTTAGTACAGCACCTTACTCACTGCAGCATGGTGCATTTCTGTAACAAAGAAACCACCCTGGTGCTTCTTACACCCTTAGGTAAGGGGATTGCCCAGACCACACTGGTATCTGCACTATCACAGCATTGTTTTCTGCTTAAAGAAAGCATCCAGAAGACACCATATTCCTCCAGGTCCATGACAACTTATGAAAGCAGTATGTGGAAATCGCAATTTGTTTTGTCAGAAGATAACCTGTGCTACACTCATGGCATCACAGCTGCTCATTTCAGACCACCGCATGAAGAGCCACACCATGTTCGAGCTGCTACCTTGTCCTGCACAATAAAGTCATGAATACTGGTTCAGCTTTAATGGATGTATTCGCTTAAACACAATCGCAGAGGCTTAGGTACTAAACACAGCAGAAAGATGCGGAATATCCCAGGAACACAAAGAAACTACAGGACGTATACTTAATTCAACTGTCCTGGCCAGTTTTATGAGCAGCTGCAGAGATCGCGTAAACTGTACTCCCTAGGTTTCCAGGGAGCAGCCACTGAAGTTTCATGGAAATACAACATTTGGGCACTTAGCTTTTTTGCTGTCACTACACAAAGGTCTAAGGTCTTCCACTATTATAGACTCCAGATTCAGCCGAGCATTTCAGACACTTATTTCAAATGCCCATTTAGAACCATTACGCCCTGAAGTGTTGTAACTGACTGTAAAACTTCAGTCCCAAAGGCAATTACTTAGCAGCACAAAGCAACCTCTTACTTTTACATCAGGATTCCTAAGTTTGCTTCTCACGTGAGCATCTCTAAGCATTCATATCTAGTTAACTCCCTTGTCTTTCACAATCATGTGTCCTTGTGAGAGCTATTACGATCACTCACGGGCAAATTAGTTTTATGTATCCAGATATAAATAGACACAAGTCTACAGGACTTGCCCAAAACCTACTCCTGATAGTTATACCAGTTACATCTCACCCATAGCACACAGTTCAATAAACACAGCTTCCAAGGGCATGCTTATACTACATGATGTGATGCCAAGTGGGTTGCTACCTTGAAAGCTGTAAGCTTTCCCTGCTCTGAGTCACCCATTTCAATGCAAATCTCAAGCAATGTGAGCTTAGGGATTTCAGTACTACACTCCACAGCACAACTCTGAAGACAGAGTGCTCCTTCCCCCTCCTCGCTCACAAAGGCGCCAAGCCCTCCAACTTGCCAAGATCTCTACTGAAGAGTTATATTCACAGCCTTGCTGGAAAGTCTCCAGATGGCAAGAACTGCTTTGCTTTCCTGTTATTAGAACTCCTCAGGCTAAATTCTTCAAGTATTCCTTCTCTTCTTTCATCAGAGGGAGATAAGTGCAAGCAAGAAGCTATAGTGCTTAACAAAAACAGGATTTGCTTTCATCCATCTTTCCTCCTTCTCAGTTTTCCAGCTATCATCCTTTCATCAAAACATCAAAAAAGGAGGGGAAAAGTGGAAATCAATGAAAGCAAATTTAGTTTCAATTTAGAAAACCAAATAAAAAATTCAGACCTCAAGAGTTCAACTGTTCTTCAGCACTTGCTTTAATATGTTATTTGTTGTTTTCCGGTAGAGGTCTACTAACTGGCAGATTCCTCTGTTCTACCCACTATCTCAAGATTCATCCTCTGTTTGCTATGATAAAAGGTGTAGGAAGAGAACGAAGACATATCAATCTAACTGTTCTAGCTGCCCTTGGTACAACAGCAGTTTCTGGAATGACCATAGGTTCTAGTATCACCACAGTACTTCTGAAACACTGCAGTTCATGTAGCTACAGGCTTTTATCTCCTCTCAGGTAAAGGGTTTGCTTCAACTTTGTGTTAGTCATCCACTCCTTGCATCCCTTTGTCAGATAAGAACACACCTTCTTCCATACCATGATCAAGATACTATTTAGGAAACAGACACTCCAAATCAGCAAGAGTTACCACCGCTAAGACTGTGCGAAAGGAGACTGAATAACCCAGCAAAGGACAGAACCCTTCCGCTCATGTTTGAATTAGTACATCTTCTGGGCCCGACTAAAGCACAGCTCAGATGCTGTATCATTTCCTTGCCTGCCACACAAGGCTGCTCAACACAGAGCTGTTTGAGCAGAGTACAAAAATCAAGTTGTCTGCCCTCACCAGACTGAAAGGAGTGAAAACCACACTGGCCATCAAAGTAGAAAAAAGATTTAGGCCATGATGTGCCAAGGCTAGAGCAATCCTAGGAAGTGTCAAGCACAGAGGAACAATTGCAGCATGACAGGTAACATTCTGATATTCTATCCACAAAGAAAGCTGATAAAGTGGGAATTTAATATGGGGGGGAGAGATGTCAGCTTGGTTTACAGCAGTGAGCTTCAAAAAATCACCTGCCTATCTTCAAGTCTCTCATACCAGCGTGCACACACATAGAAAGCACAGATTAATCAGAAAATTGGTTATTGGCATGTCTGCGACTCACCAAGCACCCCAGTCCAGGCCTCTTTGTGACAATATCTAGGCTAGTCAAATAAGGCTGCTCAAGGCTTAAAAGCAAGCTGCAGTATGTCATTTTGATTGTTCTTTACCAGACCTTTATTCAGCCCTCCTTAAATATATTTTTTCTGCTGTTAATGAACAGCATTACCTACAAAGAAAAATACAGTTCATTTGGATGACTCTCCCTCAAGCCCTTCCATAAGCTTTATATAAAAACAGATATGAAGTCAGGCAAATAAAGTCAGCATATGAGATCTCTGGCAGATCTTGTAACCATCCTGTCCCTCACCAGTATAAAAGGAATAACACTAACTTCATCTGTGTGCCCTGTAGAAAGGATCAGCTCCAACTCCTGCAGAGCATTTCTCCAGTAGGAAAACTCTTTCAACTAGGTCAATTATCAAGTCTTCAATTTGAAAGAATTCCTCCTCTGTAGAACATAAGTATACTTGAGCAAGGCAGATCTGAGAAAGGCTACATTATCAGTATGCTTTTTCAACACTGCTTCAATAGCTATATCAGTTCCTTCCCTTATTCAAGAGCCCAATTTAAAACAATCTACAGTATTTGTGGCTGTGAGAAGAACCAGTGCAAATCTATCAATAGGGAAAGAAAGGTTCTATTGAGCTTAATCAAAATAACAAGTTGAACAGGGGACACGGGAACGCTTTGGAGAATAAGCGAACCGAAGACCAATAAGAAAACTAAACCGTTTCTCAAGTGTTACAAAAAATAAAAATTTTGCCCAGGAGGGAACTAAGCCCAAGCACTACAGTTCCTCTCAGCAGAAAGAGTTCCATTAACATTCATTTTCGTCAAACCTTAGTTTTATTTCCAGCCACTGAACTGTTGTGCCTCGTCATAGGCAGAGATTCAAACACACTCTACTTGCTTCACTTATTATACAACATTAACAGGGCCCAACACGCAAAACTTAGCAGGGGAACACAGATTAGGACTCCCCTGCTACCACAATATTCCAAGCAATTCTGTTGCACCATCACACTACATGGACAGTAGCATGGGTGATCATAAAGGCAGCTTGCTAGTATGAATGGGTAATCGTTATGTTTACGTATAACTCCACAACAACAGAACTACATATTGAAAAGCATCAAAAACGGAACACTGAATAGGGCTGTTTTCTTTTCCGCTAGGAATTTTCTTTTGCAGCCCAGTGAAAAGTGTTATTTAAACCAAAATAAAATAGTTCATTACTATTTGAGTCAGAAAAGGTTGTGTTTGTTATTTAAGCAAAGCTTAAGTTTTAAGGTAAGTCACTTCAATTGAAATACATTAAAAGCTAAACACTGGCAAAACTGAAGCACAGATAAATCTGCATTTCCTACACAGAATTTTTCAGGTAAAACGGTTATCTGGCTTCAATCATACCACCACCTACACGATTCCTCCAGCAGCCACCACGAGCTTCTTATGGAGTCCTAGCATACAGGCAACTGAACAGGTTAACGTCTCACACTGCTGACTTTCTTGGCCACCTCCGTTCTGGTATCAGCTCAGTTTAACATGTGATCCGTTCTCTGCACATCTGCCTGTGCAACATCAGCTCCACAAGCTAAAAAGCTCTGAACAGACAAGAGGGAAAGGTGTTACCGTATTGATTGTGTCTGTTCACTAGTTCCATCCCTGGCAAGGCTACATAAACTGTATTCTACCATACTGTGCACTTGCTCATAGGAAGTCACCCAAGACAAGGGCAGCTCAGCTATCCTCACCCTACTGACTGGGAACCAAGGCAGAGTCAGACTAAGTAACCTGCCAACAAGACCAAAGGTAGAGCAGCACCCTGAACCTCAGGCCCCCCAAAGTCATACGCCACTGCTCTTTCCTGCTCTCACAGAAATCTTCCCAGGGCTGAAGCCACCTTCTGTTTCTGCCCAGCATCCAACACTGCAAGCCCCACACTTGACTGGATCTCCCATAATGCAGAGTAACTTTGGCAGGAAAATAACTCATTTTGAACTAAGCACACTGAAAGAAGTTTTACTGGCACAACTCTAAACACAGACCAGGATACCAAATTCACTCCATTCGAATAAATACTACTTCTGGGCTAGTCAGATGCCAGAGCATACTACAATTGCTTTTTTAATCAAGTCTTCTTCCAAGCCTTGACACAGCAGATGATTCTTTGATGCAACTAGTTAAGGTCTGTACAGACTCCTGCAGCATAACAGTGACTTAGTTTACTCTGAGCTGCTTTTGTAAATTCTGTTCTACAACTGACATGCCCATGCCACAAGAGAAAAAATATTCTCTTTAATAGCATAGCAGCACTTCTTTGAACCCGCCTGGAAGGGTAGTTATGCTTTTTTGACTCACTGTCTCTCTCACAACCCTTTAAAACAAATTAAAATGTGTTCCAGGTAAGGAGGGCACAGCTGTGGGCTGCAGCCAGATAAATACACACTAACATATTTCAATTTCAACTTTATTTCTGATCAAAGCTGCTGACATCCTATTTGTAATAGAAACCTCTGTATCATGTGTCCCTGTTCCAAAAGCTCCAGCAGGCCTTGAAAACAGCTCTTACCGAACACAAGCGCTAACAGCCTCACAAATCAGTTGTAGAAGAAATTTCATGTGCAGCATTAAGAAAATCACCGAGGGGAAGATTCCAACCATTCTCTTCATCTGGCATTTTCAGGTTTTATCTGCAGCTTTACTCATTCACATTGTAACATCTACTGTTTAAGTATCTTCACAAAGCTTCGCAACAGCAAGAACCAACCAGCACGTAGACGCTTTATCTCCCATTCTCCTCCCAGCTATCTGACAATAACGCCAAGGATAAAAGGATTAATACACAGCTCCCTCCAGCATAGAGAGAGGAAAAAGTACTAAGGTCCCCTACTGACCAACCGCAGAGAGCAAAGCCTGATTTGAGGGCCCCTGAAGACACCAGAAGTCTTCCTCCCGAGCTCAGAGGACTTGCCCCAAGCATACACACAAGGCACGAAGACATGTTCAAACACTCCGTCTCTTGACCAGTGCACGCATGCCTACCTCAGAACACACGCAAGACAGCCAGACCTAACCAGGCACTTGAAGGACTTGCTGGATACTAAAGACCCCAAAGCAAGCTTCACTGCTTTGCTGAATACTAGCTACAGAACAAAAACTGTAGGACAAGCAAGTCTTCATCTGTGCAGCAACATGGTAGCTGGTGAAAACAGTTAACAACCCAATTCTAGAAACAGGAAGAGGTTAGCAGCTTTTTCCTCCAGTCACTCTATCAACACAACACAATGAAGGCAACGATGTGCTATAGCAGATGGCTCAATAGGCTGTATTGAAGACTCAATTCTCTGTAGTCCAGCTTTGTCCAAACGAACACAAACACGAAGCAGATTAAGGAGACAGCTCTGTTCCTGAGGTGCCGCCCCTTCCCTATTCACCTTCCCCAGAAATACTGCGTTCAAGCTACCTGCAGCCTCGTTTGTAAGCCCTGACAAAGAGTAGTGAATAAAGTGACAAATGTTAGTGGAAGTAGCTATGCTACTTACAATAGTTTCATTAGCAGCATTAAATAATGCATTTTTGTTCTATTAATGGAAAAAACAGTTTATAGACAAACATAGTTATAGTTTAACAATCTATTGCTAGCAGTGCAAGGCAGAGCTGAAAACTGTTCTTTTGGACTACTTCAAATCCAGAAAGCAGACCATCCCGTACCTGGGCTAAACAACTGTATCCAGAATCAAAATTTAGTGTTTCCCCATTGTTGCATTTCATCCCTCTCACATCCTCCCTCCTCTGCAAAGTTGAATTACACAATAAATTATGGATTCACCATTTCTTTTGGTACAGGGCACTAAAGGTCCCCTTGTGCACAGAAGTTACAAGCTCATTCATTACAGATCATTCACTCCAGGCAAAATCTGCTCATGGAGAAGTACACTGTCTCAGCCAAGCACTAGGAGCATTTTGACTAGCACCTCAATTTAGCACAATGCCATTAATGTTTGCTGAGAAAACCCAATCCCACCCAAACAATATCAGAGCCAAGGCATGGCAAGAGAAGGAAAATAAGAACTGGGATGGGCCAAAAGGCCTCTGGTAGGAAAACATGTCTGGAGAAAACAATTCTCCCATGAATCCTCTCTCCCTCCTCCTTTTGTGAGGGAGATGATGCATACTCCTATGCTTTGCCACTCACACTGTTTTCATCTGAATGCTCAATCTCTAATGCAAGGCTGGTGTGAAAATAAATTTGTGAAGTGAATCTGAAGCTGTTTCCATCTTGCATTG
The DNA here is from genome assembly GCF_040807025.1 of Struthio camelus. Taxonomy (NCBI): domain Eukaryota; kingdom Metazoa; phylum Chordata; class Aves; order Struthioniformes; family Struthionidae; genus Struthio; species Struthio camelus. The sequence goes on along the minus strand of NC_090968.1, from coordinate 3,215,465 downwards.
TTAGAAATGTTGCAATATTTTCTGAAACAGCAGTATTGGAGAAAAGAAAAAATAATCAAAACATTTAAAATGAAAGCATAAATAGGGCGTTCATTTTTATGAAAAACAACCAGTTTAAGAAATCCACTTCATACACAAGTTTAGACTGAAGAATTTCAACCTCCAACTTCAGCTTGTCCGCTGAAGCTTGTCTCAGAAGTACGGAGCCAGCGCTCGGCCTTTCAGGTACCCCAGAAAATCACCAACGACAGTTCCCTCAAGACATAACCATGCTCCAGAATAGGGAAACTGCTGGTGCACTCCCAGGCCTGTCCTCCTGTGTAGCACATGCCTTCCATATGTATTGTAGACATCATAATATCAATTCCCAATGGTCTCTACTGACCATACACCCTGGGTAAACATGTCTCAACACATCTTAGTGATAAATATATGCTCATTGCCTTTGACTTACCTGCACCATCACCATGGGCCTACCACCACCACGCTGTAGAAAGCCTAAGGAAACAAAAACGTACTACTTAGTCCAGGGACATGAACTCAGTCTAATCTAATCCAAGTTTATTGGCACCAAACTCTGAGACAGCATCCTCAAAGCTAGTCAGGACCTGTTTAGAGAAAGGTAAGTAAGGTAGAACAGTGACACTGAATTACTAAAATTAGCTCAGACTTCATTACTACCACTAACACAAACACAGAAGACCAAGGCCAGACAACCAGCCACGGAACTGTTCCTAGCACAAACATCTTCTGCAATCTGCATGTTGGGCATCATCTCTTTTGATGGCCTCGTGCTAACTCAATAGCTTGTTTTTCATCTTGGCTCTCAGGAACAATGAGAGCTCTCATCTCAGGCTAAAAGAGAGAGCTGGTGAGGTATAAGTCACAAGTTACAGGCAAGCAGAGAATTAGCCTTGAAGATACATACACACCATTTATAAGGTGGTACTTGGTCACTATTACTATTGCATTAGCGTTCATAAGTGCTGTTCAGCATAGGAGTAACTACCAAGATTTATATTATCAAAGCATCTATCCTGATAACAAGCCCAAGAAAAACATTAGTGCCATACATTTGGGAAGCAGAAATGGATTAATTCTATGAAACAGTTAAATGCCATAAAGAACAAGGACATATGTTTGAAAACATGTTTTGCTGGCATCAGTCAGTCCCTCCCAACCCCAAGGCATGCCAGGAAGAGTAACAACTGAAATTTTGACAATTCTACCTAATCAATACCATGAACTAGAGTTCAGGAGATTAGATGTCCTTGCTCTGGCACTTCTTTGATACTACCCAGATAAAGTGAACTCCCCCCCTCCTGCTTCTGTTGCTCCCCCCCACTCATTTTGACTGCATATTGTTTGGAGCAGGGAATGTACATTTAAAAGCACATACACAACAGGGACCCAGCCCAGATTCCAGATGCGCTCTGTAAACTCCAGCGTCAAACAGTTCATCTGAAGCCTTCACCAGGAGGCACAATTTCACCTTTGTCTTCCACCCTGTTTAAAAAGACTGTTCTATATACAGGTCATTATATCTAGGAAGAGAAATCAAGCAGCTCCACACCATGACAAACATGCTAACGTTTTTCTGTGCCTGTAGAAAAAAGGGTAAGCAAGCTACATAAGTTATGTCAACCATCACATTCAAAAACTCACAATTAATCTCCTACCCAGTGGCCCAATTTCCCATGGGAAGTTGAAAAAATTGCTAAATTCCTGAGGTGGACTTCATTTTTAATTCAGGACTCATGTTTCACAGTGACTGATCATTAACTGCAAAATTCAAAGCTGCTGGGACTGACATATCATTTACCTTGCTGAGTACTCTGTAAGACAGGGAGGTCCTCCTACTAGCTCTCTCCAGAGTATCCTCCAAGAGGAACCATTCCTGCAGTTATCTTTTCATGGTTTTACTCACCCCTCCACTGAAAAGGTGGATTTGGGCCCTTCTGTTTCAGTTCAAGACAGCACAATACTTTGTTCCACCAAATGTCAAATTTGTTTCTAAAGCCTCCAGAGATTCTCCCCGAAACAAGTCATTTTTAAACAAACATTTGAGACTGTACATCATGAACGATGAATAGCTTTTAGTTTTTGCTGAGTGATTTTCTGGTGGTAAATTAGTTTAGCAATCCTATTGTGATATACATGTTTTTCAACAGTCTTGTTCTCCAAAACTCTCAACATATCCAACATGTTCCTGAAACCCTGTCCTTTAAGTATAAGCTACTTAAAACATTGCATCTAGCATCAGTTATGGTGGAGGAAACTTGAAAGTCCAACCCCCCCCCCCCCAGCATCTTTTGTAAAAGTAGTATTTTCTCAGTGGAAAAGTTGAAAGATGATGCTTTTTAGAAGTCAGTGCTTCCATTCCACTCTCCCTGCCCCTGCAAGAACTTCCTATCACTTTCCATTAAAGGAGAAAAAGGAATGATCAAGAGGACAAATACATTACATCGAACTAAATTGTATTAAATTGGGATCAAAACATAAAATACAGCTTTAAATGAATTTTTTCTTGCTCTAGTCATTGCTCAGGTTCTAGAAAGAGGTTTTCTTTAGACCTCACAACAGCCCTAATTTCTGTTTTCCTGCCCTGAACACAAGATTAGACCATCTATTATCAGCCTCAGTGGCTATACAGATCTGTCAAGTCTTCTATAGCAAACATCCACTGCAACAAAGCAGACAAGGGAACTCAGGAATAACCATCTGTAAGTTACAAGCCCAATACATGAATCTGGACTTTCTGTTTGGGAGAGCTGAGGGGTCCTTACCTGGCATTCACACTCTATAAATCAACTGTACTTTGAGCCCAGACCACCTTAGGGCTGCATATTATTCAACTATTATATCAGACTTTTCATCTCTGTGCTGACTTGCAATTTACTCACTGGGGAAGCAAATGCACTGAGCTTCAAATAATTCCCAGCATAAATAAGCACTAAAAGTAGATTTCTGTCATGAGTCTTAAATATTTATGTAGTACAAGAAGCATCCCCTAAAAATATACTTGACCACATAGACATCTAGGAATATGATAGCAATACAGCATCTTGCATTACTTTATTTAATGCAAGAGAAAAGACCTATCCATCCAGCAAGTAAGTACATGTGAAACAACCCTTTTTATCAAATTATTTTCTAATCGAGTTAATGAATCTTTTTAAACTGATCAGACACAGGTATGCGAGAAAGAACAGATGTTTGATAGCATGCTGCCTGCACCTATCATTATTGCAATGATGAACTCTGAAGGAAAGGGTCAGAGGACAACAGTCCCAGAAAGCTAGCTGGAACTAAATATATCAGCACAAGTAGAATATTTTTGCATAATTAAAACCCATGCCTTTCTACTGGATTCACAGTATATCCTGAGAAGGACTTTAAATACAAATCTTGCTATCCAGCCTCTCCAGAGGAGAATAGCAAAGGTTATAAACCACAGACCTTTGGATCTTGCTGGGCTAGTCACACTTGTCCATATATCACCTTCTCCTCTACACCTTCTCTTTACAAGTTATCACCACCATCACCCTTTGTCAGCAGAAGCACTGATGCAATTGCTCTCTAATCTGCTCCAGACAGAGCCAGATGAATTCATCAGCTCTTTACACAAACTTGGGCAATTCTACCCCCAAATGATTTGGGAATGAAAAGGTTCTTTGAGTAGAGCACTCCTGGCAACATCTTCCAGTAGTTCAGACCATCAGTTGATGCGTTTTAAAAGATGCTCTACTAACAAAGTCACTCATGTGAGATCTACTTTGAGAACTGTCCTGTAGGAAAACTATGGTTATTATACAATCTAAGGGTTCATCTTGGGTTCTTTTTAAGCTTACTTGAGGCACATGTTTAAAGGAACAATCACATAATATGTTTGATCAACCCTTGTGCACAGAACCATAGCCCACAAAAGCCAGCACTGTGATACATGGATCTCTCCAAAACAACGCTGAGGTTTATCACTAGCACATACAGGTCTAAGGATTAACCTGAAACCAGCCAGTTCCGATGTAGCTTTGTCAAAGCTTTCCATGCAGTAGATGCAAGACAGGCTTAGCTGCCTACTCGCAGCTCTTTTCCCAAAGCTCTGTTCTTCCTGCAAGGCACATCTTGGCAGCTGAGCTGTGCCATGACTGGCAGAATCTGTACTGTATCTTAACTGCTCAGCTGAGACACAGCTACTGCCCAAAGGAGTGCTCCTTCTTTGTTTCAGCACAAAATTGCTCAAAGCACCTGCAGTGATGCTTCTAGTGGCTTGCTTCAGTGAGCACTGAAATGGGCTAGCAGCATTTGCAGTCCCCCCACTCTGTGTTGGGAGAAGCCAGAAGAAAACAAACTTGCCCAGATTGCAAGTCTGCTTAGAAATAACAGGTGACAATTTAGGAATACTCAAGAGGGGTGTGCAACTGTTGGCTAACATTATAGCGTAGACATGTGAATATTTGACAACACTTAAGGCAAAAAAACCAACTTCCGTTGTCTCTGTCCTAGTGAGGTAATGTGTTAAATCTGACACTGAAGTTTTCCAAGACCCTTTTCAATAAAGGAAACTGCATTTTCACAGCACAGCTTAACTGTGAAGTCCTTTTATAACTGTTAGCAGGAAAGACAAGCGTGTGAGTGAATAAGTGCCAGCACATCAGAAAAACAGACACCCAGGCAAGCTTTCCTAGGGTAATAAAAATGCTATATTAGGAAGGTTTTGAAGCCCATACCAAGAACAATCCAGGCTTTATATCAGACATGTCAGACAGAACCTGTTAGCCTGTTGCAGGCTGCAGCACCACTTTCATGTCTCATATCTTTATCTCAACTCAGAACAACTTGTCTGGAAGAGAAATTAGGTCCTAGAGACTGAATTCAAACCCATATCACAGCCTCATATCCTCTGTGAGCTCAACCTATTCCTTACACTGGAGGCTACATGGGTCACAAGCCTAATGTGGCCTCTGAGCCAATATAGGAGGGGTCAGAATGATGGATGGACAGTGGTAGAAGCTATACACCAAAGCCCATTCTCAAAGCCTTGAGCAACTCTGTTGACTCTTGCTAGCGCGTACACAGACCTGGATTCTTATGTTGTAAGAGCTGACGCATTAACTGCCTATGTGCAGACATATCCCTTATGGGTCACTAGGTTAAAAACATGAAACAATGAAACCAGGGCTAAATAAAAAACAAGGGTGAAAAATCTGAACTAAAGGATACAGTAAAAGGAGCCAAACCCCACCATAATTCCAGTAAGAGACACTGCAATTTGCAATACTAAAGAACACCATGTAGAGGTACATGTTTTCATGTATGTAAAAATACATTATATTTAAACAGATTCTTAAAGTGGACATAAGAACTCAGCATCATGCTATAGAGGTTAGCTGAAAGAGATAAATTGTTTGACTTTGTGGGCATTTAGTGAATCAACCCATGCTTAAACCCTAGCATTTAAAAGGACTGAAGGGCTGGAAATTGATATATACCACAGACTCCTCAGTCAGGCACAACTTAAAACATAGTAGTAGATGACAGGATAAAATGAGCTTATAAAGTGAACACTGTGATTTGGAGTAACCTCCAACCTCGCTACTCTTTAAGAGCAAAACCTTTCTGACACAGAGAAAAGCATGATGGATCTTTTATGGCATTCTGCTGCTTCTTGAAAGATGTCAAAGACTACCTTAGATAATTTATCTAACTCTAGTCTTGAGGTATCAGAGGGGATAAGGGGATTAAGGAGCACATCTGGTGCAGTCAAGAGTACTACATCTTGGGAAAATAAACTGGATATCAAAAGCAGTTATTCAGAATCAGTACTAAAGAGAACAAGAGCAAACATTAGAGCAGAGGGAAGCAAAAGAAAAGGCTTGTTCCAGGGTTAGGACAGACAGGGGTATATAGAGCACGTAAAGAAAAATCCCTATGGCTAAGGTGACAGCTAAGGACTCTGCTGCAACTACCAAACATGCAGTTTGGCCTTGCATGATGCAGTTGAATTGAGTCTCAGTCCCCTGTATTAAGTAGCACTATCATTTATCAAACCTATATATTATATAAAACTTACCAAAGGTACATCTCAAAGCATTTCACAAACAAGACAGCCATCATTACCCCTTTTGGGGCAGACAGAAAAAGGGGGGCTTGGTGAAGAGCAGTTATTTTTCCCCCTCATTAATCAGGTGTAGCTTTAAAAAAGTAAAAGCACAAACTCATTCACAGAACCACAGAACGGTTGAGGTTGGAAGGGACCTCTGGAGAGCATCTAGTCCAACCTCCCTGCTCAAGCAGGGTCCTCTAGAGCGTATTCCAGTTCCTACCGATAAACTGAGGTAGCACAACAGCCTTTTTAGGTTGATACTGTATACTTCAATACACTACCATCAATTTAGTTACCTTTAGAAAGTGTTACACCTGGGAAGGTATTTAGTGCTCATACCCAGAAAGAGAGAGCCATCTTCAGAGCTGGGAGAAACATTCAAGCAGGCAAAAGGGTAACAAAAGCCTACACAAGCTTGACAGCCTTGAAAGTTCCCATTTAAAGCAATTAGGGTTTCGCTTGTGCAGTGTCTGCATTTGTCCCTCAGTCTTCATCTCCTTCCCACAGGACCACCCTGGGTTTCTCAGGTATGATGTATAGTGGCCTATAATAGTGCCCAGTTTGAGCAGTTTTTCCAACATTTTAATGGATATAGGCAAAAAGAAACAGACTCCTTTCAACCACATGACGCACTAGACTAACCAGAAAGAAAGGTCAGAGAACCAAGTATGCTGGGTTTCTTGCAATAACAAATTTGGTTAAAGGTCTTTGGCAGTAACCTCCTCCTTACAGACAGCAGGCACAATTCAACCAACACTAACAGATGTGTACAGCTACACATGTCCTTGATAGCATGAACTGGAGCATAATGTTGTAGCTTCATTAGAAATTGTCTTAGGCTGCAAAGCCATAAGAAGAATTCCTTGCATCCTTTACCTCAGGCACCAGTTTGTTGTTAAATGAACAGCCTCATGAACTGGAATGACTGAACAAGCACCCAAAAACAGCAGAGTGGACATTTGAAGTCACCTTCATTGAAAGGCATCCTGCATTCACACTGGAAACCCTGCTCTGTCACAACTGCATCTCTGGAGGACACTTTTGAAGGAGGCACTGACAGATGAGTCAGTGCTTGGAGAGCTTCTTTGGTTGTTTTTTTTTAAACAGATTAGTAGACACAATTTCTTTAAAAGCCAGAATTCCAAAGATGCAAACATTGTTCAGCCCTGCACCCTGCTTAATCCAAACAATCATAAAGCAATAGCTCTTCTACAACAAGTCGTTACAACACTATTTCAGTTGCTGAAGGAATTAAACTTCAGAGGCCCAATGAGAGCAAGAAATACCTGGCTTGTGGCTAGAACTAAAAAAGAACCTATAAGCCTGTCTTCTCAATCCAAATTAAATCTCCAAGTTAAGGCTCTTTGAGTCTCAGTGGAAAGCTGAGGCAAATGGACCCGTTCATCTCCATGTCAGCCCTTGTGCAGAAGGGCTAATGCTTGGAAGACTTCCTATTCCCAAGTACTAATTACAAGAATGTGATGGATGCATCGCCCAAATTCAATCTACAGGAACAAAAGAACATAGAAAGGAAAAACAAACAGGAACCAAGAGGAAGAGTTAATGATGCATCTAATGGAGAAATCAAAACCCATTTGATGTTTTGGGGAGGGGAAGGCAACTTTGAATGCCATCACAGAACTTGAACAGCATCAAATCAATGTCCAGCCCATCAGAGCAAGAGGAACAAGTTTTCCAGGATTTGTCTTCCTTTTAAAGCAAACACTTCATTCTGTTCATTTTTAAAGGGAAAAGCACATTACTTAGAATTACTCCAAAAAAATCACAGCCTGATGAGATAGAACAGATTTATAGAATGTAACTTTTTTGGTTATGAGATGCTGAGCTTCTTAGTAGTAAGGAGCAACATTTTTTAGTAGTAGTTCCCAAACATTTATGCAAAGGAGCCTAATTAAAAGTTAAAACAATGGTCAAATAAGAGTAGAACAATATTTGTAGCATGCAAAAACACAGTACCTCCAGAATGCTACTTGGTTTTACCACTACTTTGAAACAATGCAAGTTTCAGGAACCTATTCCAGAAAGCACGTTTCCAAGGTCACCTTTGAAAAAGAAACACTACTGTTCCCACTCAGAGGTGGGAGAGCGGGTTAGAACAGGCCTGGGAACCAGGAATGGTGTGGTTTTGCTTCACACGACTGCGAAGAGCTTGTGGTCAGCCAATACTAGTAGCATATTCTCATTACACTCACCTCGCACCAGAACCAGTTTATTCACAGCAGGTAGCTCTCCACTCAGCAGGCATGAGGACCTGAGAATGAAACCTGCCCCTCCAAGCTTCTTCCAAACCTTCAAGATTAGACTTAAGTCAGAATGAAGTGATCAGCTACAGGTCACCAAGGGCTATCAAACAGCCTAGAATTTAGACCAATAGACCACCTTATGTTGGTGTTCCCCCAAGTAATCACAATACTTCTGGCACTAGCACACCATAAAGAGAAATCTACAGAGATACAGGAAACAGTCACCTACCACAGTAGTCGTACATCACCGCATGCTCACTAGTGCAAACAAGCCAATGCAATTCACCCCCAAAATTCTTAGCCCTGAGACACACTTCGAAGATCTGTCAACAACAATTAGTTTTGCTGCCACAGATCAAGATGCCTGCATAAGACTTGGAGGCAAATCAGCAAAACCCAGCTCTTCTGTTACTGCAATAAGCTGCTTTCCTGAAGGACAGAAGCACTCAGCCACCACCACTCAGAGGGGAAGAGATCCATGGCTATATGCATTTTGACAGCTATAAGCCCCAGGCTCACATGCACATGTATGTTGTCTCTACCACACAACCTCAGTGAGAAAGTGGCACCAGCAAGAGCTGAGACATACCAGCAACAAGCCACATCCAGAGTTGTAAGCCAGCCCACTTCCTGACAGCAAAGCTTTCCATGTGAAAAACAAGGCTTTCAATGAGCCATAATTTGCATTATGAAAAGGAAAGTTAATAACATCCCAGTCTACATATTTAAAATGAACTGGTTAGATGCCAATTGTCATTACAGTGAGAACTTCAAATTTAATAATTCTGAATGGCAATTCAGGTCTCAGTATACTGACTACTAAAGCATACTATGAAGACCAGTTACGCAATCCATCAAAGCAACAAGGTATATTTAAACATGCCACTGACATTAAAGACATTTCTAGTAGGTTAACTGAAAGTCAATTAACATGGAGAAAATCACCAAAGCCGTATTTTCTTCCAGTAAAACTCTATTTCATTTAGCCAGCATCTCACAAACTGTTCAAAAATACAGGCAATTGCAATATGTTGGAGGGAACACCAGTAAGCATGTATTCTTCATCTAAACAGAATTGGAGGAAATTCCATGGCAGCTAGCACTCAACTTCCCTTCTCCCCCCACCTGGGTGTTCAGATGTTTGCTCATCATCTTCATGTCTGATATTACAATTTCTTCTGCTTCACTCAATACATGGCAGAGCCTAATGGCCAGCTTGGCTGAGAGACAGTGAGGCAAACAGACAGCATGAAGCCAGCCATTCACTACCACCACAGAAACCTGGGAGCAGTATCTGATGAGTGCCATTTTCATCACCACAGGTTGTGAAATGTGGAAAGCCAACAGTTTCTCCCCTCTAGAAGGGTTCAATACACAGATAAGCCTTAGACATAGTATGAATAGGAGCAAAAAAACAGTGCGTTTGCCTGCAGTTAGACACGTGCTGGGATTTTATTTGGTGCTTTCACAAGGCAAGTAGCTCGCTGCTACAGCCAGCATCATTTATGAATTCATCTCAGAGGCCCAGAAAGCATTGCTGGTATATAGGTATTTAAAACGCAGTTGGTACCTAGCACAATTTACCAAATGCAAAAAACAGTTAGGTGTCTATTTGCATGGAGTTTAAGTGCCAGGTGTGTAGCTACATTTTCAGGCACGAAAATCTCATCTTTAACTCAGGATGCTTCCTTTCTTTCACAAACAGCCAGGCTATAATCCAAAGAACTCCTCATCCAAGAGGGAGAAAGGCTTGGAGAAGAAAAAGGCAGATATCTTGAGCTTTTTTTTTAAATACACATTTACCAGATAACCTAAAAGTGAAAGACCATTCTAAACATTAGCCTTCAAGATCCACTTGAAGCTAAGGAGAAAGGAAATAGCAAAAGGAGCCTGCAATGAGAAATGGAAGTTGACTGTCCTGTTGCATAGACTCAGGAAAAAGCATATCACTTCACTCCTCCCAAGCTGGCAAGCCCTTGATACTGTTCACCATCACTGCTCCTAAACTGATTAGCTACAACATCTTCGCAAGTCACTTGCTGCCCTCTAGCTCCAGTGACTCAGACCACTGAGGCAGGACAGTTTAGAAAGAGCGGTAACATGGATGCTACAAAGCTGTTCCTGTCCTGCCTAAGGGGGTACTCATTGGCATGCAGTGCTGACAGTCACTCTGCAAGTACGGCTCTTGTCTCCAATAACTGCATTGTGCTGAAAAACTGCTATTTCTGAACACTTAACTAGAAGGAATAACATCTACGCTGGGGAGGAACAGTATGCATTCAAGCAATTTCGAAATTGTTTGCCTTTGGACAAGAGAGGCAGACAAAAAATACACTAGAAACAGACATTCATGACCTGCTTTCAGAGGTGGCAAGCGTTCCTATCCTAGAGAGGGTGTGAAGTCCCCATCCTTGGAACTACTCAAAACCTGACCGGACAAGGCTGTGAACAGCCTGCTCTAGTTGGCCCTGCTTTGAACAGGGCAATTGGACTAGAGACTGACCTAAACTATTTTGTGATTTTGCAGCTGCACCTCCGTCTTGTTTTCCTCCCAGGTCCAACCCATTATCAGTGCTACTTCCCAACTGTCAGCATCACCACACTCCAATTACCTACTTCCAGCTAAGGAAAACTGGACAAAACCCCCAGTTCCTTGTTTCTGCCTGTTTTTCTTTAAGGACCAGACCACTCTGCAAAATCTAGTCCTTAAGTTGACTTGGTTTCAAGGGCTGCAGCTGCAAAAGCAGCTCTCTGCAGCGCTCTAGTGGCTATTAACTAGATACAGAAGTGAGAGCTTGCAACAGCTAAGGGGGGAAAACAGGGGATAGCTCAGGCTCACTATGCTTTATCTACCACTAGCTTGGGCTTTCCAGTAGGAACTCCCACCCCAGGAATGGTAGGTGCCAACAAGAACCATCGCCACGTCCCATCCATGCACCTGCTCCCAGAAGTGCAGGGAGCTTTGCCTAAGGGAAGGTAGTATTCCAGGGGCTCTCAAAGCCCTCCGCTCCCCCAAGACAGGGGCCCCAGAGCCTTAACCCACACTGCATTTCTGTTCCTGCCTCTGCATCCAAGTAACCTGGGCAAAACATTTTCCTGTCTTTCATCATTGCCCCCATCTTAGCTTGTTCTTCTGTCCCTCGGACCTGCAGTGGAGTTCAATGACACCGATCCCCCGGTGATTACAGCAGTTTCAGCTAAAGCATTTTCCTCAGCAGTTCAGTGTACCATTTGTATTCCCCACCCCTCCCCTCCGTGTGTGTGTGGGGGGGACAATTTAACTATTTAAACATTGTTCTTCCTTGCAGCACAAGTTTAAAATAGAGGCTTTTATTTGCTAACAGGACAGAGCTTCCAGCTGGTATTTATCTAAAGAGTTTTAATGTTTAAATAGGCTTCTGACCCACAGAATACATCCCCCCCCAAGAGTAGCAGCACTAGTGTACAAAAAGCACATGCCAAGCAAGCAGAAGGTAGATTGTTTCCATTTCAGGTGTTGCTGCTGCAGTAAGAACTGAATAGCTTCATCCCATGGAGCATACGCCATTGAGATGGAAGGTAGAAAGATGTTCTTGAGAAGTTTCTTTGTGTTCCTGCCTTCTGTCTCCTCCTCATTCACATCTCCCCCCCCCCACCGTGTTCAGTCTCAGACCTCTTCCATGCCTTGAGCCTTCCATTCTACAGCACTCTGCTATTTCCCAAGCTGTACAAAATCAAGGACCAGCGCCATATATGGAAGGCTAAGGAAACAATGGATGAAAGACCCAATTGATCCCTTCTCCTGAACAACTTCTGCATATTCACAATACAGTCATGTGATATCTCGATGACAGAAACGCATGTGGAGATGGGAAACATTTCCCTGCATCTGTTTCACTTCTGTCAAAAACATTTCTCAAGTTGTCATGAGAAAATATCCTCTGCAAAATAACAGATACAAAAAAGGAATAGTCACTTCCCAGGCTTCCTGATAAGAGGCTTTTTTACAATTGGCTTTCACCCACAAATCACCACTTCAACAGAAGTAGCAGTCTGCATATAAAATGCTTTAACCAATTAATTCTCTAGAGCTCCAGAGACACAGATGTACTGATACCAGCTACACTGAAACAAATCAGTTAGGCCTTATAGTTGCAGGATTCAGCTCCTCAAAGTCTTTATACCAAGCTCCAAAACCTCCTTTAAAAGGAGTTACACTTGGCTCATTCCTTTATTATGATTACAAGATCCTAAAAGCAGCAGCGCCAGGTTTCGTTCCAAGTATATTTCAGAAGCTCAGCCAGGAAGGAGTTTCATCCATCATTCATGGGCCTGGGAGCCAGGACTTCAGGATGCTAGCTCCAACTCTGCCATCACCTGTGTTGGGACCTGTATATCAGTGGAGCCAGCAAAAAAGGTCCACGAAACATCACTGTCACCTCCCTCAGGGGACAGGGTTACATGGCTCTGCAAGGGCCAAGTCTTCATACCTCCGAACTTAAAGACAGAAGTGAGAACTGAAGTAAAAGCTACTAGTGAGTGTATGCCCATGAAAACTTAAGATTTGGCACATGAATTGAAAAGTACTTTGGGTTTTAAACAGATATCATATAAATCCACCTTGTTAGAAGAGGAGTCTCAGCTGCTCTTGCTTGCCACCTATCTAGGCTAACATTATCTTTAAAGAAATGACTTCAATAACCTTGTCATTTCCATTTCACACAGTTTTTGCTGCATGTTCTCAAGATCAGGGAAGTTTCATTTCCCCAGCACTACTGCCAGAAGCTGTTAGTCCCTATCAGAGCTCAGACACATCAAAGGGAACAGGGCACATCAAACAGGAGAAGGGCTGCAGTCCCTTCCCACAGGGCTGAGGTGGTGCCCTGAAGCATCCCACAGTTTCTGGGAGCAGGTTTGGATTAACAAAGCATGTCACTTGTGCTCTTGCCATCACCCAAGCCAAAACTACCGAGCTGCTGCCATGCCCCATAGGTTGCATTTGACCAGCAGCAGTTTACTCCACTAGATTCAGTTTCCTCTGCCTCTTTTAATATGCCCAGTACACCTAAGTGTACACCTATTCTCTCATCTCTCCCCAGGAATCCCAGTTCCACCACCTTACACTTATTTCCCCCCCCACTATTTTGCTTCTCCTGCATGCTACCCCATATATCCAAGGCAGTCATCTCTCCCCAGTAGGTCCATCACACCTACAAGTTTCCACTGAAAACATTCTCCAAGTAATCCCCACTTCCCAGCCATCCCATCAACAGTACTTGGGCTCATCTCCCAAGGGCTTAAGTCTCCATGACAGGCAACATGTTACTTGCTCCGTAGATCACCTCCTAGCACCTAGATTCAACCCTAGCATTGTAAACCAGCCTTCATTTACCTGCTGAACAAGCCAATGCATAGGATTTGTAACCCTCAACCAAACATACCACAGAAAGGAGTATCCAGCAGCAGGCTGAAACCTGAAAGAGGACTCACATTCATACATGGCCAAAGTAAATTAAGATTCAGACAGTCAAAAACAAAGATGTTCAAGCCACCTAATGAAAGAGTGCTAGATGCCCAGGCAAAGTTTACATTCCTTGTTTATCCCTGCTGTGCCTTTCCAGAACCTGATGCAGTCAGCAGCAGCATTTCCCTTTGGTTTAAAGCAGAAGGGGGGCTTGCTCTGAAGACCTGGCTTGTATAGAAAATGAACTTCTCAATTCCTGTTGACATTTGCGGCAAGGTGTAGGTGGTGCTCGTAGCATTTTTCAAAGTTCCCCAGCTCTGTCTGTTCAGATACTTCACACTCCCGCAAAATGTGCTAATACCAAGCAGTGGATGGAAGGAATAGCGCAAATGCATCCCTGCAGGAGACAATAAGTCTCAAAACTACTCTGCATGTAAAACAACTCCCTCCATTACCAGTTCTACTCCACTGTCATGAAAGTTTGCATACATGGAGCTTTTAACTGGGGAAGTGCCAAGGAGCATCAGGATGCACCACTATATATTGTTCTAACTCTGACAGCCAAAGTAACTGTTGTGATAGTTATTTTCTCTGAATCTCTAATAAGTAAGGAAGCAAAAATAATGCTTTCCCTTCCCACAGTCTCAAAAGGCAGGTGCTTCTGTTATGGTAATACAGTATTTTCACTTTCCAGGCTGAAAAACAGATGGAGAAAATTGTACCATCCAAAACAGTGCGGCATTCATAAAAAAGGGAAAGTGAATTAACCCTTACTTCCAGGATTAGATCTTCACAACCCGATTATGTTCCCAGCTCTATTTGAGGAATCCTTTTGGCTTTTTCTTCAAGTTCCAGCTCCTAGAATCAAGTTAATAACAGAACATTTTGGCCAGCATTTTCATTCACTTTTCTAATGCTGATGTTCATCCAAAAGGACCTCATAGCATTCACTGAAGACCATACCAGAAGAGTTCTGGTTTATTTTGGATTACTTCATGGCCTGAGCCATGATTTCTAAGTGCTTAAGGATGGCCAAGCCTAGGTCTTCTAACAACCTCAGTCTTCAAAGCTTACAGTAACCTTGAGAAAGCATTCAGCAGCCTGTAGGATTACAGCCCAGAGCATCAAGTTGGCTGCAAAAACAGGCCAGCTGAAGAGTAGCCAATTTTTTTTCTGTGAGAGGGCAGCATTAGAAAAGTCAATGCCAAATGAATTACACTTGGGCAAACATGCCACACAGGAGACAGAAGGTAGCCAGAACCATATGCCAGTGATACCACAGGTACTCAGGACACCACTAATAGCAGCTCAATCAGACTTGTCGCTTCACTTGAGTACAAACAGCTTACTCTTGGCAAAAGTCTTCCGAAAGACTATCTGCTACATACCTTTCCACCAAACACCTTCTGCTTTACATGTTCAAGTGCAGAAACTGCTAGAAAAGAGGGTTTAACACACAGCTTAAACTCTGCTCTGTTATCAGAGGAAAAGCAATGCTTATTACAGTCATGGATCTCCGATATTGACCACTTCTCACTCAAATCTTGTCTCATTGCATGCTCTGGATTCATACCCCTTCTGTCCTCTTGTTGTAACCCACCATTTAGAGCTGCCCCTTCTCCCTGCAAATACTTTCATTTTCTTTGCCTTCTAGGTCCTGGGAAACTCTGCTCATTAAGCAAGCTATTTCTCTATAGTGCTTGTCAAGCCTAGACTCAGAACAAGCCAAGCAACTCCCACTTCTGAAGAAGAAAGTTCACACTCATTTCCAGTGCTACAGAACTGGGCTGATCACACCCCCAAAGCCACTATTAGCATTTGATACTTGCCTTGCAGAGCAGAACAACCTACCTCAGGACCCCCAAAACAGAGCGTCTCTTCTGCAGTCTGCAGCTATGAACACACTGACATCTAATGGTATTTAGTATTACTGCAAAACATTTTGAAGGAAAAGGGAACTAGTGCCTCACATCTCATCTAACAGTAAGTTAGTCCACCACCATGCAATAGCATTGTAATGGGATAACCTCTTTCTCTAGCACATTCTCTACTGGCACCTTGCTTTAAAGTGTCCCTACAGAATTGCTTAGTTCTTTCAAGTAACATTAAAAGCCTACCCCATAAAGGCATAAGGGGCTAGAGCCTTAAAACACACAAGCTCAAGTCACCACAGTTCCATGCTGCTGTGCCCACAAGACCTCAGATCCCATTCTCCTATCTCAATTTCTACACTAGCAGAATAAAGTGAGAAAGCAGCATAGGATTTCCACTGGCTATATTAGTGTATTATGTACTCAGCCCTCCTGTAATTTATAGCCTAAATTACATATCTTGCTCTAACTGAGCCTCATCCCACCAAGACTTTGGACATACCAGGAATACCCTCAGCTTCTCACCTTGAAAGCAGCTCCAGCATGCAGTTCCTCTACTCCCAACAGCTTTGTTGCTCTGGGCAGGCTATAGCACCCTGGATATAGGTGCCTTGTATCAGGGAGCACAGCAAGAGCAGGGCTGCTCCACAGGAAGAGATGAATTAGGAGCCAAGGCTGATCCCCACAGTGCAGAGAAAAACCTCTCCAACAGAGCAGCCCCCAACACACAAGCAAAGCAGTACTGGGGGCAAAAAGAGGCTCTGTTGACCACCCAGCAACCATCAGACAAAGCAGCTCCACAAAAAGACCCAGCCCACCTCACACAGGCTTACTTATAACATGCTTCAGCCAAAGACTAGGGCTCTGGGTCTGAGCTTAAATGGAGCTGCTGGCCAATGGTGGGGGAGGCTGTGGAGTAGAGGCTTCAGGTGAAGCTGATCAGGGCAATTGAGGTTTCTTAGTGCACTCAGGTCCTGGCACTTAGGGTGGGGAGGTGGCCTAGTCACATGTGTTGAGCATGCTGTTAGTATTGCAATCTCAGCTGCTAAACTGGTCTCAGAAATGGGAGTGAAACAGCCTGGGCTGTGCAGTTCCCTGACAGCACTTGGTGCTGTGGCACCTGATTGCCCCCTCTATGTGAAATGTGGTTAAATTGCCTCATTCAGCTACTGGAAACTGGAGAACATTCTGAAAACCTTAATAAAAATGTTAACTCCCTCCACACCTTCCTCATCATCTGCTCCTGCAAATATTTATCTGAGGTCTGGGCTTCATTCAATCACCTGACCCATTTTTCACGCTAATTGCTCCACATCTTTATTAGCGCTATGATTAGCCAAACATTTCCTAGGTGGCTGTTAGAAATGCAGTGTGAGTGCTCAGCTAGTCTTCACGTGCCTTAAATCAACACTGAGCTCCTATGTTCTTTGGGGGGGGGGTGGATTTTAGGCACCCATTGTAGTGAAGAGTTTGCTCTGTGGTTTGTTAGCCTTTCATGTTGCCTACCTTCCTAGTTAGTCTGGCTTTCTTTGCTGTCGCGCTGGGGCAAGAGAGGAACAGCTCCACTTGAGCGAATCTTAACTGTTGTACTTAGGACCTGACTTTACTCTTGGTTTGTGTAACAAAAATGGCTCTGGAAATAGTTGTTACCCTACTGCTGGTTTGTGGCACAGTAGTTGAGCTCCTTGTTACCCACTTTGATTTACTCTTACTACTTTGAATCATGATATACTTGAGAACGAGGCTAGTTGTCCCGTATTGTTGCTTTCAGGTGATGCTGAGCGCTGCTAGGTGGCAGGGGAAAGTTTGCGTGCTGCTATGGTTATGGCAGTACAGTAACAGCCAATGTTTGGGGTAATCTAGAGAGTTTCTGGCAATGGACTTTGCCCTCTTTCTGGCTGGGGACATGTATGCAGCAAAGCTGCGTTTTAGAGAGTAAATACTGTTTCTTGGGGATCCCACGAGCTGGTTTGCGAGAGTGCTGTCTTGGAAGGAGGGAGAGTTTGGGTGGTTCTGAGCTACTGTGTTTGCAAGGGTACTTTGCTTGGCTCAGGAACAGAAGAGCTCGGTTTGCTGCTAGTCCCAAGCTGCTGTTCACTTGATTTCTTTTGTGATCTCACTTAATTTTCATCCTTTATCTTTTCAGTAGAAACGCTAAAGCCACTAGTATGTGAGTGTCAGAGGGTTATGGAAACGCCTTCTTTTACGCTGTGGTTAAGCAGTCATGGATTGATGAAACAGGAGATGTGTCAGTGTGGATTAGGACTGATGAACAACAATACTTATTTTATTTGGATCTTTCAGGCTTACTAGTGATTAATATTCATTTAATGGTAGGAAAAATACCCTGAACCCGGAGGAAATCGTACGAATGGCAGAAAGCGATCAAACAAGAAAAGCTGAGATGACAATCGGCAAACTTGTGCGTGGGTGAGAAGTGGTCTCCTCAAAGCTGTAGTAGAAACAGTGCAGGGAGCATTTGTGCTAGGTCAAGGGGCAGAGCAGGAGACCCATTGTCTACCATGGGTATTTTTTATTCCGATTTGCGGTGTACCTACAATTGAATGAGGTAGCTTTCCCTTTTTGCCCTGCATACCTGATGAAGAACTACGGCGATCTCAGCCATTCTCCCTAAAAAGACTATGCGTAGTATGTGCAAATAAATACATTACACCAGCTAGTGTGTCAGTTATTTGCAGCAGAGCTCAAAAGCTGCGTTTAAAAGTGCTGGTGAAGTTTGCTGTGGTCAGAAGGATAATTCTTGGCTGTCCCACTGAATATGGATGACAAAGCAGAGGTGGAATTCTGATCCCGGCAGTAAACCTGGAGCGGCTCTGCTGAGTCAGTTAGGATCCCTCGAATGAATGAGTGCCTTTCGAGGCAATCAACCTGGCTGCGAGTTCTCCAGGAATTCATCTAGAGGAAGAAATGGCCTAACGTTAGCCATGCTGCAGAGGCCATCTTCTAAATGTAATTTAAATAGAAAATGCTGTAGCCTTATGCATTCTTAAGAGCTCTTCAGAACTTTAAACCAACTTTTACGAGGAAAGCAAAAAAAAAGTTATTTGTCATTGTTTGTGCATGAAACCAATCCCTTACAAGGGCTTTCTAAGGGTCTAGCCTACCTCCAAGGCCTTTTATGCCTCTATCAATTTATAGGCATTGCAAAAATATTCAGGGACAGATTCTTATTATGTTTTAAATCAGCGTAGAGAGGTGAATTATTTGACTCTGTACTGAAGAAATTATTCTGCTTCCGCACAATGGCACATTCCTTGAAAAAGGGACCAAAATTGTTAGTGAAGCTGGATTTAATTCAATGAATAGTCGTGGCCAAAGAGTGGCAAATACTTGCAAGTGTCAAAACATTCCAATTTGACAATTAAAAATACGCATTTTGGAAACGCTGCAGTGTTTTGGGCTGAGTTTTAGGAGTGGAGCGTTTTGATTGTTTCAAAACAGGTTTTTTTTCCCCCTTGGAAACAACCCTGAAGCAAAATTGGAGTAATTAAACAGAGGACAGAGCCTGAACATGACATTCCCTTGCAAGCATAATCTCTTCAGGCTGACCTGAAGGTACCTGTAGCTCTGTGTCCTTGGTGGTGGGGGAGTTTCATTTCCCTGAAAAACCGGTAGCCTGTTTTGTTTCAGCCTGACCTAAAAAAGCTTGACATCTTTTTTTCCTTAGCTTTCTGCAGTTCAGCTATTGAAACATAAATCCCATCGTGTGGTCGTGTATGTTTGCGAAGCTGTGCTTAGTGAAGAGTAGGATATCTACTCCGAGGTGGACGATGGCAGATGATGCTGTTCCCAGAGTCACCTCTTTGCTGTCTGCTTCAGGCATCAGTTGGTCTAAAGGAAAAAGTCATCTCTCTGACTTCAACTAAGGGAGCGAGACCCACCAGCTCCTTAACCCTTGTCCGTGCACAGTCCTGCGCTGAGCTGCAGTTCTCTCCTTTTGTTTCAGCCGCAGTATGCTCTGTTTCAACCCACTTGCCCTTAACGTTCAGCTGGCCTGGACCGACCCACGAAAGGGCCTTGCGAGGAGGTGGAACGGCGTCACGGAGAGGTGGGCGAGATAAAACGCCGGCGATGCGCGCTTGTGGTTGGGCTCTGCAGCTCGGAGGCCGACGCGCCGGCGGGTTCCCCAGTGCCCCCCTGGGTCACGCAACCCGCTGCTGCATCTGGCAGAGCTGGTGGGAGGGAGTGGGGGGACACCGTGCATCTCCCTTGCTAGGTAGGCGGTTGTGGGCCACCTGTGTCACTGCTCTGTGCCTCGGTTTCCCTTGTCTATGGAAGGATAGGAGTTCTGCTCTCCCTGGACAGCAGTCCGTGGGAGTGACCAGAGTGGTGTGAGGTCGTCGCTGACGGGAAGCGAGCGTCCACACGTGCAGGCCCCAGGCCGATGTCGGGCACCACGAGACGCTTCTGCCTGTTTTCTGTACGGAGAACCGAGAGAACACCAACATCCCTAGGTCGGCTCGCTGTGCCCTAGCAGGTCTCTCGCGTCCAAGTGAAAGCTGGTGGGTCTCGCTCCCTTTCCTTCTGCACGTATCCACTACCTCCTGGTCGTGGCTTCTCGCCTGCTCCAAGACTGTCAGAGCCTCCTTACAGCCAGGTGTCAATCACAAGAGCATCCGCTGCCGTGTGTTAACAGCTGGTCTAGTGTGTCCCCCCCAGGGACACAGGCAGCTGGGCTCAGCGGTCGCTGCCTGAGCTGCCGAGCCTGATCCTTTGCAGAGACAAGCATCCTTCTCCCCTGCCCGTCTGAGGAGTGATTGCCGGCTGGGAGAAGTCCTACAGGGCCAGGAGATGGCACCATCCTCCCAGCGTCGCGCTACGTGCAGAGCCCTGGGACTGCCTCGGGTCCAGCAGTGGGCCCGGCGTTTTTGGGTTATGCTGTTCCCGGCGCGGACACCTGCAGCCTGGAAGCAGGCAGGTGTTTGCACAGGTCTTGGCTGCCTGCCTCACGTCGCTGGAGTAGCTGTTGTCCGTTATTCCTATGGAAAGCCCTCTGATTTCCAAGGCTGCGACTGTAGATCTCTGGGCGTCAAGGGGCAGAAAGGGTTCTGGTTTGAACCTCTTGGTCCCTTGTACTTGGCGCCTTTGTGTTCCTGTGCTGTCGCTGCTGGAGCATGGGCTTGACCCGTGCAGCGCCCTGCCGCAAGGCAGCGGGTGCTGGCGCAGGACCTCTGCGCAGGCAGGTTCCCAGAGCGCTGGTGGTGGGCCAAGGTTGGGGAGCTGGGGTGAGAGCTGTCCTGGGTTCCTGTCCGTGGGACTTGCCCAGGCAGCAGAGAGTTGGGCTTTTCTTGGTGAGGTCAGTGAGTTCAGGCTGGCATTGAGCCTTAGGATGAGCGAGTTACCATTAGCCACATCAAGGCCCCCTCTCTGGCCATGCCTGGTTCCCCTTTCAGTAGAACTAAAACTTTAAGCTTCTGAGAAGTAGTACTTGGCTTTCTTCCAGCATCACAGATGAGCAAAATATTTTATTTCTACTTTCTGATTAGCAGTCCTGAGTAGAGTTAGCAGGGCAGCCTGCCAGATCATCTTTTATCTTCTAATTTCTATCATTCTGTATTTAATTCCGTATGGTATTCGGGGGAGCGAAGGTGAGAGGACGAAAGGAGAATTGTGAAAGCTGAGTTTTATACAGAGTGATCTTTGTCCAGCTGATCCAGAAACACAGGAGTTCCTGGGGGCTCTCCTTCAGCAAAGGAGGGCATTGGATGCTGTTTGGTTGTTCCTTGTCCCTCTGTCTAGCTACGCCTGGCATTTTCGTAACATCTGAACGTTGGCAACGTGGGATCGTGCAAACTCTGTGTGTACCTGGGGAGCCCAACTGGCAGAAGCCCCTTTTTATTGAGAGTTTTAGTGCTTTAGCGAGCTGACATTGAATGCGTTTGTACCACCATTTTCTTTTAAATGCACCTTTGGTGTCTTACTCGGAATGAACTGTGTTTTTAATAGGACGCCGTTTCCGGACACGTTAGTGGTGCAACGGTTGCCAGTAGCCCTGAGACGTGTTGTTAGGCGCAGGCTAAAGCTGCAAAAGCTACTGATCAGCGAAGCGTATGCTCTAAGTAGTTTTCTCCCCCTACCCCTGCCCCATTTTCACTTTCTGCAGTGTTTTCTTGTAGAGCTGACTGCTCACCTCGTGCTGGCGGTGGCACACCAGGCTTCAGTCCCATGCGAGGAGAGCGCTTGGTGCCGGGCTGTATTTACATGCGTTGACCTTATTGCCTTCCCGATCCGAGACAGAAACTGTTCCTGGCATGGGCGTCTTGCCATGACTTACACCTGTGAATGGGCTGCGAAGTCAAGAGGGAACCCTTAAATGGAAAGCGGGAGCGTTTTGTCAACCCTTGCGGGACCCAGTCTTTTCCCTTCCTCCGGACAAGGAAATCGGGCCCCGGAGGCTGCCTCCCGAGGCCGTCAGCGGCCTTAGGACGTGTTCTGAACTTCCCAACTGAGTGTGCGGAGAGATTTTTCCGCTGGGCTTCTGCAAACTCTCGCTGGCAGCCTGCCGAATAGTTTACATAACTATTCAAAGGCTTTTCTTGTTCTGTGCCCTGGCTCCTGGAGAGCCATGAAGAAGGGCTCCTTTCACAACCGTGCATTTCCTAGACAGAAATTGTCATTTTTCAAACACAGCTTCCCTTCTCTTGGCCTGGCGCCTTTCACCTCCCAGCGTACTGACGTCAGGCCTCCTTTGTGATGCTCTGTGCAGCATTTTGTGCTCCGATTTCTTTTCAGCGGTTTTAAATGACTGCCTCTGATGAAGGCCAGGCCATCAGCTAGGGATGGCTGGTGGTGTTAGGCCTGTAACCGCTGCACGTTCGCAAAAGAGCACGTTGAATTTGTGCCTTCAGCCAAGCAGAGCTGTCAGCCTCGGATGGCTGTCAGAGAGTCCTGACAGGCAGCGAACTTGTTATTGAGCCTCTTAAAGATACGAGGGGAGAAGAAAAAGGGGTTTTGTTGTTGTTTTTTGTTTTTTCCAGTGGCTCCTGATACTGCCGGTGCTTTTGAGACCTTCTCTGAGTGTTGTGGCAGGTTCACGTGAGCCATATTGCGTAGACGGAGGAGCTACAGCTTTGTGTCCCAAGAGTAGTTCAAGTCGGGGCCGGAGAACTGGAATTGCTCAGGACTGGTCCTAGAGTTACATTTGCCAGTCAACCAGCCCTCAAGAAGGTGAAGGGCTTCTATTACCCCTTCTATGGTAGGGAAACAAGGAGTGATCACGGCATTTCATACAGGCTGTTTCAAGGGGAAGCTGGAGCAGGCCCTGAGAAGGGTGGTTACTCAGAGCAGATGTTGTTGTGAAACAAGCCACCCTGGTAGAAATGCGGTCATCTAGCTGAGATGCAATGTCACCACTCGCAAACACTTGACGACTTCACCCTGAAGTGGAAGTTGTTCCTAGAAAACGAATTCCCTTCTCCCTGCCTGAATTCACCTTCTTGCATCAGCTGAAGGCACTGTGGTTCCCCAAGAAGGACCCTCAGCCGCTGAGCTGTGCTTCTGCGCAACGTGAAAACGTCAGAGTCCAGCCCGAGTGACTGGCCCTGACTCATGTCTGTGGGCGCATGTGTCGTCCTTTGCGCTAGCGACTGCAGAGCCAGCTGCAGTGTTTGTGCCGATTTCCGTGCATCTTGGTGCATGCCCTCATACACAGATGTGTGCACACACGCAACCGTTATCAATTACTCTCAACTTTGTCAAATCCGTTCACTGGAGTTGAAATTTTCCAGGCTTGGAGCAAGCCCAGTAGCGCGTTTCGTTTTGCAACTGAGCAAAATCAGCTCAGTGTTGTCAAGTTGTGTGTACATGTGAGCAAAGTACAGGTCTCCCTGGCTTTTCCAACTGAAATGTTTGCATTTCATCTTGCTTCTTGCTGCTACCTTGGCTCTAAGCCATGAGGCCTGTGCCACAGAGAGGATCTCCCCAAGAAGCAAGTATTTTACAGGGTCTGTATCGCTTGGCAGAGTCTCTTCGTCTGTCCCAGGCAGGAGGGCTCCATCCCCTTATAAACAAACATGGGCTTGGTCCAATTTCCTGTGCAGTAATTAATAAGACTCAGTACCAGGTTCCACAAACAAAATGTTCGGGCTGCGAGTCACCACTGCACTGCAGCTGCAAGGTGTGACCCTGGCTTTAGCCAGAGTAGCCCACCCTGCTCAGTCTCGTAACAGTTGTGAGCTGCCTTGGCTGTCACTGGGCCGTAGGTCCTGGAGATCTTCACTGAAGCGTGATGTGCCCTGCAGAGGTTATACTTACTCCTTCAAACGTATCTCAGATGTTCCTCTTCCGCAAGGGTGCTCGCCGGCCTGCCGTGACCGGCACCACGGCTCCTCGTGCACGTGTTACCACCTTGCAGCAGTGGCCGCAGAGGGGACTGTGCCTGCGGTGAGCGCGTCTGCTTCAGCGCGGGGGGCACAGCTCCCGCCCGCCCGACCCCACGGGCAGCCTCGGCGAAGGGCTGAGCGCTCTCTCAGCCCCAGGGGCTGTGCAGGTAGCCTCTAACTGCTGCCTCCTGCCTAGCCTTGCTGTCTCATGTTTCGTATTTTGCAGGGGGGTCGGTCCTCCCGCTGTCCCTGGCAGCCCCAACCCCCGTGAGCCACAGTTTGCTAACCAAGAGACGCAGAGGTGCTGGTGGAGACGACCAGTAAATCTGCCCCCGGCCAGAAGACGTTGAATGAGGAGACTGGCGTTGCCAAGGATGGCTACTGTCCTGTCCCGTCTCTCCATCCTCCCCCTCTAGATTTACTCCAGTGTTATTGCCGCTCTCTTATGAGCCAAATCCAGCGTATTTAAGCCTGTTACAGTCAGATACAAATCTACAGAGTCTGAAAGTAGGGTAGAAGCCTGGGCTTTGACTACTTGTGCTTTGGTGCAAATCTCAGCCTTCCTCCTCCCGGGGTTTGTCTCCCTTGAGAAAGGGAGGTGTTACACGCTGCAAGATCTCGGAGGATCTCCAAAGGCTTGGGAGCATCTGATCCCCTCCAGGGGGTCTCATCTCATCCTGCTCCCTCGTGCTGGAGGAGTTACGGCAGCAGAGAACAACTGGACCTGTTATACCTGTGTGCGATTTCCCTGGGCAGGTACAGCTGGCAGAACGAATTCCTGACGTTCCTGCAGGGCTTAGTCATGCGTGTCTCCTCCTGGCTCCCGGACCATCTCAAAAGCTCCCAGGCTCTGCAATCTTTCACCTTCATTTTCTCTTTGGAAGGTGGTGGGTGAGTCATCCCTGTGGGAGGTGGGGTCACATATCGCATTAGGGAGTCTAACCCCGGGGAAACTTGTTGGAGGGAGACGTATTTGCTTTCCCACGTTCCTGAGCGCAGTGTGGCTCATTTCCTTCCCAGATGGCCTCATGTTTTCTTTGCACGCTCTGGTGCATCTGGGAGGCTGTGGGTGCGGGGGCTCCGGAGGAACGGAGGATCCAGTTGTGCTGATGATATCCCAAGTCTCCTGGCTCCAGGGATCTGGCTCGGCCCCAGATCTGGCTCTTGTTAGATGCCCAGGAGGTCGCTGCGTGGGGATCGGACTGCGTGCTAGCTGACTCAGCTCTCTAAGAAGCATGTCAGCGGTGGTAGATGGGAGCAGGGCAGCGAGCCTGCCAGGCAGGCACAATGCAAATGATAGATAAACAAGCAGAACAAGGACAAATACATCAAGCTCAGGCATGTGCCATGCATTGTGACCTGCTGCAGTGCCTTTTGTGACCGTCGGATTAATGGCCTACAGACTGAAGGCCTCTGTTGAGCCACGGGCTGCCGTAGGGTCTGACTTCTGTGGGGGTTTTTTCCCCCCTCCTGATGAACGCTGAGGTCCCTTTCCCCTGCTCTGATGGCCTGGGAGGGGGGGAAAGGGCACGGGAAGGCCTCCCTAGCCTGTACGCCATGGGTAAACACCTTGGATATCTTTGTCCGTTGGGTCGCGCCTGCGTTGTGAGGGTGTCCCGAACCTCTGCAGCCGTACGGGGCGCCGCTGCAGCAGCGAAGCTAGCTTAAAGCTCTCCTGCCCGTCTCGCTCCTCCTGTTCTTGTTCTGCGCTGTTGTTGTGCGTGGAGGCACCCTGCAAGTCGGCCCTGTGAGATGATGCCCAGACGTCCAGGAGGTCGGGGAAAATAACAGATCACAGCCTCAGGAGTTTTAAGGGCACGGACAGACGTGCAGTCGGGAGCGCCGCTCGAGCGTTAGGCACGTTGCTCGTCACCGGAGCTGAATGCCCCTTGTGTCGTGCAACCGGCTGTGGTGTAAGCGAACGTGGCTCCTTGCGACCACAGCGGGTTTCGGAGAGACGGTAAATCTGTGGCAGCCAAAACACCTGGCAGAGGGACCTGACAGACAGCAGCCCCTTAGCTCCAGAAGAGACTCTCTGTGCGTGGGCTCCGGGTCCTGCCTGCAGAGAACAAGCCCCCTCTGCTCTCCTCGTCTGCTCGGGAGAAAGGAGAGTCTCAGAATAAGACTTCTTGCTAGCTCTGGATCGCGCTGGGCACCTCTTATCCCACCCACACTATTGCTGGATAAAGATAAATATATATAATATAATCTTTTGCCAGCCAGTTCATTCCACTATTGACACTAGCCCAAGAGGTGCCAGCCTGAAACCAACGTCACGAACAGAGCCAACAAAGCCCTTTTTAGCGGTGACGACATGGGCCAGACTTGGACTGGAGAGCCTATAGGTGAAAAATTCCTTTATTTATGTAGGCCTTCTCCAAAGAAGGTCCATAAAAATAATTTGAGGAGCTAAGGAAAACGTGTGGCAGGACCCAAAACCCTAGTAAGTTGATTGAAAGGAAAAAAAAAAAAAAAAAAACCCTTGAATAAAATGTACCTCCACAGTGAAAAATACGGGGAATGAAAGAGGCTTTTTAGCTGGCAGAAAAACCAGAACTGGTGACTGCAAGATAAAGCCGGGAAAAAAGAATCAAATAAGGCCCGCGTTTTCAGCCGGCGGGCGGATTACCTGCTGGAGGAAAAGCTAGCAGCAGGCTTGTACGGTTTCGGATATACGGGCAGCTCGGACTAGAGTCAAATGCCGTGCCCCTGACATCCGTTCCAGGGAGGGCAAAGGCAACGGAGGCTCTTTTGAGGCCCCCGGGGAAGGATGGGAGAGGCGTATCTGGCCTGGGGACGGGGCGGATGGCGCTTTCCAGCCTTGCGGGGTTTGGCGGGGAGCTCCCGTTGCCCGGGGCTGGCGAGGGCCCGCGGGAGGCAAGCGGGACCTCCTCCGAAGCGGACGATGCAGCGACAGTTAGTGGCTGATCTTTGGCATAGTATTTCACTTATCCTGAAATCACACATTGAGAAAATAAACGGGGGGGGGGGGGTGACTTACAACTCCATGGGCTGCTGCAGCCCGATTGATTTTTGTTCCAAGTGGAAGCCAAAAGCAGCTAGTCGGCTACAATTTGTTTTTGTGCGAGAAATTGGGGAAGGGGGTGGAGAGTGCAAACTTTCATGTTTTTGCTTTTCCTAATTTTCACCTTCGTAATCCAAAATAAACACACGGCCAGAGTCTTTTATGCTGGACACAACACACAAGCCCCTTGTTAAACGCTGCTTGAGGACAGTATATAGATGGGCTTTCTTTCCTTTTTGGCCAGCAGGTCAGAATATTTTAAGTAGCGATTAAAGGAATCTCTGTCGCGGAGATCAATGAGCAGATCGTCCTCGATGAGTGATTACTCCAAGCAGCGAAATCTGTTTTTGTGCCACAAGCCAGCAATATTCCACTTACTTTGCAGGGGCTTAAGTGAGTCTTAAGTGCTCCTTGTGGCTTGTGCGCCGCGTACTCAGGTAATCACTTCAAATATCTGCTGAACTTGTGCTCTGCCTTACCGTTACTCCGAATTTCTCACGGGCCGATTGCAGCTTCTGTGAAGCCAAAGAGGTCTAAGTGTTGTCCTGCAGCCTCAGTAACTGTAGGGAGGCAGAGAGCTGCAATGGTGAAAGCCAAAGGAAAGCTTAAAAAGTAAAGATCTGATGTATCATCCCTGCTTTTTGAAAGGTGAGGCTTTTTTTTTTTTTTTAAGGGTCCCTTTTCAGGCCTGTCCCGAGATGCCTCTAAGCCAGTCCCATCATAAGATACAAGTTTAAAAAAAAAAAAAAGGGGAGGGGGGGGAGAAAACAGCAAAAACAAACCAGGATATTGTCTTAAATTGCTTTATCTGTTAGAAAAGTCAAGCTTTATAATCTGTCCGTCGCCTGCTGGTCTCTGCTGAAGGTCCAGCTTTGTACTTCTGTATCTTTCTCTGCGCCCCAAAGCCTAGAGACTAACTTTTTTTGGAGAAGGGGGCTCAGAGTTTATCAACACAGGACTCTGCAGCCAGGTTTAAATAACCTTTTACAGGCATAGCTTCAAGCAAGGCAGAATCCGCCTCCTCAATTTCAATTAACTTTTTTTTTTGGGGGGGGAGAAAAAAATCTCAAAGCCAGAACAAGCCACAGACAAAGTCAGAGCTATTTGCAAATAAAAAAAAAAACCATTCAGGCTTCGAGCGTTAGCTGCACGCTGCCAGCAACTGGGGGAAACTATTAAATGATTGGTTTTTGCGGCTTTATATCAGTGGGAAAAAACTACCAGAATCTTGAATCTGCATTAAAACCCCGAGGATGGAGCAGGAAAGAGGTTGCAGCGTTGGCAAGTTTTGGCAGGTGAGAAGCCACCCAAATGTCACCGTTTCCTGGGTGCAGCAAGGCAGTGGTTCTAGCTCGGTTGTAGGAGTCGCATTCCCCTGTTTGGAAAAGCATCTGAAAGCTGGCTGGCTCCGCCGGTGGCAGGAAGGGTTTGGAGGCAGGCTGAGTGCCACCTGGGGACATCCCCCCTGAGGGGACCCGCGTGCGTCCTGTCTCTTCTCTTGGAGCTGTATCTACTGATGGAGGACCTGAGCGTGCAAGGCTCCCGGGCTTGATAGACGTTACTAGCCCAAAACGTGCAGGGAGAGAGCAAGGAACGGGGTGCCGGGGCTCGTGGGAGCTGGGTTTGCTCTTCGCCGCCGTTGCCTTGCAGGTGACCTCAGTCACCTCTCTGTACCCGTCTGGAAAGCGTGTGCTAGATTTTCTTACGTCAAAAGCAATATACTCACTTGCAAAATTGCTCCTCCTTTTAGAAGGTGTTTAAGGGTGATGGTTTGACAACAGGGCAGAGGATTCACTTTTTTTTTTTTTTCTTTTTCCTTTTAACCAAAACAGAAGCCTTTCTCCAACCGTCCGGTTCTGTCATAGGACCAAAAAGCCGGGGCGGGTTGCCCTCTTACGGCGTTGTTCTTCTTTTGTAGAGCATCCTGAGGTGTGTGGATGAAAGAGTCTGTCTTTCATTACGACTTGTGCGCACTTCATGGCCAGCTTTCTAGGACTGCAGATCAGCTCCAAATTCCATCCAAGTTAATGTCCTCCGTTCTACCTGGCTGCTCTTTCTTCACCGAGTGTTCCTCCTCTGCCGCCCACCCCGAGCCAGCGTTGTTACTCTGCCCTGATTCACTCAGAATTGCTATAATTCCAGTTTTTGCGGAGGCAGCAGTTGCTTCCACAAGTGATTCACGCCAGGAGTGGGAGGATTATTACCAATGAGGAAGCATCTATTTACAAATAAGTATCACGGTTATCAGCATGTGGGAGGGGAGAAAGGCAATCAAGGAGGGAAATAATACAACTGAGCTTACACTGGGCTTGGTGCTGAAGCCGGGGTCGTCTCGCAGTTTGTTTCTCCTCTGGTTACTTCCAGCTGGTCGCTAGAAAGTGAATCACCTGCTTCTGGAAAAGGATTTCCCTGACCCTTGTGGGGATGCTAGGAAACGGGCTAGCGCTGCAAGCGTGCAGGAATGTACCAGCCACTGTTCTCTTTACGCGCCGGCTCGTAACGAGTGGTCCTGGAGCAGGTGGGACCGTCGCATGGTCCCAGCCCTGACCACTCGCCCCAGCTGGGAAATGCAAAGCCCGGCTTGCAGGCCAGGGGTGTCTCTGGCGGTGCATTTGTGGTACGGGCACTCGGACGGAGCCGCTGAGGCGCGGGAGCGCTGCAGGAGGCTTGCTGCGAGGGGTAAGCCGTGTGCCCTTTGCTGTGCCGGCCTCCAGAGCTAACCTCGCTGGACGAGCAGGCGTTGGTGCCTGGGGCTTCAGTGGGGTTCAGGCGATAGGGCTGCGCTGGGCAGGCGGCACGTGCTGTACTGAAAAGCTTGTGTTTCTGGGGTAAGACTTGGTGGTCTGGTATATCTGGGGGTTGGCAATGTGGTTTCTGGTGGGAACAAATGGCTCCAAAAGTCCCAGCTAACCATGAAGTTGGGAGCACCTTGCCTGGTGCTTTCAACGGGCTGCGCGTCTCCTGCGACGGCTGGAAGCTCAGAGGAAACGCTCGCTTAGCACGAGCGTGGCAGAGGGGTCGCAAGCGTGAAGCCCGCGGCAAAGCTCGCTCCCGGCCTGCCGCCGTCCCGGGAAGTCCGACAGCACGCGGGCCACGCTGGTCCTCCGCGGGCCGCCTGGCTCGCTTTTGTCCGCGCTCAGCCCCGAGGCAGACCTCGGGCTGCATCCCAGCCACCGGTGCAGGAGTGGGAGGGGAGCAGCGTCTCGCTGCCAGAAATGAGGAACCGGCTGCACGCAGCCGTAGGGTGAAGCAAAGGATGGGGCTGGGCGCAGGCGGTGACCAGCCAGCGCTGTGGTTTTTCCTCCGACCTACACGCTGGGATGTGCCAGCCGGGAAAAGGGGGGAGAGAGAGTGCCCAGTACCCCCTCCCCTCCCAGTGCGGGAGATGGTAAGCCAGGTGAGGGTCACCTCGGCTCCCAGCAAGGCAGCTGGCCGCTAGCAAAGGGCCGAGCAGGGCACGCATTGTGTCTGCAACCCAGCGGCAAAGAGCAGAACAACCTCTAGCGCTGGGAGGCTGAAGCTAGACCCGCTGAGTCGACGAGCAAGGTTGTGACAGGGTCTTTGGGATGGTTCTCCGAGCGCTGTTGCAGGAGACGCTCCTACCACCGGCTGGTTTTGAATCGCAATTGGCTTTTTGTGCAGAGTTATTCTGAATCAAGCGGGAGATACTACACAAACGTGCTGCCTGCCTTATCCAGAGTTGCCAAGCAGGTAGGTAGAGCTGGCCCTGTATTACCTTCCTACCAAGCTCCCCCACGTCGAAGGAAATCTGCTTTCTGCCCTACCCTGAGCTTCCAGGTGGCCTTCGCAGCAGCTCGGCCCTATTGATCTAGAGATGACAAAGGCTTGGATCACCAAGGTAAGATGCGAGAGGAAGGGGCGTAGGCTCTTGGCCAGCAGCAGATGAAAGAATGCACTTGTGGTTAGTGAAGCAATCCGGGAGTTTGAGATCTGTGATGCATACAGATACACGAAGGGAAGGGCTGTTCCCTGCCTTCCTCCCGGCCCTTCACCTCCTACAAATAAACCACAGCCCGGATGGAAAAGCACGAACTTGCAACGCATGCTATTGTGTTTGGTCTGGTTAAGGGGTTTGATTTGGAAGCCCCGTGAGCGAAGGGCAATGATAACAATTCCATTAGCACGGGTTTTCTAGACCCAGACTCGCACCGCGTTTGGTGTCTGCACGCGGTGGGTCCCGGCCGCAGAGCTGCGATTCACAGCGCGGGTATTGCCCCTCCTCGCAGCCAAAGCGACGTATCCTTCTGCTATAAGGTGACCCGAAGCCGGAGTTTCAGCAACAGCGTTTTCGGGGCTCCCACGAGCCAGCCCAGACGGTGCTTGCCACCTCAGGCGCCTCGGGCAGGAGGAAGACACGGTGACTGTCCCCGTTTCCCAGGAGTGGCACGGTGCGCCCCGAGCCTGGCTCGCCCTAGTGAGCTGCTGCCCAGGCACCAGCGCCTGCTGCGCAGGTAGGGCTCCGCGGGGCTAAAGCCCTGACGGGCACGGTTAGTTAAGGGCAGGCGCAAAGCGAGCCTGGCTCAGAGAAGGCGCAGCTTCGAGGAGCCCAGCTGCGGCCAGGGGTGGGGACACCGCTGGGGACACAAGCGGGCCCGGAGCTGGGACACAACGGGGGCAGCAGGGGATGAAACGGGGCCACAACTGGGAGCATAGCTGGGGAGGGGGCAACCGGGGCACGCAGGGCGGACTTGTGGGGGCGCAGCAGGGGCGCAGCTGCGGACACGAGCGAGGGCCCAGCGGGGACAGCTGCAGACCCGAGGGGCCACAGCTGGGGCGCAGCTGTGGTCACGAGTGGGGGCACAGCAGGGACAGCTGCAGACGCAAGCAGGGACACAGCTGGGGCGCAGCTGCAGACATGAATGGGGGCACAGCAGGGACAGCTGCAGACATGAGCAAGGACCCAGCGGGGACAGCTGCAGACACCAGTGGGGACGCAGCGGGGATAGCTGCGGACACGAGCGGGTGCACAGCAGGGACAGCTGTGGACAGGAGCAAGGACGCAGCGGGGCACAGCTGCGGACACAAGCGGGTGCACAGCAGGGACAGCTGTGGACAGGAGCAAGGACAGCGGGGACAGCTGCGGACACCAGTGGGTGCACAGCAGGGACAGCTGTGGACAGGAGCAAGGACAGCGGGGACAGCTGCGGACACCAGTGGGTGCACAGCAGGGACAGCTGTGGACAGGAGCAAGGACAGCGGGGACAGCTGCGGACACAAATGGAGGCACAGCAGGTGCAGCTGCGGACACGCGTGGGCACACAGCAGGGACAGCTGTGGATGTGAGTGGGGACACACCTGGGGCACAACTGCGGACACGAGCAGGGACCCAGCGGGGACAGCCACGGACACGCGTGGGCACCCCGTGGGGACAGCTGCGGACGCGAGCGGGGAGCCAGCGGGGACAGCCGCAGACACGCGTGGGCGCCCCGCGCGGGGGGACAGCCGCGGACGAGAGCGGGGAGCCAGCGGGGACAGCCGCAGACACGCGTGGGCGCCCCGCGCGGGGGGACAGCCGCGGACGAGAGCGGGGAGCCAGCGGGGACAGCCGCGGACACGAGCGGGGAGCCAGCCGGGACAGCCGCGGACACGCGTGGGCGCCCCGCGAGCGGGGAACCAGCGGGGAGCGGGGGCCGGGGCCGGCTCCGCCCCGGGGGCGGCGCCGCGGGGCCGCAGTGGCTGGCGGCGAGTCCGCGCCCATTTCCGCCGGCGCGGAGCCCGGCCCTCGGCCCGCCGCGGCGCTGCGCTGCTGGGCGCTGCTGGGGCAGCGCCCGCTCCCCGCTCCACCATGCCGGGCGAGGCGGCGGCCGTGCTGGCGCTGGGTACGTGCCGGGCCGGGGGCTTCTGCTCCCGGGGGGGGGGGGGTCTTCGGGTTTCGGCGGCGGTGGGGGGGCGGCCCGCCGCGGAGCTGCACCGGCTGCCTGCGGGTTAAAAAGTAACCCGGGAGTTTGCTCCTCGGCCGGAGCTGGGGCAGGCTGCCGGGGGCCCGAGGGGCTTGGCCGGGGGGTCCCGTGCCGCCCCCGCGGGGAGGCGCGCGGCTGGAGCCGAGCCCCGCGCAGGTCGGGGGCGCGGAGCGGCGCCCCGGGAGCGGCCCGCGCCCCGCCGCGCTCGGTAAAGCGTGTCGGCTCCGGTCTGCGGCGCCGAAGCCCTTTGCGCTCCGGTCGTTTTATGGCTCGGTCACCTCTCGCTTCTGAAATCCTACGGGGGTTTTGGCTGCGGTCCCCTGCGTGCTGCTGAACCGCCCCTTGCTTGTGGGTCTGCTCTTCCATGACGAGCTGCTAGGTAGGGCTGCTGGTGGAACGAGCCCTTTGGGCTGCCCTTTTGGGATAGACTTAATTAGCGCGAGGATAGTGCCCGGTTTGCAATTAAAAGGCTGAGGTGTTAATATCGCGCTGCTTTTGCTCGCCGAGGAACTGCAACTGGCGCTGTTCGTCGGGAAGCGGTGCGGGAGGTCGGACGCGGCTCGGGCGGCGGGTTTGGACCCCGAGGAAGGTGTTACCGGCCTGGGGGCGCGGGGAGAAGGGAGCTGGCCTCGCGGGCGCCGAGACCTGCCAACCAAGTTTTTTGGAAGGGGGTTTAGCTTGGGTGCCGGTGGGTCGGGGCAGAGAGAGGCGATGTCTAGCCCGGCCTTCTTACCGGCGCTGCTGCTTTGGTAATAGCATTGACAATAAATCAGTGTATGCTGGGCAGTTTGTTCTGGGCTGGCGTTGCTTGAGGCAGGATTAGCTTAAAGAGCGGTGTTTGCTGCGCCTTATTTTGCTTTCTTTGCTGTTGCGAAGTAGAAGGATTGTGAATTTTCGGCTTGTTTTGCCCGGACGCCCTACCTAGGGCGGGAAGGGCCGTGCGTGCGCGTGCAGA
The DNA here is from genome assembly GCF_040807025.1 of Struthio camelus. NCBI lineage: Eukaryota > Metazoa > Chordata > Aves > Struthioniformes > Struthionidae > Struthio > Struthio camelus. Next base: position 3,181,538 of record NC_090968.1, on the reverse strand, counting down.
CGTGCGCGCTTGGCCCGGAGGGCTCGGGGTTTGTTACCGCTTTCCTCTTAAGCCTTGGTGACTCTGCGGTCGAGCCTGGGTCAGGGGAAGGCGTAATGCAAATGGAACAGTGGCTTAACTAAGTGAGGCTCTTCAGAGCACTTGGGTTGGGGAAAGTGACTTGCCTTGGCCCCGTTCCACCCGGAGCTGCCTAGCTGCGTTGTCCCTGGCCCTGCCGCCTTCCGCGGCCGCTCCGAAGCGTATCCTCGCCGCCTCCCTGGCGGCACCTCTGCGGCGGCACCCCTTCCCCATCCTGTGCTCCCTCCGAGACGCCCGCTACAGCGGTGCTGCGTCCTTCTCAACAGCCGTCTTGTCCCGATGGTCGCCGTTGGTGACGCTAGATCTCTTCTATTCTCCAAGCCTTGTGGCTTTTGACCGCGTGTACTCGCGGTTTGAGGTGTTTTTGGGGGTGTGGGGAGGGTGTGCAGCCCTGCTGGGACGCAGCCTCCGGTCTGCGGCCGCTCGGCCCCGCTCTGCAGGGAGGCTTTCCCGGGCCGGGGCGCGTGGGCAGCGCCTCCCTCGGCACCCTGCCCCGGCGAGGGCTCGTGGTCCCCGGCCTCGGGGTGCTGAGCCGGCTGCTTTCAGCTCTCGGTCCGACCCCTGGCAGAGGAACGGGTCGCAGCCGTAGCCTCTGGTCTGAGGCTCTCGGTCGCCTTGGCCTCCCTTCCCGATTCAGCACCCAGCTCTCCCCTGGTTATTTATGAGGGACTGTCTGGCTTCCGTCGGCCTCGAGCCCGGGTTTTGTTTAAGTCTATATGATGTTCCAGACACTGCATCCTGAGAAGAGCACTTTTATAAACCTTATCCAAACAATAGATTGGAGTATTGGCTTAAAATAACAAGGGAAACTGGAACCTCCTCCCACTCGCCCTTCTCCTGTTCTATATATATGCACCTGGTGGCTGAAAAGGGCCGATCTCCAGAGCCGAGGGGAAAATATGAGCTAAAGCTGATTAAGAGGGAAAACTTCAGGCAGGAAACAAACCCCAGCGATAACTGGGAGCTCCTCGAGAAGAGCCTTGTTAGTCATCGGGGAAGCCAGGTTGTCCCTCCGTCACGGCTGATCCTGGCGCAGATGCAGGACGGGCAGGCGGCGCTTGGAGATGGCGCAGACCGATATGGCAGCAGGACACCGGCTGGCGAGTGATGGGACCGCGGGCCGTGAACCGGGAAACCCGTGGGGAAGCCTGGCAGGCTGCGGAGGGGGGGGAAAACGCCAGGCTGGCAGCACCGAGGGAGCCAGGAGGTCGAGAGATGCTGGGGGCGAGGGTGGTCCCGGCAGCGACGGAGCCCTTTGCCGTTACGGTGATACGGCTGCTAACGCTGGAGGAGAAGCAGAGGTTTGCAACGGATGCTTCCACCGCGCGTCTGAGACCGAGCAGAGTTGTAAAGTGCACGTTTGTCTGTTTGCGAGTTGGGAGCGGGGCGAGCACCGGATGTCTCACACCGGGAGCCTGGGTTTCGGAGGTCTCGGGCTTAACTATGTTTGTTTTTAGGAGGTCTTTCCAAAGCAGAGGGCTCCCGGAAGGTAACGATAGGTTGGCTAATGTGGCTGAAAGCGCGGTTTGAAATCAATTAGAAAAGCTGGTGCGGGATTTGATTAGGTTTTGGGAGGCACAAACAGAGCGGGGCTGAGAAGGGATTGCCAAAATAAAGCAAGGGCTACTACTACCCGCGAGCAGCCTTAGCCTGCAGTATTGTCCGACAAACGTAGCCTTGTTCTCGAGTGAGGATGGTATAAATAACTGCGCGAGTGCTCTGCGCTTTCGTAAGGCACTTGACTCTCCTGGAAACGTCAGGGATACCCGGTCTCCCAGTGCGTGTTAAACACAAGGCAGGGAGTCTCAGCACTAGCTGTCCAGAAGAAGTCACTAGAGGGGAGAAGAGTGTTTCTTGCGCGGGTGCAGCCCTAAGCCAGCGTCATAAATGTAAAGTCATTGCCAACTGGAAAGCTAGAGGTGACGCAGGGGTAGGTGGAGTAGTACTAAGGATGAGGTGATCTCATGGAGTGAGCTAGATTGCTTTCTTAGCTGGCCTCGTGCAAACAGATGGCTCCAACGCGTGGCACGTTGTACCTGTCAGCAGAAAGAGCGTCGGCTGTCGCTACGGAGGCGAGAGCGCGTCTGCGAAGCAGCGGCGTCCGACGTCCTCTTCGTCCCCGTCGTACCGGGCGGGAGCTGTAGCGAAAGGCGGCTGCGGGCAGCCTTGGCGGGGTAAACGGGAAAGCAGGAGGAGATGATCCCCAGGGCGTTCCCCAGGATAACGCCTGCGGTGCCTTTGCCCTGGGCGTAAATTTGGGTATTGGCAAAATCTGGAGAGAGGGTCAGAAGGAGGTAGCACTGGGGAAGGCACCGTCCGCTGTGCGCGCTGGCAGCGCGCTACGAGGTGGGATGTGAGCTGGCGTCCCGGCGAGCTCCCGGGGGTAACCCGGGTTAGCGTAGCGAAAAGGCAGCTGAGAGGAGGCAGGTTCGGCTTGAAGTGAGTCTCCTGGGGAGAAAGTACGGGGAGCAGGCAGGCTGCGTAGCGGAAAGGGGGAAGGACTGATGGGGAGAAGCCAAAATCAGGAAAATCCCCATGATTTTTCACTTGGTGTGGTTAACTATAGAGACAACCCGGCGTTCTCTCTTGCTTGTTGCCTTCGGCTCGAGGCTGTCCGCAACACTTGGTTCGACCAATACAAGTAATTGGGTCAAATACGTGTCTGCAGACGGCGTTTGAGCGTGCGGCAGGGAGGCTGCACCGAATGGTCTGCTGGTCCCATCGGGCTTCGCGCCCTGTGACCGATCTACCCGGTTGAAGTCTCTTGGTTGTGTGGGTTTCCTCTTGCCCGCTCCCAAAAGCACGGCGGTTTTGTCCTTGGTTTATTCCTACGTTAGGGCTCGTGCTCTGGTTTGGGAGAGGGACCGCAGTATGCGCTGATGATGTGCAAGGATGATGCTGTATTACTGCTCCTCCCTGAGGAGGTATCTGTCAGAGCCGGGCACGCTGCTCCTCCTTTCTGAAGTTACTCTTGTAGATGAAGCAGCAGAGGCTGAGACCTAGACATAAGCCAGAAGTCATGACTTCAGTTCCTGGACGGTGTCCCAGGCCTGCTCCCTGATCCTGCAGTAAAACTTGCCTTCGCCCAGGGGGATCTGCAGGGTACGCGAGAAGCCTGCACGTTTAAATACTTGGAAAATCCCCGTGCTAGTGTTGGCCGGGTGTTGCTGTGGGAGCTTTTGAGACCACCTCCCTCTGCGCCCGCTGGCAGCTTGGCGAGGGCGGCAGCGGCGCCCGCGCGTATCCTCCCACCTTGCGTGCGGCGTTGCTGCGGGTGTCCGGCGTCCTGGGTTTCGCCTGACAAGCCCTGCCGTTGGCTCAGCTGCCGACCGCGGCCTGGCTGGCCCGCTGCTGCCGGCGGTGCCCGGGAGCGTGAGCTGCGAGGATGCAGCTTGTGGGCGTCCCGAGAAGAGCAGTGGCGCTTGCAGGGGGCTCTTGCCCACTTCCCTCGAGAGAAGGAGCCCGCAGCAGGGGGTTTTGCTGGCAGCTAGGTCATTCCATGTTCTCCCTCTTGGTTCGTGTTTGCCTGTTGCACGTGTGACTTTTCTTCTTGCCCAGGGGTCTGCTGGCAAGCTGGTGCTCCTAGTGGTCTGGTAGACCCTTCGAAAGATGCCATTTTGACATGACCCCTGTTGTTTAACCCCAGCTCTCCACGTGACTGGAGGCCTGATGTGCTCTTTGGGGCACGTGGATGGTAGGGGTAGTGAGTTCGCAGGCGGCTGAGGGTGAGGAGGTGTTGTGAGACATGCCGCCAGGGCACGTTTGCAGCACTGGGGACTTGCCCAAGTCCCGGTGAGGTTTAGACACTCCAGTTGGCAAAAAAAAAGAACGTGGCAGGTTGAAGTTGTCAATACAGAAGTCCTGAGCATCGGACTCTGGGTCCGGCTGTGATGTGTCAGTGGTCAGGAAGAGCTGGTCGTGGACTGTAGATTTTCTTCTGTCTGATGCCTGAGGGATGTTCTAGTTATTTGCAATGACTTTTGTGCTGTCAATTTGTCAGAGACTAGATACTGGTAGGGCAGGGCTCTGGTGAGCTTTGGCCAGGAAACATCTGCGTTGGCGTAATGGAAAGGGGCTAACCTCCCCCGCCAGCTCTGTAATGAAAGAGCTGCCGTTGGTGCAGAGCTTGAAGGTACCTCCACATCAAAGGCTTCCATATGTGCGTGCAAATCTTCAGCAGCCTGTGAAACTCGGCAGGAGAAGCCATGTGTCGGAGTAAGGTGAGATGATTCTGGTTTTAACGTGGCCAGGCTGCCGGGGCAGCTGGTTGCTCGGTTCTGCTCGTGTTTGTCGGTGAGATTTGGGATGGGAACTGTGGAGGGCAACAGCGCGTCCTTGGCCTAACGCAGCTCGGCGCGGAGAGGGCTGCAGGGCGGAGGTGGTGCTTAAGCCTGGATCGCTTGTTGGCCTGAAGGTCCTTCGTTTGGAAGGGTGGTGGCTTTTGGGTAAGCGAGGACGCGGTGTTATACGTAGACACGGCGGGTAAGGCAGGGCTGGTAGAAAGCCGGAGCTGGGATGCACCGGGGTTTGTGGGCTCCGTGACGGGTTATGCAGCTGAGCTGACTATTAATCGCAGAGCGCACTAAGGTGATGCTCTGGACTTAGCTGTGTGACAGCGCAGCTGGCGAGATATCCGTCTCCCGCTTGGCTCGAGGTGTTGCCTTGCCAGGGCTTTTCAGGGTCTCCAGCACTTTCTGAAGATAAAAGTTGCCAGGGACCTTGAAAACGCTTTTTTGGGGTCTTGTTTGTTCTGGCCCGTGAACGGGTGGAAGCCCTTTTTCGTCTGCTTGTGCAGACCCCGGACGTGCACTCCGGTCTGTTAGTATGAAGCACACCAATTTGGATATTTGACGTGCAAATTAGAGGTTGCTTTTAGTCTCCGCTCTGATTTTAAAACGTCCTATTAAACATCCTCGTGTTTTCCTTCTACAAACCCGTGGCGCTCGTATCCCTCAATTTTGTCTAAAACCTGAAGCGCGGTCCGTGCGGGTCCTTGCCTGGTTTGTTCAAGTCTCTTGGTCCGTATTGTCCCCCTGACTTGTGTGTCTCAAAAATTTTTCCCCAGGTGTCTTAGTAGCGGTGTGCCATGCCCTGGAGAACACAACATCAGCCTTGAGTGGTAAGTTTGGCCGTCCTGACTTTCCAGGAGCGGGGCCGGCACGCCGGCGGCTCTTCGGGTCTGAGCTGCTCAAGCTGTCCCCCTGCTCCAACGCCGGTTTCGACCGGAGCTCGTGCCCCTTCTCGGGCTTTCTCGCCCTCCACCAGCTCACAAGCGTCTCCGCGGCCCTGCCCGAGCGCTAACGGCACGACGCCGCTCAGCACCCACAACGCCGTTCAGCGCCGTTGGTTTTTCCTTGTTTTTAACGTAACGTTTCCCCCCCCCCCCGAGGTCTCTCCGAGCCTGCCCGCCTGTCTCTGACGCCGGGCATCTCCTCCGGGGCTTCATCACGGGATTGAAGGAGCGTCTGCCCGCGGCCGCCTCCCGATGGCTCCCAAATTTGGCGGGCCGGCTGGGTTGCTCCGCTCTAACCCCCAGGGGTGGAAAGTGCTTGGGACGGGCCCCTTCCCTCCCGAAAGCTGTTGGGCCGAGCCGGCGCGGATGCCTCGGTCGGGCTCAACGGGGAAGGGGGGGAAACATAGCCTGGCCGGTTGCCCTAAGGTCCCCTCCGTCCCTGACGGGGTTTCGCATGGGTGCACGGCTGGTGCCAACCCTGCCGGGCGGGTAAGGGTGTCTGCCGGCGCCGGGCCGCCTTTGGGACGGGTGGGTTTTCCCCCCCCCCCCCCTTGCGAGCTAGCGTTTTGGGGGGAGAGGTGGGCCGTGGCTCCCGAAAGGCGGCGCCGGCCCGCGGAGCAACGCCTGCCCTTGCGCCCCGTTAATCGCTTCGTTGGTGACATGGCGGCCGAAGCCGCGGACGGGGCGGCACCGAGCGAAGCCTTTCGGGGGAAGATGGGGGGGGGGGTTGGAGAGGTTATGCCTCCGCCTCGCTCCCTGAGGATGGTGTAACGAGCTCTGCTTAGGCGACGGACCCCGGCCCACGTCTCCGAAGCCCGTTCGGGTGCTCCTGCTCCCTCTGCCGAGGACGTCGGAGCTGGGAACCCGCCGATCCGTCCTCCCGGCTTTTTATCCTGCGGGGCCCTGCCGTATGCTTCGCCTCGGCCGGGACCCGGAAGCGTTAGAGAGACGTGGCTTTAATTACCCGAGCCGGCCCGTAAATTCACGGAGGCAGGAACTTGAGGTGGCTTTGAACCGGCAGACGTCGGATGTGCTTTATACGAGGGCCCAGCCCAAAGCAGGATATTTAGGGGGTTTTTTTCCCCCCCGCCACCGCCGTATCCGCTGCGGAGGATAATTTGAAACAGCGTCCCGGCTAGGCGAGGAGGGGGGGGGGGCCGCGCGCCCGCTGGTCTCTCCCCTCCCCGCCGGGAGGAAGGGTTTTAAGCTCTTTAGCCCGTTCGCGTAGCGCCAGGAAGGCTTAAGGGGTGAGCGGCCGGCGAAGGGGACGCCGGACCCTTGCCCCCCGCTCGCCAGCCACGCTCGCCGCGAGCCGCGTCCCACCTCGATGCTGGGGCTCTGCCCCGCCGGCCGGGATGGCGGAGACCCCCCCCCCCCCCCTCCACCGGCCGCGCGGGCTCGGACCGTTCTCAGCCTTCTCCTCCTCGCGCCCGCTGCAGGTCCCCCCGTGGCGGCGGCGGTGAGATCCCATTTTAACGACTGTCCCGACTCCCACAGCCAGTTCTGCTTCCACGGCACCTGCAGGTTTCTGGTTCAAGAGGACAAGCCGGCGTGTGTGTAAGTGGGGTTTTGTTTTTTGGGGGGGGGGACGGACCCGTGTCCCTGCCCTGCGGCGTCCGCTTGGAGCCCGGTCGCGCTCCTGCCAGCTCGGGGGTCCGCTCTCTTCTCGGCTCCCCCTTGCAGATGCCACTCCGGGTACGTGGGGACGCGCTGCGAGCACGCCGATCTCCTGGCCGTGGTGGCCGCCAGTCAGAAGAAGCAGACGATAACGGCCTTGGTGGTGGCGTCGGTGGTGGCCTCGGCCGCCCTCATCGCGGCGTGCGTGCTGATACAGTGAGTGCGGGCGGGCGGGCGCGCGGGTCCCCGCTCCCCATCGCTGGGGCGCGCGCGCGGGGACCCGCCGGCCCTTACGCGGGAGCCCTTATTCGGGGCTGCGAAGAGACGGGGTGGGGGGGGGGGGACGCCCGGGGGCTTTCGGTCAGCTCCCGGCGCCGGCGGGTCGCGGCGTGCGTGCACATGCACACGCGTGCACATGCACATGCGTGCGTGCACATGCGTGCGTGCACATGCACATGCGTGCGTGCACATGCACACGCGTGCGTGCACATGCACACGCGTGCGTGCACACGCGTGCACACACGCGTGCCGGCTGACGCGGCTCGCGTTGCAGCTGCTGTCGGGCCAGGCAGCGCTGCGCCTGGTGCCGAGCCCCGGTCTGCAGGCACGAGAAGCCCGGCGGGCTCCTGAAGGGCGGCGCGTCCTGCTGTCGCACCGAAACAGGTAGGAGCTACCCCGGAGCTGGGTTGGGGAGGGGGCACCCGCGGGCCCCCTCCCTGCCGCCGCCGGCCTGACCCCCGCGTGCCGCTGTGCTTTCCCCCCCCCCCGCAGCGGTCTGAGGGCCAGCCGGCTGCCACGGATGGGCCACGCCGCGGAGGGGACGCGCGCCGCTCCGGGCACCAGCACCACCTCTTTCGGTTCCCCCCCCCCACCACCCACCCACCCCGGACGGAGGGGGCGAGCGGGGACCCCCCCCCCCCCCCGGCACCTCCGCGAGCGGAACGATGCTCGGGACGGGGACCGGGGCAGGGGGGGAGCCGGGGCCGCAGCCCCTCGGCCCCGTTTTGGCCTGCAACGCTCCTGGGGTGTTTTTTTTCTTGGGGGGGGGGGGGATGCTGCCCTTGCAGCAGCAGCCAAAATGCACTTTTTTTTTTGGGGGGCTCCTTTTTGAGTTGAGGATGGAAACGGGCCTCGCGGCCCCCAACGAGTCTGACTTGGGGTTCGGCCTTGAAGATTGATGCTTGGAGATTTTTTTTTTTAAACCCCCCTCCCCCAAAAAAAAAAAAAAAAGAGCCCGGGCCGCCACCGCCGCGGACAGAGACCGTCTCCTCCCAGGAACGCAATGAACCTTTACTCCCAGGAAACCTCCTCAAGCCGGTGCTCTAACGTCCCGACGACTTGTTAATCCTTTCCGTAGTCTTTATCATAACCAACCTGAAGCTTTTTTTTTTTTAGTCATGGTTACTCTAATGTCTTCTGTATATGTTGCACTGAAAGTTAATATTTAATGTTTTAATTTATTTTGTGTGGTTAAATTAATTTTGATTTCTATAATATGTTACTGTGATTGGCAGTTCTTTTTCCCCCTAATACCTGAATTATAGTTATTTAAGTGATATAAAGGACACTTTTTTCAGAACGCTCTGTGTTGCGTCTTGCTGGCGGGGGGCTCGCGGGGGGGCTCAGCCCCCGTCTCGGCCCTCGCCCTGGGCGTGAGCCGCGTTTCGGGGTCCCAACCCGACCTGCCGGCCGGGCGCTGAGGGGCCGGTGGGCTGAAGCAGCGGAGGAGCACCCCAGCCCGGCGGGGGCCGCCCCGAATCACAGGGTGGTTGAGGTTGGAAGGGACCTCTGGAGATCATCTAGTCCAACCTCCCTGCTCCAGCAGGGTCCTCTGGAGCATGTTGCCCAGGATCACATCCAGACGGGTTTTGACTATCTCCAGCGAAGGAGACTCCACCACCTCTCTGGGCAACCTCTTCCAGTGCTCGGTCAAGAAGTTTTCCTCATGTTCAGATGGACCTTCCTGTGTTTCAGTTTGTGCCCCTTGCCTCTTGTCCTGTTGCTGGGCACCACGGAGAAGAGGCTGGCCTCATCCTCTTGACACTCCCCCTTCAGATACTTGTACACGTTGATGAGATCCCCTCTCAATCTTCTCTTCTCCAGGCTGAACAGGCCCAGCTCTCGCAGTCTTTCTTCCTAGGAGAGGTGCTCCAGCCCTCTAATCATCTTGGTAGCCCTCCGCTGGACTCTCTCCAGGAGTGCCATGTCTCTCTTGTCCTGGGGAGCCCAGAACTGGACACAGTACTCCAGGTGAGGCCTCACCAGGGCTGAGCAGAGGCACAGGATCACCTCCCTCGACCTGCTGGCAACACTCTGCCTCATGCACCCCAGGAGACCATTGGCCTTCCTGGCCACAAGGGCACACTGCTGGCTCCTGTTGTCCCCCAGCACTCCCAGGTCCTTCTCGGCAGAGCTGCTCTCCAGCAGGTCCACCCCCAGCCTGTCCTGGTGCCGGGGTTACTCTGGCCGAGGCGCAGGACCCTGCGCCTGCTGGTTGGGGGAGCGGGCGCAGGAGCTGAGGCTGGGTGGGCTGGGAAGGAGCCGTGGGGCGAGGGCTCGGCACCGACCACCGCTCGTCTCCTCCGGCCTTGGTGGCAGGAGCTGCCCGCCACCCCTGGGAGGCAGCAGGGCACCAGGGAGGGTCTTTGGGGCGGGGGGGGGGGGGACCCAGCGAGGATGGGACAAGCGTCTCGCCCCGCTGTCGGCGGGCTCCAAAGCCTTTACCCCTCTCAGCCCCGGGCAGGCGGGGACGGGGCTGGCGAGGCGCGTGGGCACCGTCCCGCGGGGGCGAGCGCGAGAGCACCCGGTCCGGCCCCACGAGGCTCGAGCCCCGGCTGGCGGCCGGAGCCCCTTCCGGCCCTGGTGGGGTGGGCGGTTCCCCCGTGGCACAGCTGGATCCCCGTGGCACAGCTGCATCACCTGGGCACAGCTGGATCCCTATGGCACAGCTGGATCCCCATGGCACTGGCGCAGCACCGGGCCACAGCTGGATTCCCACGACACAGCTGGATCACCCAGGCACAGCAGGATGCCTGCAGCACAGCTGCATTGCCCATGTGCAGCTGGGTTCCTGCACCACAGCTGCATTGCCTGGGCACAGCTGGATTGCCACGGCACAGCTGCATCGCCTGAGCTCAGCCCCAATCCTGCTGCATCGCCTGGGCACAGCTGGATTCCTGCAGCACAGCCACCTCGCCTGGGCGCAGCTGTGTCACCCAAGCGCAGCCCCATTCCCGCAGCGCACCCGTGTCACCCGGGCACAGCCGGGTTCCCGCGGCCCAGGTGGGTGCTGCAGGCCCGAGCTGGGTTTTGCCCGCTGCGAGCGCTCGGGGCGGGCGAGCAGCATCTCCTGGGGGTTACCCGGGCCCCAGCTCTCTGCGAGAACAACTCATGCCAACTTGCTAGCCCAGTTTCTCTCCGTGCCGCCGCTGCTCGATGGCGCCGTCCCACCCGCAGTCTCGAGGCCCCGCGGCGGTGGAGCTGGCCGGCCATCGCGCTCGGCCAGCACCGTCCCCGCTGCCCTCCCGCTAGTCCTCAACGCCGGCAGCCCTCGGCCGCGGGGAAGGTCCGGCCGCGGCGCTCTCGGCGCGCACGCGGGGAGCTCGGCCCCGCGGCTGCACAACCTGCATCTCTGCGTCCCCGTGCATCCCCATGCATCCCTGTGCATCCGCCTGCATCCCCGTGCATCCCTGTGTCCTCCTGCATCCCTGCATCCCCCTGCATCCCCGTGCATCCCTGCGTCCTCCTGCATCCCTGCATCCCCGTGCATCCCTGCGTCCTCCTGCATCCCTGTGTCCCCCTGCATCCCCGTGCATCCCCGTGCATCCCTGCGTCCCCCTGCATCCCTGTGCATCCCTGTGTCCCCCTGCATCCCCATGCATCCTCCTGCATCCCCCTGCACCTGCCCAGGCCTTTGCTCTGCCAATCCCCCCGCGCACCGCTGCGGCAGCAGCTCCGCTGCCGCGCGAGGGGCCGCGCCGCCCCAGCTGCCGCCTCCCTTTTTTCTTTTTTTTTTTTTTCCTCCTAAAAAAAAAAAAAACTGTTTTCAAGGCATGAGTAAAAATAGACGGGAAAATTCCCCGGGGGTCAGCGCGTTGTCTGGGCGGCCTGGAAAGCGCGGCGGGGCGGGCGGCGTGCCGTCAGGGCTCCTGCTGCCGCCCGCGGCCTTGCGCTCCGTCATGCATTCCCTGCGCGCTCGCCCGGTGCCGTCACCGCGGGCCGGCCGGCTCCCCGTGCTGCCGCCTCCGCCGGGACCGGGACGCTGCGAGGACCTGGCGGCGGTGCAGCGGGCTCAGCTGGCAGGGAGAGCGGCCGGCGGAGCGGCACAGCCCTCGCGGCGCGGGCCTGGGGCATGAGCAGCGTGGGGTGGGCACTGCAGCGTGGGCATTGCTGCAGGTGCGGCGTGGTGCGGGCATCGCGGCGTGGGGGCTGCATCACCGCGTGGGCATTGCCTTGCAGCGCGGGAGCTGCATCACGGGCACTGCATCACTGTGTGGGCATTGCCTTGTGTCATGGGTACTGCATCGCGGCATGGGCATTGCCTTGCAGCGCGGGAGCTGCATCACAGGCACTGCATCACTGTGTGGGCATTGCCTTGTGTCACAGGCACTGCATCACAGCGTGGGCATTGCATTGCAGTGCGGGAGCTGCATCACGGGCACTGCATCGCTGCATGGGCATTGCCTTACAGTGCGGGAGCTGCATCACAGGTGCTGCATCGCCCTGTGGGCATTGCCATGTGTCACGGGTACTGCATCGCCACGTGGGCATTGCATTGTGTCACAGGCACTGCAGCACGGTGTCGGCATTGCATTGCGGCATGGGCACTGCATCGCAGTATGGGTGCTGCATCACAGGCATTGCATCGTGGCGTGCGCATTGCATTGCGTCACAGACACTGCATCGCAGTGTGGGCATTGCATTGCAGCACGGGCATTGCATTGTGTCACAGGCACCACGTCGTGGGCACTGCATCGTGGCACGGGCATTGCATTGCAGCACGGGCGCTGCAGCACGGGCGCTGCATTGTGGCGTGGGCATTGCATTGCATCACGGGCACTGCATCACGGGCGCTGCAGCGTGCCATGGGCATTGCATCACTGCACAAGGAGCACAGCGCAGCGTGGGCGTTGCGTCACAGTGTGGGCGTTGCGTGGCAGTGCAAGCGTCGCATCGCTGCACGGGCACTGCCTGGCAGCGTGGGCATTGCAGCGAGGCATGGGCACGGCATCACAGCCTGGGCACCCTGTGGCAAGCGTTGCATCTTGGTGCGGGCAGCATACTGTGGCACGGGCATTGCATTGCAGTGCGGGCAGCGCAGCGCGGCCGTGCCCGGGCTGCCCTGCAAAGCACGGCGGTGCAAGCACGGCCCAGGCCCACAGTTCCCCCCCGCTGGCGCTGGTGAAGCACCCGGGGCCCCGGGAGCAAGGGGCAGCGCTGGGGCTGGCGCGTCCCCAGGAGGAGCCACCGGTGCTGGCTCATCCCCCAGCCGCGCTTCCCCTCGGCACCTCCCAGACCCGACACCCGTGGCCCCCTGCCAGCCCAGCCGTATTTTTAAACGAAAGCAATAAAAATAAGCGGGCGGGCGCGCCACGATCCCGCACGTCGGCCAGCGGGGAGCGACCGCGGCGGCGCCGGCGCGAAGCCCCCGCGCCCCGGCATGCCGGCGGTCCCGGCCGCCCGCGGTGCTATTTGCAGGTGTTTGGGGTTGGGTTTTTTTTGGAGTCCGGCGGGAGGGGCGGCCAGGCCGCAGGAGCCACGGGGCGGCCGGCACGTGCCGCCACGCAGCCCCGCTCGCCGGGGCACTCGGGGTGCTGGGCCCCGGCACCGGGTGCTGAGGCCGAGCCGGCCCCGCACGTGGCCTCTGTCTGGGACCAGGCAGGTAAATCCAGGCTGGAAGCTGCAGCAACCGGAGGGGCAGCGGGTGCCCCCCATGCCGGGGCCTGCAAAGGGGCAGCAGGGGCAGGTGCCGGGGCACGAGAGCTGCCACGGGGTGCGACGCAAGGTGCTGGCGCATCTGGGATATCTGGGATGCAACATCCTGGCCAAACCGGGGTGCAAGAGCCCGGCAGATCCGGGATGCAACATCCTGGCCAAACCGGGGTGCGAGAGCCCAGGAGATCCGGGATGCAACATCCCGGCCAAACCAGGGTGCAAGATCCCGGCCAAACCGGGGTGCAAGAGCCCGGCAGATCTGGGATGCAACATCCTGGCCAAATCGGGGTGCAAGATCCCGGCCAAACCGGGGTGCAAGAGCCCGGCAGATCCGGGATGCAACATCCTGGCCAAACCAGGGTGCAAGAGCCCGGCGGATCCGGGATGCAACATCCTGGCCAAACCGGGGTGCAAGAGCCCGGCAGATCCGGGATGCAACATCCCGGCCAAACCGGGGTGCAAGAGCCCGGCGGATCCGGGATGCAACATCCCGGCCAAACCAGGGTGCAAGAGGCCGGCTGGGGCGGTGCCGGCGGTGCTCGGCGCTGCACGGCCGGCGGGTGGCGACGGCGCTGGGCGCTGCGCGGGGGGGCCCGGGCCGGGGGCGGTGCTGACCCGGGAAGCGGATGGGCCGGGCCGGGCATGGCGGAGGCGGCGCAGGGCCGGGTGCAGGCGGCGGTGGAGAGCATGGTGCAGGGGCTGGAGCGGGACAGCATCCGCGGCCTGCAGGTACCGGCGGCGCCCGCGGCGGCAGCTCTGCGCGGCCCCGGCCCGCGCCCCCTGCGCCCCCCCCACCCCCGCCAGCGCGGCCCTGGGCACCCCCGGGCGAGCACACCCCGGGCACACTCCGTGCAGCCTCTGTGCAAGCACCGTGCACGCTCCACGTGTGCCTGTGCACACCCCGTGCACACCCTGGGCAAGCACCGTGTGTGCCTGTGCACACCCTGGGCAGCCCCCGTGCATGCTCCATGTGTGCCTGTGCACACCCTGGGCAGCCCCTGTGCATGCTCCATGTGTGCCTGTGCACATCCTATGCACAGACAGCCTGTGCAGCGCCTGTGCACGCTCCATGCGTGCCTGTGCACACCCTGTGCACGCACACCCTGTGCAGCGCCTGTGCACGCTCCATGCGTGCCTGTGCACACCCTGTGCACGCACACCCTGTGCAGCGCCTGTGCACGCTCCATGCGTGCCTGTGCACACCCTGTGCACGCACACCCTGTGCAGCGCCTGTGCACGCTCCATGCGTGCCTGTGCACACCCTGTGCACGCACACCCTGTGCAGCCCCTGTGCACGCTCCATGCATTCCTGTGCACACACAACCTGTGCAGCGCCTGTGCACGCTCCATGCGTGCCTGTGCACACCCTGTGCACGCACCCCCTGTGCAGCCCCTGTGCACGCTCCATGCATTCCTGTGCACACACAGCCTGTGCAGCGCCTGTGCACGCTCCATGCGTGCCTGTGCACCCCCTGTGCAGCCCCTGTGCACGCTCCATGCATTCCTGTGCACACCCTGTGCACACACCCCCTGTGCAAGCTGCACACGCCTCCCTGCACACCCGGTGCAGCCCTGCGGCAGCAGGAGGGCAGCAGCTTGCAGAGGCCGGCTGGCCCTGCCGGCTCGCTGCGCGCTCATGGCAGGGGCGGCGCAGGGCACTCGCGCAGGGCACTGACGGCCCCGGCTCCGCAGGGCGCCATGTTCCGGTGCAGCGCGCGGTGCTGCGAGAGCAGCGCGGCCTCCATGCAGCAGGTGCAGCAGTGCATCGAGCGGTGCCACGCGCCCCTGGCGCAGGCGCAGGCCATCGTCACCGGCGAGCTGGAGCGCTTCCAGGTGAGGGTGGCGGCGGGGGCGGCGCGGCGGCAGGCGGCACGGCGCGGCGCTCACAGCCCTGTCCCCGCGCAGGACCGCCTGGGCCGCTGCACGCTGCACTGCAACGACAAGGCGCGGGACGCGCTGGAGGCAGGTGGCCCCGAGGCGCGGGCGCGCGCCCAGCTCGACGCCTGCGTGGCCGCCTGCGGGGACGAGCACCTGCGCCTCCTGCCCGCCATGGCCCGCAGGATGAAGGAGAGCCTGGCCGCCCTCGAGCAGTAGCGGGGGGCCGGGCCGCGGCCCCGCGTTTATTAAAGGCGAGGTGCAGAGCTGGGCCCCAGCGGCGCCGTGGTGGCGGGGGGGGCCGCAGCGGGTGGCGCTCTGGGTGCTGGCAGCAGGGAGCCCCTGGTGCCCGTGCCGAACGGCCGGCGGTCGCTGGCTCGGCATGCCCGGGGCAACCGCTGCCCGTGCGCAGGGCGCGGGGTGACACCGGCGTGAGTGCGTGTGCAGTGCAGGGTGATCCCTGGGGGCGTGCAAGGTGCAAGGTTATCCCTGGGAGTGTGCAGGGTGCAAGGTGATCCCTGGGGGCGTGCAAGGTGCAGGGTGATCCCTGGGAGTGTGCAGGGTGCAAGGTGATCCCTGGGGGCGTGCAAGGTGCAAGGTTATCCCTGGGGGTGTGCAGGGTGCAAGGTTATCCCTGGGCGGGTGCAGGGTGCGGGGTGATCCCTGGGGGTGTGCAGGGTGCAAGGCGATCCCTGGGCAGGTGCACGGTGCGGGGTGATCCCTGGGCAGGTGCAGGGTGCGGGGTGATCCCTGGGGGTGTGCAGGGTGTGGGATGATCCCTGGGGGCGTGCAGGGTGCAGGCTGATCCCTGGGGGTGTGCAAGGCATGGGGTGACCCAGGCACATGTGCAGGGTGCGGGCTGATCCCCGGGGGTGTGCAGGGTGCAGGCTGATCCCCGGGGGTGTGCACGGTGCAGGATGATCCCCGGGGGTGTGCAGGGTGCAGGCTGATCCCCGGGGGTGTGCAAGGCATGGGGTGACCCAGGCACATGTGCAGGGTGCGGGGTGATCCCCGGGGGTGTGCAGGGTGCGGGCTGATCCCCGGGGGTGTGCACGGTGCGGGGTGATCCCCGGGGGTGTGCAGGGTGCAGGCTGATCCCCGGGGGTGTGCAAGGCATGGGGTGACCCAGGCACATGTGCACGGTGCGGGCTGATCCCGGGGGGTGTGCAGGGTGCGGGCTGATCCCCAGGGGTGTGCACGGTGCGGGCTGATCCCCGGGGGTGCGCAGGGTGCAGGCTGATCCCCGGGAGTGTGCAGGGTGCAGGCTGATCCCCGGGGGTGTGCAAGGCATGGGGTGACCCAGGCACATGTGCACGGTGCGGGCTGATCCCCGGGGGTGTGCAAGGCATGGGGTGACCCAGGCACATGTGCACGGTGCGGGCTGATCCCCGGGGGTGTGCAAGGCATGGGGTGACCCAGGCACATGTGCACGGTGCGGGCTGATCCCGGGGGGTGTGCAGGGTGCGGGCTGATCCCCGGGGGTGTGCAAGGCATGGGGTGACCCAGGCACATGTGCACGGTGCGGGCTGATCCCCGGGGGTGTGCAGGGTGCGGGCTGATCCCCGGGAGTGTGCAGGGTGCGGGCTGATCCCCGGGGGTGTGCAAGGCATGGGGTGACCCAGGCACATGTGCACGGTGCGGGCTGATCCCCGGGGGTGTGCACGGTGCGGGCTGATCCCGGCGGCGTGCACGGTGCCCCCCGTACGTGTGCCCGGCGGGCGGCGCTGCTGGTGCCGCTGCACGGAGCGGCGCGCGCGGCCGCGTGGGGAGCCCAGCGGCGCCGGGAGCACGTGGCGCCCTCTCTAGCCGTATTGACCCGCGTATCCGCGCATCCTCCCCCGGTTCCCCAAGCCGGTGCCGCCGTCGCCTCCGGGGACGGCCGGCCGCAGGAGCCCTCCGGTGTCCTGCTACTTCTGCCCCTCCGCCAGCGTGTCCCCGCCGGGCCTCCTGCGGCGCTTGGTGCCGCAGCTGCTGCGCCTCTGCTCGGGGGAATGCGGTAACCGCTCGGCAACGGGGGAAGGAGGGGAGTGTCGCCTTCCGGGGAGGCGCGAGGGGCGGCGGGGCGGGGAGAAGGGGGAGGCGCGGCCGCTATTGGCTGGCGAGCGGGTCACGCGGGGCGGGTGGAGGGGGCGGCGCGGTGACGTCAGGCGGCGCGCGCCGAGCGGCAGAGCGGACGGTGGCCCCGGCGCTGAGGAGACGCCATGAGCAAAGCGCACCCGCCCGAGCTGAAGAAGTAGGTACCGGCCCCGGGCGGGGGGGGGGCGCGGGAAGGCGGAGGGGGAGGGAGGTGGAACTGTGAGTGGGGGACGGGGGGGGGGGGTGATGTGGGGGGGCGGCGGCGGTTACCTGCCCGAGCGACCGTTATTCTCCAACCGCCGCTCTCCCGGCATGCATTGCGCGGGGTGGGGGTGGGGGGCGTCATGGCGGCGGGCCGCCCGCGCCGCGCTGACCGGCGCCCGCCGTGTCGTTGCAGGTTCATGGACAAGAAGCTGTCACGTGAGTCCCGGGCTCCGGGGGGCGGCGGGGCGGGGGGGGCAGGTTAACGGCAGCGGGCGTCCTCGATCTCTTTTATGCCCCCAAATCGGTGTGTGTGTGTGTATATATATATATATATATATATATATATATATATAATATATATTTAAGATTGCTACCTTGCATTATCTCTCACCCTCTCGCTTCTTACGCTCCCTTTCTTACACTGGCAGCGTTAAGTGAGGGTGCGATGCTCTTCGTGCTTGTGATTGAACCCCCCCCCCAACTCTTATTATGACAGCACGCTCTTTCTGAGCTACTGTCCTGAGCAAAACCACCTCAGATGCCGCAGTTCGGTGGTCCCGTCCTTCACGCTTACTGGATTTCTTTCAGTGAAGTTAAACGGTGGCCGACACGTCCAGGGGATATTGCGAGGGTTTGATCCCTTCATGAATCTAGTCATAGATGAGTGTGTGGAGATGGCACCAGGAGGACAGCAGAACAACATAGGGATGGTGGTAAGTACTAGTTTGGATTGTCAGGGCTGAAACAAGTAACAGGTACCTGGTCTGTCACCGCCCTGCAAAGACAGCTAATATATGTATTTAAAGGAGCTGAGTTCTAAGAAGTTGATGTACTTGCTGTAAGGAAAATGTAATGTAAACTGCCTGTGAAGTGATGTATTTGCACACAACAATCCATTGTGTTTTAGAGTTAAAATTAGTTGTAGTTTTCCTTTGTAGGGAAATGCATTTTAATTTCAACTTTGGAGCAGCATCTACTGTGCAGTCTTCTAGGAGGACAAATTTGGATGGGGCAGGGGGGAATCTGCAGTGTTACAGAGCTGTGTTTACCGATGGGCTTCATCTCACTGGCTGCTGTGAACTTTTCTTTTTAGGTAATACGAGGAAACAGCATCATTATGTTAGAAGCCTTGGAACGAGTATAGAACCAGTGAAACCCGCTTAGTGACAGTGTGTGCAACATGTGGGATGACCCCTGTGTGTGTGCAGCATGTTGGGCTGTGATGGGACCTAACTCTACTATTTTGTGTACTCAGTTAAATCCTCTACAAACCATACATCACTTGTGTAAACTTATTTTTTGTTAAATAAATTTTGTAATGGTTGAAGTAACTTGAGTGAGTTGTACCTGTTGTTATGCTGCTAGCGCAACAGATTTATTATTATTTGATAGCCTTAAAACTCTGAAAAACTTCCGGGGGCTTGCTTTCTTCAAGCGGGTGGAAAATAGGCTTGTCCTTGCAGCAGGTGACACGCACAGTTTCACAATATTGGCATTAATTTTGGTCCTGTATTCCTCTGCCCTCTTGTGGCAAGCAGGCTATTAGGCTTCTTTTACACTATCAGTGTAGTGGCAAGGGCTGGAGCATTTGTCTTATTAAAATATTTGTGACAGCAACTTGACTACGATCTGCAACCCCGATGTGAGGTATTGCTATTTTGGGTTATTTCAGTTGCCCCGTGCAGTGCAAGGGGTAGAGTAGACTGAGCAAAGCATGGGGCTCTGTAGTACTGGTACACTTGTAGAAGGTTTAAAGCATTCAAACAAGACTAGAGCTTATGGCGAGTCTAGTAATAGCGCCACACATAATTTAGACATTAAGTGCTGCAAAAGGAGCACTAAACAATCCCTCAGGCTCTCTGCTACTGAGGAAAACTAGTTCCCTAGGCTGGAGGGATTTGGGGGTGGGTTGGGTGCTGACACTGGCAGATGTGCTGCAGCAGGTACTCTGGCCTCCAGTGCGATTTCTGTCTGCCTCTGTTGAAGCCCTTGTCTACCCCTTCCCATCCCCCCTCTCCTTTTGTTTATCCCATTATGTGTCACTGCAGTTCATGTGCGTTTGTCCCAGACTTAAGGGACTAGTTTTAATGAACAGCTTAAAACTCGTACAGATAATTGCTAGAGTGAGATTCCCAGGTCACCATGTGACTCTTGGAAGCTCAGAGGCATCCTCAGCTGTCCTTGCCCCATACCTCTGTCACTATCATTTAAAGGGCACGAGGCTTCTTACCTGTTTGAACTGAAGCTCTTGGACAACTTGGCTGTTTGTTGCAGCACAAAGCAAAGCCTGCAGGGGACACCCAGGAGCTGAAGAAGCCTGACTTTTCATAAATGAGGCAGATAGAAATTGGCCTTACAGATGTGTCTTTGTGGACAAAGAACTCCCACTTACAGGGCGTTGCTGACAGGGATGTTCTCTGTCGTGTTACCGCATTTTTAACAAAGAGGCGCTAAGCGCTTTGCCCAGAGCCCTTAAGGGCTCCAGCTAACTGCAGCCCTTCAGAGAAGGGTAACTGGAAGGCTTTGGGCAGAGCATAAACACTTTCTCAGGAGTTCTGAGGAGACAAAGCCCAAGTTCTTTGTCATGTGTTATGTATAGCACTGTAGATGTACAGTATGTATGAGGTACTGATGAATCAAAATATTTAGTTTGCTTTTCAGAGTTCACTAACTGCAAGTAATGAGTGACCCAGAAGCATGAAGCCTTTGAGCCATCTGAAAGGAGGTGAGCTACTTATGCAAGCTGTGAAATAAGCAGGAGTTTGATTACCACACACATTGGTCCAGTAAATTAGCTAGAACTTTGCTTGCACAACAACAAAGCAGGTGTGACTTAGCTGCAAGAGCTTAAGCCAGCCTGCAGCTACCCAGGGGAGAGATTCAGCCCGTCTTTTTGTTCGGCCGCTTAGCTGTGATTGGAAGTGTTAATCTTTCCCAGCCTAACCAGCTCTCAGCCATGCTACCAGAGGCTTGTTCATGGTTCTCCCACCGAGGCAGGCAGCTGAGGAAGGAAGGTGGCAGCTCTGAGCAGGTACAACCTCACCCCTGCAGCCAGCCAAGGGAGAGGGACAATTGCTGTTTTCCTCTCCCCCACTCAGAGATAAATTACTACCGAGCAACTGGTCTGTGATTGACACCGGCACGTTAACAACGCTTTACTTACTTCAAGTCTTCTTCAGTTTTATTAGTGTAGTGCTGGTCGTGGGACATTAAGGATGCTGCTAGGCAAAGTTGGAGTCAGCACAAAACTCCACCAATAAAGGTGGATGGTTGAGCAGCAGACAGAAGCTCTGTGGGACAAGGCAACATGAGTAACAAAGACTTACAGCATCTCAGGGCAACAGCTTTAGGTTACTTTCAGGACCGTGCATTAATTTTATTTGTAAGAAAACCACTACAGTGTGCTATATCTTCAGACAAGGTTGAGGTACAGCAGCAATGTCAGATACAATATTCTCAAGGAAGTTTTACCTATAACCTAGTTGTGCCCTCCTATAGTTTCAGATCATCTAACAAGATGTGTCTTATAGCTTGAGAAAGTGAAGAACATCCTGTGCCTTTGCTTACTTACCACCCATTTTGGCAACTCATGCACTTCCTTAAACAGAAGCAAGCCCCTCCCCACTCCCCCCAAGTTAGGCTACTTGTTCTGGAAGCAAGTAAGAATGCATCCATTATTTCCACTGCACCAGTCCCATCCCAAGAAAGTTACTTGATATACTCTTAAGAAAATAGTTGAAGACAGATTTACAGTGTAAAGACACCACTTTTCCCTGACTGGAACACACCCAGGGAGGGAAAGCTCCATGCCCAGGTCTAGAGGAGCAAGGCTCAGTTAATCACAGTGACACAGACCCTGAGTTTGGCAGTCTTCTTATTGTGAAGGGCACTTAGGCTCAATAATGGTGCTGAAAACATTTTTATAATCTTATAGGGAGAGAATGAAGAATTTGCATGAGGAAGGGCCAGCTCACTTGGGAAAGGTTCCTCTTCCTTTTCACTGCTGATCTAGGCCACTGGTGCCCATCTGTCTTCAGCTGGTTGGATGTTTCTTCCTCCCTGGAAGAGTTCCTCACTTACCAGTTTTAGTTGTGGCTAGATTGCTACAGTATGTGATCTATATTTCTGGATGTTGTAGTGTTGCACAGCAGAGCAGCCTGGATGCTCTAGTGAGCCAGTGGCATTTGACTGCCAGGAGCTCAAAGCTCCGTTTTCAGTTTCTCATGCAAGTCTTCCTGGTCGATCTTGTCCGTGTTCCCATACCACTGGTGGTAAGCAAGCAGCGCTGCATTTTTGGCTGCTATAGCACTCATCTCCATGGCACTTGCAGCCCACTCAATGCCATTGAGGTAGTATATTCTGTCATGGAGGATCACAGGTGGACATTTTTCAGGGGGGCTGTAGTGGGGGTATGCCAGCCACTTCTTCACTTTGACAGAGTCATAGGAAGAGAAAAGCAAGTTAAGCTGCTCTTTGGTGAGCGGTTCTCTTGAAAACACCTTCCAGACAGCTGATCGCAAGGGTAGCTTTCCTTCACTGGGTGTGTCTTCAGCAGGAGACACAACCCCCAGGCTATTGATGAACAGTTTGGGATTCTCTGTAGTGAGGATGGCACCAAAGTGAAAGGCAGATGGGTCCTGGTAGCCAAAGAAGGAAGCATTCAAGCGCCCATGCACAAATGTTGCTACGGTCTGATGGTAAGGACTTGAGAACTCTGGAATAGGAGGGTTAAAATTCCTGAAGGTGATGTTGGACATTTTGCGGTTCAGTGGAGCTGCGATGATAACAATGTCATACATGTCTGCTGATGATCCCGATGTAGAGTTGTAGGTGACATAGTAGAGCTTAACCGTGTCCCCTGGGGAGAAGGGCAGGAAGGAGGAAGAGCTCAGGGTATCCTGCTCCATTGCTGGAGGAATTCCTGTTCCTCCCAAGACACAGGGCTTTTCTATTCCATCCTATTCAGGCTAGCTATATCTTTTTGCGAGCTGAAGCTTTTTTCAAGTACTACAAGCTTAGCTGACCGAGTGCTGCGACCTAAGGCCTTGAACAGAGCCCAGTTTTCATTTGAAGAGACCCAAGAAAACCCAGACCGTTGCTTTGGTCAGCCGGGAGCTGCAGCCGAGCAGTGACACAGGCGTAAGTCAGCCCCTAGCTGCAAGAGGTCACCGTTTTCCTCCACCCCAAGCAGGAAGCAAAGGCGACTCACCTGCAGAGTTTGGTCTTGTTTTTGGCTCTATAGACAAAACTGTGCCAGGGATAAGTTGTGCTTTGGCAGCATAGATAAGGCCAGTGCAGACAAGTTTATTTCCTCCCTTTACTGCCCAAAGGCCAGATTCAACCCCTGCCAGAGCAACAGCACCTACAAGGAAACCAAGGCCGTTAAACCTCCTTGTGCAGTGTCATTCTGTAGGGGAGCACTTGAAACAGGAATAGGAAATTAGGGAGAACATACCCCATTGGGACAGACAGCTTGCTTAAAGACAGGGCTACTAGGTCACAGCAGCAAGTAGTTGCTTGTTTGTCAGAAGACCACAGTAGCCCAACAAGGGAGGGCACTGCTGAACAGCAGAAGCAGTGACTTTGGCCAGAGGGACTACGTAGGTCCCTGCCAAGATCTGCCCGAGCTCTAGGAGCAAGAATCCTAACCAACACAGGTGTCTCCTGTGGAGCACAAGGTCCCTAGGACAGATGTAAACCCCTTTTACAAGGGGGAGACACTCTTAAGCACTCACCTACAAAACCATTTATGTTGACACCTTGCCCATAATTGACTCTCATGGCTGGACAAACTACCTCATTTATGAACTTATGGGAGAAGCCAGCTTTCTGCATGGATTCATCAATGGTTTGATTCAGCATTTGGGTGAAGTCATTCCCGCCGAGGGCGTGAAGTAAACGCTCGTTGCTGCTGAAGGTGTAGTCGTGCGTCTGGTACCGATAGATTCTTGAACCAGAGACAAGGAAATACATTCACACCAGCTGCAGAACATATGCACTAGCCAAGCCTCTCTTGAGGTATCCTCTTGAGATAAGTGTTAAGTGCTGGTTGGTTGCCTTTGTCACCCTCCGAAGCTCAAGACAACCTCACAGTGCCTTCTGGGGCTACTACTTCATAGGACCTCGCTGCCTTTCCCAAGGGCGGCAAGGCTCATCCTTTCAGGTAGTCCTAGCCGAAGTGGTAACAGGCCTAGGAAGACCTCATCTTTATCACTTCTCTAACTTCTCCTAGTGAAGGAACACTCTGTGCCCCATTACAAATTTAATTCTCCTTAAGGACCCAGATACTAGGCTGATTGAACATCCCATAGCAAACACTTTCTAGACGCTTCATTGGCTTCCAGCCACAAAGCAGACTCTCTTACCGCATAAACTTGTCCAAGATGTCCTCAACCCACATGTACATGCGCAGGGGATTGAGTCCGTACCGCCAGAGAAGTTTGAGAACGTTGATTACGTACCAGCTACTCTCCTCAAACACAAACTCCTCTCCATTATAAATGCCCACGAGGCTGCCGTGGCCTAGGGCAACAGGGAGGCCTAGAGGAAGGGGGGGGGGAATTAGTATACTACAAAAGGTGCAGCTTGCTTTGAGCTAATCTGTTGTACTTTGATTTTTAAGCTAGGAAACTAACTTTGACAAGGGCAGTAGTTCTGAGTGAGCAGATAAGAGTTGGCTCCCAGGGTAGAGAGGGAATTGGATTTTGAGCCAGAGCCACACAGTCATTAGAAGCGACTTCTGAACTTTTCCAGCAGGATTACCTTGACGGGAGTCAGTAAGGCGGGAGGCCGATAGCAGCACGCGCTCACCCTTGTCCTTGGCAGCTGGCGGTGGGACTGCCGCTGCAGGTCGCCCACGCCGGTCCCCGCTCCCGCACCACCACCAAGGCAAGGGCTGGGAAAAAGCCAGCAAGAAACGCTTCTGCTTTTTATTATTTACCGGAGCAAAGTGGGATCACCTCCACCAGCTTTACTAGTCACAGGATTGGGGCAAGTTACACTATTTTAGGGAAAAAAAAGAAAAAAAAAAAAAAGGAAAAAGCCTCCAGCCCAGCAGCAGCCGGCCCCCACTCACCGAGCTCCTTGACGAAGTGCTTCATGTGCAGGTTGAGCGGGTGGATGACGGACCCCCCCGCCTCGTAGTCGCGGCCCTCCACGCGCACCGTGGCCAGCCGGCCGCCCACCGCCGCCCGCTCGAAGAGGTCGATGCGCGGCCCGCGCCCGAACCGCCGCCGCAGGAAATAGGCCGCCGCCGCGCCGCCGATGCCGCCGCCGACCACGGCTGCAAAAGCCGAGCGGCCGGGCAGGCGCTGAGCTCCCGCTGCCGGCCGGGGGGGGGGGAGCCCCGCGCCGCCCGCCCGCCCGCCCCGCTCCCTACGTACCGATCCTATGGGGGGCGGCCCGCTGCTCCCGCGCCGGGGCCCGCGGGCACAGCGCGGCCAGCAGGAGGGGAAGGAGGAGACAACCGGCCCGCATCGTGCACTGCGCCGGGCTGGGGCCGCGGCGGCACCTTTATGGGGCCGGGAGGGGGGTGGGCGGGCGGAGGGCGGGACGGCGGCGGGCACGGTCATCAGCGCCGCGGCGGGGCTGCTTCGCAGGCGCGCCGCTGGTGTAGTGGTATCATGCAAGATTCCCATTCTTGCGACCCGGGTTCGATTCCCGGGCGGCGCAGGAGGTTTTTTTTTTTCTTTTCCCTCCTTTCTTTCTCAAATCACTATTTTCATTGATTCTTATTACTTTTTTTTTCCCCCCTTCAATCCGCGCGTTGACTTCCCACGCGGGCTGGGTGGGAGACGTGGAAAGTGACACTTTTGTGTTACACCGGCCGAAAGGGGGCTCGAGGGAAAACCTGGGGGGGAGGGGGGCGGGCTGAGCATAGCGCGCATGCGCACGCAGAGGCGGGGCGCGGCGGCGGCGGCGGGGAGGCTGCGGCGCCTGCGCCGCCCTGCCGGCGCCGGAGGGGACGAAGGCGATTGGCTCCTCGTCCGCGCGCATGCGCCTGGCCGCCCCGTCTCGGCCGGCCGGGCCCCTTCACCCGCCACCCGCCATCTTGCGAAGAGCGGCGGGGGCATTGTCCGCCGCTGGGGCGCGGCGGGGCCGGCGGCGCTCGGGCTGCCCAGGCGCTGACGGGGCCGCGGCGGGGCCGGCGGCGCCGCCATCGCCGTCGTTATGGAGGACGAAATGCCCAAGACCCTGTGAGTGAGGAGGAGGAGGAGGAAGGGGGGGGGGCGAGATCGCCTTTTGTTCCCGGCGCCGCGGGCAGGGGCGGCCCCGGCCTCCCCTCAGGCCCGGCCCGGCCGCAGCAGGCCGCGCCGCCCCCTTTCTGTTCCCCTGGCGTTTGGCGGCCCCTGACGCGAGGGCTCCCCCGCTCCGCGGCCGCCTCGGCCTCCGGGGCCTGGATCCAGCCGGGAGCCCCGCCGAGAAAAAACCTCGACGGAAATAAAACCGGGGGGAGGCGGCTTCACACGGGCTCTTGCCCCGCTGCCTGTAAAGCGCCAACTCCCCTCGCTCCGCTTCTTGGCAGGCGCTGCCCGCAGTGGTTTCCCTTGTTTAGAGACCAGCGAAGTCACAGACCCGTCAGCCTTTCCGATCTCCGCCGCTGCCTAAGCTGTCGCCGCTACCTTTGTTTTCAGTGCTAGGATGTATGTAGCCCAGAGGAGGGGGAGAGGCTCCCTCCCAAGGTGAGGGGAAAGTAGCTGTTTTGCCCTCGGATGAGGGTCTGCACGTATCCCGCCGGTTGGTGGGTGACTTGGCTGACTACCCGGCGAGGAAAACAAGACGCTTAACGTGACCTATGCCAACTTCTCCCGTGCAGGCTTTCCTTAGTGGTAAACACTGCATCTCTTGACGGGTACGAGCCCATTGTCTTTCTAGCTCATCCGTTTAAACTGTTTTTGGAGTTTGCAAACATGGCCCAGACCTCTGTTTTCTTGCCGCGGTTATTTGCGTGTTCATTTTGCAAAGTGATTATTTTTCCTGTCCCAATGAACTTGTCATCGGGGGTCTAGTGGTCTCCGCAGCGCACAGCTTATGCTTCAGAGAACGTGGCTTATTGCAAAAACCTAGCTGAGTGTCTGAGCGGCAGAACTAGCTGTTGAGCAATGTACCGATAATTGTATTTTTCTGAAGCGCTTGGAAGGAAATCTTGATGTCATGCGGAGAGCTGTCATTAGCTGGACTTCACAGATTGGGCTGATCGTGAGCAGCCTGGAGGGGTGAACTGCAGCTAAATTTGATCTATTTCCATCTTGGGTCTGAAATGTGTTAAATGCTGGAGAGCCCTGGGATTTCTGTAGGTAGTGCTACAGAGATCCCATCTGTGTGGGGGATGCATCGCTCTGTGCGGTTGCGTTGTCTTGCTATACCGTGAAGGCCCCTAAAGTGTTTGGGTCTCTGCCAACATGTATGCTTTTTCTCTTTAGTTCCCTTAGCGTATTTAAATAGTTTTTTCTGGAATTGATACCAGATGTTGTTAGAAATGACTTTTTGTCATTTCCATGTAGGCTATTGCTTTGAAGGGGAATGTTAACGTCTTGGCATTTTGAATCACCTTACGAGCTATGTTAAGTAAATCAGTTGCTGCTGCTCATTTTCACGTGGCCTGCTGTCTTTCTCTGGAAAGCCACTGTTCAGTTGCAGAGAATATGCGTTTGAAGAACAATTACGAAACAGCCAGTGTTTCTGAACTTTCCAAAGACCTCCTCTCTGTTTTCTATTTATACCTATATATGCTTGCATAATACACGTACGTTTAATTTGCTTCTTAAGTATGGAGAGATCTTCATGTGCTAACATGCAATAAATTGGTAATATTTTTCAAGAAGACATAGAGGGATAGATGTGCAGTGAAGGAATTTAGTCACCTTGTGTAGTTTTCCCTCTAGAGTACGGTGCTTCCTCTGCAAATAAACGGCCGGTGACTGCTTCACTAATGGGATTCCAGTCATCAGGAAACAGGGAGAGGGCTAGGAAAGGTGCAGAGACAATGCAGTTCTCATGTGGAAGAGAGCTTTTCTTCCCTGGTGGAGTATTAGCTGGCCCTACCTAGCCTAGGGTCACACATGAGATTGCATCTGTATTGCCTAGCCACCTACTTATTTCCTGTACAGCTACTACAGGACAAGGTCCAAGTATGTTTTATCAGCCCGTGTCTCTGTTACATGGAAGCAGAGCTGCAAAGAAATTCTGGCAGAAGACTCTGGAAAGGCAGGCCAAATGTAGCACAGAGAGCGTAGCCTGAACTTGCTGCTGAATGCACCAAATAAAATAACATGAGAATCCTTACTCTGGGAGTGAACAGCTCCTTGTTTTTTCCCGTAAAGCTTGGTCTGGTTGATATTGCTTCGGGATTTTGTTGTATTTTGTCCGTTAGTGGGTTGAAAAACCTTTCCACAGTTGCTGGCTGCAAAGAGCGGGTAGCAGATGTACACAGCTACAGACAGTAAGATTACAATGAGAAATAATAAAAGAAAAATGCTTTTGACTTTGTATTACATGAGCGCTGTTGTTCTATGGGTCATTCCTATTTGTGCACCCATTACGGGACATCTTTATCATTTTTAAAGACATTCAGGACGTCTGCGGGTGGGGGGCTTTATCTTTGAGCAGAAACAAATACAGGACAACATATAGTATGCAGTTGTCCACACACACATATAAATATATATATACGCACACACGCGTGTGTGTGAATTATATATATATATATATATAAAATCTATATGTTGCTGCAATTGATCCTTTGGGGTTGGATTTTGAAAGTCCTGGTCATGCAGAGATTCACGGGGCTGTCAGTCTGCTTCCATAAAGCGTTTTTCCCCCCCAGCTAAATCAAACATTCAGACGGGCAGTGCTTAATAAGATGACTATCTAATTAACAAGGTGAAAATCCAGTGTTAGTGCAAAGGTAGACACTGTTTCTAGGAGACTTTCAGTTACAAATAAACTGTTACTAAATCTAGAGCTAGAAGGTCATATTAGGGCTTCATTGCTTAGCCTCTTGGCTTATTCATTATCCCAGACGCGATAATATTAAAAAAAGGAGGAGGGGAGGCTCTAACTAGTTATCCCTATTGGTCGAACTTGATATGGGGATAGAACATCAAAGCGTTATCAAGCACCAAGTTAATTGTCTTAACGGAAGTGCACTAAAACCTCCTGTATTTAAGAAACAACAGCAGCAGTCTAGGAAGTACTTGCTTTATTGAGTGGTAATAAGCCACTGAGATCTGATTCTGGTGTAACTTAGAGCGCGTACCAATGTAGAATTGAGCACGTTTCTGACTCATACCTAAAGGAGTTGTTACAATTATTTAGACGTAGCCTACTGTGTCATTTCTGGCAGAAAAGTAGAGGCGAGCGTCCTGTTCTCCCATTCTCTCCGCTGCTAAACCAAACAGTGGCGAGCCGCCAGCCTTTCAGTGAGGGCGTTCCGAACTTCGAGTGAGCGCGAGAAGTTGCTGCTTTATGCTTCCTTTGCTGCCTTTTGGTTTTCTTACAACATCTCCGCGACTGTTGCATCAAAACTAGGAAGGCTGCTGTTTTGATTGACGTGGTTTCAGCAGAATGATTTGGCTCCGGTTCTCGTGGCAGATGCCGTGGTTTGCCACATGACCTCCCTCTGTGGAAGGGAGCTGCTACATGCCTTCGGAGTTGAGGTTTCTGCGAGCTGTTTTCCCTAGGTGCTTTTAAAAATCCTGTAACTTGGGATTTAAAAAAAAAAAAAAAATCTTCCCGTGTGGATTGGTGTTCTTCTCCGTTGCTGAGATTGTAAAAATATCATAGAAGTCCCAGACTAGAGCAGGGGGTTGGCTGCTGCCAGAGCGGAGAGTTGGTGTTGGATTAGGCCGGGCCTTTCCAGGGAGGGAGGAAGGGGGATGCCCACACCTGAGCACACTTGTTTCAGGCAAATGCGGTTTCGAGCCATACCCCTTTACTAAGGGGGGCTGACTTCTAAATATTGTGTAATACGCTTGCTAAACACCAGATTGAGCTATTAGGGCAGCTAGGGAGACTGTGGTTACTGAATGACTGCGTACAATTATCCTAACGGATATTTCTGTATGCAGAAATCAAATGAATAGGCTTAGCTCTCCGGATCTGGCTTTCTGCTCAGCTTTGAACTGGGGCGAGGTTTTAGACGTGCAGACCGTCAGTGGTACTGAGGACAAGGGCTGCTACTTCCCGCTCTCAGTTAATAATTTCTACCCTGCTGTTCTGAGACTCGGCATACAGTCCTGTCGCGCGCTTGGTTTTGCAGGCTAACCTGGAAGGGCTGGATGCCGGAGGAACAACTGTGGGCAGTGTTTGTTCAGCTACCAAAGAGCAGGTTGGCCTGTCAGGATGGCTTTGGTTCTCGGCGCTCGCAGTGGTTGATCTGAGTGGGTTGCTACCGCGGTCTGCGTTTCAGTTCCCAAATGCCTCTGCTAGGAGAGACGGAGTTCGTGGTACTTGGCTCTGCGAAGGGCTCCGATTCCCAGTGTTTCAGGCAGTGTTTCCTAAACTGGTTTGCTTTGCGTCCCTCTCCCTTGGGATCCTGGCGCGTACTTGCCTGTGCCCTCGGTGGCCGGTTTTGTTTGGATCTGTGTTGGTCGGGAGCTGCTGTGCTAGGTGTTCGGAGAGGATGGGTGAACGCGTGAGGTTTTCTCTTTTGTCCTGGGTTGTAGTTCTTCCGAACCATCACGCACCATGCACTCTCCAGATTACGCGAGCTTAAGAAAGTTGCTGAATTTGGGCTTTATCTTTGTTTTCCTTGTCTCTTTCTCCTGGCCCTCGTGTTTACACTCTCAGCCTCTATCTTACAGAGCTACGTTTTGCTACGTGTTTGTGCCGTGCATGGATAAGGAGACCTCGGTGGGAGACTGCAGATACGGTTTCTGCCTGGCACAACAGGAAGGTCTGAGGGTGTCAGTAAGGTGCTGTGCCAGGCAGCCCTCCCCAAGGCCCGGATCCCAGGAAGAGATCTTCGTGGGAGGCCTCTCTGGCCACCTGGAGAGGCCTGCTGCCTCTGGCTCCCAGGGATCCTGTGGAGAGCTGCACGCTCAGAGTCTGGAGGGACTCTACGGGGAATTTGTTTGCAAGACTTGTGGCTAATTGTTTTTTAAGCAAGAGGTGACTTTGGTTTCCCGAGCTGTCAATTCTACCCTCCTGAGAAGCGTTATACAGGGAGAGTGTTGTTTGCTGTTTTTTATTTTTTATTTCAACTCTAGTCAGTGGTCTGGTAGGATGATACTGGAATATTGCCCTAGATCAAAGGGTGGGATTTTTTTGGAAGACACAGTTTTCCTGAAAGGCTTTTTTGAGGGGGGAGAAGTTCTAAAGCTGTATGTTGTGCTGATGTAAAGGTGGTTGTTGGCTTGGACCATCGATAATTCTCTTGCAAGGCAATGGAAGTTGCCAGTTCTCATCTCCATAGTGAATGAATAAGCGGCATTTCTAACCTTTGGTTTAATCCTGCAGATATGTGGGGAACCTGTCAAGAGATGTGACTGAAGCTCTAATCCTCCAGCTGTTCAGCCAGATTGGACCATGCAAAAACTGCAAAATGATAATGGATGTAAGAGCCTTTACTTAATTATTTCCCAACTCCTTGTAGCTAACAACTTCAGGTCATAGTTGCATGTTTCAGAATTCTGCCACGTGATGTATTATAACACATGTTTTATATGTATTTATATGTATACACACACACACGCATGATTATGTTAGAGAACGAATAGTGTATATTATAATGCTGTATATAATATAGTTATTATATGTGCATATATATATGTATATAAAATAAGACTGGCGATCATAGTCATGTACTTAAGGCATAATTTCTGCCTCATATCTGATTTTTTTTTAAAGATGTTTGGATATTTTAAAGGGAATTGAACAGATTAATATATTTGGATATTCTAAATTATATTTGAAAATTTCTTTTTCACCATACGTTTATCTTTTTGAAGCAAAGCTTGAGCCTCCTGGAACAGTGTTGGTATGCTGGCTGTTCTCTAAGACTGCAGTTAAAAAAAAAAAAAAAAAAAAAAAGGAAAAGACAAAGCTACCCGTTTTGAGACATTTAGGTGTAATGAATAAGGCACCAAGTGTAATAATGAGGCTAACATTTGAAGAGATTTTCATCATAAGTCTTTTCTTCTTTTTTCAATCAGACAGCTGGAAATGATCCATATTGTTTTGTGGAGTTCTATGAGCATCGTCATGCAGCTGCAGCGCTAGCTGCTATGAATGGGCGGAAGATAATGGGTAAGGTAAGCTGTCATATCTACAGGGTGAGTTGCAGTGGCAAAACACGGGTTATGCCAGATTGTGCGGGTGAAATATCACTAGAAGAAGTGGAAACATCGCAAATGTCAGACGCTTTGTTCAAACGGAGCTCTTAATGTGGCAGCGCTAACAGGAAAAGCTTTTTTTACTGTTGTAGGAAGAGTGTAGAGGAAGGTAGGGATATAGAGTTGGGGAGGAAGCGAAGGTAGTGGGAATAAGGAAAATAAGGAATACTGTAACTCTCCTGAGCCTATCGGGATAACATTCCTCTTTTCCCTAACCCTGCGGGGGGTGGGGGGGGGGGGAGCCCAACCAGCCAAACAAAATATCTAGACAAGGTCTATTTACCATCTTTTCTTTTAACCAGTAGAATGCGGTTTGGAAGAGCGAACCCTTTACTGAGAAACTTGTCTTAAACTTAAGCTTTCAAGCAAAACTTGCACGGCTGGTTCCCCTGTAGCGTCAGAATTGAACGCTGGTAGCGTCTGAGCTTCGTTCCGATTTGCTTGATCTAACGTAAGCAACTAATATTTGCAGGAGGTCAAAGTGAACTGGGCAACAACTCCCAGCAGCCAGAAGAAAGATACCAGCAGTAAGTGTCACTTATGCTTTGAGTAACTGTTTTATTTGTACGAGTAGTTTTTAAACATAAACAGTAAGCATCGTACAATTATATGCAGTAATGTTTTGATCGTAATCCTAAGATATTATTTAATGTGTTTGTGTTAATAAACTTAAGAACAAATCTAATCTTTGTCATCAGGTAGTACCGTTGTCAACACACTGCGTTCACAAGGTAATTGTATCTTCTTAAACATAAAATGAAATCTCTCAAGGGTATTCACTAACCACCTGAAGCTATGTAAATGGGGTTTTTGTTCTTTTTTCGTTTGTTTTTATGGAAAGACTTCCCTTTCGTTTCCCTGTTGCATCAGAATACGATCTGTTGTCCACTATTTAATTCTGGTGCTAATCTTCAGCTATTTGTTATGAGTGTGATTGTAAAATTTTTTCCCCTGCTCTAAGGGCGTAATTATTAGCCTCTTTGAAGGCTGGTGTATGCGCTACTTCATACAGGCTCCTTGGGAGTACCTAAATTTTCTCCAGAACCGAGTACCTTGTTCCCCCTTCATGGCAATCCTGTGCATTGTTGCTTTTCTCAGCAAGCTTGGAAGTGCTTTAGAGAGGTGGGGTTAAACTACATTAGCATCAAGGTGGACTTTAAAGTTTCTTACCTGCTGTAGTACCAATAAGTCTATATTGATAAGATGGTATGTGAAATATTGTTTGATCATAGTGGAAAAATCCTTAGGGTTTTATTTCTCTTCAGTGCGTGTTTTTTTTAATGGCTCTGATATAAATTGAAGGGATTACTGTTTCCGTTCTGTTGCCTTCAGTCTTAGTTCACTTGCACATGGATTCACATACATTGAATTCACATGGATTCACATGGTGTAATGGCTGGGCAACCAAAACTGTTGGCTTTTGAGAACTCAAATTCTTTAACAGCAAACTGTTGCAATGCAAGGTATTTTTTTGATTTGTTCTTCGCAAAATATGGTTTTAAACCAGACGTTGTAGCTAGGTTGAAAATACGTCCTGCTCTAGAGTTTTATATTCTGCGTGTCTTGAAACTACTGGACGTTTCAGTTGGTGACATTTTACTTAGCTAGTGCACTCTACTGTATGTAAGTTTAACGCTAGCGTACCAAGAATAAGATTTTCATGTAGTCTTGGCATATTAAGTAAATATTTCAAGCTTTGTATGGTAAATGCTGACTGGTCTTAAAAGCAGTTTATAACATACAAAATGTAAATACCATATGTCACAGTACTACCCTTAAGATTGCTGACTTTGTAGTGCTGCCAAGCAGTGGATCTGTTATGAACAGGAGTAAATTCTGTAGTTCATAGCGAACTCTAGTCTTCGTGTAGTTTTTAATAAATAGAAGTCAATGCTATGTGACATTGTTACGCTGTTCATGTTTTCAAGGGTGGTCTTCAAACTTTAAAATCGTGTTTTTTTTTCTTTTTCCCGATAAGACCATTTCCATGTCTTTGTTGGAGACCTCAGTCCAGAAATTACAACTGAAGATATAAAAGCAGCTTTTGCGCCATTTGGAAGAATATCGTAAGTAATTTCCATAGGGCAAATAAATTAAAAGTTATCTCTTAAATGGAGGCAGCCTTAAATTTCAGTAAGTAAAAATAGAAGCTGTCGCAGAGCAGGAATATCCATTCATCTGTTCATACAGCGACTTGAGTCTGAATGGTTGGGTATTAAGCAGGGATGCATAACCAGATTTCTTCATAGAAGCTTGTTCTGCCTTACTAGAAAAGCTGCATACAACTTGCTTTGGTTTTATACTCTTTGCATTATTTGGTAAAGTAACACTGGAAAAATTTGACCCATAAACTTGGGGTTCGTATTTCACTTGCCCTCTCAGCGATCAGATCAATATCACTCGTTATAGTTTGTGATCGATTCCGTTTGCATGTTCACGTCTCGTCAGGCTTTGGATTTTTGTTAGCCATGGTGTGCAGGCCACCGGTAGCATATGTTTTTTGCAGTTAAATTACCATTCCCACAAGTAAACCCTTTTAGCGCTTGACTTGTTGCAGCATCTGAAGGCTGCAGCGAGTGTGGCCTCCAAGCGTTGGCACTGCGTAAGCATAAGCTCTTGGTATAACGGGCTCAGCCTAAAACGTGGGGCGTCTCGGGGAAATGAGTTGCACCCATCAGTCGTGTGGCGCAATGGTGTAACAAGTGAACGTGTTACAAAGTGGGAATGGTGATTGCAGGTGTCCGCCTGCCAGTTTGGTGTATTCAGGATGTAGCAGAGTAAGGAGCAGTTCGTTCATTCCATCCTCCAAATGTAAACCATTAATTTTCCTTGTAGTGTTGTCTGTACTGGACATTGAAGTTTCTTGATGGTGATGTAAGAGAACGTAGAGTGCTTTGGAGTGTTGTGTAGTGAAGCATTTAATTGAAGTAAGTTTGTTTTTTGTTTTTTTCCCTCAGAGTCCAGTATTTTATTCTTTTAATGCCAGCTTGATTTCCTCTTATGATAAAGTTTAAAAAAAAAAATGTGATCTGAATGTGGCTTGCTTCAGAGAACTATAATGCTTGACTACATCTTTTTAATTGTTACCTTGGAAATTAGAGGGTCAGCCTCACGAGGAGAGTCCGTTTATCCTCATGGCCAAATGTGGTCTGGATGGAAGGGATGAGGGACTCTAAAGGAGGTCTTAACTGGCACTTGGCTGCTGAAGTGAGTGTGAAAGGGAGCTAGTAGTAGACTGACGTGTTGGTGTGAATGTGATGGAGCGCTGAAAGAGAATTTCCCCTGAACTAGTCAGTTTTTGCTTTCTGATGTGACTTTAAATGTACAGTCCTCTTAAACGAATAAACGGCCCCCCTCTCCCCCCCCCCCCCAAGCTAAACCTCTGCTGAACCTGAAGCAAAAAGTAAGTTCTGAATGTCAGCTGGGGAAGTAGAAAATAAATGCCTATCACTGGACCACAGTCTGCATTTCTTGGGCCCCTGCCCGTTGTCCCATTTGTTCTAGAAGAGCTTTTTGGACGTAAAGCTGTTGCTGTGTAGTAACGGAGCCGATTACCAGGCTCTGCAAAAAGTGACGTGTCTCTTCCCTGGTGGCGGTGGGGAAGCGTGTGAGTAGCGCTCCTGCTTTTGGGGTACTCGGCACACAGCTGTAGAGTTAAAAATTTGAAAGCTTCAGCAGTTTGCCCTGGCTTAAATTGACCATCCAAAACGAAATACAGTTGTCTTCATCCCGTGAAAGCAGTAGATGTAGGAATTCTCCCTATATGACTCTTACGAACTCTTGTTCCAAATCTGAGGGGTTAAAGGAGAACGGACCTCGATTTTATACCCGTTACATTTAACTTGAAAAAAGACTGCTACTGTTTATTCAGGGGTAGGATGAAGTTGCTTGAGTTTAACTGCTCTTGGTCAGTGACTAGTTTCTGGAAATGGTGTTAACGGAATATTTCCTGATATTTTTTTTTTATTTTTATTTTTTAATATTGCCTTCATTGGTATTAAACTGAGTTTTGTGTTTTTTTGTTTTTGTTTTGTTTTATGAAATCAAGGTTGAACTACTGCATGATTAGCACATAAGAAATTTTGGTAATTCTTTGCATCTGATTTTTTTAATCACTGTAAAAGCACACTTTCATTGTGGTTTCCTTTTATGCTTGCTGTACGCATGTTTTCACTTGTTCTCAAGTCTTTTTCAAAGTTTTCGGTTGAGGGTAAGTATAGATGAGTTTCTCCCCCCTCCCTCTTTAGGCCCTTCAGAACAAACTGATCTCCTAAGATTACGAAGTGGCGCTTCTCAGGCAATTTGTAACGTATTGCCCAAATTCAAACTGGGGCAGGAGGAAAAAGTGTAGCATTCCTTTACTACTAGGAGTAAAGAAGTAACTTTTCATTCAGTGGTCTTGCACTTGGGCCTTTGAGTGATGCTGCGAGTGCTTTTATGGGCTTTTATGCGTACAGGAATTAGGCTTAGAACATAGTATTTGGGGTTACTGTAAGGCTTTAAAAACTGGCGCGTAAAAACCTGCTCTTCATTGTGACTTTTTCTTGCCAGTCTTGGAATGCTAAATGTTGTGCACATGTTACGCTAGTTTCTCTGAACGGTGTTATTTTATGCAGACGTAAGTTACATTGCATGACTTTCTGACTGGTTTTATTTCATTTTATTGTCTTTAAATGCTTGTCTGTGTGGGGCGATGGAGGGGAGGAGAGGGTGGCCTGTACATGAGAGCATCTTGATCCTTGGCTGACTTGTGCGCAAATTGCCTGAGAAACGCTATTGATTGACTTTCCACAAGTGGGGTTTAGCTACTGTAGCTGGGTTCTCTTTTTAACTCAATCTCAAATAATAGGGCTCTGGTTATTTTGCAGAGTGTCTCTGAAGAATGGACAGAATTGCCATGGCTAACTACAAGCTACAGTTCACAGTGGACAAACGTTGTAGTTTTCTTATTTACTTTTATAAATTTTTTTGCTTTTTTATATCTTGTAGTTTCCAATCAGTCCTGTTTGATTGCTGTTTTACAATTGCAGTTTAAATTCTTTGTAATATGTAGTTTAAAACGTAAATGTTTCAGTGTTTTCTTTTCTTCAATAATTTCTGAAAATGTCAATTTCTCAAAATTTACAGCTGCCCACAGTCCAAAAAGGGGGTAACGAATTGACCTGAGAAAATTAAAGAATTCAGTTAACAGGCGACGTATGCCTTTTAATTCCTATCTTTTTTCATTTTTGCTATTTAATACTTTTAATGAGTAGGTAGAATGTGTTGGCAAATAGCAAGTTTAAGAATTGCGTGGTTAGAGAGAGCCATTCAGCTAATGTTAGTCAGCTACAGTGGCTTAAGTGATTCTTTTGAGTAGCTGCTTTGACCATGCTTAGCGTCTTAACGATATGTAAAAGCATTTTGAACGGGGAGCCAACTGTTGTAAAAGTACATACATACTTTTTTTAGAGAAGCTATTGATTTGCATGTTTAAAAAATTAAGTTTAATTTTGCTATTACCTGGCAAAACAGCAGTAAAGTTCTGTTTAGAAAAGATTTGCTTTGACTATGTTGCTGGTGCGATAAACAGTTTGCTTTAGTAAAGGTGAAACATGAAAATAAGCTGTACGCGTGACTCAAGTTTTCATTTTATTAAAGTCGTCTTTTTAAGATGCTAAACTGCCTATTGTTTCTGCTTTTTTAGAGATGCACGAGTGGTTAAGGATATGGCAACGGGAAAATCTAAGGGATACGGCTTTGTTTCCTTCTTCAATAAATGGGTAAGCTGCAGCGCTGTCTGGCATTCCTCTGAAAAGCGGTTGATGACTTTGAATAGTAGCTGTTACGTGGAATGAGTATTTTTGGTCCCTAACTGTACCGGCTTCAGTTTTCCTTCCTGTTGAAAGGGAAGTATTTCTG
Source organism: Struthio camelus (assembly GCF_040807025.1). NCBI lineage: Eukaryota > Metazoa > Chordata > Aves > Struthioniformes > Struthionidae > Struthio > Struthio camelus. The sequence goes on along the minus strand of NC_090968.1, from coordinate 3,144,287 downwards.
TCTATTATGTGTAATAGTCCTTCCTTTAGGGTTTCTAAAGCGTGTGATGTCCTTGATGGTGAGCGACAGCAAAACAAGCACAATGTACAGAAATGACAAAGAAAACGTCTATTGTATATGAGGAGGGATTTTTTTTCTTTTATGACATGCCGGGGCTTTGAATAAAGAAAAATTACCTTTTTAAGCATCTATAAATGTTCAGTTGCCTTGTTTCCAGGGTGCCTTTTATTTTGGGAGACTCTTTTATGGGGCTTTGTAGCTTGCTCTTTTTTCCAGCTGCGGAAGATAGGGAGCATCAGGAAGAAAATTGAAATAGTGGGCCTGGATCTAGAGCTCTTATAAAGAAGAGTTCCTTTCTGACCAGGGTATTGATAACACGCAGGTTTCCACAAGGACCTGTCCAGGTCTTTTTGGAATAGATTTTACTATAGGGCAGAGCGTTAAATGCTGCCAGTTTGCGTCGAGTTGACAGCAAAAATTCTGGGCCGCCCGGGGTTAGTGATCTGCCTGGAGGGCTGCTTGCCAGCTGAACTAATGGGATTTGGTACAGATTCTGGTGAAGAAGCATTCCTAAAACTTTGACTTGATAGGTTGCGACTTCATAGACTGGGTACGCAAGCGTAGGCAACCTGTAAGGCGTGATTCCTCTTGGCAAATTGCAGATGTCAGATGCGGTTGGCGTTCGGTGATTTCGTTCACGTGGTTGTATCTTCAAAAGGAAGAGTTGCTGATCGTGGCTGTTTTTTCCCTTTTCCCTCTCTTGTGGACAGGATGCAGAGAACGCTATTCAGCAGATGGGTGGTCAGTGGCTCGGTGGAAGGCAGATCAGAACTAACTGGGCGACAAGAAAACCTCCAGCTCCAAAGAGTACCTATGAATGTAGGTTTTTCAGTTATATGTCTTTCCAAACCTCCTGCCACGTACCTAGGGAGGAAGAGAAATTCGCTAGCGCTAAGCATTCGAGATTCTGGGAGAAGGGAAAGTGGGTACTCAAAAGTGAAGACTCCTGAATAGTTTCAAAACTCTTGAAACTTCCTTAGGTATGATGGTTTTATTATTACCACCAACAGCTGGTTTTTTTTCCTTCTAAACACTTAATTTGGTAGCTTGCCTTTTTTCCCCCCTCTCCTCGAGAAAGTCAGGATTTTTATTTATTTTTTTTAACATAGTTTCCTTGATTTTTCTCTTACTGGTTGTGATAGAAAGCAAACGGGACTATATCTGAAGAAAGCATTTCCTTTAGAGAGTTTTTAATTCAGGTGTATCTGACCTACTTGACTAACCTGAAACATGAACTTAAATTATTTAACGGTAGTGTCCCTGTCATGAGCAACCTGTCCTATAATGGGAATTTGTGGCCACTGCTGGAGATCATGTGTTACGGACTTACCTTCCCTTTTGCCGTGCCTTTGTTTTCATGGTGCATGCAATTTGTGCTCGGCTGCCTCGTGTGCATGAGAGGGGAAAAAAAGCTAGTGTTTAACAGGAGCTTGCAGCTCTGCTTCTTATACAGTGACAGTCTAGGGACAGTGCCTGTTCCAGATGTTAATTCAGCACTGCCTGTGGGTCAGATAGACGGCCAGATCCAGGACGTAGAGGACAAAACGTTTACTGCCGTTAATGTTTGTCGCAAGCTCTGGCAGCCTGATTCTTTACTGTAGGCCTGTTAGGATGGGATTCAAATGTGTGTAATGTGTTTCTGATCAACTTAAAAGCTTTTTAAAATTTCTTTAAGCAAATACCAAACAACTATCTTACGATGAAGTGGTCAATCAGTCCAGTCCAAGCAACTGCACTGTATACTGTGGAGGTGTTACTTCGGGGCTGACAGGTATGGTGTCTTCAAAATATCGACACTTTGAATGTCCCTAGAGTATTTGCGCACGTATTGCAGTCATCTAATTTTGGCAACTTACTTCTTCCTGCTTCAGAACAGCTAATGCGCCAGACCTTTTCTCCATTCGGGCAGATAATGGAAATTCGAGTCTTCCCAGATAAAGGATACTCCTTTGTACGGTAGGTTGTCGTCTAGTTTGCTACAGAGGATAGCATATTGATAAATCAATAAGAATTCTGGGCTCTCATGCCTTTGTTTGTGGTATAATATTGGTTGGTGTGTACCCAGCTTAAGAGTGGGCTTTACAGCTGTGTTCTGTAACTGCAGCCTGATCTGTGAGTGAATCACATCCGGAAGTGCTTTTGGAGCTGGTAGAGAAAAAGCTTAGCCCAGTGTAAACAACCTGTGGTAGTTAAAGAACAATGCGGCGTTTATAGCTGCATCCTCTGATGCCTTGAGCCAGAGGTGTGATCTGTCAGGATCCTCTTTGTTTCTGACAAAGGGTATCGATATTTAAAATATGAACTGGTTTTGCTAGTCTTCAATTAGTTATCAATGGTGCAGTATGCTTAATCGTAATAGATCTTAATCCGCCCCACCCCCCTTTTTGTTAATAATTTTACCGTTGAGATACTGGGGCAGACGGTACGGTTTCAGCGTTGTTTCCAGAAGCATCCTTACCTCTTGGTTGACCCGGCCCCAGGTAATAAAAGCAGTTGTAAATGACTTGCTCTCCATGCTGGCACATATTATAACTTGCTTATGAGAGAGAGTGGAATGAGTTTAGTATGATACTGAGAAAGGAAAACTAACCAGTAGCCTGGCAGTGTCTGCCTTCCGCTTCAAGGATGGCAGGAAGAAGTCACTGTAGTCAGACTCGTATTTTTACAGAACCTTACAGAATTCTGTGCCGCTGTTAGCGGGAAGTCTCTCTCGGGGTTACTTCTAGCTGTTGCTCATTGAGTGATTTGTTTATATTGGCCTGACTTGTATTGCAACAGGTTTAATTCCCACGAGAGTGCTGCACATGCAATTGTTTCTGTCAATGGGACAACTATAGAAGGCCACGTAGTGAAGTGCTACTGGGGCAAGGAAACACCAGACATGATCAGTCCAGTCCAGCAGGTCAGAATTATTCCTATGCTAACTTTGAAGATGATGGTTTAAAGTTACTGTCTTTGATAGAAACCTGATAATTGGCCGTAAAGGCTGCGTGCGTGCTGACTAGAGACCCGATGCAGCAAACGTGACTTCTGCGTTAGCTCTTGTTCCAGCAGTGGGTATTTCTCCGAAGTATAATCAAACATTTTAAATCCTTTGAACTTGCAGGATCTTGCTATATAAAAGCGGTGGTGTAAAGTTCTGGAGAGAGCTTTCAAAGTATTGCCCAGAACGCGGTGCATCTTCTCTGTCATGAGCACAGAGACTACTGTTACTGTTACCACTGTTCCTGTTTCCTGGAGCTCTGTGGAAAGGTTCTGACGTTCGAGACAACGGCTTGCACTGCTCGTTGGGGAGGCAAACAGGCACTCTGGTCGTCAAACGCTTGCTAGCTTAAAAGCGATGTCCAACTACTAAATGTCTGCGTTTCCGTTTCAGCGTTACTTTAGCAAGCGATCTTGTAAGTTCTTGATCGAAGGCAGGCTCTCCAGGCTGGTGTGTCTTGGGTTGATGTAAATGCCTGCTTTCTTAGGCGCTGCTTGATACTTGGGTGTTTGTACTTGCAGAATCAAATTGGATATCCACAAGCTTACGGGCAGTGGGGTCAGTGGTATGGAAACGCGCAGATTGGGCAGTACATGCCGAACGGCTGGCAAGTCCCTGCATATGGGATGTATGGGCAAGCGTGGAATCAGCAAGGATTTAAGTGAGTATTTGCTTTCATGCCGCAAGTAAAATCCAAGGGATGGGGTTTTCCTAAGGGGGAGATGAAAATTCCAAGTCCACAGCGTCGTAAAAGCTGCCGTGAAGTTCTGGTCCTTTGTTACTCGGAGAGGTCACGTAATGATGTCTGCAGCAGACGTGTATTTGGGGACGTGAAGAAGGGTATTGCTGTCTTCAAAAACCTGCCTTTAGAGAGCAGCACTTAAATTTGCGTTTTCCAGTCAAGCTACTGTACCTTTAAAATTTGTCTTGAACTTTTGAGAGAGTCACGTTTTGTTCTTTCCAAATTCAGAATTTGCGAGGTGGGCAGTCAGTGCAAAATTCTTTCATTCAGCTGCTGTTACTTGATGCCGGTAGGTCTCGTTCCTGAGCAAAGGATATTAAACGCAACTCAAATGCGAGCAGTGATTACGGATCACTGCAGTGATTGGTTGGCTTCTAAGCTACAGCGAAATGGCTCTTCCTGGGAGGCCTGCCGGCAGCAACCCTCATTGATCCGTCTTGCCTGGTACATCACGGCCAATAGAGGGATTATTTCCTCCAGCCAACATCCTTGTTCGTCTTGCTGGTTAGAAAAATGTCATACCCTTAAAAATTGGTTGCGGCCTACTGTCTCGAATTCTGACCTTAAACTTTGTTGCTTGGCTTGGGTTATGCATCGGGAAACGGCGTACGGTTCCTAGGTGGCATCGCTCTAGGCCGAGATGGGAGTAACTAGTTCTCCCGTGTCTGCTCTTGCTCTTGCTCTATGTACGTTCTCCCTCAGAACTGAAGTGCTTTTCTAACGGATTAAATTCCCTCCGTTCCCCAAACAGTCAGACGCAGTCTTCAGCAGCGTGGATGGGAGCGAACTATGGAGTTCAACCACCTCAAGGGCAGAACGGAAGCGTGATAACTAATCAAACTGGATATCGCATGGCAGGTTTCGAAACGCAGTGAGAAAAAGACTCTGTAACCAAACACTGGTGGGCTTGAGGCTACAAGGAGTGTTGTAAAGCCTTTGTTTACCGAACAGATTTACCAGATCAAGTCAGTGCAAGTGTCAGATACAATGTATTTATTTAAGCAAAAAAGAAAAAAAAGCATTTTTTTAAATCATGAAACTGTCATCCACATTGTTCGAAACAAAAAAAGTCACACAAAAAACTAGATGCTGGATGTCTGCCAACTTTTGCCTTCTTTTCCTCCTTTTTGATATGTGTTTCTCAAGATCCACGTTTGAAACACAGCAAATGCAGGGACTACTGCCACTTAAGATTGGGGCAGAAAATTGCACAATGTCAAACTTTTTTTCCTCTGAAGTAGCGTGCAGTTTTAGTTTGCATTCCTAATGATTTAAAATGTATTATAAGCAGTTGTACAAAAAAAGCCAAAACCGTGTGAATTCTGAAGATGCTTTGTCTTCAGCCTTTGCACAAGTCTGTTTTAAAATAGCCTATTGTATAAAGCGTCCACCTCTCCACTTTTGTTATACCGGGTTTTCAGCTATAAATTATTAGTTTACATCATTTTGTATCGAAACATTTTTTCAGAGTTGTCTTTGCCTTATGACAGTTACCTAAATTATCATGAAACGGGGACGTGTGATCTTCAGTGCTAAATTGTCCGCAAAATGCTCAGATGGATCTAACTTTATTCACATTGTGTTCTATGTGAGAAGGTGCCTAGAGAAATCCCTGTTGGACTTGTTCTAAAGGATTTTTATCTTTGGTGAAAAACTTTGTGATGTGTACTGGGAAATGTAAAAAAAAAAAAAAAAAAAAATCCTGTTACAACTATTACTAAAATGTGACAAATACCTATGAACCAGCTTGTTTTTTATCTTATCAATTTCTACATTTACATGTACCGATTATGTAAAATATTTTAGCAAATTAATATTTTGCACAAAAGTTAGCAAACTTTGTACGTTTCCTTATTTAAAGGTAGGATGCAGAGTCCTTGGACATGATTTATGCATAAGATTTTTAATTTGTTTTTTTGCATGTGGATCTCAAATATACACTTTGTTAGTTTTGGAATACAAAAGTCATCTTCTCTTGTTTTTACGTAACTGTACAAAAACGCAAAGTTGTAAGTAGAAAACGAATCAGTCTCGCTGTTTACTGTTAGTGAATTTTACTCGGGTAGAGTAAGGTGACTTGATTTTTTACATGTACATTTAGAGCTGTGAAAACCGTAGCGTTGTATGTGTAGGCGTCGGGCTCTGCCACGGCTCCCGCGTAGCCGCCAGGACCAGCTGGGTGAAGTATTTTTCAATGTTCAGAGGCCAAAAAACAAATCTTTCTATCCTACCTCTTGACCAGCCTTCAAAAAGCGCAAAAAAAAAAAAAAAAACAAAGGAGAAAAAAAGAAAGAAAATCCAAACCAAACGAACCAGCTTGTGTGCTCTCTTTTGTTACTCCCGCCCGGGGGGGGCAGCGGGCAGCCCTGCTGCCTCTTCCCCGTCCCCCTTTTCCCCCGGGGATGAGGCCGGCCCCTTTTGAGGAAAAGGCCCCGATCGGCCCCGTTTTGCTACCGCGCGGGGGGGTGGGAAGGAAGCTGCTCCTCCCCGCACTGCGCCTGCGCGCCGCCACCTCGAACTACAGCCCCCAGCGGGCCGCGCGCGGCGCGCCACGTGACGCGCGGCGGCCCAATAGGTGGCGCCGTTACAGTCGGGGCCGACGGTGGTTTGTAAGGCGCCATGGCGGAGGCCGATCGCTGAGCGCCCTCGCGGGCGGCCCGGGCCGGAGCGGGGGGCGCGCGAGGCCGCCCAGGTAAGGGCGGGGGAGGGGGGGAGGAGGAGGGGTGGGGGGAGGCAGCGCGAGCCCCGCCGCCCGCAGGGGCGGGAAGTGACGTCAGGGGGCGCAGAGGCTGCTGGGGGGGGGCGAGAGCGAGAGCGAGAGGGAGGCGGCGGCCTTCCCGCCGCGGCGGGCTGCTGGCGTCACGGCCGCGTGACGTCGCGGCGGTGTGACGTCACGGCGGCCAGACGTCACGGCCGCGTGGCGGAGGCGAGGCGCCCCCTGTCCAAAAACCACCGCCGCCCTCGAGGGTCCCCGGGCGCCCTCGACGACGACGATGGCGGCGACGACGACGGCCCTGCGGTGCAGCGTTGGCTGGAGCGGCCTGAGGCGGCCGAGGGTGGCCCCGGGGGCCTCGCCCGCCGCCGGGCTCCCCCTCTCCCCGCCGCGCTGCGCCCTCAGCGCCGGCCCGCCTCGCCTCCTTCCCGCCTCGCCTCCTTCCCGCCTCGCCTCCTTCCCGCCTCGCCTCCTTCCCGCCGCCGTGGCTTTGCGCCCTCGCCAGCTCCCCGCCCTGCTCTCCTCGGCCTCCTCGCTCCCCCTGCCCCGAGCCGCCCTCAGGGAGGCAGCGCCGTCCCCGGGGCCCGGCAGCGCTGCCCGCCGGCAGCGGCGCGAGGGGTAGCGTGCCAGCCGGAGCTGGACGGGCAGGGGGAAAAACCCCCGCGGCCGCCCCCTGCTCGCCGGCCTTGCTTCCCTCGCCGGGCAGAGCAGCAGGAGCAGGGTGGCTGGGAGCGGCGGCGGCGCTGGGGGCTCGGGGCAGCTGCGTGCGCCCCTCGGCTTTGGGGGAGCGGAGCGGGGGAACCGGGGAGGGGAGGAGGCCGAGCAGGCGCACACTCCTGCGCTGCCGAGACTGGAAAACAGCACGTGCCGGGGTGCTCTACCTGCAGGACGGCTCTTTGCTGCTCTGTTAGGAGAAGCAAGCCCGTAAGTTAACACACGAGCGGCAAGTTAGGATATCGCGTGGCGGCTCTTTCGCACCCGCGCGTGGCTTTAGGCCTTGCTGACGACGGACGCCCTGAAGCTGCAAGCGCGGCTCGGCCCCAGGGTGCTGGAGCGACGGGTGGGACCCAGGCCCTGCCCTGCCTTTGCCAGTTGTCCGGCCGCCGCAGGCAGCGGGTCGCTTTCGCCTCGAACTCCGCTTCCCCCTGTCCGCGGCGTTTGGGAGCCGCTGGGGACAGCCGCCGTCTCTGCCTCCCGCAGAGGGACCTGTAGGTGTCACCACATACCGCTGCGCCCGTCGTTCCTGTCCCAATCTCTCTGTTTCAGGTTCCCTGGAGGATGGAGCCCGGTTCCGTCCGGACCAAAGTCCCTGCCTTCCTGTCGGACCTGGGGAAAGCCACGCTCAGGGGAATCAGGAAATGTCCCCGCTGCGGCACTTACAACGGCACCCGGGGCCTGAGCTGCAAGAACAAGACCTGCGGGACCGTCTTCCGCTACGGCACTCGCAAGCAGCCCAGCGTCGACGCCGTCAAGATCATCACCGGCTCCGACCTGCAAGTCTACTCCGTCCGGCAGAGAGACCGGGGACCGGATTACCGGTGTTTCGTGGAGCTCGGGGTTTCCGAGACAGCCATCCAGACGGTGGACGGCACCATCATCACGCAGCTCAGCTCCGGCCGCTGCTACGTCCCGTCGTGTCTGAAGGCAGCCACGCAAGGCGTGGTGGAAAACCAGTGCCAGCACATCAAACTGGCCCTGAACTGTCAGACCGAGGCCACCCCGCTGACCCTGAAGAGCTCGGCGCTCGGCTCCGTGCAGGCCTCCCCCGAAATGAAGCAAACTATATGGCAGCTGGCGACCGAGCCCACGGGGCCCCTGGTGCAGAGGATCACCAAGAGCGTGCTGGTGGTGAAGTGCAAGGCCAGCCAGAAGCACAGCCTCGGCTACCTGCACGCCTCCTTCGCCCAGAAGGTGAGCGCGAAGAGCCTGGCGGAGCACAGGTTCTTCTGCTCCTGCCAGACTCTGAAGTCGGCCAAGGCCGGCTCAGCCAAGGAGGAGGCGGCGGCGGCGCAGAGGTGCATTCACTTCTTCGCCTGCATCTGCGCCTTTGCCAGCGACGAGGCCCTGGCTCAGGAGTTCGCCGACTTCCTCAGCTACGACTCGGGCGGTAGGTTGGGGGGCGGACGTGGGTGCGGCGCGAGGGGGGAAGAGGAGGCCGTGGGCGTCGCGGGGACGTGTTGGGGGAGCGTGGCATCTGGCTGAGCACGGCCTGCCTTGCTGAACCGGGCGGCTCGCTTGGGCCCTGGGCTGCCCAGCGGCGAGGGCGGCCTTCAGCTGAGCCCTATCAGACCTTTGTTACCTGGTGCTTTGTTTTCTGCCTCCTCCCTCTACAAATAGGTGGGTCTGCAGGGAGGCAGCCAGCACCGGGCTGGGGTGAGTGGGTGGTAGCTGAGCTCTGGGGTTGCTGCACTCCTTCGAGCTTCACGCAGGAGCGGAGCGGGGCTCTCCTTTGCTTCTGGAGGCGGGGTCTGCCCTAGGGTGGCGGAGCCCAAGGGGCTTTGCTGCAGTCTGCTGTTTTTGTGGAGCGGGTCGCCTTTGGCTGGCGCGTCTTCTGTTCGCGCAAGAGCACTGGGGAGAGGCTCGAGCGGCTCATTGTGAAATCCAAGCTGGGCAGCGGTCTCCGGGGTGAAGTTCCCCTGGGTGTTGCCCTCCCAGATATGTGCACCCTGATAACCCCCCCCCCCCCCCCCCGTCTCTTTAGGCACCCAAATATATGTGGAAATCTGCCCTGAGGAGACCAACCTGAGTGAAGTGAGTTAATTAAAAGTGCGGATAAACTCGATTCCGCTTCCAGGGAGCTGTTTCTGGAGTGGTTGGGTAGTGGTCTTGAGCCCTGTCTGGGGGGTCAGGCTGTAAAGCTGGTACAAGATGAAAACCGGCCCCTATCTCAGCGGCTGCCTCAGGGTGCTCTCCCTAAAAAGCACTTCCCTCACCTGCGTCCTGGGTTTCCTTCTTGTGAAACATGTCTGTGGGGCCAGAGCATCTTCTGGGGTTTCTCTGATGATGTCTGTAGTGTCCTTCAAGGTCTTTGGGTGGGAAGTCCCCCCCCCCCCCCCCAAAAAAAAAGAGCCCTGCGCTCCCGTGTCGTTGTACGGCCGCACTGTGCCGGTCGCTCGGCCCTTGCGGCATTGCTGGCGTGGCGGGGAAGGCAGCTGGATCCGCGCCCATAGCCGTCGGGAACGGCGCTTGCTTTTGGCCGGGTGAGCATCTTGAGAGCTGGTCCGAGGTGTGCTGATAACGCGGGGTTTGATGTCAGGTCAGAGAGTGGGGAGAAGAAGAGGCTTAAGGCTTGGAAGAACTGAAGGGGAAGGAGACTTGATTGCACCCAGAGACGCGCAACCTGGCAGCGTTTGTAGTTCTTGGTTATCCTCCTGCGTGAGCGCACCTGGCTACCTGGCTGCCGCGTGCTCGGGGGCGAATCTTGCTGTTTGGAAGCCGAATGCTCTGTTCCTCCGGTCCCCCTCTCCCCCCCACAAAAGCAACGAGCCTTTTGGACTTTGTGTCAAACAGTTGTCCTTTGGGGCTGATGCGAGTCCTACCTTTCAGGTCTGGGTGTCCCCCCCCCGCTTTTTGTTTAGTTTTCCTGTGTTTTTAGGAACAGTGACTCAGAGCGTGGGAATCGAAATGTTGCTCGTTGATGGCTGGCCAGTTTGCTGCCCCGCGCTTTGGCAAGCCCTCCTTGCCCGCCAGGTCGAGAGTCGTTCAGCAGGGAAGCGAGTGCCAAGCTAGGCTGTGTGCGCAGCTGCCAAAAAAGCAAAGCCCCGACTACTTAGTGAAGTCTCTAGTTTTTCTTTCCTTCACCTGAGTAACTGTACGCGTGGGATCGGGCCTGCCGGCTTCGTTGAGGCCGCTCGCAGGAGCGGTTACGGGAGCGCGTGTGGGACGGAGGAGTGCTTGGGAACGGTTAAGGAGCTTTTAAGGACTGAGCGTCGCTTTTCCTAGGCCTGAAAGGGCTCATCGTGCCGCAGCTAGTCTGCAGCCCCGAATCTGCAGCGCCAGCTGACGAGACTGCTGCTTCCAAGCCCAAGAAGAGGAAAAAGGACGTAACATCTGGTGAGCGTCCGTCGGAGGGGCTGCGGCTTCGGTTATCGCGGAGCTGGATGTTGTCTGAGAGAAAAGCCGTCGTCTGGCTTGCGTGCTTACAGGAGGGGCAGCCCGCCTGTGATCTCCGAGAGCTGTAGCAGGCCTCGTGCGCTGTCTGGTGCTGGGCTGGCAGCCTTACAGGCAGGCCCTACGTATCGGTCAGGCTTCTGCAGTGAGTCTGAGTGGGTCTTTTTATGACTACTTTTGGTTAAGCTGGAAAGTCGCTTGCTCCCACCTACCCTGGCACAGAGGGAGGGGTGCAGCTGGGGCGACGGGCGCGAGGGGCTCTGGAGGACGCGTGCAGCTTGCCGGGGTTTGTGCCCTGAAACGCTCTCGACTTGAACTTCAGGTACGCAGGTGACTAGCCCTCTCCTGGCTCAAGACGCAGCTAGCAGCAACCTGAGGAAAAGCAGCCTGAAAAAGCCAGCCGTTGCTTCGTCGCTGAAAAGGCAAGGTAAGGCTCGTTGCCGCAGCCTCGAAAGCAGCGGATGCCCGGAAGCGCCCAGGGACCACGCAGACGCCGAGCTCACTCCTCGGCTCGCGTCGCTTGTCGCTCCGCGGGAGTTGGCAGAGCCGCGCGGACCGACGCCTTGGCTCGCGCTGCCGTCACCCCTGCAGAGGGGGGCGGCTGGGGCTGTGCCCCCACCCCTGTGTCGCTCTGCTGATCCCGGGGGACTTCTTCCGTGTTTCTCTAGGAGGCAGAAGTCGGGCTCGGGAGCCTTCTGCTGCCTTGGTGTGACTGGTAGCTGCGTGTCTCACGTAACTCTAGGGTGCTGGCCTGCCTGTGGCCCTCAGTAAGCGTGGGATGGGGGGGGTCAGTGTTGTCGTGGACAAGCCAGCAGGCAGGCATTATAATGGTATTAAGCTAATGCAATTATATGCCTTCCTAGACGAAATTGAGTAGGTGACTCAGAGCAGGCACAGTAGTAAACTGAACTGTTGCTCTTTTGCCACCATCGGTGTCTATAGCATCCTTAATATACAGAGCTACCGTGGGGAGACCCATCCTGGCCAGAGTCATCAAATAGCCGTATTTTATAGCAGTAAATACTTGTTCAGCCATACCGGCTGGGCTCTGCCCGAGTTAGGCTATGCACCTAACTCTCTTGGAGAGCCGTGGGGAATGTGCTAGCTGTAAACGAGATGTAAACTCAGATAACCCTGGCCGCCTTAGGGAGCGTTTCATGTGTGCGTATGTAATAACTTATCACTAAGGAGAAGGATGTGTACTTGCATGTGCTTATGAGCTGTTCAGGGACTTAAGGGTCAGTCCAAATCCCATGAAAATCTGTGGGCGTTCCCAATGACTTGGCGCACTTTGGAAAAAGCCACGCTCCTTCCTGATAATGGCTTGGGCTGACTAGAAAGCTTTCTTTAATGCTCTTGTCTTTTAGCTTTAGTTTTGGCCTAGAAAGTGGTACAAAGGTCTTCTTTTTCCTCTCCCTTCCACCTGCCAGTTTACTGCTTGCCTGTCTGTTGTTTTGGTCACCCTGACCCAGTTCTGGTGCGCACAGGGGTCTGATCTCTTGTGGCGGACTAGCCCGCCCAGCGCTCAAAGCGTGCTGGCTAGGAAACGCGCACGCCCCTTGGGTAAAGTTGCAAGTGCTTTCCTAGGGTGACACGCCAAAAACGAAACTGCCCAAAATAGCAGAGGAGATTGTGTCGGGCAGAGCGTGAGCGCTCACTCTGCTCTGCTCGCTGTGCTGCTGTCTGCCGCCTTTCTGTGCTCTGTTTTTACAGAGGCCATCAGGTCTGCGCAGCAGGGGAAGTAGTGAATGTAAAATGGGAAACACTTGACTACATACAGCCACTTACCCAGCCACCTCTCCCCCACCCTTGGGGCCCACATGTACTGGATGGGGATTGTCGCAGTTATTTTTTTCCCTTCCCGTCTCTATTCTTCACTTGTGTGATGAGGTAGTTTCTGATTTCACTTTCATTTTCCTTTTAGGCTGTAATCAGCTGCTGGATGAGTCACAGGTGACCCTGTCCTTCCAGGAATGGCTGGCCAGTGTCACCGAACGCATCCATCAAACCATGCATTACCAATTTGAGGGTAAGTCATTGGGGGGAAACCCCCTTCCGAGAGCCTTCAGGCACCATTTCGTTCCCAGCGCACCCTCTCTAGGTGACAGCCAAGCTCTTGGCCGCATTAAATAACTGTTAGCCTAAAGGGACGCACACGTTTGCCTTGGTGGGAGCAAATATTATTTTGCCCAGGGAAGTTTCTGTCAGCTTGGATTCTTTCCCTAAGTACCGGCTTAACGCTTATCAAAAGCCTAGCGCTCGTGTTTATGCTTGGGGAAGGGAGAAACTCCCTTAGAGCTTATTTATGCTCAAAGGAACTGCCTGGAGCAGAGCAGAAAAGGTGAAGTAAGGTGAGATGCTACACACAGTGCTGCCTAATACCTGGGGGAGTTCAAGTCTGCTGCGCCCCTCAGCATCGTGCAGGGCAAGTGACAGCACGTGACTTCTGCAGGTGACTGGCAGCAGGCAGCGTACCCCAGACCATCATCCAGGCCACTTTTATCATGTCTGTAAAACCCCTTTCCTGGGATGTAACATGTGAGCATAGCACTTGCACCAGCAGCTGCGAGACTGTGGGGCTAGTGCTGTAGTACCGCTGGACTCTCCTTAATACAAGGACAAAAAAAAAAACAAACAAACCACACTCGAAGGGGTTGTCTCCTTCCACGCCCTCTAAGCCCTTCCCAGACATGTCTTTCAGCTTTCTTTGTGTGACGCTGTTAAGCATGAGTTGTGCATGTACTCTGCCCTCCCCCTGCTGCTGGTCGCAACAGCAGAGAGCTGCAGCGGCAGTCCTCTCTGCTCACGCCAAGCCGTTTACAGTGTCCGTGATGGGCCCCTTTCAGCAGCAGCTCCCAAGTTTAGCGTTGGGGCTGGAGGAACATCTGGTCCTGCAGCTGTGATTAAGCTCAGCCTTGTGCCCTGCTGGGGGCTGCTGCACTAGAGCTACCTGAAACAGAGGGTGGGTTATGGGGCGGTCAAGGGTAAAAGCAGTGGGAGGTGGCCGCTTAGGCTGCTGGCAAGCTCAGCCTCTTGTCTTTGAACACCTAGGCAAGCCGGAGCCGCTGGTGTTCCACATCCCTCAGGCTTTCTTTGACGCACTACAGCAGAGGATTTCCGTGGGGAGCACGAAGAAGAGGCTGCCCAACTCCACGACGGGTAGGATAGGACTGAGCTTGTGCAGAGCAAGCACTGGCTGCTGCTCAGGGTGGGATGCTTCCAGGAGAGACTCGGCAGTAAGAGAGACAAGGGGAACTAGCTGCCTAACCCGCTGTTGTTCCATACGCTGCCTTCATGACAGCGGTGCTAGAAGAGAGCAGCGGCTGCTTGAAGTGGCCCCAAGGACTGGGCACTTCTGCATTAAGTGGGATATGCAGCCCCTGGTACCTGCTGGTGGTGCTAACTGCTTCAGCCTAGCTTCTCACGCAGGGTTGGGCTTGGTGCTGTAGCACGCACAAGAGCTTGTTTTAGGAGTTTAGGGCACATGGACGAGTTCAAGTTTCTGGTTTTCCCTTTTGTCTGCCCCCAGCTGATACAGCGCTGCTCCTCTGAATTAAGTAAGCAGGCTCCAGCACCCTTGACCCTAGCACGTGTTCCTCAGTGCTTCCAACTAAAGCCTCCAGGAGTGTTTGAGGTGTAAAGCTATGCTTTAGCATACGCAAGAGGCTATCCCAGAGGTTAAGGGCAGTACATGAGTGTTACAGCTGGGCCTCAGCACCCTTGGCCCTGCATCCCTTTGTGCCCTAGTCTCAGCGAAACATGGTCTGAAGAGCCAGCAGAGACAAGAGAGCTTTGGAAGAAGGCAGGGAAGGATTTACTTTATTAGCTGCTATTAAATGAGCCCTGGCGAGGGGTTTTCCCCCAAGAATTGAGGGGGGCACTCAGGCATATGTTATGAAAGAGACAAACAGCAAGAGCTGCACAGAGAGAGAGCTCTTGCTCAGGCCTGCAGCTGAGCTAAGGAAAAAAGAAAGGGGAAGGTAGGAAAAGAGAAGAGAAAGCAACCCCCTTCACAAACACAACCCACCTTCCCGGTAGTCTTGGGCAGAGGCAGGCAGGAACAGCCTCACAGCCGCTAACCCGCTTTTCTTTTTCCTCAGCTTTTGTCCGCAAAGACGCCCTTCCGCTGGGGACCTTCTCCAAGTATACCTGGCACATCACCAACATCCTGCAGGTCAAGCAGATCTTTGATACGCCTGAGGTAAGGCTGACAAGCAGCCCCCCAGCACCCCTTTGGGAGAGCTCATGCCGCAGCCCAGGGCTCAGGCCCCAGCTGCCTCCACCACCCCCTGCTCCTGGCGGGCGAGGGGGCCCGGTCTCCTTACCGCCTCCCTCCTGTGCCTGCTGGCAGATGCCACTGGAAATCACTCGCAGCTTCATCCAGAACCGGGATGGGACATACGAGCTGTTCAAGTGTCCCAAAGTGGAAGTGGAGAGCATTGCCGAGACATACGGGCGCCTGGAGAAGCAGCCGGTGATCCGGCCTTTGGAGCTCAAGACCTTCCTCAAAGTGGGTGAGTGGCAGAGGGCCACCAAGCGCCTCTAGGCCAGCGCAGCGGGAGCAGGGCCTGCCCCAGCAGGCCAGGCGGGGCCTCGTGCCGGGCTGCCCTTGCTGCAGCCGCCCGGGTTGCAGGCTGGCTTGGGAGCAGCAGAGAGCAGAGCTCCCTGCCCAGGAAAGGAGCTTGAGCAGCTGAGGAAACTAAAAAAAAGATGGTGAAGAGCAGAGCTGAGCATGGGAGCTGCCACAGCTCACCTCCTCCAAGCACTGAGCTGGGCCTCTCTGCCTGCAACAGGGAGCCCCCAGCAAGAAGGGGGCCAAGTTCACCTACACAAACACAGGGCACCCCCCCCCCACACACACACAAGGGGGCTCTGGGCTCCCCACAAGGAGGGGAGAACCTCAGCCAGAGGGTGCCCTCCCCAAGGGGGGCTGGGTTCTCCCATGGAGGAGAGCTCCAGCAGAAAATCGTTTCCCCCCCTCCCCAGGAAGGGTCTGCCTTGAAGGGGGCTGGGGCTCCCCCTTGGAGGGGCCTCCTTTGGGGGGGCTCCCCCCCCCCAAAAGAAGGGCCCTCCAAGTAGGGGAACCCCAGGCCCCTTCAAGGCAGACCCTTCCAGGAGGGGAGGTCCCTCCAAAGAGGGGCCCCAGCCCCCTTCTGGGGGCACCCCTCCACAGGGGGAAGGCCCCCCAAAAGAAGCTCTCTTCCACAGGGGGGGAGCAGGCCCCCCAGAAGGGGGCTGGGGCTCCTCTTCCTGGAGGAAGCCCCCCCCAGAGAGCAAGACCATAGCTACACTCCTGTTGCCCACTCCCCCCCCCCAAAAAAAAAAATCTCAAACACCTGAGATAGCCTCCCCACACCCCTCCCCTGCCCTAGGAAGGGCAATACAGCCCTGGGGGGGGGGAAAACACCAGGCCTCTGGCTCCCAGCCAAGCAGTTACTTAGTTAAGAACAGGCACCCCAAAATAAAGTAGCACCCCTGCAGGGGGGAGGCCAGGGTCCCTTTCCCCCCCCCCAAAACCAGGGGGGCTCCCCCCCCAGGAACTGAGCCCGGGGGAGGGCCCCAGCCATGCCCACCCCCTCTTCCCCCCCCCCCCAGGCAACACCTCTCCCACCCAGAAGGAGCCCACCCCCTTCGTCATCGAGTGGATCCCCGACATCCTACCTCAGTCCCGCATCGGAGAGCTGCGCATCAAGTTCGAGTACGGCCACCACGGCAGCAGGCACCCCGCCGCCTTCCAGGAGCAGCCGCCGCCGCCGCCACCCCTGGAGCAGGCGCTGGAGCTCACCCCCCTCACCACCATCACCTTCCCCTGAGCCAGCCCAGACCCCCCCCAGCACCCCCGGGGTCGGGGGGGGGGTCACACTAAGTCAGCACACAGCCTGCTGCTGCCGCCAGGCCCCTCCGCTCTCCATGCGCAGCTGGAGCCAGGCAGGGCTGAGCCCCAGCTCCGGGGGGGGCCCGGCACCCACGCGCGGGGAGGTGCGGGGCCCAGGCCCATGCAGCAGGCTGCACCAGCCCCTCGCCGCTGCCCGGCCCAGCGTTAAACCACCCAAGTGCTTTGCCGTCGCTCTGTCCCTACCTGCGCCGCTCGCCTCCGCTCCCGGGCTGCGCGCCCTCCGGCGGGGCCCGGCTCCGGCTGCCCCTTCCCCGCCGGCAGCAGGGGGGCGGCTGGGGAAGCAAAGGGGGCACAGGTCAGACCCTGGGGCACCCCCACCCACGGCAGCAGCACCCCGGCCCGGGAGCGGCAGCGGCCACCAGCACCCGCAGGGCTGGGACGCGGTGGGAGCCGCTTCAGCCGGCCCCAACCCCGCAGCGAGGCTGGTGCAGGGCTGCGCGGCCGAGGCGGCTGCGCCCTGGGGTGGGGGGGGACCCCAGCCGGGGCACCGCGCTCGGCCCCCCGCGGCACGGCCGGGGCGGCTCGGCCCCCGCTGTGACCGCCCAGAGCAATAAAGCCGTTACCTCACCCGGCGCCTCGGCCATCGCTGCGTCCGCGTCTCCCGCGCCCGGCGTCGCCGGCCGCCCTCGGCCCGTCGGGGAGCGGGACCGGCCGCTCCGCTCGGCGGCCAGGGCGTCCTCCTGGCCGGTGGCACCTGAAACGAGCTGGGCCGGAGCCCCAGGGCAGCACCGCCGTCCCCCCGACCCTGCCCGGGCAGCGGGAGGGGAGCGCTCCTCCCCGGGGCGTCCCGCCACCCGAGCGGGGCGACGGGGCCACCCGGCACCGCCGTCGAGGGGAAACCCCCCCAACCGGGACGCCTCGGCACCGATGTCCTGCAAGGCGAACACAGATGCAGATGTGGTCGCGGCCCGGCCGAGCGGGGGGCTCTGCAGGGCCAGCCGGCCCCCGGCTCGCTCCCAGCCGGACCCGCAGCGGGCTGCAAAGCCCCCGGCAGCCAGACCACCGCCAAGCTGGCACCGGGAGCACCCTGCTGCCCTCCGTCAGGGCCGGGCACCCGGCTCAGCCCCGCACCCAGCCCTGCTGGGGACACCGGCTGCCCCGCACCCAGGCAGGGAAAGGCCCAGTACAGCCAGGACCCCCCAAAGCCCCTCACCTACCTGGCAGCTCCCAGCCCAGCCTGCAGACCTTTCCCCCCCTCCATTGCCCCTGCCAGCTTTAAGCGGCCCCCGGGGCAGCCCTGCTGTCGGCAGCCAACGTGCTGCAGCTGGGCCCAGGCAGGCGGCCGCCCTTTCCTCGTTAGCCCCTGATTGCGCTGCACCCCCCCGGCCCAGCAGCAGGAGCTTCCCAGCCGCCCCCAACGCCGGCAGCTGCAGGATACGGCGCTGGATGGAGCCTCCCTGCAGCAGCCCTGCCGCCGGGGCCGGCAGCAGGAACGCGGCCTGCTGCCCGCGCCGTGCCGGCCTGGGCGCTGCTGGCCGGGCGCCGCAGCGGGGAGGCTGCCGCAAATAGCCGGGACGGGACGGGCAGGGTGCTGGGTGCAGGATGCTGCACACGGGCAGGAGAAGCAGATGGAGAGCGGCGGGTGCAGAAGGGTGGTGCAGGAGGAGGCCGATGGGTGCAGGAGGAGGATGAAGGTGCAGGAGGATGAAGAGTGCAGGAGGCTGGAGGATGCAGGAGAAGGATGGAGGATGCAGGAGGAGGATGGTGGGTACAGGAGGAGGACAGAGGATGCAGGAAGAGGATACAGGAGGAAGACAGGACGCAGGAGGAGGTTGGTGACTGCAGACTGGCAGCTGCGGGCTCTGGCGTTGGATGGTGCCTCCCTGCAGCAGCCCGGAGGCCGCGTGGCTCCACAGGGGTGGAGCGCCAGGCTGGGACGGGGCGGGCTGAGCACGCCGCACTCGGTGCACCCGTGGCTGCGAGGCAGCGGCACCTCCCTTCCCAAAGCGTTTCTGCAAAAATCAGCTGACACCGCTTGGGTCTGGGAGGGCCTCGTCGGGGTGGTGGCTGCTCCCGGCGCGGCCGGGCAGGGTTTAACCACCAGGAGGAAACCAGGGCCCTGGCAACGACGGGTGGCCATGCCGGCAGCACCGGCAGGCGCCATGAAGCCGCTGGGCTTTTCCGCCTCCTGCCCCCTGGCTTTCGCCTCCTGCCCGCGGCCCCCCGACCCGCCGCCGAGCGCGGCCGCTGCCTTCAGCCTCCGGGGCCAGGCAGGGCGGGCAGGGGCGGCCGCCGCATCTCATCGCGTCCCTGCCGCCGCGTCCCGCCGGCGAGGCAGCCGGCACCGCGACACGCGGTGGGGTGGGGGATGAACGTGCCGAGAACTTGTCATTGCCTGGGCAGAGTTGGGCAACGGAGGGCGGAAGCTCGGGGCGGGGGGGCCGGGGCGCTTCTGGCAGCTTGGGGGAAGGACGGGCTGCGATTTAGCAAGCAGGAAACGGAGGTTTAACCCCCCCCCCCCCCCCAGTCTGCCGGAGCCTGTGGCACGCGAGGCTGGCTCCCGCGTCCCTGCCGGCTCCTGCATCCCTGCCGGCTCCCATGTCCCTGCCGGCTCCCATGCCCATACCAGGCTCCTGCATCCCTGCCAGCTCCCACACCCGTGCCAGCTCCTGCAGCTGTACCAGCTCTCACATCCCTGCTGGCTCCCACATCCGTACCAGCTCCTGCGTCCGTACCAGCCTCCCATGTCATTGCTGGCTCCCACTTCCCCGCCGGCTCCTGTGTCTATGCCGGCCCCTGCATCCGTACCAGCTCCCATGTCCATGCTGGCTCCCGCAGCTGTGCCGACGGCCACGTCCCTGCTGGCTCCTGCATCCTTGCCGGCTCCTGCATCCGTACCGGCTCCCACATCCATGCCGGTTCCCACCTCCAGACCAGCTCCCACATCTGTGCCGGCTCCCGCACCTGTACCAGCTCCGGCAGCCCTGCCTGGCCGGGGCGCCGACCCCGGCAGCTTCCCCGCTTCAGCTCCTCTCCCAGGGAGCCGCCGCGCCGCTATTCTACCACGAGCCGCTCCGGTCCGCGCCCGAAAGCGCACTTCCTCGGCCTGGTGCTGAGGGCTGCAGCCAGCGGCCACGGTGCGGGATGCAGGCCGGCCGCTGCGCTCGCGCCTTGCCCGGCAGGACCCGCTTCCGGCTCCCACGTCGCCAGGCCACGCGGGTGCCGCAAAGCCTCGCCGGCACCGGGGAAATCGCCCAGCCGCCCGTCCTGCCCCGGCCGGTGGCGCCGCCGCTGCCATCCCCCGGCCCCCGGCTCCTTCGCGGCGGCAAAGGCGGTGGCAGGGCACGTGGACGCGCTCGCCCGCCGGCTCTTTCGCCAAGGCCTTCACCAGGAAAGCACTAAATGGGGGGGGGGGATGTTTCTCTGCAAATTTGCCCGAATTTGGACAAACCTTTCCGCTTGCTTCTTGGCAGGAGTCGGATCGCTGCTTACGGAAGAGGCGGGCGACGCGGGGCACGGCCCCGGGCGCCACAGGCAGGACACGCGTCTCTTTAATAATGAAATAATTTATTTTCTAACGGTTGAACAATACAGAAGTATACATATACACAGCAAGGTCTTCTAAAACACGTAGTTTCTAAAAACGCATGTGCTAACTGTAATAAAAAGCACCATTATATGGTCTTGACACAGGATTTCGACGGATGTGGTATTTACATCAGGAACTGAACGTCTGGAAACAGAATTCATATTCTCCCATCTGCTGCTCCCCCGTTTAGTGCGTGTTTATTATTCGGAAGACTGCCAAAAATAAAGCCAACGGCTCAAGCGCTAAGAGCACCGACTCGAGCGAGCGAGACAAGCAAGTTTGGTTCTCGGGTCAAACGGGAAGCAAAAAATAAAAGAAAGGAGAGAAAAAAACCAAAAGAAAAGCACAAATAAAACTGAACAAAAATCCAGACCGACTCAAGGGTCGGACGTCCCGGAAGTCACGCCACAGCTATCCGGCAAAGAGCAACCGGGCGCGACGCCTCCACCGACCGTTTTCTTCGGCCTCGAGGAGCGCGGCCGCCCCAGAGGAGCGAAGAGGCTCGGTTTTACTGCCTTCCGGCCGTCGGAGAGCTGCGAGTAGGGCGACGACCCGCGCTCGGGACTTGCGCTTCTCCTTCCCCCCGCCGGACACCCGCAGAGCTCACAGAGCTGGCGTACGAGCTGAACGGTTCCACCCCGCTTGGGCGTCGGGTACCTGCTTCTACTAGCAGACAATTAAAACAAAAACCAGAAAAACCCCAAAAATGGCGACTTTGGGGTCAAGCAGCAACAAAAGCAAGCCACAACGTAACGCCTTTCAGGGGAGCGAACAGGTAGCTTGGCCAAAGCAGAATTCTTCCCGATACAGTACAGCGTCCAAACCTGAAATCTGTTACAAAAAGGGGGCAGAACCGGAAGGCGAAGGCCCGCCGTATCGCTACGCGGCGTCTCAGGCGCCCCCGCTCCCCTCCGCCGCCGCGCGGGGCTTTCGGGGCGCCCGCCCGGAGGTCTTACAAGAACTCGGTGGTAGCGGGAGATCCCCACCGCGCGACTACCGGCACCTGGAAGAGTTGAAAGCTCGGCTCGGCGCAGAAGTTGGACGCCGGCCGCTCGACACGCAGCCAAAAGCTCGCTAGGAGCGAGCGATACTTTCGGGCGTTTAAGACGGACCATCCTCCGCACGCAAGTTACTGCAAGTTTAACGTCTCTGCTCTGATGACGCGCGAGAGCGTCCGCTTTCTCCTCCGAACGAGCACGTGCCTGGTTTCACCATTCGCACCGTGACCCAGGACAGCATTTTATGATCTGCCCTCCACAAGGGGGAAAAAAAAAATAAAGGAGGAAAGGGGGAAAACAAACAAACAAAAAGGCGTGTTTTATACTCACACACATCTGTGCAACTATCAGTCGTAAACTTGGGGTGTGCGAGTTGCTCCTCACTCCCCCTTTATAACAATCTACAAAAATTTAATTTCTGCAGCTTATTTCTTAATAATGCTGGTGGATCAGTGAATTCGAGAAAAAGGCTGGCAAAACAGAGAAGAGCGCTACCATTTCTGCAACCCTAGAAGTAGACTCGGCCGCCCAGGGCCGGGCTCGCTGACTGATAAGGGGGGACCTAGAGAGAGCTGCAGCTGCCAAAGACGGTCCCAGGCAACACAGCCACGGCCTCAGAGCCCCGAGCAGCCAGAGGTACTTCCCTTGCCTAGAGTTTTGGGGAAAAAAACCCACCATATTTACCCTTGTGTCAGTTTGACATTAGTGCATCGTTTTCCAAAGTTTGACATTTTTCTCTGCCATCGAGATTGAGAGGATCACATCCAAACAGTGCAAAGGTCAAATAATTACGGGTTTATATCGGGACCAAAAAAAAAACCACACAGTATTTCACCAAAAAAAGAATGCAGTTAACTCAAAAAGGCACAACAATTTAAAAAAAAAAAAAAACCCAAAAAACACAGAGTCGAAACCTTAAGACTTGGTACGTCTAAATAAAAAACAAAGTACACCAGTTTGTGTCTCTAATTTAGCCCTCTGATGCTTTCCAAAAGTCTAAAGTTACTTTCACCTTGAAAAAGGTAGCGCTATCTGCAACTCTAGGTTTGGCGTCGCGAGGGAGTTGACGCAACCCTCGGAACAAAACAGCTAGCGAGGTCTCTCAGGCAAAAATGTATTGGAGCAAAGGACCTCAAAGTGCAGATATCCAATGTTTTTTTTTTTTCTTTTTTCTTTCTTTTTTCTGTTTTCGTTAACTTTACAGGGTTTGAGCTAGCTCTCTGAAGATTCGCTGCTTGGACTCGGGAAGCAGGCGTACAAATGCAAAAGGCATACGAGTTGTACTTCAGTGCAATTCTGCTGGACATTGGAAAATTCCAGCGGTTTGAAAAAAAAAACCTTTTTTTTTTTCTTTTAAAACATAGCACACACAAAAAGAGAATATACTTTGGAGATTTTAGCAATCCACTAGCCCCGTCTCCCATCCACTTGCTTTTCTAAGAGTTCAAATGATCCAAAAATAGCTTAAGGATACTTAAAAGAAAAAAAAAAACCCACAAACCAAGTTGTATATAGTTCATTCATTTGCACTTTACAGAGTGTCTTAGTGGCTTTTGGCAGCTTGACTAGTGAAGTCCTAGAAATTGCATTTCTTAAAATTAATTTTTAAAGACTGCAGGCAAGGATGAAAGCCCATTTTTGTTGCCTATCACTACATAAGCTACGTAGCCCTTTACTAGTGAATTGCTTTCAGCTGAACGGTAGGGCCTCTCTGGTCACCTTGAGCGAGGTGGTCGTATTACTGGAATCAAGTGTTTAATATTCGCTGCGAAAGGTTTGCCAAGTGGGCTGAATATAAAGACCTTAAAATGTTTCAAGCAAAAAGGACCGAAGAAATCTATATATCTCAGTTAGCAGACCGCTACGTACAAAGTTTCCAGAACATCTATAAAAGCACAAAGTCATAAGAATGTATCTCCATTACATTAGTTTCATATAAAATGAATAAATACTATTTATAGATCATGTGTTTTATGTACATTTACGTGTGCTCTAGTTAGCTTAAAGGAAAGTGTTGCAAGGTTCGAAACCACAGCTTTGGGGGGAGGGGAAGGGTGGTTCGTGTTTTGTCTTTTTTTTTTTTCTTTCTTCCCTCTCTCAAAGGTGGCAAAACCAAAATCCTTAGTGAACCAATTTCAGAGTGCCTAAAAAATAACTCAACCAGCTGAAGAAGTGCTTAAATGCCACTAACACTCTACTGAATAACTGTAGTAACTAACTACTAAGCAACATTCGGTAAAATGTGCCCTTTTCAATCACTGACAGCCAAAGGTAGCGCAGCCACCCTCATCATTCAGTTATTGCTAACTTTCACGTAACAGATTTGAACGGGACCAAGCGTCGCTCCTATAAAACAAATGAGGCATAATTATTTTTGTGCTAAAGGGATCGAGATCATCTTTGTTCATCTCTCTGAGGTAGAAAAAAATTGTCCCAGAGACAAGACGCGTGAACAAGCTTCTAGGAAAACTCGCCTAGAACAGTAAGATGCAGCTGTAACACACGAGGTCATAAATTGCACAGGAGAAGTAGAGTACCATTTGGTTTTAGGTATCAAGGAAACTTTTGAGATGTGTAAAAACTGGAGACGTCCTCTCAAAGGCTCTGCGAGAGGGGGAGCAAGAGCTCCCTTGCCAAGGTCCTACGGCCCGGTTTTGCAGGGAGAAGTGCCTTTCGGCTTGCAGAGGGTGCTCAAAAGCTGCCCAGATCGGTCCCCGCAGCCCTGCCGTCATCAGAACTCCCACCGTTTCTCGGCGGCTGCTAACGCAAGAGCGGCCTTCGCGGGATTCCTCCCGCCGCGGCCTTCAAAAATCAGGAGGAGCCGCCGTAAGACGGCAGGACTGGGCCAAAGGTTATACGGTTACGCTACTACCCTGAATGCTTAGAGATAAGCCCTCAAACTAACGCTCCAGCGTTTCACAGTGCAATCATCAGGCACGTCAAAGACGTGACACGGCCGAAACGCTCCGCGCGCCGTTCTCGGACTTCCTCCACCCATTTCCAGATCTGAACTAAACATTAGGTTGGTTCTCCCTTCAGAGCATCGCCCAAACAAGTTACCTTCGGGCTCTATTTCTGATTAGCGGATATGTCCTGTTGCTAGGCAAATATAAAGTAGATCTAGAATACCAGGCACTAACAGCAAGCCAAAAAAAAAAAAAAAAAAGCAGAGGCTTTTTTAGGTCGCTGTTACTGCTCAAATATTCTCGGGCGCGTCGAAATTTGGTTGGAATGTACGGTCTCTCAGAGATGAGTTTACTGACAGGAAGAGAAGCTAGTGGATGCAATCAGATGTGTGCTCCAGAGAGTAGCTTGTAACCCACAACCCTATGCACTGTTTTGGGACTTAGGCAAAGCTGACTTCAATAATGTTGGTGGTACATTAGATTTACGTGCAAGAGAATCGTGGGACGGTCCAATATACTACCTAACGAGATCCAACAGGGAAACAGCAATGGATCGAACAGCTACAGGAGTCGCTTCTTATAGACCGAGACAAGGCTTGTGATTGTTCTGCGACTTCAATCTCTTAACGCCCGAGCTGGAATAGCCTTCGTCGCTGCAGACGCTCTGCAGACTTCCTCTTTCATCCGAATCGCTCAGGCTGCTGCTGCTCCAGTCTAGGTCTGCAGGTAGGTAGTCTGTGCTTTCAACGTCCACATCAATCTCTTCTGCAAGCAGAAAGATTAGCGTTACAGTATTGCCAGCGAGACCTCAAAACGCTATCTGGCGACAAGCGCGCAGTCCTCACCAGCCGAAGGGCCTCACCTCTGTCGGAGTCCGAGTGCTCTGAAGAAAGAGTAGATCCTATACTGTCCATTCTTATTCTTTCCATGCCCAGTTTCTCCAGCTGCTTTTTCAGATGCCTCTGTTCCTGCAGCAGCTGGTCTATTTGGTGTAATGCTTTTCTGTCGTATTCTTCAAGCTTCTGCAGGTTGAGAAATAAGCCACCGTTAGCCCCTCTGGATACCGCAGGCTAAGGCCCACGTTTTTCCAGCTCAGCCTTCTAAACACAGAGTCTAGCCTCCAGCGGTGCGTGCCCAGCACAACCGGAAATCGGTTTCTTTCATGTTACCTAAATATGGCTTCTGTTAACTAATGAAGGGCATCCGGGCCGAGACTCAGTACGTTAAGCAGGTGAATTAGAGTTGCTACGAGCCAGCGCAGGGGCAGGAGGGAAATCACAAAAACGACTGAAGCGCGCCAGGCAATCGGAGAGATTTGCGCAGACAGCTTTTCAAGCTGAGTAATGAACTTCTCGTAGGAAGAAGAAACTCAAGCCTTTCAGACTTCCTAGAAATCCACAGTTTTTGCTGGCGTGCGCAGTAACTACCATTTGCCCCAGCTCAGATCTGTGCTCTGGGCACTGTAACAGTTTCAATTCACTTCCCACTTCAGCCACCAAGGTGGCTGCCAGCAGATATCCTGTGTTTTTTTCCTAGAGGATCCAAGACCTAGACTTGAATGAGCACGGTTTACTGGCAAAATCTCTCTAGGCTTCGCTTCTCTTTCAAACGTGGGTGTCCCCTACTTAACGCGCTGTTTTCTGCTCGCGTGTTTGCGAGACAGACAGCAAAAACCCTATTGGAACAAACATCCTATCCCAAACGCCTTACACACCGCCTGCTTGCCTTGCCCGTACGCGAACTCCCAGTGCAACAGAAGTTTAAAAGGCAGTCCCCCCCACGCCAGAAAAAGCAAAAGCTGCTCACGCACATACACAAGTGCCATCCTCGTGCAACTCGAAGGAAACCAAATTGGGGTGCAGCGTCTGCCCCAGCGATCCAGTACAGGAACCGGCTCAGAGACCCGTTAAAGACTAAATTGCTGTCGAATCAGAATTATCCCAAGACCGCTGGAGAAGACACACTGACGACGCTTCCCCTTCCAAGTAGCTTACACGCAGCTAGACTGGAACTGGCCCAATCCTATTTATATATATTCTGAGTCTTTGATAGCTAGCTATTTGTAAGCAGCCTGAAGCCAGAGCTCTCCCTCAACACCACCCCTTTTATCGTTCAGTTCATAAAACTCTAAATATACTCAGTAGGGAGAGTCTTGCCTTTTCAAAGTTAATGTTAACTTCTCTTCCTGAAGAAAGTCACGAGAAGGGAAAAACAGTATAGTAAATACTCCTCCGCAGGAAAAAAAGAACGCGGGGGGGGGGGAAAAAAAAAAGAAAACCTCCCCAAACTATTTCATTTCTGATCAGCCAATACTTTGAACATGTCCCATTCCTAAGGCCTCCGGGCAATGTGGCAGTATACATAAAACAAAAGGCCAAAAGTAGGCTTTAAAGAACGGTGGCAGGCACCTACAAGCCTGCCTATAAGGAGAAGCCTTGGTTGTGGCACAAGCTTGCTACATCTACCGCTAACGTTAACTGCGAGAAGGACAATACCGACCTTTGACAACATTAGCTTAAGTCAGTACTTTCATAACAATGTCTTGACCCAGCTGTTAACTTTTTCCTTTCTGAGGATCAAGACGCACCGAAATCCCTACAGCAACGCTGCTCGTGAAACAAATCTAACGGGAACAAAGCCGCACGCCGACAGCTACAGTGGGCACCAAACTAAAGGTTTGGGGATGTTCTGGTCTAAGAGCGCAGGGACTCCATCTTCTTGAGCCTTGAGCCCTTTGGGTTCTATCATAACCCTCCGGCGGGGCAGTTTAACAGCTTTCCTCAGCAAAGCAGAATTTTATTTGCACGATTTGTTGCCTATCTCAAAGGTTCCCAAAGCACATCTCCTCAGTGACATTTCCCACAAGGAAACGAACTCAAACTCACCTTTATGTGCAATTTAGCTTTTTTTAGTAAACTCAGGGTAGTATGTCTACTGGATTCAGGTCCAAGTGGTACCAGCCCTTTGAGCTTCTCCAAACACAATCGCAGGTGGGCACGCCTATAGAAAAAGCAGAGTTCACATAACATGTTAAATACTGTCTGTGAAGCGCTTATCTGAACATTTAGCATCTGCAAGCAGCTATGGCAAACATAATCAGCGTATTTATAATCTAAGCCATACGATAAGTAACAATTCCAGTTGGCCATCTAGGTTAGGACTTATTCCTCGGCATTTTCCTCTGATAGACGGGCAACGTGTCTTGGCATAACACCAGATGCTTTCCCCCCCCCGCTGGGTTATCACGCCGCTCCAAGATCAGATCTTTAAAGCCATGCCACCCAGAAACAGAAGAACTTCTTCCAAACCCCTCTATCAACGCAGCCTCAAAAGACTAAGGATTCTGGCAAGTACGCAACAGCCAGTTAAGTCAGATGTACGTACTATCTGCCTCTGTACCGTCTCCTCCTTCCCAGTGGACATTGCTGCCCCAAGGCACGCGATTTACTCACGAACCCGCTCCTGAGACACCACGGGCGTCAACTCCGGGTACCTCAGATAAACGCGCATCAAGCAAAGCCTAGGGCACTTCAACTAACATAACACATTTACAGATCTGTCGAGGAAAAAAGAAGTTCCTTCCCAACCCCACCCAAGCACACAGTAGCCAAGGCAGGTGTTCATCAACTTTCAAACAGCGTTTCCGGGACGCGTCTCTCTTCCCTCGGAATTTCTGCTTACCAGCACTGCGAGTTACTAGCGCTCCGCTCAGCGCAATCTTTCCCTCTGTAGCAGAAGACGGACCCCAGGCCGAGCAGCGCCCGGCTTCGCAAGTTAACTAGTCAGTTCTACCTGCGACAAAACACAAGCCTACAGGAAAGGAGGGGTTTTATCGTACTGGCACCTGACACTATTGTCTTCAGTGACCGTACCGTGCTCAGCGCTTGCAAACAGTTTTCACAAAACGCTACAGTTCCAAGAATTTGTTTACGTCATATACCTCCGTTGAGAATTCAAGATTAAAAAGAATTCTGTTTCCAAACTCATTAGCTACGTAAAAGCCTTTACATCAGATCCCTCCGATTGGAAACTTACTGGTCCTGTAGGCCGAGAGGCCTGCTTCTGTATATAGGGAGAAAGCAGCAGCCAGAAGAAAGAAAGGTAAGCTGGAACTTTGCGTTTTGGCTTACAGCCATAAAAAGCAGCCCTGCTGAAAAATTTCTGGAAAGGAGGAGGCATCTACCAGAAATACTTTTTTAGAGCGCACGAATTCCATTGATCTACTCCGTCCATCATTTCACAGGTAGCACTTCAACTGACCCATGTTCAAAATACTCTTTACCCAGTCAAAGCGAACAGCACCAAACAGATTCTTCGGAGTAGCTATGCTTTGCAGCTTCGAGCACTGCGACGATTCCAGAGTTCCTGGGCCGTCAGAAAACGTCTGGGATCTACCCAGTGGCCTGGGCCTGATTTTTCAGAGGCTTCACACACCCACAGCTCCTGTAGCCTTTCCACTGGAGCTGTGGATGAGCAGGACTTCTGGAAAAGGAGCCAGATGTTGCTATCGTTATACCTCACTAAAAAGCCCACCAGCAACTTAGGGATTGTCGGCGTGCAGCTGGCAAAGAGCTGCTGAAGGCCTGTTGCAACTTTTGGGGTAAGCATATGCAGTTCAGGATTTTTCTCCCTACCCCCCCCTACAAAAAAAGCTTCACCCCCCGTATACTGTTTTGTCTCTGCTTTGTTCCGCAGGCAGCTGAAACGGTCCACGTACGTATTACACAGCTGTAAAGGGACGGCATCCTCTCCAGGGCTTCCTTTGCCTATTTTTAGTAGGAATTGGCCAGTTTCAGATCAGTTTCCTTGGCACTCGCAGCTCCATTCAAAACAAAAGTCTCACAGAGCTAACGCTGGCCCTTATCAGCGCTACGCTGATCAGCGATCGCAGCGCAGAGGTCTGCTAGCGCTCCCTCAGTCGCTGGCTCGCTACGTAAGACACGCGTATTTTGTATGCCTTCATATATAGGCTGACGCTTTATTGCTTTCATACCACCGTTGCATGTAGGAGTGAAATTATGGATCCTCAAAAGGAAGTCCCTTTACCCATTGACAATGATGATACTCCCAGCACGGGCAAGGTTCTCTCATGTTCATCACTCCAGCCCCAATATTTAGGTCACGTTATTTGGCACCGGTTGCAACACCCGTCTTTGAAATACCTAATTGACACAGGCAGCTGCAAATTGAGATTTTGCAACTACCTGCCTATCTTGTTTTGTGCACGCTACAAGTAAACAATGATTTGCCTACACAAAGTACCTTCTGAGTTACAACGCAAAGAAAGCACAAGGTCTTTACCGTAAGGGCAAATCCCAAACACCGACAGGTTCGAAGATGAACCTTTGCAAAGACTATTTTCAACAGCAGGGGTAAGATCTTATTGGAGCTGTGCAGACCTGTCCAACCCTGCCTTGCAGAGTTGGAAGCGACCCGTCTGCAAGATCCGAGGATAAGGAGCTAGCACGACTGTGGCCCGCAATAGTTAAAACAGCAAAACTGGAATCCCAAGCCGATTCTGTTAAAAGCACAGCCTTGCAACGCAGGGTGTTCTCACACAATAAAAGTAAAACCAAAAATCCACGAGCAGAAGTTGCGCTTTGATGTTCAAACGGAGATAGGACATATGAACACACATAATGGCAGAAAATGCAGAAGTAACCCGTTCGGCTTTGCCGACACTGCGCAATTTTCTGGATTACGCAAGGCAAACCCTGAAGTAAAAATTTCAGTTTCCACTTCAAAGTTTTACAGAATAAGCTGGCTTATACAAAAGCAGATTTCTGCCATGTTTTAACTAAATAAAACTGCTGCCACAGTTAAACCCCAGAAATCTCACTGGCCGGTTAAAGAAAAAAAAACCTCAAAAGATTTGTTTAAGCGACGAATGACCTTCCAAGTCCATCACACGCCAGCCAGACCATTTCATTACGCTAGTGTTCGTGCTTAGCGAGTGTTCTGGTGTTCGTGCTTAGCAAGATACCATCTACCCATAATTCTCCCTCAAATATTAAGCTTAACTGGTCCTTATGCCAGTGGGAAAGAAAGAAAGCTTTTGCAGCCAATGTCAGCTGTGTCTCCAGACCGAGGCCAAGATTCACCAGCTCAACAGCAGCAGAACTGGGTTAAGGTGTCTGCAACTAGGGGTGAAATAGGAAGGGGCACATTATCTCTGTACAGAAACAAGCTATTTTTTCCTGCCACCCCCTTTCAAAGGGCTTAAAGTACAGAAATTTACTGTACTTACTTGTGCAACATTATAAACAGGATTTCAACACAGCTCCGGTCTAAACAATGCGGCAGCAAGAGGGATGCAACGCACCCTTTGGTAGAGCTTTAAGTACACTCTAGTTTTTCAGTAATCAAATGCTAATTTCCAGGTCATTTAAAGCAAGGGATAAATTGCCCTGTCCTTTTCTAACCCGTGTCATCTGGGACTTGGGCATTTCTGCCACTTAAGATAAAAAACAAACCAAGTTCACAGGAGTACTTAACCGGCAACGGACAACGCTACGCTGCAATGTTTGAGTCAGATCCAAGCCATAGAGAGAAAAAGAGAAGCTTATAAAGGATACAAAGCCATCTTTCAGCTAGACTACAAAGGCCGCACCAGTCCGTCTCAAATAATAACAGTTACTTGCATTCACAGCTCCAGTCTCGTACCTACACAAAATATGCCAAAGAAGAACAGTTCAGCTGGACTTCAATAGCTCACGAAGGAGAGACACGCAATTTCAACCTTGTAATGGAACACTAAAAAACCACAGAACAATTAACATGCGCTGGGCTTTCCGATTAATGGAAGCTTCCAGCTTGCCATTGCATCCTCCAGCACACAAAGTTATTTATAGAGCTCCTACCTACAGTTAAGGACACGTCTTTGCACCCTGAAACGTACACGTATCACCACCCCCAGTCCTGCTCCCTCCTGCCTCAAAACAGATGCCCTTTGATCAATCTGATCAGAAAAAGCTCAGAACACCTAAGGAAACGCTTCAGCCTCCCAACTCTTTGCTCCCTCAGTAAGAGCCCACCTAAAACTTTAGCCTTTGTCTTGAGAAAAGCGCTTTCGGTTAAGAGAACAGCTTTTGGGATGCTACAAACCGCATCATCTCAGCCAGTTTAGGACCTGCTAAGTTCTGCAAACTCAGACAAACGCTGCCGTCCTCGTTCAGGCAAAGGGCCTCCTCGCAGCCGTCCGCTGGCTAAGGCTGGCTTGCACTGGGGGATGCCCACACGACATCGGAGGAACTCCCTGTGGGCCAGTACAGGACTACTAACGCCCATCCCACGGATAAGGACTCCCTCCGTGAACTAGGAGATGGGTATCACCCGCAGGGATGAACTCTCTTCTCGTTAAGAAGTTCAGAGTTGGGACGAAGATGGGCACGTTCCTCAGAGTTTCACAAACCTGGGCCTGCCTGGGAGCTAATACAGCAGATAAACGGCATTCCCATCTGCTTATCACATAGCTGTTCCAGCAGTTGGGGACAGGAAATACTTCGAGTTGCGGCACTCGCGCTAAGTGTCGTGACACATCGCCTGCCCGCTCCTGCGGCTGCCTTATCCAGCTGCCCCTTTCCTTCCCTCTTGCTACCCCTCTCCCCCAGTCCAACACTGCCTCAGGTCCCTGAACTCAGATTCCCAAACCGAGCTCAGAGCACGACATCTAAACCAGGACACAGACCGTGCGCTTGCAACGACTTCTCCCCCAGGAAGAGGGCCCAGATGACTCCGGCACAGGCTGAAAAAGAACAGATGTATTCAAATGCAGATCCTAACAGATCTCAAACACTCACCTGTTCTTCTCCATCTCGTTGTGTGTTGACCTGAAAAAGAAAGAACAAGTTATTAACTCCTTTGCTATTGGCAAGCACAGTATGACTACATACGCTGCAATTAGGATCAACACGCAGCCTTAGTAACCGCTCACTGGAAAAGTTACAAACCTTGGGGGATGTCAAGAGCCACTGGGTACCCTGGGGACATCAAAAATGTTGGAAGCAACACACACTGTACACCCAACGGGCCTGAGCAACGGAGGAGTTGCCAGACAAATGGCAATAAAAGGGCCAGGAAAAAAACGAGAGACGTGATTTTAAAGGGGAGAGACTCAATATTAGAAGTGCTCTGGTTAATGCTGACTATGATTAAAGCAGCTGTATCAGCGTAATGACTCCAGACAGACAGCCTACACCACCCGAAAGCAAATGCTCTCTAGACTCGTGGCAAAGGGTTTAGCGGAGAAGATTAAGCAACAGACCCTTGAGATCCACCACGCTCTCAGCGCAGAAGTTCTTATCTCTAAGTAGAAAGAGGAAAATTGCTCCATCTTAACACAAACCTGAAATTTAGCCTATGAGAAATAAAGCGCGCTTTCACACACCACAGATGCCCTTGAGTGTTAGGCTAATTGTATGTTTAAAAAAAAAAAAAAAAAAGCCTTTTAAAGACTTCTCTCTAATTGCACTGTGTGAGAAAGGCACACAATACAAGAGAAGTCAATTGAGTATCTACAGCTATTTGCACAGAAGACAAAGAGATGGGGGGTTAACAATTCCATGAAACATAGAGGAAAGCTCCAGTCTTCCGTGCCACCTTCTGGAAAAACACTGCTTTTGTGAAGGCTGCGTAGCATTTAATCAGGAATCTCAAAACAACTGAGAACACGCTGCCACGCGCAACAGCAATACGATATGGCTAACAGGCCCCCCAGGAGTCTCGACATCTGTATTTGAAGTTCGCTTCTGTCTCCGCTGCTCGCTGCTCGGGGAACAAAGCTCAGAACTAGGACCTGTTGCTACCCAGGTAGGAAGAGGCCGTTTGCACTCCGCTTATCATCTCCTGCAAAACTGGTGGCAAACTCCCAGGAGATGACATGTGAACAAAGATGCCCTGGGTCAAACAACCATTTAGCATTTCACACTTACCGGGGAGGGGGGAGTGAGAGATGCCAAACATAACACTAGCTTAGGTTTCGAGGTTAAGTCCATTTACAAATTATCCTTAGGCTCCTAATTTATTCTAAGCTAAGAAAGGGCAGAAAAAACAAGCTGCTCCTCATTTTCTCTCAGACAGAACCGAGGACATCTAAAAAAGGCCACCTTTCACACGACGAGAGGGCTGATGTTTAGGTAAGGACCACTTGGATGCACGCTCAGAATAAAGAGTTGGCTGCGCTGCTTGTAAAAGCTTCAGACGACGCTTCTCTCACTCAGAAAAAACGTTACTACATGACTGAAAACCTAAAGACATAAAAAAAAAACCCAGACGCTACTATGACAAAGAAAAGCAGCGTACCAACTCCATCTGATCTGTCCTGAGTCTCACCTACAGATCACTAGCTTCCACCGCACTTCCTACGGGCCCCCCCACTGAAGGAGTTTACTATGAAAACAAGCAACGCCACCAACTTGTGAGCTGAAGACACCCGCTAGCCACACTGGGGTATTCCTAGCAGCACTACTCTCAGCAACTTTGTCAGCAGTATTTCACAATAGGTCAGCCATTGTTTCGGAAGCCATCACAACCCTCCTCCCCCATCTTTCTAATGAGATTAATCTTAACATGGCTCCTTTTGTTTGCTTTCTGGTTGCATTGTTTAAAGCAATGTGTTCTGAAAAGCCAGCATCCAGCTTCCAGACAATTTCAAAAAGTCCAAAGACATTTGATTCCAATTGAGATTGAAAGGTCCATATTTCTTCACAGATCATTTAAACGGATGCACATTATTCTGACATGTAATGGAACAGCAAGTTCTTCCTCCCAGAGCCTCTGTAAACAGCTAAGAAGAAAGACTTGGGCTCTCTGCTCCCAGGGGCTTCTCCATTAAACTTTTCCATATAAAGAAGTTCCATTTTTAAAACTGAACCCTTCACCACATCCCGGTTATAAGCACTTACAAACTTCAAGCTCATGCAAGCCAACATACTGTTACAAACCTGTGCTTTACTACTAGCCCAGACAAAGATAAAAAAGTCAAACACCTTTAAGGGTTCGTTTTGACAGAGGGGAAGAGCCCCATTACCAGGAAGCTTTTACTAATAAATTCATTCTTTCTTTAGCGACTTTGTTTTGCAGCCCTGATTAGCATTTTTCTTTTGCATAGACAGTTGCTAGTGTTTAGGAAAATGTATATTAGTTGGCAAATTATATTTTTAGAATATAAAACCCTACACTGGTTTAACGATCCCTACACAATTCATCTCTCTTTCTCACCGCCTAATTCTCTTTAAAGAAAAAAAAAAAAAACACACACATAACTGACTTTGCTGAACGCGGAAGACCTGTGCGCAGTAACTGCTTAGACTGAGGTATTTTGTTCAGGGGCTCCGCAGCAGCTTTCACCATTTCCAGCTTTAATCGCATTTAATCACATTTGCACTAGTCGAATATCCATGCAGAACACAGGAACAGCTCCTGCCCTTACTCCCTTCTACGAGCAAAAAGGAAACGTGTAATTGGCTTGTCCGGAGAAGCACTACCGCGCTCCCGGGAGCGGCGGCATGGCAGGATTTCCACTCCCGAGACGCAGGCTCGGCCATACTTACAACACAGTGACAGCTCTGCACACCCTGGCTTACAGCTCCGAACTTAACTTCCAGCTGCGCAGAGGATCCCCAGCTTCACCCCTTGGTAGACAGGCCACACTCCTGTGTATTACCAGACCCATTTCTGAACACCTTAATACCTGCGGAGCAGCCGATAACGCTTCACACTAACTGAAACCTAGAACGCGAGCCTCAGAAGGCTGGCACGCCGCCAGCGTTACTTTCGAAACTTGATCTTTTCTCTCCAGACCATAACAATAGAAGAAAGTCACTGCAAAAACCGCAATTGCCAATTTTATCTTTAATACCACCCAGAAATTACTGTTTTTTGCGGTGAATCAGTGGCAGAACTAAAGGGAAGAAGCAGCTTAAAAATCTTATCCGTCAGAAAGGAAACCGGGAGCACCTCCAGGTGCTACGTACACCCGCAAGTTCACTCAGACCACGTTTTAGCGTTCTGCATTTCTGTTTAAAAGTGCTCAGCTCCATGAGGAGTCTGCTTATCGCCCAGAGACCAAAAGAGCTAATCTAGCTCCCACTGCGGCAATGGGAACCCAGCAGCAGCCTTCAAGCGACTGCACAGGAGAAGATGGGAACACCCTCGCTTTCGGAGACAGCAAGAAACGGTACAGAAAGCGACTTGTCCCTGCCCTGTTCTGGGCAGCGCATGGTGTTACAGACACTATCAAAGGTCAACTGCTACTATGTAACACGGACAAATATGTTCAGAACAAGGAAAACCTGACATATCTAGTGACAGCAAAGTTGCTCCTCCCTAGACAAACAGCTAAAAATGGACCAATAAGAAACAAAGCGATCTGCCCACAGATGACGTTTCAAAGATGAACCTGCTCCGACTTCATTCTGCGTTGAAGTTTCTCTCCTAGCTGTGTTTTCGTCTGCCAGTCACTTGATATGCACGTATTTGCACAAAGGTGGCTCTCCAGAGTCAGCCCAAGCCACCAGGAAAACACCACTCCTGAAAAAAATCAGTCGATAACTTGATCTCTACAACACAGAGGCAATTTTAACATTATTAAAGTGGCAGAAAAACTAACGGATGACGAAAAAAGAGGTCAATGTTATTTTCTGGGCATATACGAACAAAGTTACGCTCAATTCTTTCACTCACAATTTCCATTTGCCAAGAAAAATCTTTCTGGTGAAGGTTAAGACACAGGAGCCCTGGGCCAAAACTTTTACTTCTGCTCCAGCTAACAGAATATCCTTAGTCTACCCCTCTGCCCTCCAAACAGTTTCAAAGCCCTGTCTCCCCTTACAATTGTAACTCCCAAGGAATACAAGGCTACGCTCACGCTGACATGACAATCGGCAGCTATCAAAACTCAAGATCGCTCCCGAGGCGGGCACGTAAGCCTGCGACAAGACAAACAGAAAGTTAACGCAGCCCTCGCCGGCTGCGCTCCACCTCAGCCTTGTTTGTCTACCGCATGCATCACATCACGTATGGATCTTCAACCGCCAACCACAGAGCTGAGCAGCATGAGTTAAAACCAGACCTTTAACTGCAAACTTCCTGGTTTCTGCTAGTTTGTATCATAGCACAAGCCATCCCCTATGAGGTAGTAGTTTCTGTTTTACAAAACAGAAGAGCAAGCAAATAAAACAAGACACGGGAGCGTTTAATTCACAGGCCTTCGAGGCTTAATTAAATACTCCCCTAAAAACACAGTCTAGCAGAACTTGCTTGTACTAAACCACCTACTTCCTTAAATCCAACTTGAACTTGGACAACGCCAGTCTCTGCCATAGACAACACACGGAGTCGTTACCCAAACGCCCAACCATTTAGCATTTTTAGTATCTCAAGGACTGGATGCATATTTATATCAGAGATTAATAATCTGCGTCAAGACTCTAGATGGATTTCAAGGAGGAGAATAAAGGCACACCATCAAACAAAAGCAGCACTAGGAGATTTAATCTGAGCATCAAACAAAAACCAGGCTGTTTTCTGCGCTAAGCCAAAATAATATTTAAAAAATCTTGCTTTAATTAAGGATACTCGCAAACTCAGATCTGTTTAACTTCCAAAGCTTCGGTAGGACACCGCTTCAAATAAAAAGTCCAGCTCTCACATCCCCTTCAGAAATGCCACTCGCCACATCACATGATTGCAAATTTCAGACCCAAGTTTGCCCAAGACGGGCACTTCCAGCGGCTCCCCTCTATCCTCTTCCGAGGAACGACCTACCCCTCAAAGGCTCGCCCTCGCCGCGCATCCCCACAGCTCCGCACGGGCACGGTGGAAACGCGCAGGCACCTACTCGGGGCCGAGGCAGCCCACCCGAGCGCCAGCACTGCCTGCGAGAAGTTGAGGGTCACGGACAGCAACCTGTCTCAAGGCATGCACTAAACAAGGCGTAACAAGGTGGGGTAACATTGGCATGACGAGAGTGGCTGCTTTTTGCAGAACCCTTGGACAGCGGGGTCTCCCAGGCCTGCCGGGCACCCCGGGACGGTGTTTTTACCAGATCACCAAACACTCTTGGACAGCAGGGTCTCCCAGGCCTGCTGGGCACCCCAGGACAATGTTTTCGCTGGACCACCCAACACCCTTGGACAGCAGGGTCTCCCGGACCCACTGATCACCCCGGGACGGTGTTTTTACCGGACCACCCAACACCCTTGGACAGCAGGATCTCCCAGACGTGCTGGGCGCCCCGGGACAGTGTTTTTACTGGATCACCCAACACCCTTGGACAGCAGGGTCTCCCGGACTCACTGATCACCCCGGGACAGTGTTTTTACCAGATCACCCAACACCCTTGGACAGCAGGATCTCCCAGACCTGCTGGGCGCCCCGGGACAGTGTTTTTACCAGATCACCCAACACCCTTGGACAGCAGGATCTCCCAGACCTGCTGGGCGCCCCGGGACAGTGTTTTTACCAGACCACCCAACACCCTTGGACAGCAGGATCTCCCAGAGCTGCTGATCACCCCAGGATGATGTTTTTACCAGACCACCCAACACCCTTGGACAGCAGGGTCTCCCGGACCCACTGATCACCCCGGGACGGTGTTTTTACCGGACCACCCAACACCCTTGGACAGCAGGATCTCCCAGAGCTGCTGGGCGCCCCGGGACAGTGTTTTTACCAGATCACCCAACACCCTTGGACAGCAGGATCTCCCAGACCTGCTGGGCGCCCCGGGACAGTGTTTTTACCGCCCCACCGGGCGCCCAGGACCGCCGGGAGCTGCCGGCAGCGGGACGCGGCACCAACCGCCCGGGCCAGCCCCGCCGCGGCCGAGGCCGCCCCTCACGGGGGCGAGGCGTGTCGCCGCCGGCTAACGGCCGTTACCTGCTGCCGCCGTCCTTGCCGCCGCCGCCGCCGCTCCTCTTGGCCTTGTCGCGGCGCCGCAGGGCCTCGCCGTCCTTGCCGCCGCCGTAGGGGAGCAGCGAGGCGTAGCCGTGCTCCACTTCTGCGGAGACATAACCCCACACACACCGCCCCGTCACTGCCGGGCCCGCCGCGAGGGAGGGGGGGGGGAGAGGCGGGCGCCGCCGGTACCTCGCTCCCGCCGATCCAGGTACTCGGCCGCCTCCAGCAGCATCTGGATGTTCCCGCCGCCGCCGCGCGCCGCCGCCGCCATCTTGCCGCGCTGTGAGGGAAGGGGGCGCCGCGCGCGCGGAGCTGGGGGGGGGGGGGGGTGGTGAGTGGGGGGGGGAGCGGAGCGCGAGCCGCCGCCGCCGCCGCCGCGCCGCTGTTTATCCGCCCGGCCCCGCCCCGCCCCGCCGGCCCCGCCCCGCCGCGCGCCCGTTGGCCCCCGCCGCGCCGCCCCGCCTCCTCATTGGCCGCCTCCCCCTCCGCGCGCCGCTCCCCATTGGCGGAGGAGGGAGGCCACAGGGCAGGCCCGCCCGGCGTCGCGACGCCAAAGGAGGAGGAGGAGGAGGGGAGGGCGGAAGGGAGCGGCCCTCCCCCTGAGGCCCCACCCCCTGCCGCCGCCATTGGGCAACAGCGCCACGCCCTGCCGCTATTGGCCGAGCCCCGGAGGGCGCCCCGCCCCCTCCCCGCCCCCGCCCACCGGCCTCCCATTGGCACGACCTCTGGCTGGGCCTCGCCCTATATGGTAGCCGGCCCTCCCCCTTCCCCCCTCTCGCCTCCAACCCTGACTCACTTCCTGCCGAGGCAACCAATCGCGAGGCGGGAAGCGCCGGGGGGGCGGGGCGCCGGCGCCAGGTGTCAACGTGGGCCCGACAGAGGCAACGGGGCGGGACCCCCTCCCCGGGGAGTCCCCCCCCCCCCCATGCAAGGACACCCCCCCCGGGACAGGGAGCACCCAGGGACCCCCCCCTGCAGGGAACCCCGAGGCAGGGACCCCCCATATAGGGACCCTCCCCTCCGGACAGGGAGCACCCAAAGACCCCCCCATGCAGGGATCCCCCCCCAGAAACCCTCCCTAAGGGGTCCCCCATGCAAGGACCCCCCTGGGGATTCCCTATGCAGGGATCCCCCCCCAGACAGGGAGCACTCAAAGACCCCTCCATGCAGGGATTCCCCCCCCAGAAACCCTCCCTAGGGGGTCCTTCATGAAGGGACCCCCCCCCCAGACAGGGAGCACTCAAAGACCCCTCCATGCAGGGATTCCCCCCCCCGGAAACCCTCCCTAGGGGGTCCTTCATGAAGGGACCCCCCCCCCCCAGACAGGGAGCACCCAAAGACCCCCCCATGCAGGGACCCCCTCCCAGACAGGGAGCACCCAAAGACCCCCCCCATGCAGGGATCCCCCCCCAGAAACCCTCCCTAGGGGGTCCTTCATGAAGGGACCCCCCTCCCCCCGGACAGGGAGCATTCAAAGACAGGGATGGGGGAGGGATGCAGGGACACCCCTCCCCAAAACCCTTCCTAGGAGGTCCCCCATGCTGGGACACCCCTGGGGCAGAGAGCACCTGGGGACCCCCCCCAGAATCCCCCATGCAGGGACACCCCTCCCCAAAACCCTCCCTAGGGGGTCCCCCATGCTGGGACACCCCTGGGGCAGGGAGCACCTGGGGACCCCCCCCCAGGATCCCCCATGCAGGGACATCCCTCCCCAAAACCCTCCCTAGGGGGTCCCCCATGCTGGGACACCCCTGGGGCAGGGAGCACCTGGGGACCCCCCCCCAGGATCCCCCATGCAGGGACATCCCTCCCCAAAACCCTCCCTAGGGGGTCCCCCATGCTGGGACACCCCTGGGGCAGAGAGCACCTGGGGACCCCCCCAGGATCCCCCATGCAGGGACACCCCTCCCCAAAACCCTCCCTAGGGGGCCCCCCATGCTGGGACACCCCTGGGGCAGGGAGCACCTGGGCCCCCCCCCCCCAGGATCCCCCATGCAGGCACTTTCCCAGGGCAAGGAGCACCCAGAGACCCCCCCCCCAGGGATGCCCCATACAGGGGACCCCCCGCAGCAGGGAGCACCCCAGGGCAGCACCCCTTTTCCCGCACCCCACGGCCGGGGTGGCGGTGGATGCAGCCGCCCCGGCCCCGCTGCGGGGTGACGAGGGGCGGCTCGGCGCGGCTGCCCTCCCTCCCCGCTCCCCGAAACCCGGCCTTGCCCCCCCGCCGGGCCCCGGGGTGACTCACCCGCCTCGCCTCGCCTCGCCGCCGTCCTGTGCCCGGCGCCCTGTCTGGCCCTCGCCGGGTGTCGCAGAAGAGAACCAAGCCGTTCAAAACGCAGAAAGAGAGATAAGCCTGAACTTAAAGGAGAAACAGGAGCGATTTATAGCTCAGGTGGGCCAGGCCCGTTGCCCAGATATAAGGGAAACGCTGATTTCCTTTGGGGGAGCGACCTGACTATCGAGTTGAGCACAACTGCGGCATAAGGCAGACTACCGTACTGAACGCTTCGGGCCTTTGCCTAGGTTTTTTGTCAAATCTCAACTTTTTTCTCCACCTAATGGCGATTGACTGCTTGCGTTTGTATTCCCTGCAGGCCGACTTTTGCTTTTCGTTTACTTGAAATATTTGGTCTTGCCTCCGAATCCAGGAAGTCCTCTTTACTGTCACTTAGCCCCTCTCTCCTCCTCTCCTTCCACTTGCGTTTTCTCCTTCCTCCCATTCGCCACCATCCCCGCAGCTCCCTCCCGGCACTGCTTGGGCCCCTGCCAGCGCCCTGCTCCCACCCAGCCTCCAAACAAGGGTGACGGAGCACGTTTCGGAGCCTGCTACGTGACTCCTGCCAGCTGGCTGCGAACCCGGGGCTCACCGATAGCGCCCAGCTCCTCCACCAGAGATAGCTCGAGCGAGGCAACGACCAAGAAGGGCTCAGTATCGCTCCGGCGAGCTCGGCTTTACGCGGCACGCGTTGCAGAAGAGCTTTCTAGCAACCGGCGGCCGTCCTACGTGCCGGAGCAGAGCTGAACCGCTCTCGCCTGCGGGAGCCCGCGCCGCGGCCTCCTTCCCTTCCCCTCTCCCAAAGCAGCGCCCTGCTGGGCCCGCACGCAATAAAAGGGGGAAAGCGGGCGTTAGGTGTGGACGGATTCTGACACCTCCGCCGGTTTCGGAGCTCGTCGCGGAGGACAGGAATCGAGGTTCCTCCTCGGAGCACCCGTTCGGGGCCGAGGGGGTTTCTGGCCGGCGGCGCTCGGCTTCGGCCGAGGCTGAGCCGCGAGGTCCCTCCCTGCCCACGTACCAGGCTGGAGCAAGCTCACGCTTGCTTGCGTGACGAGCAGTTTCTAATTATCGAGAACATGAAACTAAAAAAGTGACTACTACATCCTGCTGATTTGGAAATCCCTGGCCACCAGTGGGGCCTTATCTGAGGACGGCAGACAGGAGCCTGTGACAAGTCACGCCACGTGGCCCGGGCTGATTAAGCGCTGCGGAAAGATCGGCGGTGTCGCCATCTCAACGCTGCCTCAACCCACCCTGCCCGAAAGTCCGGAGGAAAAACTAGCCACGCTTGAGATCAGGAACTGGGTGTCAACCTCAGCCTCACCCCGAGCTCCAGGAGAAACACAGCACACTTAGTCCTCAGGTAAACCACCAGAGCTGCACGGGGACAGAGGAGAGGCAGACCGTAAAAGCCAGCCCAAGTGAGGTGTTGAAGAGTCGGATTTGCTGCACCAGGCTGGGTTTTAGGAATCCATCTCAATTGCCACAGCATGAAATACCGAGCTGGACCTTGGGAAAACAAAAAAGCATGAAGCTGTCCGTAGCAAAGGCTGCCCGATCTTAATCCCCCTACGTTAAATACACACATACGCTTTTTAAACTATTTGGATAACCAGAGAATTGAAGCACTTTTGAGCAAAAGCCCCCCCCCGCTGCAGACTGCTGGTCTCAGAGCCGCTTGCTGGGCTCTGCTAGGAGCAGCAGGCCCCAGAAAAAAGCAGGCAAGAGAGGCCCTAAGGCAACAGCACCACTTGGTCCTTTTTTTTTTTCGTTGAAAAAGCACAAACATTTCATGTTGCATTAAAGGCAGCTAAAAATACAGGCAGTGCTCTTGCAACGTTACTTTGCCCTGTGAGCAGTAGCTTTATTGGCTGAATAAATGCATGAGCAGAGGCCCTTTGTCTGACAAGCCACTGCCTCAACCACCCCGATTCAAAGGGCTTTCGCTCTCCCAGGTCCGTGCTGCCATCTCCTGGGCTGCGCGTGAGCCGTACGGCAAAAACCCGGCGCTGGGAAAGGCTAGCGAACGCCTCGCAACCGCAGTTGGGCTGCTCAGTAAGCAACGATCAGGTAAGACGTTACACGGTTCTCGTCTAGTCGCCAGCAACGCTCCCTGCTTTGCCCAGGAAAGGCTCAGCCTCGAAAGTAGCAGAAATACTGCTAAACGTTCAAGCCCGGTTTAACATTCCCGTGCCATCCCATGCTGTGGTTAGGAAGAATTTGATGACTGAAGTAGCAAGACGAGGATTAAACGTACGGTATGATCTGCAGGTGAGAAATCCTGCACAAACAACTGTTTCAGCAGTAAGATAAGAAGCAGCGAAGCGTCGGGGTGAGCCAATCGATACACAAACAAAAACACAACCAACGCTTTTCTGCTTGAAACCCTAAACCACAGGTTCCCAAACTCCGCCTGCTCAAAGAGCAGGATTAACACCATCGGTAGCTGCTCCCGGCTCCACACAGCTCCGACCACACGCGTGCAAGGAGGCGTTCAGCTCTTCACGCCGTGTTCCCATGCTCCTTGGAAGCAGCTTTCTTCCAGCGCTACCCACGTACTGCGGGTTGTTAACGCCTACTCTGAACCACCGCTACATTCAGGCAAATAACTGCCCAGAGATCTTCAGCAGCCTCCTCTCTCTCATTTTATTCCTGAGTGATGCTATCGCAGTTTAAAGAGCAAAGGAAAATATATACAGATTTTTATTGTTATGGACAATACCGAGTTATTAAAAAAAAAACAACACAAGAAAAGTACAACCATCAGGTAACCCTGACAAGGAACGAACCAAGCTGGACATTATAAAAACCAAAGACTCTAAGGAACAACGATCTTTTCCCTCTCTTCCTGTGGGGCAGAGGAAGCACACCTGCATTTGTTATAAATAACCCCGTTTCATTTTACAGAGAGAAGCCAAAATCCTGTCTCTGAGCTACCAGCATGTGTGAAAGCAAGTGCTATTCACTGGTGACGCAGTAAGTCCTTCCCCACAGGCAACTGACCAATCCAAGCGTCAAGCAATGAAATCCAAAGGTCTGTTGAATCCTCCTTTTCTGTTCATGTACTGCCTGTGGTGAGAGGAAGGAAAACAACATCAGTAACTACGCTTAACACCAACCAACCAACCAACCACAAGAGACTCCAAACTTTAGAAGACCGGCAAACTTCCAGCTAGATC
Organism: Struthio camelus; assembly: GCF_040807025.1. NCBI lineage: Eukaryota > Metazoa > Chordata > Aves > Struthioniformes > Struthionidae > Struthio > Struthio camelus. The sequence goes on along the minus strand of NC_090968.1, from coordinate 3,100,997 downwards.
GGCTGCAAAGGAGTATCTGACAGAGGTCTGTAACGGTAATCAGCAGCCACGGGGAAATCAAACTCCCCAAGGCTGAAGGAACAAGTGCACAACAACCAAGTGGCTTATATCGAGCACCTTTCTTGTTTAAATTGGACACCTTGCTGAGGACTGAACCTCTGGAGCACCACCAGCGTGATGCTGTCAGGTCTGCACCTGCCTGGTTAAAACAGAAGCACCAAATCCAAAGTCTGCCACTACAGATGTTCTGCATGCTTTAAACTCAGTCTCCCGTGAAAAAGAAAACAGAATTAACAGGCTCTATTTTTTTATTCCAAGAAACAGGACAACAGAGTTCCTTAGGGGAGGACTGATGCTCTGTCCTGTTCTAGCCACACGCAGCACGTCTTGCTGACAGACAACGCGCCCTTTTTGCTTTCAGGATTTCAAGGAGAAACCAGAGGCCTCAAACTTACCCCTGTCTGATAGTACAAAGTGTACAGCTTGTCTTTGTGAAGGTAAAAGCAGCCAGATCACCTCCTAAATAAGCTTAGGGACAGCAGCTTCACCATAAGGCTGCAGAGCTTCCTCTGAATGAGACCACCGCGTAAAAGGAATTATTTCTCTATCATAAAAACGCAGCTAAATTCTGCGCGGTCACCACAGCAGGGCGAGTTTCCCCACGGGCAGAAACACCAACCTGTATTTTCTCTTCTGTGACACGTTGATGGCATAGGCATTTGCGGCACCGTCCACCTTCTTCCCCTGAAAGGCACAACAAGAAAAACGGTCCAAAAGTCAGCGCGCTGTCCGGAGCCTGCCGGAGAAAGGGCACGGTAACGCAGAGAGCACACGTACAGGTGGGATCGGGACATTTCACACAGGATGCCTCTACGAGGGGCAAAACACTGATCTGTGCCCAAGCTCCAGAGCTGTAAGGAGGGAACCCCACTGCAGTTTGGGTGTCCTGACAGCAGGGAAAGAGACTTGGGCACATACGGAGCAAAGCCGGACATCATCGTTAGGACCTGTCCGGTGCTAACGAGGGACTGTTCGGGCAAGCGGACTCAACGACTCCTTTGTGCACAAACCCTTCATACATCACAGCCAGGGGGAGAGAGAGTGGAAAGCCGTTTCCAGACTCCACCTCTAGCCGTACAGCACAGCCGTGGGATCGCCCGATCCACACTCACCTTTGTCGTGTCAAAAGAGGCAAACCCCATCATTTTCATCATCTCAATTTCCTCTTCCGTCTTGCCCTGCAAATCTTCCTCTGAAACGGCAACAAAGTATATGAGTTCACCAAACTAAAGAACTCAACAAGAGAAACCAGTGCCTCCTGCGCTGGTCGCAACCTAAGCGGTATTTTGGTCCGAGAACCCAGGACCAAGGAGGTATCGGCAAACAAGAAAAAACGCGGCGAGCCGGGACGCTGCTCCGTTACCAGTGATCTGACGCTCTTTGCTTTTGGAGTCCTTTATTTCTTTCTTCTCTTCATCTCGCCTTTCCTTCAGCCGCGGCGGGGAGGAAGAACTGGACCTGTGCCGTCTTGGGGACCTGACGTTTCAAACGCGCACGGGTTTCAGCTTCGCAGCCAGGGAGGAGCAGGTAGCGCTGCATGAAGCGCTCGACCGCGTCGCCCAAGCCGTGCCGTAAGCCCGCCCGCCGCACCGTGCGGGGAGCCACGTGGAGGAAGAACAGCGGTGTGAAAAGGACGCGGGTGAGTTCCCGTGCCACCCCTGCCCTCACCTGGAGCGCCTCCGGTGCGGGGAGCGGGAGCGGCTCCTCCTCCTGTCCCTCTCGCGGGACCGAGAGCGCTCTCTTCGCCTCCTCTCCCTCTCCCGCGAAGCGGACCGCGAGCGTCGGCGCTCTGCTTGGCGTCGCGACAGGACGAAAGGCAGCGCTCGGTTTACCGCTCGGTTTACAGCTCCTGCCTCCTGACCCGCCTCCCGCTGCAGCCCCGCTTTTCAAAGGCGAGCCCCGTGAGCGGGTCCCTCCGCAGCGGTCAGCAGCCAGCCAGATGCCACCGCCGCCGCCTCCCCCCGCCGGGCTCGGTGACCCCCGCCAAGGCCAGAGCCGCAGGAGAGAGCCCTTCCCTCCCCTCCGCCCGGTGACGGCCAAGGGGGTGCCGGGGGGGGACGGCTCCTGCGCTCTCCCGCCCCTGCGTGGCCTGCCCCCCCCCGGACCAAGGGCAAGAGCCCTCGCCTTCATCTCGTGGCTGCGGGGTGGGGGGGCCTTGTTCACCTTCCCCGAGGCTTCAGGAGACCCTTCCCCACATCTGGCCTGGGCCTGTGGGTCTAGCTCTGTCCCTCCTTCCCCACCCCCCAAACCCCAGGAGGGATCTGTGTCCCCCCCAGCACTGGGTCCAGCTCCGTGTCCCCCCCCCACCCCCAGGACCAGCTCTGTATTCCCCCCAGCCCCGGGATCAGCTCTGTGTCCCCCTGCCAGCCCCGGGCCCAGCTCCTCCCCCCCCCCCCCTCCCCACGCACCCGGACCGACTCTGTATCCTCCCCCCCCCAGACCCAGGCCCAACTCCATATCCCTCCCAGCCCCAGACCGGCTCCTTCTGCCCCCAAGCCCCAGACTAGCTCCTTCCCCCACTCCCCAGCCCCAGCTCCATGTCCCCCCCAGCCCCACACCGGCTCCTTCCTCCCCCCTCCCAGCCCCACACCGGGCTCCGTGTCCCCTCCCCAGCCTCAGACCGGCACCTTCCCCCTCCCTCCCAGCCCCAGACCAGCTCCGTGTCCTCCCCCAGCCCCAGACTGGCTCCTTCCTCCCCCCCTGGCCCCAAACCGACTCCGTGTCCCCCCCAGCCCCACACCAGCTTCTCCTTCCCCCCCCCCCAGCCCCACACCAGCTCCTTCCCCCACTCCCAGCCCCACACCGGCTCCGTGTCCCCCCCCAGCCCCACACCAGCTCCTTCCCCCCCTCCCAGCCCCACACCGGCTCCGTGTCCCCCCCCAGCCCCACACCAGCTTCTCCTTCCCCCCCCCAGCCCCACACCAGCTTCTCCTTCCCCCCCCCAGCCCCACACCAGCTCCTTCCCCCACTCCCAGCCCCACACTGGCTCTGTGTCCTCCCCCAGACCGGCTCCTTCTCCCCCTTCCCAGCCCCACACCGGGCTCCTTCCCCCACTCCCCAGCCCCACACCGGGCTCCGTGTCCTCCCCCAGCCCCACACCGGCTCTGTGTCCTCCCCCAGCCCCACACCAGCTCCTTCCCCCCCTCCCAGCCCCAGACCGGCTCTGTGTCCCCCCCCCAGCCCCACACCGGCTCCATGTCCCCCCCCAGCCTCACACCGGCTCCTTCCCCCCCCCCCAGCCCCACACCGGCTCCGTGTCCTCCCCCAGCTCCAGACCAGCTCCTTCCCCCCCTCCCAGCCCCACACCGGCTCCTTCCCCCCCCCCCCAGCCTCACACCGGCTCCATGTCCTCCCCCAGCCCCACACCAGCTCCTCCTCCCCCTCCCCAGCCCCAGACCGGCTCCTTCCCCCACCCCCAGCCCCACACCGGCTCCATGTCCTCCCCCAGCCCCACACCGGCTTCATATCCCACCCCAGCCCCACACCAGCTCCTCCCCCCCCTCCCCAGCCCTGGACCGGCACCTTCCCCCCTCCCCAGCCCCACACCAGCTCCTTCCCCCCCCCCCAGCCCCACACCGGCTCCTTCCCCCCCCCAGCCCCACACCGGCTCCATGTCCCACCCCCTCCCCACACCGGCTCCTTCCCCCCCCCCAGCCCCACACCGGCTCCATGTCCTCCCCCAGCCCCACACCAGCTCCTCCTCCCCAGCCCCACACCGGCTCCATGTCCCCCCCCGCCCCACACCAGCTCCTCCTCCCCAGCCCTGGCCCGGCTCCGTGTCCCCCCCCAGCCCCGGGCCCCCCTCACCGCGACGCGGCGGTGACCGGGAGCGGCTGCGGCCCATCCCGCCGCCGCCGCCGCCTGCACTTCCGGCCCCGCCCTCCCCTCCCCTCCCCTCGCTTCCGGCCCGGCCGCTCCCTCCGCCCCGGCGGGAACCGGCGCCGCGGCTCTTTGGTTCCGCGCGCCGAAACGGTCCGGGGCGGGGGGGGGGGGGCGGAGGCAGCGGTGACACGAGCGCGTCCGTCCTCAGCGGCGCCGCGGGGCAGAGACCACTCGCAGCCGAGGGCGGAGAGGGCACGGGGGGGGGTGCTCTTTTGCGCCCTCGTTTTATTTGCCGGCGTGCGGCGAGGTCGGGAGGGGGGGGCATGGCCGGCCGAGGGGGGGCGGGGGGGGGGGCCGCCTCAGGCCTCCGCTTTCTCCTTCTTCCTGCCCTTCTTGAGGAAGGACGGCGCGCGGAACTTCTTCTTCTTCTTGGAGGGCGACTTGGAGGGCGAGCCCTCGGGCGACGCCGGGCTGCTGGGCGCCGTCTCGACCCGCTCCTTGCCGCCGTCCGCCTCCCGGCTCCCCGCCTTGCCGCCTTCCTCCTCGGCCCCTCGCTCCTCGCCCTGGGCCGGCTCGGCGGGGGGCTCGGCCGGCGCCTGCTCGCCTTCCTCCTCCTCCTCCTCCTCGCCGGCCCCCTCACCCCCGGGCGGCTCGGCGAGGGGCGAAGCCGGCCTCCTCTCCTCGCCGGCGTCCTTCTCGCCTGCGAGCGGAGAGAGGGGGCTGGCGGCGAGGCGGGGACGGGGACCCCCGCGGCCGTCCCCGCCGGCGGGCCGTACCGTGCGGCGCCAGCTTTTTGCGCTCCACCTCCCGCTTGTACTCCTCCAGCTCCTGGTCCGTCAGCTGGCTGAAGGGGTTGGGGGGCTCCGGCTCGGCCGGCGCCTCCTCCCGCGGCTCCCCCGGCGCCTCGGCGGCCGCCAACTGACTCTCTGTCGACTGAAACCGCCGCCCTCGCGTCAGGGCCGCGGCGGCGTTTCGGGGTGGAGGGGGGGGGCGGCTCCGGGCAGGGGCAGCTGCGGGGACGGGGACGCGGGAAAAGGCGAGGGGACGGGGCGACGCCGCGGGGCTGCCCGTGGGGACGGGGGGGTGGCGAGGGGCTGCCCACGGGGACGGGGATGGGGGGCGCCGCGGGGCTGCCGGCGGGGACGGGGACGGGGGATGGCGTGGGGCTGCCCGCGGGGACGGGGATGGGGGGACGGGGCTGCCCATGGGGACGGGGACGGGGGATGGCGAGGGGCTGCCCGCGGGGACGGGGACGCGGGGACGGTGCGGGGCTGCCAGCGGGGACGGACGCGGGGACGGTGCGGGGCTGCCGGCGGGGACAGACATGGGGACGGTGTGGGGGACAGCGAGGGGCTGCTGGCGGGGACAGGGACATGGGGACGGGGACAGGGCTGCCGGCGGGGACGGGGACATGGGGACGGCGAGGGGCTGCCCACAGGGATGGGAATGGGGACATGGGAGACGGCGCGGGGCTGCCGGCAGGGACGGGGACACGGGGACATGGGGACGGGGACAGGGCTGCCCACGGGGACGGGGACACGACGCCGCGGGGGACGGCGCGGGGCTGCCGGCGGGGACGGGGACATGGGGACGGGGTTGGGGCTGCCGGCGGGGACGGGGACACGGGGACGGGGACAGGGCTGCCCACGGGGACGGGGACGCGACACCACGGGGGACAGCGCGGGGCTGCTGATGGGGATGGGGACACGGGGCACTGCAGGAGACGGTGTGGGGCTGCCCATGGGGACAGGGACACAGGGTCGGTGCGGGGGACAGCGAGGGGCTGCCCATGGGGACAGGGGACACGGGGAATGGTGCGGGGCTGCCGACAGGGACGTGGGGACAGTGCGGGGGACAGCGAGGGGCTGCCAGCGGGGACGGGGACATGGGGATGGGGACGGGGCTGCCCACGGGGACGCGAAGCCGCGGGGGACGGCGCGGGGCTGCTGGCGGGGACGGGGACATGGGGACGGGGACATGGGGCTGCTGATGGGGACGGGGACGTGACGCCGCAGGAAATGGCGCGGGGCTGCCGGCGGGGACGGGGACATGGGGATGGGGACAGGGCTGCCAGTGGGGACGGGGACACGGGGATGGGGACGGGGCTGCCCACGGGGACGCGAAGCCGCGGGGGACGGCGCGGGATTGCTGGCGGGGACGGGGACATGGGGACGGGGACGCTGCGGGGGACGGCGCGGGGCTGCCGGTGGGGACGGGGACATGGGGACAGCGACGGGGCTGCCCATGGGGACGGGGACGCGGGGCACTGCGGGGGACGGCATGGGGCTGCCCATGGGGATAGGGGACACGGGGACGGTGCGGGGGACAGCAAGGGGCTGCTGATGGGGACGGGGACGTGACGCCGCGGGAAATGGCGCGGGGCTGCCGGCGGGGACGGGGACGGGGACAGGGCTGCCGGCGGGGACGGGGACACGGGGACGGGGACATGGGGACGGGGCTGCCCATGGGGACGGGGACGCGACGCCACGGGGGACAGCACGGGGCTGTTGATGGGGACGGGGACGCGACGCCACGGGGGACGGCGTGGGGCTGCCGGTGGGGACGGGGACGGGGACGGGGCTGCCGGCGGGGACGGGGACACGGGGACGGGGACATGGGGACGGGGCTGCCCATGGGGACGGGGACGCGACGCCGCGGGGGACAGCACGGGGCTGTTGATGGGGACGGGGACATGGGGACGGGGACGGGGCTGCCGGCGGGGACGGGGACACGAAGCCGTGGGGCTGCTGGCGGGGACGCGGACGGGGACGGGGCTGCCGGCGGGGACGGGGACATGGGGATGGGGACGGGGCTGCTGATGGGGACGGGGACGTGACGCCACGGGAAATGGCGCGGGGCTGCCGGTGGGGACGGGGACATGGGGACGGGGACAGGGCTGCCCATGGGGACGGGGACGCGACGCCACGGGGGACGGCGCGGGGCTGCCGGTGGGGACGGGGACACGGGGACGGGGATGGGGCTGCCGGCGGGGACGCGGACGGGGACGGGCGGCCCGCGGGGACGGGGACATGGGGATGGGGACGGGGCTGCTGATGGGGACGGGGACGTGACGCCACGGGAAATGGCGCGGGGCTGCCGGCGGGGACGGGGACACGGGGACGGGGACATGGGGACGGGGCTGCCCATGGGGACGGGGACGCGACGCCACGGGGGACGGCGTGGGGCTGCCGGTGGGGACGGGGACACGGGGACATGGGGACGGGGCTGCCGGCGGGGACGGGGACACGGGGATGGGGACATGGGGACGGGGCTGCCCATGGGGACGGGGACGTGACGCCACGGGGGACGGCACGGGGCTGTTGATGGGGACGGGGACACGGGGACATGGGGACGGGGACATGGGGACGGGGCTGTTGATGGGGACGGGGACGCGACGCCACGGGGGACGGCGTGGGGCTGCCGGTGGGGACGGGGACACGGGGACATGGGGACGGGGCTGCCGGCGGGGACGGGGACACGGGGATGGGGACATGGGGACGGGGCTGCCCATGGGGACGGGGACGTGACGCCACGGGGGACGGCACGGGGCTGTTGATGGGGACGGGGACGCGACGCCACGGGGGACGGCGTGGGGCTGCCGGTGGGGACGGGGACACGGGGACATGGGGACGGGGACATGGGGACGGGGCTGTCGGCGGGGACGGGGACACGGGGACGGGGACATGGGGACGGGGCTGCCGGCGGGGACGGGGACGCGAAGCCGCGGGGGACGGCACGGGGCTGCTGGCGGGGACGGGGACATGGGGACGGGGACATGGGGCTGCTGATGGGGACGGGGACGTGACGCCGCAGGAAATGGCGCGGGGCTGCCGGCGGGGACGGGGACATGGGGATGGGGACAGGGCTGCCAGTGGGGACGGGGACACGGGGACGGGGACGGGGACGGGGACACGACGCCGCGGGGGACGGCGCGGGGCTGCCGGCGGGGACGGGGACACGGGGACGGGGACACGGGGACGGGGCTGCCCATGGGGACGGGGACGCGACGCCGCGGGGGACGGCGCGGGGCTGCCGGCGGGGACGGGGACACGGGGACGGGGCTGCCGGCGGGGACGCGGACGGGGACGGGCGGCCCGCGGGGACGGGGACATGGGGATGGGGATGGGGCTGCTGATGGGGACGGGGACGTGACGCCACGGGAAATGGCGCGGGGCTGCCGGCGGGGACGGGGACACGGGGACGGGGACATGGGGACGGGGACGTGACGCCACGGGGGACAGCACGGGGCTGTTGATGGGGACGGGGACGCGACGCCACGGGGGACGGCGTGGGGCTGCCGGCGGGGACGGGGACACGGGGACACGGGGACGGGGCTGCCGGCGGGGACGGGGACACGGGGACATGGGGACGGGGCTGCCGGCGGGGACGGGGACGCGAAGCCGTGGGGCTGCCGGCGGGGACGCGGACGGGGACGGGCGGCCCGCGGGGCGACGTACGGGGCTGCGGCTCGCCTCGCCGATGACGCCGGCCAGCAGCTGCGACTGGGGCCCGGCCGACTTGACGTCCTGGCGGTTCTGCTCGCGGATCTGGGGGGACCAGACGAGACGGGAGCATCTACCGGGGGCACGAGCCGCGCCGACCGGCCCCGCCGAGCCCGCCGCCGGCCCCCCCACCTTGTTCCTCATCTCCAGCACCTCCTGCGGGTCCGTGTAGAGAGGCACGAACTGGTTGGGGTTCTCCACCCGGATCGCCGTCCCGCTGCTGCCTTTCTCGAGCTCGTCGGCTTTCAGCCACTGGCGGGAGGAAACGGCGCCGCGTGAAACGCCGCCCCGAGCCGGCCGCCGCCGTTACCCCGCCGCTCGCCCTACCGTGGTCTTGGTCTTGGGGCCGCCGGGCTGCTCGTCGGCCACGTCCACCCGCAGGTAGGTGTTGGGGGTGTTGAGCCAACGCGTCTTCTCCTTCTGCTGCTTGCGGGCGCGCGGGCGCAGCGCCGGCGCCGTGGCCTCCTCGTCGAAGACGAAGGCCGTCACCGTGGCGGGGATGAGCACGTCGCTCTTGGGCTTGCTCTTCTCCTGCACGAAGGGGTAGCGGTAGGTGTAGCCCGTCCGGTAGCCCTGGGAAGGCAGCGCACAGCTCCGTTGGGGGGTGTTTTTCCCCCCCCCCCCACCTCTTTCACTTTCGGGGGGCGTTTGCTGCACGGCGGGAGCCGAGAGCCGGGGCCGGCTCGGCTTACCAGGTTGTCGAGCATGCGCATGAGGGCCTCGAACTCGTGCTCGCCCAGGCGGCTCTTCTGCATGGGCCCGAAGGTGCTGCCCGCCCAGCGCACGGAGCCGGCGGCGTGCGGCCGGTGCTTGTCGCGCTCCAGCACGATGAGGTTCTGGGCGCCGCCGGCGCTCGACAGCGCGGACACCTGCGGCGGAGGCCGGGGCGCTGCTGCCGGGCACGGCCGGGCACCGGGCGAGGCGGCGCCGGTTGCGCGCGGTGCCGGGCCGGTGGGCCGGCGGCAGAGGCCTGGCGCAGCTCAGTGCACGGTGCTGGGGCGCCATGTTGGCGGCAGAGGCCTGGCGCAGCTCAGTGCACGGTGCTGGGGCGCCATGCTGGCGGCAGAGACCTGGCGCAGCTCAGTGCACGGTGCTGGGGTGCCATGTTGGCGGCAGAGACCTGGCGCAGCTCAGTGCACGGTGCTGGGGCGCCATGTTGGCAGCAGAGACCTGGCCCCAGCTCAGTGCACGGTCCCGGCACACCATGCTGGTAGCAGAGACCTGCCCCAGCTCAGTGCGCAGTCCTGGCACACCATGCTGGCAGCAGAGGCCTGCCCCAGCTCAGTGCATGGAGCTGGTGCACCATGCTGGCAGCAGAGACCTGCCCCAGCTCAGTGCATGGTGCTGGGGTGCCATGCTGGCGGCAGAGACCTGGCCCCAGCTCAGTGCACGGTCCTGGTGCACCATGCTGGCGACAGAGACCTGCCCCAGCTCAGCGCACGGTCCCGGCGCACCATGCTGGCGGCAGAGACCTGCCCCAGCTCAGTGCACGGTCCCGGTGCACCATGCTGGCGGCAGAGACCTGCCCCAGCTCAGCGCACGGTCCCGGCGCACCATGCTGGCAGCAGAGACCTGCCCCAGCTCAGTGCACGGTCCCGGTGCACCATGCTGGCGGCAGAGACCTGCCTCAGCTCAGCGCACGGTCCTGGTGCACCATGCTGGCAGCAGAGACCTGCCCCAGCTCAGCGCACGGTCCCGGCGCACCATGCTGGCAGCAGAGACCTGCCCCAGCTCAGTGCATGGTCCCGGCGCACCATGCTGGCAGCAGAGACCTGGCACAGCTCAGTGCATGGAGCTGGTGCACCATGCTGGCAGCAGAGACCTGCCCCAGCTCAGCGCACGGTCCCGGCGCACCATGCTGGCAGCAGAGACCTGCCCCAGCTCAGCGCACGGTCCCGGCGCACCATGCTGGCAGCAGAGACCTGCCCCAGCTCAGCGCACGGTCCCGGCGCACCATGCTGGCAGCAGAGACCTGCCCCAGCTCAGCGCACGGTCCCGGCGCGCCGTGCTGGCGGCAGAGGCCTGGCGCAGCTCAGCGCATGGAGCTGGTGCACCATGCTGGCGGCAGAGACCTGCTCACCTGGATCTCGCAGGCGGCCTGCAGGTGGAAGGTCTTGTAGAAAGCCTCCTCCACGGTGTCGCCCAGCGCCAGCACGCCGTGGTTGCGCAGCACCAGCACCTGCGCGGCGGCAGAGCTGCCGCTCGGAGCGGGGGGGGGGGCCCACGGCGGCGGTCGGGTCCCCCCCCCCTCCCCTTCCTCCCTCCTCCTCCTCACCTTGCAGGTGGGACCCAGGCACTTCTGGAGGCGCAGGCGCTCGGCCTCGTCCTGCGGCGCGCCGCCGAAATCCAGGTAGGCCGCCTCGCCGGCCAGCAGCGCCTCGTGCGACACCGGCAGCAGCCCGCAGCGCATGGCCGACACCTGCGGAGCGCGGCACGGCCGGCAGCCCGTCCCCCCCCTCCCCAAACCCCCCCCCCCCGCCGTCCCCCCCCCCGCTTACTGCGGCGGCGGCCGGCGTGTGCAGGCGCACGACGCAGCGGGCGGCCGGCCGGGCGGCGTAGACGGCGGCGTGCAGGCTGAAGGCGCCGGCGTCCACGGCGAAGCCCGTGCTGCCCTGCTCCACCACCTCGCCCAGCATGTTCACCTTGACCTGCGGCGGGGCCAGCGCCCGGTGCCTTCAGCGCCCGCCGCGGGGGACGCCGCCGCCACCGCCCGCCGCCGCGGGGACTCACCAAGCTGGACGCCGTCACCTCGCTGCAGCAGAGCCCCTTGGGGCTGACCAGGAAATGCTCCTGCTCCTTGCTGAGCCGCAGCTGCGGGCGGGCGAGAGGTGGGTGCGCCGGCCATGGCGGCGGCGGCGGGAGGGGAGGGGGACGGGGCGCCGTCGGCGCCGCGGCCGCTCACCGAGACGCAGGCGTCGCCGAGCTGCGCCCAGCCGTACAGGTCGAGCAGGCGGCACACGCTGCCCACCTTGCAGCGCATCAGCCGCTCGCCCTTGGCCAGCGCCGCCGCCTCGGCCCCGTGCAGGTCGTCGATGGGCGTCACGCCGGACGGACCTGCCGCCGAGGGGACGCGGGCTCAGCGCCGTCCGCGCCGCCCCCGCTCCCTCCCTCCTCCCCTCCTACCCGTGGGCGACGTGGGGAAGGCGGCCGGCGACGTGCTGGCCATGAAGTCGGCGATCTGCCGCAGGGCCCACACGTTCGACCACTTGTTGCCTTTCTTCGTCTGCTCCTGGATGAGGCTCTCCAGCTCCTCCCTGAAAGACTGCACCGTCCCCGGCGTCACCCCGAAACGGGCCGGCGCCCCCCCCGCCCCGGCCCCCGCTCCCCGCCGCCCTCACCCGCCGGCCTGCGGCCGCCCCGCCGCCCTCACCGGGCTCTGCAGGATCACGGTCACCCGCTTCTTCTGCTCCATCATGCTCAAGTCCTGCCGCAGGTCGGCCGGCGGCGGCGCGCGGGCGCGCGGCTGCGAGGGTTCGGCGGCGGCGGCCGGCGGCGACGGCTCAGGGCTGCCGGCGGCGCTCATCCTGGCGGCGTCCCGGCGCGCCTCCGGGGGGCCTGCGGGCGAGCGGCCGTGCGGGAACCGCCGCCCGCAACACCCTCGCCCGCAACACCCAACCCTGCAACACCCAACCCTGCAACACCCTCGCCCGCAACACCCAACCCTGCAACACCCTCGCCCACAACACCTTCCCCTGAGACACCCTCACCCACGACACCTTCCCCTACAACACCCTCCCCTACAACACCCTCCCCTGCAACACCCTCCCCTGCAACACTCTCACCCGCAACACCCTCGCCCGCAAAAACACCCTCGCCCGCAACACCTTCCCCTGCAACACCCAACCCTACAACACCCTCGCCCGCAACACCCTCGCCCGCAACACCCAACCCTGCAACACCCTCGCCCACAACACCCTCACCCGCAACACCTTCCCCTGCAACACCGCAACACCCTCATGCACAACACCTTCCCCTGCAACACCCTCACCCGCAACACCTTCCCCTGCAACACCCTTGCCCGCAACACCTTCCCCTGAGACACCCTCGCCCATGACACCTTCCCCTGAAACACCCTCCCCTGCAACACCTTCCTCTGCAACACCCTCGCCCACAACACCCTCCCTTGCGAAACTTTCCCCTGCAACATGCTCATGCACAACACCCTCCCCTGCAACACCCTCGCCCGCAACACCCTCTCCTGCAACACCCTTGCCTGCAACAACACCTTCCCCTGCAACACCCAACCCTGCAACACCTTCGCCCACAACACCCTCACCCGCAACACCTTCCCCTGCAACATCCTCACCTGCAACACCCTCACCCGCAACACCCAACCCTGCAACACCCTCACCCGCAACACCTTCCCCTGCAACACCCAACCCTGCAACACCTTCACCCGAAACACCCTCCCCCACAACACCCTCACCCGCAACACCCTCACCCGCAACACCTTCCCCTGCAACACCCTTGCCCATGACACCTTCCCCTGCAACACCCTCCCCTGCAACGCCCTCACCCGCAACACCCTCCCCTGCAACACCTTCCTCTGCAACACCCTCGCCCACAACACCCTCCCTTGCGAAACTTTCCCCTGCAACACGCTCATGCACAACACCCTCCCCTGCAACACCCTCGCCCGCAACACCCTCCCCTCGTGTCCACGTTTCCCCCGCCGCCGAAGATCTGCTGCGGACCCCGCTGCAGCAGGCGCGGGCCCAGGCGGGCGCCCCCCGCCCAGCGCCCCCCGCCCTGCCCCGCCAACCGGCCTTTCCCCTGCCGCCGGACGAGCGGGGGGGCCCCGCGGGGGCCGCAGCCGGGGCCGGCGGCAGGACCTTGGCGGCAGCGAGGAAGCAGGTTGCAGGGGTCTTTGGGCGCTGCCCGCTGAGCACGGCCAGCTCAGCTCACCGATGGGCCCCGGCACACCTGAAGCCGCGGCAGTAATGGCGCTGTTCGGGGGGGGGGGCGGTCTGGGGCGCCCCGCAGCGGGGGGGGGGGGGTCTTGGCCCCGGCCACCCGCCCCGACGCGGAGCCGCCCGGCCACGGGCGGGAGCTGCAGGCGCTGCGCGAGGATGCTGCTGCGCCGCGCCGCGTAACGGCGAGCGCCGCCGCCCGATGAAGGGGCCTGGGGGCGCCGGTGGGGGTCCCCCCCCCAAAAAAGGGCACGGGAAGGGGCCCTCCGAGGAGCTTGCAAGGCAGCAGCGGGCACCCGGGCTCCGAAACCGCCCGACGGGGCACCGGCGACGGGCCTCGAACGCCGTCGTCGCGTCTCCCCCCCCCCCCAAAACCCGAGAGTGGGACCCGGCGCCGGGAGCCCCCCCGGGGCGGGGGGGAACAAAGAGAGGAGGAGGGCTGCGGAGGAGCCCGGCCTCGGGCATCGATGCCCCCGCGCCCCCCACCCACCCGCCGGGCCGGGCGACGGCGCGCGGCTTCTCCTGGGGGGCCCGCGGGCGCTGGCGGCTTCGGGAAGAAATTGGGAGGGGGGAGGAACCCCCCCCCTTAGAGATATATAGGAGAGGGGAGGAAACCCCCCCCCAGCAGGGATATATAGGCAAGGCGAGGAACCCCCCCCCGAGCAGAGATACATAGGAGAGGGGAGGGAACCCCCCCCCCTTAGAGATATATAGGAGAGGGGAGGAACCCCCCCCCAGCAGAGATATATAGGCAAGGGGAGGGAACCCCCCCCTTAGAGATATATAGGCGATGGGAGGAACCCCCCCCCTTAGAGATATATAGGAGAGGGGAGGGAACCCCCCCCCCAGCAGAGATATATAGGCGAGGGGAGGAACCCCCCCCCCAGCAGAGATATATAGGCGAGGGGAGGAACCCCCCCCCCAGCAGAGATACATAGGAGAGGGGAGGGAACCCCCCCCCAGCAGAGCTATATAGGCGAGGGGAGGAACCCCCCCTTAGAGATATATAGGCGAGGGGAGGAACCCCCCCCCAGCAGAGATATATAGGCAAGGGGAGGGAACCCCCCCCCTTAGGGATATATAGGCGATGGGAGGAACCCCCCCCCAGCAGAGCTATATAGGAGAGGGGAGGAACCCCCCCCCCAGCAGAGATACATAGGCGAGGGGAAGAGCCCCCCCGCCCCAACCCGCTCCCCGAGGGATGCTCCTCGGCCGGGGCGGCGGCGGCGGCGGGGGGGACGCGCAGCCCCCGCCGCCGCCCCGATGCCACGGGTGGGGCGGCCGCAGAGGAGACAAAAGAGAAGCGGCGGGCGGAGGCGAGCGCAGGTGCCGGCATCTCCCCGGCTGAGTCACGCTGCGGGGCCCGGCCGGGGACGGACACACGGACCGCGGTGGGGATGGGGGGGGGGGGGAAACCCGGCTCCGGGGAGGGGGGGGGGGAAGAACCCCCCCCCCCCCCCCAAAGCGGGGCTGGGGCCGGGGCGGCAGCTCCTACCTGCTCAGAGCATCGCCGGGCGCTGCGCGCTGCCGCGCCGCCCTGCGCGCTCCCCGCCGGGCAGCGCCGCCCCCGCGGGGGCCGCCCCACGCGCGGCCCCGCCCCACGCGCGACCACCCCCCACGCCGGCAATAACCGACCCTTCGTGGGGGTTACATGAAAGGATGCTCTTACATCCCACCCCCCCCCAAAATTATTTATTTAAATAAATGTATTTATTTATTTCACCCCAAAACGCGGCCGAGTTGTGGCCCGGAGGCGGCTGGGCGGTGGGCGCCAGCCCCCGGTGCTCCCCCCCCCACCCCGAGCGGCCGCTCTACCGGGGGCCGGCATGGATCCCACCAGTGCCGCGCGCCCCTCGGTCCGGCCGGACCCCCCCCCCCGGCACGCGCGCCCCTCCGGGAGCCGACCGTCGGCCTCTCCTCCGTCTCGCCGCTTCAAGGCCGGGCTCGTAGGACCTTCGGGAGAGAGAATTGAAAAGCCCCCTGCCCTGGTTGAAACGACCCCCTCCACCGGTTGTAGGGGGACCGCGCTACAGCCGCCCCTCGCTTACCGGTTTCCCGCACCCCTCGGCGCCGCGGGCCTGGGGCTCCCGCTCGGCCCCGTCTTCGGGGCGCTGGGCGAAGGATGGAGAACAGGGGGCAAAAAAAAAGAATAAATTTGCTTTTAGGAAGCCGGCCGGCAGCAAGCGAACCCCCCCGCCCGTGCCCCTTCCCCGGCCGAAAAGCGGGACGGCCCGAGTCGAGGGTGAGGGGAGGGAGCCGAGGCGGCTGCAGGGAGCCGCGGGTCGGGGGGGGGGGGGGGTCCTGTACCTGGGGGGCACCCGCCTCCTGCAGCACCGAGCGGAGCAGGCGGATGTACTCGGCGGCGGCCCGCAGCGTGTCCGCCTTGCTGGGCTTGCGGTCGCGGGGCACCAGGGGCACGAGCGCCTTGAGCTTCGAGAAGCCGCTGTTCAGGTTTTTGATCTGCCGGAAAATAAAAAAAAAAGAAAAAGAAGTGATTTGGGGGGGGGGGAACCCCCAAAATGCCACCTAGTTAAATAGCCCAGCGGCAGGCGGTAGTTGGGGGGGGGTGATGGTGGGGGGCCCCGACCCGCTGGCGCTCCTTGGCGTTGGCCACCCGCCGGCGCTCCAGCACCTCCGCCGGGTCGCCCGCCGCCTCGTAGCCCCCCGCCGGCCGCTTCTTCAGGCGGGCGATGGCGGCGGCTCGGGGCAGCGGGCCGAAGCGGGCGCTCAGCACCTCGCCCAGCACCTCGGGGGCCGGCGTGGGCTGCAGGGCCCCCGGCGGCGGCGGTGCAGCCGTGCTGGCAGCTGGTGGGGCACCCTTGGGTGCACAGCAAGGAGGATGGAGCCCAAAGCAGCAGCAGCACCCCCCTCCCTCCCAGCACCCCCCCTTTATACCGCCGCTGCCCCAAACGCCCGCACCTGGGCGGCCCGGCCGGCGGCTGCGGCGCTAACGGGGGTAACGAGCCGGGCAGGTGGTGGGGGGGGGCCAGAGCCGCCCCTGCGGCCCTTCGCCCAGGGTGCTGTGGCCCGGCACGCACGGGGGAGCCCCCGGGCCACCCTGTTCGGGGGGCAAAGGGGCCAGGCTCGCGCCTCCCCCCCCCCAGCAGCGGGGCCGGGGGACACTAGATGTCGCTGCCTTACTCCCCGTTTCCGGCCAGCCTCGGTATCCCCCATCCGACCCCCCCGCAAGGGCTGCAGGAGGAAACAAAACTCCAGCAAATCCAGCACATCTGGCAAATCCAGCACATCTGGCAGATGCAGCACATCTGGCAGATCTGGCAGATGCAGCAAATGCAGCAAATCTGGCAGATGCAGCAAATCTGACAGATGCAGCAGATGCAGCAGATGCAGCAAATCTGGCAGATGCAGCAAATATGACAGATGCAGCAGATGCAGTAAATCCAGCAAATGCAGCAAATCTGGCAGATGCAGCAAATCTGACAGATGCAGCAGATGCAGCAAATGCAGCAAATCTGGCAGATGCAGCAAGTGCAGCAGATGCAGCAAATCTGGCAGATGCAGCAGATGCAGCAAATCCGGCAAACGCAGCAAACCTGGCAAATGCTGCAAATGCAGTGAATGCAGCAAATGCAGCAAATCTGGCAAACGCATCAAACACAGCAAATCCGGCAAATCTGGCAAACGCAGCAAATGCAGCAAAGCTGGCAAACGCCGCGGACGTGCCCCAGCACAGGCTGCAGCGCGGCTCGGCCCCGGCGCTCAGCGCCTCCCGCTGCCGCGACGCCCGAGCGCGCTCTCTTGGAAGAAAACGCGCTGCTCGGTGTCAGCAAATGACTCATGACGGCGGCACCGCCGCCGCGAGGTGCACGGCAACGTCGGGGTTTAGCAACGGCGGCGTCCGCGGGCTGTCGGAGCCGGCGGCCAGGCGCAACGCGGCCCCGCGGGCAGCGCTGCTCCCCCTCCGCCGCGTGCCCCCGGGGCCGGCGGCTCCGCTCGGCGTCCCTACAAACAGGGGCCGGGCGCCTTTCGAGTCCCCTTCTCGTGTTGGCACGAGCGCAGCCCCCTCCTTCCCTCGCAGGAGCCGCTTATTTTCGGTGCTCATCCCCCAGCTCCGGGATTAAACCCGGCCCGGCTCAAATCCCCCGTTTATCTCGGCGGCGCCCAGCCAATGACCTCCGGCGTGACGCACCCGGCCCCGTGCCGGCCATCGCAGGCGATAAAGCCGCCGCCGTCCTCACGACAGCTGTCCCGGCGCCGGCTGCCTCCGGGGCAGCCCATCCCCGTGCCGTCGGGCCATGTCGGCCGAGCGCCCGGCGAGGGACGGCGCCGGCGGCCAGGTAAGGGGGCTGCCGCCGCACGCGGGGTTTCGGGCTCCCGCGGCGCAGCCCGCTCCGCCGATGCTGGCGAAACCCGTGGCGGGAACGGGCAGCAGAGCGCCTCGGCAAACCTCCGCGCTCCACCGGGCCACTTTTGGGGGCCCGGGTGGCTTTTTTTCCCCCGCTTCCAGCACCCGTCTCCCGCGGCGGGAACGCCTGGGGCAGGACGCGGTGCCGGCGCCCCGTCGAGCCCGCTTTTACCTCCCCGCAGCTCCTGGAGGCCGAGGCGCCTGGCGCGAGCGGACCCGGGCGGGCGCCCGCCGACGGCGGGGAGATGCTCAGCGGCGCTTTCCCGCGGTGGCAGCGGCGGGTGCCCGGAGCCACCTCGGCCTCCTTCCCCTGCGGCGCGCGCCGGGGCGAGCGGGCGGCTGTCGGCGGGAGCAGGCCGACTGTGCCGCGGCAGAGCCCGGGGCACGCGCGGGTGATCGGAGCCGCTGGACGGGGCAGCGGCGGGAGGCCGGCGCCTCGTTTTGCACGTACGGTCGGCGCCTTCGGAAAGCTGGCGAGCGGGCGCGGGAAAAAGGTGGACAGATGCGCCGAGTTATTTTTAGGCTGAATTAGGCTTTAATTCTGCCGTTAACCACCGCGATTTTGGGTCTGGAGCAAAAGCTGGATGAGAGGATGAGCTGAGAGGATTAAGGGGAATCGTTTCCCCTGCTCCTGGGCAGCTTTCCCCGAAACGTGTCCCGGAGACACCCCCGCTCGCTGCGCAAGCCCAGGATTTCCTAGGAAAACGAAAGCCGCCGCAGGCCCCCGGGGAGGCTCGGGGCTGCGCCCGTTGCTGACTTCTCCTCAGCCCTCTGCACTTTCAGTTCCTTGGAAAAGTGATGCAAACGCTCGCAGAGGAGGAACCGTTTGCAGGCCAAGGCGCCGGGAGCCTGAGCTCCTCGGGCGTCGTGCGGGCGGCCCGGCCCCTCGGCCGGAGGGAGCGGGCGCCGCCGCGGTGGGCAGCGGCTGCCCCGGGGCTGCCGAGACGGGCTGCACGCACGTACGCCGGTGCGCGCGCACACGCACGCGCGCGCACACACACCCCCTCACTGATGCCCCTAAACCCCAATGTGCACACACACCCTGCGCACACACCTACACCGGTGCACACACAGACGCACACGCACACCCTCACTGATGCCCCTAAACCCCAATGTGCACACACACCCTGTGCACACACCTACACCGGTGCACACACACACACACACGCACGCACCCCCTCACTGATGCCCCTAAACCCCAATGTGCACACACACCCTGCGCACACACCTACACCGGTGCACACACACACACACACACACGCACACCCTCACTGATGCCCCTAAACCCCAATGTGCACACACACCCTGTGCACACACCTACACCGGTGCACACACACACACACACACACACGCACACCCTCACTGATGCCCCTAAACCCCAATGTGCACACACACCCTGTGCACACACCTACACCGGTGCACACACACACACACACACACACACACACACACACACACACACACGCACCCCCTCACTGATGCCCCTAAACCCCAATGTGCACACACACCCTGCGCACACACCTACACCGGTGCACACACACACACACACACACACGCACCCCCTCACTGATGCCCCTAAACCCCAATGTGCACACACACCCTGCGCACACACCTACACCGGTGCACACACACACACACACACACACGCACCCCCTCACTGATGCCCCTAAACCCCAATGTGCACACACACCCTGTGCACACACCTACACCGGTGCACACACACACACACACACACACGCACCCCCTCACTGATGCCCCTAAACCCCAATGTGCACACACACCCTGCGCACACACCTACACCGGTGCACACACACACACACACGCACACGCACACCCTCACTGATGCCCCTAAACCCCAATGTGCACACACACCCTGTGCACACACCTACACCGGTGCACACACACACACACACACACACACGCACCCCCTCACTGATGCCCCTAAACCCCAATGTGCACACACACCCTGCGCACACACCTACACCGGTGCACACACACACACACACACACACGCACCCCCTCACTGATGCCCCTAAACCCCAATGTGCACACACACCCTGCGCACACACCTACACCGGTGCACACACACACACACACACACGCACACCCTCACTGATGCCCCTAAACCCCAATGTGCACACACACCCTGTGCACACACCTACACCGGTGCACACACACACACACACACACACGCACCCCCTCACTGATGCCCCTAAACCCCAATGTGCACACACACCCTGCGCACACACCTACACCGGTGCACACACACACACACACACACACGCACCCCCTCACTGATGCCCCTAAACCCCAATGTGCACACACACCCTGCGCACACACCTACACTGGTGCACACACACACACACACACACGCACACCCTCACTGATGCCCCTAAACCCCAATGTGCACACACACCCTGCGCACACACCTACACCGGTGCACACACGCACACGCACGCACCCCCTCACTGATGCCCCTAAACCCCAATGTGCACACACACCCTGCGCACACACCTACACCGGTGCACACACACACACACACACACACGCACACCCTCACTGATGCCCCTAAACCCCAATGTGCACACACACCCTGCGCACACACCTACACTGGTGCACACACACACACACACACACACGCACACCCTCACTGATGCCCCTAAACCCCAATGTGCACACACACCCTGCGCACACACCTACACTGGTGCACACACACACACACACACACACGCACACCCTCACTGATGCCCCTAAACCCCAATGTGCACACACACCCTGCGCACACACCTACACCGGTGCACACACACACACACACACACGCACCCCCTCACTGATGCCCCTAAACCCCAATGTGCACACACACCCTGCGCACACACCTACACCGGTGCACACACACACACGCACACGCACCCCCTCACTGATGCCCCTAAACCCCAATGTGCACACACACCCTGCGCACACACCTACACCGGTGCACACACACACACACACACACGCACCCCCTCACTGATGCCCCTAAACCCCAATGTGCACACACACCCTGTGCACACACCTACACCGGTGCACACACACACACACACACACGCACACCCTCACTGATGCCCCTAAACCCCAATGTGCACACACACCCTGCGCACACACCTACACCGGTGCACACACACACACACACACACGCACCCCCTCACTGATGCCCCTAAACCCCAATGTGCACACACACCCTGTGCACACACCTACACCGGTGCACACACACACACACACACGCACCCCCTCACTGATGCCCCTAAACCCCAATGTGCACACACACCCTGTGCACACACCTACACCGGTGCACACACACACACGCACACGCACGCACCCCCTCACTGATGCCCCTAAACCCCAATGTGCACGCACACCCTGCGCACACACCTACACCGGTGCACACACACACACACACGCACACCCTCACTGATGCCCCTAAACCCCAATGTGCACACACACCCTGCGCACACACCTACACCGGTGCACACACACACACGCACACGCACCCCCTCACTGATGCCCCTAAACCCCAATGTGCACACACACCCTGTGCACACACCTACACTGGTGCACACACACACACGCACACGCACGCACCCCCTCACTGATGCCCCTAAACCCCAATGTGCACGCACACCCTGCGCACACACCTACACCGGTGCACACACACACACACACGCACACCCTCACTCATGCCCCTAAACCCCAATGTGCACACACACCCTGCGCACACACCTACACCGGTGCACACACACACACGCACGCACCCCCTCACTGATGCCCCTAAACCCCAATGTGCACGCACACCCTGCGCACACACCTACACCGGTGCACACACACACACACACGCACCCCCTCACTGATGCCCCTAAACCCCAATGTGCACGCACACCCTGCGCACACACCTACACCGGTGCACACACACACACACACGCACCCCCTCACTGATGCCCCTAAACCCCAATGTGCACGCACACCCTGCGCACACACCTACACCGGTGCACACACACACACACACACACGCACACCCTCACTGATGCCCCTAAACCCCAATGTGCACACACAGCCTGCGCACACACCTACACCGGTGCACACACACACACACACACACGCACGCACCCCCTCACTGATGCCCCTAAACCCCAATGTGCACACACACCCTGTGCACACACCTACACCGGTGCACACACACACACGCACCCTCACTGATGCCCCTAAACCCCAATGTGCACACACACCCTGCGCACACACCTACACCGGTGCACACACACACACGCACACGCACACGCACGCACCCCCTCACTGATGCCCCTAAACCCCAATGTGCACGCACACCCTGCGCACACACCTACACCGGTGCACACACACACACACACACACGCACACCCTCACTGATGCCCCTAAACCCCAATGTGCACACACAGCCTGCGCACACACCTACACCGGTGCACACACACGCGCGCACACACGCACCCCCTCACTGATGCCCCTAAACTTCAATGTGCACACACAGCCTGCGCACACACCTACACCGGTGCACACACACACACACACACGCACGCACACCCTCACTGATGCCCCTAAACCCCAATGTGCACACACACCCTGCGCACACACCTACACCGGTGCACACACACACACACGCACACGCACCCCCTCACTGATGCCCCTAAACCCCAATGTGCACGCACACCCTGCGCACACACCTACAACGGTGCACACACACACACACACACACACACACACACACACACACACACACACACACACACACACACCCTCACTGATGCCCCTAAACCCCAATGTGCACACACACCCTGCGCACACACCTACACCGGTGCACACACACACACGCACGCACACCCTCACTGATGCCCCTAAACCCCAATGTGCACACACACCCTGCGCACACACCTACACCGGTGCACACACACACACACACACACGCACCCCCTCACTGATGCCCCTAAACCCCAATGTGCACACACACCCTGCGCACACACCTACACCGGTGCACACACACACACGCACACGCACCCCCTCACTGATGCCCCTAAACCCCAATGTGCACACACACCCTGTGCACACACCTACACCGGTGCACACACACACACGCACACGCACCCCCTCACTGATGCCCCTAAACCCCAATGTGCACACACACCCTGCGCACACACCTACACCGGTGCACACACACACACACACACACGCACACCCTCACTGATGCCCCTAAACCCCAATGTGCACACACACCCTGTGCACACACCTACACCGGTGCACACACACACACGCACCCCCTCACTGATGCCCCTAAACCCCAATGTGCACACACACCCTGTGCACACACCTACACCGGTGCACACACACACACACACACACGCACCCCCTCACTGATGCCCCTAAACCCCAATGTGCACACACACCCTGTGCACACACCTACACCGGTGCACACACACACACGCACCCCCTCACTGATGCCCCTAAACCCCAATGTGCACACACACCCTGTGCACACACCTACACCGGTGCACACACACACACGCACCCCCTCACTGATGCCCCTAAACCCCAATGTGCACGCACACCCTGCGCACACACCTACACCGGTGCACACACACACACACACGCACGCACCCCCTCACTGATGCCCCTAAACCCCAATGTGCACACACACCCTGCGCACACACCTACACCGGTGCACACACACACACGCACACGCACCCCCTCACTGATGCCCCTAAACCCCAATGTGCACACACACCCTGCGCACACACCTACACCGGTGCACACACACACACACACACGCACCCCCTCACTGATGCCCCTAAACCCCAATGTGCACACACACCCTGCGCACACACCTACACCGGTGCACACACACACACACACGCACACCCTCACTGATACCCCTAAACCCCAATGTGCACACACACCCTGCGCACACACCTACACCGGTGCACACACACACACACACACACACCCTCACTGATGCCCCTAAACCCCAATGTGCACACACACTCTGCGCACACACCTACACCGGTGCACACACACGCACCCCCTCACTGATGCCCCTGAACTGGATTGTGCCCACGCCCCGTGCACGCACGCACACACTCACACTCACACTCACACTCACACTCACGCCCCCGCCGCCGCCCTCCCTCGCGCCCCCGCCGGCACGCGGCCCCGGCCCCGCTCGCGGGCGCCCCCGCGCGGCGCCGCCCAATGAGCGGGCGGCGCGGGCCACACACCCTCGCGGCGCGGCCAATGGGCGGGCGGGCGCGGCGCCGCGTCACTCGGGGGCTGGGGGGAACCTCCTCAATGAGCCACATTGTCGCGGGCGAGGACCGCGGCGCGCGCTGCTCCCGGGCCGCCTCCGCTCCGCACCGCTCCGCTCCGCACCGCTCCGCGCACCATGATCGCCTCCCACCTGCTCGCCTACTTCTTCACCGAGCTCAGCCATGACCAGGCGCAGAAGGTGAGCGGCACAAAGGGATCGGCGAGGAGAAGAGGGAAGAAAGAGTTGGGGGGGGGGAGGGAGAGAAGAAGGAGAAGGGAGCGAGGGAGAGAAAAGCGGAGGGAAAGGGGAGAAGAAAGAGGGAAGGGGGGGAAAGGGGGCAAGGGAGGGGGGGGAAAGGAGCAAGGGGGCAAGGGGGGGAAGAGGGACGGGGAGGAAAAGGAGGGAAGAGAAAGGAGGACAAGAGAAAAGGGGGAAGGGAAAGGGGGAAGGAAGGGAGAGGGGAAAAGGAGGGCGAAGAGAGTAAGGGGAAAAAGGCAGGAAAGGGGGGAAAAGGGAGGAAAGGAGAGAGGGGGAAAGGGGGGGAAGAGAAGGGAGGAAAGAGAAAGAGGGGGGGAAAAGGAGGGAAGGGGGGAGGGAAAAGAGGAAGGGGAGGAAAGGGCCGAAAGGGAGGAAAGAGAGAGGAGGAAGCGGCGAGCAGAGCGGGCGGGCAGCGACTCGCCCCGCGGCGCTGCGCGGCCCCGTGCGGTACGTGCCGGCCGCGCGGCGGCGGCGCGGGGGGGGGTCCCGGGGTGGGGGGGTCCCGGGGTGGGGGGGTTCCGGGGGGGGGGGTTCCGGGGCAGGGAGGGGGTCCCGGGGTGGGGGTTGCCGGGGCAGGGAGGGGGTGCCGGGGGGGGTGCCGGGGTGGGGGGGTTCCGGGGGGGGATTGCCGGGGCAGGGAGGGGGTGCCGGGGGGGGGTGCCGGGGTGGGGGGGGCCGGGGGGGGGGCCGGGGCGGCCGCGCCGCTCGGCGCCCCGCACGTGGCTCCGGCGCGCAGCAGCCCCCGCCGCGGCTCGGCGCCGCCGCTAAGCGGCCGCGGGCTCCTAAGGCTCTTAGCGCCCATGTGACCGCGACGAGCCAGCCTGGAGGTCGCGGCCAGGGGACGAGCCCCGCATTTAACCACCCTCGCCCGGCCCCTGCGCCCGAGCGATGTGCGCCCGGGGGGGGGGGGGCTGCGGCCACCTTGGCCGCTCCGTCCCGGTTCGGTTGTCCCGGCTCGTCCCGTGTTGTCCCGGCTCGTCCCGTGTTGTCCCGGCTCGTCCCGGCTCGTCCCGGCTCAGGGCTGCGTCGAGCGCCGCGAGCATCGCCGCTCTCCTTCGCCGCGTCCCGGCCGCGTGCCCCCCGTCGCTCCGCTGCCGCCCGGGCACGGCGAGGCCTGTCCCGCGCGGACACGCGGCACCTCGCCGGGAGCCGAGGCGAGGACAGACTCACGGACGTAGCCTGGGGGGGACCGAGCTCCGCGGCGTCGCCAGGGTCTTGCCCGTCCCGAGCTGCCCCCGGCGCTGGCTGCAACAAAAGGCGTCTTGGTGCCTTTTTTTTTTTTTTATCCTCTTCAGTCCGTGGGTTCTGGCTGTCCTCGGATTGAAAATGCGAGTGGAAACGGCCCGTTGCAATGCACTGACTCTTTGCTGCCAGTAATTCAGCATTTAGATTTCAGGCACTGGAAAAAATGCAAGTGCTTGTGTCCTTATGTGCCTCGCTGAAAGCATCCGTTCTTTGTTTGGACAGGGCAGGCTATTAATCTCCGAACAATAGTTAAATAAATGATTTCTGGGAAAATGCCAGCTGGGAGACTCTCTCTGGAGAATAAAACTCTTCTCCCGGCCTTGTGGCGAGCGTTGGCAGGCCAGATCCCAGCTCGGGAACGGGGGTGCGGAGGGGGACCCGCCTGCAGCGGCTCAGGAGGTGGGTCCCCCGGGTTCGCGCTGCCCCCCGGTCGCTGCCGCTGCTGCAAAATGTCTCCGTAAAGAAAGCAAAAGCAAAACGCGCCGCTGCAGACACCCCGGCGCTCCCCGGCCCGCTCCATCCCCTTGCGCACAGGAAGATGCTGCGCTGGTGACCGCGAGAAAGAAAACTTGCCACGCTGGCAGGGGCCCGCTGGCTGCGATAAATAGGAAGTAAAACAAAAGACACACTCGTGCACACACACACACACACACACACACAAGGAGTAGAAGTAACCCCAACGCGAGCCGAGCAGCGGGGAAATACAGGCTCGGCTTCTCCCTCTGCCCGCTTGCAGCAAGTGTCGTGGGATTGTGCAACGGCGAAAGCCGCGGGAAGGGGTTGTGTAACCCGCCGTCAGAAATAGGCCAAGAGCTCGGGCCGTGCTTCCGCTTTCCAGGCGACGGTCAGCTCTCCGGGCCCTTATCGGGGCTGCGAATAATGCACGGGCAGCTTTTGTTGGAGGCGTTCGACTTAAGTTACAAACCGGGGAACGCGGTGTGCCGAGCGCAGCGACCGCTCGCTTCTCCTCCCGGCTCCAAAGCCCAAACAAAGTTTATCGTGCAGACGCGGGGAAAAAAACGGCAGGTCGGGTCTGAGCCGGCCTGGCCGCCTCCGCAACTCCAATCGCTCTCGGTTGTTTTCAAACGTGCTCCCGTGAGTCCTTCTCTGAAAGGAAACAGGCTGTCGAGGCAGCTGCCGGCGAGAGCGGCGTGCCCGGCTCCCCGGCTGCGCTTGGGGCAGGCGTTCCCGCGCTCCGGGGCTGCGAAAACCCCCCTCCCGTTGGTAAACCGTCGCAAGCCGGCGGAGAAACGCGGGAGCTGCAGGTTGTCGGAAAGCGGTGCTTTTCCCCTTTGTGGCAGCGCCAACCCTCTTCCCAGGCTTTCGAGAATACGCTACAGAGGGAAAGATTTTAGGGAAGGTAGGATGCGTTTGAGTCGTGCGTCCGTTTTGTTCCGCTCTGCATCGGGCAGAAAAGGCTCTTGGGCACCGATCCGTCCCTTGGGAAGCGAGCGCCCCTTCCAGGAGCCGTGGTTTGTTTCTGCGACAAAGGACTTCCGAATAGCCCCAAACCAGGAGTTTTCTCCCCATTCAAGGCAATTCGTGACACGCGGCCAGCTTTGCCTGGGGGGGGGTCCGGCTGCCGGGTCGGAGGGACGCCAGCGCTGCGCTTTGCCCGCCTGGAAAGCGAAGGAAGAACTTAGATCTAAGTCAGAGGGATTGTGCAAGCTCTAATGAATCCCCGCCGCGTCCTCCGCCGTGCCCGCCGCGGACGAGCCACGTTCCCTTCGGAGGTGCCACCCGCGGGGGCTGCTGGTGGTCGTCACGAGGCTGCCGGCGCCGTGGCAGCGGCAAGAGGGAGCGATGAGTGCTTTGCGACTCGGCGCTAAAATAATGGGGCCGGTGGCCTTTATTCCTCCCTGCGACTTTTCCTTAGAAAGGAGGGCAAAAAGGGGCGATGTGGTTAATTTTCCCGCCTCTGCGGCCATTCCCGGGCGGCGGGGAGCGGGCCCCCTGCGACCTCGCGGTCCAGCGCGGCGGAGGGAGCGGGAGGGGGAAAGGGACGGCAGGGAGAGCGGCAGCACGCCGTATGCAGCGCGGCGTTCGCGGAGCCGGCAACGTTTCCTGCTGCAGCCGGGGGGCTCGCCCGAGGCCGGCTCGCGCTGATGCACCGCGGCGTGACTCGCTTCGTAGCGGCGGCCCGGCCCCCCGCCAGCCGCATTGCCGGGAACCGGCTGAGCAGGAAAGAGCCTGACTCAACGCCGGCTCGACGTGACTCGAGGCGTGTGTCATCAGAGGCTTGGCTCCGCCGCCGGGTCACATGGGGCTGAATTTCGGGAGCAGGCGGCGGCAGAGTGGGACGCGGAGGTCAGGGCCGGAGCAGGCGACGCGCCGGGCAGGATGGGGCCGGGCAGCGCCGTCGCGGCCCTGCCGCGGAGCTGCGAGCATCCTCCGTCACCGGCAGCAGGGAGAGGTTCGCCGTGCCGACAAATAACAGTGATTTAAAAAACAAGGGAGGACTTATTTTAAGCATAAACTGGGATAAGGAGGAAAGTAATTTCAGAAAAAAAAAACCCCAAAATCTCCGGAAGAGGTTACCCTGGAGAGAGGCTCGATCGCGCACCCCTGCAGTTTCGGAGCGCTCCGAAACGCGGCAGGTCTCCGTGTTAAAGCCTGCTCCAAACTTCACAGCTTCAACCTCTCTCCGGTTTTCTCGGGCGTAAACGACGTTTGGACGCTCTGCTGCCAAACAGGGAAAAACCGAAAATCCACCCCAGAAACCAGCTAGCCTCTCACAGTCTTACACCCTCTGCCAAAACGCTTCTGAGACGGGTACATCCAGCCCAAAAACTGTACAGGGAAGATTTTACGGGGCTTGACAAGTTTGCTCTTGAGTTCAGCTCTTGCCCGAAACGTGGCTTTGGAAAGAAACCGAGAGCAAAACGAAAACTGAACGGCTTCCCTATGCAGAGCGCAGAATAATTAAGGAGGGCGCATGAGGCTGAGGCCTTTTGCATGAGAACGAGCAGCCCCTGCGCCCCTTCCCCGCTGCGCCACGTACGAAGCAATCCCGCGGCAGGTGGGTCCCCCAGCGCCACCACGGGCGGGAAGGTCTCCTTTCCCCTCCGCTCCCGCAAGCCGGGTGCCGTTCCCCGTGCCGAGGGCCGGCGGAGAGACTGATTCGACGCGACTGTCGTCGGTGTTAGGGGCTCTCTTCGTCCTCGGGAGCAGCTCCGCGGGATGGGACCGGTTTTGCAGATGCATAAGCTGAGGAATTAACTCTCTTTTTCTCACCTGGATGGTTGCACTGCGTTTGAATGAGGTTATTCATGCGCTTAGGCTTTTGCACCGTCGAACCCTTAGGGTGTCTAGGGCCCGTGCTGGTGGGATCTCCATGAGATTCGCGAGACATCTTCAGAGCAGCATCCAGCCACGCTGCGGGGCTGGTACTTGATCTGTGACCTGTTACCATCGTTCCTCACCCTTCTCCTCCAGCCAGGTCAAATGTTATCCAGACCTGAACCTGAAACTCTGGCGGCTTGTCCTCCTTGCTTGGAGCAATCTTGCAAATCTTAATGGCGCGGCAGAGCCGCTGGGCTGTGCGGGACTCCCCTAAGCGCACAGGGGGCAAAAGCCAAGCTGGCCTTTGGGGAGGCCGAGTTGCGTCGCGGTCCCAGCCTGCCCTCCGTCCGCCCTCGTGCTTGGTGCCTGCAGCGCTTCCAGCTGATGGCGAAAGCTGGGTAACTTGCTGGTTTTTCCTCAGCCGTTCGTCGGGTGGACCTTGCCCAGCAGTGGCATTGCGGATGCAGAGCGTGATACCAGGCGCTTCTCCGGCGCCTGGCAGCTGATGCTGGGGGAGAAAATAACCCCACCGAGCCTCTGGAGACACCCTGGAGCAGCCCAGGGCTATAAGGCTTCAGAAAAGAGCCATTCTCCCCATTTTCATTCAAATCAGAAATTGCACCAAACCGGTTGCACCTGTTTCAGCTGCAGTGCCCCTTCTCCTGCAGGGCTTGTGTCACTCCGGGAGGGGACAGCGGTCTCCTCCAGGCGCCCTGAGCTCAGCTGCTTCCAGATTCCAGCAGGGCTTGCGGCGGCCGGGAAGAGCTTAACGCGAGGCCGTACCCTCTGCGCAACTTGTGTCAGCTCCAAACACGAGCAGCTTGAATTTGTTCCTCCTGCTCTTTTCCCTTCAGTTCAGATTTCCTCGGGGAAACGCTATTAATAGCTGGAATGCTTCCACCGTAACTAATCCAGTCACTTTATTTCTTCGAAGTTGGCAATGATCTGAAAAGGTTGAACGGCCAAGAAGGTTGTTTGTCTTGAAAGAGAGTCATGCTTCGTAGCTGCAGACTCATGCCCAGGTCTTCGTTGCAATTAGACGTGCTCCAGCTTACAGCGGGGCACTCGGGATTACAAAAGCTTTGGGGGGGGGGTCCGTTTCATCGCAGCCTACCGAGGGGCACGCGGTAACCAGGCGGCTGGGTTAATTCCCAGAGAGTTTGGGGCGCTGATCCGATGCGTCGGCCTGTGCTGGTCCGGGAATGTTTGAGATGACGTTGGCCTGGGAGGGGGCTCGCGCTGGAGGAGCGCGGCGGTCACGCTGACCTGCCTTAGCTGGGAAGTGGGACGGTGTCCGCAGGAGGAGATGATCCAGGTTTTAAAGGGCTTTGGTGGAATTAGGAGAAGGTCACCCTGTTTCTCCTGCTGCTGCTTCTTCCTGGCGCGGGGGAAGCAGGAGGACATCGGGATCGGGGGGCGGCAGGGCACACGTGCGGGGTCTTCGCTGCCCCCAGCCTCGGGCAGGGGCACAGGAGCAAACAGCAAAGGCTCCTTGCGCACACGGACTTTGAAAGCGCTTCTCCGGGGTGAGAGAGAAGAGGGGAAGATGTTTGGCTAGCGGTATCTTGCGAGCGCAGGAGGGAGAGAAGGCAATCGTGTGAAGGCAGGGGTGGAGGACGCGTGGTTCACGTAACCGTAGCCCTGTCCCCTTGCCCCAAGCGCTGTTGGTGCCGCAAGCACTGTGGCAGCGAGATAAGAAACCTTGCTGGGACTTTTTGCTCTGGGAAAGCACCTCTATTCACGGTTGTTTTATGAGGACCCGCAAGCCCCCTTAGGTCTGTGAAGGAGGAGAGTCAAGGTGGATCTCCAAGGGGTGGGAGATGGGACCCTCTGAGCCTGGACCCCGGGTGAGCTGCGGGACGGTCCAGCTGGAGAGGAGGGCGAGGGCGGAGGCGAGCCGGCACGACGCACACGCTCCCCGGGGTTGAACCCTTCACCGGGGTACGTGGGTGGTAATTTCCAGCGAGCGAAAGCAAACAGTACAGCGAGGAGGCCAATGTTTGACTTCCTGCTTCTCCGCAGGATAAGGAGGGCCTGGAAACAAGTCACGCGTAGCTTACGTGGGGCGACTTTCTGACTTCCTTATGGGCTGCTCCTGGGTCACGGCAGCCTTGACTCACCTCCTTTCCCCGCCGGTTTAATCAGGAGGGGAGCTCTTTTCGGGAGGTAGGTCGCATCCCGACCACCGGCAGAAATTAGCCAGAGGAGAAGGTCGGGAGAAGGTTTTCCCCGTCACCCAGGCAAGGACGCTGGTCCTCCTGTCTCAGCTAAGACATGGTCTCCTCGTGCAGCCCGAGGCCGAGCCAAGCTGCGTTTCCATCCTCGGACCTCACTGTAGCAAGTGAAGCGACTTTAGCGGGGGGGATTTAGCTGCAGCAGAGCTGGGAGGAAGACCACGGCCAAAAGCATCCCGGAGTCCGAAAACCAGACGGACGAAATCGCGGCGGGCCTTAAGACGAGGCCGGCCGCGTTCAGCGCGGGGCCCGTAAGGCCGCGTCCGTGAGCGAGGTCACTCCTCAGCCAGACGGCTTATTACCAGTCCGCAAAATGCCCATTTCCGACTTTAGGGTAGCGCTATTAAAAAAAAAAAAAAAAAAAAAGCACAACTCAACGCTTGGTTTCTGATGACCGTCTGTTACGTGCCTGCAGACAGGTGAGCTGGCTGGGTGGAGTTTTCCTCTGAGTTTGCAGGGCTCGCAGCTGCCCTTTAATTAATTTTAAGTGAAGTTAATTGAAACGGGGCACAGCTCGGGAGGTGGCAGTCTGTCCGCCTCTCCGTTGGCCTTCCCTGCCCAGCGCAGAAACGCTCTCCGCTCCGGAGCGGCTGCGGAAACGCGCCCGGGGATGTTTCAGGGTTGGGTTTCCCAGGCCTCGCAGGGCGAACGCGCCTCTGCCGGGGGCAGCTGGCTGTCCTTAGAGCCGTATAAACGGTTTCTGGGACTTTCTTCCCTTTCCCGGCCACGGGACCCCCCCCCCCCAAACCCCGTGTCGCGACAACCGAGCGCTGCTTGCTCTAACAAGGCGTTGGGGAGCTCGCAGCCCAGGAGCCCTGTGCGAGGGCGATCTCAGCAGGGACGGAAAGGCAGCGGCCTCCCCGCGAGCATCCTCCGCGTAGGGTGAGGTCCGGCGGGTCAAGGTCGCGGCCCGGCGCTCCCTGACGTCGTTGCTGCTGCCGCTTCTGCTCGGCGGCTTGAAAGCCTCCGCCGCCGACCTCGTGACTCAGGGCCCCGGCGGTGAAGGTTGCCGAGTTTGGTTCCTCCTGCTGTCGCAACGTGTTTGGGTGCCTGCGGGTGAATAACCGGCCAGGATGCTGCAGAGCGTCGGGACGTCCTCGGGCTTTGGCTTTCGCCATCCCTGCTGGGGATGCTGCGGAGAGATATGGTTGAAGAGGTGACCCGTATGCCGACGCTGTTGGCCCAACCTGACACGTCCTGCTCAAAGAGTTATCCCTCTGAGCTGGCACCCACCTGCTTGTGCTTAGAGCCCTTCCTGCAGCTGGTGCCGGGAGTGCTGTCCCCAATGTGTCATGGTGGTTGGGACCATGTCCCAACCCTTCAGCTGACCTTCTGGCTTTTCTGCACCTTTCAGATCGACAAATATCTCTACCACATGCGGCTGTCAGAGGAGACCCTTCAGGAGGTGTCCCAGCGCTTCCGGAAGGAGATGGAGAAGGGTCTTGGAGCGGACACCAACCCCACCGCCTCGGTGAAAATGCTGCCCACCTTCGTGAGGTCCACCCCGGATGGGACAGGTACCACGAGACGGGAGCTGCTCCCTCGCGGCGGAGCAGGGCCGCCGGGCTGAGACGAGGGCGCCGGGGAGGTGTCGGCACGTGCCGAGGTGGGGGGGGGGGGGGACTGCTGGGCCCCCCCCCGTCCTCGTGGCGCTGCTGAAACAGGGGTGGCACTGCCCGCAGAGAGAGGTCCCTTCCCGTGGTGGCCCCTTCAGCCCCAGGCCTGGGGGCTTCCTCCCGCTTTTGCTGAGCCAGGCTTAGCGCGTGGAAAGCTCTCGCGTGGGTGAGGGGCTCCCAGTTCCCGCTGGAGAGAAGGGAGGTGAGAAGCAGCCTTCACATGCCCATCCTGGCAGGACGGGGACAACCGCGGGCACGGCTCATCAGATCTCCGAGGCGGGCAGCGCCGCCAGCGAAGGCCCAGGCGAGCGCGGCAAGCCGGCGCTGCCCGCTGCGGACGGCCAGGCGGGGAGGAGGCTCTCCGAACACGCGGAGCTGTGTCTGCGCTCTTTGGGTGGTAGCAGCCCAGGAGCTCCCTGGGCTGGTAGATCCCACCACCTGGAGTTACCTGGAGCAGCGGTTGCCCTTCGGTCCCAACCCTGGCCACCGGTGTCCAGCGGCTGGAAGAGGACCGCTGCTCCTGCTGTCTGTCCTTCCCTCCCTGCCCTGAGCCGGTTTGCTGCCGCTGTATTTTCATGCCTTGCTGAGGGTCTGGAGAAGATCAGCCCTCTGGGAGATGCTGTGGTTGGAGCGCCGAGCCCGCTCCTTCCCTTCGCGGGGAGCAGCTGGGCCCGCTGGACTTTCCATCCTCCTTCCCGTGAAGCGCGCCGAGGCAGCGGGAGCCTCTCCGCTCGGGCACGGCTCGCCCAAAAACTCGCTTGACAAGCCAAAACCGTAGCTCCTGGCTGCCCGCTCTCCCTAGGCAAGGACAAAGCTGATGATGAACTTGAAGGTCCGCGTGACTTCCCGGCGGGCGTACGCCGCTCCCCAGACCTGGCTCGGCTCAGCCGCACCTGGCTGCCTGCCCCGGCGTTGAGATTTAGAGCTATTTAAATATTTGAGAATACGTCGATTAGAGGGAGAGCCCCAGTCCTGCCCCCGGCTGCGCGAACAGGCGAAGGCGAGGAGAGCGGCGCGCTGGCCGGGCATGGACCTCCCCGGACGACCTCCCTGAAGACCTCCCTGCAACCTTCCCGGGTTGCAACCTGCTCGTCTGCAGCTTCCGCCGTGCCGGGACGCGACGCCCCCGGTTGGGATTTCTCTCCGGCAACCGGCTCGGTCCGGAGGGCAACCAGGCAGGGTGGAAGAGGAAACGTTTTGCGAAAGGGTTTGCCGGCGCTCTTGCTCGAAAAAAACCGCCGCGTTTCCTCTTCCCACCGCCCGGGGAGAGCTCCGAGCCGCATCTCCTCCTGCGGCTCCGGCTGGAGCGCCGTCCTCGGCTCGGCTCCCGGGCCGCGGCGGGGGGCCCGAAGAGCTCGAGGCAGGACGGTAGGAGCGAGCTCGGTGGGTGGCTCGGTGCCAGTGCCCTTGGCACGTTGCTTTAGCGGAAAACGGTGCGACAGTTACTCGGAAAAACGCTCCCGGTCGCGGGTAAAGTCCGAGGGGTGCGCCCCCCCCCCCCAACTTGCTTCTTCCTTCGGGTTTTTGGAGGACGCGGCCAAAGTCTGACTTCTGGCCAGCTTGAGGTCCCTCTGCCACCCGGGCTCGCGAGGAGCGAGCGTTAATCCCTGCGGGCCCCGGCGGCAGCCGCCGAGGACCGCGCCGGCTGGTTTGGGGCGGCGGTGGAGGGGGGGGGGTCCCGCACGCTCCCGCTGCGCGGCGTCGCGGCCCTTGCTGCCTCCCGCCGCCCCCAGCGGCTGCGAGCCGCCTCCGCTTTCGGATTACGCCGGCTGATGGCCGTCCTCGTGCAGAGCCCGGGAGCCGCTCGGATGAGAGGCGCTTACATAAGGCCAAGGTCACATCCGCGGCGGCGCGATGCTCTTCCCAGCGGCAGAGAGGAGGGCTGGCTCTCGCCGCTTGCCCGCCTGACTTTCGGGAGGTCCTTGGCGAAAGCCGCTGCCCGGCGCTCTCGGCCGCCCTTCCTGAGACGGCGGCGAAGAGCAGAAACCAGCTGTTTCTGCGGGGAAACACACAAAAACGGCCCCGAAAGGCTTTTAATAAAACAGCATTCCTGAGCCCCCCCCCCCCCATAGCGGTGCTGGTCGGGTAGAGGGGCTGCTGCTGGGCCCGTCGGTGCGTTTACCTTCCTTCTCTCGCGGGAACCTGCTGAGCTTCAGCAGCCGAAGCCGGGTCTGGTTAGCCGTCGGGGGGAAGAGCTGCGGTCTGCACCTCGGCCTGGCGGGGCTGGGTTCGAAGGGACTCGAACAGCCGCCCGCGTCCAGGTGCTTCGCTGAGAGCAAAGAGCCAGAGCTCCGCGTGTGCTGTTTGCCGCGGGAGCATCGCGGCCCCTGACGGTATCACCCGCTGCCAGCGAGCCCCGGTCTCAGGCAGGAACCTAGACGTGCCCGTATCGCTCTCGGGGCGGCCCCTGCTGCTTTGGTCTCGTGCTTTTCCAGCAGAGCTCTTGCTGCTTCCTCCTCCTCCTCCTCCCTGCACGAAGCCGGACGGCCCCGTTCGCCGTGCCCTCCTGCAGCCCTCCGCTACCGCGGGCATCCGCGGGCCGCGGGAGCCCGGCGGGACGAGACGCGGCCCCGCTCAGAGGCGGCGCCGGACGTCGCCCTTCGGGGAGGAAGAGGCTGCAGAGCCCTGATGGGCTCCGGGTTAGCGCCGGGGACCCCGGCGGGGAGCGGAGGGGCTTTACCGGCCTCCGAGCTCCCGAGCCCTCGGCGCGCCGGCCCCGGGGGAAGCCGCAAGCGCGGCTGGACGGCAGCTGCCCTCTCGCCTGAAGTCACCGGAGATGCTGACGTGTCGTCTTCGGCGGCCGGGGCGGGCAGTGGAGGGGCAGGAAACGCGGCCACAACCCTACCTCGCCTCTGGGCTCCGAGTTGGACCTTACCCTCGGATTTGCGGGGCAGCTGGCGGGTCCTAGCCTAGTCCGTAGGCCCAGGGTGGCCCTGCGCGCGCAGCAACGCCGCCGCGGGGGGACCCGCTTAGCCCAATCGCCGCCCTTGTCCTGGTTTCTGCAGAGGACGGAGACTTCTTGGCCTTGGATCTTGGCGGCACCAACTTCCGCGTGCTGCGCGTGAGGGTGTCCGACAACGGCCTGCAGAAGGTGGAGATGGAGAACCAGATTTACGCCATCCCCGAGGAGCTCATGCGAGGCAGCGGCGTGCAGGTGGGTTTGAGCGCTCTTCCTCCCTCCCTCCTCATCCCCGCTCTTCCTCCGCGTGGGAGGAACGCCATCCCGGAGCGGCTCAGCCGCATCCCGGAGACCTGGCTCCCTTCCAGCTCTTCGACCACATTGCCGAATGCCTGGCCAACTTCATGGACAAGCTGAACATCAAAGACAAGAAGCTGCCGCTGGGGTTCACCTTCTCCTTCCCGTGCCGCCAGACCAAGCTGGATGAGGTGAGGGAAGGTGCCTCCTCCCCGCGAGGGCTGCGGCCGAGCCGGGGAGGGCAGAGCGGCGTTGGCGGTGGGGGGACGTCTGGTGGTGTTTTGGGGTGGGGGGCAGCGGTTCCCCTGCAGAAACTTCATTGGTGCTTCAAGCACAAAGGTGGCCGGGGCAGGGGACGAGGAGGAGATGCCTTCTTGGGAAGCGGCTTCTCCCGGCGGCAGGGAGGTCAACGGCGCGGCCCTCGCTCGGCGCGCTGTCAGCTCGGCTCAACGTCTCCGCCGGCAGACGAGACGGCTCGGCAAGCGGAGGCGCGCGGCCCCCCCCGCCCCGGGCTCGGCTGCCGCCCTCACGTCACCCCGGCTCGCCTGGTGGCGGGTTGAAGCGAGGCGGCTCCCATGTCGCTCCGGCGTTTCGGCACGTCCGGGCCGTGCCGAAGCGCTGCGGCAGCGGCTCGCGCCGGCGGGGACGTGGCACGCCGCGGGGAGGGCTGTTTGGAAAAGCTGGGGCGGGGGGGAGGAGGAAGCATTTGCCCCCAGGAGACCTCAGCCAACTCACTTGTCTCCACGCCTCGGTTTCCCCATCCATAAGCTGGGGCAGATGTTTGACCTGCTCTCGCTGAGAGACCTCGGCTTTTGGCCAGAGGTTTCCAACTCAAGCGAGTGCTGTGGCCTGAAACTTTGGCCGCGCTCGGGCACAGAAACGCTCGCCGATACCTCACTGCGCGGCAGTTGTCTCCACGCAGCAGAGGAGCAGACCTGGCCGGCAGAGCGGGGAGTGGGAAGCCCGTTGGGACGCGCGGTTGGCGGGGCTGCTCTCCGAGTCCGGTCTCGCCGTTTCTCCGTAGAGCATCCTCGTAACATGGACGAAGGGATTCAAGTGCAGCGGCGTGGAAGGCAAAGACGTGGTCTCAATGCTGCGCAGATCCATCAAGAAACGAGGGGTAAGAGCTGCAGGTCTTCTTCACCTGCCGAGGCGACGGGGTGGGGACCCTAGGGACAACGCGTACAGCTCCACGCCTTGACTGCCCTGTCAGAGCGGAGATGGTTCAGGTGGTTTTGACTGCACCGACTCGCGCTCTCTGCTCTCCACCATTTCAGGACTTTGACATAGACATCGTCTCTGTGGTGAACGACACGGTTGGGACCATGATGACCTGTGGTTATGACGATCATAACTGCGAAGTTGGCCTCATCATTGGTGAGCTGCAGCAGGGTTGGGTGAGGGCAGATTTGGGTCCACCTTGGGACCTGACAGTGCTGTTCATGAACTCTAGAAGGAGATCAAGTTTCTAGCAGGTTTTAGGGTCTTTACAGGAGAAAGGTGATTGCGGCTTTAAACAACATTGCCCGAGGTTTGCTTTCTTCAGTCTGAGCCAAGCAGAAGCTCAGGCCTGGGACTATATATTTACTTAGCGAAAGATGTTTAACTCACAGCAGTGAGCTACCACGCAGGTTTGCTTTAAAGAAAACAGGTTCCCTAGTTTTAAGGATTTCATCTCTGAAGGGCTATCAAAGGAAACACGTATTGGCAGCTCAGCTATGCTGCAAAATAGTCTGGACTAGGGTGTGAGGTACATGCTCAAACTGGCTGTGAAATTGTTTTATATGTTGCATTTGGCCATTGCTTAATTACGGAGAATAAGGGAAGCGCAGCATCCTTTCTCACCTGCCCAAAGCGATGGAGCCTCTGTGCTTGGTGCAGGTACCGGTACCAACGCCTGTTACATGGAGGAGATGAGACACATTGACCTGGTGGAAGGGGACGAAGGCCGGATGTGCATCAACATGGAGTGGGGGGCCTTCGGCGACGACGGCGCGCTAAACGACATCAGGACCGAGTTTGACCACGAGATAGACATGGGCTCGCTCAACCCTGGCAAACAATTGTAAGCACATTCCTGGCTTCGGCTCAGTCTGGGGGCTTGCTCTGTGTTTTCTGTCCTCCCATTGTGCTGGCGTTAGTGGCACTGAAGAGGTCATCCTAGTTAATTAGGTCACAGTGTCCTCCAGGGCGCTGGCTACACCAGCGCAAATAGGGACTGCATCACAAGTTTGGGTTGGTGCATCCAACTGAACCTCCCTATGCCCGCTCCCTCGGGAGCCCTTTGCTTGGATAATGTGCTCATCTCTCTTTCTTTCCCCATCCGGTGAAATAATCTGCAAGCAAAGGCAAACACCACCACCTAATGTTCGCATCCGACTCCTACAGATTTCCCATTTCCTACATGGTACGGGTATCTTCATAGCTGGCTTGTGGCAACATGGGTGGGATTTGGGGGCGGATCTCTGTAGACCGAGAGACAGCCCTCAGGTCACTGTAAATTCTCCTTGCAGAATGACGCTTTTGTCAACATGCCTTTGCTTTCGTGGTGATGGGACAGCATAAACTACTCAAAAAAAGATTTAAAAAAAGAGCACCTAGGCTGTATGTGTGCCTGGAAGGCTGCTCTGTCACTATAGACAAGGGTTTTTAATGTAGACCTGGCCATGGGGAGCTCTGTTCTTGCAGGAGTGCAGGTATGTCATTGATTTAAATAACTCCTCTAGATGATGCAAGCATCTACCCTCTTTTGGGGGCACAATATGAATTTTGCACACTTATGTACTTGAAACCTGCCTTTGTCATTGGTGGCCAGCTCATGGTGCACACGCAGCCAGGCAAACGCATCTTGTGCTTACCTTGGCAGGTTTGAGAAGATGATCAGTGGTATGTACATGGGAGAGCTGGTCCGACTCATCCTAGTGAAGATGAGTAAGGAAGGGCTCTTGTTCAGCGGGAGGCTCACACCAGATCTGCTCACTACCGGCCACTTCGAGACCAGATACGTCTCTGCTATTGAGAAGTGAGTAAGGTGCAGATGTTTTTTGGGGGTCCCAGCCCAACTCCTGATGTCCGTGCTGCTGGAACAGGACCCATCACAGAGCTATCCACTGGGCAAACGGAAACACTTCAGTTCACAAAAGTGGTATTGCCAGGCACAAGTCTCTTTTGTTCTTTGATCTGTAGGGAGAAAGAAGGGCTACAGAAAGCCCATGAGATCCTCACCAAGCTGGGCTTGGAGCCATCTGATGAAGACTGTGTGGCCACTCACCGCATCTGCCAGATCGTCTCCACCCGCTCAGCCAGCCTGTGCGGGGCCACCCTGGCAGCCGTGTTGCAACGCATTAAGGAGAACAAGGGGCTGGACCGGCTGCGGTCCACCGTCGGGGTGGATGGCTCTGTCTACAAGAAGCACCCTCAGTAAGTCCATGAGCGTGGGCAAGGCCAGTGGGAAGCAAGAAGGGGTCTGGCTGCAGGGTGAGAGATAGAGTGCAAATCTGGTCCTGCCAGCAGGGAAGACGAGGTGGGCGCAAGCAGAGCACCTCTGAATATCCCCCAGGGC
The DNA here is from genome assembly GCF_040807025.1 of Struthio camelus. Lineage (NCBI taxonomy): Eukaryota > Metazoa > Chordata > Aves > Struthioniformes > Struthionidae > Struthio > Struthio camelus. The sequence goes on along the minus strand of NC_090968.1, from coordinate 3,061,643 downwards.
CTCTCCATTTGGATCCCAAAGGGATTTGTACTCCCGCAGATTCATACGCCCCATGATGGCATACTCAAGTCCTCCTTCTTCCTCCTCCCACGTAGCTTTGCCCGGCGCCTCCATAAGACAGTGCGGAAGCTGCTGCCGGACTGCGACATCCGGTTCGTGAGGTCGGAAGACGGGAGCGGCAAAGGGGCAGCCATGGTGACGGCTGTGGCCTACAGACTGGCCGCCCAGCACAAGGCGCGGCAGAAGACTTTGGAGGCCCTCAAACTAAGCCACGAGAAGCTCCTGGAGGTGAAGCAAAGGATGAGGCTGGAGATGGAGAAGGGGCTGGGCAAGGAGACCCATGCAGAGGCCACAGTGAAAATGCTGCCCACCTACGTGTGCTCAACTCCAGATGGGACAGGTGAGGTACCACATACCTGCTGTATAGGGCAGAAAGCCAGCGTCTCAGCTCCCGACATCTTCGCCTTTTAGAGGAAGGCTGGTACTTGTGTCATGCTCAGTTCCCTCCTTATGGGGAGGGTGGCACAAGGTTTTAACCTTCAGGTAGGATACTGGGAAAAGCAGCTGAGCCTCCAGGACACTCCATGCATTGGACTTAACACCAAGCTTTGCTTTCACTGCCGCAGGTTTCTCGCTTCTTTTGCCTTGGGTCGTGATCCCAATTCCAGCTTGTGGCTTGGGTGTCCACTCCTCCATGGCTTAAAATCCTGCTGTCCCCCTGAGGCTGGAGGGAACCTCTACATTGCCTTCCTGCCTTTTCACCTGTTCCTACTGTCTTCCTTCTCAGCTGTGTCTTAGGTTTCCGGTCCTCCCAGGAAGGAGGCAGATCTGGATCAGCCTTTGGGCCACGCTCACAAGGCCCCTTTTGGGGATCTCTCTTAGTGACTCTCTTGGGTTTCAGAAAAAGGAGATTTCCTGGCCCTGGACCTGGGAGGGACCAATTTCCGTGTGCTGCTGGTGCGCGTGCGGAATGGGATGAGGCGGGGTGTGGAGATGCACAACAAGATCTACTCCATCCCATTGGATATCATGCAGGGGACAGGAGAGGAGGTAAGGATGAGCAGCTGGAGATGTGGAGGGGAAAAGCATCTTTCCTGGGGGGGGGGGGGGGGGTGCTCTGCAGAAGTGGCCACCCCAGAGGGCCAGCGCTGGCCCTATCACGGGCCCAGGGAGTTGGTTTTACCTTGCTTTGGTTTCCATTGTACAAAATCAGAAGTGTGGAGGACGCTGTTGCTCTCCTGCCTTTGCAAAACAATCAGATATTTTGTACACAGCACTGGAATTGGAAATGTGCTTTAGAAAGGGCAAAACTAGTTTTAGGTTAGAACCTGTGATTCCCAGACATCATTGAATCTCCCTGAATTGCACACCGTTTCCCGGATGGGAAAACCACAACACAGGCACTAAGAGACATCTGCAGAGCCACATTCATAGACCGAAACACAGTTTTGCAAACCACTTGAAGTAGTGCTCAGGGAACAGGAGTTTTTCCAGCAGGAGACGAAGCAGATGGGTTCTGGGGCTACCTTGGGGAGGATTGCCCATGTGAATTTGTCTCCTCCCCGTCAGCCCCTCCATCCCTTTTGGGTACAGTGTGGGGCCTGCAAGACGGAGATATCACAGTGATATCACCACATTGTTAGTGGGGGAGAGACGAAAGGGAGCTATTTTGGGTTTGCTCACCTCATACGGTGCAGCTGAGTGGCATCCTGATCTGTTCAGAGCCCCAGTGGCTTGGGAATGGATCGGTGCCCCCAGTACATCAAGCAAACTGAAGCCCAATTGAGTTTTCCACTGTGACTGTAACTGCCTCCTCTGGCTTTGTGTGCTCAGCTCTTCGACCACATCGTCCACTGCATCTCCGACTTCCTGGAGTACATGGGAATGAAGGGTGTATCGCTCCCACTCGGATTCACGTTCTCCTTCCCTTGCCAGCAGACCAACCTGGATGAGGTGAGCCCAACCCACCTGGCTCATATCACGCATGAGCAATACCCAGGGCTGGCTGAAAAGCCAAAGTGCACTGGAAAGTCCAGGTACCCGAACCAATGACTGTGTGGCAGATCAGGCAGAGATCCAATGGAGGGGAAAGGCAAAAGCTCGGGGCCACCAGTGCTCTGAAAAGCCCCCTCTGCTGCATCAAAACAAACGCAGCTCTCCCGAGCTCTGGAGAAGGCCTAGTTGAGGCATCTGCGTGCGTGAGGCTCTGACCTCCCACGTGACTGGCGGTGCCCACCAAAAGCTGGTGGAGGTGTGGGGGCTGTCCCTCCTGCCCAGCAGCCCGGATGACTCACCACATGTTTTTTCCACAATAGGGGATTCTTCTGAAGTGGACAAAGGGTTTCAAGGCCACCGGCTGTGAAGGAGAAGACGTAGTGAACCTGCTGAAGGAGGCAATTCACAGGAGAGAGGTGAATGTCCGCGGAGCTGTGAGACACGCTGGCTGCTCGCTGCCACATCCCAGCTCTCTTAGGGATCTTTAAGTGGACTGTAAAAGCTAATTAATGGGCTGAGCACAGGGTTAATGAGCATCTGAATTTAAACAACCACCCTTAGTCATGGGTAGAGGTTGGATTTTCAGACCCTGGAGCTAAGAGCCTGCTTCTGGCCAGGGCTGGAGCAGACTTCTGTCCTGTGAGTTAGGGAGACGCCGTTGCCCTCTTCCTCGGTGCAGGCCACGCAAAGCTCCTGCATGAGGGCTGCTTCTGGCAGGGCTGTTCCAGCTTGCCAGTTCTTACCTTGCTGGAGGTATCTGAGGTGTGACCGACTCTTGTAGTGGCCACCTGAAGATGTATGGGGCTGTGGGTAGTTTGTGGGTGCCTTGAGGACTCCCACACCCAGCAGCCAGGTCCTTTCCCATCACTGGAGAAGACAGCAATGTGGCAGGCTCTCTTCCAGGAGTAACAAGTGTAACCCCTTCCCTCTGCAGGAGTTCGACCTGGATGTCGTCGCTGTGGTAAATGACACGGTCGGCACCATGATGGCCTGTGGGTACGAAGATCCGTATTGTGAAGTCGGGCTGATAATTGGTGAGAGTTGAAGCTTTCTTACAGAGAAATCCTGTCTGTGGGCACAGATCCATCGGCGCAGGTCACTCCTGCCCGTTTCCAGTGCCCGTTCCTTTGAGGCAGGGCATCTGGCTGTTCAGGATGCAAGATAAAAGCTCACAGACAGCTTCTCCGAGTCCGCTGTTGACAAACGCTTCTCTCTTGGCAGGCACAGGCAGCAACGCCTGTTACATGGAGGAGATGAGGAACGTGGAGCTGGTGGAAGGGGAGGAGGGCAGGATGTGCGTGAACATGGAGTGGGGGGCGTTTGGCGACAACGGGTGTTTGGACGACGTGCGGACAGAATTTGACGTGGCGGTGGATGAGCTGTCTCTCAACCCTGGCAAGCAAAGGTGTGTGGTGGCTTTGGGGGACCGGGAAGGGACTCCACCGCGAGAGCTGCCCCCAAGCCTCTGTGGTGCCTGCGGCAAGGTGTGAGCAGAGATGAGGCTGGCTGGCAGCAACTCAGAGCTCCCCCTCAACCTCTTGGTGGACCACTGATGTCAGCAGGGCAGCCTGGCTCTGCAACACACCAGTGCGAGGTTCCCATCTTCCCTTTCTACCTCGCTCCCTGCTTGCAAGACGGGGACCACGTTGCTGTGTTTTCTCCAGGGTGCCCGGCCTTGGAGAGTTGGCTGAGGTTCACAAGGAAGGTGTCTGGCCAAGCTGGGCTCTGAATCCAGATATCTTGAATCCCACACGCTGCTGCGTCCCTTCCTGTGCTGACGTTCAGCTCTGTCCTCTCCTCTCCAGGTTTGAGAAGATGATCAGCGGGATGTACTTGGGGGAGATTGTCCGAAACATCCTGATAGATTTTACCAAGCGAGGGCTGCTCTTCCGGGGACGCATCTCAGAGAGGCTGAAGACCAGGGGGATCTTTGAGACCAAGTTCCTGTCCCAGATAGAAAGGTGAGCTCAAACAGGCGAGGTGAGCACAAATTCTGGCCTTGCTGCTGCAGACCTGAGCAGAGAGATAGCTTGGGGAACGTGTTGCCAGGGCTTGCAGGAGAAGTTTCAAGCGCTCAGCTCCTTTTGGAGCCAGGATGATGCTGGGTGATGCAGAAGAAGACAGCAAAACCGCAGTGGTCCTGGTGTTATCCAAGCCATCCCTGGGCTCTGCAGGATGTAGATAAGAAAGAGGAGCCAAAAGTCCAAGCTGCCCCAGCTGCTAACACTGCCTCCTCCTTGTGTCCTCCCCAGCGACTGCCTGGCCCTGCTCCAAGTGCGCTCCATCCTCCAACACCTCGGCCTGGAGAGCACGTGCGATGACAGCATCATCGTGAAGGAGGTGTGCACAGTGGTGGCCCGGCGGGCAGCTCAGATCTGCGGGGCCGGCATGGCAGCCGTGGTGGACAAGATCCGGGAGAACCGTGGGCTGGACTTCCTCAAGGTCACGGTCGGCGTGGACGGCACGCTCTACAAGCTGCACCCTCAGTGAGTCACTCATCTGCACGCGGGTGGCCGGGGCCTGTTCCCCAAGGAGACCAGGGGTGATGTGCTCATCCCAGGCTGGCTGGGTGCTGAGCAGGGGCCTGGTTGGGGTAATCAGAGAGGACAAGAGGGCACTTAAGGGCTGCCAGTGCCAGAAGCTTACTGAGCTAGACTTTGTCAGGAGGCCACGAGGGCTGGCTGCTCCGTCAGGGACGGGTAGCTGGGAGTCAAGGGGCACAACGGGCATCAGGGCAGGGCCTTCACCAGCTGGGGCCTGTCCCACCACCTCAGAGTGAGGTGAGCGGGACAGATGGTGGTCAAGTCCAACCAAGAGCACAGATCATCAGGTAAGCTTGGAGCAATAAGGCAGGTCCAAGAGGAAGCCGGGAAGTCGATCCGCAGGCCGGGAGCAGGTCTGGTGATTGCCAGGTAGGTCCGTGATGATGAGGAGGCAGGTCTGAAGCCAAGCCAGAAAATCAGCCTGCAGGTCAGGGCCTGGAGGAAGGAGGTCCATGGCTGGGCACAGGCATGCTAGAGATGGGTGCTTGTATAATGACATAGCTCAGGCAGGGGCTGAAGGCCCAGGGCTGAGCTTAAATGGGGCTCCTGGGCCCATGGGTGGGTGGAGGCCCCAGGTAAGGCTGCTCAGGGCCATTAAGGCTTATTCATGCTCTCAGGGCCCTGACAAACTCCACCTGACAGGTCTGGAGCCGGTGCCAGATTTGGTCCTGGCAGGAGGGAGTACAGGCGCGCACCAGGGCAACCGTGAACCTGGCTGAAGTAGGGAGACATGGCCTCTCCAACGCCTACCGGGTGGCTGGGCTTGCGTGGCAGCTCTCTCTGAAGGGGGTCCTGCTCCTCTGTTGACCTTATTTCTCTGAGTCGGTGGCACTGATGGCGAGTGTGTGGAAGGCAGCCGGGCCCATAGGGGCTGAGCGGGTCGTTCCCTTTGGGGCGGGCACCTGCAGCCGCGCAGACAGCTTAAATCAGCTCCTCTTCTTTCTCTCTCTGCTTCCCGCAGCTTCTCCACTGTCATGCACGAAACAGTGAAGCAGTTGTCCCCAAAGTGCGAAGTGACCTTCCTGCAGTCGGAAGACGGCAGCGGCAAGGGCGCAGCGCTCATCACGGCGGTGGCCTGCCGGATCCGGGAGGCCGGCCAGCGATAGGAGGAAGGAGGTTTGCTGAAAAGCTTGGTTTCAGCAAAGCAGAGGACGTTTCCCCCTGCTGTCCCCTCTCTCCCTTCCTCTGTACGCCCACCCATCCGCCCACCCACCCACGTGCACCTTCCCCTTGCAAGCAGCCCCTTAGCTTTCCCGGTTCTCTCGCGATACCGCCAGCGGCACTGGAGATGCTGCGCGCTCTGCCTAAAGCGTCGTCTTAGGAGTTTGACTGCATGCCGTAAAACCGTGTATCGAGTAAAGCGCCAAGCGTCTTCTGGCCGCGTACCTACATCTCCAGTCAGAGCGGGACCTGTTTCGCTTGCAGCCTACCTTACGCGCCAGCTCTCCGCCCCGTATCTCCCAACCGCCCTCACGCCTTCCCTGGCAGCAGCAAAGCTAATGCTAAAATAATTGCGATTCTGCATTGTCACTTTACAGTAACCAGTACCTATTTATATATGTCAGAGTCGTCGTGTCCGTGCTCTAGAAAGCAAACCTCTTTAAGATTGGGCTAAAGACCTCCATTAGTCTTTTACCCTGATCAAGGCTGTATTATTTCCATGAAAGTCATGGTCGCTCTCAAAGCACAGGGTGCAGAACTAGAAGCTGCGCGTTCGGCGGCTGCACCGAGAGATACCGGGTATCTCTGCGCAGAGCAGGGAGCAATATTAAAGAAGCTGCTGGATGCCAGTTAGAGGCTCCCCTTTAACTGCTCCGGCGGAGCACGTGCCTGGAAATAACTGGGGACTCAGGGTCTAATCCCATTTCCCGACCTCTCGCCCCTGCCCTAAGCGTAGTAGCGTAACGTGTGCGTGTGGTTTGGGTCGCCCCTGGAGCCCACTAGCCCCCTGGCCCGGTGCGCGGGCAGCTGCAGAGAGCCACCAGCACGATGCGGTGGTCCCCTCCCGGTGCGTACGTCCTGGGTGGGCGGCTGCAGCTCGGGTGAGGAGTTTGGTTTGCTTTTTTTCTTGTGTCTGTGAAATAGCTCCGTCTGCAGCCTCTTAGGTGACATCTGCTTTTGTCCGCTCTGTATTTGTGTTTCAAGAGCTTTGTGTCTTTTTATGTAGGTAGTCTCGGCTGCGGGGGGGTGGTTATAGCGCTTAGCTTTGACTTCATCTCTTAACGTCGCTTAAGAACGGCGCAGAGTACTTGTTTGCTTTTTTTTTTCTCCTTTTTTTTTTTTTTAATTTAAATTTTTCTCGGGGCAGACTGGAAAAAGAGACCCAAAATTCCCAAGGACAGTTATGCGAGGAGCTCAGGCTTTCTCAAGTTCTCACTGGAACGAAACAGCAGCCCGAGGGCCAGGGACGCGATGCGCTGGCGCCGGGGAGGCAGGGGACGCGGGAGCTGGTTATGTCCGGGCCCGATCCTGCGCGCTGTTGCATGTATAACCGGCAACACTGTGCACAAGCTGTCCCCGCGGGACTCCCCCCCCCCGCCGGCCAGCTCCCTTACCTTGCTGGTGCTGGCGTGCCCGGATTTCGGGGCCGAGGGGCAGGTTTGCACACTGCTGGGGGGGGGGGGGGATGTCAGGATTAGACCAGGTTTTAACCAGCGGTGTCGGGAAGGGCCGTCGCGCGAGGAGTTGGCGCTGCCGGGGCTGTGCCTGCCCTTAGCAGCGTTTGGTGTGCCGCGGCGCAAAGCCGGGGTTAATTTTGCCGACGACAAAGCCAGCAGATGAGCCAAACGCCGCAGTTCTCTGCCCGAATGAGCAGGTGCATACAAATCGGGGGGGGGGGGGGTTGATATGCTTCTGTAAATACATAGTGGGAGATAATGAAATTAGAGTGATGTACAAACAAACAAACAAACAAAAAAAACCCATGAACAGACCTTCAGTTTGGAGGATAGAGTTTTTTGTGTCAGTCTTATGTATATTTTTATATTGCGTGGGGTAAATTCATTACCAAAAGTCTCTCGTCTGTGTTGGGCGGGGGGGGGGGGTCAAGTTCAGTAGCATAATTTTAAAGCAAAATTACTCTTTGGGCATTTTAAATGCTTATTTTTTTTATAAGCCTCAAAACAATTATAACAAATAAAACCTGACTATGTGTAGCAATGATGTTAAGAAACCAAGTTCAGTGGAAGTTTTAGAAAATTTTTAAATAATATATTTTTTAAAAGATATAGAAATCCTCTAATCTGATACCAAGCAATTGTGTGTGATTCTTCCTGGGAAGACCAGCATTTTGCCTACTTAAAAACTGATACAGAAACGTTTATACCTGCTTCACTGTGCAGAAGGTTGCGTTAGTAGCTGGATTTTTTTTTTTAAGCTCTGCGATAAGGACTTACGCAGCTGTACCCCTCTTGAAATACAAAGCTTTTTTGTGGGTAGTCAGTGGGATGAGTTTGTGCAACTATAGCTTGGGGACCGGTGGGAAGCCTGGGCCTACGGGGCAGTCCTGGTTCTGTAGCTGGTTCAGGCTCCAGCTCAGCAGAGCAGTTGAGTCCGGGTCCCTTCAGGGGGGAAAGGACCCGCTGCCAGTTAAGTACCTGCTCAGCGAGACTGGGTGGCGCAGAGTCACCTTGCTCCCCTTTCCTTGTCTCTGCAGCAAATCACAGGCTGTAACGGTACAGTGGTGGCTGGTAGGGTTAGCCCTGAGCTTGCAGGGCGAGCCGCTGGCTTTCAGCTCCTTCCTCACTTTGACTCTGACTAAAGCAGCGTCTGAAACGTTCCCCCTAAAAAAGCAATATGAGAAGCATTACGAGATGCCTGGGTTAACCTGTGACTGCAAGATATGCCCCGGCCCCGGCTGTAAGGAAAGCTTTTAATCAAACACTTTGAGAAGTTCATGCTCCTCTTTTTTTTTTTTTTTTTTTTTTGGGGGGTCTGGCCAAGAGGATGAGCGCCAGAGGCGCTTGCTGCGCGGTCTGATTGCAACCTAAGCGGGACTGTAAGCTCAAACCCAAATGCTGCCACGGGATGTTATGTGAATGTGTTTAAAATGAAGAAGGGAAGATCAAATCATGAATATTGATATGAAGGGAAGATCAAATCTTTATATAGAGAGGCGAGAAGACAGACAGATTGATCTACTTGACTTGCCCCTCTGTCTGTCTCCTTCCTCTGGTAAGAAGTGCTGCTTTGTGGATGTAGGATGGCTTTCAGTTTGCTTGGTCATGCCATTAAGATGCACTTTCTCTGTCTTGTTGGTGTTGCGCTGGTGTCTTCTCTAGTCACGCAGGCAGCAGCCTGGGGGGAGAAGAGTGTCTCCCACAGCGTCAACTGCTATGCAAGAGAGAGCAACCTTTCCTCCCTAGAAACGGGTCTCCTTGCTGGTATTTTGGACAGGGTTTTACTGTTACTGGATTTTAACAAGCAACAACATTTGGGGCCAGGCAAGAGGAACTTGCCTCCACCCTTTTTGGGGTCCAAGGCCATGTATGAACTGAAGCACAGCCAAAAGCCCCAAGTCCCCACGCAACTGGTAGTGAGGTACCAGACAGCAACTAAATAGATGGGCTGGGGGAAGCTTAGTCCCTTCACCTCACCTCCATCTCTCCAGCAGCTAAAGAGAAAATACCTTCTCTGAACAGAGCATTTTGCTTCCTCTAGCAGGAGAGTGGTTTCTGAAGGCAAAAGAGGTGATTCCTGGTTACCAGATAGAGCAAGAAAGGGTCATTTACCAACTTGCCAGGGATTTCACAAGGGTAAAAGAAAGAGTCTGGAGTCTTGCTGGCCTCAAACATAGAAATTTCATCTTAATGGGAACGTTGGCTCCATGTGGGGCACGGGGAGTTAAATAAAGCCAAAGACTGTTCAGCTGCTAGCAAAAATGAGTGACTGTAGTTGCATCTGATGTTCTGTAATTCAGTGTTTACAATATTTATTTGTAGTAATTGACTGCAATTATATATATATAGGCTTCCTTATTTTTGTATTTTACATACTGTTTTCTTGAGTGTGGTATTGTATTTCTCAGCTCCCCTTTGCCACAAGTGCTGCTCCTAGACAGTGACAAATAAAAGAGAAACAAAAAACAATGTTTTCTGTGAAAGTTGTGATGTGTTTGGGTTTTTGTGCTCCTCTTTCTCGTCCTCCACACCCAGCCCCTCCCGCATCCCTCAGGAATGGCACCTGCACCTCTGGCCTCATCCCAAATCCCCGATTCCATCCACTGGAACGAAGGGCCAAAGTTGGGAAGGGATTTATTTCTTTGCACCAACAGTCCCTCCATAACCAGGAGGGTGAGGGAGGCAGAGAGGTGGGGTCAGGGAACCCGTGAGCTCAGGGGAGGGAGTGAGGCGTCTTGACAAAAATATCAGTTTGATGATGTGCTAGATGAGAGCCGTAAAATTCTTCTGCTCTTGTCCAAAGAAATATGACACAATACATATGCATATGCAATACATATATGCACAGAAGTGCATTCATGGGCTGCATCTGATATAAAAGGCTATTTAAGGTAGAAAAGGACAGATGCTGATGACTATTACACTTGAAATCATTTATTCACAAGTTGCCACTTTTTTTCCATCTTATCTAACACATTTTTGTCCTTGTTATAAAGTACAAAGGGTTTTAGACTTTTCTGACAACATTAAAAAAATAGGCTACTAAAGAGGCAAAATTCCCACTTGGAATCCAAAAATCCTGATGTAAGAATTCAAAATAGCAATAGACAAACATAAAAACCAACCAATACATACAAAAAACTAATACAGCGTACCTCTTACTCTCAACTGGTTCATTAAACCAACTGAAAATGAATCCCTTGTTCCCAGGTCTTATTTTGGATCCTGTGACCTTGCTCAACTGATGTGAAGTTTGTGTTAACACATACAACTCAAAAGGCACTCAAAGGTCACAGGTTCCTGAGCTGAAGCAGGATATATTCCCAATGTAACAGTTAAAACAAGTCACCAAAAAACAATGTTTAAAAACTGGTATTTGGTTTGCATGAGTAAGTTAAGGATTCAGTAGAATCCTAGGTGAAAGCTGCTGCTGAATACTAGACTCAACTGATGGTTAGTACATTAGAGAATTATCGGTACTTGGAAAAAAAAAAATCACTTACGAGCATCCGCATTTGAAAAGTCACAAGCTTAAAAAAACCCAAAAACCAGAAGATTAATTTTTTCCCACAACACTTAAAAAAAATGGCCTAAGAGCAGTAAAGAAATATACATATATGAGATGTAATAAAGGCTTAAAAACAAGCAGGTTTGAAAATCTGTACAAACAGCTAAATGACTAACAAAAGGTGACAGGCAACGTTTACACAGACGTATTTGGCCCTGATGAAAAAGGACCACAGAAGTAAGCAGAACTGATCTGTAAATACCAGATCTGTCTTATTAAAATCAAAACAACCAAAAGCAACCAAACCCAAATGACTAAACACACATACCACAATGTGTGCTCAGAATTTTACAAGGTAAGTTAGTAATGCCATTCACACAAATTCATTATTTCCGATTTGGCTCAGTTTTTGCCCAGAAAAATAAAAGTGGAACATCTCTCAAACATGGAATGGCTACTGCCTGAAGATGCAGAGCAGACAGAAAGGAAAAAAAATAAAAACAGAACAAATATGAGATAACTAGTTTTGGCCTGTATCACTTCTGATCTTCTCTTCAGAGATGCATAGGAGTATACTGAGGCTGAAGAATAGCCGTATATATTTGCTACAGTGTAAGGCCTTTTTTTATTGTCATAGCTCTGTGCGTCAGCAGGGCATTTAACTTAAAGCAGGCATAGAGAGTTATAGAAGTGCTACTATATTCCACTGAAGAGGTCTCAAGTTTCTGAATTATCTAGCAGTGCCTCACTCTCAGTTTTCTTCTCTGGCGACGTGTACAAGAAGTTACAGCAGATATAGAGTGGGAAGATGAGGAGTCTGCTGTCCAAATTCATTACTACTTGTTCCTGTAAAGCAAACACAGGGGACATTCTTAGAGTAAGTGATACCATTCAAATTACAGGGAAGCACAACAGAGACACAGGCACTCCACTGAGTGGTATATTGGCCACAAAAGAACACGCGGGATCGATACTAACAGTCATTCTCTGAATTCCAAGTCCTGTACACATGTAAAAAAAGAAAAGCAAGCTCCAGATAATCATTCTCCTTCACCTTAAGCAGATGTTTTATACTACCAACACTGATAAGATGTTCTCAAATCGGTAATAACCCTTTGTCCCACTGCGGCCATCCTTCTGTGTCAAGAAGGACAAACTGTCAAAAAAAGACTGAGCAACCTTTACTTTCAAGCAAGCTGGGCAGAAAGGGAGACTTTTCTATCACTATCAGTTTCACAAGACATACCAAACTGCACAGTCCATAATGGGATTTTAAGGCAAATCGTAGTTTCTTGGTAGGACTTTTTCGGTTGTTACTCTAGGAACTAGTTTTGGGATAGGACAAATTTTCCATTTTGCTATAGTACAGCTAGTGTTGACAAGGAGAAGGTTTCCAGGTACTCGCCATCTACATATCACTCTGGTTAGGATTTAAGGGGCTGATGATCAATTCGTATGGATTCCTTAATAAATTCTGCTGTTGCACACAGGTGGAATTTGGTACAATGCATCAAGAAAACCTCACTCCTCTCTCAGACTTGTTTCTGTTTTGAAAATAATACAGTAATAAACAACAGCCTTGAAAAATATGCAGACATTAAGTCTTCAACTTGCATGTAAAACAAGACGTTCCTCAAATAAACAGGAGTCTGATTATTCAGCATTATTCAATACTGACTACTACATTGTAACAAAGCCATTAAAAAGGAAACCTGAGGAGTTCGTATTTACTAACAACTACTTTTACAAAAATGGCACAAATTCTATTCACATGCTTTAAAAGTAACCTGCTCTTACTCTTGGCTATTCACGAATGATAAAGGAAATATTTTTTATACCCAAAATATTGCCAGACAGATAGTAACTCACCAGTGTTGAAAGCCTGGGAAAGTAAGCAGTTGTTTAGAAGAATGCTAAATTATCAGCAGATAGTTTCAAGCAGCACCATGGGAACTAATTTCACTATATCAACACTAAAAGTCTGAAGTGTCCTGCTCTAGTTGTACTTCATAAATTAGCTTGATCTTCTGCTGCCTATAAAGGGAGCACTTGATATTCTACATAAGCAACAACGAGAAAGAACGACTCTTCAGAAGTACTGTTGACACCTCAGCCTCTTTTTGCGCTTTGGACTCCAAACAATTCCAAGTTCAACACGTCAAAAATCCAAACATACCTGGTCCTTCTCAAGGGTTAGGATCTGATATCCTGTTGTTCTACTGCAAATAATTTTCCCACTGCTATCAAAAGAGGCCAGACGTAACCTAAGGGTATAACAACAGTTAAATTACTTAATCTCCCATAACTCCGTTTTTGAGCACAAAGAGCTTCTCCCAAGGAGACAGAATAACATTTTCAAACATAACTCTGTGGCAACAAAATTAATTGCCAGCACAGACGGAAAAAAAAAACTTTGTTGAGGCATCAGATGTGAGCGCATGCCGCAGGGTCTGAATTCTTGGTTATTTCTTACCTGAAGGCTATGTTTCTCCGAGGCTGTAGACTGACTGATCCGCTGCATGGCTGATTCAGTGTATTTCGTTTGAAAATGATATAACGATTTGTGTAAGTAACAAGAAGGTCAAAGCCAAAGTTGAAGCCAGTCCATCGCCAGCAGTACTGAAGAACACAGGTAAAAACCAAATAAACCAGTCTGAATATTTGCTACAACAGGAATAATATGTGCCAATTCAACAAACGAAGCAAAATCACTTGGGGATGGCATTCTCAGCTACCAAGAGGTATGCATTCAAGGATTCTTGCCAAAACCTAATTTAAACAGGAGACATCTAGGTAGGCAACCACTCACTTCAGTCATCAACCCTACATTCATTCCCCACTTAAGGAAACATCGACATCAGTGAACAGAGCTATGTTTTAACTGCATGTATTTCACAAGTCTCAACTGACAAGCCATGTCTACATCTCCTCTTTTTACGCTCTAGAAGCTGTTTTGCAAAAATAGGCTTGTTTGTACTGCAAGAGCAAAATTAAAACAGTAACTTCTTGCTCGTCACAAAAACAGCAAGCGTTGTTATTCTTTTAGAGAGAACAGAGCAATTTCTCCAATGTATTACCTCCATTTCATCTTTTTGATGCAGTTCGACAATTAAGACCTATGCGTTTTGAAATTACCTAACATGCCCAAGACATGTCAGCTATGCACAGACTAAGCCGCGTGCTATACTTACATCACCATCCTTGGCAAGTTTTCTACCACACCTCATGCTATTTCCTTCCAATTCTTCTTTATTTATTTCTTGAGGCCTACAAAAAAGTATAACTTTAAGGACGCTTAAACAGCATTCTATGTTACTTTCAAGCGGGAAAGACCAACAATACTGAGTAACCTGGTCTGACCTCACCGCTGACCTTGTTCAGAGCAGAGGTTGGACTAGATGACCTCCCAGGGTCCCTTCCAACCTGAAATACCCTATAAACATGAAGCAACTCCACAAAACTGCAATATAAATCAGGTTGTTACACTTCAGTTAGGTAGGACTCCTACAAAAGAATCCTTTGAGGTCAGAAGGACGTTTTTTGTGTCTAGCTGTTGCAACAAGATACATCTGCAATCCTCATTAAAAAACAAAAAAAACACACACATCTTTGCAGTACTCTGACTTACTAGGCAACAGTGCTACTGCTAGAGAACAGCTGTGAGTCTCTGCACAACAGCAGCACTGTGAAGATGCACCCAGAGAAGCTGTGCGGAAGATTTCTCAAGCGGCTGGTTATGCAACCTGTCTAAAAACGCTGGCCCACAGTGATCATGAAGTGGCACAAGCCCCTTGATTCTGTAAACTAGACCAACACAAATCTGTTCCATGCAACAGCTTCCCCTGGTGCTTCAACGGGTAGGGAAGTCTTGCAGATCCAGCGTAGCTAAAGTCAGTCTCAATTTTCCAGAGGTAAATTACTCAATTTTAAACATGATCAGTAACCACATAAGCAACCATTGCCAGAAAGTCTTCAAGTTACACCGAGGACAAATATTTAAACTGGCTATTAGAAAATCACAATAAAGGGCAACCCCTCCACAAGTTACATTAAAAAACCCACAACACCAAACAATATGATTTTAGCTATATAAGCAATAAGAAACGCAGCGTCTCTTCTCTTCCTGCTGTAAATACACCACAGGAACTCATCGCTACAGCTTTTGTGAACAAACTCTGTTGCGCTCTTTTTTTCCTCCGTTTCTGTAAAAACTGAACCTGGAAGATTACATACTTTATGAGCAGGTTAAGCCAATAAGCTAATCATGCTAACCAAATTGGCCCAGGAAGCTCCTGCATGCTTTTGCCACATCTAACTGAGCTGGTTATGTAACTGACCTATATTCAGCAATGGCGATACAAGATTTATTTGCTTAATCAGTGACAAATCAAAAAACAGGAGCACATAATTTTTAGACAGACAGTATTCCCCCCCTCTCAGTTCCTCCAGAAGCTTCAGAAGATGCAACGCTTTTAGCCTTAATCACTTACACAAGCCTACCACATGCACAGGGAACAGCCAAGTTATTGTTTCCTTCTTAAACCCTGCCAAGGAGGCCGTTAAGAGTAGGAATGATTCCAGTCATGGACTTAAAAGATTTGTCTCCCGTCTGCCATAGGAACAAATGCTTAATTACAAAAAAAGAAATTATCCACTTGAGCACAAACAGGTAAACCTTGAGCAGCTCCATCTCAGAGTCACCGATTCCAGCATTACATTAAAAACAAATACTCCAATTTGGAAGAAGAGTGAATACAATGTTTAGTCCCTTTAAATGCAAACTACTTATAAGTAGAAGAGTCATTTTCCTCTCCTGTCTAAAGCTGTCAAAAGAGTGAACCACACCACATACTTCAAAGTAATATATCTTTCACTTCAGCAGTCTCAGAATACGCAGGTGCAACCATGCTATGCACCAGGTGAGACATGAAAACAGAGCCTTACTTCAGCTTAGTGGGAGTCAGATTTCACATTTTTCTTCAGCTTATTAAGTTTGCACCTCTAAGCCTCAGGGAAAACTCAGATAATATACTCATACAGGCATTAAGTGTGACAGAAAGGACAGCAGACCTGGATAAGAAAATGGTCTCAAAGAACCTTCGTTTCTTCCTTCTAGGGTTAGGGCTGATTAAATATCCAAAATACTTGCTTTAGCACAAAGGAACAGTTGCATCGCTTGCCCTCTAAGATATCAGTTGTGAGCCACTCGGCATCACCACTGCTTGTGAGCAGAAGAGAGAGAAGTGATCTCAGGAGTACAAGCAACAGTTCATCTTCTCAGATACTACATAATATGAACTAGCAACATCACAATCGAAACAGGGAAGTACCCCGAACACAAAACACAGCAAAAACACAGCATCTTGCTCCCGCACAACTCCAGAGGACGTGTCCACGGAGGATTAGTCCATTAACGACTTCTGAACAAAGAGCAACCTGGACGCAATCTCCAACCAGTAAGTTTCTAAACTACTAAATGTCAGAAGCCACGCTATATCGAGAAGAAACATCACACCTCTCCCGTTTCTTACAATTACTTACATATTAGAAAGCCATTACTGAAAGACTTTGGCAATGAATGCTAGACTAAAAGATTCAGGTTAAAAAAAAAAAAAAAAAAGTTCACTGCTTATGTAAAACACTTTCTCCCCGAGATTTTCAGATTCAGCTGTCTTAAACAGCAACAAACAAACAATACAAAAAAAAGAAATCTTGACAAGAAAAAAGACCCTGGGAAAATACCCTGCTCGTTTCAAAAGTCAGTGAATCAACAGTGCTGTAGTTGCACATGCGAGTTTTTGATTTTGAAGCTAGCATGTTCCCCCGTCGTCTTCACTTCAGTTTTCTACGATATCTCACTTTTTCAGCAGCACATAAATCAGATGGCTGACAATTAAAATACTCTCACTGCATTACAGTGAACTACTGAAAGACAGCAAACCCAAGCAAATACATACTCTTATCTTGTGTCAGGGTTTTTGATAGCTTCGTAATACTCACTTTGGTATTACCCCTGGTTCTCACATTGTAAGTCAGAATCTATGAGTCACAAAGTAACACACGACCATCTACCGCTAGTTACATCAACAGCGGTATTACAAGAAAAGTTTTCCCCAACAAACCAAAACCATCAAAAACAAGCTATGGCCATCCTACACTAAACTTTAAGAGCCGAGATTAAAAGAGATTCAAGATTATGTTTCTCTGCCTCTACCGTTTTCTAAAGCACTGCTATTGCCAAAGAGAACCACCCATTAAACATCTTTATTATTCTTCAGACCAAAATCAGAATTTTTGCAGTGCAGCACACGGAGTAGGAAGCAGAAAAGATGGGATATAAAACAGGAGGACTATGGAGGGAACAGCGTCTTAGCAGTGGAGAAGGATGCAGCGTGGAAAAAGCTAGAGGTGCTGACAGGGAGGAGAGCCTCCAGGACATAAGTCCTGAGTGGGAAAAAGAGTGTGAAAACAAAAGAGAATGTGATAACCAGGTTACAGGTTACCAAGGGTGGGCCCAGGCCCTGTAGGGTGCTGGGCCCGTGCTCACTGCATGGGACCCCTAGGATGGGAGAGGCAGGAACAAGTTTAGCGCGCAGTTACCTCTGCACAAACAAAAAGGACAAATTGCCTTCTACACCAGAACAGTTAGCCGCATTGCGCCACAACCTTTTGCCCACCTAGTCCAGAGAGGAGGAAAGCAGGACAGAAAAAGGACTACTACACGTATAGAAGAAGCCTTTTCTAATACAGACTTTAAAACGGAAGGCTAATAAGTTACTATTCCATAGCCTCAACACATACTTCAAAGCAACGTACCAGTGGTAAGTATCACCCAACATATAAGAATATACAAAGAAAACAACATTTACCTCTAGTCATATTATAGAAGTGACAAGTTTTCTGGAGTTCTATCATCTAAAGGACAGGAGATCAGCCAGCCCAAGGGACAATGGCTCCACAGAGAACAGAGTTTAAAAACACTGAGGTATGCCTTCCCCCCCGCCCCCCGTCTTAATGTAAACTCCAACTGTTAAACATATCAGAGTTTATATCAGAGAAAGGTTTCTACTTAAAGAAAGAAACAGAGGAAAGCCTGTAATATACCTACCCAATATCATTGTCTTGTTCTGCTCTGAGCATGGCAAACCACTGCTGTTTGTAAACAGAGGACAGCCATTCTAAAATTAAAAAAAAAAAAAAACAACTTGGTGTTTTCTTTGGAGCTGGGAACGGGGATGTTTATAAACATTTGAAATAGAAATAAAATTACATTGAAAGAATAAGCTCATACTTCTTAACTGAATGGCTTATGCAAACCCACCAGCTGTTAATTCACTTACAGCACTCATCTTCAAGCCTCAACTACAGAGGCAGTACAGATAAAAATGAACAACTAACACTAAGTGACTCAGCACTATATTCATCTCATCAAGCATTGATGATTCCCCAAAATAAGGCAGCTCAACAGATTATTTCGTCTGCGCACGGAATTCTGTTAAACCAAGGAGCTTGTTAGCAAGCTGCTACGAGAAGATGCCGTTTTCTGAATCCCCAGTACAACTCTGCACACAAGTTAAGCAAGAAGAAAAGCAAATCGAAGCATAAAGAAAACCATGACTTATTCACAGGTACTTTAAAAACAAAGGGAAGAGGTCCTCTACTAGGAGTAAACGTAAACCAGGTTTTCCTTTGAGTACAATATGAAGCTGTCATCAGCTACAATAATTTAACAGTTGCAACCAACAGGTAAAATTCAAAGCAAGAACTAGTAGTCTTTCTTAGTTACAAAAAGGGATCACAAGCAGCCAAAAGCACACAATGTACGTTCTTCTTTGTCGAGATAATGAAAAGGGGCAAGTAAGCCAGGGCACATACAAGAACAAACTCTATGGAGAGATGGCTTCGGATGACAGAAAGAGGGAGAATCCCTATCACCATGAAAACAAAGCAGGGAGTCAATGAAGATGACCGAGGTGGGAAGAAGGGAGGACACAGTATGGAGTTCTCCTTAGATGTTCCAAATACAAAATTTAAAACTGACCCTTGCCCTGCTAATTTAAGAGTTAAGATTCAGACTTCCGTGGGACAAAAATAAAATAGCCAAAGCATAACAAAAGCTGTAAAAGAAGATTTAAGGAAAGCTACGCCGTTCAGGAACAGAGACTGGACGCGTGGGAAGGTGAAAAACAGGAGATAAAGCCTCTTTCCTTTCTTTATAAAAATATATATATATGTATAGACAGACAGGTCTGCAGGTTCTATGTGCATACAGAGGATAAAATATCAAGTACACCATTTCTATCAACTACTCAACATGCTTGCTTTCTTTACCCTCCGGAGAACACTTTCATTTATCATAATCTGAAAGGGTTACACTACAACACAAACTACCCAGAAATTTCCAAGCCCATAGACTCTTTCAGGTATCATGCAATCATCTCAGATTTTGGATGCTGGCAGACAAGTAACCCATTCAAAAGCACACCACTAACGTTTATCTAAGCCTCCTTTTCAAATGATAAGTACAGTTCCTGATCTTAACACAGCTGTTGGCTACATACACAGATCAGCAGATTACAAAAGCTATTAAGTGTCAGAGCCTAACAGCAACAATTTCAGTAAGCATTCAAAGGTCTCCATGTTATGTTTTTCTTCCCTCCCTGCTCTCGCAGTTCTCTTTTAATGAAAGTTTTTTATTTGTTTTAAGGAAGACTCAATGGTAGAGTTGAAATATCAGAAACTCTACCCACATTAACCACATACTCAAAATTTGTGTCTCCCTTTCCCCCTGCATCACTGCAAAGTGTCCAAACCCCTATTTCAGCATTTATCACGGCTTATGAATTGCTTAGGCATGAAAGGTTTGCTCTCTGACCTTTTGAACAACGTGAAAATTACATACTCTTTGTCATTAAGTATAAGCAAATCGGCCTCAAAGTTGCAGTTATTCTTTAATGATTTAAGAACTATCCTTCATTTCCTGAACTTAGATACGTGGCTTTTGATTTTGTGTCTACACATTACTTACTCACAGTACAACGTTAAGAAAAGTCTACCCGGTACAGTTCTGATCAATGGCAGCAGCAACGTGAAGAGGAGTAACTCAAGCCTAGCGCTGTCCAATTGCCATTTGCAACATCTTATTCACTTGCTGATGCTGACACAGCCATTTCACACAGAAAGGCTTGAGAATTGTCCTGCATCATCATTAAATTCGGTAAGGATTTAAACTGTCATTTGCCCAAAGTTATCTTATTTTCTGTTATAAAATGAGAACACCTTCGCACCTGCCTTATAATCTGTACCAATATCAAACTTAAAAGCCCTTAGTAAGACTGGTTATAGCGACCTTTTTATATCACTCAGGTATATCAGATAGCGCAGATCACCAAACAGATCGCTTACTCGCTGTCAAAACCTGCTCCACCTACTGGACATAACTGACCAAAGCACGCACATGAATTGGACCTTGGCTCATGCAATCTACAATGCCCTGCCTCCATCTGCTGTTCAAAGAACACTTTAAGAGGCACTCAGAGCACAGGAGAACCAAATTCCCTCATACTGTTTCCATCTATTAAGGTATTAATTTAAGCCACAACTACAAATAGGGATAGCCAGGGCACTTAAACAGCAGTAATCGTCTATATTAACGCACGGATTGAAGGCTTTATAGAAAGGGAGGGAAAGAAAGACCCTACCCCCTCCACGGGTACCCACATTCCTTCTCATAGATGGTCCTAATTCAGCTCCCCGTCAGCTACATTCCTTGAACACTTCAAGGTGGGAGGAAGAGTTGCTCAAGGCTATTCAGGGTGCAAGCCATGCGCAGCAACTCAACCATTATTTCTGGAAGAAGAAAGGATACAGCAGTACAAGAGCAGTACAAGAAAGGCAAGCCAAACAAAATAATACTGCTTACGTGACCACAATGGCAAGGAAATGGTTTTAAAAGGATCAAACAATTTGATCAGATTAGCAAGCTTCAAAAGACAGATCCTGACAAGCCTGCTTTGTCATTACGGTATCATTATGTTGACAGCTAGGGAGGCATGGGGAAAAAAGGACAGTGTGAAATGAAATGAAATACATAAATTTAGCTCTACACAAAGAAAGTAGGGGAACTCAAAGACAGTTTTAAATATTTACATACAGTAAGAGTCCAAAACAAAGCCCAAGGCTAGAAGTAAGGACAAAGGGAGAACACAGATATCAAGAAGATAAAAATAATGGAGAGTGATAAATAACTCGATAAGAGCTACCTTAATTGACATTTAGCAATTACACCTCTGAATAAATGGCAATGGAGATACAGATGAATGGATAGTTCAGCTGTGGACAGATACGAGAAACAAAAGCTGCATAAACGAAAGCTAGATGAACCACTATCAGAGTTTGGACGAAAAATTCAATGTGGAGATTCAACCACGATAAGGGCGTTCCAAACAAAGCCAAGCGTGGAGCAAAGGTAACAGGAGCCAAGTTCAAAAGGAACCAAGGCAGGGCACAAGAAGTCAACACACTGTTACAAGGAGCACACTTAACTGGCAAGGTGGGAGGGGCAGGGGCATATCTTGATTAAATACAAGATATGAATGACAGTGAAAGAACACTTTCAGCTGACCTCAACCTGATCATTCATTTCTCCCTCTATTCATCTGTCAACAGCTGCCTTTGGCTGGTTTGCTCAGCTCCCAAGCAAAGAACAACACTTACCGCATACTCAGACTTCAGTAGCAAGATGAGAACACGGCTTTTTATTTTTTAATGATAACGTTAATAACAGTAATCTACAGTAACATTAAGCTGCATTTCATTCTACGGGTTTCAAAAAACACCAGGACCTAGAATGAGGAGGATGTATTTTCTACAAGGTGAAATAATTCACAGCATCTTGTGCTTTTGTTTACATTTTCAGGTATTATTCCAATTTTTTTTTTTTAAATAATAATGGTTAGGCAAGAGTGGAACCACAGGAGGTTTTATTCTCTTAAAAGATAAGTTTTTTGTGTGTGTCTGGGTCCGTGGAGTCATTTAAACACTGGTAATGTACTATGTGTTGATTATACAGTATTTTGAGAAACTGACACTTCAACAACATATTTACAACAGCTGTGTGCACACATTAAGACTTCTACAAGTGTAAATTTCATATTCGGCTCCTCTTGGAACTTCAGCCACAATTCAGACTTTGGAGATGAGTATGTGAGTGAGCAGGTAGCTGTATGGCAGCTATATACATCTAGGCGTTTTCCTCTCATTTACTCTAGGATAAATCAGACTAGGAAAACCCATAAAACTTGACCAGTTAACTATTTGCTCACCTGAGGGTATTAGGTAATCTCTCTCAATAATTCTGGCTGACGCCAAGTCACTGATGATATACTGCAATCTCAAGTGTTTGAACACCGACAGGAACGCACTCCCTTGTTCCGATTCCAGGAACGCAATGTCACCCTCAAAATCTGCAAGACAGGATACTTGTGTCACAATTTATTTTCCTAAATATTTTCCAGATCCTGTTTGAGATCCTGAATTTTAACTTTTTCATCAGGGAAAGTTATCACGGACAGGCAAATTACATTTTGCAGCTAAAAGTAACTGACAGTTTTTTCTATCTCAAAGTTACTTACATTCAAATCCTTTCAGCAGAAACCTTAGACCAAACTCTGCTTCCTTTGAAATATATCAGCGTCTTCTCCCGAGAAGACAAAACCAAAGCATAACCTAACTATGCAACAGCAAAAGCTGTTCAGTGAAGACGTCTGCTCAGTTCAGAACATGCAGACAAAACAGGTCAAAAGCCCTCAATGTTAGGAGAACGTGAAGCCGGGGGCTGAGGTAAGCCTTTCCAAGAAAAATAGGACAGAATCTGGAGACGGGGGAAGACTACCACGCTGTATTGGCAGCCTGCATCTTCCACAATCCAAGGCCATGCCAGTAATCCTACCTTTCCTACGCTTGGCAAACCAGGCATCGGCTTCAGTTAAAAGCTGTTTCAGAGACCCATTCCAAGAAGGCACGAGCTGAAGGAACATCCACTAGACAAAAAGTAAACAACTCCAGTAAGCCTATTGTTTCAAAGCAGTAACATATGCATTATTAAAAGGACATCTGCATAATACAGGCACTCCTACAAAATTTCTGACGTTCTATTATATATTTACAAGCAATACCTAGAAGGCTACAATTCTCATTGCTTTACAAACCAAATAGGTACTCAGGAGTATAACTTTATAAAGCATCAGCCAGACTCTCTGCAAGTACCTTCTTCAGAGCAGTATACACATCCATTTCCACTTGCATTACAAATAGGTTAGAAGAGCTGATCAGCTGTTTCATGAGGTTTATGCTGAAAAAAATAGCAAGAGAGTTCTGTGAGACAGCACAGACAAAGACAAGAAAGCCAGCCACAAGTAATAAGCAGACATCAATAGCCGAGAAGGTTATCTGTAGTAAGCTATATACTTTGGAAGAAATTGTACTTCATCTCTCGGTCACTAAAGTCAACTGAAGCCTGAATACCTGAGTTCTTTGAAGAGTTCAACACTCTGATGGGTCATCAGGTTATTCAAAAGCCATTCAAGGCACCTAGATTAAAAGCAAGGAGTTAGTACCTCAGTTTTTTTCTATATATTCCAACATTTCTGCAACAGTTGCTCAAGCTCCTCTGTATCAAAAACCCTGACTTAACATAGCATCATTTCGAAATATAATTTAAATTGACATATTGACATGAACTTTACTCATATTTTTATGCGCTATTTCAAAAAAAAAAAAAAGTTTACTTTAAAGTTTTCCAAAGTTCTATGTTACGGTTAAAGTTGCATTTAGATTCTCTCAGGGTAGAGTGAGAGCTAAATTCAGAATTCAATTAATGCCACAATAAGCTCTGAGAACGCACCCATTTGCAGCAGATGGAAGCAGTTAGCCCTAACCGTAACACTCTGCTCTCAAGTGTGTATTTATCCCTTCTAATTACAATAAAGTTAAGCTCAGCTTCTGAATTTTAAAGCAGCTTTGCTATAAAACAACAGTATTATTTCACTGCCATGCTGAAGATCAAATGTGTTGTCTTTACTAATACACTTCGGTAATTAATTCTTTACAGTGAAAGCACTATCTACTATAATCTTCATCTATTTTAAGACAGATAATTACAGTAGAAACAGAAAAACAAAAGAGTATCATGAGCGGAGTCCAAGACAGACAGGCAGGAACCAACACGGACATTGTTCCACTGCTTGTAAATTCACATTTTTCAATAACAATATACAAAGCAGCTTGGAGGAAGCTATTCTTACTTTTTTTTCACAGAATCTAACCCATATGTCCCCGCTGAATTATAATAACCACACACAGTTTTTGCATTAATGGTTTCCTTCATTGTTTCACCACATTGCTGGATTAAGCCATCCTGTGGGGAGAATAAATACCACAAATATTTAAGGTTTTAGTTTCTAAACAGTAAGTATAAAAGATCGTGCAGTTCATACAAACAACTTTTAACGTCTGAAGAACTACTGAGGTCACACACGCTATTAATTTGGTCAATATCTTTTCTGCAGAGAATCTTAACAAGCACAGTCAAAAGTATAGGGATACTTGGAGCACAAAGAACAAGATGATACGATACTGCATGATGCAGTCTACTACCAACACCACAACAGCACGACCATATCTCTTTGGAACGTACTGGATATTTCCAAGTATGTTTAGAAACTTTTTAAAAAGTACACTAAATGTAATCTACTTTGATTCAAAAGATTATATAAACTATTTCAGGGAAAACAGTAGCAAAGTTAGGCAGGCTCATATCTAGAACATTTAAATGAACATTCTCTAGAAAATTATCTAGGTCATTCCTGTCATTTGTCACGTGCAAAAAAAGCATAACCAATACTTTCTGGGTAGAACAAACGATACAGTTTGAGGATTTTACAGCAAAGCACACAGAGTTGTTATCTTTTAATGTACTTCTAGATATGCATCTCAATACATCACTTAATATTAAAACGGAATCTTAGTCATAGCATTATCAAATAAAGCCACTGCATTACATGTGGTTCTTCTCACTCGTTGTTATAAAAAGAAGGTTCGCTTATCTAGCTGAGACAGTGCATGCATGTGGCTATACTATGAATTATCATCTTTATACAAATATATTAATATCTATATACAAATATATATCTCCACACACCTATATAAAATATTATACAGCTATGCAAATTATTATTAAAAATTATACAGCTATATACATATCTACATATATATATAAATATTTCACCTCTAATACTTACGAGCTGCAGCATGCAGGCTGCTGCTAAAAGTGCAACTACTCGACTGGGTTTTATTAACACATCATCTCTATACAGTGAGCCAAAAGCCACCTGTAGAGCTGAAAAGAAGTACAACTATCAAACAAAGACGACTGGACATCGAGCTTTGATAACTAAAAGAATTCTTAAACACAACCAAAGCATTCCAGTGCATGCATTCTCTGCAATCTTACCTGTTGGATCTTAGGATAAAAAACTAACGTTAACCAGTCCAAGCACAGAGGCACACACGATAAACGTAGAACACAATATTAACTAATAAAATGCCGTCCATTTCATTATTTGAACAAAATAGTCACCTTAAAACAGCTGCAAAGGTATGCCACGGAGCAACGTGAGGAGCAACAAAACCAGATGAAAAGAAACTAAACTTTACGCAGAACACATTCTCCCAAGTTTCTTATCTACTACTTAGAAAATAGAACTTCTTTTTTTTTTTTTAATAAAACATTTTATTTTCAATTAGTTATGTCAGATTAGATTCATCCTTTGCTTTCAGAGTTTATGTTCAAGTAAAAGGCTCCCGCTTACCTTCTATATCGATATTCTGGTCAGGAATCTCCAACTCTATGATGTTCATGCTGGATTCTCTCCAAGAACCACTGAACATACTGGAAAAGTAGCCTGACTATATGAGGGAAGATGAGGGGAAAGAACTCAAGTAAGTGATTTCATTCAAATGAAGACTGTCAAAAAAAGCACATGGAACCAACGATTGTTAATATTTACCTTTATTGCAGAATAAAACGTATTAGGGGAGCAGTAACTTTTCAAACTTTTCACAAGCTAAAACATTCTGACATACTTTATCATTAGAAAAGGCTAACTATAGTTGCTCTATTTCTAGAAGTGGAAATACGTATAAAAAGGTAGACTACATGTGTATAATCTGCTTAAGTAAAGAGCTTTAAATGGCCAAAATAGCTGTACAAGCTCTTTTCCTTCAAACCACACCACCTATGGGATATAATTAGTCTTAATGTTACTGGCAGACAACAAATCCTGCAGGCATTGGAGAATGCCAGTTTGGGTAAAAAAAAAAATGCATGCAAGACATACAAATTAATGTACGAGGTTGCGGTCTCATACCAAAGACACATACACATACACCATTTATGTAAATATACCTTTTATAATAAAGTGTAAGGCATATAAAACTAGAATTTGATAGGTTTCCATCCAAATGAAGTGAAATATACTGCTCTACTAGGATTCATGATTTTCCATCTCAGCAGAAGATGTGCGCATTATGAGATGCTATCACTCACTGAAGTTTACCTGAGAGATCAAAAAAATAAAGTCTATTTGTACAGTACCATACTCCCTGACCTGTTAACTCAGCATTTCAACTCAGGGCAGCAACAAGTATGAAAATCCAATTGTGATTGTATTTGAATATTTAAAGATTTCTCTTCTTTCAACATATCCTTTAACTATGCCCATGTATACCACACTACTCTCAGAACCAGGACCTTATTCATTTTGCCATTCCTCGTGAGGCTACTTCAGTTTTGTTATAACCCCTGTACTCATAGATCAGCTCCGCAATTTGATGAGGAGTTTAATATTTTAATAAACACTAACAGAAAACTTAATTCTTCATGTTTCACATCTGCCACTCACACGTGCAGTAATACCTTTCTTCATTTAGCAAAATAGCTACAGGAACTTTAGAGACTGGGAAAATTTAAGCATTAGGATAGAGGTAGGCTACTCAACACGGCACAGGAGAAGCAATAATTTCATTAAGAGTAATTTACAAATATAGTTTTTCCTAACTTCCAGCAATATTTTAGTTATGACGACATAATTCCAATGGAAGAGCACGAACTGAAACAGAAACCTGACTTGCAACACAGGCTATCTTAACTACGAAATTTCGTCTCACATGAACATAATTTATACAAAGAGGCCACCACACAGCAAAATCAAAAATTTCCAAGCACCCACAGAAGCACTCTTAACATTAGATTTCAGTCAATCACCCACACTAAGTTTTGAGGAGCAGATTCACGAACTTGTGACGTAGCAACAGTAAAATCCCAATGAAAATCAAAAATGCCGTCACCAGCAATAATCTAGGGACTAACCGGCAACCTCACCTGCCTTTTTTAAGCTACACAATGCAAGTCTGACTGTCCAACCCACTCGCATCCTCCCATTGCTAGATACAGAGTCAAAGATGAATAGACAACTAAAGCTGCATCTGCTAGCTCTCTTCCCTGATAAAACCCACCCACCTTTCTACCCAGAGATCAGTGCCTCTGGATCAGTCCTTACTATACATGAACGACTTTCCTGCCTTTGTCTTAAGCTCTTTAAAATGCTTTAAGGCCTATAAAATAGGCTTCTTTTTCCTAAAAGAAAGTAATGACTGTTCCCCCACCATGGCCGGTGCAAGAATTTTTGTACCTGCACAGAAACATGACAGCAACACAACAAAAAAAGCAAGAACTCACTTCTGCTGTCATTTGTGACATCAAAGAACACTGCATTCAGCCTGCCCAGCTGAGCATCTCGCACTGACATCCGCATCTTGTGACTCATAAAACTAGGTTTTGTGTTTGACTACAACTAACAAAGAGGTGCATATGTTTTCAGGTATAACATTTGAAGTTACTTTCTCTTCCCTCTTCAAATAAGTTCTTTCTAGGGTTAAAGTCACCACGTTTTAAAGTTAACAGCACAACTGAATTAGAAGTTTCAGCAGCTTTCCTCCCGACAAAGCCATGGCTTCTTCCTGTTTCCGTCACTGGAAACGCAACGAAATAGGAAGAAACTAATCTTACATAAATATTGTCCTTTCATATTACAATTAACACTGCAGTCATTTCCTCCAAACTCTCTATTTTACTTTATGAACATCAATTTCCAACCACAGACAATTCCATAACTGTAAAAACAGAAAGGGCAGAGTAAACAATTCAGATTATCCTTGAATTCATTTTAACTTTTGAAGCATTAGCAAAGAAAATTTAAGAGAATTTAGAGTTCACAGCAGGTGCTTTCAAATGGCATGGCAGACATTCTGATCTACGCAAATCCCATCCAACAATTCTGGTGATTTTGCAAGCTTTTTTTGACAGATCTAAATTATATCCTGCTAGAGAAGCCATTCAGTCATGACCCATTTGATGCACAGACATGGTTTGACTTTACCAGATACCTCCTGTGTTAAGAGGAATTCCTCCCTGAGCGCTGATCACGTAACATCGGTTAAGGTACACGCTTGGTGAAAACTTGAGGATCCAAATCCCCTGGCTCCGTACCTTGCTTTAAGGACACTTCCATACCACGTATGGTTTAAGAAGTGTTTCTGCTTACGTTATATTTATAAAACAAATATACGGAGACAGCAATAAGCATCTAGCATAGCTCACAGATAACGGTACTGTGGCTGGCTTAAAGTGTTACACTTGATAACGGACTGTAAAGATAATAGTATCTATTCAGTCCATAAATACAAAAAATAATACTGAGAACTTCAGCATAGCACAAGCCCAAACTAAAAAGCCTGCACAAACAGCATGGCTTTTAATAGGTACGGAGTAAGACTTACTGCTTTTTAGCTCTTCTGCGCATAGCTTCCTCATACAGCAGCAAGGAAGGCGTATGGACTTCTCACAGTCACAGGATCACAGGATAATTCAGGTCGGAAGGGACCTCAGGAAGTCTCTAGTCCACCCTCCTGCTCAAAGCAGGGTCAGCTAAGAAGCTAGACCAGGCTTGCTCAAGGCTCTACTCAGGCTGCTCTTGAAAACCTCCACGGACAGAGGCTGCCTAACTTCTCTGGGCAACCTGTTCCGAGTCACCTGACCTTAAAGACTCTCTCCAAACCCGAACTTAAAAATCCATTCAAAGATCTTGAATAACTAATAGCTTTAAAGCTATCACCCGTACTACCACCGCACAGAGAAGACCATGGCTATTTGCATTACTGAAAAACAAATCAGCAGGCAACGTATAGCAGTTGGTCAACAGCACACACGCCATGCACGCAAACCTCTATGGTTCATTCAAAAGCACGTATACAGAGTACAAGCTATGGACAACACGCTTGTGCTTTGGCTTCCTGTACTGGAGTACCGGGGGGATAGTACGTTTGCGCCAGGTTGGCATATGCTCCTTCTTTGCCCTGCGATAACGTTAACATCGCAGGAGACGCTCCCTCAGCCTTTTTTGCTCAGCACACAGGAACGCGTCCCAGGGCCCTCCAAAGACAGCTTTCGGGAGGGGGCTTTCACAAAGGCTAGGCGGGAGTTAAAACAGGTAGTTTCTAAAGTTAAACAGCGGGCTGGAGCAAGAGAAACCGAAGCGGGGGGCGCCGGCTGCGCTTCCTCGCGTTGCTGCCAAAGGCAGGTGAAGCGCAGCGCAGAGGGCTGCGCCCGCAGGAAGGGGTACCACGCAGAGAAGGGGAAGAGAAAAACGCGAACTCGTGCTCGACGTCTACAAAGCGCTCCCTCGCGGGGCCGAGGCTTAGCACCGAGCGCGAAAGAAAACCAAAAAAAAAAAAAACCCAAAAAACCAGAACAAAGCAAAGCGGCTTACCTGACACAAATATATCTTATGCAAGTTCCACTCCTCTCCCAGGGCGCAAATTTTAACATCGCTGTTCTCCCCGTTCAGAAAGAGGGTCTGGTAGATGTACTTGGACGTGCTCTTCAGCTTTTTCCTGCGCGGGGAGACAAGCAGAGACGTGCTGCAGCCCCGCCGCCCCCCCCCGGGGGCCGCCCCCCCCCCCGGCCCCCCGGGCCCCCCCGCACCTGCGGGGCGTGTTGAGGAGCCGCTCCTCGCGCTCGGCCTCGCCGTCGCTGTCGCTGTCCGCGGGCCCCTCGCCGCCGCCGCCGCGCTTCCTCTTGCCGCCTCGGCCCCCCCCGCCGCCGCCGCCGCCGTCACCGGCCGCCCCGTCGCCGCGCGGGAGGCCGCCGCCGCCGCCCCGCCGCCTCAGCACCCGGCTGCTCAGCGAGCCCATCGCCGCCGCCACCACCGCCGCCGCCGCCGCCGCCGCTTCCTCATGGGGCCGCGCGGAGCGGGGCGGGAGCGGGGACGGCGGCGGCGGCGGCGGCGCCTCAGCAACGGCCACCGGCGGCGGCCATCGTCACCGCGCCTCTGCGCCTGCGCGCGGGGAGGGGAGTGCGCCTGCGCGCGGGGAGGGGAGTGCGCCTGCGCGGCCGGGCAAGAGCCTTCCTTTCCCCCCCCACGCGCATGCGCGGCGCTCCACGCCCGTTTCCCCCCCCCCCGCGGTGGGATACGCGCTCGGATCTCCCCCCCGCCCCGCCCCGCCCCGCACAGGAGCTAGAGAAAAATCTTGTTTATTTGTTTCAAAAATGCTCAGCAACGTAACACAAAGCACTTACACACAAAGCGTGAGCGGAAGAATTTTTTTTTCCTGTATTGAGCAGGTTTCTAACCGCTTTGTACAGCTCTGCCCCATCTCCCCCCCCCCCCCCCCCCCCGCTAGGGAACGTATCTCCACTTATCAAAGCAGGGAGGAAGAGAAACAAAAGGCTTTTTAGCCGAAGGCACAGAAATATCTCCTATTCGAGGCAAGAGCTTAATTTAGAGTACAGTGAGTGGCAGAGCAGGGCTTAGGCCATACACGCTTCTAACCTCAGTGCGCGGCGCCCTTGCCATAGGATTGCAACAGCTAAAGCAGCCCGCGAATCCAAACATGACCCACAGCGTGGTGAAAAACGACGCTCAGCCCAAAAGGCAACGGCCTAGAGCGTGGGAGAACGCTTCCTTTCAACGGTTGGCGTGGGAGTCCCAAGTCAGGCACGGGCACCAGAACCAGACCCTCTACTGCAGCGTTAGAAGGTGCTACAACCAGCTAGCGCTGGTGGGCTACAGTAAGTTAGCCCAGTGCGAGGCATCTCCATGTAAGGCACCAGGCAGTGTGGGGACAGGTCATTCCCTGGAAAGGCACCTTTCTAATGATACCGCTTCATGTAGAGTAAGGGCTTGTAATATAACCCTGATAATCTAAGTAAAAGTCACGCTCCCGTAATTCAGGTAGAGAGGACCGTGAGTACAGGGCTGACCTGGTCCTTCTAATGTCACCAGTGACATCTTCCCCACCTTCGGACCTACAGGCAACATATATTTGTGGATACATACACTTATATGTAAGTGTAACAAGTCTGTTAATGCTCCACATTAACAGGGCAAGTTTAAATCTAAACACTCTTGTTATTTTAGATGAGTAATTTTCTTTGTGTTGGAATTATCTTGCAAAACCAAAGCAAACGTGTATTCTGCACTCTCCCTACGCTGCTTAGGTTAATTTTTTCCTCTGTGGTTTCCTACATGCTGCATCTAAGTCTGCTTCAGCTGATAAATAAGTTTTGTTAGCAAATACAATAGCGGAGGGACAGCTTGTCAGGATACAGTTTAGCTCTTAGACAGTTGGTTACAGCATTCAGTTCAAGTCAGGTTTTACTAGCCAAATTAGTGTTTAAGAAAAAAGTGTGCCAAGCATAAAAGCATATCATAAGGGCCAACTTGAATTGTCATCATCTAATCAGAGCATTAACTAACCTAAGTCAATACTCAGAGCAATAGTCTAAGCTATCTGGAGAGAGAGAGAAATCCTTATGATCTACTGTTTCCCATCACCCAGGCAGTTCACCAGGAATCCTTTAATCCTCCCCACCACAGAGCTTGAGCAGAACTTTCCTGTAATCTCCTGAGGTGTCTCCCTGGAGAGAAGAACAGAACAAAAGAACATGTGATTAGTTTTACAGCTAACGCTATAAAAAGGCTGGATCATTTCCAGCACAAACAATTTGTTGTAGGGTTTGAATCCTTTTTGGCAGTTTAAGGATTAAGAATATTCAGGAATGTTTTCAGTACATAAATGTCTACTTAGTTTCAGCTCCTCTAACTGAAAGAGGCATCAGATGCCCAAGTGGGGATCTCTCTCCTTTAAGCTCGTTAGCAAATTCAGCTCTGTTTCTAACACACTGAAAATCTTACCTTAATGAAGGAGTAGAGAGATTTCCCATACATGGTCAGGAATTCCCTTCTGATATCCAACATATCTATTTCCGAGCGGGACACCATCACTCGGAT
The DNA here is from genome assembly GCF_040807025.1 of Struthio camelus. Taxonomy (NCBI): domain Eukaryota; kingdom Metazoa; phylum Chordata; class Aves; order Struthioniformes; family Struthionidae; genus Struthio; species Struthio camelus. The sequence goes on along the minus strand of NC_090968.1, from coordinate 3,029,569 downwards.
CAGCGTGTTGTCATCTGTTCCCAAGCCCTACAGAAGTAAACCAACCATGTACATCAATGACACATTTCGGATAAATCATTGCTGCAGACAGCTATTTTATTGCTGGGTCTTGCAAGGGATCTGCTCCCAATTAGAGCAGTCTCACATTAACAGAGTGATCCACTAGCATCTTCCTGCTGAAAAGATTATTACTCTGAGCCCCTGAAGAAAAAGCTCAGACTCTTTTTTCCCCAGTTAACAGTAGAGTTCCTCTCTCTATAACGATTGCTGTCATGTTACAGACTGCAGCATGGAAAAGCAGAAAAAGAAAAGGCAATCTCATACTGAAAGCTCTTTACCTTCATGGATTTATACAATCTTTCAGCAAAATATGCAGGTTTATTCCGTGTGCACTTTACTGTAAAGAGGCAAGAACAAGAGAATTAAAGCCAATGGAAACTGCGGGAGAAGGTTTTACAAGCCTTCTCCCGGTGGAGGCGTCCATTCCGCAATGGGGCAGGCCAGGGCTGACCAACAGCAAGTACAATGCAGGCAACCACAGCGACCTGCTGTGAACTGGTGTCCCCTCGCCCAGTGCACAGCAGTGTTTCGTTTAATGTTTGTTTAACGCTCCCTGACAGCAATTGTCAGTCATCAAAGCATCTCTTGGCAAAGTACACAATGCGATAAAGCATAGAGCTTTCTTATCTGACTACATTTGCAAAGAGTAAAACCGTGTGGCTTGCAACGGGACGTACATCACATCTGCCTCCTGAAGCTACGGAAACAGCAGGCCAGGGCAAGATACAGCATCTCTGTTTCATTACTTTGTGGACAAAGTTCAAAAGCAAGACACTCACCCACAGCTAATAAAGCATCTTCAAGGTCTCCTGACATCTCAGATTTAATGCTGTCTACTATGTCCTTATTAGCAATCCTTCTGTATTCATCAAAAACTAGGGAAAAGAACCAATGATAGAAACAGTGAGGGAGACGAAACACCAGTTTGCAACGGCGCTCACCAGCTGCTCATACTCTACATGAACATTGTACCACCGTTACTGTGTTGTAAGCTAAATTAGGGCTGTCCCACACAAATAATTCATTTTCATTATTAACCATCTTGCTAGGCAGTTAAGCGCTTAGCTTCTTTCCTCTCTGCCCCAACAGGAATCACGCTTTATCTCTGATTTAGAGACTGCAGCAGCAGCGAGTTGTACCGATGTTTTTCTCAAGTCTCCTTTTGGCTCAGAAGGGAATAAAACCATCTGAAAGAAGGGTATGCAACTGGATTCTACATATCTGCCTGTCTCAGGAAGGGTTTGCGATCATTACTGATCAAGCACAAAGCACCTATGAAAGTACTGTCCTCAAACAAGTAAGGAAAGAAGAGAATGCAGGACACCGGAGAGTCCTACCTCTTAGTAGGTGACTTCTGTTCCGTGTACAGAGGATGGACATAAATTGTGCCTCATCTGTTCCCCATTTCTTCTCCCCAGCTTCATACAGGCACTTGAAAACATTAACAGGCAAAGCAAGGCTAATTGAGAAGCTCAGCTGTACATGAGATTTTTACTTCCTTGATCCTGGAGCACTGCTGGCCTGTGGCTGGTCTAGATCACAGCTATTTCCAAACGGCAGAGTGTTCTTACAGGATGAAAGTTACCACGTACCTGAGCATCTTGCTGAGCAAGGGCACCATCCACATATGTTCCCTCATCTCTGTTGCCCTGCAGAGAGACAAGGATGGAACAGACTCAGCCCAAAGCAACCGGTGGAAGCCAGTCCTGCAAATTCCCCATTTCAAACAAGCTACTGGAGACGCGTAATGAGGCCCACTTAGAAGAGTCTTTAACACGGAATAGTAGCTTACACTTATGTAAAAGAAAAAAAATACAACAAAAGTGACTCAAGCATGATTTGTGCCTCCTCCTGAAGTCAGCGGCAAACCACTTTAACCAGACCATTTTTAAAAAAAGCACATGGCATGAATGCACACACAGTCAGATTCCTCTCCTTGAATGAAATGCAGGCAAGGTGACGTGCAAGGTGAAAGCCAGCCTCAGAGACCTCATCACTGAAATGAGAGGCATGTCCAACAGCAACAGGAAGATCCACCCCCATTTCCCTTAGACTGGGCTTACCGTCGCAAGGGATACGAGGACTCTTCGGAACATGGAAGATGTATCGGAGACAATGTCCTCTTCGAGCGTACACCCATATTCTAACCAAAGCACACACACGTAGGACATCTGTTAGCAACAGCTCCAGCGCTCGGACACGGTTTGTCCACAACATGTGCTAGCCATAGCCAGGTGACTATACGAACGTGCTCAGCACTCTAAATATCATTATCGTAGCCCGGCCGTCATAACTAGCGCTACTGGTCCAAATTAAGAAGTACAGCCAGTATAAAACTAGTCGTAGATCCACACATGGGCACACACCCAACTGATCTACATAAGCTCCTCACCCCCGTTTTATTTAGACCAACCTAATTTCTGGGTGACGTTCTAATTCTTGAGGCTGCTAGCAGTTTTGCTGTTGACATCCATTTAACTCAGAGGTTCTCTCTAGGCAGACAGTAATGGTTGGATTGGCTGACTTGTCCCAGTTAAACCAAAGACTAACAGACCCTCTCATTCCTCTGTGTGCATGTACACACGCGAGTTACCTCTCGGGTGTAAGAATAAAACAGCTTGCACTACATACGAAGTTTGTAGTTCTCATTAATGCGCCGGATCTCTCCATTTGTGCGAGAAGCCAGAATTTCAATCAGGCAACCCTCATCTGTTCCGGCACCCTACAGAATCACCAAGAAAAGAACCAAGATGACTACGTCAACTGTTTGCAATGTGTTATCGGCTTTTTTTTTTTTTAAATAATTAGGCCACATCATATTAACTTGACCAGAACTTTAGCAATGTAAAAAGGAAGACTTCCAAACCTTCACAGCCCTCCTCAGCTCGTGCACGTCATACATGGTGGTGGGAGTCATCATCCCAACGATCACCCTCTCAAAATTCCCACTCAGCTCAGACTTCAAGTCATCAATCAAATCCTAGAAGGCCAATAGAGAATGAATGAGTTGGGAGAAGAAACAGAACAGCCCTTGTGAACAGAAAGAATCGACTCATTCACCACATTTCCATGTGTTCCAACTCTCCCCGGTGAAGAGTAGCTCTGAAGCCAACAAGATCGACATAACGTTTGCTGTACAGCCAGAAAAATACCGCGCTAACCTCACCGTTGTGGAGGCTGGAGCACCGTTCGCTTTTCACCCAAGTGCTATAATCTAAACAGCACCTGTATCTGCCAGTTAAAGCCACAGTCCCTTATCTCTGAAGACCACCTACCCACCCTGCCAATAGTAGTTTTATAGGTGATCAGAACTTGCTGACGTTGGGAAACGTTCAGTTTGGTCAAGGTCTCGATGATGGCATCTTCATCCGTGCCTGTGAGAAACAAACAAAAGCCAGTCAGACTGCTTGCAGGAGAACCAGACGCGGCCTTGTGTGGAGCGTGCCACTAGCCATCTTCTGTCCCTTCCACAACCTGGTTCTTGACAGGGCCGGGGACTAAATCAATATGCGAAAGTGCCTCAGCTTGGCAGGATGGGAGCACCATACTGCAGGAGAAACAAGGTAAGAGCCAAGACTTGGATTTCAGGTTAGGTTCAAAATCTCAGCATGACTAAGTCACTCAATTCTTTTCAGCGCTCCCACACCACATCAGAAAAATTGGTGCAGCACTTCAGAATACATACAGAGTCCCAGATTTCTAGGGTTAATACTTTAATATCTATGAGCAGCTTAGAGACAACACTGACAAAGACTACGTATAAACACACAGATAAACAGGCTGACTAAGAGCAACTGAACAGGGCGGGAGGGTTTCACCCTCACTACACATCATGGTAACCAGTCCCATCTCTTCGGCTCTGACTTTACTTTCCTTCCCTTTACACTCCCTCCTTTGCTTCCATTTGGATGTAACCCTTAATTTCTGATCAGGCTGCCTCCTTGTGTTTTGCAACACAAAGGACGGCAGGATCCACACCAGAGGAGGTTGCATTTCTGGAGATGGAGGGCATGATCCCTGTTTCCACTTTGCAAAGAGTTTTTGAGCGGTGCAGTGGGGCAAATGCATAAGGCGAGGCTTCCCTCCCGACGAACCAGCAGAGTGGAAAGCCTCCCAATAGTCTGAAAAAATGAGAATCTAGCAGTGGAGGGAGAACAACTTACCCAATCCCTTCATCGCTTTCCTTAGTGCCTGTGCTTCTTGCTCAGCACTGAAACTTGAGACCCCCTTGATTGTTGCCTAAATTAACAGATGAGGAGTTACCAAACGCAGACTCAGTGATGCACACAGTTGAATAATAAAAAAGCACAGTAATAGCAAAAAAAGTCCACCCACCAAACTTGCGTGATTTTAGATGAAGTTTTCATTCTACCCTGAAGAGAAACAGTCTGTTCTAAGGGGACTTTCCTGTTACATGGGAAATAAGCCACAACAGCACAACTAAAAGGAGAAAAACCTCCTTATTGCTACCTGCGTAGCATCTGTTTTTCAATTAAAGGCTGACAACTTGACATCTCTGTTCAATCCAGCTGTTGGTTCTTCCCAGCTCCACGTAAATCATAAAAGAAGCTGATCCCCAAACCCTACCCCTGACTTATCTAGCGGCAGGCAAGGACCATTATTCTGTAAAAAAAAATTATGCGACATGAAATGCAATGTTTTGCTCAAAACAGTATTTCACAAACAGATTTCTCCTGTCCAGAGCCATTTCTGCTGGACTACACTGCCTTTTACAAATCAGTCTGTGTTCCCATGAGCAGCAACAGCAAAACAGTGATTAACATTAGCACAGGTTAAGCTTTCAACAACAAGCACAGGGATAACCGCTGTACAGATGAGGTTGCAGGCTGAACCCGCAAAGGATAATACACTCAGGGAGTTTACCAGGAGACATCCATGCCTCATGAACAAATATCTGACCAGATTTTACATTAACTCCCAAAGGAGAACAGCCCCGAAGTGTGCGTCATTCTCCCCTAGTATGAGGAAACAGAGGGAAGCGATAAACTCACCCCCCACAGCGGGAGAGATGGTGACAGTCTGTACCTGTATCGGAGCTAAGCTCCCCAGGTTTACCTGCTCAGTGCAAATGCTTGGCACAACATGGTACAGGAGGCAAGTACACTCACCATTGCTGCACTACTTGATCGATCTGTTATTGTCCAAGTCCCTAGACAGAGAACTGTAATAAAAAACAGGAGCGTTAGTTTTGTTAGTTTTCTAGCAAATAATTAATAGAACATACGTGTCCTCGCCAGTTAATGGGGCTGGTTAAGTAACTGCCACTGTAAAGCAGTGCCTCATTTCTGAGGCCCAATGGCAATGCTTCACCAACAGCCCTACTGAACACCCACAGCGACTGCAACTCAGAGTTGCCGCTCCTGCTTTGTACTGAACTAACAAAGGCTGGTTTGTAACAGGAGAGGCCCAGGGTGTTTGCCCCACAAAGGCTCCGTTTGAAAGAGGGATGTGGTGCACAAGCAGATGAGTAGCACTAGCATTTAAGAAACTTGTTTTGTATTATTAGCATCACAGCCTAGCTGAGGCTGCAAGGAGAAGCAAACAACAGCACCCTGGGAGCCTGAGGAAGGTAGACTTGATCGCCACTCATGGCTAACTCTGACCTGGCCAGGTAAAAAAGCCTGAGGGTCAGTCAGGGTAAGGGCATCTGCACAGCTCCAACAGCACTTACAGCTATTTTCTGGGAAGCAGGAACAACGCCAGGAACTAGACAAGCATGCAGAGGAGGACATCCTCACCCAGAGTCTGGAACAGTAGATTTTTATTTTCCCTCTTCCTCAAAAACTGCAGTATTCAGCAACTCCTCAGTTTGGTTCAATGTGTAATTCCTTGTAGGACTGCAGTTTAACTGACAAACCTCTCACAAAGGAAAAAATATACCTGCCATTTCCCAGGTGTATATTTTTTCTGCTCATAGGTTTTTTTAATGCATGGGGCCTACTCCTATAAAGCCCACCACCCCCAACTCTTTTCCCACATCCCTGGTCCCTAGAAGGTAAGACAAGACAGGTTAAGAGCCAAGTCTTAGGATCAAGTTTATTTCCTGCAACTGAAGTTAAACGCAACACAAGCGAACGTACTTGCATTATCAAGCACTTCAGTAGAAGCAGTGATGCCAAGGGCTGACAAATCTTCTCCCCCTAGTCTGCTCATGGCGCTTAACAGCTGCGCTCAAGGAGCCCAGCCAGTTGTGCAACAGCAGCAGTGGCTTTACTCATGCTTCACATGACTCTTGTGAATCTAGAATACCATTGCAGTGTGCTGTTCGGGCAAGTTAGCTCTCAGTATGACGTTGGCCATAGATCCATTCTGTACAGGCACTCCTGAGTACTCTCCACTTAATCTGTGCATTACACATGCAGTTAGGTAGCATATGGTAAAGTTAGTGTTGAGTTCATTTTCTTTTAGAGGATATAGATTTCAGGGGGCAAACTCTGACCTAGACCCTCAAAAGGAAAAAAAAAAAAAAAAAAAAAGGCTAGTCTTTAATCTAGCCTAATCTTTTACACAAGAGTTAACTTTATCATTCACTTTAGCCACACAGTAGGTAATGGCTTGGAATTTCACAGAAGTTTTTCTGATGCTGGTTCTACCATTCATTTTGTTTGTACACAAAAGTAGGGATATTAGAGAAGCTGGCTTGCAAGTAGATTAGAGGGCAAAGCAAAGACAAAAGGGGAGGGAGGGAGGCAGGAAAAAATTTTGAATGCAAATGAAGTGGCAGAAAAAAAGCATGAGGAAAGGATGTGCCTATAGGAGTAAGGGTAAATGCCACTGAATATGAAATTACAGATACATTACAACAGGAACGTACTGACTAGACTGTGTTTAGGATTCCAGTTTTTTCATCCAACTTAAAAATCATGCTAATATAGAGAGTAGAGCTCTGCAGAAGGCAGCAATGCTAACCCTGTCCCACAATCTGCAAATGCTTTTTTGATCCCAGTATATTGCCATGCATGTGCTCCCACTGAAAAAGTCAGCAGCGGTCCTAACAGTGAAGTTACAGGTCACAGTGCTTGGCACTTTGACGAGGTTCTCCAGCAATGGTCCCTGCCCCTTAACACTGTTGCCCCCTTTCCACGGGGGAAGGGGTCTCCGTCAACAGCTCAGGCTGGGGCATTACACCCTTAGATTAAAGGCTCTAACCACTCTGTTTGATAGTACAGAGAAAAACTTCACTCCGTGTACAAGAGCTCAGTCAGATTTGACAGTGCTCTGCTTTTTAAACAGAGCTCCCAGGCTACAGCTCAAACAGAAGAGAAAACAGCTTCAATACAGGAGCAGCACTTAACTACTCTATATTTTGAGGAATTAAAACACGCATGCACAAAGCTAGCTAGCATGTGCCGCAGTGCCCCGGCTCATCCCTGTCTTGGTGTTTTTATTTGCTTCAAACTATTACAAAGGCCTGGGCTTGCTGACACAGAAAACCCTGTGCCCTGGCTTAGAACAGGCTCAAAACATTGTGGCCAGGTGGCAGAAGGCAAGTGTACTAGGCATCTCCTCCCAATAGCCAGAATTTTTCTGTGGATTAACTCTTCCTGGCTGGCTTTATCAGATGAGCAGGTAGCCATCTGTCCCCAAAGGTGTCCTTTAAAAGTGAGCTTATTCTGGATCAGCTGTAAACTGTATCCTGTGTTTTGGCCATTTCAAATCTAGGCTTGCTTCAAATAAAGTTTCCCTGACCATGCTCAGAGCACACATAGCTCCCAGCAAGCAGCACTCCCGAATAGGATTTATACAGGTATTTTGCCCCAAGTTTCTGGGGTGTGTAGACGACGGTTGACAGTCCTACACCTAGGGTCTGAAATGGAAAACAGTGTTTTGCGACCCATCCTCTAGCAAGGCAGACACCAGACTTGTTTGACTAGTTCTTTCTTCAACGCACGTTTACTAGAATACAAACCCACACCCTGCGCCAGGTCAGCTTTTCCACGGCTCTGACACTGCCAGCTCTTTCCAGTGTGCTGTTTACAGCCTGCTCCCTCCTTAGCTAGCTGCGTTTCAGGGAGGCAGAGTGCCCTGCTGTAGGTCTCAGGCTCACAGTAGGCTGAGTGACACCAGAGTTTGTAGCTCAGCAAAGGATCTCCCTTCCGCATGGGAGCCCCAAGGCAGCTGAAATGTCCTAACACCTCCCACGTGATGACCTTGGTCTTACCACTGCCCTCAAAAGGAATAAAATATAATCCTGAGTTAGAGCTGGAGCCTTGTACGCCTCACTTCTCCCTGGGCACACACCCAGAGCCACTCTGAGAAAACACTGCCGTGCCCTCCCATTGCCAGCATCCATCCGGGAGGACACCAGCTTTGCCACAGGGCACAGCAGAAGCAGAAAGAAGAGGAAGGAAAACCCGCGTCTTCTGTGCCTGGGATAAGTCAGCCATGTTCCTCCTCCCTGCCACCGCCTGGCTCCCTGTCCTCCCTCACCCGAGGCCAGCACCCTTCAAGGCTGCCCAGCAGGCCCGGCCCTGCAGCCTGACGCTTTGGCACCGCCACCCAACAGGGCGTCCACCCAGGCAGAGGCTGTCCCGCTCCCGCACAGCCGCACTGCGAGCCGTGCTCTGAGCAGCCACGGTGGGCTGCCAAGCTGGATTAGTGCTTGGCATGCACCCTGGCAGCTCTAGTGACACAAGCCTTTCCCCACGCCAAGAGGGGACCCCCCCCCCCAGTTAATTCAGCGCTCACCTGCTATCCCAAGTGGGTGCCTTGGCAGTGATGGGGAGAGCTCCGCTCAGCTCTCCTAGGCGAGAGTCCCCGCCCTGCAATGGGGTGGGACTCCCCTGCGCAAAGCAGCTTCTCTCACACAGCTGACAGGAAGGCAATCCAGCCCCGGTCCCCTCTGCCTTTCCGCAAACATTTGGTTGTAATCCAGAGCACTGAGCGATTTCCTCACGCAGCCTGCCGCAACATGCACATTTAAGGAATATGCATTGGGGTTCCACAGAGGCCCTTGAGAGTAAAGGTGGCCTGGCACACGACAGCTTCTTCTCTCCCCAGCATTGCCCGCAAAACACGCGGGCACAGAGGGTGTCTCCGGCTTCTGACTGTGCAGTACTGAGCACACGTGCACAGAGCGCGTAACGTCTCACTTTACACTGCCGTGTAGAAAGCACGTACCCAAGGGGGGGAGCAGTGGGACAGCTACATGAAGCACAAAGACAGGCTGCAACAGCCCAGAGCAAAAAGTCTAACCTCCCCCCCGCCACGTTGTCCGTGAACACTTCTTACCTGTTATTACAGCTCTTGTTTGCTCCTGCAGCACCTCTCCAGGTTTTCAGTTTGAATTCCCTCTTCTCCGAGGACTTGATCACTGCTAAAAGAGCAACGATTTTTCTAAGTGATTTTTCTCATAAGTATTCTTTATTTTTGCCCTTTAATAAATAGCACCGCCCTGAAGTGAGGACACTCCAATCAAGGGGCTTCAGTTTTGCCCTCAGGTGAAGCTGTCGAGGTCAGCCACAGACAGGGTCACGAGACTGACAGAGGCAAATTAACCTTGCAATACAATAATGCACCTTGCCTTCACTTTGTTTATCCTCGAGGCTTTGGTTTCTCTGATGTCAAAAGTACAGTTGTTACTGCAGGTAAATCACCCCTCTCAGGTTCTTGCTTCCAGCTCATATAGCAGTTACACCCCATCCCTGTGCTTCTTCACACACACACTTTTGCTGAAAGAGACCTAAAATTAGCAGCTTGGAAGAATGCAGGCTGTGCTCCAGTGAGCATGTCTGTGCAGCTGGCTTATTATAGCTCCCACTGCAGCTCTGGCTCCCAAGAACAGCCCCACAGAGGCCTGACAGCATCTATTCCCTGCTGATGAGGGGGAACGTTGAGCAGAAGGTGACTGGAAAGCAAGGTTCAAGTCACGGCCCCTTTGCATCGCAGTCTTTTTCCTTGTGAAATCTGGTACTATATGCCTTGACTACAATTCAGTGTGAGTGGGAAAATAGGCATTATAGTTGGGGCTGTTCTGCCTTCCCTTCCATACCTACATGCTCAGCATCCAACCTAGAATCCGTTTCCTTAAACCCAACATAAGGCCAACATTAGTCTGTTTTTACACAGCACAAGTGGAAGCAAACCTGAGCCCTATAACCCTGACTGGAACACATTTAAAATTTATTTAAAATTGTCTGCACAGATTCTAGACTGGAGCTGCTAAAGATCCACCAGAATTATGCTGCTTTACACCAGCTACGATTCTGGCCCAGTATAGAAGTATGTGCTCACCCTTGTGAGAACACTATCAGTTACCGACTAGTTTACGTCCCTGAGCTGCCAGAAGAGGGACAGTCACGGACAACCCCACAAGCTCTGTCACAGTGGGCATGACAAAGTGCATTGTTTTTTCTTCACTGAGACTTCCTGTTTGTCCTACCCACTGTTTCAAACCCCTATGTTATCATGTTGTCCAAATACTCACAGCTTATTTGGTTTCATACCTGCTCTGTATTCCCATGCAGTCCTGCTGTACTCCCACCTCTGCAAAAGGCATAATGAAAATTAAAGGTCACAGAAGGACAAGGCAGTAGGCATTAAAGCAAGTAAATAAATTGAGCTCAAGCAGCCAGCCTGTTAAGCACAGGAGGTATTTATTCTTGGTCCCGCAATGAGAACAGAACTGAACCACTCAGAAAATGGCACCATCTGTATTTTTGCCCTAAGGATCTGGCCTTTTAAATTCGCACTGCAAAGACTTGGGGAGCTTGATATGGAAGGAGAGATTTTCAGAGTGTCATTTGATGAGTGCATATCTGCCTCTACCTTCGGTGACACTGCCCTGTCTCATTCACTGAGGTCCAAATCCTGATACTAACAAAGTCATTAGCCAGACTCCCACAGATTTAAGTGGTTCCAGGATTCAGGTCTTTGGGGATTATGCAGGTGTTTTCAGAGAAGTTAATAAGGGAAGGCTCATTTTTATAGGTGCGCATTAGCAGTCTGGCATCGACAGCCCCTGAAAAATGGGGTTATTCAACTGTTGCACGAGTGCTGTCAGAGTTATGCTGCAACGCTGTAGTTCCATTAAAGAACTGCCTCCATAGCAGCAGGTAGCCGAGGTTAGGGGGGAGGCCAAAACTCCGAGTTTGCTTTTCTAGAGCACAGATTTTCATGTGCTTGTAACAAGGTAAAGACATCTCATATCCTGCATATTAATACAGGATTAATCATAATGCTAAAAGCAGATGTTAGGCTCTTCACAGAGCTATAGGGGCACTTTTGATGCTTAGAGCAGGGATGTCTCCTTACCTCCAAATCAGCACCGTATAAGATGAGACCTCTGTTTCCACAAAGCAGAGGTAAACCTGGTGTAGAAGTGGGGAAGGTTTGGTAAAGACCCCAGGAACAGCCAGATATGGGGGTGAGGGTGGAAATCTGCTGAAGCTTTTGTTCTGTTTTCTATGGAAAGGCCTGTAAACACAGAGAGCAAGGAAGGTCACAAACTCACTCCCAGAATTTGGTAAGCAAAGTTTTTTGGCTGCATCGCTGTATTTCAGTATTCCCACCCGCCAATAAATGAACGCGTTCTAGTTCTTTATGCCTTACTGTAACCATTAGAAACATTGCTTTTACCCAGTCAGCACTACCAAGGGAACGTGCAACGCTCCACCTCCTGCATGTTGAGATAGGGCTGTACAAAACTCTGAGCAGAGCGTACCAGTACTGCTATGCCAAGTGCTCTCTGGAGAGACCCGGCTTGATTACGTAAACATACATGCCATGTGAGGCCAAGAGGGAACAGAGAGAAAAAAAAACTTTGAGGAAATCCCCCTAACCTAAAGCTCCTTTAAAACAGATTCTATGACAGACCATTAAACAGAGCAGTCTTAATGCCTCAGAAAGTAAAAAATAAGGGGCAACATCCACGGACAGCTGGATGAAAGAGACAGTAGTCAAACTCACCATTCTACACGCGCTTCAATTACAAGCTTTTTAAGACACGGTTGTTTGAGTGCTCTGCAGGCACACATGGCCCAGGCCCACAAGTGGGAATCCCAGGTGCCATCACAATTCAGAGCAGTGACAACTATAACAGTGTCTCGGATGCTGCAGAACTCAGTGCTTTCCACGCTGCTGACCCACAGCACGTGCTATGTTGACACTGTGTCAGAAAACCCACACGCTCTGCCATTCTCTTACAGAGTAACTTAAAGCTGTGCTTGGCCACCGGTCCAGGCTCGTGTTTTGTTTTATTAGCTAAGACTATAAGCAGCAAGGAAAGCAAATATTCCCGAGCCGTTGGTTGTCTGAAAGCTTCGTCAGCTACCTGCGTTATTGAACGCCGTGCAGCAATGGACTGGAGTCAGCAAACAGCTCTAAAGCGGGTCCGTGAAGATGGTAAGGCACTCATGAGATTAGCTTCAGAAGCGCCCCTTGCAGTCAGACCAGGGATTGGACTACAGCCTCCTGATCCAACTTGCTCAGGCTGTCTCACCTTTCATTCAAACTGAACCAGGGAAAACAGGTCTGCTTTAACATCCCCAGTATAGTTTAGAGCAGGGGCCATGGTTGAAGACCCACAGGTGTCTCTGCATGCTCTCATGTTGCTTAGCCTCCAGAAGCCATTGCTATTACTTTAGGGGAAGATATCACCTAGTATGGATACAATCCAACCAGTATTAAACTGCTCCTCCTGATATAATCTATTTACAATAAGAACAAGAGACATGCTAGACCACTCTAATTGCATCCACATTGCAGTTTGTACAAATACAATTATTTCACCTTGAACAAGTCCCCAGTATCAAGACTAATTGACAGAGTTTAAGCCCCAGGCCTTAGGGCTTTTGCCAACTCCATGTAGCGACATTCAGTCAGGGAAATTCCTAATGCCAACATTGAAGCTATATACTTTGTGGGACAACCTAATCCCTCCTTCCCCAAAGCTGCAGGCTATGAACTGCTGTGCCATTGCTTCCAGCACCCTTAAATGCATTATCAAGCCTAAATCTCACTTAATGGGTTTAATGAATGTTTACTTTAATTAGTATACATACAGCTCTGAAGAGGAAATGAGTAGCTTTCATTTTTCCTCCTTAATTAATATTTGCTTCTCTGTAGCCTTATCATACTTAGTTCTGTAATTTGGCTATATCCCAGCTCCAGGAAGGGAATCAAAACTATAACTGCCCAGTTAAGGAGAACTTCTAAAACATACATTTATTGATCAGATGAAATTAGAAACTCACCAGCTAATGGAGTACTTGGAATAGGGCAGCATATTAAAAAATTCTAATGCTATAGGGTACCTTGTACCAGGGAACAAGAAGAGCAGAGCCACTCTGCAAGGGAAAATGAGCTAAGGGTGACCCCAGCACCAGGGGAAAACCATATGCAGGAGGACTCCAGTCCTATAGCTCCCAAGCAGACTTCAGGGCCATAATAGCCTTCATTAGCCACCATCATTTGACAAAACAAAGCAACAAAGCAGGTCCACAACCCACCCAGAAAGTCCAGTCAGCAGCATGCAAAACAATTCACAACCCAGGACCAGAGCTGATCCAGGGAAATAAGAAGACAGAACCAGAGACAGAACTACCTACAACATACCTCAAATGAAGAGCAAGCTGCCTGGGCCTGAGCTCTTGGGCCACGGGCAGAGGGTGCAGGGTGGGGGCCCAGGTGAGAGCAGTTGGGACAATTAAGGCCTGTGGGTGCACTCAGGACCCTGACACGTGAAACACAGCTGATAAATCCCTTCTTAGTAAGAGCCTCTCTGCAAACTTGTCTTGATATAATGATACTGGCTCTAATCAATAGTATATATTTGTAGTGCAAAGTCATACCGCTAGAGAAATATTGCTCTTTTTTGACTCGGTGGTCAATTCTATTGATGAGAGCAGTATCAATCTGGGCTATGCATAGTATTGCACCAAAGAAGCACGAGCCTACAGATTTCACTCTGTTTAGTTACTTCCATGTATGTCTATTTATAGATTGGCCATTAGTGACATTAACAGTAGCAGAAGATGCTGGCTCCTAGCTGCAGGAGATGTAGCCATCACTGGAATTACTGAGTATGGCTTGCAAGGGCAAACAGGAGCATATAAGAAACAGACACTTTTAATTTGCAAATAGGTAAAATACAGACATGAGCGCTGCAGTCTTCTTTCTGCACTGCTTTGTTCATCTGCAGAACTCCAACCCTAGGCAAATTACTAGCCAGATGATAGTATGCTTGAGCATAGCTGCCTTTCCTTGAGGGTGGCAAAGAAAGATGATAGTTTGTGCTGGTCATACAGGCAGTTTTTGTGGGTTGTTACTACGCACTTAAAAGAAGTCCTTGGATTCCAGAAGATAGAGATATAGATAGATAGATATAGAGAGAGAGAAAGTGACAGAGAAATAGAATGGTGGCTCTAATGCTTTTTAGCTGCTGGGAATCTCAATAGAAAAATTTGTAGTAGATGTGTGTGCATGCATGTGCATATACGCATAACACAATGGATGGTTAAGGGAACATCTTTATAAAGAGAAAAGTAACAGGATGAGGACATTTAGTTGTTATGCATTGAGTACAGAAAAAATGGCCATTACTTTGTAAAGGATCTTGTGACTTTTTTCTGCCTGCCTCTTTTCATGCAAAACTGAGGTTGTCAAATGCCTGCCTCTGCGAGCTTGGCTGTAGCCAGCGAAATTTCCCACCCGGAGGTATTGTGCAGGTACACAACGCTGGAGAACTCTGCAACCTAAGTGCTGGGGTGGGGGGCGAAGGGAAACTAGGAAAGCTTGTTACAACCTGCTGTAACTTGTTATATGTTACCTCCCCTGCCTTACGCACCCACTGTAGGACAGAATAGCAAAGAAAGATTTTAGTGAGGTTGATAAATCTAGTGGGGATGGACCCCACTCGCCTCCAGGACGGAGTTGCCTCCTGATAGTTAGATATAACCAGAGATAAAGCTAAGCAGGCTCTTTTCTACCTTGTTGCCACTTCCAGAAAAATCCAGAAGAGGTCAGTCTTCCCTAGCTTTTAGGTTATTCAACGTGCAACATTTCCAAACTTGTGCTCTTATTTAGAAAATGCTGAGCTGCCTGGAAAGTTTGATCAAGAAGGATGCAGCCATATTAATGTTTCCCTGTTTCTTCTCCTGGGGATCTGAATGCATTCTGTTAGTAGTATAAGGGAACCAGGAATCAGACAGATAATATAGAAGCAAACAGCTCTGCTGACTATGTCCTCAGGCCTCAAATATTTTAAAACCAGTCTCACAAGATTTTAGGAACTAAATTGTGGCGTTTAGTACTAGTCGGTACAGTACTAGTCGGACTGAGTTTCTCTGTGCAGTGGTACAACTCCAAAAAGCACACCAGAGATGCACCAGGCTTAGATGAGAGGAGGACTTGACCACGTCTCTGCTGGCAATCACTGATTAGCTTTTTCACGTAAACCTTTCAAGCTCAGGTCTCTCTGATCCCGATGAAGGTCACTGGGATTGCAGCAATGCAGCTGCACCTCATGTTTTCTAGAATAAAGAATGGCATCAGCATCTGCAACTGAGGATCTGCTTCTGCTATACTTTTGTTCCCCCAAACAGTCACCAGCAGAGTCTGTGGGGGCTTGCGGCAAGAACCTCAGGGCCCCATAGCTGCACATGGATCTGATACCGACTTGCATTATACCTTAGCACTTCCAGGTGCATTAAAAAAAAGTAGTTCTCAGTGCCTAGTTAGGATGTTCAGCAGTGCATCTGCAAGCTCTCTGCATGGCAGTAGGTTTTATCTTTCTTAGCTGGAAATGAGTCATTTCCCTGTACTGTACAGAGATGCCCAATTTTCTTGGAAATTGTTCAGTTCTGCAGAGTCTCCAGACATCACTGACTGCAGGTCTCTGCTATTTTACCTCAATCTTAATAAATGGCTGAGGATGTTTCATAGGTTAGACCATTTAAAAAAAAAAAAAAAAAGCAAGCAAGCAAACTGGACAGAACCCACGCTTTCTCCAGTTCCTACTCTATCTGCAGGGCAAGTGAACCTTCTGTATTCGCCATGGGCAACACATCGTCTAGCCACAAATAAAAACTGAACAAGGTTTAATGAAGATTAAATGCCTGTTAAATAAAAAGAGGACAGTTTTACTGCTTTTCACGTTTGTGACTGCTTGACATGATTGCCGCTTCAGCCATGTGGACCAAGAGCGTCTTGTAAATGAGACATGAAAATCATGTAAAGATTGGAGCAAGTTTGCAGCACTCTACAAACTTTGCGTGAATGATGGCGGTCCAGGAGGCCTTTGAGGTCCACACAGCCAGCTTGTAGGGCCTTACTTAGGAGAACCGCTGAGAATAAGGATGATGGAAGAGGTGTAGAGTTAACCGTTCTGGAGAGGCACAGTGGCTCAGCAGAAAAGCAACTGTACAGCGATGCTTACATCAGTAAAGCAGTTTTAGATCCGTGTCTAAAACATATGCTAAATTTTATCATCAACAATTGTATTTGCTTATACTGGGAGCCACTTTCACAATAACATGTATCTTAAAAATCTCCAAATGTTGGCAAAAGCAATTAGGTCCATTTACAACACGCTGATCCTGTCTTCTTGGCACTGTTGGAAGCCTGTGCCCAAAAGCTAGCCCATTCAAGCAAGGTAGCGATGAAGGAAAAAGAACAGTACAAAGCTTGTAATTTCTTTCGCTTGCGCATTGCTTCCCAACATATTCTCCAGGGTGTTTTAGCTACTCAGTTGTTTTCATTAAAGTTCTCTTTCTGAAAACAAAATCCAGGGTAAACATTTTTGCCAGCCCACAATAGCCAGGGCCTGCCTGGCCTATGCACATGGGACTGGGGCTTGTCAGCACGATGGCTGTAGTTATTACCATAATACAGGAAATAATAGTCATTAGGCAAATACGAACGCACTCTGGTTTCCTCTTTTGCCCCTCCTTCTGCCCCAGGCAGAGATGAGGAATGAGAGCGTGAGAGCGCTGCTTTCACAGAGGCGTCCCTCTCCGGCCGCAGACTCCGCAGGCTTTTGTGTTCCAGGTCGCAGGTCTAGGAAAAACCAATTCTTGCTGGTTTAACGTTCCCCTTTGCCATTCAAAACCCCGGCTCTGGCTCTCCCAGGTAACGCGTGTGGAAAGCAGGGATGGCTGCTGCAGGCACCGTCGGCTGGCAAATTTAAAGCTCTCCCGAGTCCTGAGAACTAGAAAATGGCTGAGAAGAACACAAAGTGCATTTTAAGAAAAATTTCACATGATGCAAGCTCAACTCACCGTTCTTTGATGTCGGGCTCGCAGGTTTGGGGTTCTTCGGACCAGCCACCTCGCTGCTGGTGAACATCTCACTGCAAGCTTGCAAACTAGACAGGTCCTGGAGAGGGGAGGAGGAAGAAGACAGAATTTAACAGAAAACCCAAGGCTCGGTCCCAGAGTCCATACGCTAAAGCCAGTGAGCGCTTTGGGTGCGTGGAGAGCGTTGTTCTCCGCGCCACGTCCTGAAAGGTACTGAGCACCCACGGATCAGCACCGGGGAGGCCTCTACAAAACCCCCAAATTACTTTGAAACAGGAAACTAAATAAACATCTGATTTTGGCAAATCCACTTAGAAAGAGCGTTGAGCCAGGCTGCACGAAATCAACCGCTAGATTTAAAACACTCAGCGAGTTCTGAGATGTTGGGGTACGGCCGAGTCCCTTTATTCGAGCACCTCTTTGTTCCCCGACCAGGCACAGTTTGGGGGCGGGGAGTTATTTTCTTCAGTGTGTAGTTTCTTGTGCCTTTTTTTTTTTTTTTTTTAAATTTGAGATTCTCAACCAGGTGCAAGCCGGGCCTGCGTGAAGACAAAGCCTTGGAGCTTCACTTCCAAGCTGTCAGAGCGGACAGTTTTTTATTGTTACGTGACACGAAAACGCCGAGGCCTTAAGTGTCCCCTGGAAAAAAACAAAACGCGCACAAACGGCTGTAACGGCCGCTCGTCACGGCGGGGAGAGCGTGCGCGCGCGCGGGCTGCGACCCCCTGACAGGATCCCTGCGCGCAGCGCGGCCCCGCGCTCCCCCTCGGAGCTGGGGGGGGGGAACATGGACCCCGCCGCCCCTCCGGTGGCCCTCCGGTGTCGCCGGCCCCCCGGGGCAGCCCGCAGAGCGCATCGCCGCCAGCGGGGGCGAGCGGGAAGCCCCCCCCTGCCCCGCCATCCCCTCTCGGCCCCGCATAACGGCGTTGCTCGCGCCGCGCTGCCTGCTGGGACTTGTAGTCCGCGGTGCGGGGAGGGGGTGGTGGTGGGGGAGGCGGCGCGGCGCCCGCTGGAACTACCGCTCCCAGAGTGCCGCGCGGCGGGGCCGGCCGCCGCCATTATCCACCCCCCCCCCCCCACAAGCAGGGTCTCTCGCCCCTCCACGGCGCTGAGGCGGCGGGAGGAAGAGGGGGGGGGCTCCGCGGTGGGGGGCAGCGGCGGGGCTGGGCCGGGCCGAGCCGAGCCGGGGGCGGTCTTGCCGCCGGGACTTCCTGTGACCGCCCATTTCCTGGTCGGATGGGGCCGGCGGGCGGCGGCGGTGGCGGCGGGGTCGGTGCCTGACGGACTCGGTAGCCGCCGGGAGCTGGACCGGACCGGGCCCGGCCGGGCCAGGCCAGGCCAGGCAGCGATGCGGGTACCGGGCCCTGCCGGCAGGCGGCCCCCGCCGTGAGCCGCGGGGGCTGCGGCTGGGGCAGGCCTGGGCTGCATGGAGGCGCCCCCCGGCCGCGCAGAGGTACCGGGCGGCCTGACCGGGGGGAGGCGGCGGCGGCGGCTCCGTGAGGGGGAGGCCGCGCCGCAGCACTGACCGCCCCCTCCCGGTTTTGCAGGTGTGACTCTCCTTGAGCGAGGCGAGCGCGGCTCCCCCCCCCCCCCCCCCCACCGCCGTCCCCTCCTCACCGGAGCCCGGCGGCGGCTGCGGGACCTCGGCGGCGGCCCTGAGCCATGAAGAAGTTTTTCGACTCGCGGCGGGAGCAAGGCGCCTCGGGCCCGGGCTCGGGCGCCAGCGGCGGCGGCGGTGGCAGCGGCGGCCCCGGCAGCGGCTACATCGGGCGGGTGTTCAGCATCGGCCGCTACCAGGTGACGGTGGACGAGGTGCTGGCCGAAGGTGAGGTGCCCGGGCCTGCTGCTGCCGCCGCTTCCCGGCCCTTTTCCCTCCTCCCTCTTTCCTTAGGGACGGAGGCTGCGGCCTCCCTCTTTACCCCTCTTCTCCTCCCTCCTCCTCCCCCCCCCCCCCCAATATTTCATCGTCCTTGAGGGACTCGCACTTGTGTGCTTTGACGTTTCTGGGTCCCCCCCCTCCCCACCACGTCAACCCAGTGTGGGTTTGCTGGGTTTGCTTTACTTCTTGTGTTTTACAGACTTTAGGAATTGCAGGTGTTTCAGAAGCTAACGCTTTCCCCCACTTTGTGGCTTGCATGTATATATCTTTTATTAAAGTCCAAGTTGTCATCTGTTCTGGTGGAGAGCAGTGTACCTGTAAACAAAGAAAGCAGCGGTCTTCTAACTTTCTTCAGCCAGTTCCCTCCTTCCCTAGCTTAGGGTGAGGGGATGGAAACGCTAGAGTAAATTCCTTGCGTGTTTATCACACATGTATGTAGGCTGAGTAGAGCTAGCTCTTATCTGAGATGGGGGATTGCTGTTTGTGTGGAGTTTCTGCAAGGAAAATGGCAAGCCCACTTTTTGTTAAGAAAACATTTTAGGAAGAAGAAATGAACAGTAGAGGTTATGAAGCTCCCTATGGACACAGTCCTTGCAGTGCAGAAAGCTGGTGGTATTATTTTTTTAAATTGTAACCAACACTGCTGCTTTAACTATCATTTTACGTTTCATTTAGTTGGGCATAGGGTACCTTATGCGTGTCTCTGGCTGGTAACCTTAGCCTCAACCTTCAGAGAGATGTTAGCCTCTTTAGACCTGCTCCCGGGCCATCTCCTGCACAGCATCCTTTGTAATTTTGGTGAGAAGTGTTTTGTTTTGATTGTATAATAGCAAAGGAAAGGGTAGCTAATGTACAAGAGCTGAGTGAGAGGGCCTGTATTGGATTTTACAGACAGAACCCTAAAATGGGAGACCTGTAAGGGACTCTGTGTGTGTGTTTGGGTTTGTGAGAATTATCTCAGTGTGAAAGAATATCTGTCTGCGACCTTTTTTTTTTTTTTCCAGACGTGCTTTTTCTGATGCATAGGTTCTGGTGCATGCCAAGCTGAGAGGAGCACCAGAAACAGTCCTTCAGCTCATAACTATAGCAATTTTTCCCCCCCCGTCTCCTTCCTTGAACTGGAAGTTGTAATATGGATTTGCCCTAGCTGATACTTCTAAGGCCCTTTGGCCATAGCAGCTTAGGAACTAGACAAGTTAAACCTGAGTGGCTGTC
The DNA here is from genome assembly GCF_040807025.1 of Struthio camelus. Classification (NCBI taxonomy): domain Eukaryota; kingdom Metazoa; phylum Chordata; class Aves; order Struthioniformes; family Struthionidae; genus Struthio; species Struthio camelus. The sequence continues at coordinate 3,009,160 of NC_090968.1, read as the reverse complement.
ACAGTGTTCCTGTCTGCGCACTGGCCTCATCCTGGTAACACAGGAAAATGAGAGACTTTTTTTTGCTGATGAATAATCTGTTGGCAGGTCCTGCCCTGCTGCTGACAGCAGCAGGACGTGAGCCTGTATGCCACTGGGCACTCTTCCGCTCAGCTCACTGAAGCTGCAGCCAGCAAAGGTGCTGGGCGGTAGGGCAGACTGCGTGGGCAAAAGATTATCGTGGGAAAAGTGCCTCCCCTTCATACCTTGCTGTCTCGAAGGAACTGCTACTTGTGAAAGCTTTTCTCTGTGACTCTTGGGTTCTCCGCTGGGCTGCGGGATGGGCCTAGTGCTAGCTACAGCTGTTAGATCTGCTTGCACGGGCTGGTAAAGTAGGCATGACGTTCTTTTCTGATCATGCCATAAGGCAAAGGAAGTTCTCTAGGTGAAGTGTGCTAGGCAGGTATTTTCTCACAGTTAGACCCCTGGTACAGGCAGTCGGAAATCCCTCTGAATGGTGAGTGGAGTCTCCAAAGAGACATGAGCAAGGTGGCTTGTAGATTTGCGGGTCATCACCTTTTGATGGGAAGGGAGGAGAATGTTTCCTTTATAAACACCAGAAAGGCCTCGTAGGTCATCTGGGGAGACAACATAGGTTATAAGTGTGGCAGCTTTGCATACTTCTGACCTTTTGGTGTAGCTGCCGGTGATCCAGAACTGCTAGCAAGGAGCGTTTTTCACTGACTCGGCTAGAGATCTGGGGAGCTGTTTGGCAACCTGGACCCTGTGCTACTGAGGTCTGAATCCTTGTCTAGAAAACTTTTTGTATCTGGTGTTAATTTTGCTGGCTCAGCAGTATTGGAGAGCTGACTTGCAAAGTCTTGACTGTGCTAAAAGGAAAATTCCCCTGGGAAGCGCGTTGCAGGAGGAGATGGAATATCCTGCCTGCGAAAGAAACCTCTCTCATCCCCCTTACTTTAGAAGGGGGAGAAGGGGCCTGTGTGTTGGTGCAGCATGTGAAGCATAAGAAATTAAAGTAGGTGTAAAAAATGGCTTAAAAGAAGGACTCTGAAATGGTGGTGGATGGTGTGGGGGAGACAGAGTTGCAAGCCTGAGGAACTGGTTGAACCAGAACTTTTGGAATTGAAGTGTTGGGATTTACCTCTGTCTGTCAAATCTGTGACCAGCCACCCTCAATTCTGCTGAGCAACCCTGCTGAAGAAGCCTGCTCTCTGGCTCAGACAGGAAGTCCTTAAACGCAGGCACAGTGAAGTGTGCCGGATGGCAGACTGGCAGATAACTCCATGTGCTGTCAGTCCCTTGGGCAGATCCCCTGAGATATCCAATGCAGGTTGGTACTCCCCCCCCCCCCCACCCCACCCCCAATAGTTGTGTCTGGATATGTGCTTTCCTGGGTGGGGAGGAACAAGTCAGGATCCTTCCATCTGGAAGGAAGTAGATGGGAATAATATAGGAAGGGATTTGAGTGGTTGTTTGTGGCATTATAATACAGGTAAATCAGTATTTTCTACAAACAGTGTAATGCGATAGGGGGTTCTTTGAGTCTCTGTAGTCATCTTCCTCTAGTCTAAGTAATAGCATGATTACTCCCCCTCAAAATTTCCCTCAGAGTTTGCATGAGGACTAACTACTGTGAAAAGCCGTACTGCTGCCCCTGAAAGACCAGGGCTAGAATCGGTGACATCTGAGTTACTCTCTCGTGAGGAGTGAGGGGGCTGTTACTGACTTTAATGTGACTGGTATTTCACCAGAGTGATGAGGTGAGTGCCCAGGAAGCATTTGAGGTGGGCAAGTCAGGCCACTATCTTATTGTTTTGTTTATGAGAAGAAACTAGGCAGTGTGATCAAATTGGATGCTGCTATTTTTTTTTCCTGCTTGCTGTAAAAACAACAAAACCCTGGAGCTATAAGAAGGATGCCTCTGTGATGGGTGAGGAGCAGGGCAGTGGAAATGTTTAAAGAATGTTGCCAGAGATTTACTAAGGAGTTTGTGGATAGGCATGCATGTCAGAAGTACCATGAGCAATGTGTGCTCCACTGACCTGAAACAAACTAGATGGGGACCGCATGAAAGTCCTCGTTTCATGGGGCTAGAGTCTGTATTACTCTGCATACCCGCAAGGTTGTAACAGCGCTGAATTGATCCAAGGTATGTAAGCATTGACAGATGCATGTATGAGCTAGGCTCTTTTTTTTTTTTTTTGGTCTTGGTCATCTTCTAGCACCACTCAAAGGCTGCATTTCTCCATGTCTATGAGAAGTTGCTTTTTCAATTCATATTAGTTTGAGTTGTTACTTGTGTTCTTTTTTCCCCCCCTACAACTGTGTAAATGAGGGGAAATAAGTTTAATGATTGTCAGATGTTTCACTGAAACTTATCATCAGATATATGTCAGCATGTGTGCTGCTAGCTAATATATACTTCAAAATGTTCAGTGATAGATATCATAAACCAATGTTGAATCCTTTTTTTGTTTGCCAGCAATTTTTTTCCCTCAAGTTTGGGGAAAGAGACATTGTGAGAAGGTTGCCTGTTGGTTTTTATTAGTAGACCTGCAAAACAATGTGTGTATGAAGAACTTTGGAAAGGTGTGAATGCACAAACCATGTCCGGTGGGGAAGGTGGCCCCCTGAGCTGCAGGTAGTGTGTTTGGGCTAATCGCAGAGGACTTCTGCCCGCCTCGCCCTGGCGCTCACTTTCTCTGGGCTTCTTGTGGCCATGCAGCATGTTAACCTGAAGTCACTACCATCCTTTAAAGTTACATGTGAGCTTCTTCTGAATTAGTTTTCACTTTCAGACAAACTCAATTCAGGATTAATTTTGCAATTTTGTCTGATGCTCAACCCAATTCCAGTGTGATTTGATTCAAGGCATTGCTTGTGACATATTTTTTTTTAATCAAGTTTTCTGCCTTCTAGCTTCTGTCAAGTGTCAGTTGCTAACCAGCTGACCTCCGATGTTTGGATTCGGAATGAAACCCCTTTGTCCTCTTGGAATGAGACATCATTTTTTTTCTTTCTTTCTTGTTCTGCCCCCCCCCCCCCCCCCCCCCCCAGGCTCTTTGTGTGTACCTTGTGAGGCAGAGCATGTACAGTGTGCTCTGCACTGGTAGATAAGGTGTTGACTCTTCTGTGTTGTAGTAATCTGGTTTTTTTTTTTTGAACGTACAACCTAGACAATCTGGTAGAGAAACCCAAGTGAGTTGTTTGGTAAATGACAAGGTATCCCGTGTGCTTGGCTGCTTTTATCAGAACAGATTTTGTTGGGGCTGTGTTTGTACCATGTCCCTGGATATAATCAGGAAGGAAGGTGTTAATGGATTTAACTGTGTAAGAAGTTGTTACAGCCCTGGAGACTTGCGTTATCTGTGCTCCCTGGTAGGTTTTATGCAACACTTCAAAGAATGGGTCCAGAATTGTACATGGGGGTTGCTGGATTATTATGTAACAGCTGTACTAGCTAAAAGCATATTTCCTGGCTATGTTAGCCCAGCACAGTCATGGGAGGGCGAGTTTCCTGCAGTCGTCTTCCCAGGAAAGAACCTTCCTTGAAAAAAAACAAAACGGTGTCAAATTCGAGCAGTCCTGCAACAGTTTTATGAAGTTGTCAGTTACTTTAAGTGTAAGAAGGCTTAGACTTGGCATCTTGGCAGGGGGGGAAACTAGGCTAAAATCATCCATTAAAGGTTTGGTGGAACGGTTTTGGTAGCTGGGTACAGAGAAGTTACTAACCTCCGGTTGTGACCCTAGCAATAATGTTTTGGATCTAAGAAGAACAGATACTCCCGTAACGGTTTTTATTGCGTCATGGGCCTTCTCTCCTGTGCATAGGAGCTGTCAATAGTTTGAGAGAACAGGTGGTAAATTATAAATGTGCTGAAGACAAGCTGGAATCCACTTTGGGTTTAGCACTTGCTGCTTTCCAAGCTCACCCACCTGCATTAATCATGGCTAGTAAGGGGTCAGAACTGATCAGGTATGTACCTTGTCAGCTGCAGGACTTGTTGCTTCTCTTTTGGAAAGTCACAACCCATGTGCCTTGGTTTGCACTAAGTAAGGTTTACTCGAGCTTCATGTGTGGAAGGAGACAGGAGATCTCTGAGGAGAAGCGTGCCAAAAGCAAGCTCAGTTTAGAGCTCTTTTGATACAAGAGGTAACTGAATAAACAAGCATTCCGGGAAAGGATGCTTCCCTTCTTGGCTAGGGGGAAGAGAGGGATGCCCTTGTGGCAGTAACGTGGTTCAACTGGTTACTGTCTGCTGCACTGCTTTGAGTGTGGGAGCAATATGACAGTGAATTACAAGCAGAAGATCTGGAAACACAGTTGCAAGGTAATTCTCTCTCATTGGGGCTTTTTATGGTTGTGGAAGTTTTCCCTCCCCTCTTCTGCTGAAGCTTCAGAAATGGCCTCTAAATGAACTGAAGGTTATTGGTAGCTGTCTACAATATGATGCAGTAGCATGAAATCGGAGAAGAGCCGCTGCATCTCCTCTAGCGGAAGGAGCTCTTGCTGCCCTCTTGCCAGAGTATCTGAGCCCTGACATGGACTATTAAAATGTGCTTCCGTTCCTTTCGGGCCTGCTGGGAAATATTATACTGAGATATGAAGGTGAAGCAATGCACAGTATGTGTGGCCAAGGCAGGGATTGATCTCTGGCCTTCCAGACTGAGTGCTTTAATTGCAGTCTGTGCTTTCTCCCAAATGCTGCCTCCGTGTGTTTTAAATGGGAGTGCTCTTGGCATCCGTGTGATTTGGTCCTAAACTTATGCTTGCTCTGTGTCAAAACCCATGCTGACATCAGGACCCCAGACCACGTGTCACAGGATTGGATTAAAGACCTTTTTGGAACAAGATGCTCTTAGCATCTGGTTTGCCTCATGATTCTGCAGAAACAAATTACATACCAGCGATGGGTGAGCTCATAGATTAAAAATAAAAAAACCCATCGGCAGCCGAGTTACCCAAGTAGAGACTTTGCATGCGTGCATACATGTACATCCACATGGGAGCTGAGCTGGAGGCTGTTACCGTGATGAGTGGCACAATAGGTCTGAACCTGATTCATTCAATGTTAGGAACATGCTGTTTTTACTTTGTACTTGGTGTTCACAGGGCTATAATAGGGAGGAGACACCAAAGTGTGCGTTATGTATGCTTAAGAAAGACGTTTGGTCTGCTCTTCAGGAGGGTGTGATAGTAAAATACATGGTCTTGTGAAGCTGCCATTCCGACCCAAAATCTAACTTGCCTCTTCTCCTGTATTTCTCTAAGCTAAATCGTGCTTGCAACGTTGACGTGTGCTTTTGCTGCAAAACTCTTATGACGGCAATAAAATAAACTCAAAACTTGTCTTTTACAGAAGTGCAGAATGCTCCATGAAGAGCATGGCAAGGCTGGGTTCTTGCAGGCCTTTGGTGCATATTGGCTTCTGTTCAAAGCACTGTGGTGAGCAAGATGAGCATTTGGTTGGATGTGGTATGCTATACCTGGCTTTAAGAAAAGCTTTGTGACTATGCTGTTATCCTGGATTGCATGTGAAAGCTATTCAGGTGTTGTGGGAATAAGCAGTGGTATGAAACTCAAGACTTTCCAAGTGTCTTAGATGGATTTAAACGAACACAAGTAAGCAGCGCTGATGGCAGCAGAGTGCAACGGTACAGACCTATTGCTTTATGTCTGCTCTGTGAGGCCTACCTGTTAAGTCAGTGATACTTCAGTTACTTCTCATGAGCCTCTGAAGGATTAATTGCTTCTGACTTGGGAAGTGCTTTGGAAATAAAGACTTTCTCTCTAAAGTTTAGCTGTCGCTTCGGAGGAGTGAGGTGGATGGATAAGAAATCCCTGTCTTATGACTACACTTTGCTCGTGTGAAGATATTTGTAGCTGCTGTTGACTCTTGGGCTGTGGTCAAAAAAACTCTTTATGACCTCTAGCAGAAAGTATCTAATAGCAGAGGATAAGTAAATGGCTGACCGCATGAAAAATACGGTGAAATTATTAAAACACCTTTCTATGTTATGCAAAGGATCTGTGAAAGAGAAGCGTGTGTGTGCTCTTTACTTGGACACGCCTGCTTTTTTCTAGGTAGGTTGTTGCAGTGCCCCTCATTAGGCAGACGGACGTGTGGGGTGCGGAGAGTAAATGAATAACGAGGAGTAGCTGGCCCTCTGGGATTTGGCACGAGTAGGCAGGAGATGTTGGCTGGAGGGAAGAGTTGTTGTGATGCCTCTTTGGATTGAGAGGTGGGAGCTAAGCAGAGGTAAGAAAGGATGGTTCAGTGACTGGGACAGCAAGATTCTCTGTTTGCAGGTTTGCTGATGCTTTGCTCAGAGTTCTGCAAACATCCCATTAGGCAACTTTACCCGTTTCAGAGGGATCTGCAAAACTCATCCATGTTGAGGAGGAAGTGATACGGATCCAAGCCTGTGCGCACTGAATGCTCTCCAGGAATTCCAAGCAAGCTCTGCTTGCAAAGGTGACAGTGTTCTGACTAGGGCTATTTGATGGCCACGTATTCATTAGCGCCTTTTTACAAGTGAATTCAATTTTACAAGGAATGAATGCAAGTCAGATGATGCAATGAGCTGTTCCCAGATGTCAACCGGTGAGATCCAGCTTGTTCCGGTGGCTTTTTATTGGTTATGTTTGTATGTAAGGGAATAAAATCTTAATATACCTCACAGAGCTCTGGCCTGTGTTGGGTGGGATGGCAGTGGGTGAAGGAGGGACAGTAGAGCAGAGAGAAGAGGAAGGGGCAGCATAGCCTTGGATCAGATTCTGTACTGGGGTGCCTCGAATGCACACTTGTCGGGAAGAAGCTTTCTGCTGAAAGTTGGAGCCTTTCTTTTGGCCTTTACCTGTTGCTTTTGAGTTAGGACAAATGCTTACAGATATGTGATTAATAAATGAGTTTGCCCTTATTTCTATACCCATTTATCAGGTGCGGTTTGAACTGTTGTACTGTTTCAGGTCATCAGAGAACGTCGAGGCACCCTTACCCTAGGTATTATGCACCGCATGGTTCTGCGCGTGGTTGTTCCCCTTGCGCTCTCCACCAAGTTGACAAGCAGATGGTGGAAGAAAGGCTTATCAAATTATTTTACAAATGAGAAACTGAAGCCTGTAAAGATGTAGCAATTTGGTAAGGGCTATGTAGGAAAACAGTGGCAAAGCCTTTGTACTGAGTGCAAGCATAACTCCTTGTCGAGTGTTTTAACTACAGTGTCTTTAATATTCATGTCACCACAGTATTGAAGAACTTTTATCATGGACTAGGGCCCTATGTCACATAATGCGAACACAGAACAAAGACTGTCCATGCTCCTGGGAGCTGCCTGGCTGCCCTTGCCTGTACCTGCTGAGGCTGGATGGTGGTTTGGTACAGAACACGCTTAGGTGTCGCCTTCTTAGGAGTTGTATCCAGAAAGGAGCATCCCTAGATGTAAATGGCAGTGATCTTGCAGCTGACCATGACATAAGAATTAACACACGGTATCTTCTAATGATCCAGTGTTACTCAGATCACAGGAAAATACACAAACTTAACCTTGCTAACACAACGAGTCAGCAGAACATGTGACTGGATTAAACACGTGTTGAATTTCTTTAAATACAAATGATGCTATTTTGAGAACATAAGGGGACAGATGGTGGTTTTTTTTTTTTTTACCTTTTGTTTCTCTTTTAATGAGTAAGAAGCACTTGCATTGTACTTTTGAAGCTGTTCCTGCCACCAAGGAGGCTAGAAATACATACATCTGTAAATTGGGCATACATATGTAAATTGGGATTCTCAAGTACTTATATAAAGTCAATGCAGGCTGGTGAATTAAATCTCAAATGTGGGCTTGTGAGTAACAGTCACAAGAGCTGGTCTGTCAACTGCTGTTCTGCGCCCCTGCAGCCCTTTCCTGTGTCTGGATATATGACAAATGAACAGCCAGGGATATGCCTATCGTTTCTTTTTCCTTCTGTGCCTGCGTATCTCTGAAAAACTCTAAAGTGCTGCTCTGTGCGGGGCTGTGTTTTGTGCTGTGCTGAATGATGAATACCGCGTGCTCCTGACTGTAACCAGAGGTTTGAATTCCCTGAGAGCTGCCTGGTGTAGAAACCTCTTTCCATGCTTGGCATGTACTGAGGAGTTGAAAAGTTCACTGCTGACTTCAGGGTTCGATTAGCATATCGTCTTCTAGAGGAATATTATGGAGTCCTTAGCTTGTGTTTTTTGTGTTGCTCAGTGGTTCTGAGGCGCTTCTGTGGCTCAAGGTTGTATCTGCAGTTTTACTGGAGACCGGAGAAGGTTGTTGAAATTTGGATTTCTAGGTTTAAGCAGAAGAAAAATCTCAATTTGTTTAAAACAAACCTCCGCACAATGAGGGTGTTGTGGATCTCGTGTAGTATCATGTTAGCTGTAAACTTGAGGTTTTCCTAGAATGTGTATGTTAAGGTTTCACGTTTTCCATGCTACGTTGTTCAAAAGAGATGTCTGGGGGATGTCTGGGTGCTGCCATAGTAATTGAAAATCCTGAATATTTGACTTCTCTGTTGCCATGAGCTCTCTTTGGATCCTTGTGTAATTGCTTTCAGAATGGCTTTTGCTGTTACCATAGCATTTAAGGGCTCCAGTAAGCCTGCTCTGACTGGCCCTTGCAAGCAAGTCGGGTTAAAAAACCAGTCCTTGCCCTGGGCAATTTAGTCTTGCTTTCTTTCTTCCTTGCCTCGCCCCAGCCTCTAGCAGAGACCTGGCTCTTAGCTCAGCTAGTGTTATTTTTCACTCTTTTCCTGGAGATATGTGATTCTTTGCTTTCCAGCATTTCCAGTGAAGCTTTTCAGCTGCATGCAGTTGTTGTAGCTTCTTGCTGGCTTTGCAGTTCCAGTCATGATCACTCAAAGCAGTCATGCTCCACAGCATGTTTCTGCCATAGCTAATTTCACTTGGAGATGAGCGAGATCTCGGATGCTATTAGCAGCTGCTTGGAATAATAGCAGCTGAAATGTGCTTTTTTTAGAGGGCTGACTGATAACTGAACAAATGAATTTTTTTAAGATGCGGGTTATTGATGATCCATAATTAAAAACAATTTTTTGGGGAAGTTCAAGGACTAAGATTGTTCACAGCAGAGAGGAACTGAATCTGTTTTGCAAAGTGATCTGCTTGGAACCTGTGTAGGTTGCTGCACAGTAATAAAACACTGCTCTATCAGCTTTTGAGTTCTTAAGTCTGCCTGTCGGTGAGGAATCAAGTGGATGCACAAGACTGTCAAACAGAGTACGTGCCTACCCAATATAGCTGTGGGGACATCTAAACGTGCTTCTTGCTTTGAAGAGTAATACAGTCTCAGCTTTTAGTGATCTGCTGTTTTTGATGGAATTGCTATCTTAAATATTTTAAGATTCAGTCCCTCGATCAAGATGTCCAGGCTACGTTCTGAATTAATTCTTGAAGAGCGGGTAGCGTGAGAAGCTATTTTTACCCTCAAGCTAAAACTTAAAGGGGTGGGAAGGGTTAATACACAGGGTGCATCTTGCCCATTGATGGTTCAGCCTTTTAATAGGCTGTTGCATGCCAGAGACGACTTTCCTTTCCTGTTCTTTCCCCCCTTCCTTTTTTCTTCCTTTCTCTGTCTACCTTGTGATTTACAGCTCCTTTTTTGACTTTCTCCAGGGAGCTTGGGGAGAGGGACAGATCCTGAAGTTCACTTATTAGATATGGCTGTGAAAAATGTGAAGAAATGAAGTTAAACAGCTTAAAATCAGACCTATCAAAGCAAAACCCAGAGAAGTGAGGGAGAAGCAATTAACCTTTTCCCATGTCACCAGTGCAATGGAAATGCCTGTGATGATTTAAGTATTTAGTGGCTGTTTGCAGTTGTGAGGGTCATAGCTAGTAAACATCCACCAAAAACCCAACAAACATGCAACAAACTCTAGCCAGCTAGACTTGCTCTCCTAAAATTAGGAGAGGTGAAGAGCATGCTTCTGGTCCTGTGTCGGGTGACGTTTCTGGTCTTATACTTTTGCACAATGGCGGGGCTTAGGCACTCCTGGCCGCTGACTGGGATGCTGACATTAACTATGATGTTGTTCTGCCTATTTAAAAAGTACCCAGAAGAGGGCGGAGCCTGTACATCTAAATCTGTCTTGTCATGTCCTAGATATTGCAGTAATGACACTAAGCGAGGGGCCCTATAATTATGTTAGTAATATTAGATAATCACATTAGGATTCTCAGCTATGGTAAATCTGTGTAGGTCTAACTAAGGCTCTGCTTTGCTCTAGCTGGGAGCCTGGTCCATCAGCTCTAAGCAAGTCTTTTACCTTGGGAGAAGAAATCCTTTGCTATGTTAAATATGTTAGGTGCTCTATTAAAGTTTGTCTGGAGGTATTTAAAGACTAGAGCTTAACCAGTGCTACAGCTGGAACTGGGTGAGCTGCTGCTTTCTTGAGTCTCTCATGAGAGGGGTTTCTTACAAGCAGGACTTTGGCTGCACACCTTGGGCTCTGCCGCAGTATTGGATGCAGTTTTTTGCCTTGGAAGTATGCGTTGTCTAATGGATGTGCATGGCTCTGGAGATACCGTCACAGCTGTTTTGGGGTGGGGCGGGGGGGAAGGTTCTTTGTTTGTTTACCCCTTTCCTACTAAATCAGTTGTCTTGTATCTGGCACGAAGCTGACAAAGATGCTGGACTTTGTGTGCCCAACCTGACGTGAAGCTGTGTGCCAGATTGTCGCTGGCCAGCAATGGAGACTCCTCTTGTTTTAAGCCATTAAACATGCAGACTGTATTGCTCATATGTGCAAATTTACTTTGAGGGGACTAAATTATTTCCAGCTCAAATGCGAGCCTGGCTGCTGCACGAAGAATTTCTTGCTGCTTAAAATGGTTACCGTGGGTGAAAGAGTGCCTCAAAGCTCGAGGCTTGAGCTCTCGAGCTCGTCCCTGCCACAGACTGTGTGAAACAGAGGATTGGCTGGTTGTATCGGATGACCAGCTCTGTTCAGAATTGGTATTGATACAAACATGAAGCATTCGCTCTCACAGTCTCCCTTGATTTCCTAGCACTGCTCTCTTCTGTCAGTAGAACATAACCTGCGAAGCCCTAGCCTTTTGCTAGACAGACAAGCTATATACAGTCCTTGCGTATCCTGCAAGGAAGGGAGGTGAAGTCTGAGTACTTCTTGAAAGCTTGCCTCATGCCTGTAGGATGAGTTTGGGATAATCTGACATAAAACGGGCATTGATGTTCTTCACTTAATTTCCTTAGTTAGAACTAAAAACACTTATGAAATGAAAAGCTCCATTTCCTTTAAGTTCAGTTTAAGTCAGAGCACTTCTGAATCTTTACTGTTGTGCCACTGTTGCAGCCACCTTTTGAGTATGGTCACTATTAAATTCCTGACCTTGTTGCAAATATACTTGCTTAGCTAATTTTCCAGCTGCCTAGGATCACGTGAGGGGGGATGGAGGTCTCGGTTGATGCTTCTGATATTTTTACCTGTTCCAGGTTTCCTGACTTGAAATCCTGAGGTGTTATTTCCTTTTGATTTATATGCTATCTAGTCCCCCCACGGTTCTGAAGCTCTGATTGTCTTTTCAGCCACTTAAAATGGTCACGACTTGGATGAAATTTCTGTATAAGTAGGAACGGTGAAAATCACTCAAGAAACTCTTTCAACTAGAGTTAGTGATGTGTTGTTTTTTTTCTTTGCCCTGAAGATAACTCTTAAATATGAAGGCTATTTAATTGGTGGTTGGTGTTTCAAGATCTGATTTGATAAGTTTCCCAGAGCAGATGTATATCTCCACTCCAGTGTTGAGCCTTTTAAAGCCCCTTTTAGGGGCAATGGAAGCAGCTTCAAAGCACCAGACTAACGTGCAATCAAAAGTTTTGTAAACCAGCCAGACTTTACACTGTTTTGTTGTTTTTAAATAATGGGGTTTGGCTCCCTGTGCAGATGAATATTCTAAGGTAATGAGAGTGGTGAACTTCATGGGGTCTGGTGCTTCAGTGCATGAAGGTGAGCGCCATGCTTTCTTTTCTGCTCTCATCTGCTTCATAGCTGTTAGGCCTGCATGGACTGTAGAGCTTGCGTCTTTGTGTTTTAGAGCCTTTGAGCTGAAGGAGAACGCCTGTAGTACAGGGCACAGACCCTGCTTTCAGCCGTGCAGAGAGCAATAGTTCATATTTCCAATGTGTATAGTTCATCATAATAGCTTGCTGCAAATAGTGTGCTCATGAGCCAAAAGCAACCAGGAGATGCTGGGGCAGGCCTTTTAGACTGAAGTAGTCCCTTAAACTTGGCAGTATTATGGTTTAGTATGAGTCAAATGACTTAAATTTTTTTTTTTTTTTAGTCAAGCTTGTTATTTCCTTCAAAGTGGAAAATCTCAGTGGAGCGTAGACCTGTTTAGTTTAGCATTATTATCTGCTTTTCTCAGCTGGGGAGTGTGTTGGCAGTGGATAAGGGTTTTTGTTCCGTTTCTGCTCAGAACGGGACTCTACTTAACTCACACTCACGCAGTGACATGGGCCCCGCTGTTTCAGGGGACAGTCCTCTCTTGCTCCCCAGCATCATATTGCAACTTGGAGAGGGTGAAATGTGGTTGGAGAAAGCTTACCTCTGTCCATTAATCTTGTCATCCTCGACCTTTCTACTTTTGACTATTATGGCTCTTTCTGGGGGCAAGAAGGAGATTCTCTTGTTTGTACAAACTTTGTGTGTTAGTCATAAAGCTAGGAAAGTGCTGGAAACGGAGAAGTCGAAGGCCCTAGTTCTCACCTTCCTGGGTGGAGATGACTATGAAAAATGAAGACAATATTTGAAATCATACTAGTGATCTTGCAGTTCTGTGTTTAACTGCAGGGAGTCTGGTGTCCTCGCTTGGGGAAAACTGAAGTGCCCTTTTGCCTGCCGGCTTTGTAGTAGCAGACTAATGCCTGCTGCCCTCTAACAAAGCAGAGGGTGGAGGAAATGCAGTTGGACCGTACCAGTGACTAGCCTCTCACCACAGTGAAGAGAGCTTGTGTGCAACGAGTCTAGTGTTAGTTTTTAAGACTGGATTTTTGACTACAGTCAGGGCCCTTTATGATACGTGGCAGTACTGGGAAACCCTACAAATGTTTTTTTGTGTTGATATGTTGTGTTGTATCCAGCATGTAATGAGAGGGGTTTCTGGGTGAACTTTCAATCCCATCCCATTAGGATGATAGTTATCTAAACCCTCTAATCTTATCCTAGGACATCTCGTGCTCAAATGACTTAAATTGTGTAGGGATAGGTCAAAGGCTTCAACTGTCTGGGGAAAAAAAAACGAGGGGAACAAACTGTAGAAAGGAGTTAGGAACAGTGGTGAGCAGACCACACTCTCTGCACCCCACGTGAATCCTGCTTGTGCAGAGAACAGCTTCCCATCGTCAATCCGGAAGGGGACAGTAAGCCAGCTGGTACCCCAGTCTTATTGCAAGCTGCTGTATTTGAGGGGTCCTTTCTGGACTTGTGCTGGTTGGGCAGCTGTAGGTGCCCTTGCAGGACGAATTAGCTTTCTGGGGACAGCCTGGAGAACTTACGCCTGCAGATCAGAGCTCTGTGACATGAGCTGCGTAAGCAGGCCTTTGCTTCATACTGCTGCTATAATACGTACGTTATCATACTGACCCACGCGGTCTCTGGTCAGGTTCTTAATTTTGTTCTTATTGTGTTAATCCCAGGCTTTCCTACACCACTAGCATACGTAATTCTCTGTAAGACCATAACTTAAGCAACAGAAGACTTGTTTGCAAATTGTCTGTGTTTCTGGCAATCCCCATCTCAAGGAAGCGGGAGCAGAGGGAGTGTTCCAGGCTGAGCTCAGTAAATCGGATTGTACCAGTGTCTTATTTACTTGCCTTGCTCAGTGATATATCCGATCATAGATGTTACAGCCAAAATGCAAAGTCTGCCTCCTTACTGTGGCTTCTTAATTAAACCTCAAACCACTTTAAAAATGAGTTCTGAGGGGTTTGTTGCGTTTTTTAGAGAAGGGTGTTAATGCTAGCATCTCTGTAACGTTAAGGGTGTTACAGGTGCTTGATAAAGCAGAAAAAATGCGCAGTGGATCCCGAGCGTTCCACTTCCTTGTCAAGTGTCAAAGGCAGGACACTTCACAGTCACGGTCCCAGACTGTGGGAGGATTAGGTAGTAAAAAAGGGGCAATGTTAGAAGAGAAAACTGATTTGGAGAAATAGCCTGCCCTGGAAACCAAGAGCCCAGAAGTGATGGAGGAGTTGTAGCAAAAAAGTGTGTGTGGGGGATTTGAAATCCTATGGTTTCTAGAAGGTATGCTGCGTTAATACCTTCCTGCTGGGTAACTGAGAAGTGGTATGAAAGACAGCAAAAAATACATCAGTGCGGACTAATGCCAACAAAAATAGCACTGTAATCCTAATGTATCATCACAGTTGAGTAGTGCCACTATAATTAAAATAAAATTCCCATACAAAAATAAACCGGCAAATATTTATCTGTGACAAGGGAGACCCAATATCATCCCACATGGAACATGGTCAGTGAAGGATTGCTGCCCTGTCCCATTTTCTTGAGACTGAGTGTGGAGCCTTTCACAGTAGCTGCTGGCCTGGTCTCTGCTTGACAGCAAGACTTGCGTTGTGATGCTCAACAGCGACTTCTGGAAGTAACGGGAGCTCTTTCAGAAAGTGTGCAGCTCAGCACCTACAGTGCGGTCTGAGGAGGGAACCCTGGAAGGCCTTTTTTTTCTTTTTCCCCCCGCACTGTGTTTCTACATATAAGTCACTTGGCCCTTTCCATCCTTGGCTAATAGGTGTGCAGAACTGAGACCAGGTTATTCATCCACCTCTGTGCTGAAAACTAACGCTGAGAGCTTTAGAAGAGAGAAGTATTAGCCCAGCTCGGTGCTTTTTCCCTGATGTGCTTACGGAGCTTGATACTAACATTGGCTGAACTTGGCCTTTATTCAAGATAATTACAGATGACTGTATTGCTTAACTTTGCCCTAAGTGTTTTCCTTGGCTTTTTTTCCTTCATAGCAAAGGGCAAGCGATTCAAAAATTGTGGTTTGCTGAAGCCATCTCTGTCCCTGGAAAAGATGTGAATATCTTGGTGCTTCATGATCAAGAATGGCTGTTACATATAGACAACTGAGGAAAAGCACTTGTGTTAGATGACTGCATGTTATTGCTGCTTGAGGGAGGTGTCAGAGGTGCAGGATGGCTTTCTCAGTACAGCAGCAGAGAGAAAATGGTTCTGGTGTTGCCAAGCGATGATGCCCAATGATGGCTGTGGCTATGGCCATGAAACAAAAGTAGTGCCGGGAACTTATGTTTTAGCAGTGTTTCAGGAACGTTCGGTTGCAAATACACCGTGCAAGGGAGTTGATACGGTTTTCCTGTAACTGGATCACAGCATCCTGACTTTGGAGAGAGGAGGGGGAAAAAAAGATTCAAGTGAGCCTACCCCTTAGTACTTAGGAAAGAAAATGCTAAGGAAGTTCTTCTGGTTTGTAAGATAAGGCAAAGTATGACATAATTCTTGATGGGTAAGAATCGATAAGTATTTGGATTGTGCAAATGAGGAATGGCTTTGTGCCTGGTTCAGCAAAGCACTTAGCTGTGCCAACAAGCACTTAAAATTATGGGCTTAAAATGCCTTGCTGGCTCTTCCTGCAGGCTAAATATTCCTGGGGCAGTTGCTGGGGACATGTGAAGGAAAACTTGGCTGTCCCTTCAGCTTCAGTGCTAAGATACCATGGGCTGTCTTACAGATGGAGCCATGAGGTGGGTGAGCGAGAGCTTATTAAAATAGAGAAAGTTGGAAACAATTCAGTCAAAAACCACATGCGTTGTTTGTCCAGCTCAGAAAAGAATTTTACCCCTGAAGAATAAAGCTTTTTGTGGCATCCAGAATATTTATCAGGAACTGTGATAATTCCAGATAATTTATTTGTAGAAGGGTGACAGAGCAAATTGTAAAATGAAGTCGTGATTCCCCCTTCCCCCCCCCCCCCCCCGACTGAAATTCATGATTTGGTAGTTGGCTCTTTCCAGCACAGTGACTTAACCAAGAAGAGAAGTGATTTCTCCTCAATCCTGGTTGCTTTTGGATCATCTGGTGTAGCCTTAGGAAGAAGGAAGGGGGGGAGGGGGGAAAGAGGGATATGACCTAAAACAAAGCTTGAAAATGTTTGTGGAAGGAAGATGCATCTATGCTGTGAAAATGTTTTTGCACTTATTAGGAAACTCAAATATGCAGCGAGGAGGAGGTAGTGCTACATGTTTTGTGGCCTTCTGTGTAAACAGCTTAGGTCTCTGGAAGGTGCTTTCAGCCTGGATTTCAATGAGCTAATCGCCTTTGAATGATGATATTTCTACTTTCTCAGCTCACCTGGTGCCTCTTGCAGGGGAGGGTGGTGGATCTGTGTAGCAGGATAACGTGTACGAGGCAGTGTGTTTTTGGAACATCAGTGACTTGTGAAATGGGGTTTGGCCCTGCGAACGCTGAAGTTTAGCCTGCTTTTCAGTTCATGTGTATAGGGCAGAGTCCAGCTAGGCCTTTTCTGGGCTATGATTAACTCAAGTTATGTGGTCTGAGTTGATGTTTCAGCCCCTTTCAGGCTTGAGAGGGTTCCTCTGGGTTGAACTTGCTGTTTTTTTGGCTCAGGGTGAACAAAACGAGGCTTGTTGTGGGGGCCGGTTGTCCGGCAGTCCCAAAACCTGGCTGCAGTAATACCTTGTTGTCTTTGCTGTTTGTGTGGTTATCTATTAGGGTGTATTTGAGGATCTGGAGCAGAACTGAAATGCAGCTCAAACAGTGGATTGTGTGAAGATACAGTAAGAGAGATTATTATTTATATAGCATAGATGCCAAATTAACAGCATCTTGTCCTGATAGGTTTTTAGAATCTTCCAGTACTTGTTTCTAAAGGATATTAAATAACCAGGAAACAAAAAGACTTTTGGAAAGGATTTTACCCTTGAGTATGAATCTGGCATATCTTTCCTCTGTGCTTCTAAGGCACTGATTAAACTGGGGCTTTAATCTCTTGTAACAAATTCACTTACAGTTAAGTTTGAGTAGCTGAATTCTGTTGTATCTGAAGTATTTAAATATTGAAGCAAGTTGGACTGTTGTAGTAGCTCTGTTATTCGAAGTTATAGGAAGTCTTTGAAGTGTTTTGGTGCAGTTACCTGAAAAAATGATTCAGGAGCTTACAGTAGTCCAGACTCTACCTACTTTCTCCCCTGGCCTTTTCTTCCTCCAAGACAGAGCCTTGGGATTTTTGCTCTATTGTGTCCGTGTCCCAGAGCCGCAACAGGCGTTTTGGCTTTACCCGTCTTTATGATTCGCTGTTCCTGTTTTCTAGGCAAGGATGTTCCAAATGCTTTGTCTGAAGTCATCTAGATTGCAGACCTCTTGTCTGCCAGTCCTTTGCTCCAGCCACTGAACCACGCAGCTGCAAAACTGTCTGCTGTCTCGCTGAAGCGATGAATTTGTATAGCCTGAAGCATGTGAGACAGGCTGGGGATGCTCAGAGCAGAGGAGAGCTTACCTCTGATACTTGTTGCACAAACTTTTGGCCTGACAAACCAAAATCCTGGTCCAGACTCATAGCACCTGTAAGGTGCTCTGTAGTGTAACAGTGTCTTTAGGTGGCTTGTCAGCCCTCTCCGCATCCTCGCTGCTCTTTGGGATTTGAATGCTGCAGAAGCCCTGGAAGACACCAGGATGGTTGGACAGAACATCTGCTGAAGCACCACTCTTTTGTGACAGCTCTTCCCCTTCTTTCATGTTCAGGATAAATCAGTCTTGTCTGTGGGGAAAGCGGGGAGGGGCACCATTAACTAGTGCGAGATCAGCTTATGAATAACATCTTACACTTGTTTTCAGATGGGCATTGCTGACTGCCTGTGACTTACTGGTTACAAGAGTACTCCAGGTTTGTGTAGGGACTCTTAGTCTAATGCACTTGAAGTGCGTACGTGCAGTAGGCGCCTATCTTCTTACCTCGCTCTACTCTTGCGAGGAGGCAAGAGAGGGGATCACATGCAGCTTTATGCGGCTGGTTTACCTAGTTTAGCAGAGCTTGCCTGGCTGTGAGGAGTTCTGCATCCTGCTGAAATTACAGAAGGGCTGAAAATATGGCTACAAGCACTGGAAATGGGCCAGTACGCTTGCACAAGCCCTCATGGAAATTGCTCTGGCATCTGTATTGACTGGAGATAAGTGGAACTTCCCTTATTAGCAGCTCTTTATTTATTTATTTTGGCTCATCTGAAAAGCAGTTAGCAAGAACGGTCAGGCCAGCAGTGCGTGGCAAGACAGCCCCGTTTCGGTGCTCTTGTAGAGGGGGGTGATGAGGAATGCAGGGTTAAGTGCAAAAAACACTGATCATTACAGCTGGCAACAGCCACAGGAATCACAGTAAGTTGATGATGATTGTGATGCTGACTGTGTGCCACCTGCAGAAGGAGGTCAGTACATCTTGAGCATGCGTAAGGATGGGTGTATAAATTTGTTTTTTTTTTTTTTTAATTTCAGAATGAGAGCTGTGTCTTAGCTTCTGCCAGCTTTTGTAGGGAAAGAGTTTAATTCCCTTCAGAACTCTTATCATGGGCCCTTGTTTTTGAATGCAAGGGAGGACGTCCTCTGAACTGACCCTCAGGCTTATTTCTTGTTTCTCTCCCTTCTGGTGCTTGCAGAGACTCCATGTTTGTTTTTCTTTTTGGTTTTTTTTCGTATGTAGCCCAGGTTAGTCTCCTCCTTTTGTTTTCTATACCTGTACTGGAAAAAATGCTCCACCTGCCGAGGCAGACGGTGATGTTCCTAGTGCCCGGATTCTTTTGCTTCTAAGCCTTCTCTTGTATGTGACTTGGCCTTCCTGGCCATGTGTGGCATAGCTAGCCATCTAACTTCACTTGAGGCAGCAGAGGCGCTCAAGCTGACCTTGGCCAGGTTGGAGTTGCACAAATCCTGGCACGGCTATGTATCATATTGGGGCTGGCATATTGCATCAAAGCTGGCAGTTTCTTGCCATTCAAAGGGTTGTCTTGCTTGCTGGTCACTGAGAATAGATGTGAATGGTCCTGTAATTGGCATCTGGCAGTGCTTCATAATTGCCTGACAACTCTTCTTTGATCTATTTTCTTCTAACTTTGCCCAAATTTAGCAGAGTTGGGGGTTGGACTGGGATAACCGGGGAGAAACTGACTGTGTTGTGAGATTCCAGTAACTGAAAGTAGTCCTTGGGGCTGCCAGGCTGGTAATGTGGTAGGTATATAGTGTGCAAGAAGGGCTGTCTGTAACAGTGGGGGAGCAGCTGTTCACAAGACAGTGAAGATCTGAAATGGGTGCCTTAATTTCAACACCATGTGGTGAATGTGACAATGACTGGGCCTCCCTTGGCAGTCAGCGAGAGCTGGGCAGCACCCTTCCTTCCCATTGAAACCCACAGTAGATGATGCTCATCATCTTCTGCAAACAGGCCCCTTTTTTTTTTTTTTTTTTTTTTACACTGAGTAGCACTGCATAGCAGGTGAAAGAATTATCTAAGTCCACTAGAAAGTCTTCCTTAGGCAGTGTTGGCTGCTGTCCAAGTGCTTGGTAGCTTGGTCCCTTCCCCAGGCTGTGTTGAACAGCATTAGTGTTCTGGGCAGTCTCATGCTGCCAAGTGAAGCTTTCGGCAGTCTTCTGGACCCTCCTTCCCCTGTTCTCTGTAATACCTTGCTGAAAATGTGAACTGGATTTTCTGTCTGCTGCTTACTAACAGAGTTGCTGCTAAAGCTATAGAAGTGTAGGTCCTTCTGGGACTGCTCTTTTAGCATTAATCTGAATTATTGGCCACAGTTGCCACTAAAAAGGCTTCAAGTGCTTTCAAATGCTTCAAGTATATTAGCTATAACCTGTTTACAGACATTAACCCTTAACCTTGAAATGATGATGCGGAGCTGTTTTTACCTTTACTGTGTTTTTGTTGTTGTTTTGGAATTCACCAATTTGGGGTGAGTGCCACTTTTTTTGAGCGGTTCATAAGCCATCACTGTATGTAGTGAAGCAGCCGGTAATAACCGTGTGAGGGACTTGTGAAGCAAAGAATAGAACAGAGCTTCAAACCAGTGTCTCTTTTGGAGAAGAGATCCAAAAGGAAGTGGACCTAAAAGGTTCGGATCACTAGGGGGGTCCCTGTCACTTGCAGACGTTCAGATACACAGCAATTGCTTTATGGAAAACCCCATAAGCAGGTGTACCTATGACCTTGGCCTGGAATGACCTGCAGCCTGAAATGCCCTCCTGTAAGGGCAAGGATTCCTGCGGTAGCTCTGATTTGCTTCGTCGCGTGGATGCGGTCGAGCTTTGTTTCTGTAAATGCACGTGCAATACATGAAGACCGCCAGTGGCCTGATTTCTCTGCCCTGTATGTCTGTGTACCTGCTGCTTCCTTCGGAAGCTGACTTGTAGGTGTAGGGGCACAGCGTTTTTGAAAACCGGCCCCTGTGTTTTGCAAATGGGCTTTGATCTCGAATTTGTTGAAGCCATTCGTGTATGAAGAATGTGGTGAGAAACTGCTGTTCTTTGTACTCTTTCTGCTTCCCTCTTCCCCTTTTGCCATTCTTATGCCATTTTACTGCATGTCTTGCAGTCCTGGTCTCTGCGTGCAAAGGTGGGGGTGCGGAAGCCAAGTAGCAGCAAAAGGCTTAATAAAATGATAAATCCAGATAAATTCAGGTTCGGGTGTCATTTTTACACCCTTTCTGAATCAAATGCGGAACGAATACCTGAGAGCAGTTAAATTCTTAATTTTGTTATGATTTCCTGGGTGCTCTCCTGGCTACAAGCAAAAACTGGGCTCAGTAAACAGTTGTTTGGAAGGAATGTTATGGTCTGTTTTAATTGAGGCGGTTGGATCAGATGATGTAATAGACTTTTAGGAAGTAAAACTTTTGCACCCTCTCTTAAATGGATGTGGATTGTCAAGTCTTGCTTCTCTTGTGGCAAAGTCATTTGCTCTAGATTCTTGTATAAGATTGTTATACACAGCGATTAAATCAATACTTGTTTTCTCTGGAGAGAAGCATGCTGCTTTTACTAGTAGAAAAATTGTCATGCTTTAATCTGCAGTCAGTGGGAGTTTAATAATAAAGTAACCAAATTAGTAGGTGTATTTTCAGGCAAAATAACTTACTTTGAACAGCTTCCATCTGTGGTGGTGTCAGCTGAAGTTCGCAGGAGTTTAAGAAAATGGGGAAGAGGACACAAGGATGTAATTTTCCTGCAGCTTGCATAAGCCCTGTTACATCAGTGTCTATGACAGCTTCTCCACAAACGCTTCCATCTTCTTCCTTGCTTGCAGTTCCACCTGACTTATTCAGCTCTCATTGCTTCATTTGGAAGATGCTCCAGGACGTAGTTATGTTAAGTCCTAACGTGTTGATGTTGCAGTCCTGTACTAGAAAGCATTAACTTTTTACATGACTTTAGATCCTAAATTTTTGTTTCCTTTGAGCTCTTGGGATGGTTTAGCTATGTTCTGTGTTGCATAGACTGTAGTTTTACTTGCCAGTTGGCCCTGGTTGCTTGTAAGAACAGTAGCAGGATGTACGTGTCCTAGCAAGGATGCTCTGGGAGCGACTTTATTAGTCAGCACTGGGGCGAGGAGCTAGATTAGAGGAAAGGCACCTTAAGGAGAACTTTGCTAATGCGACATTAGCAGTTGGCCTGAAGAGGTGCCAGTCCTGCTTTAGCTGAAGCAAATGCTTAAAAGGAGAAGATGGACCTTGAATTTAGTGGATCTACGTTTTTAAAGTTTAATTGATCTATTTTTGCTGCTCAGCTCGTGTTTCTTTCAAGTATCCTTCTGGCCTTTGGGCCTGTGAGAAGAGAACTGAGCTCCTGGAGGGGAGGGAAGGTTTCTGATGGATTCCCTCAGACTTCCTTTTTTTTTTTTTTTTTTTTTAAATGAGAAAGTCTTATGATGCCAAAAAAGTGTTGATAATGACTGTTGAGACTCTAACAAAAAATGATTTTTTTCATTTAACACTTCCTCTAGAGTTACGTGTGTGGTCTATGGAAAGTTATATGTGAAAATTGGAAAAAAAGCCCAAACCTGATCTCCCCAATGGTTTTTAAAAAACAATGTTTTGAGAATGTAAGGATTGTGGAAGTCATGCCGGGTCCCTTATTGTTTAGTGACTCCATCAAAGGCTATAAGAGGAAGAAAATCGTTAGAGTGCTCTCGTGCTTTCTTCAATATGGACATCCATTGGACTAAAGATAGCACAGGGTGAGGTGTATGTATGGTCTCCAGAACTGAACCGAGTGTGGCTAGGATGGAACAGTAAGGCTACCACTGTGGGTTTAGGAGTTTTTTAAAAATGGCTTATAATTTGAGATCCTCAAATTGAAACAGCATAAGGAGTGGTGGTGGGGGGGAGGGTTATTTTGGTGTCTCAATTTGAACACTCGGAAGAAATGAGGCCCTCCAGAACTACAAGGGTTTTATGCTGCTCAGTCCTGACAGAGAGCATTTTATGTATGGCTTGCTGTATCCCAGGGCCGTGTCCTGTTTTTTCTGCATTATAACATCCTTTTTGCAGCCTGATTATAGTTTTAAGAACCTTAATTGAAATCTTCCTGCTATTTTCCCGCATGCTCCCTCATTTGCTGCATCTTTCTTGCAGTTTCTCTGGGCCTGCTACCCGTTAGCTCTGCCCTTAAAAGTCAATGCGGCTTCCTTGGAAAATCCTATAGGTCTAGCTGTTAGGAGGAACTATGATGTGTAAAACGAAGGACTTTGCATACTGAGAGTGTTTTTTCTCTTTTTAAATAGCTCCAGTGCTGACAATACTATTTGCATGTCTAACTTTTCTGTGGCTTTTTGGGAAACGGGCTATTACGGGTATGTTAAAAGCTGTCTGATAACAGAAATGAGGAGTGTTGTTCTTTGGACGTTGCAGAGCGTTGTCTGGTCACTTGCTCTTCTTCAGTCTTTTCTTGATAAAAATAAATTTTTGTTTCAGTAATAGCTTCACTGGGCCGTATGTCTGTATTCTTGGATTTGTGAACAGCTTGTAAGCAACAGATATTGCAAGATAGGCAATTGTCAAATGCAATCTATTTTAACGCTAAACTTTACCCGATGTGTGGCTGTTTTGCTTGTCGCTTTTCACACGATGAGGGGGAAAAAAACAGTTGGGTGCCAGATAACCATTAGTAATAATTATATGTAAATGTGTCAAGCATAACCATGTATATCTTCCTGCCTTGGTGGTTTCTGGCAGCTTGTGAAAAAGAACACAGTGAGAATCACTAAAGGGCTCAAACCTCTTCTATGCGAGCTCTTTGGGATGTGACTAGCTTTCTGTGGTGTGTAGTAACTACGGTTCTTTGCGTGCTGGAACTCCTGAATGCTGCAGCAGCACCAAATAATAACTTACTGCTGGGCTGATTATTTAGAAATCCTCATGCATGAAAGAAATATTTGCTTTAACTTCAGGTAACAGTGAATGAATGAACTGCTGTTAGGTTATAGCACTGAAAAGTGTTATCATGCTTCCCTTTTTACCCTTGTGCATCACTTCTTGGCTACTTGGATACGCGTGACTCTTTTTTGGTCTGATTCCTTTTGATCGCTGAGAGCCAGGTGCTAAACTTTGAAGCCTGTGTGCCTCCATCCTCAATCTGCTGCTTATTTCTGTCCAGGACTACAAATGAAAAATCCTTTTATTTTGATGCATTGCTAACAGAGATGAAAGGCTTTGATGCTAAACAAGTCGGGTATGTCTTGGTAATCTTGACTAATAGCAATGGCTGCAAATGGATTGTGGGGGTGCGTGTGTGTGTGTGTGTGTGTGTCGGTTTGTTTTTCCTGCTAACATCAAACCACGTATAGGAAATAGGGTTCTACTGCTTCTTGCACCAATCAGCTTTGTAATGTAACTTAGAGATGCTTCAAAAGTTGAGAAGCCTTTTAAGTTCAGGCCTTTAGTAATTCTGTAGAAGTCTTGTAGCTCGGGTTTTCTGTCCAAGGCAACATTGTGATTACACTTCAGCTTTTGTCTTCGTAATGAAAAGTAATGGAACAGTGAAGGACTGTGTGGTAGGACAAGTAACTGGTAATTGCTCGTTATTACTGAGATGGTAACTGTTAACTTTGCTTCCATTAATTGAAGATAGGCCCTTTTAGAGCTGTGGTTGGTTTTGATGGCTTTTTTTTTTTTTTTTTTAAGTTTCCTGAAATAAATAACTGTTTAGGTAGAGATGTAAGCTGTGGCGCTAGGCAGATCAACGGGGCGCTCCTATCTTTCCTAGCTGCTGCATGTCCTCCTTCTGAATGTACTGTGAAGGTGGAGAACAGCAGGGACAAGGCTTGGAAGCGGGGACGGAGGGGTTTCTTTGTTACTAAATGAGGTGTTTTGTGTCTTCCCTAGGAGGTTTTGCAATAGTATTTCTTGTAAGGACTAACAATGGGATGAAATGTGCCCTGAAACGGATGTACGTCAATAATGAGTACGACTTGCAAGTCTGCAAAAGAGAAATCCAAATCATGGTAAGTCACCACTTTGCATTGGGGTCCCAGCCTGGGAATGGAATGGCCTGAGAGCCCTATCTCCTTCTGGCTTTGATTTGTTTAGTGTTGTAACCTCTGTGGGTTTTCTTAACGTTGTCATTATTTTCGGAAAGACCTAGCTTCTGAAGTTATGTGACTATGTGAAAATCTTGGGCTGAATTATTTAAAATTGAAAAACTTTGGTCAAGAAAAACACAAACTGAACAAGGAGAAGGAATCTCAGAAAAGTTAGGAGGGCAAAAAAGCCTGCGTTTCATCCCCATGACTTAACGGGAATGGGAAGAGCTGCAGTGGTGAGTGTGACTGGAGGGTGTTTCTCGTTTGGACTTCCCCCGGAGAAGGCTGCTGATGGTGATTTGGCCATCTCTGGACTCAAGCCGTATGCAAATGGAAGACCTTTGAGCTCAGATGAATGTATAGCACAGCAACTTCTAGCTTTTTTTGGTTGAGATGAAGGCTGTCTGAATATTGGTGAGGTAGACAAATAAAATGTTATTTGTGGGGTAGTTACTGCCTGGGCTTTTTAAACTGGGAAAGGGTTATAATAACCAGTGGGACCTTTTTCTAGATTATTAGATGCAAGGAGTTGTACGATAGGATAGCTGTTTTGAGTAGCTATTTTAAGTTTAGAGCGCATCTCTCAACAGAGAAAGGATCAGGATCATCTAAAGAGAGTTGCCTGGTCGTGGTTGGAACCTAATAAACATGGACGTTTCTATTTTTGAAATTGCGTTCAAAGATCGTGATGAACTTTTAGTGATTGCGAGGTGGGGAAGAAATGGCAGAATCCTCATTCCGCTAATTTATAGCGTAAGGTATTGGTTTGAGATAGATGATCTTCATGTCAGAAACCTTTACCTGTAGCAATTGTGTGTGTTTTATGAAGTAGCTTTTAAGTTAGGTCAGTACCTTTTAAAGATACCTTCTGGAGTTTGTGCGATAGTTCAGTAAAGCTTTTGGGCATGCCTCTTCATCACCATAGCTAATGCTACATGGAGAAAGTTGAGATTAGATCTTACATCAAAGTTTTTTAGCTATGCTAAAACCTTAGCAAAGGTTATTTATGGGTTTTTTTATTTGCCAGTGCTTTCCGTTATCTCCATGTCTTTGGTGTCTCTTTAGAATGTGTGGCTAACCTGGAAAGTGGTGGTGAGACAGATACAGTCTTACTCAGCTGGTCTGCTCACTCCTGTACTGAATCATATCTTAAGTGCTAATCTTTGTCCTGAAGGAGTACAACACTTCAAGGAAAGAAGCAAAGCTTTCCTTTATTTTATGTAGTAAAGGAGTATTTAGAACCTAACTGTAATGCTGTACAGTCGCAAAAAGCGCAGCAGAGAGCAAAACTTGTCCGGTAGAATTGTGATTTCTTTAACTGCTGAGGCTGAACATAGAACAGAGGAACCGGACTGGCTATTGCTCCTGCGAGTATGTGTAAATCTGGGAGTCGCAGCTTTTATACTTAATATATATTTATCTTACAGCGGGATCTGTCTGGCCACAAGAATATTGTTGGATACATTGATTCCAGTATAAACTCAGTAAGCAGCGGTGACGTGTGGGAAGTGCTGATATTAATGGACTTCTGCCGAGGTGAGTGTGGGCTCAGCGTGTTGTTGGTTGGTAGATTTGTCCCTCTTCAGCCCTTACAGGAAACTTGCATAACTTTTTCCTTAGGAAAACTATGCATAGGCCTGGCCCTTCCTTGAATACCGATAAACCGTTCTGAACAAAGTGCAGCCAAAACTAAAGATGGAGAAGTGGATGGTATGTGTGTCTATGTTGACCCTGTTGATAGGACTGCTACCACCTTTGCCCCTGTCCAGGATTTTCCTAGATCCCTCCTGCTGTGAGAGAGAACCCTTAAATACATGCTTGTATTCTTCATAGGCTGGTTCACATAAAACAGTTGCTCTTCTAAAGCTGTCAGGTTGCAGAATAAAATTCTCTGCTGTATGCTGTATTGCAAGCTTTTTCCATTTCAGCCTGACTTGGGATTATTCTGGAAGTCTGAAAAGGATAATGTGAAGCCAATGTGTATGCCTTCTATCTCTGCCCTTTTTGCTCAGGTGCGTCTCGCCAGGCAGGCCCTTCCAGTTTTTTCCAGCCGTTTCAAAGAGCAGTTTGCTCTGTTGTGGCTGGGATGTGGTGTTTGGAAAATGACGCATATACTGTGCTCGAATGCCCGTTGCAGGAATAGAGCGTTAAGCAAAGAAGAATGTTTTGGCCAGGTGACCTCAGAAGTTTGTGGCCATTTAGGATGGTGGCAGCTGATGGAAATAGGTATTCTTGGGACTGTTCAGCTTTTAGCTGAAGCCAGGTGCGTTGTAACAAGGACAACCCGATTCTAAAACGTCTTTAGACGTGTATAGCCTGTCCTTCTGTCCTGCCATCATCTCCTCACTTCTTTGTTTTGATGCGGGCATCCCAACTAGCTTGGGATGGGATTGTTTTCTGATACAAAGAACCACCTTATGAGTAGTTTTTTTTGAGGGAATCATTGCATAAGTTCCCTGTAAGCTTAATCCAGAAAGTCACAAGGAGTGTTGTAAGGAAAAGACCAGCCAGCACTAAATCCGCACTCGCCTCCAAGGTGGTATTTCTTATGGGACTTGCTGTTGCCAGACGTTCTGCTTGGCACACACCTCCTTCTGTCTCCCGCAATCAAACGGAAGCATAGGAACTACTACTATATGTTGAATTTTTTCTTGTTACTCTCTTCCTCTTGTGACAAACATAGTTTCTAACCCATATCGGTTCCTTTTTATGTGCAGAATTGTACTCATTAAGAGTGCAAAGTGTTCACAGCTGCACTATTGGGCTCAGTTTTTCTTTCATTTCATGTTACAAAAATTCTGAAGTTTTCCATCACTTCTGGTTTTGAGTGAGGCTGTTTTGCTTTGCCAAAGGTTCAGAAATGAGTGTTTTCCTCTATGTATCTGTTGAGTTTTGAGGTGGAAGATCCTGTGTGGAAATTGTCTGAAAAGGCCTTTACAGCAATAAAACCTCAAGGCTGAGGCAAATTCACTACTTGCTTGTGAAAACTTGCCTTTGTTTGTCTGGGGATTCCCCTCACACGTGCCAGTCTGACTTTAGCTGAACCGTTTAGTGGTGCATGGGGGGTGTGTGTGTTTTTGAGTGCCCTCCC
Organism: Struthio camelus; assembly: GCF_040807025.1. Taxonomy (NCBI): domain Eukaryota; kingdom Metazoa; phylum Chordata; class Aves; order Struthioniformes; family Struthionidae; genus Struthio; species Struthio camelus. The sequence goes on along the minus strand of NC_090968.1, from coordinate 2,981,434 downwards.
CTTTGCTTATGTGTGGCAGACTTTTGTGGACTATGGCTATGCCACATTCTGTCTTTCACTTCTCTGCTCTGACAGAAGCTTTTTATTGTAGCAAGAAAGGAAAAGGTGTGGCTTAGAGATACATTTGGGCACTAACAGAGCCAGGTGAATGAGGGCCTTGGAAGCTAAGTTGCTGTTCTCAAAGCATTGCTCAAAGACGAGATCAGATGTGTAACGCCTGTTGGCAAATAGGCAAAATCTCCTCAGAATTAGGCCAGGAGAGAGGTTGCCAGAAGCCTCAGGGAAGGGCTTGGTGAGAGTTTTGAATTTGAACTCATGACCTTCTTGTGCTCTGACTGTACAGCCACAGTTTCATGGAGAGCAGATTAAGACTAGGTGCCTAAGGCAGGGTTAGGGCTTGGACCAGCACAGAATTCACCTTGCACGCCTGTTTTGTTGGTGTCTGTTTCTCCTCAGGAGGTCAAGTGGTGAACCTCATGAACCAACGCTTGCAAACAGGGTTCACAGAGAATGAGGTCCTGCAGATCTTCTGTGACACCTGTGAAGCGGTAGCGAGATTGCATCAGTGTAAGACGCCAATAATCCACAGGGATTTGAAGGTGAGTTGTGGACCACGGTAGTGTGGGAGGAAACGTGCGCTCCATGTGTGTGTTTGCTGCCTGTGTAATGGCAGACAGGCTTTGAATGCTCAGTGTGGGTTTTTGTTGTTAATAATGAGGAAAACTGGACATAAATACGTCTCCTTACTGGAAGATAAAAAAGGAATGAGCCTCTCGTTGCTGCTTACCATATGTTTAACCATCTATAGCTCTACTTAAAAAAAAAAAAAAAGAACGTTTGTGAATAATTGTTTTGCACAGACAATGTGCCAGAATGTATCTGTTAAATTATTCACAGTCAATTCTTACCACCTGAAGCCCTATCAATGTTATAAGGTAGTTCAGAGAGCGTGCTGTTAATCTGTTGTGTGGATTCACATTAGAAAGACCCCTCCAGAGATGTTGGCCTTGGGGCAGGAGTTGTTAGGTGTTTTCAGAACCGGCCGTTAACTCTGACGGTTAAAGTGCGTTGGAAAACTCGATGCGCTTAGCGGGGAAGAGAGCTAGGCCAGCAGGGAGAGCTTTGAAGAAGTCCCACCCCTATAGTCAAACAAATGGAAAAACATTCTCTTTGCCTCTCACCCAGCTCATAAAATGCCTGTATAATGCATTCAGTTGGATACATTTGAAATTCAAATTTGCTTTGTGGATCAGGCTCTGTTTTTGGAGCCCCGAACAGATGTTTGTTTGGTGCCACTGGCCATTGTTTTATAGGAACAAAATCGGGCATGTGCGCTAAGAGCAGCCAGGTAACGCAGGGGGAAAATTCCTCACGGTTTGGTATGCTTTAGGATATACCAAATGCTGGTGACCCGCTGCTCAGTCAGTTTGAACATATGAAACAAGTCTCAAATCTGTTGTTGCAGAACGCTGTAAAATAATGCTTTTAAATCTGAGGCCTGGATTCAAAGCTGTCCAGGTGTGTGGACATTGTCCAGTAGTCTGTGTAGGCAAGGGAAACTGGGGCAAGGAGATGAGCTAGAGGGGCAGGAGCTTCTTCCGTCGATAGGAACCCCTGCTGTTACCTTCTTGCCTTGCAAATCCCCGTTTTCTTTATGAAGAACAAACTCATTGTGTGGCATGTGAATAAATTCTGGGACATCTGTGATGGATTAGTGAGTTAGTCTTCTCTACATTGAGAACGAATTAAAATGGACTGTTATGGTCTGATATCCAGTCCACTATTGCATGCTTAGATTGGCAAAGTTTGTAAGGCCTCGCTCTTGGTTGTTAAAGTTGTGCCAAAGGCTGGAAGAAACAGTCATCTCCTGTCTGCTTTGAGACAGGTTTTCAAGTTAAATATTGTATTATTTCTGTCATGATAACCACTGGAGTGCCTGTCGGAATTCATGGATCGAGGTACTAACACAAATCATTGATTTAGATATGTATTGACTTTATTTTAGCTTAAATTTAATGTCGAGGGCAGGGGGTGAGTTGCAATTCAGCACAATTCCAAGAGCAATAAAGGGCCACGAAGTTTTGTGGAAGTTATTGAGTTTAGGAAAAGACATTTTTACCCCAACAGGCTACTTACCAATAGATAAGTCTTGAACAGTGGACAGATGTTGACTTTGCAGACAGCTGCATGGGGCTCAGGCTTTTTTGCCTTCCAGCTCTTTGATGTTGCTCTAACACTGGAGGTTCTTGCCCCGGGAGCTCTGCCAGCAGAAGGGATCCTGTTTTAATCCCTTTCAGAGAACTGCAGCTGGGTTAGCTTCAGTGGCCTGTGATTTGAGTTAACCCACAGGCTTTGCCTGGAGCAGAATGTCCTCCTGTTGGCACAATCTCCAACTAGTGTAAAGTGACCAACAGCTGGGGACAGCAGCACCTTTAACCAGTGTGCCTGGAGGCAAAAGAGAACATGTCACTGCAATAAAAGCCGTGAAAAAGATGGAACTTGGTCCCTGCATTCATTTGTTAAGGCTTTCCTTCCTGACTTCATGGTACGCCCTCAGGTAGTATGTCAGTCTGTTCTTGAGCACTTACAGCTGTATGATGCGTTGTACCGAAGCTGCCGTTTAGTTTCATGTACTTTGACACACTGAGCTGCGGCTTTCCCATCTCTCATGTTTTTTCAAAGCACCAGCTCAGAGCTATGGAAGTCAAGGTTGGCTCTAAGCTTTCTGCAGTGAGAGGTCTCCTGCTTCTACCTGTGGTGCTTCAGGAGTCTGAACCCATCTGGTTGCAGGAGCAGATGACCGATCACAGAGGATCGACTGGTTTCTCTTGTAGCAGAAGCACAGTGAGATGCAGCCACGTGAATCAACACAAACGATATTGATCACAAGACCCTTCTTTCTTTTCCTGAGCTGCTGGAATGACCAAAATATTGCTTTCTGATGTTGAGGATTTTTTTTTTTTTCCTCATTTCATTTCATCCGGAATCCTACCAGGGTTGTATCTCTCTGTGGGGCGATAACGCAGTCACGCTGTGCTGCTGTTATCTCTGTGCCTTCTCCCGTCACCCTCCTTTGTAACACCTAGTCTTGTATCTGCTCCAGCAGACGTTTTTCTCAATTTATTTGGATGGCTCTGTGTTCAGAGTGATATGTAAAACTGTTCATTGCTCCAATGCTAAACCATTATATCAGCTGCGTTAAAAATCTGCACATGCCAAAATTGGTGCTCGGATGTGTCGCAGAGGCATTCAGTTCTTTGCTATGAAATACTAACTAAGCTTTCAGAAGGAAATAGTGAGCGGTTTCAGGGAGGAAGGGAAGCTGAAACGTCTTTAGAGACCTGAAAAACTGCCAAGTAGTCCAAGTTGGTCATGCAGATGCGCGCGCACACACCCACCCTGCTCCCCAAATCGCTACTTGCGCTTAAAAATACAAGCCTTCAAAGATCTTGCTGTCACAAGATAATGTGTGTTGATTTTGCCAATTAAAGGAAACTGTATTCCCCCTCCCCGCCAATCTGTTTTTGCGGTGTTTTTTTTACCACTTGCTGTTTTAGCAAAGAACAGCATTTGTTTTAGAGATTAGAGGCAGAAGTTAACTACATCCTTTAAATAAAAAAACTTAAGGTAACTCATAGCTTCCTTTTAATATATATTTGTTTAGAGTCTGAATCAAACTTCAGTGTTGGGCATGTGCAGGACTGCAGCTGTTGTGAGTGCTCAGCAGTACTTAGTCGGACTGCTGCCCTCTGGATATTTGACTGAAAGAAGGTACCTCCGTCCTGTTTTTAAAAGATGGATACTTCTGGCCCAGCAATTGGTAGCAGTAATTCATGTACTCTGTGTGTGGGGGTTTTTTTGTTTTGTTTTTGTTTTTAATTCTCTTCCCTCCCCCCCTTTTTTTTTCCTGGAAATTATTGAACAAGCCTGCTTACTGGATAGCCCAGTGCTTATTTTTAGTAAAACTTGCAAGATGTTTCAGTGAAAAGTCACGTCCGACTTCTCAAGTAGATAAGGTGGAAGGATTCTTCTGGAAATGTTTACAGAGTATTTGCAGGGAATAGGGAATAAGGCTGTTGGTGTCGATTTATGAGGAAGAACATCTGTGTGCAATGCTTTATTCAAAGCAGATGGATGGCAGTGGGGAAGGGGGGTGTTTAACCCTTGGTTTCAAGCCAGCCTTTCCCCTCTCAGCTGCTGCTCTTTGGCTGACTCCTTCATTTTCTTTCCCTTTTGTGAGATGGTCCTTGCTGGGGAGGTCTATTCCCAAAAAATTTTGTTAGCTAATATTCATGTGGTGGTTTTTGAAATGTAGAAGCGGTATGTTTTATCTTGTTGTTGTATCTGAGCATTTGACATTGACTGAGGATAAATGCATTGAGAGTTGTGTACGTTCCCTTGAGAGAACGTGCCGTCAATGCCATTGTACGGATGAGGAAGTGGAATACCGGGATGCATTGCCAAAGCGAAGAACTGATCCCAGGGTTTTCTAGTCTTCAGTCAAGTCAGTATCGTAACCTCTGGACAGCTTTTTTAAGTGGGTGCAAGCTGGATTTGTGTTAATACATGATTAAGCGTGGTTGTGTAGGGGAAAGGCTGTAACTGCCGATTTTCAGCACCTTGGGCGTTTGTTTCAGCGTCCAGTTGTGTGATTCAAGCTGCAAATAATATTTGAAGGGAAGGGTTTATCTTGTCTTCCAGCAAACTGGAAGAACCTCTGCTCATAGAATCATTGTTTAGGGAATATGGGGTAGCCAGCATGTTTTGATAACTAACAGCTGCAATGTGAGCATAACCCTAGGTTTGCTTTGAATAAATCCTAAATGGCAGGTGAACTGTAGGCCAAGAACTGGAGGTGTACTGTAATTTCTGAAGAGCGCGTGTGTTGTCATCTACTTTATTCCTCTCTGCCCCACTAGATAGTGAGGGGGTACAGCCCTTCCTAAAGTTGTGGACCCTTTATAGGCAGCTTGCATCAGCTATCTGAAATTTAGGCATTTGAGATGCTGAGAGACAGTCCTTGTCTGGAAGCGCGTGTTAGCCTTTATAGAGGCAAGGTGATCCCTTTGCCAAAGGAGAAAGAAGGGGAAGCAGAAAGAATAGGTGGCAGAGTGGAAGATAAAGTTACAACCGCGTTTCTGTGATGTGACCTCTATTTTAAGAGGCATTTCAGAGTTTTGATGCATATTTTCTCTTTGCAGCCATGTTATGCTTACTTCAGACATGTCTGATGTATGTCTTCAGGCATGAAGAGCCCAGGGTCATCGAAAGAAAACAAATATTTAAATATAAATTTGTCTAATGGAGAGATTTTGTTTGTCTCTGATACTCGTAGGTGGAAAATATCCTGCTGCATGACCGTGGCCACTATGTCCTATGTGACTTTGGAAGTGCTACTAACAAATTCCAGAACCCTCAAACAGAAGGGGTGAACGCAGTAGAAGAGGAGATCAAAAAGTAAGCGTGCTCTTTCTTTTCCACTTGGATATAGTTTGCGCTTGGAGGGTACTTTTTTCCTCATACTGGCACTGAATTTTGCTCATGCCGATTGTAGCAGATTGGGTGCCTCAGCATAGAGGTATAACTGGTGGAGGTAAATGAGGGCCTGGGGGAAGGAGAAATAATACACTGAGCTTGATGTAATCGCTTTGGACCTGGAAGACTGATTGTGCTAATACAGAGAAGTTGCCCACCTGGGTGAGATAGTGACATTCTTTGTTACGTATGGGGTCAGTCCGTCTCTGTCCCCCATCTATCCTGGTTTCTTTGAACTGCAAACACAGCAAATGACAAAATCTGTCTGCTCTGAGCCACTCATCGTAAACCCTTGCAGTGACTAAGGAAATGCATTGCCTAACTCGGAAGGGAGCCTCAACTGTCCATAGAAAATGGAAGGACATTGGGATGTTTAATCCATCTCCTTTTCTTGCCTCATGTGCAATCAACTCTAATGGTGACAGCAAGAATACCCTTGAAGCTTTAAATTAAAAAAAAAAAAAAAAAAAAGGAACCTGGCTAGCAGTCCATAGAGCCTAGATCAGGGATGCAGCGGACTCCAGGTCCTTGCTGTTGCTATAGTTCTAACAGCATCACTGCTGCAAAGTATCCAGTTATGCTAACATCATACTCTGGCTGTGAAATCATGTTAGATGTTTGTGCAAAGGCCTCCTTTTTGTTAGGATTTAATAATAGCTGCATGGATTTCCTGGAGTTGTTTGACTTAAGTTTTGAGAGCTCTCCTAGTCTCACTGTGCAGTCTGTTGGAAATGCCCTATTTATAGGTTTGTTAACAAGCCTACAAAAACTTTACCTTTAGTAATGCTCTTTTGTGGTTAAGGCAAATAGTGCGCAAGGTGTCACAGCAAAAATTACAGAACTGTTGGTATGAAACCTTATTGTAAGAGTCTCTTAAACTGTGCCCCTGTCTCTAGCTTTTCTCTTTCTAGTGATTTGTTAAAACAAGGCAGATTCTAGTTACAATTTGAGTTGCAAAATAACCTTTGCCTTGTTTGCAATGACTATGAGCAGGAATCCTAGTATGGGAGCCTATTTATTAGGAGCCTCGTATCCGGTTACAATCTTGTAGGCTGGCCGACGTCCCAGCAGCGAGGACGTTGCGGAGGACACTTGTCTACCAACGTTGTTAATGTTCTGAATCCTTGAATATTTCTGTTTTGGTTCTTAAAACGATTGCACTGTTTTGTGAATAAACTTCTGGCTTTACAAAGAAACTTGGCTCTTGCTCTGGTTTCCCAGGACAGTTTTCAGGGGTTAGTATTTCCTGGTTAGACGTAGGCGGCAGAAGCTTTGTTAAATGATTTACTTACTTTTCAGTGGTTTAGCAATTGCCCTGAAATGAAGAGGGATGGGTGAATTTTGAATTAAACATGGCATATTGAAAGTGCATCTGATGTCCGTTTCCAACTCACTGATGGATCTCTTTGCTACAGGTACACTACACTATCCTACAGAGCACCAGAAATGGTCAACCTGTATAGTGGCAAACTTATTACTACAAAAGCAGACATATGGGTATGTATAAAACCCATTTAACACGGTAGAACCAGACTGCAGCTTGCTTTCGTTACCGTAATTATAGGGTAATGTCTGTCTGGAGCTAACCTGCTTTCAGTAAAAGGTTGGACTGTTTCTGAATGAAGAGTACCTCTGCTTGACGTTTCTGCTGAGTTACCACTAAACAGGGTGGCTTGTGGGAAGCAGCCTACAAAGAAGCAACCATGTTTCATCCACATATTTGGAATTTCATACATCTCTAAATTAAAGAGTTGAACAGTTTAAGCCTGATTTCATAGCTTGAGAGTTGAAACAGAAGGTTCAGGGTGTTGTGATTTCTTGTGCCAGGGTTGGTTTGTGAACGTGTGAAATCAAAGGTACTCTTTCAAGGAGAATGAAAAGCTGAGAAAAGACACCAGTCGCCCAGTAGCAATAGTATGTTTCTCCTGGACAGTGTAGACTTCAGAGTGTGTCTATATGGTGTCGAAACCTCGAGCTGGGAAATAAGGAGGTAGTAGCTGTATAAGGAGAGTTTTAATGCATCCTCAAAAGCACTGCATCTGCATATGCAAGAGGGAAAATTGCTGGCACGACATCTGGGAAGAGGCCTCTGTCTTCTCTGTGAGCTGAGCTAAGAGTCAGGAGCACAGCAGCTCCTGTAAGGCTCTTGCCTGGCTGAGTTCAGCGGGAGGCTTCCAGAACTGAGCCGTGTGCCAGTGTTGGGTCGCTTGCCCTGGTATTAGAGACCTGGAGAGGGAAGGTCACAGCTATAGCAGCGAGAAAAGATTGTCAGAGCCGCAAAGCCAACCGGAGGAGAACCCAGGATTTGTTCTTCCTGTGATGATGTGGAAAGGCAGAGACCCAAAGGCTCAGACTGCCCTCCCCTTCCTAGCATGGAAGGGATTGTGTTCTAGTGACCCACCGGGCGCTTCCAAATGAATGTGCAGTGTTGTAACCTCCCTTCCCTTAAATTTCATTGGAGTTATTTTAAACAAGAATGTAAGTGAATTGTGAAATCCTGTAACAAAAACTACAAGCTGATTGTGAGTTGCCTAGGACTAGGAAATGTTTCCCCTTCTCCCCTCTGGGAGGGCGGGGATTTTTCATAATTACCCCTTTGCGCAAAACTTGTCTTTTCTTTTGAAATAGCTGGTTCTTTGCTGTCAAAAGCAGCACAGAAATAGATGGAACCTCTGCAGACAGAGGACTCTGTTCTAAGATCCTCTCTCTCATTGCTTTACTTGATGCTCCCAGGTTGAGCTTGTTACAGATATAAACTGAGCCTCTCTGGCTGGTACATAGTCTTAAGGGTCAAAAAGTTCTTTCGACCAGTACAGTTTAAGTTTGGGCAACCGTTTGATTTTTGTCAGTATAAATGTATTTAAGATGTGTTGCACTTAATTTTGCTGTTATTTGGCTTTTTCCTACCTGTATGTGGAGAACAGAATAAGGTCTGTTGTAGTCCTACTTATAGTAGCGTATCCCAACGTGAGGCTTGTGTGGGTTTGGGGATCTTATCTTATACTTGCTTCTTCCCTACCCTTACTACATCTCAGGCTTTGCCTGTTTAATTAGATGAAGGGTTACACTATTTACAGTGGTATGTGGAATGGTGGGGTGGGTGGGGTTTTTCTCAGCCAGGCTACAGCATCTCAGCTGAGTGCGGGAGAGCTCTTAGTGTATTTATTGTCAATATCCTTGTGCTCATCTTTCAGATGATCCCAGAGAGGTGAAAAGTTTGGCTCAGGATTATGCAGGACCCCGGTAGTAGAACAAGCCAAACTGCTTTCCCAGTTATCTACAATGATATTTGAGTTGTATGATTCCCTACTTTGCTCCTGTTTATTAAATCATCTGTTCTGTTCTCTCTCTTTAGGCCCTTGGCTGTTTGCTGTACAAGCTGTGTTACTTCACCTTGCCATTTGGGGAGAGTCAGGTAGCAATCTGTGATGGCAATTTCACCATTCCAGATAATTCTCGGCATTCGCAAGACATGCACTGCCTCATCCGTGAGTCTCTCTCTTATGTGACATAATTAACTTCTGCAGAACTTTTTTTTAAGAGATATATTTATTTATATGTTCCCTGTTCTTACTACAGAAGAATTACTGTTTTTCCTCTTCTAAGAGACTTGCTTGCACACAGAGATGGATAAAATGATCTTCCAGTAGCTTGGGTGATTGCTCTTCAAAAGACAGTTATGACAAAGTTTTCTATTTGGCTAGGCTGTAGTGAACTCCGTGTAAAGGCAGGGAAATAGACAACCATTTGGTTAAAAACTCTTACAGAAGCTTGCACAATAAGCCTATTTATGCAGAAACGTATTTCTCCAGTAATCTGTTTGGATAAGGAACTGAAAAGAACCACAGTGACTTAGACTACCGATAAGAATTTATCTTCTGTGAATTGTGAAACAGATCTGAAGTGACTTATAAATAACCCACTGACTAGAGCGAATGAGTAATAAGGGTACAATGCATTACTCTTGGCAAAGCTGGGTCAGCTTTCTTGCTTTCAGCACTGCATTTGATTTTTCTAGCTATAATCTTGACTACCACAGACTTGGATGTGTTTGCAAAGGAGCCTGATACTTTTCTTGCCTACGCCAAGGCGGTGGCCTATGTGGCTGTTCCAGCAGCAACGCCACACCGGGGGTTGGATCAAGCTCTTTTCCTGAAGGGTTCATTTGAAAATGCTGAGGTCAAAACCAAAGCTAGTCCCTGACTAAGCAGGCTGCTTTTCCTTCTCCTCGCTCTAGGGCCTCTGACAGTAGCTGTGAGTTGCGCACAGCTCTGTTGGGGAGTACCTTCCAGTCCATCCTGCCTGACCATCTTGCCCCCTTCTTAGCTGACTCCGAGAGTCAGATCAGCCCTGCTGACCACAGACTGGGTGCTCTGAAAGAGGCAAGGCACCCTGGTAGTGCCTGGTTATGCCAGCTGCATGGACCTGTCTGTTCTAATACTCTGATGTTAACGTTTTTCCCACCCCTCCCCTTTTTTTTTTTTTAAGGGTATATGCTTGAGCCAGACCCTGATAAGAGACCTGATATTTACCAGGTCTCCTACTTTGCATTCAAATTGGCCAAGAGGGAGTGTCCTGTCCAAAATGTCCAGGTGAGTAGTGAAAAAGTGAACTGATGCAAGGCTTTGTGTGAGGAGGAGGCTGGGGATGGCTGAGTATTAAGGATATATTCAATCGGTGGTTCCCTAGTCCTGTAATTAGGAGGAGCGTGCCTGTAATTAGGAGGAGCGTGTGTGTTTTTTGGTAAATAGAAAGGCTTTTTGGTGGAGCAGGGGGAAAGGGAAGAAAATCAGGCTCTTGTTTCATGTGTTGCTTACTTCTGTCTGCCCCTGATTTACCTCCTCACCCAGTTATCAGTGTGAGGCCATCCAAGAGGCCTTGTGCGTGTGAACATGGAAAATCAAGCTATACTTGTGAAACTGATTTGATTTCTAGACCATTTCATCATAGCGTGTGTAATAGGCACTGCAGTTGGTTTTAAATGTAATGGTTTTATGCCTGCTGTCTAGCTGAGAATAGCCTATTTCCATTTGAACTACTACAGACCTTACACGACCATCTGCTCCTGCTTAGTGTGTCTTTATAGATTTCAGTTGAAAAGGAGAGTTGAGAATTTTTTTGTGGACATCTCAGTGACATGAAACTGTATTGTGTTACCTCTAGATAATGACTAAGAAGGAAGTTCAAGTGGTAATTTGTGCTTTTTATGAGCAAGACACTTTTGTTTCTATTATAATGCCTGTATTTTTTTACAGCAGTTCTAATAAATATTGCTGCTGTTGTCCATAGGCTATCTTGATAAAACACCCATGTCATGCTATAAAGCTTTGTGTTCAATTCCAGATGTAGTCAATGGTCAAAAAGCTGACCCCCCCCCCTCCTTTTTGTTTTCTTTTTTGCCTTGTAAAGACTCTCCCAAACCACTGTTTCTTCATGACATTAACATTGAGGGGTCTGTCCCGAATCCGGCATGATGATTAATAACTGCTTTGGGGATCCCACAATCTCCCATTTTCACTTAGGCGCTTCTACAAATTATTTCTGGCTCTGTTTTCTGCCTTCAAAATACTGAACTCGGTCGTTTTTGCAGAACTCTCCAATCCCCACTAAGCTTCCAGACCCCATCAAAGCAAGTGAAGCTGCAGCAAAGAAGACCCAACCAAAGGCCAGGTAAGCCTTCGTTATGCCCAGATCTCCTTTATTGTCTGTTGTCTGTCTGTTTTTTAATAGCAATGCTGCTTCCGTGTGAGGTTACACTTGCACATGGAGACAAACACTGCAGTCACGAGGCCTCTAGCTTCAAATCTGTAAATGTCCGTTGGTCCGAAACTCGGAAAATGCATTTATTAGAGAAAATTCATGTGTGTGCATGTGTGTGTGGAGGGGGGGGGACTTGGGCGATGCTGAGCATGAGTCAACAGCTAGGCTTTGTGTATTGAAGACACTGTTTGACAGCAGCAGTTGAAGATCATGTGCTTAGATGAATATCCTGTGTCATCCATCCTAAGGCAGTACCCAGAGCAAAGTCAGGAGAAAGACTGCGGCTGGCCTGCAGCGGACTTGGAACTGGCCCAAAGAGCGCGAGTCTGCTGAGGAACCGCGTCAGGGACTATGCTATTTGAGTTTGACCCTCGGTATATGATAACCTGACCCAGTAATTACTGTATGCAATTGCTATGATTTCTGCAGGAGCCATATAATCCCTTCTGGGGTGGGGAGAGAAGCCCAAGCAGCCTCCATCTGAAGAGCCTGATCAGTGGAGAAACTGCTGTACTGCTGTGATGGTTCTCCTTTCTCTCATTCTGCTGCTATCTCTGCTTGTTATAGCATAGCTGAGATTTGTAAATTCTTTTGGACAAAGCTTGTATCTCATTTTACTGCAAAGTGAGTAGTACAGCAGTGGCTACTCCAAAATTAGCAGTTGTCTTCAGACTCTGAAATAGGGCATCTCTCCTTCTGTCTGCAACCCGGAAATCTGCTTTGTTTGTTTTTATAATTGAGAGCAGTTACCCTCATGTTAGTAGAACAACTGGATACCTAGCAAGCAAATGCATCGACGAAAGGGCAGGATGGTCCCTGGTTTCTTGGCTCTGTCACGTTATTGCAGGACAATAAATATCGAGAAGGGATCAGGGAAGGACAAACAACCTGATTCTGGGATTAGACATACTAAAGTTCAAGTACTTCTAAAGATGCCAATGTAAACAGTTCTGCTGAAAGGTACCAGCTGCTGTTAAGCTAGCTTATTGTATCTTTTATCTGCTCATCTAGCTCTGTAAGTGGATTGAAACAGTATGTTGTAGCAAATATTTGAATGAGGTGAGTGATTTTGACAAGTTCCAGCTGTCTGACAGGAGAAGATGCCGCAAATGGCAAAGAAATCAAAATGAATGAAAGAAGTCAAAATCGAATCGAATCTGATTGATTGGATGGGATTAATTGTGAATGCATCTGTTAAGTTTTATCTTGCTTGCGGTTTTATGGGAAGGATTGACTTGTATACCTGGGCACCTACACACCTTTCACCTTTTAGTCCCGTGCAGCTTAGGTACCTACGAGTTGTTAAACCCGTTCTGTAGACTGCTTGTACCAATTATCCTGCTAGCAAGTACTGTGCTCTTAGTGCTCCATGTTTTTTCTTCCTTTAACTCCTTACCTTCTTATGTAGGCTGACGGATCCTATTCCTACGACAGAAACTTCCATAGCACCCCGCCAGAGACCTAAAGCAGGACAGACACAACCCAACCCTGGAATTCTACCTATTCAGCCAGCCCTGACACCTAGGAAGAGGCCCACAGCCCAAGCAGCCATTCAGCCCCAAGGTGAGACTCTCTCCGTTCAGTGCCTTCCTGCAGGGCTCTGGTGTACAGCGGGACCCTGGTGCACAGTGAACGCTCTAACAGATCTGTTTCGTCCTACCAGTTGCAGGACCTGCCGCCCTGGGCAGCGGTCAGCCTTCGCTCCCTGCGAGCGTCCCCCAGCCAAAAGCAGCACCTCAGCAGACGCCGGTGCAGCCGCAGAGCAAGCAGGCGCCGGCTCCGCAGCAGGCCTCGCAGGCGCAGTCCCAGGTCCCTTCTACTCAGCCACAAGCCACACCTCAGCATCAACAGCAGCTTTTCTTGAAACAGCAGCTACTGCAGCAGCAGCAACAGGCTGCATATTACCAGCAGCAGCAGATAATGCAAGCTCAGCAGGTGAGCGGGGCAGTGTTTGTTGCGTGTTTCCTACCAGGCTGCGTGCGCCAGAGGCCTTCAAGGCCTGATCTTTGCATTTGTAGCAAGTTCTCTGTGCATTGGGATAGGTGCAGTTTTCAGGTGTTTCCCTAACGATGTAGCATCTCCAGTTCTCTAGCAAGATTTTTTGCTACCCAAAAGGCTGGTATTTTTAACTGTCTAAGTGGAAGGCCTTGAGATGTGCTTGTGAGGTGCAAACATAAAAGCAGCAGTGCTGGTTAAGATTTTACAGCTCAAAGCCTTTAAAGGTCTTGAGGTCGATGCTTAACTGATGAGCAGAGGGGTGGAAATTCTCTTCTGCTCTCCTTGTGAGGCAAGAAACCTGGCATGCCTTTGTGTTAAGGGTAAGATTCAGGTCTGTTTTCTGTGGTAGACTGATGACAGGGAGGCCTGTGAAAACATCACGTGCTAGACGAGATGTGTGTCAATGACAGACTTGCATGCTGAACTGAGGTGTTTATAGCAGCCCACGTTGCTGCTAATGCATATTTTAGCAGTGGAGGCAGAGGAGTAGTGAATCCTTCTATCCTGGGGAAAGGAAGGCCTTTGTTCAGAATAAATAAAAACAGAGAAAGGAGTTTTGGACCACAGGATTCTGTGTCCTGGTAGCCCAGTACGGGCAGGTTTAGCACAGAAAGAAAGGATCTAACGCTAGACCAGCAGGCCGTTTTCCACTGCTCCTTTGCAGATGGTCTCCAAGCCATCGCAGCCTGTTACTGCTTTGCCACTTGTGCTGGCTATAACCAGCCTCGTGGCTGGCCCCGAGTTCTGGTTGTGGTACCGCAGTTCCCAGCCACGCAGCAGGCAGCTCAACAACTGGTTGTGTCCCAGTTCCCAGTGATGCAGCAAGGAGCGCCGGCGCAGCAGCAGCTGATGCAGAACTACTACCAGCAGCAGCAGATGATGGCCCAGCAGGCAGCAATGCAGCAGAAGACAGCAGTAGCAGCAGCTCAGCAGAAGCAGCAGGCCCCAGCACCGCCACAGCCCCAGGCCCAGCAGGGTGTAGCCCAGCCAGCACCTCCGCAGGAGCAAGCGGTAAGAGCCTTGCAGGAAGGAGTGGGGCAGCGGGGTGAGGAATACTGGCACACGCTCCCCTGCCAGGACCTGTAGGCAAACTACCGCCTAGCATGGCGGAGACGCGCTCTGGATCTGTAGAAAGAATATGGTTAGGTTTCTTAATGCAGCATCTCTCTCTACCCCTCCCCTGCCACACTCCCTTAGAGGACTTGTGACAAACTCATCAAAAGTCATTCGTGCTTGAAACATCAAGATGGGCATGAGGCACCCGAACTTCTCGTTTGGAAACCATTCATCTGGTATTCAGAGCTCTGGTGCAAAGGCAGGTGCAAGGCAGCCTGCCCAGTTGTTTCTGGAGTTGGGGTTGCTTTTTAACTCGTTCTGAGTACTCTGGAGAGGAGGGCTTTTCAAGGCACCATATCTCTTAAAAATCAACAAAAAAATTGTACGCTTTACTGAGCGTCTGAACGTGCACCCAAAATAAGTGCTTTTTATTTAGAGGAAAGTATGCCCGTCTGCAACATGGAAGTAGCCAGCTGTCTGCCGTGTTAAAGGCAGGGGAGCAGTGCCAGAGGGCAGGATCCCCACTGCCCAAGTGTCTCTGCAGTGCAAGTGAGAAGCTGTTTTTTGCCTTTATTACTGCTCAATCCCATCTGCTCTTGCTTGTTTTCTGGAGCGCAGAGGGATGTCCCTCCCTCCAGTTGTGTTTTGCAAAGCAAGTGTGTCGCCTACAGACACCAGGCAAGAGGAAGTTGTTCGTTGTTTTGCTGTACCTGGCTGCACATATGCAAAGCAAACAGTGTGTGATAACAGACTGGTTCAGCTACGCTATATTTGAGCCCAGGCTAAGGGCCAGTTGGTGCTTGGTTGTTCATGAGGTGCCAGTCACTGAGGACTGAATTACTCTTTCAGGCCTGCTTTCTTTGAATTGACCTCAGGAATTAGTTTGGCTAATGAAGTTCATAAGCCAATGACCTGCGTGATGCTGTGGAAACAGTTTGTCTTGATCTTTCCCTGATGCCGATGTCTCAGGGCTCTGTCATTCACCCTTGTGCTTTTCTGTTCATCTTCAGCACCGAGCTGGTGGTTAGGGTAGGTGATGAGCTTGGAGCTTTTTTTTGTTCCTGGTCTTGTTATGGATTTGCTAAAGGACCTGGGGCAAGTCAGTTTGTTGAAACCGGTGGGAGTTTTCAGGTTTTGGATGAGGCACACGTTATTACCCTGCTCCTTTTAGAGGAGGAATGCCTGAAACGTATTATTAAAGTGCCTCTCTGAAGAACTTTGCTCTGATTCACTTGCACAAAAACATTCCTAACTTTATTAAATCAGCTGGACTGAAAATTAGCCCCATCTCCTGAAGGCTAATCAGAATTGACACATGCAGAGACTTTTCCACTCCTGGCAGCAATCGGGAGGGGAAAAGCAGTAGTCGACTCATTTTAAAAACAAGTAATGAAGCGTTGTCTCTTCAGAGCATGCTCTCTGAGCAGAAGATACCAAGCCAGGCCCTGTCAAAACCTTTTCATATTGCAGGACTTCAGGTTAATAAGCTCTGCATCCGTTTTTGTGGAGGTTTCAGCACAGCCCTTTTATTCCTCAGCACCGAATGTACCATTCTGCAGTGACCTACATAGCGAGGTGCAAGGTGGGTGCATCAGAAGCAGTCAGGTCAGCTTGCTTTTCAGCAGGGTGGAAAGCAAAGCAGCTGACCTCTTGTTTGCCTTGCCCAGCTGTGGTTACACATCACACTGGGGATATAACCTTTTTCCGATCCCCCTCCTAGGCGGTCCCGAGTCTTCCAGCTCTCTTTCCTGGGCGAAAATGGCCTGGGATGATACTGAGCAGGGAACAGAGGCAGGATAGAAGTGTTCAGGCAGTGGAGATGGAGCGCGCAGCTTTCTGCTCTTAGCATTCTGGTTGTTCCAGTTATCACTTGGATTTAAAAAGGATTATGACATCCTATTGACTGATAAATGTATTTTTTTTTTTAATCACATCAACCCCAAGTGATGCTGTTGTTTAACACTAGAAAATAGTATCTTGAGTATCTATGGGTATGTCTGTGAATTCAACGAAGACTGAGTTGTTGAGGGAGAATAAAATCGATTTGAGAAGTACCTTGATGTTCCTGAAAGGTTTGTAGTTGGGCTCTCTTGGCACATGCTTAAACCAAAAATGCTTCCCCCCCCCCCCCCAAGCTTTGAAATGACAACTCTTTCTCCTATAGTCCTTTTTCCCTATGAAATTAAGTTCCCTGTTTTGCTTGGTCTTCTTTTCCTTAGCTGAGCTGTGTATGTGTCACTGTAGAAAGAAATGAGAGAACCAGCACCACCCCATGGAAATGCCATCTCTGCTCCTTAACCTGTTACGGGTTTTTTTATTGGGTGGGTATGGGTAGGGTGTCTGCCTCCCTCCCTGTCCACCCCCCTCCCCGCCCTTCTTGGGACTGCAGAAGAGGAGGCTGTGGGGTTTGTTGCTGCTTAACAGATCTGTTTGTTTAGCTGATGTGTCTTCCTGGTCAGAAGCCTGCCTTTTGCTGGGCTAAGCCATCGCGTACCAGCAGGAACAGTAGACTTTCTACTGAACTTCCTGTTGGTCAGGTTTGACTGCCCTGGCTCACGCTGCTTGGGGTTGTGACCTCTTGGTTTGCAGAGTATAGGGCTAAGTTCTAGCCTGTGATCTTTGGGAGCTGGGTTCTGCTCCTACATCTGCTGACAGTAGGGCTGTGCTATGGTTACATGGACAACGTGAAGCGACTGCCGATTGAATTCTCAAGGGCTTTCCGTTTTCTCGCCTCTGGAGAAAGCAAAGCCCAAACTCCTGCACTAGATTTCTGTGGAAGCCCTGTACCCCACTAGGGATTTGACCTCAATGACCCAGCGGCCACCGGAAGAGGCGCTGCTCTTCAGCTTGCTGCAATCCGTGTGTCCGTATGACAGAATCCCTGCATGCTCTAATCTGTTTTCTTTTTTAGTGCTGCGCTGACTCTCAACCTTTACCCTTGAGCAAGTTGCTGAGACCAGTTGGCCTTAAAAAAACAAAAAACAAACAAAAAACAAAACAAAAAAAACCATTAATAGAAGCATTGCCTCCAGCCCCCACCATAGAAAGGGGAGATTGTTTCCATTTCCGCAATTGTAGTAATGCGAAAATACTCTAGATCAGTGACTCTCTAATTTTTTCTCCAGGCTATCCTTGATCTGCGACTCTGAGATCAGTTCCCCAGATCGTAGCCGTTCTTTCAGCGTGGCTGTTGTTCACCAACAAGGACCTACCATTTTGCTTTTTCTCCTAGATGCAGGCGCAAATAAGGCAACAGCAAAAACCTCAAACCACACCCCCCGCAGCTGTGCAGGGGCAGAAGCTGGGCTCTCTCACCCCTCCGTCGTCGCCCAAGACGCAGCGTGCAGGACACAGGAGGATTCTGAGCGATGTGACACACAGCGCTGTTTTTGGGGTTCCAGCCAGCAAGTCTACCCAGCTCCTGCAGGCAGCTGCTGCTGAAGCCAGTCTCAACAAGTCCAAGTAGGTGGCTGTTTGCTTGATGGCAAAGGGTGCGGAGGGAAGGGGTAGATAAAACTTTTTGGATGCTTCCTATGCCGAGCTCTGAGGCGAAGGTCGGCAGCAAACTGGTGTAAGTGAGCCTTTGTCTCCCTATGACCGCAGTTTGGGGCTTGGCAGGAAGTAGCTGGAAGCTGCCCAAGGGCAGAAGTCGTCCTGAGTGTTTCTGCTCTCCCAAAATATCAAGCAAACTGAGCTCCCCTAATGTGCCGGTCAAGTGCCGGTCTTATTTCAGCTGTTCCACCAGCAGCCCTGGTGCCTGCTTCGTGCTTGCTGCGTAGCACCAGTTCTTTCTCAGGAGAACTTGCTACGTCATGTTTATAGTGTCTACAGGCAAGAATCCTCCGCATAGACATTGCATAAAATTGTTTCAAATGGGATGTTTACTAAACTAAATTCCTGGCATCAGCAGGATGCTCAGGCACGATTACGAGCAGATAAGGCTAGCTGGTCCCAGCCTTTTGGGTGTGTGAAGTACAACAACTTGGGCTAAGTGTTTTAAGAAGGAAGTGATTATAATGCAGTTCATAGTTACTGGTGACTCTTTTGTTGGGGATGATCGTGTCCAGGTCTGCTTCCACTACACCCTCGGGTTCCCCAAGGACCTCACAGCAGAACGTGTATAACCCGCCCGATGTCTCCACGTGGAATCCGTTTGATGATGACAACTTCTCCAAGCTCACAGCTGAGGAGCTGCTGAACAAGGACTTTGCAAAGCTGGGTGATGGTAGGTTCATGGAGAGGGTTTAATACCAGCCTGCTATCAAAGAAGAAGGGGGTGTGGAATGATGATGCTGGGTGCTGCCATGCTGTCATGGTCAACTGTGCCTGTAAGAGCTAAATCCTTCCAGTCTCCCCTTTTCTCTGTCCCTGCCCTCCTTGCTGAGAGACTGCAATTAAATGAGCAGTATCCTCAAAGGGAGTGGTATTCATTGCTTTTAAGGTGGCCCTGATCAGCTTGTTGAAGCAGAGTTTAAGCTGTAGCTTCTACATCTGCAACTTCTACAAATTATGATTTGCAGGGAGGGACATAAGTCATGTCCTGAGATAGTGCCCTAAAAGTATAGGTAAGTAAACAACCTTCAGAATGGAAGCCTCTCCCCTAAATCTGCACCTGATCTTTCAGGGAAAGCTCCGGAAAAGACGGGCAGTTCCACAGAGAACCTGATTCCAGGTTTCCAGCCAGCTTCAGCCGCACCCCAGGCAGATGCGTTTGGCTCTTCCTTCACCGCTGGATCAGGTGAGTTTGTGAGTGTATCTTAGAGGGCTATGTCCTCAACAAGCACAGCAGGCAAGAAGTGACTCTTGTCATAGCCTTTTTGGAAGGAAGATAAAACTGATACAAACTCCAAATTGACTTGTAAACGGTGAAGGCAAGAAGTTTTGTACTGGCTGTGGAGCCTGGCTTCCACAGACCAAAAGTCCTTGGCTGGTATAAGGAACTTTATTGCAGACGCCTCTATGTATGTTTGTACGTGTGTGTGTGTGTGTGTGTGTGTGTGTGTGTGACCCTGTCTGGTCTCTCCTTTGGCACCTGGGTACCGAGGTTCTACCCTAAGCAGCCCCTTCTGTGCTGAAAAATCTGAGTGCTGCTGCTTGTTTGTAGTTCTTCAGCATCAGGGGTTCTCACTGAATGCAGTGAAGACCTGGAAAACTGCCAGCAGCAGCCCTAAGTGTAAATAATCCTCTCCCCATCTTAGGCAGCCATTCTTACCAGTGAAAACTGCAACTGTCTGGCGATGCTTCCTCATTAAGCATATCAACCCTTGTAGAGAGGCATCCTGGGAAGAGACTGAAGAAGCCTTTTGCAAGGCAAGAAGTGACAAATCCATTTACGCTTATTTCTATTTATAATAGGAGATTTAGAGGAGCTTATAACTGAGCTTGGTATTGTTGGCTCTTACCTGAGAGTTAAGCAGATGAAATAGATGATGCAAGAGTTCTCTAGGGAGTTACTTTGTGACTTTGTCCAGCTGTTCAGTGCTGTGTGAACTGTTTATGTTGTTCAATCGGCTGTTAGGAGAGATGGTGAGCAGCAGCAGCTCCAGATTCAGCCGCTGTAAGGTGGCTGCTGTGAAGCCTGAGAAGTGTCCATACATTCTGGACTTTCTGCACACTGTAGCAGGTTCAGTTCTTTTAGTTGTTGTCTTTAAGACTTGCTCCTTGACTCTCTTGCCCTGAGGTCTGGGCTATTTAGAAAGGTGCCTCAAATTCTCTCAGTTGTAGCACTGGGACGGGTGTTTCTAGCCCTTTTCCTTTTCTTTTTTGCTTAGATATGAGCTACAGGTATAGTTCTAAGCCCGTCTGGTGCAAGAGGCCATACGTTTCACATACATTTCATTTTGGATGGTCTCTCCCCCCCCTCCTCCCCCCAAGTGTGGAGGCTGACCTGCTGTCTGTCCTTTTTCAAGGCATTTGACCTTTTGTGCTGCTGTAAAATATAATAATGGTACTTCCCTTTCAAGGGATGTTTTGAGATCTATGGGTTAAAGATTGCGTTGGAGAGCTGCGTGGGTTTCTGTCTCTTTCCCTAGTGGTGTAAGCTTGTCCCAAGTGTGCGTGTGTGGTGTTCTTCCCAGGCCATGGCTTGAACTCTTTAATATTGAGCAGTGTCTCAGTGCTGATTTTTTCTGCTTGATGTTTTCTGCTCTTCTCTCTTTTGTTTCACTCTGCCCTATCTCTTCCTGGTTATCCAGCTGAAAAAACTAAAGACATTCTGAGTTTGGACACTAGCCCTCCTCTTCTGACTGTGCCTGATCCTTTCATTCCTCTCCCATTATCCGACGCACCAGGTAACTGAAACTGAGGTTTATGGGCGCGGGGGGTGAGGGGATTGTTTTGTGTTCTTAATCTTCCAGTTTTATCTCTAGGCACACCTGAAATCCTGGGCCCTTGTCAATAGTGCTAGGCACTGGCAGGCTCTGCGTAGTGGTGCAAACAGCTCCAAGCACAAAAGAGCTCTTAGCTCTCATGGCAGCCCTTTGAGTTATCAGGTTGTCTCTAATGCTAATAATACTGATGTCTTTAAAGGTACAGTATTCAAAGCTAAAAATAATAACTGGATAATTATCTGCACTCACCTAAGCCACTTCCAAATTGGCTTCCAGCTTTGAAATTGTAGTTTCCGTTGTTGCTGCTAATCTTTCTTTCCCATAAGAGTCAGTGTTTCTTTTGGCTTCCTAGCTCTGTTGCAAATCTATGCTTCATGTGAAGCAAAAGTTACATGTAACCTTTTTCTGATTTGGCAAAATTTCTTCTCGCAGTTGGTAGTTTTTTCCGTTTATTTTGCAGTGCTACTTAAATGTCTCTTCCGTGTGCGCGTTTCTGACTGCAGCAGCCAGCACTTTTTAGCACAAGATTATGTAAGTGCTTAGGAGCTTATTTGCACATCAGTGGGATTTGGAATATGGGCATGTTTTATCTTGGAGTTTCTCTAAGCCCTGTGGTGAACGTGTGTGTGACAGGTTCCTTCATGTTAGCCCCAGAAGACAAGTGTCTCGCCTTTGTCCTCTGTTCAAGCTGTGGAGTCACTGGCAGTTTGACTATAGAGGACCTAAACTGCAAGCCCATGTGCTCATAAAGAGAGCATCTGTCCAGGGAAAGTTTAGCAATTCAGGAAAAAGAAAAGTCTAATCTTTTTTCCAGAGTTGTGTGGAACTTCCTCCATTCTGATTGAGGCTCAAAGAGCTTGAGAAATGTGTTACAGGTGGAAAGAGATTTCACGCAAAGGTTGCAGTTGGGGAAATTCTGGCTGCACACACTTTGTTATGAGACGGAACTTACTGACAGTCTTTCTCCCCTGCGCGAGCGCTATGCAGGAGCTGACCTGTGCAGGCATAATTTGATAAGGACCTAAAGGAGGTAGATCATTCTGCGCTGTTGTTTTTCCCCTGAGTGCTGTTGGAAGCACTGACTTTTCTAGCTCGGAAGTCTGCCAGCCCAGACTACTGTCAGTTCTCTGCCAGTGTGCTCAACACAAATGGTTACACACTGAGCCAGTTGCTTTTCTTATTGCCTGTTGAATTTTAATACAGCACAGCCATAGTAAGGAGCGGTGACAGCCTTAGCTGCAGAAGCTCTGAGATTCTTCATAGCACAGAAATCACTGCGGAGAAATGGCCTTTCACGCCTGCCCTTGGGTACAAATAATCGGAGTAGCAGTTGTCCGCAGTTGTGGTGGTGCTAAGTTGCTCATCCCGCAGATCTGCCCCGGACTGGTGGTGTACCTTTACAGGCAGGTGCTAAACCTTCTTTTGCTAATCTCATTGCCTGCATGTGGCTGGTCCTATTAAGGTCTGTGGATCTGCTTCTATGTGGGCAAAGTTGGGGGCAAGGGCATCCACAGCATCTGCTTTTGTCGGTTCCCTGCAGATGCCTGCAGTGATGGCCCTCTGATTTTATTTATTTATTTATCCTATAAAATCTGATCAGGCCAGAGGCTCATGAATGTTTCCAAGGGCTAGAGCTACAGGCTTATCCTTGGTTTTGAAAAGTGAGAGGGGTTGTCTGTGCTTATAGAGTCAACAGCCAAGATGATAATCCTGGATTTGGATTTTTGATCTGTGTGTGTCTGTCATGCAGAACAGAGTCCTCTTTGTTCTTTTGTGTCTGCGTTACCTGCGCTGTGTGCCTGCCACTGAAACATCCCCGCAGCCGGCAGAGAGGACTCGGACGCAAGGCGTGAGCTGAATTGTGTGTGAAAGGTGTTCTTTTAACTGTGCCCCTTGGGTCAGCAGAGCTGGCATTGACTTAGGCCTCCTAGCATATAGCGTCTCTGATTGCATGTTTCCAGACTACCTTAGTTTTTTGCTGAAACAGCTGAATGTGCGTTTGAATGCTTGTTAAGTAATTGCTTTCTGTTTGGGATATTTTTATTTCTGAGGAGATCCTGGTAGCAAATCCCATTGCTTTGAAAACATTTTACCTCTGTCTTTTTTTTTTTTTTTAGACTTTGAGTGGGGATAGTCCTTTCAGGAGTAAAAGCATGAGCCTGTACCCCTTGGTTACAAGAGCAGTTCTGTTCAGTGAGGCTTTTGCTACAGGCATGACTGAAGCTTTTATTTGGTATTTTCCTTATTTGCCATACAGAGCCAGTTTTGTCTGGGCTCTGTGCTCTAAACCTGTGACAGTTGAGGGTCTGGCTGGGAGCTCAGCTTCTTTATTTATTTATTTATTTTTTTGGCTTGAGCCACAAATGTGCTGTCTGCTGGCCCCTGAGGGTGCAGGTGGCCTCACTTGAATGCTGGCTGGAGACCACCTTGTGCCTTCCCACCCTTCCTCTGCATGCTTACCACAGTACAGATAGCCACGGGACGCATCCCCAGACGGCCTAAATATGTTCATGTGGAGGAGCACTCTTCCAGGGGAGCACAGCCAACAGATCCTGCTTTAAGTATGACTGTTCACATCTAGATTTAGCAAGATCACGTTCTCAGCTCTGTGTAGTACAGCAAAGACAAACCTTGGACACTAGTTTCTAGCCGACTGCGCTATTTCTGCGGATCGTGGTGTTGGAAATGTGTGACCTCCTAGAGGAGGTCGTGTTTTTACTTGCTTAATTTGTTATAGATAACCTCTTTCCCTTAAGGGTGGTCCTAGAGAACAGGTGACATGGTTTCTAATAGAAGGCAGTGATATTAACTCTGAACGATAATCAAGTGGAAGTAGGATGGGTTTTGGTACGTTCTTCCCTCTTAGTATGTTCCAGCTGCACACAGTGGCTGCAATGGCTAATGGAAATGTAACTGGTAAGAGGAGCTGGCAAGAAAGGTGTAAAAGTATGGCAAAATGTCCCTTAAAATAAGGGAAAATTAAATATTCATGCTAAAAACGTTTTTTCTTTGCGCCTGTGTAGGAAAATGAGCCGAGTTCTTAATAAGCTTATTGCAGGCTTCACTGCTGATTGATCCTAATGGAGTATTTGATCAGAATGTTAATTTTTCTGCTGCGTGTGGCTACTTAATATCCATCAGTATAAGTTCAGCTCACGCTATTATGGGAAGCGAAATTTTGCATGGGGTATTCTGGAGGCCTTAAATTAAACTGAGTTATGAAGCTTCAGGGCCGATCTCTTTTTGCCTTTAAGGCTTCCCCTCTGTGAGTAGATCTAAGTGTAGATTTTTCATGCCCTGTATGTATGGGGCTTCTGTGTCTTCCGACTTCATTTCCATTGGTATGAACGGGCTTTGGCCCTAGCCCTGACAACCTGCTTTCCAGAAGTATTTAATCACCGGTTTGGCCCAAAGTATGTGAATATTTCTGCTCCTAGCCCATGTCTGTTGTTAACTTCCCAAACTGAAAGCGCTGAAGTGCTGTGTTAACCCACGCTCATCGATCATCCAATGTTAGGGTGCATTTAAAACTTTTCCTGATGCTTTTCACTCTAGAAACATCTGCTTAGATGAACAAGTTCTTGAATATCTGACAGGTTGGCCCAGTGAAATGCCCTATGAAATATTGCCAGAAATATTCCTTTTCAATTTGTTGAGTGTTTGTGGCTTTCTCCCTTTCTCCCATCGCTTCCAGATGATTTTTCTTCTCTAAGTGCCCTGTGCTATCAACAGTCCTGGCTTATTCCATCTCCTTTCTGCAGAAGTGGTTGGAGATGAGGTGGTGGGTGTAGGCCCTTGGCAGAGCAGGTGGAAAAAGTTCTTGAGCGACAGCGCTGAGGTGTGTGAGTTGAGAGGGGGCTCTGCTTCCTCCGCACCCCCCCCCCATTGCAAACTCCCCCGTGCTGCGGACCGCACCACACGGATTTACTTGTGGCCTGAGTCCGCGTTCACGCAAGGTGGTTCTGGCAGCTTCTCTGCAACAGTACCTGGCAAAATATTGTCTCTGCGCAATGAGCCAATCGTTCATTCCCTGTCCTTGTTCAAAGGAGTCGTTCTTTACGTGTGTACACAACTGTTTATTCCCTGCAGTAATTCAACATCTTAGCTACAGTTGAGAGGCGAGTGTGTCTTTGGTGTAACTAGTTATTTGTAACACCCAGCCGCCCCTGTGACAGTAACGGCTCATTGTCTTTGCCATAATGGAAAGTTCCCCGTCCTGCTGAGCTAAATAAACATGCAGACAGTAGCTGGCGAAGGAAACTTGGCCAAGAAAGCATACGTGTGCCATCTGGGCACATACTGGATTCTCATTTTTTGATGAAAAGGCAAACAGCGTTACTTATTAAAGAGTCGTTGTCACATTGGAGTTCTCTAAGGCTTTTAAGTAGCGCTTTATGGGTGATTTTTGCCTTTTTGTTTCCTTCAGAGGCCCATAGACTTCTGCATTTTTACATGTTAGTAAACCTGAAAGGATGCTTATCAGGACTAAGGAAGTACACAACTTGCAGTGCAATTTCAAAATAAACAGTATGTGTCCGCAGCCTTGGCATGTTTCTGGTGCCAGCCATCAGAAATGTATGGGCCTGGCATCTGTTCTTGCTGAATGTGTAATTGACTTGAAGAGATGAGAGGTTTTAAGCAAAACTAGATTTTTTTTTTCTTTCCTTGTTGTCTCCTAATATGTGACCTTCAGGAACTGAATTTCCAAACTTTCTCCTATCTCTTTCAAACTTTCTCACTGCAAGAATGCAGTGCTCCGAACTGGAGGTGAATTTCAGGCCATTGCAACACCTGAAGAAATGGAAACATGGAGGAATCATGGAAGGCTGAGATCAAATTGCTGATGCTGGCAACTTCCAGCACCTGGAAACTGGAGTTAAGACTCAAGCCACTCGCAGGCTTGTCAAAACTCAAGTTCAGCTGCTTTAATAGTGCCATTATCGCTAACGTAGTAGGGCCCTTTTATTGTTTGGCACAATTTAAATATTTGATCAAAATGCTTGTAAGCAGCATAACTCCCCCCACCCCGGCCCATAAATTCTGAAAATATAACTGTACTGACCCATGTCAGGATGTCTATCTTAAAAGCAAAATCTTAATTCTAATAAGAACTCATATTGGTACCAGGATGACATGTAAACTGAGCTTG
Source organism: Struthio camelus (assembly GCF_040807025.1). Classification (NCBI taxonomy): domain Eukaryota; kingdom Metazoa; phylum Chordata; class Aves; order Struthioniformes; family Struthionidae; genus Struthio; species Struthio camelus. Next base: position 2,955,607 of record NC_090968.1, on the reverse strand, counting down.
AAGTAATTGCAGGCATGCACATATACATGTGGCTATGTATTCGCAACTTGTTTACATCGTGAACTGGGAAAATGCAGAGAGGGAATTTTTCATTTACTATCTTGATGAATTAATTGCAGTACTATTAACTGAGTACAATTAGATGTTTTGATGATTTGGAGCAACTAAGTGCATGGATCACTTGAACCCCAGTTAATTGAGTGTAAATAGCATCTAGAATTGTCTCTGCCTGGGATTGACTTTGATCGGAAGCTGTGTTGTTTGACAAATATTTCTGAGTTCATTAATGTTAAACTAAATTGTTTGCTTTCGATCTCTTAAGGAGCTGCTGTTCAACGTCCTACTCTTCTCTATAGCGTTTTACAAAAAAAATCATGTTTTTTAAAGAATGTCACTTGCTGTATTTCCTTCGTTCTCTCTGTGCTATATAAAAACATCAATTCCCTTTGGCAGTCCATTGGCCTCCCTTGATCAGTCCAAGTCTTCTGAGGCTGAATAATGTAGAAGGCTTCCTTTAATCTTTAATACTTGATGAATCAATAGGAAGAAATTTTCCTGAGTGACTAATCTATACCTTGGTAATTTGCCCTCCCACTCATAGCACAGTTGACTTGGCAGGATTTTTACAACCTTGTCTTTCTTTCTCAGTTGACATCCGAAGAAAAGAACTCTGCTGTGTGCTCTATTGAATTATCTTTCTTTTTGCCCTTCCTCCGCAGTACATGAGTGAGTAACGTTCCTACCGTGTGCGGTGCCTGGCTGGTGGAGATCTTTGGCTTTGAGATGTTGCGTTTGGATTGTTCAGTGTTACCAAAGTGTGATAGTGTGGGTTTTTTTCTTCTTTTTGCCCTTTGCTCCCTTTTTTTTAACTTGCAAATCCTTGGAAATCTTGATTAGCTTCTTTCTAATAGCCTGCTCTAGCTAAAGACATGTTTACTCCCCCTGTGTCTTGATTTTTATAGCTGCAACTGTTTTGAAGATGCTTTCTGCATATACTTTGTCATTCAAGGGTGGTATCAGCAAGTACAAACGCAGCATGCCAACTTACAGTCTTTGGCAGTGGCAGTATTGCAGGTGCAAAGTCTGGGCAAATTGACTAATTGTACATCTCGAGTATCTGATTTGTGCATGCGTTGAAGAAACAGGATCTGAAGAGAAAGGCCAAAATATTCTCACGGAATGTAAATCCAGAGTAATTCTGCTGGTGCTGGGTGGCATTACACCCGTTTTAGATTGGTGCCAAGCAGAGGAAAAGCGCTCCCTTTCATTCCCTGAAGAAGGGGTTTGGTTTTCCAGGCTGTGAAGCTACCAACATCTGTTGCTTGGGGTGGCCTGTGAGAGCTATTAGATATAGGTTATACTCTTGCTTTGCTTTCTTTGTGTTGTGTTTTGCTTCTTTTGACTATGATAAGAAAAAAAAAAAAGCAGTATTTTGTTACTGTGTGGATCTGGAAACTTGGGAAGAAAGTAAAATGTTTGCCTAAAAAGCAACTATATGCAGCGGGGCTTGAGCTCTAGGAAGGGTTGATAGAGCACTTTCTATTCCCTCCTGCAGGCTTTTGAGCTTTGACACCTTCTTAAGGTTTGCTAATGAACCTTGCTTACTCAGCCAATATCCTTACTAATTGATGCAAAGCCCCCAGCAGAAGCACTGCGCAAACTTGCTGCCATCCTGTCAGGAATGAAAATGGGCAAAGCGGAAAACCCGACGAAATGAAGTACAAAAGGTCAGATCGGTCCTGAACCTGAATCAAGCCTACTTTGCTTGTGACCTGGAAACCATCTGACAGACTTGGAGTAGGCTGTCTGGGGGAGAGGATATCTCCAACAGGCAACCTCATGTGGGAGCGTGGTTATCGGTTAAAGCACGTGCTTCCCAGGTGGAGTTTGATAAAGGCCATTTTTTGAGGCCCCTTCAGGAGCTACAAGATAGAAAATATCTTTGTGTTGGATTATATTCTCTTAACCTTGTTTGTCCTTGGACCTGTATGTTCATGTCTGAATAATCTGAATCTGTCTAATGGATCTGAGGCAGGAGAACCTGTGATACTATAAAACTCTAAAATGAACAGCGTGGTGCTTGGTGCAGACTGTTTTGTCCTGTTATGCTTGAGCCTTTGAGCTCTGTATGTGCACAAAACATGCTGTTATGGGCCCCGAAACTGCAGCATGGAAGAGTTTGTTATGCTGCTGTTAACAGTGTTTGCTGCAGAACCAGTATTCTTTCCTGTCATTACCCTTTTCAGAGTATGGATTGTGGTTGTGTGCCCACGTGCCCTGAGAGTCACGGGAGTCTGGTGCTGGTTGTAGCAAAAAGTCCCTTTTGATTTTCCTCCAGTAGAAGACCTTTTGCTAAGGGAATGGCAGGTGGAACATGGTGTTTTAAAGAAATCCATACCCGAGGCTGTAGCAATGATCTTCTCCATGAATGGCGGATACATGCTACGTTGCTGTTTGCTTTATTGGTGGAGTCTGTTCTGCGATTGATGATTACTTCACATGTGCATGACTTGGCAATGGTTGTGTTTGTACAGGTAACAGAGATGAGACTGGTAACTGGTAATCCCCCCCCCTTTTTTTTCCTCTTTTGCACTGCTGGTTTCTCACCATCTCAACCATGACTTCACTTGCAGGTGAAGCTACTTTTCTCTTGGAAATGAAAGTTAGACTTCCACTAGAGAATTCCTCTGGTAGGAGGACCAAAACTGCAGCTCAGTCTCACAAGAGAGGCTGATTTTCTTTCAAGGTCTGCATATATATAGTTGAACTGCACCTGCCTAATATCCGTGTGCAGGGAAACGGTCTGGTGCATGAAAAGTTTCCTCCTTGGGGTACTGCTTTGATAGTTGGAGTGGTGGTGGAACAGAGACGTAGGAGCTGGATTTACTTGGCACTGCAAAGGCATGTAGCATTCTTGGACTTACGAATGTCTGATGTGGATTCAGAAAAACTTCCCTTAGTGCGCATGTGTGTTTTTTGAATAAGCATGCTGTGCTAAAGAAAACTAACTCTTGTAGAAAGGATATTCCTGTTACCTAACATAGAAGCATAGATTTTGCTGGGCCTTTGCTAACTTTTCAAGCTCCTTTGCTCATAGTTAAACATGAGTTTCCCACCGCTTAAAGTAACTCTGCTGTTCCTCTACTTTAGCTCACGTTTCTACTGATTAGTACAAGATGCAATACAAAATAGGAATTGGGTGAACTAGCTGCTAAGCCCTTAAAACCCACTGAGGTGTCTGGGGTCTGCTTTCCCATTCATCCTGACAGCTTTGCTTTTGAGTTTCTCAGCCTTGCTCAAAAGGGATCGAGTTCCTTTTAAAACACGCACCAAGAGATGCGGTGGCTACCCATAACAGCATTGACAGAGCAAGTGATGAAGGAAACAAAGGAAATATCATGAGACAAGTAACAAAATACAGCCAAGAGCCACCGACAGTCTAAAGCATCCCATAAAACGGGTTGAGCTTTGGGGCAGGAGGGAAAACTAAGACACAGGGGAAAGAAGACAGTGGTTGTTGTTGTGATTTCCAAGTGTTTAAAAAAGTGTGACTGAGCTCAATACGCAACTTTTTACTGCCGAACCAAGAGACAGTTTCACAGTTGTCTGCAGTAATGAAAAAGGAGGAGACTGTTCAGATAGGTAAGGCTGAAGGAGAGGGACTTCAAGGAGCAAAACACTTGGAACTGGGCTCATAAAGGGAGAGGTTTCCAGTACTGCATATGTGTTTTTGAAGATACAGGCTGATTCAAGTGTCTTGAAGAGCTGGGCACTGGCAGACAAGCCCCCTCAAAGAGTCGGGCTTTGCAAGGAGTATCTTAGGCCTGAATCTCTAAAATGTAAATACATTCAAAATGCACGCGCATGCCATGTTATAACTCTACAAGCTTCATCTTAAAGTAGGAGCCAAACCCAAAGTGAAACTGCACAGCTCTGAGAGCCAATCCATAATTTCTCCCACGGTTGTGTTCTGTGCCTTGCTATCTGGATTAAGTGATTTAAAATGCTGTTAAATCAACTGTTCTCTGGATGCATACCTGTTATCTTGGCACTTCCCTCCCTCCTGGGGAAAAGAGTTGAGCATGTTCCCTGACTTCTTGTCCCCAAGATGTCTCTCGTGTTGTGTTTTCCCAGCAGCTACAGTCAGTTCCTGTCTACTTTGCTGGAGCCGTCCCCGTTAGCTCGCTTTTGATAGCATCGCTACTTCTCTGTTTTGGCCAAGCCTCCCAGCTCATCCAAGGAAAGAGCCCCGCTTTGTGCAGCTGAGAAGCCAAGGACGATGCCTGTGCAGTTGGGGGTGCATTTTCTTTGGCAAATTTCATCTTTAAAAAATGGGGTTTTCCTCGTAGGGATGGGAAAACCTCAAGTATGTCCAAGGCTGCTGTCCCCATCAGGGTTTCCCTTTCAGTTGACCACCTTCAGGCCTTTATTGATGTAACAGCTGCCTCTCAGTTCCCTTTTTAGATTGCCTTCCCCTCAGGGTTGCCTTAGCGGGCATGGTTTGCGAAGTTTGTCATGGGGAGCAGGATTTGTCCTGCTCTGAATAAGTAGTTCCAAAGCTGCTAGGTCACTTTATTTGTATCAGGCAACGAAGAAGATAGATACTATTATAATGTGCATAACAATGCAAGTTAAGCTTTTCTTTGGCTTTCTCACTGTGATAAGTCTTTTAAACAGCAGTATTCCAGAGCCTGTTTTTGTACGGTTATGAGCACGCTTTCTTTGAATAGTAAATACTACTACCAGACTTTGAACTCAAAACAATAATAGTAGAGATGCGAAAGTGTTGTAAAAGCATAGCTGTGGCATGCCATAGCACATGCTAATGTTGGATGATAAATGCAGTCATCTCAGCAAGCTGAAATGGCCAGATTTGTCCACGTGGAGCAAATTTTGCCGGTGGTGTTCTACTGAAGGCGATTACTTTTAGCAAATCCTGAAAACTTTATTTAACTTCTTGCTCTGTGAAGAAACCCTTGTGAAAGCTAAATAACTAAGCTCCTTATTGGAAACCCGGTTAATATGGCTGCAGAATCGCTCATCCACTAGATTATTGATTGAGATACTCTTTGAACAGGTAACCTAAATGCCTTTGTATGAAGGAGAAGGGAAACCAAAGGAGTTGCGCTGCTGCGAATGACGCACCTCGTTTGAAATCTGATATTTAAACTAATTGGTAACTAGACAGCTGTTTTAACCCAAGGGCAGGTTCTTGTGTCTGACACTGTAGTGTCTTAATGTTTTCTGGTTTTGCTTAAGCGGTTAGGGATCTTAGGCATTTAATTCTTGAGCAGATTAATAATAATTGCATACCTAACTCTAGCATTATGGGCTTCTGATCATCTTTTCCTTTTCTTGTTATGCAAAGACTAACAAAAACTGTCCCAGTATATGAAGGTGAGAGGGAAAGGTTTTTTTTTGTCAGGTTGTCAGAGTGGTGACCTGTTAAGCTTTACTGCTTTGGGTAGGATTGAAAGAACTGCATGCTATTTTGCAACCACCTCTTAGGGAGAGCAGCATGCAGTGGGTGAGGAAGGTTCTCAGAGGTCTAGATGACTATGGCCACCCAGGGAAGAGCTGCCCTGTCTCAATATGCTCCAGTAACCTTAGTGGCAAGATGTTCTGTAAGTGGTGGTGGTATTTGCACACGCAGTCATGCAGATGCTTTTCTGAGGCTGACATACTAGACAATGAGACATTGGGTTGAGCACCTGATTAACATAGTTTTGTTTTTGTTTGTGTTTTTGCTTTTTCTCTACCTTCCTTCCTTCCTTCCTCTTTCCTTTTCCTACTTAACCCAGAAAAACTGATTGAGGGACTCAAATCTCCTGAGACTGCGCTTCTGCTCCCTGATATCCTGCCTCTCGCTGACCCTTTCGGTAGCACCTCAGATGCTGTGAATGGTAATTAAAAAACAAAAAACAACAACAACCAAAAAAACCAAACCACACACCCACGCACACTTGGGAACCCTCCTCCGTTATGTCTTGTGACATGTCTCGTTCCACTTGATAACTCTGCATGTTTACCCTACTGGGCTCTGGAAACAGCAGCTGATTTTGGTGAAACACAATGTGATAGGAAGTTATGGGTTGTGCAGAGACAGGTAGACCATTTTCCCCGTGGGAATCTCATCTGAATAGAGAAGACTTAGATGTTAACTCACGTTCCAGGTATATTGATTTAGTGCAATGCATGGCATAGTTGAGCCTTTTGTGTTCTTGTGATCTTGGGTAGAAGAGTTAATTGTTGCCTGAAGGAGAAGATGCCAAAAAATCCCACTCTTTCTGGTGAAGTCTTCCTGTGTGACCATGGCCCAGGCACTTAGCCTGTCCGTGTCTCTACTGGCCCTCAGCAGGGCGAGGGTGGCAGCACTGCTTTTGCTTTGGGGCACAGCATCGGAATAAACATAGTAGGCTGTGATGAGCCCAGACGCAACAGTATCTGAGGCAGTATAAAGAGCTCGAAGTGTTACAGAATTGTGTTTTGACTTAATGCCTGACTCTACTAAAGACTAATAATTACAGGCTGCAGTTAGTTGTGATCAGCTGCTGTTATGGGTTTGGGTCGCAGCCAGGCAGCCAGGGTTCCCTGGCTAGCTGGTTGCAACCTTGTAGCTTTGAATGGAAAGGTAGAGGATTGGTATTTTCAATAAGATGTCAAGGTCCAAAACTTTATCATGTCTCAGTGGGGTCTGCAGCCTTTGATCCACTGGGCCCCTTAAAAGGGAGGGGGGAGGGGGGGAAGATCCCAGATCTTGGGTATTTACGAACTTACCTGGAATGTGTTAAGGGCTGCCCAGCGGGTATTTTAATGATCTGTTTCTTCTATTGCAAGGGGACTACTCAGAGATCAATGTTTTCTGCCTTCTGGAGAAGGATCTTGCAAAAGCTGAGTAATGAGTTACCCAGCCATGGGCCTTTTGCTTAGCTACAGAGCAGACGTTATTAACCTCCTATTTCAGCCTCTGGATATTTCAAATTGGGCTTGCACATGTAAAAAGACCCCCTACCCCCCAACTCCCCCCCCTTCAAAAACACAGTATTTTAACCTATTATGTTCTTCCCTCTTCAATTCAGTTCAATTAGCATCAGTCTAACTTTAGCCTCTCATTTCTGCCAGCATAGCTGACCGATGTATTAAGGGGTCACTAAAGGATTCAGACAACTGCCTTGTTAGCTCCTACTTGTGCTGTGTCTTGCAAACTAACCTCTGGCTTCTCCTCTGCTCTGATATTTTGCGCGTTTGGAAAGGAAAACCTGATGTAGCTGTTGAGAGTCTCATACCGGGCCTCGAGGCTCCGTTGCCCCAACGCCTTGTGTCACAGACTGAGTCGGTTGCTTCCAACAGAACAGGTTGGTGAGATGGGAGGGTGGGCGGGCGAGGGTGTGTAGTACCTCTGTGGGCTGCGGGACCATGTTATAGTAAATCAGAAAGTGCTGTCTGCTTGAAAGTGCCTTCTTTGCTCTCTGCTCTCCCTGCTCTCCCACCAGTTTAAACTGGACTCCCTTGTGTGTTTTGAAGTGGATCTTGCATGTTTCCTTAAATGTCAAGGTTACTTTCTCCTCGCAAAGAAATGCACTCATGCTTGTAGTAGTCATTCAGTCCATCGTTATAGACCTGTAGGTGCCAGAGCAGTGACTGAGCTGTTCCGCTGGGGCTTAGTAGCTAGCAATTCATGTCCCTTCCTCGTTCTGAAGGCCTAGATCCGACAACTTTTGCTACAGAGGGACTTGTCCTCTTTTTAGAGGTCTGTTGTGTAGTAGCCAGTAGAAATAGCTTTGCTAGAGAGTCCCCGCAGCCCTGGGCGTTACAGGGCCCTGCAGAAAGTTAGCTTTCAGATATTTAAAATTCCAGTTACTGTTAATCTCTATGTTAAAGGGCATGTTACTATAGCTTAGTCTATAGCTGACAGCTTGCTTCCCAAGAATCCTACCTGCCTAGGTGTCTTGAAGGATGGCAGTGTGCCTGAAATAGCACATTTGTCACTTCTGCTTCCCAGTGGGTCCTGTCCTTTGGAAAGTAACGTGGGCGCTACCTATCGCAGTAAAACCCTTGTGCTTCCAGAGGAAGCTCGTGCGTTTCTGGTGAGACTAGCTTTGACGAGAAGTAAGGGCTATGTTTTTTCCCCTGCCCCGCTGGCTAATTTAAACCATCGCTTCTGTGGGATTTCAATGTTGTATACTTAGCTTTGGAGAGTAGTTACCTCAGTGAATCTGTGCTACGTATTGCTACAAGTGTTGGGACTCCCTTTACCCTCATTGCAAAACAGTAAGAAAGGTTTCCCACCAGAAAAAGTGGAAGATGTGGGAAGGTGTCCGCTTTGCCTGTTTGTGTACCAAGCGGACAGAAACAAGAATGTGCAAATCTGAGCTTAACGGTGTTTGTGTCCTGTTTAATGCTACCTTGCGGCCTTTGGATGTTAACCTGGATTCAGACTCCCTCACTGGGGAAGACTCCTTGCTTGACTGTTCTCTGCTTTCTAACCCTGCTGCTGACCTCCTGGATGAGTTTGCTCCTGTAGCTTTTGCAGCTCAACCTCACAAAGGTAAACCGTGCCTCTGTCTCTAACTTCTAACCTCTCCTGGAACTGGCTCTTTATCTGATATTTGATCCCACTTTACGCAAGCAGATGAGCCGACCCATGTTCTACTTGTGTTTGTTCCCAGACTGTTTTATTCCCAAAATGGTGAAACTTGTAATGTGCACTGAAATGCCAAGGGGAGAAGATAGATAAAGGTGTTCAGCTAGATCGTAAATACAGACAAGGATTGTCAAGACAGGTAGTATCTCCTGTGAGACCAAGTGATATGGTAGGCTAAAAAGGTAGGCTTTTATGTATGCAGTCCATCTTCAGGTGTGCATATGAATGCACTTTGGTTTTGCCTTTTGCACGTATGTTTTAAGACTTGCTTTTATGCTGCATTAGTAAGTCTGGAAGGGGTCCTGATAATCCTATCTACTGATGTCATAGGTCTTTGAAACCAATGGATTTTTCTTGTCAGTGTTCATGTCTATAGCATGTGACTGAACTCTTTCAGTTTTGGAGACTGTATTTTCCTTTTTCTAGAGGTTATCAGGAAAGCACCCTTGAGTTAAACAGCAGTATCGCATTGCAGGAAATGTGAATAGAAAACCAAGTATGGTATTGAACTGAAAAATAGAATAGTTTGCAATAGCAGAAAAAAGCAGAGCTGCAGAAGAGTAGTAGTACCACTATGTGTGGTAATTTGTAAGAGTTGCAGATCAGGCTTTGCAGTATGTGGCTATCTGAGCTGGGGAAAAATGTGGAAGTACTGCACAGTAATCTGGGTTCTGTTCCCTCTTCCACTAACAAGCAAGAGTGGAGGACCCTGGGAAGCTGGGATGCTAGCTCAGGTGACTTTTTCCAAGCTGCAGAGTGTCCAGCTGGAATCTGGGCCCTTTCCTGCAGCGTAGCTGCAGTAGTGGTGCTGGAGTAGTTTGAACAGACGTATAAGGATATATGAATAGCTGCAGTGCCGCTGGTATGGTGAACTTTTCCTGCTCTGTTCTGGCAAATTCTTGTTGCGGGCCACAGTAGTTGTGAGCAGTGCCTGTGTTCCTTGGGTACAATGCCCATGTAAGCCAAGTTTGTAGTGAATATTGGGTAGTACACATCCACCTGGGTGGGGGGTGGGGGGGGGACCAGGGCTTCTGTTCCATTTTCAAGGCAATAAAGACAGGCCCAAAGTATGAATACTAACCGCCGGGTGCCCATTGACAATGGGCTCTGCTTAGCTCATGTGGTAAGTGTCCCTATAGCAACAGAAAATGATCTGTCCTCAGAGGAATCGCTGTAAAAACAGCCTGCAATCAATTTTTACACTTGATGGTGTTTTAAAATGAGGTTGTGATTTTTTCATAGAGCTTTTGGGTTTAAACAAGCAGTTCTTCTAATTGTTCTTTGCTATACTACATGTCCATGCCACTTTATTTTGAATAAATGACTTGAAATGTATGTTGAGCAGTTATTACGCCATGTCTGGAACATAGCAAAGTAGAAAGTCGGCCAAAACGTTGTTGGTGTGACTTAATGAGAAAATGAATTAACAGACTTCTGCATGACTTCTCCCAGGCTGCCTTGCTGTTGTTCCACTTGGGTTCAGTAGGGTCAGATTTGACAGGGAGAAGTGAGACTTTTATTAGCAGGAGAGATAGAGGTGCGAGATATTAAACCCTTCCAAAGCTCACTTGTGGTTTTTCAAATCCTGCTGTTAGAGCTCTGGGTGTGGTCATTACCTGTATTATTTGTCTTTTATTTATTGCTTTTGATGCTTATCCCAATCCTAGCATGGGTGATGCAGCACACGTAAGGTGCCGATGCTGCTGTCCATGGTATATTCAGCCTGTGGAAATGCGAAGCTGCAAGCTATCAGTGGGACCAGGAGGATTTGAAACGACAGCAATGTTTGGACGTGAATTGATACTCTAACCAAGCCAGAGTGTCCTTTTCTGTGTGCCCAATGAGGCTGTGTAGTGTTTTGTGGGCCCTGAATTCTTGCGCAGGTTTTGGGATTCTTTAATTTGCATTTGCTGAACTATACGTATGTGAGAAGCGAGTTTTTTTCACTTACGGTGATGTGTAATTACTAAGACCAACGCAAATGCTTTTGTGAAGAGAAATCTATCTCCCAAAGTCCAAATAGAAATGCATTTTGTTTCTCACCAGCCTTTTCTTCTCCTTAACTGTAGACTTACAGTTGAGCAGTGCTCCTTGAATAGCTGCTTATACAGCAAACTCTAGATGTATCAACAGTTGTATGTATAAATGGAACGAAATGGAAATAAGCTCCATTGGAAATTTTCGAATCCCAGCTAGGCTGAGAAGAGCCGTAAATAACTCCAGAGACAGAGCGGTGACAAACATGAGGCTTTCTGTTAAGACACAAATTCTTTGTGTGTTCTTGTCATTTTACGGCCTAGTCTTCTACAGAACTTGTTTTTTCTTAATCGGATCCTCCAGAGGACAGTACGTTTCCACAAACTGCTTCTTGCATCAGCTCACCTAAAACCTAGTAGTGTGTTTGTCAGCTTTAGGTAAAGAGCTCTTATTCACGATCCGAATTGAACAGGAGCGTTCCTGTTCCTTGGAAAATATAGGCTTATACAGGTCCTTGCTAGGCTCCCAGAAATACTTCATATAATAATTGAGGATTAGATTCTGGATGGTATTTAGGTGTCTGAAGTAACAAATAGCGATGCACGGAGTGTGAAAAGTCCCCAAAGGAGTGTAATTGCCTAATGAGCTAGATAAATGTCAGATCTAGCATGGATATAACTGAAAGTGCCTCCCACCAAGTGTCTTACCCTGGCTGACATCATTTGAAACCAAGGGAGCTATGTGCCAGAACTGCTCTGGGGGCTTTTAAAATCTCTTAAGTACGTAGTTACCTCTTTAGGCATTTAAATGCCTTTGGAAAACTAACTTTATATTGCACTTTGAGTTTTTTGCCCACCAGGATAAAACAAGAAAGGTCTTTGTCTCACACAGATAACTGGAATTTCTTCCCTCTGTTTTGCCTGCCCTCCTCCTCTCCCTTTATATGAGAGTTGGTAACTGAAGAGCAAGAGTGCTCCCTCAAGTTGTACTAATGTCTGAGAGCCACTGAACGATGACAAAGAATACTTTCAGTCCTTGGGAACTTAAGCCTCGGGGTTTTACCACAACTTTGAATTAGGCCAATTGTTAAGCCTTTGGATTGGGCCAATTTTATTTTGGTTCTCAAGAAGGCTCACTTTTCAGTTTGCTTTGTGGTTTGTTTGGTTTTTTTTCCCCTTCCACTTTTGTATTTAATAGGTTCTTTTACCTCTTACCTTCTTAGGCTTACCAGCTTTGTTTCACCTTTTAAATTAAACTCCTGCTTCTAAACCCTGTCTTCTAAAACATAAAAACATCCTAACACTTTTTGGCAATTCTAACCTGCTTTCTCTGCTATCTTTGCTTCTTTACCTCCGTTTCTCCTTTATGCTGCAGAAGATACTAACCTGATATCAGGCTTTGATGCTCCTGAGGGCTCTGAAAAAGTGACAGAAGATGAGTTTGACCCAATTCCAGTGTTGATATCCAAAAATTCACAAGGTAAGCCTGGATTTGGGGTGAAAAAGCCAAAGCAAAAAAGAAGTCATGAACATGAACTAGTTCGGGGGCAGTGGTGCTACAGCACATGTGAAACAGTGCAAGTTGTAAACTGTAAGATATTACCACTGGCATGTGTTAGTATTAGTTTTTCTCTGATTTATACTGGCCCTTAAATTACTCTAGATTCTTTATTTATGGGGAAAATAGCTTATCCAAAAAGATGCAATAGACATGCAAACATCTTTGCATCCCGTGAAGTAATTTTTACCAGTTTGCCAAACGGCATATGCAAGTAACTGGCGAAACTGCACTGGAGAACTTTGTTCTCAGAGATCCTTGTTTGCTGTTCAAGTCAGTGGAAGGAGGTCCTTTGACTTTTTTTTTTTTTTTTTCAAGCGAGCTTTACACAAGGTGCAAGAAAGGGAGGTGACAATCATTTCTAACCCTGAAACTCCTGCTGAAAGCGAGTTTTTTCCTTTCTGATATTTTTCGAAGACGCTTGTGAGAACTAAGTGTGAGAAGCTTGATAAATAGGTACCCATTTCCTTTGGACAGCTTTGAAGGTTCAGAGTCCTTAGGACAGAGACTGGGAAGTCTGTCCTCTTACAGCATTCTTGTCACCTAGATCATATTAACATGAGCTTTCCAAACCATTTCAGCCTCATGCATGGCTGAGTCTAAAAAGCAGCACTGTTTCCTTGAAACAAATGATAGTGCTGAATTTGTAGCTCTTATATGGACAGAATTAAGCAGCATGTTGCAGTCTGACCAGTCAGATGTCTCCTTTCTGCAGTCAAGCTGCTGAAGGATTTTGATTACAGGTTTTGGTACGTTAGCATAGGCCTAAAAGCACGCTCCAGGGCTCCCTTTTTTTGGTTGTGTTTATTTTGATGGTAGCACTCTTGACTTCCCTAACTCCCATTTTCTTTTGTAGCACAATGTGTGCTGTACCACCTGCTCACTGTCCAAAACTAGCTTTCAAAGACTAATACTTACTGGAAAAGATTCTCAGACGTTAGGGACTCTGCTCCTGCAGAGAAGACTTCTACCAAAGTTGGGCCAACAGAGGCTACCTTAAATAAAGGACAGCCTCTTCCTTCACTAGCAAAGCACCCGTTGTAGAAAGCCATAGGCTAGCTGAACTCGCCCTGGAGTGGCTGGAAGTTCAAAGACATTCTTGAAACAGCGACTAATTTTCGAGCTGCAAAATTCCGAAGTCTTCTCTATAGGTTGTGGGAGTTCTTGTAGATGCTGTGGGAAGGATAGAATTCTGTAACTGAGATGTAAATTCTAGTCAAAGGAAATGGTCTGTGGAGACTTTGTTGCCACAGAAGTGGCTGTCATGGTTTTTCCATACAACTCCAGGGAGCTAAGTTGGGAGGGGAGGGAGAGGGTGGAAGAGCAAGCAGGGGAATGTTGTTGCTATCGTGATGCAAGTAAACAGAAGATCTTGAGCAAGTTTTCCGTTTTATTTTCACTCTTGTCTTTCTTTGCTTGCTCTTGAACATCTGAAACTGTCGTGTGTGCGTGTCCTGTTCAATACTGAATTCCTATCTCTCACACTTTCAGGTGGGCATTCTAGAAACAACAGTGGAAGCTCTGAGTCCAGTCTTCCCAACATAGCCAGGTCTTTACTGCTGGTGGATCAGCTCATAGACCTGTAGCAGTGACACAGTAGCAGACGCAGTTTCTGTAACGTACCTAATCCTCCGTTTTCATTTCCAGAGGAGTTACCTTCAGTTGTGGTTCTTTTGGTTTTTTCCTTAATTAAAAGAAAAATAAATCTGCCAAGAGGAGACAGTCACCCACTTTCTCCCTGTCTTCCTGTGCCCCAGGAAAAGATTCTGTCTCAGTTCTCCAGGTAGTCCTCTCTAAAGCTGGTAAACCTGCTGTGGTTCCTTCTGCACCTGTCTTTGCTAGCCTATGTCTAAAGGGAGCACCGTCATTAGCCACCCTGCTGAGATGTACACATAGCACCATGGAAAGCCTAACTGTAAATGAATTAGATAGTTGTAGCTGATGTATGATCCCTGCGTAAAACAGACTCCTTTCTCCTTAGACTAGTGTGTGAACAACTGTGTTTCAATCTTTGCATTTGTGTTTTTGGGTTTGGTTTTTGTTTTGTTCCTGTTTTTTCTGATGAATGGGCAGGAGGAAGGAGACAGGTGAAATAGAGAGGGGCATCCTCTCTTGTAGAATAGAGGTTAGGAGAGCTGCTATTTCTAAATTGCCAGTATATGCTTCAGGGGAGGAAAAAGCACTGAATTTCCCTGAACTAGTCTTGCGTAGTACCTCTGGTGATGGTGCGTATGAAGAGAGTTTTCCGGACTGCCCCCAACTAATGGTTTGCTGTTTAACAATTCTGCTTGTGAATGAACTGCGCTTCCTTGAAGAAGAGAGGAGGAGGAAAAAAAAAAAAAAGAAAAAGAAAAAACAGATTGTTAAAGCTGCAAAAATGACCCTAAGTGAAATAGAAAAAAATTTTGAACCAAATATATGTGAGTATGGCTGTGATGAGCTTTTGGTTGGATTTTTTCTTTTTTTGGCTGAAAAGGGCATTGTGGCAGCAACAGATGTATTTTCTGTGATTTCTGTGTTTGACTGGAAGAAAATCCCCTCAAACCTACTGTAAATTGTGTATGAAACAAATTGTCCTGCAGTTGTTTGTCTCCTTTTTAATCCTGGTTTTAGTCAAGCATCTGGTATCTGTTCTGGGTTCCCTGTTTTCTCTTGTAACTGCATATAGTGCAAAACGGTTAAGTATGGAACCTTTTTTTCAGTAGACAAAGATTACTGTAGACTTTATTCCACTCTTCAGTCTTTGTGGAACAAGCATGCACTTGGTTCAGATGGTTTGAAGTAAGTGCTGCTACAACTTGATGGGTTTTACCTTTTCTTTTCCCTTTACATGCTTAGTTTGTCAACTAGCTGGATATGCTAAACTTGTTTTCATTGGCTTATGAAGTCCGGAATTTCTATCATGTATTTGAAAGCTCTTTCTGAACAGAAGGACTCTTCCTCTGTAGTGGAATAATTAATAGCTTACCGCTAACCTTGTGTATGTGTATGTAGCTGTATTAGTAAAAGTGCAGTTTCCCATGTGCGAAAGTATGAACGACTGAAATATGTATGTACTGACCTCTTGCTAAGAAGGAAAGAAATCCAAGTTCGTGACTGCTCCTTTCCTATCTCCAGTCTCTCCCCACCCTGAGACTTAGTTTAACAAATTCTGTAAATAGAACTACCATCAATCATGTCTGCTCTCCATTACTCTTCTTTTAAAACCTACACTTAATAATAAAAGTATTGCTTAAATGTGTTGTATCATTACATGTGTATACTGCACTTTCCAAGAGAAGCTTTACATGAGAACTATGGAAATGACCTTAGTACAATTGTGGATAGAACTTTATTTTTTTTTTTGTTTTATATTCCTAAAGCACAGGCAAGCTGGACTGGATAACGTGAAGCTATAGATAGAAAGTTATTGTATAGTCAGATACTGAGAATATATGAAAAGAGAATGGATTTACAAAAGTAACCATCTACTGTATATTAGAACAAAGAATTCTGTGAATTAAAGTACTTTTAAAGAATGTTTAAGATTTTAAATCTAATAGCACTTGTTCAAGGGTTCTGGAAAAAAATATAAATGCACTGGGTTGTTAATAATGCTATTAAATGAGCAGGTGTGAATGTCCCTTTTATTGCTTTTTCAAGTAGGTATTCCTGGATTTGGGTGGGAAATATGATACAACGGAAGCTTGCATCTTTAGAAATGTTTATTTTTAGACCTGGTTCATCAGAAAAGACTTCCCTCTTATTTGTGAAATGAATGGAAAATGCAAGAGATGGGAAACGGGCAGATACGTGGGATTCATTTTAAGCTATCCAAAAATGTGGTTGTCCTGCAGGCATTAGTTTAGCGTTGCCATGCTGCCCAAAAGTTAAGGAGGTGTGGGAAAGCTGCTGCTGTGAAGGAACAAGCTGAATTTTCATCCTACGTGCACGTGGAAGAGGTTTGGTATGCAGCATTACAGTAATGCATAAGAACGGTCATCTCCTATAGCTATGTTTGCAAGCGTGTTGGAAATCCTGGGAGTTGTTTCGTGTCCCCTCTTAAGGGTTGTAGGTTAGGTGTTACTAAGTAACATAATACTAACGTGCAGTCAGCAAAATCGCAGTGGAGCGACTCTCCTCTCTGCTCATATGTGCTGTTTAGTCATGTCAGGATGACAGAGGAGCCTTTATACGCAAACAGGCTTGAGCTTGTCGTGCTGTTTTTGGCGTTAGTTGCTGCGGTGGATCCTCCTAATAGGTTACCTTCTAATGCAACCACTGTGCGGGGAGAGTGATTTCCCTTTCACGTCAAGGCTGTGCTTTGGATGCAAGATGAACGCTGCTTTTGGGGTGGTGAGGACTTAAGTGACAAGTGGAAGATAAATGTCAGTTCTTGCTGATTGTCAGTGGACTTGGGTTTCTAACTGCCCCCCTACCTTTTGACAATCTCCGTTTTTTCAACTGGATTAGGAAAAGTGCAATACCCGCAACTTGGAGATCAGCAAATTGGCATTGTAGCTGAAAGCGTCCACTGTCTCTGGAACATCTGTCCCAAAACCAGAAGGTATGGCTGCCTTAATACTGGCTGACTAAGTCTTCACTGGCTTCTTTGTGACCTTGTAGGATTGTAAGGACTTCCCTGATACTGTAGTCACAGTGCAACTTCCAAATTTGGGCTTCTTGGAAAAGTCTGTGCAAGATGGGTGGAAGAATCTTTGCAGGGGTGACTTTATGGCAAACCCGCATCCTCTAACAGCACATTTGCTGCATGCAAGTGACAACTCAAGAGAATCTCTTCAAGGAATAAAATTATCTATTTTTTGAGGGGACTACTTGTAAAGCCTGACAGTGGCTGTGTTCCCACTTTTTAAAAAAGAAACAAAAACAAAACAAAAAACAAAAAAACCAACACTCAAGCGATGCTATCCCCAGTATGTTCTTGAGCCTGGCACCTCATAGGATTTTGCCTCAAGTGACTTTCCAAGACCACAAAAGACACCCTGCATTCCTGAAATAAAAGCTCAGATGCGTTTCAGACAGAAGACAGTTTAGCAGGTTGTACCCCAGCAAACACAAAATGTGGGCCATGCAGGCCTCTGACTACAGAAAGCATGAGCAAGCCCGTAGTGTGATGGATGTGCATATGCATGTCTGTGTATAATAACTTACTGTTGTAGCTAATGTGGATGTGTGGAAAGTGTGAATGTAACATGAGGGAATGCGCTGGGAAATGAGGCTTCTTGGTTAACTTGGTTATAAATACTCAGTTGAGATTAGCTCCAGTGACTTTTTCACTCAGGTGTGGGCACTGCATGTTTAAACTATTTCAGTCCAGCAGCAAATGGGGATTAGAAAAAAAAGGCTTTTTTTTTTTTTTTAAATACTCCCTCTCCATCCATGTCCTAGACTTCTGTAACCAAAAGCAGTTGCACTTTGGATACGGCCAAGCCTATGGAAAGCAGCACAGTATCCATGCACAGTGTCGAATCTGCTCACTGCTCCTCGGGAGAAAGGGTGGGTTGGTTGGGTGGCTTCTGGGGTTGTCTGAAGGACAGGAGTGACGTTTAAGACTCGTGCTCCTGGCCTCCACAGGCGAGGGAATGTAACCCCTCGTTAACTTACCCTGTGTTTTTCTTAAGCAGTCAAAGACTGTATTTTGCGTTAACGCTTGGCTTCTGCACAGTGAGAATGAGGGCGAAAGATGCGCTTTGTCTCCAATAGGTCAGTCTTGATGTTAAATAGCTGGCATTTAGTGTGCGCAGTTAGTGTTTAACACCTGCTTTGTCTCACTTTGCATGGTGTAAATGACTGTAGAAGTGTGCCAAAAATAGATCACTAAATTCCGTACTGTTTGGGGTCATGTGGCTTAGTCAGCTTGTGGAACTGAAGGAGCCTAGATCTGTTCCTGGACCTGCCACTCTGCTGTGGAGTGACTTTAGGCAAAACCACATTGTTTTGCTGCCTGAATTGTCCAGTGAAGAAATAATAATGGCACTGACCTTTCATGTTCTGCTTCAACATTTACAAAGTAAAAGCACTATGTGGGGTAGTTCTGTACGGTTATTTAATGACATTGCTCCTAGGGACCAGAATACGGGGGAAAATTTCACTGTCCTTGAATGAAGGAACAAGAAGTCTTCTGACCCTTTGTTAATGCCAAACTAGTTACCTTGCATACTAGTAATTATGCTGATTCTCAGCTACCTGTTACCATATGTTGTGACCTTCCTGGCTTTGGCCGAGTGAAATCAGGAGTGTTTTCTGGTGGAAAAGCAGCTGTAGACTCTGGAACGCCTCTGTCTCCTTTGAGGGTCTTGTTTTGGGCTCTGATCCAGAAATGATCCACCTCTTGGTGCCCGATCTGCCTCCTTGGAGCCCCCTGTAAAAGGGACAGTAAATGTTCTCTGGCTTTCTTGGCAGTCATCTCAGTACCTTGCGACTTCTGTGCAGTCTTTTTCGTAAAAGACAGGAACTTGGTGTGTGTCAATGCTCTAACTCAAAGGAAAAAGATGTCTTCTCTTTAGGTTGCTATATACATTTAACACACCCGTTTTGTGTTGCTTTACAAACAGCACTGGTCTCAAAGCAGGAACTGTTCTGCTGTCTACACCTCTCATAAGCCACACGAACAATCTCTTGTCTATTGTGAATGTTTAAGCAGGGGTACTCCTAGTGTACTGAATGATTTATTTTTAAACTTCTCGCTGCGGAAGGGGAGCCTGAGTATAGTTAAGGAATCATTTTTTTTAGTATGTGTGTCTGACCCTTGAATAAAAATTTCCGTATGAATGTTGTACAGGGATACAACCTAATCTATAAACTCAAACGTTTGTAAATATTCTAAGGAGTGAAGTTTGCAGCCATTACTAGCGTGCATGCTTTAAAACCTGAGCATAGATTGAGCAAATGAGGGATGCTTCCCAGTGAAGTAACGCGTAGATCTCGGGAGTGTGGAGGAAGAGGGGACAAAAGAGGCAGCTACCCGTTGGCAGTGTCCACCTTGGCATAGGAAGATGTTAGGAAATACTGCCTCTACAGAAGAAGCATCCCGTTTTGCACAAGGGTTTGTGGGTGCTTTTTGTGTTCATAAAAGCAAACCATCTGCGTGCACCTTTTCAGGCCTCTTGCATAGTGTGCCTTTGGTGTGAATGGGAGCAGAGTCATAACAGAATGGACAGGGCTTCAAACAAATCAGTGCTGTTTTAGTTTCACAAGATTTGTCCTTTATGCTCTTAATGATTCATGGAGTGACCCTTTCTCTTTTCTACTGTAACACCAAATAAAACTGCCATTCCTTTAATGTGAAACGGTCCCTCGAGTGCATCAGTCTCATTGGTCTCTGATCTCAGACGTGCTGAACTGTCTATCAGCCTTGGCTCACTTAAGCTATCTGTCCTTCTAATAGTTTGGTTGCATGGGCCTCCAAAGTGTTCGGCTGCAAAGCCTGTAGCTGTGGCTGCTTGTGGGAATCCACTGACTTTGTCTCGTTAACTCTAACCCAGCCTTTAAACCAAGTTTTGTTTTGTTTTTTGGACTTTTCAGTGTTTGAGCATAGGTCAGATTTTTTTTTAAACATATGATTGTTATCTGTAAGAGGAGATGTGTTGGACTAAGCCACTTTCTAGTCAGACACGCACCCAGACATCGGATAATGTTGTCTCCCTAGCAGTAGCAGTGCTGCCAGAGCTCTTCCTGGAAGTATCCCTTTGCTTTTTGCTCCCCCTTGGTGAAACAAATGGGGGGAACCCAACATCATCTACCTGAAAAGGAAAGCTGTGCCTGAGATCAGTTACTATATGATGGTGTCTGAAAGCCAGGTCTTCCTTGAATACTGGAGACTAATAACGTGGGAGTATAGATGGTGCTTCTCTCCCATTAGCAAATCCCCAGACTCCTCAGGTAACCCACTGCATCTTAGCATTTCTGTTTTAACCTTGCTGTTGCCTTTTTTTGTTGTTTTCAACTTCTCAGGTGCCCTCCTGTTCTTGCTGTATTGCCTAGTGGCTTTGAGTGAAACCAGCTCCTAGCGGGAGGCCAGAATGAGATTCTGCCTAAGCATCACTTCATTTTTTCCAGAGTAATGGCCTCTGCAGGGGAGGAGATTGCTTCCATGCATTCAGGGCCCTTCTTGCTTATGACAGATAGAGAGAATAAGAAAGCACTGGAGAAAGTCATTTTTGAAAATAAACCATTCTGCCCATCATACACAGCCTCCAAGTTCTATGTTGCTACTGTCCTAAACCAGTTGGGGCTTTCTCTTATTCTCTGTCCTAAATGTCATCATTTACATAAATATAGACACCAACTAATGCAAATAACTCTTTTTGTTTTGTGTGTGTTTTTTTTTTTTTTTTTAAATGATCAAATAACTTGTGCTTTGAATGCTATTCTTGTGACAAGTGGGCGGGTCATTGGTTTGCATTGGCATAATGTTGACTGTCATAAATGCCTTTTTCCATTTCTTGTTTTCCTGTACACTATATTTCAATGAGGACTGGATAATTCAAAGGCATTTTTGTGATATGGCAACTGGTCTTGCTCTGCTTCAGCCTGTATTCTTAAAACCTCACAATAATATCTGGTAAAAATATAACCAACCTCCTGGAAGAAAACAGTGACAAATTTCTTGTTCCTGTAATCCGAGATGAGCATCTAAGGTTAAACCATTGCGGACGACATAGGCTTCAGGAAAGATAGATAGTATTTTTGTAGAGTAACTTACAAAATGTTCACATATCTACACTGTCTTTATTTAGCAGTGTAATGTATCTAAGTGAATAGTTTCCCAATAAATGACAATTTTGATGCCTAATGAATGAGTACTGTGTCTTTAATTATGAAAAGTGACTGAGAATGGGTTAAATCTTATACATCAACAGACTTGATTAAGAAACAATGCCTTGAGGCTGGCAACGGGTATATAAATTTGAGCTTTTTAACTTGGGTAGAGTTTGGATGTGATGATGATGCCGTTTTGTCACGGCAAGGTTGGTTGGTTAGTGCGTTGCTTGTCCCGTCGTTCAGTGGATACCAGCTGCCAAAGAACCTTACTCCCTTTCTTCTTGCAATTCATATTGCCTAGTTTCACGTGCCTTTTTCCTGTCCTCTTGCTAACATGAGTCCAATGACATACTTCTAACCTGCTAATAGTTCTTTGAAGGTAAGATATCTTCTGTTCTGTCTGTGTGAGTCATAAGGCAAAAAACTAACAAAAAACCTCTTGGGCTCTTGTAACTGGAGAACAGCAGAATAGCAAGCCTCTCCCTGCACTGGTGTGTTATACTAACACAAAAGCAAGCCAGTTGGGTGTAGTTATGTTAGGTCTTTCACTTGAAATCATTGTCCGGATTGTTTAAGAGCGCTTTGTCTTGCAGTGGCTTAAAACAACGCTGCTGTAGTTGACAATTTCATTAAAAACTATAGACTAACGCTTTTTCTTTCTGAAAAATGTATATGTTGTTTGAATGATTGCTAGGCTTCCCTATGTGTTTTAGATGCACGCATGTGCAGCATAATTCCACTTCGGTGAGATGGCTCACAAAAACAGAGGCTATGCCAAGCAGTAAGTCTGCTTATAGGGTGCTCCTGAGTCGATAGGCAACAATGCTGAATGAAACGACAGAAGCAGTCTTTTTATTGGAGCTTTTACTCCAGGCAACAATGTTAAGAATTAAGAATCTCTCTGATGGTTGTGTTGTGGGTGGCACAAAAAAACTTGTGGAATGGTGTTGAGAGAAGGCTGAGTGTGACCATTCGTGTGTCTTGCATCTTCCATCTCTTTCTAAAAACTTGTACTTGTGGTGTCCCTGAACTGTGAGGCAGTGCTAAACTGTGTTTTAATTTGTGTGTAGTAAATAACTTCCCTGGCATTTTTATTTTCTCGTTTGCTCTCCCTCTCCTTCCCATTTTCCATGCGTGATGGTGGTTTAAATCTGAACATCATGACGTGCCTTGTGTAATAAGTATCTTCCTTTTTTTTTTTTTTTTTTTTTTTTAAATGACTAAGGATATGTAGCCCGTTGTATAACGTTGCTCTTCTTGCTTTTGTAGGTCTGCGGAGAGATCCAGCCCTATATCCAGTTGTAGCTCTTGAGGTTTGTAAAGGACCCTCTGGCAGTGATGGACTCCCTTCGTATAAGGGTCAGTCTGAGACACTAGAGGTGAAAACTCAGCACAACTCAGACTTGGACTACTTAGCAAGAGATGGTCCTTCAAGCAACAGCTCCTTCCATAGTAGCGAAGGAGAGGGGACAGATCACGAAGGAGATATTTTGGATTGTAGTGGGTCCAGGCCTTTACTGATGGATTCAGAAGAGGAGGAGGAAACCTGCAAGTTGCAGTCTGTGCCGAAGGAAAGACATGAGGCTTCCAAAGAAGATTCCCACTCCCAGTCTTCCCAGAGTAGAATAGGGGAGACGCTGTTCCCTGCCTTCCAGCCGCACACGGGTGAGGTTTTCGATGAACCGGATGTTTTTGCCACGGCTCCTTTCCGAAGCTCGAGAAAAGTGCTTGATGAGGTGGATGTCTTTACCAAAGCTCCTTTCATCTCCAAGGGCAACATGGCTCTCAGACATCCAGAAGAGGCAGATGTATTTCTGAGAGCACCTTTCACTAAAAGAAAAAGCATGGAAGAGTTGACTTCTCATAGTGTTCCTAAGGAACTGTTTGCATCGCCTGTTTTCGTAAGTCAAACAGGTGATGTCCAACATGTGATTAATCCCATGTTCCAAAGCCTGGATGCAGCAATGCATGGGTCCACTGCCTTGGCTAGATCTCAGTATCCTTCCATGGGGTTTATTCAGCCAATTAATCTTCCACCTTCTTCCGTAAGAGCAATGGAGACCCAGGAAAGCATCCCTCCTACATGCGTGCTGAAGGAGCGCGGTGGCATGCCCAGTGAGAGAAACCAAGGAGGACATGCACTCCCCCAGGAAGCCATCCTGGGCTCAATGGTTAACAAGCCTTTCCGTCCACAGTCCTTGTCAAAATATTCCCGTCACTACAGTCCAGAAGATGGGCAGGGTCTCGAAGTCAAACCTATAGCTGCTTACAAAGTGGTCTCTCAGACAAACAGACAGGCTATAGCAGGATCTGTCTCTATTGCTTCTCTGTCTTCCAGGACTACAGAGCTGCCTAGTGGGGATCCTTTTGCTTCAGCACCCTTTCCTTCCAAATCAGGAAAGCAAAAGCCTTAATCTGCTGTGAGCTGGGAGGTGTGCTTCTGCCAGAACCATCTCTCACAAGACCTTGAACCTCTTAGTTGAGTTGAACAACATAGCAATATATATATATATATAATTTTTTTTTCTTTTTGTCAGAATTCTATTTGCAGTGATACATAGTTGAACCATTTTAAATTATGTTAGCTAGTCTGAATGCCTGGCTCTCAGGATCTTCATATCCTTTTCAGTTGCTTCTTACCTCTCTCCTTTCACTGTCACTCCCTCTTCCCCCCCCCCCCCCAACCCCTTATTTTTAGATGCTTTTCCAAACCAGTAGTGTTCCATACTTTCTGGCTCTGGCTGGGGAAATGCATTCTAAGATGAATTACAATGTTTATTGGTTACAGAGCAAGTCAAGCAGGACTGGCTAGTGCTCTGGAAAGGAAACTATTTCACAGGTGAAGGGGTTGTATGACTTCTTTCTTACCAATGGGAACTTCTGGAAGAGATCAAGGTAGAATATTCCTGTTGCTGGTGATGATGGTAAACCTGGCAGCTGTAGCTTGAGAGTAGTTCCGTCATGAATTATGTGCACGTTCGTAGGTTATACGCACACTGAGTGAAAGCCATGCAATCAACACCTAGTACGAAGTTCATGCACTGCTGATGTGAGCAGAGCATTGGCCTCATGCATGCAGAGTCTCTTCACTCGCCGTGCCATGTAACCTGTGGAAGTGTTTCCACCCGTGGGCCTGTTTGGGAGCCCAGAGGAGTTGGTGGAAGGACTCGCAGTGCCTTCAATTGCTTGTCTTGCAGAATGTCTCAGATGCATGCATTTAAACTGTTACTGTTGTTGTTATTTGGCAAATCAAAAGATCAGGAAGAACTTTTGACTTTTACACGTGTATTTCCTGTCTGGTTTATGCCAAAGTGTAGGACCCTGAAGTTTGCCGATGGTGGTGTGAAGGAGAGCACTATGCTTTGTTACAGTATTAAAATACACCCTATGGAAAAGTTCATTGTGGAAACAACTTGATAGATGTCCTGATCCTACATACCTCATTTGGTGTAGTTCAGCATTGGCTGCAATCCCGTTACACTGATTTATACTAGCAGAGAACTTGACTCTATATTTATAGAATCTGCCTTTTGTTTTCCTGTCCATTAAGATGACTAAACAAAATCTACTTGCACTCCTTTTGGTAACGTTTGCTTTACTCTAGAAATACTGTACTTCCTACCATACTCCTAAAGACAGCTGCTTATTATCACTTCTGTCACTGATGTGGTGAGTCCCAAGATTGTGTTTGGAGGAAATATAGTCCCGAAGGTTTACTGCAGATGTTTGTCACGTGCTGGTAGCTGGGCTGAGGCAAAGCGGGGTTAGCTCCTCTCCCTTTTCAGTAATGTAAGATAGAGACAAGAGAGTGAAACCTCCCCTCTGCCTTTTTCAAAACCCCTAATAGCATAAGGTGTCTTGGAACTGCTATTTCTGGCCAGCAAGTGCAATATGTAAGTGTGGGTTGACTTTCAAAATACCCGGTTACAGGGACTCGGTGGGCTCGCAATCATTGGTGATCCTTTGCAGTGTAGTAGTCCTTTCTCCTAACAGATGTCGGTGCTGCAGAATGCCTCCCAGGAAAATCTTTGTGATGGTTTTATTTTTAAGGGCTTGACATTTATGGAAAAACTCCTGTTGACTCCAGTAGTTTCTCGCCAAGTCTCTTAAAAGCCTTGCTGTGGCTGTTTCTGCAGTGAATTTGATTGTTATTATGCAAGCTGGAGCCTTGCAGTGAAGACCAAGGACACGTTATGCCCTTGGAGCAAAGTCCCAGAGACTTTGAGCTTTTTGGCCTTTTGCAGGGGAATTTTTGGAGCAACGGGCAGGCTGCAGAGATCAGTACCAGCTGTATATAGAACAGGTTTACGCTATGCCCTCTTTCTGATGGGCTCGTGCTCAGGGAGAAAGCACTGAGAGAGAACTGTCACGCTAAGAGAAGGAGAGGTCAGAGAGCACACATCTTAATTCACTGGTTTTGTACCAGTGGAGGCTTCTGCAGCTGAAAATAGAATGCAGTTTAGTCTCGTGGAAAAAACTCCTACATCTATGGTTTTGACTAGTCCAGCGTTCAAGTAATAGGTGTTAAAGGAACTCGGCGGGCTTATTACAGGTACCCGTGAAGTGGGCTCAAACAAAGCGCAACGTTGCACACGAAGGGGAATCCAGTCTGTGGCTGACTCACTGCTGACTTTTAAGCTGAGCAGCATAAGGGGAGGATGGATGGAAAAATCCTGACTGCCAGGAGATGACTAGCGCAGCCTGTTGAAATAGGACTTATCTACTGCTCTGTATTTCTTTTCCAGTCCCCAAACTCAGTTTGCCTTGCAAAATATCTCCAACTGTAAGAGATGAACCAAATGCTGGCTGATGGGCATGCTCAACTCTGCGATTACCTGGAAGTGAGAGAGAACTTGGACTTAAACCATCTTAAAAGCCGTGAGGGTAGGGAGGGACAACATTTGAAAGCAAGGAGGCTAAGTTGGCTCGCGCAGTTCAATTGCTGGCAAATGATGACTTGCTGAGTCCAGAGCAGGTCCCATTGCATGGAGCTGGTCTGCTACGTTTTGAGTTGGAGTTAATATTGGTGCACATTGGTGGTTTAGAGGTGTGGGTTCCCCCCCCCACCCCCCCGTGCTCTTCTATCACCAACCCTAGGAAATAGAAGTACTGTAAAGATATTTCTGGGCTTCTCTTGAGGAGCTTCTCCAGCTAAGCTGAGGCTGTTGCTTATTGTATGTTTTGTTGTCATTGAGTTTTCTTTTTAAATACTTACCCGAAAGTAACTGACCAAATAGGTTGCTGCTGGATTGGCTTAATGAGAGATGCTGAGAACGACTGTGACACCAAACTGTGAAATTTGAGGGATACAAAGGAGAGTGAGCTTGAGGGCCCAGATTCATTTCAACGTGCAGCCGGTGGCCTGGCCATGCATACCGGCAGGAGACTACATTTGGCCCGAAGCTGTTAAGTGCGCTTGGAGAGGTGATGTAAGGCAGGTCAGACCTTGACAGCACAGGGGTGAATCTGTGCAGTCAGGAGATGCTTTGCTGGAATAAGCAGGTACAGCGTGTAAAATAAGATGACTGTTTGAGGTATTATCTCTGGTGACTGGATTCAGGCTCTTCTTCCTTTCATTTTTACTTGAAAAATTGCTTTTGGATAATTCTGTGAAACTTCTTCAAATGCCGCGATTATGTTTCGTGTCCGCTACTTGGAATGTCTCCTTTAGCAAAAAAACATAGTTAAGGAAGCATGAGGCGGTTCCCCTTCGCACTCCTTGCCTCTCTCTTACTGCTTGTGTCGGCGAGGTGGAGATGGGAGCTTCGTGAAACTGCCAGCCAAGGGAGAAGGGGAGGATATGCAGACATGCAGCTAGATGTTTACAGCAAGTCATTGATTCAGGTTTGGTTAGACCGCGTTTCCAGCTAGTGTTTTGGCAGCTTATGTTCTTAAAGCACTTTACACAAAGAACAAGCTAATCAAAGAAGCTAATGATCCTGCCAGCATACATCTATTGTTTAAATGGTTTTAAATATATTGGGAGGAAGGAAGCTTGTTTGAATCTTTACACGTGACCTATGAAATAATGCATCTTTGGTTATGGTCAGAAAATTGAATTGTGATGCCTGTTAAACTGATCCATTCTAATTTCCAACTTGTATTGCTCCTAATCCTGCACTGCCAGTACTGTAACTCTAGTGTGATGAATTATAAGCAGAAATTGCATTCCTGTAAATTATGAAGTTTACCGCTTTCAGTGCACTTGGAAGAATGATGCTTATTGTTCTGTTTGCCACCCAACCAGTAATGTTAGTTAAGTAACACCAGTGTAGCCTAAACTCGGCGTTTTAAAGTCAGTTTTCTGAACAAAGCCACCGCGCTCATCTTTTAAAAGCTGTGCTGACTGCTGTTAACTGCCCTGCGGTCTCCTGGGAGCTTCCAGCCCGGATTCCTCCGAGACGGGCCCAGCCGGAGATCGCAGTTACCGCTTCTCGCTGCTGAGCAGACGCTTAGCAGTCGGTCCTGTGACAATCTGCAGCTTGCACTGGGAAAGGGATTGGCTCTGTTTTGTAGTCGTTGCTGACTTTACCTCGAATGCAGTTCAAAACCTATCCCTTCGAAGTGATTACTCGGCGTTTCTGCATGCAAAAAAAAAAAAAAAACCCCAAAAAAACCAAGAAACAAGTGTCTTGGCTCTCTGTGCTTCAGTGCTGCTATGTTTTTTCGGCGCCCGTAACAGCACCAGCTGCTGTCGTGTTAACCTGCACTTTCTGATGCAGTATTTTCAAGACTTCAGCTGTATGTCATCTCCCTTCCAGCCAGCTCAGTACTATAGACATATGTGCAAAGTGTTAAGTTTACAATCTTAGTTTCTTGAAGCCAGCGCACGCTCAATCTGTAATCCCCGGCATGCACGGAGCACCTAGGAGATATTAAGCTTGTAGCAACAAACCCGTGTAAGCAACCTTGACATGCAGTGCCTGAAGCATGCCTTGGGTTAGATTTAATCAAGCAAGCAAGACTGAGATCTGTGTAATCGCTGAACTCTCAATCACTCCAAAGCGGTAATTGGTTACTTTAACTCAGCTTCCACCAAAGATGGTTGTGTTGGGGTTGAATTTTTGTTTTGTTATGTTTTTTCATGGTGTTAAATCGAGGCCTTTTAGTACACCAAAAGACTCCGAAGCGTTTTTCCAGTAGGTATCTCAGCACTGTAATCTTGCTCCAGTTCTGACACACATTCCTGAAACCTGAGCAGCTGTTTCGTGTTTCTGACAATAAGCTGTGGCCTGTTGTTCCCATCCTATGTAGGGTAAAATCGTCCTACACACCTGGACCGCACCCCGGGCAGTTGGAGGCATAACCAGTGACCCACTGGTTTCCTCTTTCAGACCCCCATCCCTCCTCCACAAAGGGATAAATAATTGTATGCAAGCGTAGGGAGGGTTGGCTTTTTTTGTTGTTGGTGGTTGTTATTTTCAGTGTCTGCTTGTTCTGGGTGAGGCACTCGGATTGGGAAAGCACCAGTGGATGCAGCTGGTGGGGAATCGCTACCCATCGAGTCCAATAGGGAAGGAAACTCTGGCCGTCTCGAACGAACTGTCGTTTCTGGGTCGAGCAGGAAGCCTGAGCTGGGAGCGTGCGCGTCCTCAGCTAACTGTGACAAACAATCTCCGTGGGGCTCGAGGTTGCATATCGTAAGGCCAGTGGTGTTTCATTTGAGCCGCGTTTTTGTTAGGGCAATTCTTAGCGGTATCGGAAATAACCTCTGACTTGCAGATTAATGGAGTAAAGTGTTGCTCTCCAGGCGTGATCATCTATGTTTCTGATAATCTTTATGAAGAAATGTTCAAGTTGTAAACTTATGTACATTTTATTAAAACGGTATCTGATTAAAACGCACCTTCTCTGCTGCGTGTTCCTTCTCCCCTGCTCACGCCAAATATTTTTGCTGGATGCCAAGATTTCGTCCCTCTGGTGCTGAGGTGCCGAGTTCAGTAGCGACTCCCTCTTACTCCTGGCGGTTGCGAAGTCGAACCCATCTTGTTTCTTTAAGCAGAGTCTTTTAGCGAGGGATGTTCCTGTTGGCTGGAGAGAAACCTGGCTGCACCAGGGCAGCGCTGAAACTCTGCGAAAGAGACTTTGCTTTATCTTGATGTTGTCTTAATTAACCGCGACAGAATAAGAAGGTATGGAAATGACCTTCAGCCCAAAACTGGCAGGGATATAATAGCACTAAAGGGAGGGAAACGAAGCCATCGCAGACATGCAAGCGATTATCCCTTAATCTTGCTGAAAGTGCAAGTGTCCCCTCTTTTGTTTGTTTTTTTTGTTGTTGTTGTTGTTCCTAGGCCTCAAATATAAGCAGTGGTTGGAACCTGCAAAATCAAGAGCTTCCACCCCAAAGATGCCACAATTTAAATAAAAGCATTGACCCGCCCAAAACATCTTCTGCAGAGCCCAGCGTCTGGTAGGTTCCTGGGAGGAGGGCTGAATTCTCGCTTCCTCCATAACTTTCAAGCCTGTGCAGAGTTAGGCAACAACCTGCCGGGCTCAGGTGCCCCGAGGGCCGTGCCCTGGCCGCCGAGGCGCCCCACCACCCCCTGCCCCTGCAAAACTCGACTTCTGGGGCCGCGGTGGTGGTATTTTCCGGTTTCTGCTAAAATCAGAGGGCGGCTGGAGGGGATCCTAGGCGGCCCATGAATAAGACTAGAGAGGCTGAGTGGGACTCCTTGGTTCCATTTTTTTTTTTTTCTTAAACAGCTTTGACTTGATTAGTACATCCCCCTTAAATTGCATTAGGTCATTAATTTGGCTGCTGACACAGTAGTTGAGCATAGATTTTTTTTTTTCTTTCCCCTCCACATTGGCTTAGGCAGAGTGCTGTAATGACAGACGGCTGGAAGCACAGGGAGAGGCGAGCAGGTGCTTGGGGGAAGAAAAGGCTTTTTGTGAGTAACCGCGCTCCCTCCTGCCTCGGCGGATAGCTGGGGTGAAATCGCCGCTGCCCAGGCCTGTTTCCCAAAATCGTTCTCCGTTATGGCTCCTGCCGCTTCCGGGCTATAAAGCAAAGAGGATCCAGGAGCTTTGTCCTGCAGCTTTTCCCCAGCCCCGTGCCACTTAACTCTCCGCCTTGGGGATTGTTTCTGTCTCTAGGTGCTGTACATCCTGGCTTAAACAAAATAATGCAAAAACCATCAACAAAAAACCCTTGAATGCAACAATCAGCATCTGGGGGTCCGTGGTGGAGCCTGTTTCCCTGGCTGTTGGGAAGGGGGGTGGGTGGGCTGCAGCCAGCACCCCCCCCTTCTGCAAGTGCAACCTTTGCACCCCCTCTTTGCACCCAGCACCTCCCTTTGCAGCTAGAACCTCTGCAACCCCCTCTTTGCAGCCAGCCCTTTTGCACCCCTACCCCTTGCACCCTCCTTTGCAGCCAACACCCC
Source organism: Struthio camelus (assembly GCF_040807025.1). Taxonomy (NCBI): domain Eukaryota; kingdom Metazoa; phylum Chordata; class Aves; order Struthioniformes; family Struthionidae; genus Struthio; species Struthio camelus. The sequence goes on along the minus strand of NC_090968.1, from coordinate 2,925,280 downwards.
CCTTTCCACCTCTCATTTGCACCCCCCTCATTGCACCCAGCATCTCCCTTTGCAGCTAGAACCTCTGCAGCCTCCTCTTTGCAGCCAGCCCTTTTGCACCCCTACCCCTTGCACCCTCCTTTGCAGCCAACACCCCCCTTTCCACCTCTCATTTGCTCTCCCCCCTTTGCAGCTAGAACCTCTGCAACCCCCTCTTTGCAGCCAGCCCTTTTGCACCCCTACCCTTTGCACCCTCCTTTGCAGCCAACACCCCCCTTCTACCTCTCATTTGCACTCCCCCCTTTGCAGCCAGCCCTTTTGCACCCCTACCCTTTGCAGCCAACACCCCCCTTTCCACCTCTCATTTGCACCCCTACCCTTTGCAGCCAACACCCCCCTTTCCACCTCTCATTTGCACCCCCTCTTTGCAGCCAGCTCCTTTGTAGCTAGTACCCCCCCCCCGTTGCGCGCGCCGTTCCCGCCGGCGGCCGCGGCGCGCGCCGTTCCCGCCCTCGGCCGCCAGGGGCCGCGGCGGTGCCTCGCGCGCGAAGCGCCGCGCCCGGCGGCTCTGAGGAGATCTAAGATGGCGGCTGCGCGGTGGCTCGGCGCGGCTGCGGGGCTGGGCGGCCGGTAGGTGACTGCGGGGCTCCGCCGGCTCCTCGCTGCCCCGGCCCGCGGGCGGGAAGGAGCGATCCCGGCTCTCCCCCGAGGGGGCCCCTCCTCGCCCCTTCCCCCGCGCGCTACCTCACGGCGCCGCGACCGCCCGGGCCGCGTCAGGCTCTCTCCGTCCTTCCCCTTTCCTTCTCCGCTGCAGCAGGGTGACGAAGGGCGAAATTATTTCTTCCTCGCTGCGGATGCACAGTGAAGGATTATTTCTTCCCCGCTCTGCTAGAGTCGGGCAGCGAGGCGTTAATCCCCTCTGGTTCCCCCCCTCACCCCCCCCAAGGACGCACAGGTGCTGCGAGCGCTGCCCCGAGGGGGGCCGTTCACCCCCCTGTGCGCACCCGGCTGTGGGGAGTGAGGCGTAATTACCTCCCGCCTGTGCTCAGGAACACGCAGTGAGGGGTAGTTCCCCCCCACGTGTGCTCGGGGTCGCGTAGAGAGGAGTAATGTTCCCCACGTGTGCTTCGGGCCATGTAGCGAGGGGAAATTCACCCCCCTCCCCCATGTGCTTAGGCCCATGCAGTGAGGGGTAACCCCCCCTCCCCTTCCGCTTTAGGACCGTGCAGTAAGAGGTATTTCCACGCACGCACACTTGCTAAGGACCATGCAGTGGGGGGTTATTCCCTCACGTGTGCTGAGGACCTGAGCAATGAAGGGAAATGCACCCCCTAGACTTAAAATGATCATGCAATGAGGGGTAAACCACCCCCCCCCCCCATGCACACACATGAGTAGTAAGGACCACACATCAAAGGTACAGTTCCAGTCTGTTAACTAAGGGTCTAGAAAGGATGGGTTAATTCTTCTCTTCCTCTCCTTTTCGCTATGTAAAGACCGGTGTCAGGTGGTGAACAGTTATTCTTGTACATGTATGTAGTCAAACGCTTGTATTTTACAGGCAGACACCAAAATTTAGAGAAAAGCATATATGCACATATGGATGCTCTGATTCTGGTAAACTTTGGCCCATTTCTTTCATTTTCTAAGGGAGAAGAAAATTGGAGGGGGTGGGTCTGTCCTCCTTTTTCTGCATACAGATAGTTGTAACATGAATAGTAAAGATCCCTTTTCTTTCAGCTTCCTCGTTATACAGTAGGATTGAGGACTGTGGGCTTTTCTTTGCAGAGCTGGAAAGTTTAGTCCGCTTTCCTCCCTAAAGCTGAAAGGAAGGAGAATTTTTCTCTTGGGGGACCATCCTTATACATGCCCTTGTTGGCTCTCTATCTGTTATCGAGACCATGAAAGTAGCTAAATGGCATGATTTAGATCTTTTCTGTGTTCATGCCTCCCTCAATGCTAACTGGGAGGGGGGTTTCATGAGATTACGCTTTTTTCCTGAGCTCGAGGAATTGGAGCCCAGGTGTGGTGGTTCTTTTCTGATTTATGACCCCCCCCCCCCAAGAGGGTCAGAATCTCTTTTGTGCCCTTAGTAATAGCCCTTGCAGATCTGTTTTACTTGGTTTACCTACTTTCTCCCCACTGTACACTGAAGAGGAGGAGAAAACCAGGTAATAACCAGTCTGAGCTATCTTTTACATGAAGAGGTTCTTTGTTTACGTATGCTAACTTCCAGTTTACCCTGAAATAGGGAGGCTCCTCCAGGCTTGTGGGAAAGAACCCCACACAAGCATACCTTAAACCCATAATATGTTGTTTACTTGTCTGTTAAAAAAAATAAAATCCAAGATGGTAGTATTCATTTTGCTTCTGTGTACGGTGATGTTGCCTCTGGTGTTTGGACTGTCTCTTTGTTCAGTTTTTCATGTCTCTGTCTAGTTATAAATAAGGAATTTACACATAAAAATAAGTGTCTGTATGTTGGCTGTGCGTATAGTTACAGAAATCAGATGTGCAAGCACCTAGTTAAACTTCTGAAAGCTAGGCCCGTTATTCATCGCTCTGCCTTGCTTGTTTTCTCTGATAGTTTGCTTTTTCCTTCTGCTTTCCCCACTGTGGGCTTTATCTCAGTAGAGGATATTACCCCTGTTTTGGCTGCTGGTGCAGTTTATACGATCGCTATGGACCAGTATGAAATTTGCCTGTTTTCATTCTAGGGGTCTTGTTCTCCCACGCCCAGAACAAATACTTACACTGGAATATATCGGATTTATTTATTTTCCAAAGGGAAGAAATACAGGTAGAGGGGTGGACAGTGGTGAGGTACAGTTTAGTAAGTATAGTTGATAGAGTTTTTGTCACTTGTCCAAACATTGTCCCGTCAGCTTTTTCTCTTACACGAATTGTTTGTGTAAGGGCAGCAGCCGTTGTATTACCTGATTAGCCTGTCTTATATCTTCCGAAAGTCACATACAGAAGAGTCTTATATTTCACCAGCTAAACTGTTGGAGTATAGGAGTAAATTCTGGCCTTTGTTTAGCCTCAGGTGCTTGGAGTTGGATTCATCTCACCTGTCTGTAATCTTCTAAAAATGAGGCGTCTAGTCCAAGCTAGATTTCTAGGTTCTTGCTACAATCAAAGGGAAGACAAAGGGGTGCCTCTGGGATGTTTATTCTCTTCTGTTATAGGTATGTAAGGTGATTTGCATCCCTTTAGTAAGTGTGAAGGAGCCTAGAGTAACTTTTAGGTGATTAAGAGTGGGACAGTTAAGTCTAATTTGTTAGGAAATCTGAGAAAGTGCTGAGCATCTGTTCTAATTCTGCTGCAAAGGTGGAGCCCAGGGGAAAAAGTAAGGGGGCATATTGTAATCCAGCCTTTACAATTTGCTACGTTCCCTGATGGGATGAAGGTAGGTGAGTGTCCAACTGAGTTCTGGGAATGCTAGGAGCATGTGAAGTTCTGTTTCTTTGGGGCACTGAAGTACAAACTCCTAATTTGGAAATTGTTATTAAAGCTATAATTTCTCCCTAGGTTCTGTCATGCGATGTTGAAAGACCATAATTTGACAACTAAACGGTCTCTCCACCAACTTGTACAAAAGAAACCATTTTGCCCGGTTGCGGTATTGCATGACACAGGTAAATACAAGTCAAAAATAAGTGAAAATAAGCAGATGAATGCATGGTGGGATTTTTTATTTTGTGGTAATAATGGAAGTATACTCTTTCTGAAATCTGAGTTTGATTAAAATTTTCTGGATGTTTTTGAATGAGTTACAAGCACGTTTGGAGCTTGGAGAGAAGACCTGAATTGCTCACTTTGTATTTCGTTATCCATGTTTTTTCTACGTCCTTCAGATGCCAAGTCTTATAAGGAGCTTTGCTGGTGCAGAACATACTATTTGGGCTTTGCTGCACTTTTTAATTTAAATTCTATCTTGGCATAAATGCATCCTTTATGAAAGACCTCCTGTTACCCTCTGTCCTGCTTCAGCTGCTGAGCTCAGCGAGATTAAGTTGCTGACCGTCCAGGGTATGATCTTGTAAGGATGAAGACAGAGCTTTCATTTTTAGAGCTGTGATGTTTTCTTTTTAAAATTTTTCTCCTCCTGAGTATGCTCCTGTGTATGTATCCGATCATTTAGCAGAGTAGAACTTCTTGTTTTAATTCTAAGTTGTGTCACGTATTCTAGTGCTGGGGAGATTCATGCTTGAAGTAAATCTAGCTTTTTCCGTTTTGTCCAAATTCCTTTCTCTTTGTCTACAGTTTTAATAAGGTAACTTAAAATTAAACAGAAACCATTTAGTGTTTGCAATCTAAACTAATATGAAAAGTATTGTAATGGTAAAATTTGGGCTTAACATTAAGGAAACACGTAGAATTTTTGTTAAGATGTACTTTTTGTCTATGCATTGTGATTCAAATCCATCTTACTAGTAAGATAACCCCTGCCCTCCCAGCTTGTTAGCCTATGTGGTCTTTTCAGTGATCTGTATATGGTTTACTTTGTTCGTAGCTGTGGCGCAGGCTTGACCTGGCCTGATTTTTACTTCAGGTCAAAGACATATCTCCCATAGAAAATGAAAAATGCGTATGAGGCAGTCAGAGAAGTTCAGTTTCTCACTTAGAACACTGTCTCTGTTCAGTGGAAAAAGGATGTAAAATAGCCAAGGGTGTCCTTTTAGTAGCACACTGTGAAACAGTATCTGCAACAGTAACTTGATGATAACCTGAAAAAGCAAAGCTTGAGATTTGGTTTATTGTATTTGCTTGTACAGTTTTTTCAGAAGGCGGTATACTCAGCACCCCTCCCCCCCCCCCAAAAAAAAAAAAAAAACTATGAAACTTGTGCTGCAGAAAATCATTCTGCTTTTGCAACTGCTCTACAGTGCTGTAGCAAAAGAAAGAGTTAAAAAAATAATCTGGAGGTGCTGTTGCATAGAATTAGGCAGAAATGGAAATCTTCTTTAAATGAATCTGCTCAGGCAGCAGTTTCTTTTTGATTTTGATTTCAGAGGAGTCCAGTCCTATCTTGTCCAGCATCATGGTTTTTCATTCCAGTTTTAGTCATGTGGTTAAACAGATAGACTGAAAGTTTTAGTCGTCCAAGTATTTTACCTGCTTTTGCAAATGTCCTTCTAAAGTCTGCCTCTATTTGATATCTTTTTCTTACCTTGAGTAGGTTATAGGATAGAATAATAGCCAAGTACATACAATGTTCTGTTCCTTAAAGAATTGAAAGAAACAAGGTAGATGATACGTGTGTATACAGCCACGTACCACACCTACTGAATAATAAATTCTGACTGGGATATTCACAGTTGTACAAAGAACTCCAGTTTGATTATTAAAAAGCTGGTCTTAGGAAGATGGATTTGTAAATGCAGAAGACGCTGTCTTTTGCATTGAAATACAGTAGCTACCCACAACGGACACTTTTCTGAGAGATGATACATCCATTTGTGTTTTAGAGTCTTAGAGATGCTAGATGACTGATGTTGGATAGTTGTCAGCTGCCCATTACTTTCAAAAAATTAGCAGAGCATACTCGGTTTACACCATCCAAATCCACTCTTGTAGGTTGTTTATAAATTACATTGTTATACTGGATGTGATTGTCTATGCTGCGTCGATCTGGAAGATGTGTTCTTCCATCCCTGTGGATAAAGCTTACTAGTTGCCTGTTAAATCAGGACTATACTTTTCATGTTAAGCGTTTCTATGCTGTCTTCTTTTCCTTAAGCAAGCAGTACGCGCGTACTTAGCGTGCGTTCAAGTTAAATGGATTTGCTACCATGACAGACACCTGCAGTAACAATTTGGCAATTTATAAATAGCCTGATTTGTCATCTGCTACTAGAGAGTCATCATCAAAATGGCAGTTTAGGAAATGAAAATGTCAGCTCTTTTTGTTGTTTTAAATCTCTCTATATCATATGTTTCTGAAGTCAATGTGAGCTTGTTTCTCAGGTATGATTTCTTTATAAATATTAGTTCCTGGGGATTTTTGTTTTTAAAATGCCTTTTTTTGTTTGCTGAATGTACTGTACTACTTTGAGAAGAACAAATATCATGACCTATTTTGTGGCATGCTTAGGTATGCAGGGAAAGAAGTGACTAGAAAGGAAAATAGGAGAAGGGGGACTGCCTCTAACTGATGTTTATCTTCAGTGGGATATCACATGTCCTGTGTGGACATGTCCACGTGAAAATACACCGTTAAAAGTACGCCATTAAATGTACAGTTTGCATTTTCATTCAAGACCAACTTCTTTTCCTTTAACGCTCTTCTAAAAAAAAGACCCTCACCCCACCAGTAACTTCAGTGAATAATAAAACACAATCAAAATGATCTTTTAAGCTTCCGTACCAGTGACTTAACAGTAGTTTTACTTCAAATTGTTGGTTAGGTTCAGTTTCTAGAGGACAAATGATACTGATGGAGCTGTGGATTCAAATAAAATGGTTGGAGTAGCTATAGAAAACAGTATAAACTTAGAAAAGCTGGTCAGTTCTCAGTTTACAGTACTGTCTTACCCCATGAAAGTACTACAAACAGGGTGTGGTTGGCTGTAACTGTTATTATGTATGTTTTTGATAATTCTGGAAGAGTAAAAAAAATCTATAAATTATGAATATCTTCAAGAGAGAGTAAAACTGGCTGTATGTATCCTTTAATGCTATGAACAGTAAGTGATAATGCTGAAAGAGAGACCTCATAGCATTTGAGGATCATGAAATAAAAAAACCTGAAGACAACAGAGAAATGAAGGTTGCAAATCTCGGCCTTTGAGAGACAGCGAAGATGGTACTGTCGTCGTGCAAATTGACACTGACTGTTGCAGTAGGAGCCTTTTATTTGGTAAAAGTTCATAAGAGAAACAAAGACAGGGTTCTGTTTGTCTGCCTGTTCCTTATAAGATAAAGTGACTGTGTTTATCAGTCTTCACGTTAGTCTAGTTGCTTTCATAGAACCTATTGAACCATGTTTTGGAAGTATCATTGCGCAGACTGCTATTTGTTTTTCACAGCGCAATGATCATTAATAGTCTTGACTCGCTAAGCAAGCAGGATCTTTGACTTTCTTCACTTAAGCTGCTTCTGTTGGATAACACTAACTATCTTTTTTTTTTTTTTAATTTCCAGTAAGATGCATGTTTATTCAAACTCAAGACACACCAAATCCAAATAGTTTAAAGTTTATTCCAGGGAAGGAAGTGCTGGAGTCAAGGACTATGGAGTTTTCCTCACCAGCTGCAGCATTTTGCTCACCTTTAGCAAGGTACTATTAAACTTGTCGTAATTTGTTTGGGGGACCTGCATGGGATGTGTGTCTACAGCTGACGTTTTAAACGTAGCTGAGCATTCAGGAACAGATGGGCTGGATTTCAGTTTTTCGTGTTGCTTTACTCATGCATAAAATTGAAGCTGGAAAGATTGTTGTTACGAAAATAATCTCTGTGTGTTTCTGTACTACCTGTGTCAATAGTGTAGCAGAGTGCCTCGTGATCTAGTCCCTGCAGCTGGATTAAGTAGCAATAAGGTCCAGTAATCTTGAAGATATGCTGCATCGTTGGTGAGACCTCTTGCCCTGATTTTATAAAACTTTTCCTGTCGGATGACTCCTACTTTGAGCAGTTACTTGAAAATCATACAGCTCTTAAGTGTTAGGAAGTAGGCAACATAAGGAACTAAATAGTCACAAATATTACACGTTTAAAATTAGTAGGTTGCTTTAGTTGGCAAATGTTGATGTTGAGCTGAACTTCAGAGCCAATGGATTTTTCCTTTGAAAAAGGTTTATTATGTTTCAGATATTGAGAAAAGGTGTGTTTGGGCCTGCTTTTTAAGGCTTGATCTATAACAGGTCTGGGGTTTTGCAAGTCTCAGTATCAGAATGCATAACCTGGAGTAAGAATCACTATGTAAATAATCCATTTATATCATCTTGGAGTAAAAGGAGTTGGGAGCACCATCACAAGTCTCTCGGGGAATACTTGGAAGCACCCATTTTTGCATTTTTGTCATTGCTTTTGCGTTAGCCTCTGAAAATAAGTTTCCCTTATCCTCTTTACGTGGGTGGAAAGGCTTTACCTGGAGAGTGAGATCCAGAAATGCTTTCATAAGTTACCTCCAGAGATCCTAGTTGAAGTCATCTTTGTGTACGCTGAAAAGAACTGCTTCTGAGTAGAAGCTATGTCACGTGCCACTCTCCAGGAAGTACAGGTTATCAACCATACAGCTGTAATGTTTCCAAAGTTCTCTTGGCTGTATTGTTTGAGAGCAAACAGCACCTTTACGAGCAAAGCCCTGTGACTTCAAGGTAACAAATGCAGCGTGTTTTCCGGGACATCAAAATGTGTTGTCAGACTGCTGAAACAGTAGGATCTGATTATGCCAAAGTACGTTAGCTTGCAGAATGCAGGCAGCTGTCGGAAAGTGGTTTTATGTTGTCGGATATCTGCAAGTAGACTTTTTCATCAAAGATGATGTGCATGCTAAAATGTGTACCACAGCAAGAACGCTTTGTATGTGTTGTGCATGTTAATGGAAGACAATTATGTGACTAATATGTATTGTTACACTTCAGACTACAGTTTTTGTAATTGGAATACTCATTTACATTAAGATAGAAGATGCGTTTTCCAAAGAAAAGCGTTCCATTGGTCTTGGACAGTTTAGTGCATTTGTATAATTTCCTTGTTTAACTAACTTTAAAATGCAATTGACTTAAAACACACAGTAGTCTTGGAACTGTTTCATGTGTGGAAATTCTTTCAAAAGGCTATTTTGAAATCTCTTTTGGCTTTTTTTCATCTCGCATACCTTTGCGATAATATTTCTGATCTGGTCTTTGGGAAAAGTCCTGTCAGATATGTTCAGTTTTACTTCCTGTGTGGCTTCATAGCAGGATCTCCTGGCTCTTAGTGAAACTGAGAAGACGCTAACCTGCAGGTAAACTAACTGCCCGTTTCTCCTAATGGTTCTGTTTTTAGAAGTGCTTATCTTTGTCCAGAAATATCTTCTAGAACTTTTTTCTGGGACGGATTAAATAAATCTTAGGAGTTTGGCTGAAGTGTGTATGAGTTGTTTTTTGTTTTGTTTTGTTTTAGACAGTTATTCCGAATTGAAGGAGTTAAAAGTGTTTTCTTTGGGCCAGACTTCATCACAGTCACGAAGGTAAGCAGAACAGAGAATCAAATGTGCTAAAATATGAACTGTGATTCAGCTACCTAAGAGATGCTTATAGAGAAGATGGATACAGACTCTTCTTGGAGATGCATAGTGCAAGTGCCAGAGGCAATGGTCACAAGTGGTATTAAAGGAAATTCCAGTAATACAGAGAGGGGGAAAAAAATTACAATGTGTTGATAAGTGCTGGAACAGGTCACCCAGAGAAGCTGTAGATTCTCTGCTCTTGCAAATGGTCAACACTTGCCTGGATGAGGCCTTCAGCAACCTGGTCAACTTGGAAGTAGGCTTTGCTTTGAACAGGGAGTTGGACGAGATGGCTTCCAGAGATCTCTTCCAGATTAAATAATTTAATGTTTGGGATCAAGCATATTGTAGGCAGTGTTGTATTTATCTAAGGTGTGGTGTTCACATCACCAGAAGTAAGGCTTTGCATAGTGATCGTGCAGTTACCTTTTTTTATTGTAGGGAGAGCACAGGGCAATTCAGGGAATGATAGTTTGTCTCGGAATCAAATGGAACCAAACTCAGAGTTGAGTCTCTGAAACAGTCTGGCAAAGATATGTGTCAAGTAACGTATTTAGGAATTTTTCACTGTCAATTGTTAGCGGCTGAGGTTTCTTTTAGATATTTTTTATAGTGTTTGGCTTGCGAACAAGAAAACCTTTCTGTTGGCTGTTTTAAATTGAGTCTTACTAAACATTTTTGACAAAGGCAGACTTGACGAAACTATACAATAAAATCCATGCATCAAACCTGACTGCCCATTATGATGTTTTTAAAGCAAGAAGGATCCCTATGTAATTTATAATTATTGAGAGGCAGATGCTCTGTTTTTATTCATTTTTCTTCTGACTTTCACAGGAGAGTGAAGACCTTGATTGGAACTTGCTGAAACCAGATATTTATGCAACTATAATGGATTTCTTTGCCTCTGGTTTACCTGTAGTTACTGAAGAGGCCCCTAGGACAGATACAGGTAACCTGAACTCTTCAGGAAGAGGCCGGTATCTTCCTCTGGTTTTCATTCTTACCATACCCAGAAGATCCTGCATATGTATCTCAGAAAAACATGCAAGAGAATTTGAAGTGAAAGCTGCTAAAATTAACACAGGAAAGAATTTGCAGAGAATTTAAAGTGAAAGATGCTAAAATTAACTCAGGAAAGAAATTGCAGAATGCATATGTTCTAGTGGAAGAAATGATAAACTGCCCAAAATAATTGCTTAAGCATGAATATAAAGCCTGATTCTTATCTAACATAGTATCAGGTCTGTATCTTCACAGGAGCTATGCTAAATTATGGTTTTTGGCAGTGTGGACCATGCTGTCCGGTTGTACTTTTATTCTGTATTTGTGAAATATTTTTGACAGTATTGAGTTTCCTTTCACAAAGCTATTGAGCCTTGCTTCAAATCCCTGCATTTGTTTTTGCTTTCAAATGGGCTGCTACAAAGGTTTCAATTTCCCTTCTTAAATCAAAAAGGAGTGTCCAGGCGAATGTGTTAATGATGGGTTTATGGCCTTACATGAAGGAGAAATGTGAAGAAGTCGTCTGTGTGTATTAAGATATGCAAATAGAGGAGTAAAGAAATAGCTTAAGATGGCCACAGGACTTTCTAGACAGCCTATCTGCAGTGATGGTGAAAAGTAACGTAGAATTATTGAAGGCCATATGTTTATTTTGGTAGCACTGAAAAGACATTTTTAAAAACGTGAGATCCCTAAAAGACTTTGGGGCATATGTAAAGGTAAAAGCCTGTTTTTGTTTTTTCTCAAGAGTCCTGGGAAAGCTATGATCTTCAGTTGCAAAATTTTTTAAAGAAGTATTTCACTTCTTTATGATACTACTAATTGCCTTTTTCTCCCAGGTTCTTAATAAAACGTGGGTCTGTGTTTCTTTTCCAAACTGTAATAGAAAGTACTGAGACTAGCTTACAGTTTAACTCTATTGGAGTTTTTTGCCCTGCATTGTTTCATTTGTAGCTTACCTACTTGTACAATTTTTCTTTCCCCAGTGTTTTAGGGAAGATGGTGATTATTTAATTCCTCTCTGCTCTATCATGTGTGGATTTCCTTTTAATATTCATGTAGATTTTACTTTATTTGAGGGGAAAAAGAAGTCTTTAAAAATAATTCTGCAAGACAAACACTGAACTTGAAATTATATACTGCAGTGCTAAAAACAGCCTCGTTCATAATTTCTTCCTCCCAGAGGAAAAAATCACTCACTGATGAGCTAGTGAGTCAATTGGCTATTCAAGAAACTGATGTGGATTGTGACAGACTAGTAAACTGGAATCTGTCACTTTTTACCCAGTGCACATTAGTATTTTTCTGAAGGGTTGTGCTGTGGAGCCCTTGACGTTTCACCATTTTCCCCACATCTAACCAAACCAAATTCTAAAGGTATGTGGGTAAGTCCAAGGACATCTGGGTTGCTAAAACATTCCTTCCTGAGGACCCTTCCTTAACCCAGGCATCCTTATTGAATGTTAGTTGTTGCTTTTATTTTTACTGTGCTGCTTTCCCTGTCAGAAAAGGGTGCGCTACCGTTGTCTGTTAAGGCCTTTGTCTGTTATTTGAGGAGAACTGTGAATTAACGTTTTTTTATGTCGGTGAAACTCTGTGATGTAAATATGGGTAATTCAGATGAAGATGTTTACTCTGAATTAGAACTTTTGCCTTTTGGTTTCAGTCATTTCAGCAATGTTTATACTACTTTATACTGCCATTTTGGATGTACAGTGTTAGTAACCATAGTGAAACTCCCTCTGATTTGCCCCCCCCTTTTTTTTCCCCCTCCCCCCAAAGCTCCCTCAGAAGAAGATGATGAAGTTGTATTAATGATTAAAGAACTGCTGGATACGAGAATAAGGTAAACCAGGAACATTGCTAGATGAAGTGAGTTAGGCTTGTGTTTTGGAATGATTTGGAAAACAGGGTTTTTTTTTTTCCTAGATGTTTGTGATTTCACAGTTGAGTATCTAGCCTGGAAATATGAAATGCACAACTGGCCAGACTTGTGAATGCGGTTTCCTCGAATTGAAAATTTTCTATCTAGTTTTCCTGTTTAAACAAACTATGTGCTGAGCAGAGTCCATATTGCTGAGTGATTTTAGAATACTGCAGTATCTTACCATCCATAGTTAATTTAAACAGGCCCATTGGATTTAACCTGGTTATTGCTAGATAATGAAAACAGCAGAAATGATCTTTGGTTTTACGGTAACCTCTTTGGTTTTTCTCTACTTTATTCATCTCTGTCTTCATTATACTTGTCCTTCTAAGTGTTTCAGGCAAAGTAGGTTATGCTCTGGATTGGTCATACTCTGAAGGAAGAAACATTAGCAGCTTTCCCTGGCTGGCTGAGCTTCAGTGGATTTTTGTCCTTATAGTCTCGTGCAATTTCATCTGTATTTTAACACAGCTTGAATTTAGAATCTTGTAGTTACTAATGAAGTCTCGAGAGTGGCTAGTGGATCATGGTGTTCATCTGAAGTATGTTTTTATGTTCATTAATTGTCTCCCAAAGTGAACTGAAAGCAATAAGAAACATGACATTCTGGATGCAATGAAAAATGCCTGATGTATTTTTCGAGTTGTCTTATATCTGATGGCACCTTCTTCCCCAGCTCACAAATTACCATAACCAGAAACTTGTACATGGATCAAAATCATGGAATTCATTTTCATTTTTCCAGAAGATGCGATGAATTTGGGCTTTTTTTTATATTCTGTCCCTTTAAAAAAGACTTCATTTTAAAAGTTCTATTTTAAAATACTATTGTAGTTATCTCAGAGCTGACACATGGCACTAATTTGTTTGCCTCAAAGGAAAGAGGAAGAAAGACAGAAATAAGTTGAAACGTTTTCCCCAAGCGTATTGATGTATGCACTAAGCATTGAAACGTTTTACCCAAGCATATTATTATAAAAAATCATGATAGAAAGTAGCATTCAGTAAGCCCTACTCTACTCTTGCTGGGTATGTGGTCAGTTAAAATCCTTATAAGTTAGTCTTAGATTTTCCTGTGGCCTTTCTTAAAACCCACAGAATTTCTGTTAACGTTATTGGTTCCCTCCCCCTTCTTCCCCCTTCCCCATTTTTTTTTTTCCTCTACTGGACCAAGAAGCTATTGATGGGAATACTAGCAGCAGTGTATTTTACTTCATTATACAGCAGGACGTTTTACAGAAGCTATATATAAACTGGTGGTGCATACAGAACGTTTATTGTTTAGTCCATCAAAAATATGGGCAAAGAAGTCAGAAGGTGCAGGGTGGGAGGAATGGAGATCTGAAAGGTAGTGTAGCATGTTAAAAATCTTATTTTTAAATAAAAATTGAATTTTTAGTCATGTATTACATCTGTTGGCTTTCTGGAATGGAGGTGATTTGCTACAGTGAATTGTTAATAAACATATTGGATTTGTGGATTATTCTGTTGAGAGTGTAGTTCTCAAAAGAGTTATTTTGGAAATTAGTATAAAGAGCTTCTGTTAGAGTAACTTGATGGTTTTAGCTTGGTCTGGAAAAACGTTGCTATGGGGATGCAATTAAAATGCTGGGTGTTTGTTGATCGCAAAAGGAGTCCAGGCTGCAGAAATGCTAGTAGTATTGGGATCGGATCTTACCTGATGCTGGTTTCTTCATCAGTTAATAGGATTAGGCTTTTAAATATTTGGAGCTTTTTTCTCCCTTGTGTAAACAAGAGTGACTACATGTTTGTTTATGGAAGCACTCGGGGACTCTTCATCACCGTCCCTAGTCATGTAGCAGACGCATCTGCATCGTGCGGTAGGACGTGCACCTATTGCATGACGGTAGACATCTGGATTTTGGTGCATAACTGAGGCAAGCATCATCACATGAAGACTGGGGAGGGCAACTCAGTATTTCTCTGCAGGTGGAATCCAACCCCTGCTCCAAGGTGCTCAGCCTTGTCCCTAGAATTTACATATTCTTTCATGGGTTACTGCATTCAGTGGGCAGTAAGTTACAGTGTAGAGGATGGACCTTTTGAAAGTAACATTTCCTGTCCTATAGTGTTCTCCAGTTTCTTGCTTAATGTGCTATAGAAAGACAGTAGCCGCGAATGTGAGAGGGGCTGCCAAAATATGACTTGTTGGAAATCTGAACCAGTTGATAGAAGAGAAAGAGGGCTTTAGTTACTAGAGCTTGCTAGTTCTTTGGGTATATTAAATAGAGCTCTTTTAAAGATTCCTAGAATGAAACATATTTCAGCCATACTTAGGTTACATTGTATATTGTCGTCTGTCAGGCCGACAGTGCAAGAAGATGGTGGTGATGTTATTTACAAAGGCTTTGAAGATGGGATAGTGCAGCTGAAGTTGCAGGGTTCGTGCACCAGCTGTCCCAGTTCCATCATAACGCTGAAGAACGGAATACAGAACATGCTGCAGTTCTACATCCCAGAAGTGGAAGGCGTGGAACAGGTGGGCTGATGTGAGATAGGAGAAAGCAGTTTTCCTTTAAATTGAAAAAAGGTCCTTGTCCCTTTCCATTGGACACAGGTTGTTGGTTTAAGCAAAAGTACTGGAGGAATAGATGCAATTTTTCCAAGCCAGAAGATGCAGTATCTTTTTAAGCATATGATGCTTAAAAGCAGTTGTAGAGTACTGTGGTGCTCAACTCAGAAAATTTTCTAGTACTGCACAGTTTATTAAGTAATATGTTCCCTGACTTTTTGATTTACTGGAAAAATGCTAATTTCCATGAAGCCGTGAACACTTTGAAGATGCCCCTATTTCCTTCAAAATTCTCCTTGGAAATTGATACCCAGTACAGTTCTGGGATTATAAATAGAGTGTAAAGAGAACAAAGTAGTGAAATTAAATAGGGTGGAGTGTCTGGATTTTAAACTGAGGACAGTGTGCATTTTCCTAGACTGATCTAGCTGTTAAAACCTGTTTAGATGAAACTGAAGAAAACAGGATCACTTTGCCCTGCCTTGCCCTCCTTCCCTCTCTGCTGTTTACAGCAATGTGGTTGCCCACTCCCCCGGTCGATTGCTGTAAGTCTAAAGTTGATTTAAAAAAAAAATACTCCAGTGGCATACCTCAGGAAAATTGGTATCCCTCCCCCCCCCCCTTTTTTTTCTATTACGTAGTTTCAAAAGCACTGTTTATTTCTAGTCTCAAAAACATTACTATTTCTATTTCGATCTGGGATTTCTTCCCAAGAAGCTGTTCTGTGTTTGCCAGTAGCAGCTAGCTTTGTGGACTTTCTGTGATGATAAAGAGCAAGCTTTTGTCCCCTAATATGCAGATTTTGTTTGTTCTCTCAATAAAAATAAGATACACTGTAGTGATTGTTCTAGTGGCTTTTGTAATGACTTGACCAGCCTCCTGTTGTGTCACCCACAGCTCCTCATGGCATTTTTGGTTTTAAGTTCTTTACTGTTTTCTTGTGTCCGTTGTTACTCAGTGACGTAGGATAACTACTTCTCTCCTCGAGTCCCGCAAGGATTAAGCACCTCATAACGTTAGGTTTGATGTAATAAATCCTATATGTAATAGGAGGCCTAGAGTTTAAACTGCTTGCTTAAGCTGCTTCTGGGTTTTGATTTCAGGTTGTTGACGACGACGATGACGCGGAGAAAGAAGCAAAATCTACTTGAGCTAGCATCATTTACGGCCAAATAA
Source organism: Struthio camelus (assembly GCF_040807025.1). Lineage (NCBI taxonomy): Eukaryota > Metazoa > Chordata > Aves > Struthioniformes > Struthionidae > Struthio > Struthio camelus. The sequence goes on along the minus strand of NC_090968.1, from coordinate 2,909,441 downwards.
GTATTTACCTCTTTCTGTATGTGAATTAGCTATGTGCTGAGAAACAACCAAATTTGCCTTTCCCTTTGGAAAAATTTTTGCACTTTTGCCTGTGAAAATGTCTCCTCAGTTTAAGCAGTGTGTCCACTAATATATTAAATGCCCTGTACTCAGAAAAGAATCCTTTTGCGCTGTTTGTATCTACTTTGCATTGTATCTCAAGAAACAAATGGCAGGCATTTAAAAATGCTGATGTGTGTCTCCGTTGTTCTTTCATACAACACATTCAAGAATAAAACAGGAGGGGAACAGAAGTAACTTTTCTTGACTGTTTTTTATGCAAGAGAAGTATTAAAATTCCCCTGCCCTGCCCTCCCCCCCCCCCCCAACATCTTTATGGGGCTTGCAGGAATGACTGTCCTTGCTCTATAAATAGGAGATGCAGGAACGTTAATTTTGTGAAGTCTTTTGTTAAAGCTTTTGATTGCTGTCAGTTTTGCGTGGAAAATAACATGTAACTTCAACTGTTTATTTTAGAGGATGTAATATTGGCAGTATTTGTGAAAGTTACCTCCCCCCTGCTTGATCCCTACCACTGTGCAAACAATAGCAACAGAAACCAAAAATGTGAGTTGTTATAAAGGTTCTGTCTTTTTTTTAATATACGTTAGAAGATGATCCTTATCAGCTTTAGCAACTAGAGAGACTAATTAGCTTATTTAGAGGTAAAATTGTTTATCCCCCATTAGTGGTCTGTTTAAGCTTGCAAAAGAGGATTTCTCAACATAATATTCCAACATCAAGATGAACGTGCGGCGCTTAAGGGCACAAATTACATCTGTATTATAGCAAAGAAAATTAATGTGTTTACCTATGCTATATCCTGTTTGTTCCTTCCACAGTGCCAAAGAGCGCAGCTTATGGGTAACTTGGCTGCCCTGGCTGAGGGAAGACGTGGCAGAGTAGAACACGCTCCAGTTCTAGCGACTGTAGGAAGGGAAATTTTTATTGTTCTGAAATTGAAATACGTAAGTTGGGCCTTTTAAGCACTTCTGTTTATTTCTTGTGCTTGTAGGACTTAATTTCTTCCTGGTGCCTAGCTTTAGCAGATGGCTTGGCTAACAGGGATACTATTTCTTCTTTGTGCTGCAACAGTTGAGCTGTGTTTGCAGTCATTATCTGGCTTATGGTTATAGTAGTATTCCCTGTTGCAAGGATTTGACAGCCTCCTGTATGTTCCCTTCTTTCCCTCCTTGCCGTTGTAATTCCACTGAGTCTCTAAACTGGATCAGTTAAGTCAGCAGAGAATCGTTTCTGTAGTATGCAGATCAGCATGTGGTAACCATAAACCTCATATTACTTGTTAGGAATTTGAGAATGAATATGTTAGCAAAACGGTTATTCAGCTTTCCTGTAAAAATAATAAACTAATGTCATTCAAATTACCCAGCTAGGATTTTGAGTTTGAAATTACCATGTTTTCCTCACCCTCTTACAAAATGCACAGTGCCTGATCTTACAGGTATTTCAGTGACAAAAATACCCTTGAGGTAGACTGATGCTATTCAAAAGACAGCCTGTGCAAATACTGTCGCCACATTCTTGTTCATCAGCAAACCACAGATTGGCTGGTAGTATTTCCGGTTTCTCAAAACCTAATTAATTTGTCAATTCAGTGCACTATATATGCCAATACTTAAACAGCAAAATAGCTGTTTTGTGTGTTGAATAAAGTGTTTCTCTTATGATGGGGTCTTTACTCTTTAATTAAGCAGTACTAATTTCTTTCAGGTACAGTAAGGATCTAGTTCTACGGTTGTGCTTGTACTTCCAATCTTGTTTTTAATGTGGTTTAGATTTGTACAAATAGGACCAAATTCAGCCTGCGTGCACTGAGGCTGAAGATTGTGTCTTGTGATTTTTGAGGTTGAAAAGATTCCATGTCTAACACGTATTTCCTCCGTGAGCTGGACCAAGTTCCTCAAGCTCTGTCTTGGAGAGAGAAGCAGGTAACACATGCCATCTTGTATCTATTTGGTCCCGTTACAAAGTTAACTCTTTAGAGCAGCTCTTGTCTGTGTCGGTACAGTATATAGCAGTGGGGGAACTCTCTAATTCTGGATTAACTAAAGCCAAGAGAGGAGTTAACTGCCGCTTCATACACCGAGTCAATAAAAACAACTTCCATGTGGCTGCCCTTGTATTCAGTAATGCTACAATGGTTGGGCACCATTTCTCAGTGACATGGGAGGGACCAACAGGTGCTGACCCATCAAGTTTACGGTCTAAAAAAAAAAGAAAATCTGTTGTTCACAACATTAACAATAACCATAAACTCAGATATTATGACAGCCCAAAGTTGTAAAATCATTAGACCAACTCTTTAGGAGCTGCTATTTGAACCTTCCAAGCTCTGTATGGAAAAGCTTAGTTCTTGGAAATAAAACCTGTTAATTAGAAGGTGCTGTTCCTCCCCTCCCCAACACCCCAAAACTTTGCACATTATTGGACTTGGAGGCAAACAGTAGTAATGAGTGCTCAAAGTTTAACGTAATAGTTTATTAGGTGTTCAGTGTCCGCAGTTAAGCATTACATTTAAAATAATGATTGCAAAAAATGATTCTGTTGTAACCAAAGTACTTTTTTTTCCTGTGCCACAGTTAAGTGCAAAATGATTGTCTGCCATTTGACCCTTTTCATTTGCACCAGTTTCAAATACAGAAAACACACTCTATCCGTTTATATTTCCTAAGCTATTCTAGTGCTCTCTTTTATAGGAACAGCTGATTTCAGCAATCTAAATTCTTGTCATCTTGAAACTGTTTACAGGTGGAGATGTGCTTTTTTTTTTTTTTGTCAGGATGTGACTCATTCCATGCTTCTAGGAGAAATTAGCTTGTTTGTCTATGAGGCAGTCATCTGATAATGCTGTATTGTACGATAGAAGCAATCGACATCAGCAGCGTTTGCTGACGGGATTTATGGAGCGCAGGTACTTTCAGCATAGCAGCAGGGGGAAAGAGCTCAGATCACATGATTTTAATACTCAAAATGTGTTCTGTTGGGGATCACAAAACATACTTTTTTCTGGGAGGTGGTAGTTTGCAGTCTCTAAAATTAGGAATTTGTAGCCAAGACTTCTTTTTCAAGTGAAGTAAGTTGAGGCAAGGGGAGGAAGGATGTGGGTTTTTTTCCTAACCATGACCCATACTGTTGGTTTAAAAAGTTCACATATGTGAGGGAATTTGGGAAACTGTTTTCACATTTCTCCCTTTGGTAATAAGTTGCACATCTACATCAGCATGAACTATTAATGCTAGTCAAGCCATGTATTGCATATACAGCAAGCCTTGGAATAAAGTAACATGTTTCCTTGGGGATAAATTTTGGCCTTTATCGGGGAGGGGAAATATATAGGAACTTCAAGAAAAAAGACCCCGAGCTAAGTTTGTTACATGTAAAAATTGTGAAAAATTTGCACCAGGATTGGTACATACGGATGGATGATTTTAGTCCCAGTTTGAGGTGTTTGTTTTTATAACTTGGTAAAGTATTGTATAGGTTTGAGCGGTAATGTTTTGGGTTTGCTGTGCCTCTGATTTGTACTGTTAGAGTGGGTTAGTAGTCCCGCCCTTAGCTGGGAAATCAACTTGTACTCTTACCAGGTATTCAGCTTTCTAATAAAAGCTGTGACAGTGGACTTCTGTGTTGCCACAAATGATGAAAAATCAGAATTTAAAGCCAAGCTTCCTCCCATCATCAGAAATGAGGGAAAATAAAGCACTGAGCAGCTTGATTTGGTGTTAATACTATACAGAATTAAACCATAAGGAGCGTATTCATTGCCTTAGGCTATTACTAATGTCTTTGGTGAACAAACAACACACAGGCAGCTATGTGTGCTGGCTGTTTACTTTTAATGTGTCTTAGATCAGTGACCTTTTTGCTTTTGTTCTTTTTTTTTTTTTTTTTTGGTCCAACTTCTTGCAGCAAGGCTGAGTTCAAAATCTGCCACGGTCCTGCTGTTGTTTTAATACTAATGTTTTTGGTTTTTTGCTCCCCTGTGGGCTTTATATGGAAATCTTGCTTTATTGATATTTTAGTGTTCGGATAAAGTTAAAGGAATAGCTTTTTTTAAAGGAGGGACTTTGTAGCTTTTTTTATAGCTTTAGGCTTTTAATCACTTTTCAAACAATATTTAATCATGGTATTAACGTAAACATTGTGACTTAAGATATCTCCTGAATGAACAAGCCCATCAGGCCTTTGTCTGCTACGCCAGACCTTGTTTGCTTTGCAGATTCATCTTAATGGTTTCTTTATTCTGCGTAAGTGCTGTTATAGAGCAGTAAGAATAGAGGAGCAGAAGTTAGGCCGCACGGATTCTGTTCCTGGAGCTGGGAGGACTCCTGCTGCATCCTGGGGTGCGAGGAGTTCCCCATCTGCACCTGACGGTGCTGCTTATTCACCACCTGGGCTGGGAAAAGCCACTTAGCTTGGAGGAGTCGTAATTTTGTCATCTCTAAAACGCTTTGGGATAATCCCCCGGCAGTGGTGGGAATGGCCCAACGCGAATCGCCAGCGGGGTTGTCGGCCAGGGACACGGGGCAAAGCGCAGGGAGCAGGACGTCCCCGCCTGGGCGGGGGGGTGCCCCGCACCGCCGGGCTCGGGCTGGCCCCGGACACGGCGTGTCCGGCCGGCTGCACCCACGGCGGCCGCCCGCGCTCCGAGCCTCCCCGCCTGCCCCCGGGGGCGGGCAGGGGGGCGCGGTGCCGCCGCGCTGCCCGCGGCCCGGCCCGCCCCGCCCCGCCCCGCCCCGCCCGCAGGCGGACGCGGATCCGGCTGCCACGTCCCGGGGGCCGGGCCGGGGCCGGGGCCGGGGCGGGGCGGGCGGCGGCGGCGCCCAATGGCGGGGCGGGCGGCGGGCCTGCGCCCTGGGCCCCCGGCGAGGGGGGGGCGGCGCGGGGTGGCCCCGGCGCGCAGAGGCAGCGCGGCCGCGGACGGGGGCGCACCATGTGCGGTAAGGGCCGGCGGCGCGGGGGGCGGCGGCGGGCGCGCATCCTTCTCCTCCTGCTCCTCCGCCGCGGCGGCGGCGGCCCCTCGGCCCGGCGCCGCGACCGCGCTAGGCCGGGCGGCTGCGCGCCGCGCCGCTCCGCTGCCCTCCGCGTGGGGAGGCGGCTGGCGGGGCGCGGCGCCGGGCCCCCGTTATGGGGACGTGTCATCGCCCGGCGTGCGCTCCTCGTCCGCCTTCCTGGCGGGGGGCCGCCTTTCAACGTCTGGACTTGAAATGGCTTATTGTGCGCGAAACTGCGCGTAAACGTCGCCCGAGTGTACAAAAGGCCATCTCCTTCCAGCTGTGTGAAGGACGGCTGTAGCAAAAATACTGGCTTCCCTAGGTGTAGCTGCCTTCTGGGCTCTCGGTGATGTCAGTGGGTTTTGATTCAGTGGTAGGCTGTGCTGGGGGTGTTACTATTCCTGTTTTGATTGCGTTGCGTAGGTTTTTAGGTTGTAATCTTCAAAAACGTGAAAGTGACATAGGAGCCCAAGCCCCAGTGAATGTCAGTGAGGCGAACGTTATGGAAAAGGGACACAGGTTTCAATGGTAGCATTTTCAAACGTGCTTCTGGTCTTGTCAAAATAGTCACTCCCACTTTTAGGGGAAAAGTGTGGTTTATTACTTTCTTCTAATCATTGCAACTTCTGATGTAGCTGCTCTGAGAAACTGAAGTTGCATCATATAGGATGTGAGGTGAACCGGTAAACTGTTTTGAACGTGGCTTATAAGTGTCCATTGCAGGGTTTTTCATCAGCTCCTCTCAATCTGTTTGTAAACCAGGGAAACTTTCCTGTGTTCAACGCATGCCATGAGTGAATTAGGGCACAAACCACTGAGGCTTGCGCTCCAAAGTCACTTAGGTGCTTTGGAGCGCAATCCTACGTGCAGTCCTGTGTGTCTTATCAGAACAATTGTTCTACTTTGTCTTTTGGACACAAGAATAAAAAACACCTTTCTGTTCCTGCTTTGTTTTGTGTCATGTTGACTCCTTGTTTGTTTTTCTGCGGAAGCTTATGTGGTAATGATCTGTTGGGTGTTTTTATTTTTCTTTTCAAGTTTCCTCCCTTTTTTCTATATTTTTGTGTTTAAAGCTAGAGTTGGTACTCTAATCAAAACTTTACATTGAAACGTTTTATATATTTGATTTGCGAGTTGCTGTTTCTTTCAGTGTTTTTGTAAGGTTGAACCAGAGTGAAATAATATCGCCTTCAGCCTGTCCAGTCTGTGGAGCACTATGAAGAGGCAATCAGAAATACCTATTTCGTTTACGTTTTCGTTTGCATTAAGCTTACGTTTAACACTATGTTAATATGCGTTAAAAGTAGAAAGTGGGACAAAGCTATGAATAAAAGGGATAATTGTTGTTATAAATAGCTTTGTGCGAGAATAGGGATACTTTTGGTGCATTGTGCTTGCCTTTCTGGAAGTCCAGCCTTTGAAACAGGCAATATTAATATTCTGCTCTGCATTTTTTAAACTATGATAAACATTGGTAATTCTGGGGGTAGTTATTTAGTTGTATTCGAAGTTTATTTACCTGCAAACCCATTTTTTCCCCTTTTCAGTGTAAGCAAAACCCTTCTTGGATGTTGAAATATTTATTAAATAGTAAGAAAAGTAGCAAGGATTGTTCACTGTTGTTGACTCTTCATCAGAGGCATTTGCTATACTTAAAAATGAGAAGAGGACAGCATTAACTAAGTGTGTTTCTCTAGAGAGTTACGGTATAAATGAAGATAAGCGTTGGAAATCGGAGCGCTTCTGAATGCAGGAAGTATGTATCTGAGGAGTTAAGGTTTCTGTAGGAAGTGGGAGGAGAACTGTTTGGAGTCTGAGATACTAGCACATGAGCTCTTGTGACTTGAGGTTAAGCGCAGCTGGCAGAAACTAAGGTATACAATCTCCTCTGCTGCTGCCATTCGTGGTTCAGCTGATGTGCTGAAAGCAAAGTTGACAGAGCTTTAGGTTCATGTTATGCAATGTTAATTGCAGAGGCAGTTTTTGTGCTTTCTTCCATACAGCAGCAGTAGACTCCCACAGAGGAGCAAGGTGAACAAATTGAGGTGGTCGCCTCGTAAGTACTCCTGCGAATATCATGAAAAGGCCGAACCTGCTTGTAGGTACTCTGACTGCTGAGTTACTTATACAAACCCTAATTTTCTCTCTTAACTGAAGTGACAGGAGTCTTATGTCTTGGAGCAGAGGGCACCCAGTTCCATTGCTGCAGCCTTTGTGAGGTCCCAGTGGCTACTTTATGCAGCGCATTGAGAGCCATGGTGGCCGGGTTGGTTGTAGCAGTTGTCAGACAGCGTTTCTGTAGTAGACTCTTAAGTCAGGATGTCCGTTGCTGCCTAGTAGGTGTACAGTCTCTGCTCAGATTTTTATCCAATTTGACTCAAGTGGAAAGACAGGTATGGGGATGAGTTAAAAAAATCAGCGGCAACGGTTGCTCTTATGTAAGTTTTCCCTCTGACAGCTTCAGGATTGTTCTTAGCCGTGCAATGTTTTCGGGGCACTGATAATCTTAACGCTCAGGTTTATGTGCAGTTATACCTTGTACAGGTATATCAGATTGCAGGATTTCACCACTTAACGGGAAAAGTAATGTAGCCTTTAAGTTTAATTCTTTGACATTTAGCGTAGATGACAGATTTGGTGTGTAGATATGATTTTTTTTGTTTGTTTGTTTTTAATCAATTTTGTACTTGGTATGTATTAAAAGCTTGCAGTTTAAAGACCAAAGCAGGTATAAGTTGGGCGTGCTTTGGTCTGAAGGTACCAAACCAGTTCAATCTCATCTTTGAAATGGTTTGGAAAACAGGTTTTTCAAGATAGCCAGGCTTGATAGGCTGTTCTGTAAATAATAAACCCATCGTATGCTGTGACTGTTTTAAAACAAACAACAAAAAAGGGTTTTAGGGTTTAGGTCTCATGTTATTAGTGATTCTCGAAGATGGAAATGAGCTAGCTGAAGACTTGAGTTTCAAGGATTAAGCTTGCCTGTACATCAATGGGGATTTTTTTTGCTCCCAGGAAAGCCATATCTACACCTAGGTATATACCCTTCTGTAAAGCGTAAAATAGTGGCTCTTGCCCAAATTAGTCCTAGAGTTGATGCACTGGTTATTTACCCTAGACAGGAGAAATCTTGCCATTTTATCTGGAGAGAGGTGTGCGCGTAGGTGATAAAGGAAGCATCCAGCAGGCAAATGTGGCTCTTCGCTGAGTGGATATTTTTCTGCTGTGCTTCTTTTCCAGTGCAGACTTAATGAATTGAACCCTAACTCTCCCATATACAGCTAGCAGACACAATAACGATAGTCTGCTTGTTTCTGACCTTGTGCTCGTCCAGGGTGTGCAGAATTAGTGTTCTGTCTGTGCATGGTGGTTCACACAGCGTGCCCCCTCACTGGGCTGCCGGGAGCAAACAACGGGAACCCGCTCCAGCAGGGCGATGAACATGTCCGTGTTAGGGAAAGCGTGGAAGTAGAGAGGGGTGAACACCATCCAGTTCTGAGACTTTGTTCTGTGCTACTCTTAGCCTCCGTGTTAGAACTTGGTGTTAGTGCTTAGTTTCTCCCTCGCTGTAATTTGAAGAAAAAGGTTTTTCCCTCCCCTTTCCCAATTTGTAACGTATTCTAGGTACATTATATTTAGTAGCCTGTGTTTTAATTTATTGAAGAACTGAGGACGGGACAAAGGATTCTTCAGAATTGCCAAGTGGATGTACTGATAACATTGTCTGTTGAGGTTATTTTAACAGTGTATGGTGTGGTATAAACATACTTTAAATCTGAAGTAAACCTAGCCTGAAGGCTTTTCTGCTTACGTGGGAAAAGGATTAGGAAAAGCTATTCCTGAGTAACTTGGGGAAGGTAATTTATTCTTATCTGGAAGTGGTGATTCATTTCATTTTCCTATGAAATTACCATGAAATAAGGATACATGAGAACACAAAGGTCTCAGGAAAATAAAGTTCTCAGAAAAAGTTTTTTTGGTGACCTTAACAATAGAAATAGTTAATCTAAAGCTGTCAGCTCTTTGTAGAGAATTCTTTATGTAGCTGTCATTAAGAATGCTTTAGACTTAGTCCTTGAATATTCAAAGTCAGTTCTGAAACAGAGCTGAGTTCCCCAAGCAACTGAATGTGCAGAATGCTCATGGTTCACAATGTAAAGTTCTTGTGGCAAATCTGTAAGAAAGAAAATGTTTCGTGTTCTGAAATACGTTGTTCAGTGCATTTCACTTAGGAGACTCTACAGGACTTTTCACTATGACGGTCTTTAGTGTGCTTTAGGAATTCTGTGAGCAGCTTACCTGCTTTGAACGTGCCTATTCAGTCCATGTGTGCAAAGTCACTAGCTTAAAGTCACTAGTTAAAACTGGCTGAAGTGTTTTTTGTTGAAATGTAAAACACGACCACTGTTCTAATCCTGAAGTACGTTAGTGTCAAGTCCATAGTGTACTCCAGGCAAGGGTATTATGTTTTCCGAGCCTATTGGATATAAATTCCAGTAGTACGCTTGCTCCTATCTTTTTCTGTCTAGCAGCTCACAATTATATAAAATTCTGGAATAGCGTGAAGTGCACAGGGGTTTTAGGTTTCACATTGTATGCGTTTCACCTAGAATAATGGCAACTCAGAGTTCATGAAGGCAGTGTAATTAAATGCCGTTAATTTCTCCTGATCTTTTGCAATACTTCCTCTTTCTGGCTTGTTCCAGAGTGTGTATGACAAGGGGCAGGTGTGGCATTATTACTGAAAAGTAGCTCTGTGTTGAACGGGGGTTGCAGTAACAGTGGCTAAATGTGTAATTTGAGCCGAAACTGAAACTTCTGTTTTCAGGTCTGCTAGGGGCCTGAAAGCCCTGGTGGGTTGGTTTCGGGAACAGTCTTCTTGGACTTCTACATTTTCAGCACCTGGGATTCAGGCTGGCAAGCAGGATAAGCTGGTAGTGTATCAGATGGGACCCTGACGGAAATTTGCTAGATTTGCACTGGAATTCCATCCAAACCAATGTATTTCCCTTGACTGTTGTTATTTAAATGAATTGTCACTTTGACAGAAAAATTGACACTTTTTGACAGAGCACTCGGCACAGAAGCCTTCAAGCAGCTGTAAAGATCTGTGCAGTTCATCTCTTTTCATCTTTTGAATTGTGTACATTCATTTGAATATAAGCACAGAGAGGGAGAGAACAAGGCTTTAACAAGGCATTGTGTTTTTGAGAATAACTTGTCTATGGTATGTGGAAGGAATGTCTTTTACAGCCTAAACTGAAAGGTAGAGTTGCTTTGTGCCACTACACATCTGCCACGTTCCATCTCAGAGAAGGCTACGTTTTGTAGCTGGGTGAAGTGATCCTTTGTTCAGCCTGCAAGCGAAAAAGAGGTTCTTTTCCTGCACCGCCAGCGCTCTGTGTCATGCTGGGATGTAAGTATCATCCGAGTGCCCTTTGACTCAGCACAACTGCATTCCTTTTGCTAGGTTTACACAGATATGACCAAAAGATTTGAGGTGAAACTCAGGAGCAGAATTTGGTGCGCAGAACTTCTATTGCTGGCTGCTGAGAGAAAAAGACATTTTCCAAGAATACGTTTAGATCGGTGAGGCATGATGAGTATTTAATGCTGTTGTTCATTTTTTTGCTCATCGGAGTTAATGTCAAAGGCAGTAGCGCTGTACTGAAAAATGGAAGCGGTTACAAAATTTGACTGCTTGTGTATTTCTGAATAATCAAATATTTAGGGTAAAGCTGGTAAAAATAAATGCTTTTTTAAAATGTAGGTTAAAACTTTCTCTGGCTGTGTGAGGAATCATCTCGTTATGGGATATTTGAGAAGGAGAAAATGAAATGCATTTGAATTTCCAGTAGATGAAGCTATATGTTATTTCCACATGATTCATCACAATCAAATGTCACAAATGCCTGATAAGCCTTCAGGTGTTTGATTTTTAACTTGTAGGTTAGTAAGTCATGCATTTAGGGAGACTAGTGTTAATTTTATCAAATATATTGTCTCTTTTACTTTTTTTGCTTCATTTTTAGATGCTATGCTTTTCATTTTTGTTTGGTTATTTTTCTGTTTTCTCTAAGATGCGTTTTAAGCCTGCTTGTCCTGCTTGCCTTCTGACTTGTAAAATGTGTAGATCGCAGGTGGGTTTTTGGAGTTTTATTTTTGTACTAGTGTCTCTGTTATCACTCCAGCTATTTGTCTGTCAAGACCTAAAAGCTGGAGTGTATCAAAATTGAATCTTCCAGGGTGTACACGATTGTGTTTTATGAAAAGTTGTTGTTGTTTTTTTTTTTTTGATGGCGTTAGTCTTAGATTTGGACTTTTTTCCCAGTCCTTTTGAATAATCTTATATTGTGCTGTAATTAATACATTTTCAATGGCTGAGGCAAATGCCAAGTTGACTGCTTTGCAGATAGATGTTTTCTGTTTGTTTACAGTACGACTAGAAAGAAATACTAGTGTTTCTCCGTCTCGTTCTCAATGAGCCATCCCTGCCTGTAGAGATTGTTTTTTTCTCTGTGCCCATTCAGTACTTGGCATTTTGTTACATACTGTTAGCAGTTGTGACCTGTGGCAAGGAGTCAAGTTCGTATTTTTTCAGTTCAGGTGTTACTGACCTTGTAAAACTTTGCAGAGAAAATAACTTTTCAAGCCCCTATCTGATTTGGATTCAGGTTTAATAAAGATGTCCTGATAACACTTCAAAGTCTGCCTTGATTAGAAGGAAGGAGACTGGCTGTAGTCCATTTTTTTTGGCTCAGAATAAGTTTATGTGCCTGTGCCAGGATCAGGATGGAGACTAAAATGACCAACTCACTTTTACAAAACGTTGTATGACAGGAAACCAAGTTTCTGACTAATAATCGTGTCTGTCTATTGAGTCAGGCTTTCTTTTATGTGGAGGACTTCCTAAGTCAAAAAAAAAAAAAAAAAGGTGGATTCCATAAGGTTGATAGTTTTCAGTTTTTGAAGCTGAACTGTGTGCATCTGTTTCTTTTCCCTTTTTCTATTTCCTTTTGCTCTTCTGAGCCTTCCCTATCTGTAGCTTCAGCTGAAAACCACAAAACCTTTAATTTCTTCTGCATGTCAGAATGAGGAATCAGTAACAGACTGGGATTATACATAGCTGTTTTTGGAGTTCATTCATACATTGCATCAGTGCATGCAAATGAATGTAGGTTAGCAGCCAGAAAACAGATCCGTAACACGGCAGTTCCAGCACTGGGTGTCTCACCTGGTGGTTTTGCCTGTAGCTGCTCTTTGCCAGGCGTGCCAGGTAAAATTCACCAGAAATCTCAGGATGCTATCAGCTCCAAATATTGTTTGAACTTGAGAGGAGTTTGTATCTGTGTCAGAACTAAAGCTAAGCCAAAAATATATACGTCATTGTAATGGCCTTGCCGGGGGAACCAAGAGCACGTGTGAAAAGTGTATGCATTGTGTGAACCGTGAAGTGTAAGTATGTGTAAAGTGATCGTCAGTGGAGCTTCGTGAGAGACACTGTTGTGTTTCTTTGGTGTTTTTTTTTCTCTCTTCCTCCAAGGCTCTGTTCTATCAGTTAGAGTTACGTGGATTAGACATTCAGGAGGGGATGTATGCTCTGCGCTTTGTGCGGGGCTGATGTCATTGAAATGACTGTTGGGCAGCCCAATCTACTTTAGTTGAAAATACCCTCATTTTAAAAGCTATGTCACAACCTGAAAGCAAGTTGGGATTTTTGTAGCTGTGTACCTGTTATTTAGATTTATGTAGGTGATGTCAAAGCCCCTTTGGCTCCGAAGAGAACTACCTTCACAAGCCTCACGCCTGTTGGTTGCTAGAGAGGTTTGGAATTGCTGATGGGCAGCCAAGATGGGGTGTAAGGTGGTGGAGCAGCTGTTGAGACTACCTAGATTAGGTTGTAGTCCTGTTCCACACGCCTTCCCCTCTGCCTTTCCTACAGTCCTCTTTTCTCCTCTCTTCTTGGAATATGCCTGTATTTGTCAACTCTCTTGCCCACAATGTCTTTTCCTAACTTGGAAGTGGTTATGGTTCACCCTTTGCCTCTGACTTTGACAGTCTGTTCTGGTTTTGCCCGTGAGTCACGCAGTGGGACGCTCAGAAGTGAAGAAGGCCTGCTCTGTACTCCCGTCAATGAGGCTCTTGTGCATTTCAGACTACTGCTGTTCACCAGGAAGGATGTACAGGAACCGTCTCACTGAAGCCAGCAAGACGTTCAAACCCCAGAGCACCTTAAGACTCGTCATCAGTCTCCGTTTGCTGTAGAGAGCATAAAGCGCTTGAGTGGCGTTTGGTATTGTGCTGTGGTAGTAGAATGACTTACTAGATAGCTGTATGCCCGAATAGGACTGATTATGCCGTGTTCAGGTAGCTGAAATGTCATCAAGGTTAATACAGAGATTGTAGGGACTTGCAGAGAGCTGTTTGAAGGGCCTAGCTAATGTGTGAGCAGGGTGTTGCCTAGAGCCATCAATAAGAAGTACCAGGCTCAGGGATTTAGGTGGAAATGGGACCATTAGTGCGTGGTTCTGAGGCACATAAAAAAAGGAGAGAGGTTTCAACTCTGAAATTATTTGGAAATTAATTGGAAATAATTTGGAAAAATATAAGCAGCCCTCATGTTTCCCTAATTATATGTACATGCGTTATAATTATGCCTTCCGAAGTAGGTTTACTTTGGACATCATGATAGGTGGCTTTGATGAAAAGTGAAATGCCAAGAATTGCTGGAACGCAGCATACCTTTTTAAAGACATCTTGTGAGCTTGCTTTCTCTATATTATGGTACATACTTGTTGTTTTCATGTATTCTACTACCACTGTGTTAGATGTCTGGGAGTTTTCTGGAAAATCTGGAGAGAGGGACTTTTCCAGCTGCCTGCTGATAAAGCAGTCTGCTTTGTAGTCCTATTGTAAGACCTGGAAGTCATTTAAAGGATTTTAGGCATCCCAGATAGAGTTGAAATGTGCAGTCCTTCAGCCTGGATGACAGCTGTTCAGAGTCAGTTCACTTGTAAACTGGGAGGTGGCTATTTGTCTGAAGAATGCAGTTTATAGATAAACAGAGTGAACAAAGTATCTCAAATTGGGAAACTTCCCCCTTCTCCCCCCTCCCCCCCCCCCAAAGGGTGGTGAGGAGTGTTTGGGCTATGGATAGCATGAGGGAAGAGGGAAGTATCCTCCAGAGGAAGTTTTTGAAATACAGCAGTTGTTAGCTACTCTGAATATGGTTTTTTTTAGCTGTGAAGTGGAAGGTTTGTGGAAGAGGACCTTACCCTGTTCATTTAGTTACTAGAACTAAAATTCAAGTTGAACAAATGCCATCAAGAGATGGCAGTAGCAGGCTTGCGTGTATAATTGGTTTGGGATGTCGGGAGCGATGGAAGTGAAACTGCAGATTCTTGTAAACTTGGTCCTTAATAGTCTTAAAGTGGTTTTGGATTTTTGGAAATGAAGGTAGAAATGACAGAAGCCAAGTGGAAAGCTCCTTCTTTTTTTCTTAACTTGAGTAGATAGTTTAAGAAAGAAGAACAGTGGAACTTGCATCTAACTTTTTTTCTAGTAACGAAGAAGGAGGTAAGTGAGAGAGAGTGTGCTCTTTTTGCAGGAGACCTGGAGGGACATGTTTCTTCTGGTGCTTGGTTAGGAAGGGATGCTCTGGGAAGGAGAAGATGCAGCTTTATGACAAGCTTATCTTGAGACCTGTAGGTGAAGTCCATGCAAAACAGGAAAGAGTTGGAGAGCGTCAGAATGTTATAAGGGTGCGAGCGACCTTGTTGCAGATGCCATGTATCTCTGCTCAGGCTAAAAAACACCTCATAAATGTTTCACCGCTTTGCAACGTGTTATTCAGTGCATCTGTCAATTCTGAAATGCCTGTGTGTATTTCTCCTTATAAAGTAAATTAAGACATTAGAAGGCTTTGAATTATTCAGGATAATTCCAAAACACAAACAGTTTAAGAACGCGCTTTTCCAAACACTCTTTAAAATAATCTTTGTGTAAACAAAAAGATATATTTTTCAAAAGTGATCTAGGGAGTAAAAACTTTTACATGAATAAAATTTTGGGAACTGTGAGGCAGGCTTATATGACTACATTACCAGCAATGAATCAAAGATTTGAGATGCTTTTAAATAGAATTTTTTTTTTTTTGTGGGAGTGAACTCCATTCTTCTCAAAAGCATTTTTTTAATAAAGTTTCTTAAATTACCAAACTTGAATTACCAGTCATTTTTGGAAACTTAAACATATAGATGTTTGTGTGAAACCTGTTGTGCTTGTATTCCTGCAGATATTTTTCTACTTAAACGCCTTAGACTGGGCAAAATGATTTCTGTGCAGATATTTCTAGAATCCAGTAAATGTCTCCTGGTGCTGTTGCTTCATGATAGCACCAAAGGGAGTCTTTCTGAAGTAGAGCCATAGTTGGTATTACAGATCTAAGAGTTTGTATGTCCCCATCACCATAGTACATTTGCATGCCAACTGCTTACAAGTAGAAGTAACAATTTATCTTTCTTTCCGACCCTCAGGAAAAATAAATAGCTCAATTAGAGTAAGGGTGTTGGTTTGCACGAGTTAAATGAGTTTTTCTTAGGAAGTGGTGGGAGGAGCTTCTTGAGAGAAAGCCATTCAAGGAAGAATTCCTTTAGAAGATGGTTCTTAACTGTGCAAGCCCAAGCTTCATGAACCACATTTTTTTTTGTGTGTGGAGTGATGAGTTTCCTGTCCACTTCATTGTCCCCTGGCAGTTCATTCTGTCATGCAGGTGCAGCTCACATGAAAATTCAATCCCCGTTACTCGCAAGCTTGCCTCCTGTTTAGTCAATGTCAGCGTTATGAAAAGGATGCTGGCATTTCTGTGGTTAGTTTTGGTCTCTGAAATGCAAGTGACATCGTCTCCCTTGGACTTCAGATGCGGTAAGAAAAGCTACAAATGTAGTGGTACTTTTCTGTCGGGAGTTCTCAATACAAATGTCCATTTGAGTTTGGTGAATTTTTTAACTTAGTATGTGCCTGCAGATAAGAAATACAGATTTTACCATGGTATTAAATGGGTATGTCTTTCCTCCCCACGTAGGAATCTTTGCTTACCTGAACTACCATGTTCCCCGGACAAGACGGGAGATCCTGGAGACCCTTATCAAAGGGCTCCAGCGGCTGGAGTACAGAGGATATGATTCTGCAGGTAGCACTCTCCCAGTAACAATGGCTCATTTTTGAATTTGGGCTTGTAAATATTTCTCTTGGTGTGTTTATGAATGTTTCAACTGTTGCCTGTTTTTCAAGAAAACTGAAGCACAGACTGGATATTTCTGTGATCAAGTGGTCAGAGGTTAGGATTAACTTTAGATGTACGGATATTTGTAAATGTTTTTGATGCGTATTATCCAAGCGTTTGAAAATACCTTTAAGACAACAAGGGGAAAATTCATTTTTAATCCAAGGGGCTTCTTACCTTTATTTTGAGGTTTAGGTGGGGAAAGAAAGGGCACTGTAAAACAATCATCTGTGTGTGTTTCTGTGAAATACTGTAACATGCTTTCTGCACTTCACACTCTTTCCTCATATTTTGTGATGGTATTTAGGTGTGGGAATTGATGGAGGAAATGACAAAGACTGGGAAGCTAATGCTTGTAAAATCCAGCTTATCAAACAGAAAGGGAAGGTGAAGGCTCTGGATGAAGAGGTTCACAGTACGTATTACCCTTGATCTCTTTGCCCCTTCTCCTCCCATTAAACGTCTTCTCGTTTCCTTTATGCTTTGAATATCTTCTGTCTTAGCCAGAAACACTGTAATCCAGATTATTGTGTGTAAACATATCACAGACGTAAACATACGTACTGTTTAGGACCCAGTGATTCCATGGACATTGCCACGAAGTCACAGAGAAGTCCTAATTTCTCAAGCCAAGGGAATCACATCCTATTAAAATAGAACAGACCTGAAAAAAAACATGTATGTATGCATGTATATATGTGTGTGTGTGTTTATGTACATATACTTAAATATATATACACACACCTCTATACACACCCCCATCTATATATATATTTTATATATATACACACGTGTGTGTGTATACACACACACACACATACACCCCTCCATATATATATATATATATACACACACACACACACACACACACACGCATATAGTAATGCTGGCCCCTACTAAAGTCTTGAATCTATGTAGTGATGGCCTACCAATTGGTTAAGAGAAAACATTAAAGTAATTGTAAGTTTAACTGTCAAATTGATAAGCAAGCAAGCACAAAGTGAGGCCTTCTGGGTGCCTTAGATTTAAATTTTAAATTTCCTATGCAGGAAACAAATACCAAGTTTGTTGTGTGTGAAATACTGATCACTTGTGTGTTAACTTGAAGATACTTCTCAGAGTAGTTGGGATTTATGGTTTGCATTTAAAAACTCTTTTTTTTCCAGGTATCAGTTGCGTTGTTACTAAAGTTAACTTGGAGAAATCGTATAAATGAAACTGGAAAGAAACTGATTGCATATCTTAAGTTGTTTTTAATCAATGGTAATATTAACCTGACAGTAGAATACTATTTATCCAAAAGAAAGGTGGGTAGATGAAAACTAGAAACTGAAAAGGCCAGGTGAGATGATACATGCATTACAACAATGAAAGGTAACAAAATATTTCGGAAAAAACATTTGCCTGCTCAAGAAAATTATAGGCTGTAAATAGTTTTGAAGAGATTGTGGAGGCAATATTGGAACAAAAGGATGATTTTTTTCCTAAAAAATAGTAATGTTACGCTTTCTAGAGATAAGCGTTACTGATGAATATTCTAATTTTAGTGTTACGTAACTATGAAATAAGCTAGCTCAGTCGTAGCTGATGTTATTGCACTGAAGATGATAGGATGACAAGGTACACCCAAGAGAGAGAAAGTTGGATTCTTTCTTAAAGTTATTTTTTATTTTGGTAGGGTGAGGAGCGCAGGGAGGTAACTTGCGTGTATCCACATTCAGAATTCCCCTTGGAAATTCAGCCAGGAGATGTGGTGAGAGAGAGGCACAAGGAAGCGTTCTGAAAGATTCACTTGTTGGTATAGTGATTCTCGGGTAGAGAGGTTTTCTCCCTCTTCTCTGCTGTGTGGCAGTTTTAGTGCTCACTGGGAATGAAGTTGTATATTTCAATTGTAAACCTCGTTAAACACATGTGAAACAAAGCACTTTATTGCTTTGCTAGAGCACGTGGTCTTTGCTTTGGTAGCTTTACACACTTGACACTTTGTTAGTGACTTGATGATTGTATTTCCGTTCCAGAATTGCAGACTCTGTGGACCTTACTTTGAAAGCTTGATAAGACTTTTAGTAATAAAAGCTTCTCATACTTCTGCCTGCAGAGCAACAGGATATGGATCTTGACATTGAGTTTGATGTACACCTTGGAATTGCACATACCCGTTGGGCTACCCATGGCGAGCCCAGTCCTATCAACAGCCACCCACAACGCTCGGATAAAAACAACGGTAAGAATTTTTGCTTGAGAAAACGTGTGTTTCTGAGCAGGAGCAGTGACAACTCTTTCGCTTCTAGAAAGCTTATTATCTTTTCAGATTACTGATGTATAACAGAAAGGGATGGTTGGAGGCAGCGCGTGTGACCAGTTAGTTTATTTCAGGCTATGATACTAATCCGAGTTACGCAGAAGCCAGCAGGGGCTTGGCCATTGATTTGAGGCTGTGGCCTAGGTTCTAATGAATGCCTTGCAGCAGTAGATGATCTCATGAAGGACTGCGATTAGTGCTGCAAAGCTTCAGTGAGCTTATGGCCACTGTACAAGGAGGATATAAAAACACAGAATTAAATTGCATGGTAAGAATTTTCCCATCTGTTCTTTGGAATGGATTTTTTTACTTTTTTCATTTTTACTTTCTCTCATAATCACCATTTTAGAGCAGTGGGTTGGTCTACTCTGTGCTGCTGCAGAACGGAGCCTGGTTGGTGTGCATATCTGTGTAACAGTCTGGTGGGTGGCACCAGCAAGATGATAGAATGAGCATAGTATTTAATTACCGCTAGAGTAAGCGTGGGTTCCTAAATTGCCAATCATTTAAGAATCCCCAAAACTTTTACAGGATCTAATTTGCCATAGTCCCACCCATGTAATTGTTAGCTTTTGCCATTACAGACCAAGCGAAATGGGGCAGATCAGGGAAATGGCACCACAGAGTGAAACTCTTATTTTTATCCTGCTAAGTATAGCTTTACGCACAATAAAATTGTGGACTCTGCTCTCTGTTCTGGTATTATACTGCCATCTGTACAGGTAGGCCACAGGAATACAGTATTTACTGTGCTACTATTTTAAGATGCACAAAACATTTGCCTGTGTCCTGGATCTGAGCAGTGTATTTCCTCCCGTCTCTAGAATTCATTGTTATCCACAATGGCATTATAACCAACTACAAAGACCTGCGAAAATTCTTGGTAAGTAAAACTAGAGTGTGTGTGAGAGAGAAAACGTATCTTGGGATGTAGTGCAGTAGCGCTGTATAGATTATCTAGTTGACCTTGCACAAGTCCTTGCACAAGGTGGCCAAACACCTGATAATTTGAAGCAATTCTTGTTGAAGATCCTTTGAGACAGAATTATCATATGGGTTGATGATACTTCCTGTACTCAGGAGAGGTCTGTAGGTTGAGATTAGAGTTTGAAAGGATGGAAATTGCTCTCCAAGTTGCACAATGTTGATTGCATCTTGCAGTTTGAGGGTGGGAATCATTCTTTTCCAGTTGAGGGCGCTTGTTTTGATAATCCAGCCATGGGAGTTGCACAGATTTTGTTGTGCTGGATGACAGCTCTATTAGCAGGAGTAAGTAAATCTCTTCCAGATTGTCTTTAATTCTTTTTCCTTCTTGAGTTGCAAACATTGCCACTGTTAAACTTGTCACTCAGCTCTGTAAGATACACATCATAAAAGAATAAGGTTTCTTTGTAAGTCCTTATATCCATGCTTATATTTAAATATGCCAGTTCTTTGTGCATAACGTCTTTAAGATGCTCCCTTTCCTCTCCAGCTGCATGATTAAAGTTTCAGTCCAGGCTTTGATCATTTCGCATCTTCATTGCTCTTGCGTCCTTGTCTTTGATAAATACAGTGAGGTTACTGTCTGTCACCTTTGCCAATGCTGCTGAACTGAACTTATCTCTGTGTTGTTCCCCCCTCTTCCCTTCTGTTCACACTTTTTTTTTTCATGTTTTAAATTTAGATGATAATGTTTTGGGGAAAGGGATTGCTGTCTCTAGTTATCATTTGTGCAACACTGTTTAGGCAACAAACAATAAGTATTTGATAGGGACTGAAGGCAGTAATGTCAAAAAATAATAATACCATGTTTTTTGGTTGCTTGCTTTTAGGAAAGCAAAGGATACGATTTTGAGTCCGAGACCGACACAGAAAGCATAGCAAAGCTTGTCAAATATATGTACGATAATCGTGAAAGTGATGACATTAGTTTCACAACCCTGGTGGAGAGGGTTATCCAGCAACTGGTAATATATTTTGAAAAGGGTGGGAGGAGTGGGGGATACGTAATTTTTTCTGGTGGAGTTGAGCATAAATATAAAAATTTTACTAGAGTATTTCCAAGTTGGAATGCTGTTACTGCACCATTGAATCTGACCAGGGAGTCTATCCCTATCTGTGCCAAGAAATCCTGTAGTGTACAGGTATGGGCAGGTTGCTTTTTAAAGTGCTTTTTTTTTTTTAGGGGGGCGAAGGCGGGGAGGGTTCTTCCCTAATTGCAGACAGTTAATAGTTTGTCTGTGGCCTGAAGGACAGTAATTTCCACTCTCCCCTAGATACATATGCTTTCTTATTTAAGGTAGATATTTTTCTCGTGAATATTTACTAAGGTTAAGTTTTTAGTCTCAGTAGTCTCTTGAAGGCAGCCAGTTCCTTGAGTTGGGAAAGAACACACACAAGATTTTTAACGTTATTTTTTCCATGTGGTGTGTTTGTGGTGGTTCATTTGCTTAACGAAGTCCCAATTTGAGACACTGATTTAGGAGAGTGAATTCAGAACTGCATCTGAGCTTTTGCTGAAGTTTCATCGGAGCCACTGGGACATGATCCAATTAAGCCTGTGCTTAAAATCTTCCCTGAAGCTGGACTTTATTTACTCCATGTAAACCTCCAGTCTGGAAGAGATGCTGACCCCTTGTGGGAACTTAATTGTAAAGCATGTTGCTTCCATCTTCCTTGTGTCGATTATTATTTGCTGAATTATGCAGGTGAAGAGGATCCACCATGAATATACTTCTCTTTCCAGGACTAGCTTGTTTAGCAGACAGTTTTTCAGTAATTTGTCTGGCCAAAGCTATAGCAGCTGAAGACAAAGAACAAATTTTACTTGCAGATCTTGGTGACAGTTTGTATTTCTCTCATTCCAGGAAGGTGCTTTTGCCCTTGTGTTCAAAAGTGTTCATTATCCTGGTCAAGCAGTTGGCACCAGGTAAGCGTTGCAAAGTTCTTGCATCCCATATGTGGTTTTTAAGCTCGCTTTTCTGTCGTGTTAGAAGATGATAGTGTAGCGGTTGTTCTAATTACGCTGTATATGCTGGGGGGGTGGCAGCGGCTGTTGTTTTTCATTTCCTTTCTCTCTTCTTCCTTTTCTCTTTGTCATTAGCAGGAACTCTAGAAAACGTTTTATCAATTTCTTAGTGAGCACTTTGTGTTACAGTTGGTCTGAAACAGGCCAGCTCTGACCATCTGAGCATACTTCAGGACACTGGGTATGAGAGCTTTCAAAAGGGATGGTTTTATTTTCCTTTGTGTTTGTAATTGTGGCAGCCTTTGGACAAGTATTCCATGTTACTTGAATAAATTGGAAATTGGGCCAGCTTGGTTTTCAGGTTTAGTACTTCACTTTAAAACATCAGGATCTGTTGGGACTGGTTTAGCCATGCTCATGCCTAACGCAGTCTTAAAATCTCAAGAGCGTCAGTATGTGTTTGTAGAGACGTACAGTGGGCAACAGCTGTTGTGTTCTTGATTCACATATCCATAGAATTTCAGTTACTCTTACAGAGCTGATGCTAAACTTAGGACAGATTCCTCCTGTGCAGCAACAACAACTTATTTATGAGGAGCCCTCTCTTTTTTTCTAGTTCAGTTCAGTAGCTGAGATCCTGTGCTGGAGAGCAGCAGTCCCTTAAGATCGAATGTTTGGATGCTGAACCTTTGGGTGCTGATGGTTGTAATTTGATGTCTTGCTTGCAGGCGAGGCAGCCCCCTGCTAATTGGAGTGCGCAGCGAGCACAAGCTCTCCACTGACCACATCCCAATACTGTACAGGACCGGTAAGTGCGGGCACCACCTTCCCAGTGGGTTCCAGTCATGCTCGGACCAATGTATAAGCATAGTGTTTGCACAAAGCCCCGGCTGCATGCCTTGGAGTAGATATTATACCCTTTACTTTCAGCTGTAAATTAGACTCCATTAAAAAGGAGATTTTTGAAATAAAAATGTTTTTAACCGTATGCCGTACCATATACCTCAACTTAAGTTTGCTGAGATTATGAAGGATATGCAACCTTCTGCTTTTGCTCCCTGGTATCTCTGTATACACCAGCAGAACTGACCTCTAGTTTTGATCAAAGCTTTAATGTTGTACGGTTGCAAGGAAAACGTGTTTGTGCAGTATAGCTAAACTCAAATATCTGAGTTTATGTTTGTGGCATGTTGGCGTTCAGGGACTATGGTGTTTTCAAGAAAAAAAGTGACTGTGCTTTGCAGGCTGTAGGCTTTTCACCATCGCAAACCTTTTTTCTCCTGTAACAGAATGGTTTAAAAGAAAAGAAAAGTAGCATGCAGGTATCCTTTGTGTGGCAATCTGTTTTTGCGTTCTCTGTGCACCTCTCTCTCGCGTGTCTGTTTTACTGCCGCAGACAGACAGCGGCACCCTTGATCATGAAAGTGACTAAGATTTATTCTTCACCTGACTGTTGTCCGAGGGGTCTCTGAACCCATTCAATTAACGGGCACGCGATTAGCTCTTTGAGCATGGCAATGATCAAAAAGATTTACTGTGCCACTATGTCTTACTGCTTCCAAACGGTGCTGCTAGTGACAGCTTGCTACGATGTAACGTGAAGAACCAGTCTCAGTAAAGTTTGTGTTTATTCTTGGTTGACGCTGGATAATTAGAAGTAATCCTTAATGTATGTATGTAATGCTTTTTTATTTTTTTACTGATTATCTGAAGATATTTTTCTTTCAAATTACACTTGCAGCTGTGCAATCTATGGATCATTCTTTTGATGGAATATCCATAAAAATGGAGGAAGGTGCCTACCTGAGAAAATCTAATACTTGAAATTTAAGACAAATCCTCCAGTTCCTTAGGAAAGGAATAATAAATGAGGGAAATTTGCATTGTCTCTTTAATATGTGGTTATTGCTTTCCAGGTAGTGTAGTGAAACAAACGGGATAATCAGAATTTCTGCTTGATCAGAAACACAATGAGCAACACATGAGAAAATCCTCCATCAATCCACCCATCCCATCCCAAGTGTTCTGACATAATGCTGAGCATATACAAAACTGATGATTTACTGCCGATTGTGCTGTGTGCTTCCTGCAGCTTCGATTGCAGAAAGAAACAGTAAATTACCTTAAACAAAGGCAGTAGAGTGAAACCCACTGAAATTAGAAACAAGAGGACTTAAGAGCCCACTAATAATCCGAATGCAAACATTCGCTGGAATTCCTTCAGGAAATCAGATTGTCAAAGAGCTACATCCTGAGTGCAGTATGGATCTGAATTGCAGCTCCTGGCAGAAGCAATAAGGTTTAGCTGAGGCTGGAACTTACTTCACCTTTGCTCTTTAGCCTGGCTGTATTTAATTAACTTGAAAAACATGAGGCAGTTATCAGGGCGAAGCATTATTAATCTCTTATTAAGTACTTAATTTGTTGTAGGACTAACCATCATCTGTAATCTGATGAACTAAGTTCACATCTGAAGTAGGAGAGAGCTTTCCTACAAGAGGAAGGAAACAAGCCTACAAGCTCTGATGCTTAGCTAACCTCAGTTTTATGAAAGGTGTCAGTGTGAATTGTTAACAGTAAAATTTTGAAGTCACGCGATTAGGTTAATTCCCACAGGCTTTAAGAACCAAAGTCCTTTAACTTTCAGTGGCACTAAGGCTTTTTTGAAAGATTGACCATAAGAAACATATGCATTAGAGAATCTTTGACTATAATCATTGTGTCATTAGTTCTGTAATGCTGTTGTAGTCTGTAAACACCTCTTAAAGAAACCTGAACCATAATGCTGCTCAAGTAAGTACGGGAAAATATGTTAAGCAGAAGCCACATTAATCTCTGCTGCATTAACTTGGCAGAACTGCCATCTGCTTAGTATTGCCGTAATGGAGAGAGAGATGGTATCACGATATACTCGCAACATCCTCCCCCCCCCCCCCCCCGCGCGCATGTTTTTACATGCTAGGGTGAATTCTCAGTGACATCTCTATTCTTTGATTACAGAAGGGAAAAGATTACTTTTGTGTTGCTGTTAAATTCTAGTAAATGGGAGTTAGGTGCTCTACAGCAGCAACCCAATTTATCCATAGATAACGTGGTATCCATAGCTAAGAGAACAGCCATAACTGGCTGATAATACTTACTGTGACTTTTCAACCATGCCTTGGTAACGCTATCCAAACAGTGCAAATGTATGTGCCTTCTAAGAATATGTTCCAGTTACAGCTCATTGTAGAATTCTGTCATACAGGAAAGCAATGCAACATAATAAAGTCAACATGGGGAAATGTTGTATTTTGAGAAACAAAATTTGCATGTTTTAATCAAGTATGGGTGCTTCTTTTGGAGAATGGCCGCTAATACTGTTGCTCTGTCCTTTCTGGTTATTTTCTTCATTTACTGACTTGATAAATAAAGTGGAGAGCCTAAATTTTGGCAAAGTGGAACCTTCTTATTAAGTATCAACATGAAAGCAGCATTTTTTTTCTTTAAATTTTCACTTACAGCAGTATAAATTTAAATGTCAACATCACAAGCGCTATTTACATCATTGAATCAGATCTGTTATCAAGTACGTGAAGCAAATTATGTTAGGGCCTATAGAGTAAATATATGTAGTACAGTTTCTTCAGTTTTGTTATTCTTCAGCAATAGTCTTGCACGTTTTGCTAGATAAGCTGCTTAATCACCCCGTTGCCAATTGGTGTGAATTGCATGAGAAATAATTTTATTCAAGGTCAGGGTTGAGCAGGAGGTGGTTTTGGTCCTTGTCCGCGTTCCTGATGAGCTTCGCCCCTGAAAAGTATTTTTTATAGTTAAATAAGAGGAGGAGCTGTAGAACGTATTGGGAAGTACTGAAGTACTTCTGAAAGCATCCCTGGTGAAATACTGACCTCCTTTTAAGGCTTAGTTCAATTTTTTTGGAAGTTGGCTTAATTTCTCTTAGTCCTGTGTCCTTCAGTACACCTAAATACTTCCCTTGCAACAGTTCAAGACAGACTGCAGTTTGCCAGCTCTACAAACTTGGGATCCGAATGAGAAGTTTGTTTTTGGTATCTCAAGAACACCACTGAATGCTTAATCAGGTATTCATGATCTGTATCTGAAAACATCAGCTCAGCCAGACAAAAGTAGGTTTTGGTTACATGTGTTGGTGCTCAGTGGAACAGTGTGCTGCACAGGTTGCAGCTATGAAAGAATTTCATCCAGCAATGAGAATAATTGACAAAGAAAGAGCAATCCTGCTTGATTTTTCAAAGCCTCAGGAAAATTTGTTAAACAGGAACATAGGAGAAGTTTATAACAATAAACGGGACAGATTCAACTGGGAAAATGTTAGTAAATGTGACTGCTCATAAGGCAACTTGATTTTTTTTTTTCCCCCCTGGTGGAGCCAAGCATAAGCTTTTATTTGAATTTTTACTGATGTTTTCTCTAAACTGAACTCTGCACTCAACATTAAATTTACAGCCCTAATTTAATACAGCACATTAAAAAAAAAAAAAAAAAAGGCAAGGAAACTGAGAAAAGGCATAATAATATGAGTGCTGTTATGTTGCCCTCTTGTTATTTTCACTGTTAAATTTACTGTAATCAGTCACAGTGATTAAAATAGTGCTTCATGTTGATACTGTTCCTTGGGACCTTTGGTTGGGCCTGACATTGCAGCTGCGTTCTGTATTTATTAGTACATGCAATACCTAATCCCCATGTCTTCTAGGTAAGGACAAGAAGGGAAGTTGCAACCTGTCTCGTGTTGACAGTACCACCTGCCTTTTCCCTGTTGAGGAGAAAGCTGTGGAGTACTATTTTGCTTCTGACGCTAGGTAATGTTTTTCAGCATCTTTTAGTGTTTATAAAAACACACTGCTTACATTTGAGGCCTTGAACAGGAAACTAAGACGCAGTGGTTTCTTTACGAATAGTAGTAAACTGTTTGCATGTGGCCACTGGCGTTATTTTACAACCACTAACAGGTTGCCCTGTGTGGCCTTAAGTGTATCGTATCCATGCAGAAACAGAGAGAGAGAGACAGAGACAGATTAGATGAGATGCTCTGTAAAAGAAATGAAAACTCACTTTGTGACAGGAGTTTATTGTTCTTCAAGTGTATCTGTTAATGTGATTCCACAGGAGAGTAATAGGAAACTTGGGAAAGCACTGACCTAAATTAAGAAGACAGGCAGCTATTATCAGGAGAATTGCGTTGATTCTACAGGGATCTCTGCACACGTGCAATTCATTCAAAGAAGAGTTATTTTAATACCAACAGAGGGAGGAAGGACTAACTTCACAGCAGCCTTACCAGAACTGTTGGCCTTCAGTATGTTAGGGAAATAAGTACTTTTTCTAGAAATGTGAAAATATTGCCGTGGTTGACTTCTGTAGTTCCTTTCACCAGAGTGTTTTGGAGAATCTTCTGACGCCCTTGCATGTTCTCCTGATTTTATAGAGTTTTTCAGTGACATGCCAAGTTCAGGGCAAAAGCTACTAAAATAGCGAGCAGATGTGTTTAAATACCGCTTGCCTTATCTATGTAAGACAGCATGGTTTCAAATCTTGTATAAGATTTTAAACCCCACTGGTAATCCCAGCATTGACATTCTCCAAGTAAACTGCAGGCCGGGAAGATATTCAGTAGTGCCTAGTTCTTGGAATGCTTTTAATAAGTACCTCTCAGAGCACTTTAAAAGGTGGCCAAGTTGTCCCCAATTTTATAGATGGGGAAAATGAGAGGCAGGGAGGGGTAACTGCTTATCACTGGAAAAGACAAGAAAAGAGTCTGTACCTGTAGTTGAGGGCCCTGTGTGTTAGGCCAGTTACCTTCCTCCTGACGTCCGCTCACTAGCTCCCTTAGATCAGGTTGCTGCACGTGCTGCTTTGTCTGAGGAATTCATAGTTTCTTCTCAACATAGGCACTGAAATTAATAATGGGGTAGGAGGAGGAAATCCAGTTGTGTTGTCAGTGTGGAAATGTACTTTAGTGTTTTTTATTTTAAGAGAAATTCCATTGAAATGAGTAAGAGGCTTTCTTGAATCAAAAACTGTATGTTGGCCTATAAATAGGGCTGTAGCCCTCATCTTTCTATGAAGAATAATGTCTTACGGCAAATGTTGTATGATTTTTATAGTGCTGTCATTGAGCATACCAACAGAGTGATTTTCCTTGAAGATGATGATGTAGCAGCTGTGGTCGATGGCCGTCTTTCCATCCACCGGATTAAACGCACGGCAGGCGATCACCCTGGACGTGCCGTCCAAACCCTGCAGATGGAACTGCAGCAGATTATGAAGGGTAAAATCTTCTGGTTGTCACCTATCCTCCCTAGAATCACAGAACAATTTAGGTCGGAAAGGACCTCCGGAGGCCACCTAGTCCAGTCTCTGTGTTTAAAGCAGGTCCAAGTAGATCAGGTTGCTTAGGGCCTTGTTTAGTTGAGTTTTTAATATTTCCATGGATGGAAGTCCCACAGTCTCTCTCTCTGAGCCCCTGTTCTAGTACATGGTGAAAAAATTTGTTGTTACATCTAATAGGAAGTTCCCTCTAGCCACTAACACCGTAACGAGGAGAAATATGGGGCTGAGGATTTTATGTCCTGTTTAGGGGTGTCCATTTTTTTCAAGATATATCTATAGCAGGCTTGCCGTTCTGCATCTGTTTGCTGTTCACGTATCTTGACTCTATAGCTGATGCTTTGCTAGAAAATGATCTGTCAGCTTAGTGAATCTTTTTATTAGATATTTATGTACAGGAACAAAAAGTAAAGTGCTGATTGGCAGCTGGCCGGTTAATGACTCTGATCCAAACTCTTCCCTATATACATAGCGTACCATGAGGTAATTTAAAGCGTTTTCGTTTGTTTTCTTATGCTGCTGCTGCTGTTGTTGTTGTTGTTAATAGGTAACTTCAGCTCATTTATGCAGAAGGAAATCTTTGAACAGCCAGAATCTGTCGTTAATACGATGAGAGGAAGGGTCAATTTTGATGACTACACTGGTAAATGAAATTAATCCTCCTTTATTTTTAACAGCTCGGTATCTAGTGGTTACTCGCGGATGAGAAAGTAGACGATGACACGGGAAATTGAAACGTGCCCTTGTAAGACAATGTATGTGTCTTACAGGGAGTGCTTCCATAATCACACGCTCTCGTGGCAAACTTACTGTTTGTGATGACTCTTTTGCTAAGAGGTTGATCGAGATTTTTATTAGTGCTAACGAGCAGTATTAATTTGAGAATTTCTGCTAGCTGGCCACCCTGATTTTCTCCCTGAATCTGCTTACAGTAAATCTCGGTGGGTTAAAGGATCACATTAAGGAGATTCAGAGGTGTCGTCGCTTAATCCTTATTGCTTGTGGGACAAGTTACCACGCTGGAGTTGCGGTAAGTGGTCAGTCTTGATCGCTTTGTGAGTTGTAGCTAGGATGGAATAGCGGGCATAATATTGTGCGTGTTGAGCACGGTAAGGATAAGATGTTTGTACTGAGCAAGCGTGTACTGATGAGTGAAAACCTTCTTCAAACCTGCATGCACCAGATTTTCAAACTACCAGTGACATCAATAGGAACTAAAAGCTGGCATAACATAAAGTTATGAAAACGTTGCTTATGATTTTGTTGCTATGGAAAGCTTTAAAAAATAAACTTCTGAAAAGAAAACTGGCAGGGGAAGAGACAGTGCAGTAGCAGAATGCAAATACTGCAGCGAGGTAGGGGTTGCCATGAGTCAAATACGATTTCTTCCTTTGCATAAATAGTTTATGCAGGCAGCGATGGCACTTGCTTAGAGGTCCCTGTACTCGCCCAAGAGAGAGAAAAGAGGGTTAGCTTTATGCCTTACAGTGGTACAGAAGGCGTGTAATTTTTTCCTACAAGGCATTGTTTGATCATAGGGTAGAATGTGATGGCTGTAGATGAAACAGTTTTGGTTGTAGCTTGGCAGCCCATCATGTTGCAATTAAAAGTACTCCACAGCTTTGCTTAGGAATCTTGTTGTTTCTTTCAGAAAGTTGCAAAACACAGCTCCATTAACTGATTTACAAAGATGAGAAAAGAAGGGTTTTGTTCACCTTGGCTAACTCTATAAGATAATATTAACAGTAATCAAAAAATTCACTAGACTCGATACTGGTAGCGGCTCTTGAAATCTTTAGTAATACAAATTCCATTCCAGGAGAATGACACCCTGGCTTGAATGTTGTAAGTGAGAACTGTTTAAGAACAATATACGTGTGGAAGGGGTTGGCCTCATAGGCTTTCTGTGTGGCTAAAAGCAGAGTAGCTTTTCATAGGGCTAGTTGTGTGTGACTTGAGTACGAGTAGACTAATTAAAATATAAACCCGGGCTAACTTTCACATAGTATTTTGATAGTAATATTTTCCAGTGTGTGGCAGCTAGAAGGCTTTTTTTTTAAGTTTTTTTAAACACGATGTAACGTGTAACTTTCTGACGTCTCCTTTTACCAGACTCGTCAGGTTCTGGAAGAACTGACTGAATTGCCCGTTATGGTTGAACTAGCCAGTGACTTCCTGGACAGAAACACTCCTGTCTTCAGAGATGATGTTTGCTTTTTCATCAGCCAGTCAGGTATAGTCTCGCTTTACCACCCACTCACTCACCTTTTTCCTGTAAGCGTTTGCTTGGGGAGGGAAAAGCCTGTAGGGCCAAGTTCTTGGGCCTGCCAGTAGGACTGCATGTGGTACGTGTGAGTGAAGGAATTGGCACACAGGTTCTAGAGATGGGAAAAAATAGAGCGGGTCTCCTCCGGTCTATTTGCGCACTGGTGCATGGTTTTGTTTATTAGCCGAGTCTTACATATGGCAACAGTTGTTTTGTTTCCTTTCTGTGTGGGGAAATAGTCCAGTCAATCAACAGGCTAAAAAAGATCCATTGAGCTGTAGGTAAAGGACAGCTCCGTAGTTGCTTTTCAGTAGTTTTAGTTCTTTAGTTAAAACAGTATGAAATACTAAGCTATATCCTGGATCGGATCCCTGAAAGAAACAAAACTATTAAACAGAAGTCTCTGAAAGGAATACAGCAACCCTGGAACGGAATGTGAGATAAAACATACGCTTAAGCTAAAACAAAATAAACTGATATATCCTGTTGAAAATATTTTCAAGGACGATTGCAATAACTTTTTTTTTTCCCCCCATTACCTTTGTAGAGCTTCACTGCTGATCTTCAGCTGTGATATTAAAAGTAGTAGTTATTCTTTTAACCATAGGTTAAAATTCTCCTGGTGGCAAAGTAATAATCACTTTTTCTCCTCGTTGTCAGGTAACTTGGAGAACCCCCTCTTTCTAGGAGCTCATATA
The DNA here is from genome assembly GCF_040807025.1 of Struthio camelus. Lineage (NCBI taxonomy): Eukaryota > Metazoa > Chordata > Aves > Struthioniformes > Struthionidae > Struthio > Struthio camelus. Next base: position 2,878,536 of record NC_090968.1, on the reverse strand, counting down.
ATTGTCCTAGTTTCCCAGTGTCTGGAATACGAGTGCAGATGTTACCCCTTCCCCTCAGGAAGAGTACTGCCCGACATCTGACGGGGAACATTACTGAGAGCACTCTAGGGAATACATCTTTCCCCTTAGCGTTGCATGCAGCAAACAAACAAGGATTTTCCTGGAACCTGAGGTTGGTCATCAGGCAGTACAAAACCGAAGTGCATGCTGAACCCAGTTCCCCCAGCCACAAGTCTGTTTCTCTAGCCTTAGATTAAGATAGCCACCCTAGATGACTTGTTTTTAAGTAACGCAGTATGCAGACCAGGGGTTTTATGTATTGGTATACTGAAGTAGAAGTGTACCAACCCTTGTGGTATTTATTCTGTCTTGGTTAATCTAACCTTAACAGGTGCAGGAGTACTCAAAGGAGTGTCCTTTAAGGGCAAGAGCAAAGTGGTAACAGTAGATGGAATATTCAGTAACTTCTGTTGCTAGTACTCTCTCTGCCGCTCAGCTCCACAAGCAGCACTGCTGGGATCCTCAGTGCAGATTCCCCTGCCGCTGTGGAGTTCATTTAGCTAGCCTTTTCTGATTATTTATATCTGAGGTTTCTGAAATATTTTGAAGTCTGATCCAAGCCAGTTTATGTGAGTATAGTACAAACAAATTTGAGAACTAGTACTTAGTTTTGGATCTAATCTCTTGGAGGACAAATTTTGCTACTTACCACGTTGTTGGTAAGCACCGTCAGCCAAAACAAGTCCATGTTTTCTGATGGCAGTAAGACGGTGGAAGGCCACACAAGCCTAGGTGTAACTTAATGCTATTGCATGCGCTGTGCACTTGAGCTGGGTTATGTCCAGATATCCTTAATGTGTTGGTCTTTTGTCCCCCTCAAGGTGGATTTTAATAACCAGGAAATGGAAGAAAGTTGTTTTTGTTGACTGAGATACTCTTTGACTTTTTTTTTTTTTTTTAAAACCTTAGCATCTAGTACTAACTTTTCCTTATATCAAGTACTAGCATCAGGTTGTGCTTTGTAGAGTTCAGTCTTTTCTTTTCCGTGTAAAAACACTGCGGAGGGGCATAGCACTAGAAGCTGACATAATGACTGCCCCATTTGACTTGCGGGCAATAAGACTGTATTTAGGAAAGCATTGCAGTTGTACGGTGCAGTAACAGCGCTGCAAATATCTGTCTTTTCAGGTGAGACAGCAGATACTTTGATGGGTCTCCGGTACTGTAAAGAGAGAGGAGCCTTAACTGTAGGAATAACTAATACAGTTGGCAGCTCTATATCACGAGAGACAGATTGTGGAGTCCATATCAATGCCGGACCAGAGATTGGGGTTGCCAGTACAAAGGTAACTACTGAATTTATAGATGTCACTCTTTATTAATTACCATGGTTGTTTTTGACTGCGCTTTTTAACCAGGTGCATAGTCTCTCAGTGCTGAATTTTTAAAGACAGCCTTGACTCAGTCTATACGACCAAAATAGTCAGAACTCAGCAAACTTTCAAAAATAATAAAGCTACCAAATTATATTTTAAACAGGGAAGTTTTGGTCATTTCGTTCTTTATGATCTCAAGAACAGTTTTGCTCAATGAAGGAAAGGGAAGTCCTTAGTTGATTTGAAAACAGCAAAGGGAATGAAATAGGGTAGCTAAAACTGCTGAACACGAAGCCACAATTATTAATTATTGCTAGTATGGATTCATCATGGATTAATTATTGCTAATATGGCACCTTCTAAGAAAAAAACTTTCTGTAGAAGGTGCTCGTTGTACCTCCCGACAACTTCTCTTGTTTAAGATGTTTGTAGTATTGGAGGGGATCCGGATGGTGGTTGGGCTTCTAGAGGAATTCGGAGAGCAATTAATTGTAACTGGAAAAAATAAAACTGTGTTAGGAAATGGAAAGATGTAAAACAAAGTAGGAGAAACCCTGTTTCCTACAGAAGTGTCCAAACACTTTTATTTCTTAAAATGAAGGAGAAAAAAAAAAGTCCAGGGAATTTTAACTTAAAATGAGTAAAATTACTGACTCATGATATGCCCAATTTCAGGCTACGTTCTCTGCTGGACCACTGCTCATTTACCTGGTAAAAGCACTCAGCTCAGCAGTAACAGGAGAACTGGGCTCTTTGTCTTTACAAAAATCACTCTGTGGAAGTTTGTATTGGAGCCGTCTCTCTGTGAGGATTTTGCGAGGCAAGATATATAAATCAAATTACGTCCCAGTTAGCAAAGTCTCTCCTCTCTCTATACCATTTGTAAGATTTATCACGGTGGGACTGCAACAGCACTACTAAATACAGTTCAGAGAGAACAAGCTTAGCTGGAACCTTCAAAGAGCTGCTAACCTCACTGCAGCAGCGACGTGTAATTTTTAATGCATTACTGGGAAATGGGCAATTTTGCATATAGGCAGATCGTTATCCAAACTATCCCTGAAGGTATTTGTTAGCTGTTATGTCATGGGCCCCCCCGTTAAATATTTTCAGTACCCCGTCCTCTTTCTACCAGCCACTATTGATGATTATGTAGATAATAAACGTGTGGCTAGCAACGCTATTCGTTTTCTTTTTCTTGACTCTTGCCAAGAGTTTTTTTCTTCTGTAAGGGAAATATTATGAGGAAGCAACATTAAACTGAAGGGCTCTCAGAAGGAAGAATTTCCTAAGAGGCAAGAATTCGCTCCTCTGTCTCTAGTATCGTTTGTCCTGGGTGCAGACTCAGCTTAAGGTCTAAAGATCAGAAAGGAAATTATAAGACAAGGTTTGGAAACAGCCCTTAATGGCACCGCTTTACTAAAGAAAATGTGATATTAAAATGATACTTTCAGCAAACGTGGGAATGGTCTTTTAAAGAAAACCTGTATTTATGTCTGCCTAACAGTGTTATTCTCTGGTTGATGCATCTGGCTGCATGTGATGTAGTATAAAATAACTTGCCTTGCTGCATTTCATTTCGATGAAGTGCTTCTGCATGGTGAAATCTGCTTTGATTTAGTTATATTTAGAGGCGAGATGATGTCAATCTGTTACATAAATTCAGCCAAAAACCACATTTGAGTTTAATAGTTCATTGGGGAATTTGATCATGGAAAATTCATGAGTCTCTTACAAGAAACTCTTGAACGAGTTGTTTGTGCCTGGGTTGTTTTCACGTTGCCAACATTACAGTTTGGAGATAACTGAAAATTGCGTTTTCTTTCTGGTGATGTGGAGAGTTACCAATATTATGCACGTTTGAAGCATGAACTTGAAGAGGTTTTGCCCCAAGGTTGTATAGACCTTCATTTTGAGAACATCTTATAAACTATCCAGGCACTGTTAACATTTCTGGTTTGTGCTATTTACTTCTGTAACCTTCAACTGCACGCTATCCAAAACAAACATTTCATATCTAACCCTGCTAGTCAGTATAACTGAAGCTTTTCTAGATTCTTTTAAAGCTGTTTAAATCTCCCAATATTTCAACGTGAAAGTTTGGTCATTGTTTAGAAAGGGCTAGAAATTCTACAAAAATTAATCGTACATCTAACGAACCTCAATCCCAGGCTGGCGTTATGGCCCATTTCATAACATTTGTCTTTTAAGGACTTCAGAGGCTAGACTCCTGCAATAGCTGTTGAAAACTATGGCTCAAATGCTTTTGCAGATGGAACTGTCATAACGTAAGCGCTAGTTTCACTTCGCTTGTTTGTGCAGATGAGCACGGTTTTTCCCCAAAGCCAGCGATACCAGCCACTTACCTTTTCAGTAGCCCCAGCCGAGGAAACGGCTGGTGGGCTCCTTGAACACAGTCCAAAAAAATTATGCCTAGCTGTTGTGTTGCAGCGGCCAGCTGTTGTTACTGGTGGACTTTTCCTGTACATCTCCAGTCATTGAGTCTGACGGTCTTCAGTGTTTTCAATACTGCTTGCTCACATACAGAAAGAAGGCCACAGGTGTGGTCGCAAAAATGTAAGCTTTTAATTAACAGTTTAATGGTTGCCAAGGAGTTTTTAGAAATATTCCACTTTGCTTGTTGCCAAGGCCCTGTGAATTTCATGTTCTTCCTGCTTGATTGGAATGAAAAGCTATAGTGAAAGCTATAATTTGATAACATGCTAAGAATAAAGTCAATAACTAGTCTAAAAGTTATGTTTCTGAACTGCTTCTCCGAGACGACTTAGTTTTCCTCGTATAATCTGTTGGTGGCACGGCACTAGCAAAGCCGTCTTAATTCCCCTGTTGTCCAGCTGTTGCACGATAAACCAAAGTTTAAATATTTAGAATTGCAAGCGTCCTACCTTAGTCACCCTTAGTGCCACTGATCAAGGAGGGGGGTCCGAGAGCTACTCGCAGATTCACAGGATGTTGTAGTAGGTGACAAGCGCATGGCTACATGTTTGTCTCCCTCTCTCTCTTAGGCCTACACCAGCCAGTTTGTTTCTTTGGTGATGTTTGCGCTGATGATGTGTGATGATAGAATCTCTATGCAAGAAAGGCGCAAGGAAATCATGCGTGGTCTAAAGGGACTGCCAGGTAGGAAACATTACATTTATTGTGTTCTTGCCAGGTGAAACTGTGTAGTAGCAAAGGAACTTCAGGAATGCCTAAACCTTGCTCATACCAAGAAACTCATAGTGGAGAAAAGACTGAGGGGATCGAATTTGTGGGAGGTGGTTATTAGCGTGAACTTGCAACCGCATTCTCTCTGATGCCTTCAGACTGCTCAACTGGGCTATTAAAGTACTGGGCCAAATGTTCACGCGAGTCACTGCTTTATGTGTATGTGAGGTAGAAATAGCATGTGCAGTTTGAGGGGCATGAGCTTAGAAGCACACGCAAGTTTCGTTCTTCTCTTTCTTTCTAGACTTGATTAAGGAAGTGCTGAGTATGGATGACGAGATCCAGAAGCTAGCAACAGAGCTATACCATCAGAAGTCTGTCCTCATTATGGGACGTGGCTACCATTATGCTACATGTCTGGAGGGAGCTTTGGTAAGAGATTTCTTCGTTTAATGCTAGTTCAAATGTGCTTAGCTCTGGGCTCGGATTTGAGCGCAGGAAACGACACATGGCTGCAAGTTGATTTACAAGCAGCTAACAGCTATGGTGCATTGCGTGGCATACCGGGTCAAGTAGCTGGAGCTCATCGTAATGCTGTTCAGAATTCTCCTGAAGCAGATATCCAGATCGCATAACTGTTCACAGGTAAAATGCAGCTGAGAAAGTGCATTGAAGGGGTGTATTTCCAGTGTTCACATTGGGAATGCTTTTGGTCCATCGTGGTCTACTGTGGCAGCGCACCCTCATGTAATCGGTTCCTTAGACTGCTGGAGTGGCGTTTCCAGAACTGCTCAGCATCCACAGCTGAGCACGTCCTTCCTAAAAACTGTACATTGGCGTTTTTACCTTTCAGGATATTCCTGTTGATATTAGCGCTATGATGATACGTATGCAGGCTGACTGTAAATCACAAGGCCTGTGGTGGGTTTGGCGATAGAACTGTAAGTGTTGATGGCACGTCTTCTGAGCAGCTCGGCCCAAGTACACTACTTGGAACTAGGTTTTCAGGCTGGCTTGTCCAAACAGGACCTGAGGAGAGCCTGAACAATTTTTACAAGGTTAATTGCTGCTTTTCCCTAGAAAGTGGAAGAAGCTCCTGAAATGGGGAAGAAAAACAAACCACCCACTTGGTCCTAAGCTTTGTCAATTGCTCTTTCCCATTTAGAAAATTAAAGAAATTACCTACATGCACTCCGAAGGGATACTGGCAGGTGAGCTGAAGCATGGTCCTCTTGCACTGGTGGACAAACTCATGCCCGTTATCATGATCATCATGAGAGACCACACATATGCAAAGTGCCAGAACGCTCTCCAGCAGGTGATTGCGCGACAGGTAAGTGCCGGTAAAAGTTTAGAGTGCATCAGGAGTGTTGCTTTTGATGTAAAAACAGTTTTACTGTGCACTCAAAGTATTTGCTTTCAAGAATTTGATATTTCTCTCCTCAGTCCAGCTTAGATCAGGCTTGCTGCAATCGGGTAGCTGTTTTAGTGGCACTGCCTAAAACATGGCTTCAGGAGATAGTCTTTCTGGGCTTTTTAGGTGCAGTTTTTTACAATATTAGAGAAAGGGTAGAAGAGAGATTGATTAACGTCTTCATTGTCATCCTTAAGCTGCAAAAGAGAATACCTTTGTAACAGGTTTTATAGGGCAGTAGTAGAAGTTAGAGCCAAAGAACGTTTTGTCAGTGTGGATTAGGTCTAAAACATTAGCAGATATCTCTACCAAAACCTGAAATACTAGCTGGCTTTCAGTTTTAAGTCTCTGTATTTCACTAGCTTAGGGAAAAAAAAAAAAAAAACAACCCACTAGTAACCTTTTGTTTTAAACTCTGCAACTTTACGGTTCTGTCAGGTCTCAGAAAAGGTGACCCTTCAAACTGTACAAAACATGCCCTTGCAGAGTTCTGGTTAAAAAGAATTCAAATAGGTGCAAAGTCCACTGGTATAAGGCAAGAGGTACAAACTGCGTTAGGTTTCTGCTTACCCCTTAAAATATGCTGCGGTGGTGCCCCGATTGTTTTATTCCGAACGCAGTGAAAAGCTCCTGTCGCCAACAATCTGAACAGAAGCAAGAAAAAAAACCTTTCAGAGCTGTTTTTCTTAGACATTTCCCGTTGTTGCAGGGGCGACCTGTAGTGATTTGTGATAAGGAAGACATCGAGACAATTAAGAACAATAAGAGAACAATCAAAGTTCCCCATTCAGTGGACTGTCTGCAGGGGATCCTGAGTGTTATCCCCCTTCAGCTTCTGGCTTTCCATCTTGCAGTTCTCAGAGGCTATGATGTAAGTACAGCACTCCCTTCCTAGCCTTCTGCACTGTGCATTCGCTAGCTAAGGAGCGGGAATAGATGTGTTGGGTGAGGTTGGCAGTCTGGGGGGTTTGTCAGCTCTGTATGATTGCTCAAGCTACTGGAAATACCAGGTTAAGTGGTAGACCTGGCAATTGCAGACGCTTCCTGTGGACAAAGCTTGAACGACAATCCAGTATACTTGGCCGAGTCTTGTGCAGTTTGGGTTTGGACATGTGTTTGTTTTCTGGACTCATCACAAGCGTACTGTTTCTGCAGGGCTTGTAGGAATCTGAAAGGAAGCTAAAAATCCGCAGAAGGATGTATGAAAACCAGAGTCTGTCTGTGTTAGGTATTTGATCTTAATACGGGCACTGGCCTCTGCCATTTACTACAGTGACCTTTTATCTTTGGAGCCACGTACAATGTACGTGAAAGGAGCTAATTCCTTAGTTCTCTTGACCAGGCCATCACATCTGAAAGGGATGGACTTTTCCTGCACTGATTATGCTAAATTAACATGAAAGCGTGTTGTTAGTTTCAGTTTAATTGCAGAACAAACGTTCCCCACATTACAAAGTTATACACAAACAAACAAAGTGTATAAATACTCACAAGCATCTTCTCTTCTCCTCCCTCTCTGCAGGTTGATTTTCCAAGAAATCTGGCCAAGTCCGTAACTGTAGAGTGAAAGATCATCTGAATCATAGGGGCAAAGGGGAATTAAATGAAAGACTTTTTTTGGTACCAAAATAACTTGATTTTAAAGTCCCCTAGGTAAATCTTATTTTGCTAAATCATTGTTTGTGTATAAGATCACCGTAATTCCATTACATTAGTGATTGTCAAATTGATTCCACGTGCTATGTCAATAGCTTTGGGTTTTCTGAACACTAGACTTCCATGAAAGATGTTATATGGTTTTCTTTAAAGATTTCTGAGTCTTCTAGGTAAGGGGCCCTCCGCTTTACTTTAAGATAATGTCATTGTTTCTTACCCAGTGTGGCTCATTCCTCTCGTTGCTGAGAAACCATTGAATGAGTTACCTGTCATGCTCTCAGGCAGTGAAGCAGGATACCAGAACGTACAACTGGAACAAAAGCTGTTATTGGTCATGCTCGTGCAGATATTTTAACAGTGAACAAAATTGGAACAAGAGTTTGGGTCAATTTCTGCCTCATTTGCAAAAGGGAATTCAACTGATCTGTCACGCTTCCTAAATCTTAGGCACTTGGTAAATGTGCTTAAACAGAAAAAAATAAAACGAAACAAGTCACATCAAAAGGATTTTAATCTATGCCAAATACCTAGCAACTGACAATCGCGTAGACTCAGTGGGCCAAAACGTGTTCTGCAAAACCAGCACGTATCTCTAGTGGTGCCCACAAAGACAGTGGGCCTCACTCCTCCAAGTGTAAATGAAAGCAGCATCTGACATGGTATGGGTGCTTACCAAAGTGTGTGTGTGGGGGGGGGGGGGGGGAGAGGAATAGGAACAGTGCTCAGGGTTTTTTGTTTGTTGGGTTTTTTTGGTTTGTTTTTTTAAACAAGTCCCACTCATTCTGCGTTGCGGGATAAAGATTTTCTCCCCTTTGAGCACTGTGGCATTATAAACAAGTCCTAGGGAACTGGCTTTATAGTGCTACAGGCCACTTCCTGGGCTGAACACGTACAATAAAGTTTTTGCCTTGTATCTCGCAGTTAGACAGCGCTCAGTCTTCCTCTCTGAGGCTTACTACATTAGACCAAGTCCTTTAACAAATGCACAAGTGGGTCTGGTTTATTTAGAGCAGTTCAGACAGTGGCAGTGGAGCATCTGACTTGCTGTCAGCTTCTGCTGGTTTAAAGTCAGAAGAGGTTTTTAAAAAATAAAAAAAGGTTCAGTAGCCAAGATAATAGCTTTAATACCAAGTTTGCAGATGATCAGGCATTACACAGAAAGCACGCCTTCAAGACCTAACACTTTTTCAGTCATTAAAAGGCAGTTTCCTGTGTGTTTCCTAATACAAACGCGCATATTTCCTACCAGCTTGTTGGGTTTTGAATTAGTTTTACACAGGCAGTAGAAAAAACATCATAGTGCAAGGTGTAAAGCAATGCTTGGCAAACAGTAGAGGATGCCTCAAGGTCAATTACTGCCCCCGAAGAATTGCTTTAACAACTACAGTGTTTGGGGACTGTTCTCTACCATTGGAAACCTAGTTCTCCTTGTGCAGAATGCTAGATTATTCCTAAGGTACGGTAATCCAGGCCAACTCATACAACAGAGGACGATTGCTCAAAGTGAGGTGGTTCCACAGACTGACTGTGGCAAGTCTATTTTGTATAAATTGAAGTAACCTATATAACTTCAATTCAAGATCAGCTCCTGGCTTAGTTTTATTATGTTAATAAGTTGTTGTGTGCCTGGAAGCAGCTTCTCAAGCCAATATGTATATGTTTAATGATAACATTGTATTCAGTTTATGAATGCACTGTGCTGCCAGCGTCTGCTTAAGAACTAAGCAGTAAACATAGCGTTTTATTTGTACCGCGTTTGCTTATGAGAGGCTAAGTCATTACGTGCCTCAGCCTAAACGCAAGTAGCCTCCTCCACATCATTTGAAGAGGATACTTGTCTTTCAGGAAAAACAATGCCTGTTCAGTGCTAAAAATGTGAAGAGAGGTCCTCTTCCTTCTCCCACTCAGCTTGCTTAAGGAGGGAAACCGTGAAGGTCTAACATGGAGCGAGGGGTTAGAACCAAGGAAGGGTCCCTGTCCCCCATCCCCCCCCCCAACACAATATAAGGACTTGCAGTATCATAGCCTGCGGTGTTGCTAGCACGGATTCTAACGTGAATGAGTCCTGCAAGAGAATTATTTTGAGCCTTTCTCCTACAGCAGTCAGAAGAAAAGTGGCAAGCACTGCTCTTTACCTAGCCTTGTACAGATGATTGTCTGCTAGCTTACTAAGCCCCCTAGCAAACACGATGGTAGACAGCACTGTTAAAAATACAAGTTGGTATACAGTAAAAGTTTGATAACGCAGGCTGTTAAATATTTACAAAAATAAGTTGTATACAAAGAGGACCAAAGAAGACGCTACTAAGTTAGAAATGTAAATCTGACACACTCATGTTGGATGTAACTGTACAGATATTGCTGAGTTATTTGGTTTGATGCTATGATAGACAAACCCTAATGCTTTGTAATTTAAGGCATTAAAACTCATGACAGATTCTTCATTTGTCAGAAGTAGAGGTATTCACCCCCTGCATTCTGCAAGTTGCCAGCAAACTGCCTGGAGCGTACAAAACTCGGCTTGCCAAAAACAGTGGTTTAGTCGCTACTTGCGACTAGACCATCGGACGTTGTAATGCTTAATATCAAAGAATGCGGTGGAGCACGCTTGCTATGAAGAATTTTTCTGATGAGCATGGTAGGGAATCCTCAAAGCATCTCACTGTTGTTAATTGCCATGCCTGTGTGAAGTGAGACTGTATAAAGGCCTCTCTTAGCTTTCCTTACCTCATTTTGTCTAGATGTGTTGCATTTTGATGAACAGATGATGTTTCTCTTTTCCCTAGACAACTTTTAGAACGTCTTGTGATATTTATTAACAGCCAGTCAGTCTTCTGCTCTCCAGAATGAATGTTTTGCTTACTGAGCCAGTAAAATTCCCTCCTTCCTAACTGAGGTGTTTAAAAATGCAGTAGCCCTCTCACTAAAATTGAGCCACAGGTAAATACAGATACGGGCCTTTGTCATTTGCAAGAGCAGCTGCCTATTACTGCATACATTTGTCAATTTTTTTTGGTTCAAGAGACTGTTTTCCTCATCTATATCTATAGTAAAGTGATGCATAAGCCAATAAGTCTTTAGGTGTGTGTTTTTTGTTTTTTTTTTTTAATTAATTACTGAAATCCAGGGCCTTTCAGGCTCAGCTCATGTTGTTTCTGCCTAATAGGTCTCAGTCAAATTCCATGCCTGTTAGTAAGGTTATTCCACAAACAGTAGGACATTAAACCGTGCATGGTATATAATATGGTCAGAAAGTTATTTATTTATTTTTTTTTTCCTTTCCTCACAGCTACACTAAAGAAAGGCCCTGAATTTATGAGGTGAATAAATACTGGCTGTAAACATATTCTTACAGACAGCCCCAGACAGTATTTGGGTAATTGTCTTGGTAAAATGCAACAGTGACATGGCAAATGCAGTCTCGCTTTAGTGTGGTTTTATTTACTTGAGGATAATTAAGTACCACTGACATGGAGATATATCCTTCTAGCCAAAAAGCTGCCTCGGAATCCTTTTTTTAAAGTCTCATCCCCTTTGTATTTAAAGGGCTAACACAGCTCTTTAAATACAAAGGGGATGAGACTTTTTTGTGTTAGCAAAAGCTTCAGATAGACCATTTCAGAGTCAAGTTGTAGGGATCTCATGGATATGGCACAACAAGTGATCTTGCTGAATTAAGAGCCTTAAGATTGGCCTAGACAAATTAGGTTTGGTTAAGCTGCAGGTTGTCACACCTGAAGGCATAAGGAAGCTCAATATATTAATGCAAAATTAGGCTTTTTCCCCTCTCTAGCTTTTAGTGGTAGTCCTTCGCACCACAAGTAGATGCCCGTCAGCAGCACAGAAGATGGCTGGGGCAGGGGGGGGATTTAAATCAGGCCCTTCAAGTGGTTTGTCAGTGTTTAACTGTGGCTAATTTTAGATCCTACCTGACCGTACTGAACTTGCCTCAAAGCATGGAGTCCCTCCCCTCTATGAGAAACGAGAGGAAGAAGAAACAAAAAACTACTTGGTTCAAATAAAAGGAAAGAAAACTATTTGCCTTCAATTCAGTTTGTGTAAACAGACATTTGAAATGGCAGTTCTTACCATTTCTTCTCTTCTAGACCTTTTTGCCTCTGCTTGTACATACCCAGCTGGCTTGGTTTGTGGGGACCAGTCTGTATCTTGTTTCCTGTTATGTGCTGTATGCAGAAGATGTCTTACTTTTGTCTGTAGTGTTTTATAATTTGGGTTCGTCTTTTTCGCTTACTTTTTTGTATCTCACCCTTTGAATAAAATCAAGTGCCCTCCATTAAACAGACTGAATTACTGGTCTTTAGTTAAATCCATTTAAGAATAGGTAACCCCTATGAAAGTTAAGGGCGGTACGTAGCGAGCAGAAGAACCTAGGGCTTAACGCGACGCTCTCCTAACCGGCCAGGCTGTTTTTCATGTCTGAGATAGAATATTTTTCAACTGTCATTTTCTAACCCTGTTTTTGCTACTAACCAAAAAGAGGCAAGAAGGAAGCTTTTCCACAGAATACCTCTGTGAGGCAGAACAGTCGCTGCTACTGTACCTTAATTCAGCTTTGACGACCATTTTTCTATCACTAGATAAGACAAAATAGCATGACCCACGCTTATTGGTCTTTCCACGCAACTTCTGACACTCCCATGGTTCCTTTTCCAGCCGGTTGGTGGCTGCCCCCTGTTTAGGTCGGGTACAGTCATGCTGGGAACGTCTCTACCAAGCACTTTAAAGCGGGCTGCTTCACAAACAGGGGCAGTGGAGGGCTACAGAACCGATGCTGAGATGGTACTATTAAGTGCACGTTCTTGTAAGAAAACAGCTGGGGGCTAAAAGAGATTGTTCATGTCTAAAAAAATGCCTAGACAACTTATTAAGTGAAGGCCACGCCAGCAAGAGACCATCTGAAATCCCACCCCCTCCTCCCCCCAGCCAGAGCCATTCATGAATTTCTTGTCTGAGGGCCCCTCACCTCCACAGGGGAAGAATACCAAACACGATCATTTTCCTAGATAAAGTGAGCAGCTTGGACTTGCTCTTGTCACAAAGTGAACGCCTTTCCTATATAAGTAAAAGTGCATAAGACTGCTTTTTAAGGCCATTGTCTTGAAACAATGCATACGCGGCCTTAGTATCACAAGGAAAGTCGAGGCCTATGCACAGAAAAAACAGCCAGACGTTGGGAGCCAGATTGTCCTCTTCTGCTTGCTCAGATCTTCAAAAGTAAACATCAGCACTATCTTGCAGCGAAGTCATACCCCAAACCACGTAACGCTGCTCAAAGCTTTAGGCTTTCGTTATCATAACTGCACGTCACATCTGCTTAGGCCCCTAAAGGAAAAAGGACTACAGCAATGAAGCAGCAAGGAAGGGTGCTTTGACTAGAAGAGCCTTGGCTGTACGCAGACTCTCTTCCAAATGACTCCAGAGATGCACTGTACTTGGTCTCTCTCATCTCGTACAAGTCAGCCGTTCTCCGGCACTGCAGCTCAGAGAATGAGATTCTCATCAGCTGCTGTCGCAGGTCTGGCTGCATTTCTAGTTACACCAGGGAGGGGACAGGGGCCCTGTTTCTTTAGTATATCCTAATACTACCTTGTTTGAAGAGCAAGGGAGCTGTATACACGTAAAGAGACGCGACCAGGGTTCGTATTTCCCCATTTGTGGTAACTAACCACGCACGCTATACAGTATATTTAGTTTAAGCCAATAAAAATGACAGTGAGAAGACAGACACAAAGGGACACGACCAGGGTCATAGCCAGTCAATTCTGTGCGCAGGTTGCATGAAATCCACTTCCCTAAATCCCGATTGGACTAAAACCAGTAAGGCAACGGACGGAGGGCCTGCAAGTCTTTTGCACAGAAACTCCTCCATCCCCTGTAGAGTTAGTCTCATGCAGTATGACAATTTAAGACAAATAAGCTCCCAGGCACTAAATACGATTTACAGAAGGGCATAAGCATTTGGTTTGAGTGAATTATAATAGCCTGCCTGCTCCAAAGTACTTTTAGGCTCTCTTAGAGCAACGTACTTTCTGACATTCATGCCTTCATACTATTCAAGACTGACTTCTCCGTGTATCGAGCTAAAATACAAAGTTTGTGGGGGCCTTCAGAACAGTTTTTGTGCTCAGCCCTGTGCTAAGGCTCATATACATTCATGCAGCTTTCTTTATCTGCATGGATTCCTTTTCTATAAGGCAGTGCTTACCGCTTGCAGGAGTACCATGTATATCCAAGACCCCGGGAACGGTTTTTATCAGACACCTTCTTCCCCTCTTGCTCTGCGGTAAGCTATTTTGCACAACTGCAGAGCTCATCTATAGCCATCTACAATAACTGCTTGCATAGAAAATATCCATGTAGCTGCTGGGTTCGGCAAAACGCCACCACCTCCCAACAGCTGGTTCTCTGGTCACCGCGAGATACTCGGGGGGAAGCTAGCAGTCCACAGACTGCACTAGGGGAATTGTTAACCCCAGAGGCCTTTCTGAAGCGATCGAGGTCGGAAAGGAAAACGGCACGCAGCAGCGTTTCAGTTGGACATAGGTAGAGCAAGGAGAGGGCGCTTCACCTGTCAGGCTTTCAGATTATTAACTTGAACCCCAGTAACCAGGGTGGTATTTCCCTTGTTTGCAGAAACTCAGAGCCATTCTTACACGTTAGCTACATCTGTTATGCACGGCAGACAGTAGTCTGCCACTGACTAGCCTTTTTGGTTCGAGGAAAGTGATCATTCCTTTCCACTTCAGAAAGTGGAAGTTATTTTCTAATTTTCCTCCCCTAAGGGAGCAGACAGCCACACTTTCTGCACTACTGTAAAGTGAACTACAAGTGAACTACCCCTACTTGAAACAGAGACTGGCAGTAGAAAGCACCGAGCGTTCAGAGGAGCGCGCCGTTACCAAGCGCGCCTCCTGCCTGGCTGTTGAGCACGTGGTTCCTGAGCTCCTAGTGGCTTCGCTAGCCCCACAGCATCACTGCGCAGTACCATAGCAGCGCCCTGTGGTATTCGGAGCATCAATGAGTAGGACTTAAGTGTTATAACCTCAGTGACAGCTGATGGGCCTTCCTGGGAAAGTTGTTTTTTTTTTGTTTTTTTTTTTTTTAAATCACATTATGGGAATAGAAATTCATCTCAGTGGAGCATCCTGGCTAGTTCCACAGTTCAATAGCCGCTTTCTCTGTTGCCCACACACCCTCTTTGCTGGGCTGCTCTTCCGGCATCTATTTTTAGCTCACCAAGTTGCTTGTCGGAAGGACCGACAAGCAGCACGCTGCAACATCTCCGCTTCATTTCCTCTCTCTGCTACAGCTCCCTCTGCCCACGCTGTCACTGAAGCTACCCCAACCTTCCAGTCAGAGGACTAACAGCACCCCACAGGCCCTCATAGCTCTGCACAGCCTTATGTGCCTCATTTGACAGACAGGAGAGCATCACTGTCCTTTCCCAAAGTAGCGAGAAAGCAAATACTTAGGTACGCTTTAGTGGCACAGTCAAACACGTAAAGAGATAGACCGCAGAGACAACCGAGATCATGCGCTAGTGTCAGGGGCGTAGCCTGTACTTGCGTTTGGACAGTCTGGCTTTTTCATCTCCAGCTTGGATCTAAAAGCAGGAATCTGATCTACTGCAAGCCTGACCCAAAAGTTGCCCTTTGTGCCTTAAGCAGGCTCTTTCTGACCTATTTTCATGCATTTATCAGCTGACTGGAAGACATCACAGGCATTTGAAAAAGGAAAGGAAAAGAAAAAAAGCAAGCTGACCTGCCAAGACGGTCCACTCAGTGCTAAAAAGGTTACCCAGCTTAAGAGAAAAATCAAACCCACAAATTACACTCGACAGGACTCCTTCCCCCCTCCTCAGTCTCATTCTTTATTGTTAAGGTCAAATAAAAAATGTTCCCATGGTCCTTACAAATTCCTATGGAAACAACTTCAAACAAACAAGCTGCTAGCCTGTGTCTGGACAGCAAACAGCAGCATTAGTTTAACAGAAGATCCTAAAAGCGGCGATGAGCCCAGACACACTGGAGACACTCACAATACCACCAGAGCTCAGAGCAAAAAGCCAATTAGGCTCCCAAGGGCTCGCGTGCACCAGGAGGTACGTTTGGACCACGGGCAGGACGGGTGGCAGCACAGAGGCCTGGCCGGCTCATTCGGACAGGGAAGGAGGGCTGCCCAGACAGCTTGTTACGCAGAAAAAAAAACCCAGCACAGGCAAAGCCCGCACCTTGGCTGTATCAAAACGGCCCTGCGGCTTCTGCTAAGGGGAGCAGTCAGCAAACCTGCAAGGGACGTTACTAAAACCTCCCTGCTTCTCTCGTTTCCATCTCTGCCCACAGCCGGCCGGCAAAACGCTAATCTACGCTAGACAAGAGAGCGCGTCCCTGGGTAGGGATGAGCAGGACGCTCCCAGCCGTAGCGTTTGGCCCAGGTTGGCAGCGAACGTGCCAGCTCTGCATCCCCAGCAGAGCAGGCGTGGGACAGGGACAGCGTTGTGGAGGACCGTGCACCACGCAGCCTCTCCGCTGCCGTGGTGCCGCTTGCACCAGTGGATCGCTGCTAGGAAGGAGATGCCACCTCTCCTCCCTGCTGAGGCCAGTTGCCACTTGAACAGCCCTCCTCAAGCTCACAGGTGGGTGCTTTCTAGCACCCAATAACAGGCAAGACACGGTCTGCTGCACAAGATGACTTACACACCTCTCTGGCAAACTCGAAGGGCGTGCTGGAAGTAGGTTTCATAACCAAAGCTATCCTTTAGGGCTATCAACGTACAGCTACCCACTGCCCCACCACGAGAGCAGCGCAAGAGCACCAGCAGAACAGGCAGAACAGCCCCTGCAGTCACCAGCCAGACCGCTCTGCTCTAAGCTGTGGCAGAGGCTCACGTTCCTTCTTGCGTTTTTCCAGCACCTCCTGTCATCAGGAAGACGTGCTTTGCCAAGCATGGCTAGAAAGACTACTTTAAAAAAAAGGAAAAAAAAAAAAAAATCAAAGGCGACGCACAGCCTAAGCCAAAACAGAACGGTCATGTTCAGAGCGCGACACCTCTAGTAATGTCACATCAAGCCCGTACAGCCAGCCATTTCCCAGGTAGCATTTAGTGGGGATTTCAGAATTGCACAAAGCTAGGAATTATGCACACGGGAAAAACGCCCACTGAATCACACCAGGAGGAGTGACAGGTTTCTGTGACCCAGTGAGGCTGTAGAGCACTACTCGCTTGTCATGTTGCTAAGGGAGAACAGCAGTCCTTACCCACCCCCCCATAGATCAGACTCAAGCCTACGGGACAGCCACGTCATCTCTCTTAGCATAATTGGCAGACGGCCTTCGGGAAGGGCTCACGACAGAGCTTAACATGCAGGATGAATGATTTGCCTCAAGGACCGTCCCTGCAGGACCACATCGAAGTGAGGCAGGGGGCAAGCGGGTCCTGAGGCTGACATGAGGCCAACCAAGGAAGGCACCTGCTTGCAAGCCGAGCAGCTGGGGTTCGGAAGGAATTTTTGCTACAGGGCTGTCTAGTCACAAGAGCCAGGGTAGGGATCAAAAGGGACTAAGCCATCTTCCTCTCACTCCTCCTGCACGTGCTGCCAACCTGGAACATGGGTTTGTCCAACCTAGTCGTGGTCCCAGTACTTTCAGGAGGGAGGTTCTCTCTAGCAGCGGCAAGAAGTTGAGAACCGCTTGCGTGAGCTACACAATTTCCATCCAGGGCTTTGCCAGCCCAGCCAATAGGAGCAGGAACAGGTTCAGGGAGCACTTGCAGGGTATATGTCACTCTGGTGAAGCCACAGGACAGTTACCTCCTGAAAGCAGAAGGATGGAGAGGGCTTGGGGCAATAATCTCTCCTCCATGCACAGCTGGATCCAGAAAAGGACATCTATCCTTGGCCCTAAATATACCTCCTCCTCACCTAGATTCAAAAGTTACTGCTCAGTCACTAGATGCTGCTTGGTGCAGTGTAAGGTGCTGGAGAAAGGAAAGCACGATTCCTGGTGAGCAGGCGAGAAAGCGAGAACTCAAACCTGCTCCTAAACCAGTTGCAGCATAAAAACTCTGCAACGTCTCTCCAAGAAGCGTTCTGTATCTCATCACTTTACCCCTCCTGTTTGGGTTGCCACGTGTCCAAATGGTATCACAGCCAATGCCTACATGGAAAAGCAATAAAGCAAGTAATTTATTTGTAGCTGTCTTCAATTTAATGCACCAGCTGGATGTGACCAGCTGGTTTGTAGCAGGCCAGCAGCCAGGGCTTTACGGATAACTGGAGGTACACTGGTCACAGCTCTGAGACAAGCTGTTCTTGAGTAGATGTGGGTGGTTGCTATTTGCATAGGAAAAAGAAAACTGAAGTGAGACCTGGGCTTTAACACCCTGGAAACATCAGCTAAGAAACACTTTTCTCATCAGTAGGAACAAGCAGGGGAACATAAAGCTGGGGAAAGGGCTCACCAGCCTGGGAACGCTTTGGTCTTTGACATTTTCTTGTTTCGGTGACTGTGGAAAGCGCTATATAAAGTCCTGTTCCAAAGCGAAGTCTCTGCCATTATTCTATAGCTGGAGAAACAGAGGAGCAGGAACGTTAAATGACTTGTCAATGCAAGATTGCCATGGGACAGGGAGAACGAAACCCGGGTTTCCTTCTCAGCAAGGGAGTGGTAGTGGAATAGCAAGAGGCTGCGTATCCAGAGACGTGAGCCGGAGCCTTGCTCCAGGCTCTTGCTGACAGCTATCCTACAAGGCTCGCTTCCTCCACGTAGAGCTGAAAGACACCAACACTAACCATGTCCCTTCCTCACGTGCCATCAGCTCTAGGAACAGACTTCCCTTCAACCACGCCAGCCCAAGACACCGGTCTATAGATATCTCCCTTCCCACTTCCCTCCAAAAAATAAGTTGCTTTGAATGTTAATGCCTTTCTTTTGTATTTAAGCAGCTCTAAGTGCCAGATGTGGGGGCTGAGTGGTGCTCGGAGCCTCTCGCTCACACACACAGCCCATTAAATAAGCTGTCGCAAGCAACAGAGCGATTCCCATCTCGCTCTGTTCCCACGGCCTCCCAGGAACAGGTATTGCTCTGCGCCCTGAGCGGGCAGCGCGCAGTTGTAGTTCCTCAAGTCTTCAGACAGCCGAACCTGGGTGGCTGCTGCTTCCCAGAACGGAAACAGGTCAAAAAGCTCAAAGCAAGGGACTCCTGCGCAATCCACAGGCTGTTTCAAAGCAGTGCCCTACCTGGCACAGGGCTGGTAATGACATTGGTGATTTTACTGTTGATACCTGTCTTCCCCCAAATCAGTTTGGGAACTCTGGTGCACCCCCCAGGCCCTCGGTCCCTTCAGAGCCAAACCTTCACCAGAGGCCCTCTGCAATGTTGTTTCCCAGAGAAACAACAGCCAAGATAACATGAGTTTCAGGGCAGAGTTTCAATGCAAATAACGGGGTTTCCAAACCTGCCCAGCATGTTTCAACGGTAACTGTAGCTCGGTGCCCTGAAAACATCATCTCTGCTCCACGAGCGCCCATAGCCCTGCACAGCTATTTGCAAACTCCCATCGCAATCCCAGAGATGTACAGCAGGCAGCATTAGCCTCTGCAGTTGTCACAGCTAGGCAAGAAAGAGAAGGACCTGAGCTATGCTACATCACGTGTCCCTTGAGAGCAAGGATTAGCCTCCCATCACGCTGAGTTTTCCTGCGGTATCACAATTACAGTGAGTAAACCCACCGAGCCTGGGTTGTTCTCCTGCACAGAGAGTCCTTTGTGAAAGCCCAGAATTAACGCTGCAGACAGCGGATACCAGATCCGAGGAGTCTTTCAAACACAACGCTATTTTCCTGCGGCTGATAGGGACTGAACCACTGGCCGTTTCCTTATTTCTGGATGCCGGATTGGCACCCCTTACAGGAGCGGGTGCCACAGCTCAGGCGCACCTCTCCGCTCAAAAGGCTCTTCTTTTTACGGCTGCCTGTCCTCTTTGCAGGTGGACCGCATTGCTGCCTCCAGAGAGTGAACACCATCGCCTCTTCGCCACTGTGTGAGCAAAGCACCTTGTGGGCAGCTGCCCGAGAGAGCCTCGAGGAAAAGGAGCAACACGAGCAAGCTGCAGGCAGCCGAAACAACTCCCCTGGGCTGCCACCTTCCCGGCCCGCTCAGGTCCTGCCTGCTCTGTGCAGCACAGGCCGGCAGGCCCAGGTTTAGAAGTGTTTGGCATTGAGACAGAGCGATAGAAAACCCACTAAATAAGTGACAAACAGTCACAGATTAGGTATTCTGTATTTGCTGGTTGCATTTTGCACTTCAGCTTTGGCCTTGTTTTTAAACAATAAAAGACTCTGCAGATGTCTTTATTTTTAAAGCAAATGCCAAAAATAGGGCATTCTGCTTTGGAAACGCCAGCGTATCTTTTCTTGGCTGATTCCTTCCCTTCCCATGTGTCAAAACCCCTTTCTGTTGCTGCTGAATTGCTGAAGAATTCACACTATGGGCTGGTGTATGCCCTTATGGGGCAGGGTAGTGGCAGATAAATCACTAGAGAAGAGAAAGGGGAAATTTAGGGAGGGTTTTCACCCTATAAAATACCCAGCAATCTTGCTGGCACTCAATAAATAAACAGGAACTAGTGCAACATGTCAGAGGGGAGCGTGCCCTGCTCTCTGTGAATCTTCTTAATAGCATCTGTCTGGGTCATGCTCCGGGTTGAAGATTAGCATGCTCTGTTTTACCAGCGCTCTCAGTTGCACAGTCAGCTGAACAGCAGTGGGAGGGAGAAGAAAAGGAGAAACAAAAGCCCAACTTTGTTCCCCTCACTGCCTTTTACCTGGAGAGCCTTCTGTCTGAAGCAGCCCTCAGCGCATGCAGACAGTGATTTGCACTCTGGCTGTGCTCAGAGCAAGCAAAAGATACTGTTGAGATATTTATGGCAAGCTCCTGGGACTGGAGAAAAACCATCAGAGGAAGGGTGGCTTTGTGTTAAAACCACGGGTCCGGCATGTCAAGAAATACCCCTCAGGCCCTAGGCAAAGCATGGGTGCACCATTACCCAGAATTATGGTTCCCAGGGCAGCAGAGACAGATCCCACATTAGTTCAGGGGGAATGTGGTGGCCTTAATTTCTCAGCACTGATTGATGAACAGAGAAGTAGATTTTCAGAAAGGGGCAGGGAAAGCCAAGAGACAAACAAAGAGTCTCCCATCGAAACGCTTTTGTCAGGCTGTAAGCTTGACTTCTGCCCCGCTGAATTCCCCTTCCACACCTGGGCTGTGCCATCGGGTCATAAAGATCTGCCTCTTGGAGAAAAAATACTCAGCTCTCAGTTTCTGGAATAAGTTTCATGTTTGTGAAAGGCAGTGCCATTAGGTGTAAGCGCCTTTTTATGGGAACTTCTTTCTTTCTACGTTTCACTTTGGATGACACGGTCTAAGTCATAGTGCCTACTGCTTGGCAAACGTTGCTTTCAGTGATCGCCATCACAGACTAGCTAGTTTGTACAGGAAGACAGAGCTAGGGAGAGGTTTGGGGTCTGAAAACAAGCAGGATTTACACAAAGTATTTAGCAATGACAATTACTAGCATTTTGCCTATGTAATGTTCACATGGATGCCGTTTAAGACAGATGCTCTTTTTCAAAGCGCTTAGAGCTTTGCTAACACAGATCGCAGCAACAAAGCGAGAAGGCGTTGGCCTTCTTGTCTG
Organism: Struthio camelus; assembly: GCF_040807025.1. NCBI lineage: Eukaryota > Metazoa > Chordata > Aves > Struthioniformes > Struthionidae > Struthio > Struthio camelus. The sequence continues at coordinate 2,857,202 of NC_090968.1, read as the reverse complement.
TTGTGCAAGACAACGGTTACCGCTGGCTTACACAACCACAGGATTTCAGAAGGCAGTAGTAAGACTGCATTGGCCTCCCTTTGCTCACAGCTTTTTGGAGTGAAAGTTTCAAGCTTTTTTTAAAGTTAAAGCTATTTCTAAGCAAAACTCAGGATGTTCGGCCAGCTCTGGGCACTAAGGCTTTTAACAGACTTGTGATAAGACCACGAGGGAGAGGTGGGCCACACAATTTTGCCACAGACCTAACAGGACCCCGTCACCACACCCACAGTGCCCACAGCCTGCTAAAAGCAGGATTGTCAGGGTCCCCGTTTTCCTCAGGGCACCAAAGCCCAGACTGATTAAGCAACTTGCCCGATTTCCCACCTGGAGTGAGCAAGAGACCTGGGCGCTGAGTCCACAACCTACGAGTCCCAATCCAATACCTCAGCCACAAAACCAGGTGTGGATCTGCCAGCAGTTGCCCTTCTGAGAGTGGAAGGGCAGGAAACCAGACTTCTGCTGTTAAATACAGGCCAGAAAAAGGACTCTGCAGCACACTGAGCATTAACGTGCAGGGTTTCCCGGACAGTCTCGTGCTGCAGCTGGAAAAGAAAAAATCCCAACTGCTTCCAGTTGCAGAAAGCGGGGCTGATGCCTAAAGCAAACCGTGACCTGCTCTGCTCCAAGGACAGACCAGAGTCCCTCACACTTACACTGGCAAGATGTCTGGACAGACTAGTTGAAAAGGGCCAGCAGCACAGAAGCTCTGCCAGGAATGGTGCCGACAGCCCTTTAGCTTTAAGACTCCCATCGTTGCTGAAACCAGAGTTAAACTCTGGAAGCCTGATGGAGACTGTGGCCCTGTGCAGCCAGGCGGGCACAGGAAGGAGGATGGATGGAGACAACGCACAGCCTGCATGCCAGTCCCCCCAGCACGCTCAGCTGTGTAAAGTCTAGCAACGTCAGTGCTCTCCAGAGCATGGAAAACCTCTGGCACATGGGCTGTTTGAGTTATAAATTATTTTCCACTTGCTTGAGTTCTGGGAAACCTTTCTACTTCCCTTTCAGGCACCAGCTGAAAGATCAAGTGGGAAAAAGTGTAATTCAAGGGGTCCTGCTGGCAAATCCCTTTTCCCACACCTATAGCTCTAGCAATAGGAGCGCTCCCACAACTGCTTTGCAAGGTCTGGAGTTATGAATGAGCACCGAGCTTGGGCTTTGTATCATGTCCTGTTCAGAATGCAACTTGGATAGTCCCCAGTCCTTCATCCGCTGCTCTATTGTGTAATCCTTTCTTATCCTAATTCGATCAAAACGACCCAGAAAGGGGGCAGGGCTGGGGAACCAACTCCCAAAACTACTGCTTGTAATATCTAGGCTAACTCGGTCCATTTTGACTGAGCTGGGCTAGGAAGGTGCATAGTCAGTTGTGCCTCCAGATCAAGGGCATGTGATAAAATTAAAAGAAGAGCAGACAAGCTCATTCTTTAGCAGAAGGTCAGCCTACTGCAAACAGGGGGAAATATTAATTACAGCAGCACTGCAGAGGTAAATCTGCTGAAGACACCGGATGAGTTTTCTGCCGGTCTTATAACGCTAATTCATACAGGCACCCAGAGGCAACACAGATGCTCAGGGTCTGATGTAAGACGCTGTGCATTAAGGGGGAAATTTTTCCCGATTGCTTCGGCAAGCTCTGGAGCAAGCTGTCCAGGAAGGACGTGGGATTGGAAGGGATCTCATCCCTGCAAGCACAATGCCACCACGCCATCTAGTCCCACTCACAATTCAAATGCTTGCTCCTAAGCCTGTGCGGTCCTGGAGCTCGTGCATAGTTCCATGTTAGCCCTGGAACATGCTCACTTTTTACTGCCATCTGAACAAGAGGGTAGCTGCTGTTTGCCAGAGCCGCTTTTTAGAGGATAACGAAGGACAGTTGCATACGTGTGGAAGCAAGTTTGCCCTCTCCCCCTGTACTGTTTTCAAAAGCCACGCACACACAGGCCTAAAAACCCAGCTGAACTACTCCCAGCGCACTCTCATCAGTCACCGTTCCACAAGACAGTCAACCATACTGAATCTGAGAATTTTTTGCAGACAACTTTTCTGCCACACCAGATAGCTCATCCTTCAACACTGATGGAAGGGCTGAACGTCCATTTCCTCCTCTCCCACTCTGGGAATGGGAGTTAGGAAAAACATCCTTACGTTTAGCAGGGTCATTTCTGCAGGAAGAAGAGGAAGATCTAGCCGACACCATTTTCATGCCAACGTGGCTGCAGACCCACTAGCACCGTACCTGTCCAAATTAGACCATTAGAGCAAAACTGAGAACGCTCAGCCTTTCCCCACAAAATTCGTAGCTATAGCAGGACCAACAGTGCAGAAACGTGTCCACAGTCTGCTTGAATTCGCCCCCACTGTGTCTGCAGTGGAACAGCATTACAAGGAGATCCATTCCTGCTGGAGACTTGTGCAGCTGTGCAAGGAAAGTGCTGCTTGAGACAACATCCCCCCTCCTGCCTTTCACAGGCTAAAGATCTTCTAAACTCCTCCAATAGCCTGAACACACTGCTGTCCTCCCTGAGGCATGGGAAGCAACTGTGAAATTCTGCAATATTTATGCGTTAGCAAACTGTAGCGTTTTGAACTTGCCAGTACACAGACTATCCCACCTCCCAGCTGCAAACCCTTTGAGGAGTGGGATGAGCGTCAGCACAGCTCATCTCTTCCACGTCTTTTCTTCAACAGAAAGGGAGGCGGAGGAAAAAAAACATCTTGAGTTTCCAGTGAAATGATTAATCATGGAGCTGGCTGCAAACAGACAGACGCACATCACCATTGCAAACTAATTCTGCCTAACTGTCTCCCCAGCGGAGTTAGCAGTGATTAAATCATATTCCAACAATGGAGGAAAGGGAGGAAAAAAGAAGTCAGGAATTTTTTGAACAGGAAATACATGGAAAGAGGAGGGAACAGAGGGACTAAATGGGAGCAGCACATCAAGTGTGAAAGACCCAACCTTTGTGCTGCTCTCTGGTGCACAGTTTTTGTCCTTCTCCTACAGTGGTCTGGGGCAGGAGTTTATTGCCAACTGCTGACCCCGATCAGCTGGAACTCACTGCCTCAGGGCTCAGCCGCTCACTTTGTGGAAGAGCATGAAGGTCTCTACTGAGAGCAAAACCAGGGCGCAAGGTAGTTTTGGAGGCTGTAGAACGCTTCCTGCAAGATATTACGTATCCCCAGTTGCCATTGACCATGTTGGTGGGGGAAACTGCTCAGAAAAACTATCCCGCGGCCTCCAGCCACGAGCATCCACCACATCAGTCTTCTAGAGCAGAGATGCATAAAGCTGCATGAAAATTACCTGGCTCTGCCAGCAGCCAGGGAGCCTGATACGTTTTAGAGATGCGCACTAGAGCCTACAGTAATATTTGACAGTTTAAAGAAAATAAATTCAATCTAAAAAAGGCATTTAGTAAAATAAATAAATAAGTAAATAAATGCCAGGGTTCCTTTTTGGCCAAACCAGTTTTCAGTAAATATTCTTTTTCCGGAAAAATCTGTCCCTCTTAATAAATAAATAAATAAATAAATAAAAAGCTTGCCTGTCAAAGCCCAAATCTGAATTAGTTTTTAGGGAAATTAAAACATATTTTGCCTTTGGCTTTCCATCACCATTCCTCTCCCCCCAAATACTGAAAGAAACAAATAAGAACAACCGTAAGGGGAGGGAAAAGGAAAAAAACCCAGAAAGTAGCTCGTTGCAGACACTTCTACCCTGCAAAATATGAGTGGTTCCTGCTAATGAGTTTTACACGTCTCCGCTGTGCTCCTCTCCCTCGGACTCACCACCCCGTCTCCCACACGTGCACCGTTCCAGGAGTGCAGCCCCACGCAGTCGCAGCAGCTCGGCTCGCTGCTGACCCTTGGAGCCGTGGGGAAGTTTTGCTTCCGCCTTGGCAATCCTATGCGGCAATTTGTTTAAACGGCGTTGCCCCTGACTTTCAGAGATGTTCTGCTGCTAATGCACAGACTTCTAGCTAAAGAGAAGACTGTGTTTGCAATGGTACAGTTCTTTCTCTAAATCTAGCTTATTATATTCTCATGAATTTTGCCTGTAACACCAAAGTATTAGAAGACCCTATCAGCTAATGTGAGTCCTACCTACTGTTCTGATCAAGATCTGCATTTAACCCACTGAACCAACTGATTCCCTGGCTGTTTTCCAGCAATTCATGCCTTCTCTTTTGCTTCTCACATTCTGGTCTGTTTCTTATTTATTTAAATTTTATGTTGTGGGAATGTAAAAATGTGCCACAGTGGATTAGACCAGTGGCTTGGGTGGTCCAGCACTTGGCTTCAGCTGGTGTCTGTTGCAGCCAAATCGTTTCAGTAAGAAATCATTTTGAAAAAGACATATAAAGCAAAGGCCAAATCCTACAGTCCTTATTCAGGCAAAAATCCTTGCAGACGTGCGAGTGGCAGGATGCCCCAGCACTTACAGCACTGGCAGCCTTCTCCAGATGCGAGTCCCTTTCTTCCTAAGCCTGCTCACTGCAATGCAGAAGGCCACTTTTTTGTGACGGGACAAGCTACCGTCACAATCAGGAGTTGTACAATTCTGCCCATTCTAGAGACGGGGACATACAGATTGAGCAAATGGGAAAAGCTGTGCTATAAAAGGGCACCGACTATGATGCAGGACCCCTCTAATTTATGCTGCCTCCCCACTGAAGGGTACTTTCCCTAGAAGGAAAGCACAGGCTAAGAGAGCACACATGCGATGGTACAATATTCTGCTGCTGAGCAACAGATAGGAGAGATCTGCACATACATTGTCCAACAGAAGACAAGTCAGGGAAAAGCACAATACAGTCTGTGCATAGCCCCTCTGTTTTCCTGTGGTGCTTTTCAAGAGACTGTCTAAACAGCACACAGTAAGCCTTTCCACTCCAAAAGTCAACGGCTGCAAGAACGAGAGTGAAAGACCAGGCACAGAACTACGCCGTTGCTGCTTACAACCTGCTTGCAACAGCTTCTTTGTAAAAGATGGACAGGAGGAAGTGAACAAGGCATTTCTGTGGCATTCGCTTGCCTGCACAGAGCCTACTTCTCTAAACTGTCCAGTATATATGACTCATTAGCCACTTCTGTTTTACAAGGAAATTTGTTATTGAAGGTCAGGCTTGGAAGGCTCTGAACACAGCTATGGAGTTACAGCTGGAACAGGCGTAAGATCAATACATCTGGAGATAAAAGAAAGCTCTTGCCAAGAGAAAAATCAAAAGTTGTTTTGCAAATGCAAGGAGAGCCAGATTCCCTTCTAAGGCATCCTATAGATCAAGGCCTAAATCCTGGAGTGCTTGTCTTGGCAGAAATCCTACCGTACCAACCTCCCAAACATACCATCAATGCTACCTGAAGGCCAAGCAGTGCCTCTGCAAAGCACAAAATGCTGCGGTCTGTGCCTCCCATCTGCATTGCAACAGTAGAAAGCATGCCCATGTTGTGCAATGGTGCATGACCAAGGGATGCCCAAAAGAGACTAAATCAGAGCCATTACACACATGCACCAAGATACATATTCACCTCCACTTAGCACTGTGTGCCAGACTAACAAGAAATCTGGGGACTTTTCATGGCTTGCAGAGAACTTCCAGATCCTAGGATATAATTTCTGATGCTGGTCCTCACATTTCCAAGGTGCTTCTCAGAAACGCTGCAAAACTTTTGGCTTTGTGAAGAAAACGCAAGCCCTCGCTTCCCTTTAACGTTTGCCTTTCATTTGTTCCCACAAGTCAGAAAATTCACTCCCACACAGGGAACTCCTTTGTCTGCTCGGCCTTCACATGGAAACAAGACTGGATGATGTATTGATAGCATCCAGTCAGGATTAGCAGCCAGAGCAGGGCTTTCTTAGTCACTATCGCTGATGTCTTCCATTTATAATGGGCACTCTTTCAAACCTTGCCAATTTGGCCTCAGATAAGGAGATAGAGTTACCTCCATACTTGCAGCATTACCTAAACTTTCCTCTGCTTGCTATAGGGAGTGCTCAGATATTTTAAAGAGCTAGCGACCTGTTAGCAGGAACTAACTCCAGAGTTTCTTTTTCAAAAAGCCCCAACAACCACACAGTCTTGCAGGCCCTAACAGAACAGCAGCAAATTAGAGATTGAGCTGTAGTGGTTCGCACTAGCCGAGAGCCTGGCTCCAGGACCTATTGCAAGCCTGAAGGGCACAGGCATCACAGTGGATGCCCAGGGGTCTCTCACAAAGCCAGCACAAAAACCGGGGTCAGAAGCATAAACCTCCTGAGCATGTGTGAGACACCTGGTTCCAGTCATTAACCACGAATGCCAGAGGAATGTGCATGCTGGCTGGAAATAGCTTGTGAGGCAGCACAGGGTTAGGTTTTAACCACTGAAAAAGAAAGCTTTCATAGTAGCCTGCTAATCTATTCATCTGAGCTTCAATCTTATTTCTGAAGCAACAAGTGCTACCACCAACTCTGTTCCAGGAGCTTCCTCCCTATATCCTCCAAATCCTGCTTTTCTTGAACCCTGCAGACACTCCTATCCAGACGGAGCTGACGCTCGGGGTCTGCAGCACAGAGATTGCTGCCGTCTAGGTGATGGTTGGCATCACCAGTGCCAAGTTCCCCATCTGGGCTTTATTGGACATAAATGGTTTCTCTTGCTGTGAATGCACCTACAGACTGGATTGCACACAGAACAGGAAAGCACGTGGGAACCTGATTTCATAAGATCACCAACCCTGGTCAGGAAAGCCCTACTGCCCTGTAAAGCTAAAGGGGCCAGGAAGAAAATTACTGAGAACTTGCTCTATTTTTGTTGCCTCTGAAGAACCATTGTGTCATGTCTACTCCCAAATCATTCAGTGCCAGGGTCAAGAATTGAAACTGCAATCCCAACTCACTGCACGTTTGGGTGGCAAATGACTCAGTCTTGTAAAAAGAAGCTTATAAGATCTCCTACAACTGAAAAGGAGAAAATAATGGTCTAGTTTGCCGCCACATTTTGAGGACAGGCTATTCACCTGGGAGCCTAAGCACCTACCTCTTTCATCTTTGGCAGGTTATTTACCTCCATAATCCTCCTCTAAGATAAAGACATTTGTTTTATTTTTTAAGCCACTCTGAGCCAAGTACTGTCACCAGATTATCTCGTGCAGGACTGGGGAAGAAGCGTGCACCAAGCCACCCACATCCCTACCCAGACAGGAACAGAGTTGGAGGCAGGCAAGTGAGAATGACTTCAGAGTTTGACCTTCTGAGCTGGACTGTTAAGAAAACAAACAAGAAACTGTCCGATGCTACTACAGTTATTTCAGTACTTTTTTAGCAACTGGCAGGGCTCTCCTGTTTCCATGACAGCCTGTGAAATACGCATCTGTAATCATTATTATTTTAAGCCAATATAGTATTACCCGCATACGTGGGCAGACGCTGTAGTCTTTTCCCAACTGAGTAACTACCATCAACTCACATTATATCACGTCAAAATAGAAATTCCCAAGTTCTGCCCCGTGGGCTCTTTTCTGGCAGTCAATGGAAACACTGCCCATATAGATCACGCTGGCTCCTTTGGCTCCCTGCTGCTGCATTGCATTAGAGACAGCTAAAAATACCTTCGATCCATTCCTAATATTTTTTCCACATCTGCCGTTGCTGTAGTTACCAGAGAGCCTGCTATGCCAATCTGAATGGGGAGGGTAAGGCCGTTCACACAGCCATGAACGGCGAAGGAATAGTCCAGAAAGATGAGCTATTAAATGCACCCTGTAAATCCCTCTGGGTGCAGGCAGGATTTGCTGCTCCATGAGCAGCAGGGGCTCTTCCCAAACCAGCAGCCACTGCCCCTTTCGCTGTCCCCAAGAAAAACCTCTTTTGCTTGATACCCGACCCTGCTCCCACTGACTCCCCAGCTCTGCCCCAAGACTCTGATCCCTACTCCGCGTTAACAGGCAAACACTGGGGCCAAACCAAAACGTACTACGTGGCCAAGTGGAACAAAGGGGCCATCGATTTGTGTTTTTCATTTCAAAACAATTAAATGACACCCATCAAGGTGCTTGTGAGCCCTGCCTTAGTAACAGGGCAGCAAAGGCTGGCGTTCAGAGAGAATAAGTGGAGAAGGAAAACTTGGGGAACAAAACCAGCACTCTCCTCAGCAGTACCCCTTCACTCTAGTCTGCCTGAAGATTTGACATCTACAGAAATTGTAATTGTAACTGAACTTGGACATTATTGAGCCAAGTTTAAAAAAAAAAAAAACAAAACTCACTCTCCCAGAAGATTTTTCCCAGCTTTTCTTAAAAATAGTTCACAGTTTGCTTCCAGAGCTCACAGCAATGATAGGATAGGATATTACAGGGCAATGCTGACAGGCAGACAAACCTTTTTAAGGCCATACATGCTCACATTTCACATGTCATCAATCACCAAACATGGATTAAAGGAATGCAGACCTACTCTATTTCTGGTTGGCTTTTACTTTCCCAGAGAGATGCCATTGAGTAAGAACTAAAATGCTTAGAAACAGGTTCCTCACACCCACATTCCCAATCTCCTACTAGTGGGGCCTGGATGTACAGAAAGGGCACAGGAGTGCAAATGCAAGAAGAAATAAGCGCTAAAACTAAGCATCTTCTATGAGCAGCTAAAGACATACACACTCAGAAAGGCATACAGGAGCAGGCCTCAAGGCTATGCCAGGAAGGATTTTAAATGGAAATGGAAAGTAGAATATACAAGTCCCCAGCTTTCCCACAAGTAAAACTTACTCATGTGCTAAGTTCAATTTTCCATTTGCCATGGTAGTTTAGCATGCTATATTTTCTCCATCCATATTAACTCCTACAGCTCTGAAGAAGGCCCCAGGATTCAATGTCTATGAAGGACTAGGAAAATTCCTGCTCAGGCTGCAGCCTGGTTAGCTCGTGCGATCGTATCCGCTCACAGCTGAAGGTAGCACAGCCTGGATTACAGCCCCAGGCCACCCACAGCATCAGTGGGGAAGATACCCCCAGCAGAGGGGACCATTCTTCTGCGATCAGGGGCAGACTCCTTTAAGCAACATTTACATGGGCATAGCGGCATCAGAAAACATGTCCCCTGACAGTGTGGGCCTTCCAAAAATATTTTGCCTTCCCCTGCTAGCAAGAAGAACCTTTGAAAGCATTCAAATATTAAAAGATACTTAAATAATCTTAAGAAGTATCAGCAGCTTATTCCAGCAGCATGCTACAGACTTTCAGCCACTCTCCTTGCCTAACATAATTTATTCAATTGCTTATGTTATTTTCCGAGTTTTTAGAGCTATTTCTTAAAAAAAAAAAAAAAAGGTGTATTACACTATCCAGCAACGCTAACAAAAAGAGGATCAGATTATGCTTGAGTCTCCCTGGCATTTCCACCAAACCCTTTACAAAAGCCTTATCTATGACTCAGAAGAGGCTGTCTCTGCCAGAATTAGAAAACCCAATACTTTCCTTTCCTGCCTAGCAAGGAACCCTCAGCTGCGCAAAGCCAGATGAGGAACAAGCAGGGCTCATCTGCAAGGAGAGCCCTTGTGAGCAGACCGCCCCCTCCCCCAGCACAAACACAACTGCTGTTCAGGAAGGGGGCTGCTCTCTGCACCTCACTCGGGTGCTTTAATGCTAAGATGAAAACAGTTCGCTTGCCAGCCCAGGGGGCAAAGGGAGCCTTCTCCCGTTGTTGAACATCAGCCCTTCCATGACCCTGTGGAGCCAGCCCAGCATCAGAGGTCTCTGTCTACCCTGGTACAGCCTCTAGCCCTGAGTTGCAAAGCTCTGGAGAAAGCAGCCCCTTTCCCTCACAGCCTCAACAAGAGAATAAAAGAAGGTGCTGGAAACAGTCCAGCTGGGACTCACCGTTTCGGCTTCTTCCAGCTGCCGCAGGCACAGTCCTGATCTCCTTCACTTCTCCACTTGTGGACAGGCTGGATCCTAAAGCACTCTGTCACCAACCACTCCAAAACCACCTCCTGCAGCCCCAAAGCCACCCGCTCCCTCCCTCAGGAGCCGCTGCCCTGGGGCCCAGCCCCGTTCCAGGTGGGACTCGTTGAGGGGAACAGGTGGCTAATTAGGAGCAAGCCCGAGAGCAGGGCGTGGCCAGGTGCTGCCTCCTGCTCAGGGCTACAAAGAAGTCTTGTGTGGGTATGGCTCTCTGCTTCATGGTAGCTCCAAAAATGTCCTATCTTGAGGTGCTTTTGTCCTGCTGAAGGCGCAGTGATGTAGTCAGCTGAGATGGCCGGCAGAAAGGGGTTTCTTGACCAAGAAACAGGCTCAGGAAGCAGGTGGCTTCCTGAGGTAGTTGAGGCTGGTAGCTACCTGAAAGTGCAAGCAAGCCTACCTGGGTCTCTTACCGTGGTGTTTTTTCAGGCTTTCTGCTCAATGTAGCCATGGGATTTTGCACAAAGCTCAGCTGTGCAGCTGTTTCTGTGCAAGTGCACGCCCTGAACAACCCGGAGCTACCATTAAGGTTGGGCAGGTTTGCGCCATCTCCTCTGAATCTGGGCTAGGCTAAGGTTTAACTTTCCTTACTTTTTTTTTTAGCTGTCCTCTTTGGAGAAGAGTAACTACGAATTTTCTTGATAGTCCCCATAAATAAGCAGTTCTCGTCAGAGCCAGAGAGCATGACTTGCTGAGTACTGTTGCTTCCTCTTTTTTGCATTTGCTAGGTGTACAGGTTTGGTTTAAAAAAACAAAAGAAAATGAACCCTGACTGAGCCTAGGCTTGCTGTGGAAATGGCTAGCTGTCTTTTTTCAAAGGAGGCTGAAAAGCCTGGGCTTAGGTGCTTTGCTGAAACAGGACAGGGTGTTGATGCTGAATATCTTTGTGCTCCATTAATCTTCTTTGTGGAATGAAATATTCCAACTATAGCAAAATCCAGATGGGTTAGTGATGGTTAGGCAGGAAGGAAAAAAGGACTACCAGCAAGTGTGGGTGGAAACATGCTTAGTTATTTCTCGCAGTTGTTATATGAAGTAACTGCCTTTTTGTTAAAGGTTGCTGAGTTTAGTTGCGTGAAATGAGAAGTTATTCTGTAGAAGGCGAGGCTGTGGGTTATCGGCAGAAGAGCAGACTGCTTAGGCTACATCACATCTGAATGCTTTTGTGTCAGATACAAGCGCTCTGGGCCGTCGGGGAGAAAATCACAAGAAAATCACCAAGTACGAATTCTCTAAGGTGACGGAAAGTCAGTTTTATGAGAAAACTTCTTGATCGGGATCCTCCAGTCTCTTGCTTCGTTCCTCTTACCTAGTCAATTAATCTTACGGAGCCCAGCATAAATTTGTGTACTTCTTTAATAATAACATCAAGGTCAGCAAGAGTAACGACTGAATTTAACAAATGACACATGCAACAAACACAGGGAGTAAAACATCATTGCATAGCACTGGCTGAACTGACAAAACTTAAATTGACATCAAAACAGAAGGCTTGTTTTTTTTTTTTTCCTTTGCTGCATCAGGACCACGTTTAAGGCGATGTTACTGACTTGTTACCCTCAAACCTTGCCAGAGCTCTCAGAAAGACAACGTTCCCCTGCTTTCCCAAAGTAAACGGTGACAGAAGATGCCTTGACACACCAACGAGTAGAGAGAGAATTCTGAAGACCACTAAGGTTCACATGGGTGAATGCTTCAAAATACAGCCAGCAACAATTTGTAACTGTTTTAACCAAAAAAAACATCTGAATCCTTGTCAAATGCAACTGCTTAGTCCTTTGAGGCCACAGGACACACTGACAAAAAGTTTTGGATGAATTAAGAACAACAGGAGCAGTTGAAGTGACCTATTTAGAGCAAATGAAACATAACTGTTTGTTTAATGTCATCAGACATCTGGTTAGTGTTGTTTAGACCAATCCTATATATGAGCATGTGCAACTAGTAAACAGCGAGACCTGATGAAGTCTTTTGAAATTGCAGAGCAGATGTAGTGCCACTCAACTCCTTTTGATCTATAACGAATATTTACTTAAAAATTGGCTAGTGTGGATTGATAGCCTGTGTAATGTGTTTCTAGGAAAGTTCTACAGAGAGAGAATACATAGGGTACCATATGTCAGTATATAGTACACCAGCTAATTCAACCTCATTTCCATAGCATTAATTGTCAGTGGAAGCTGATTTAAATTCAGGCCCAAATTTTCACTCTCAGTTGCCTTAAGTTAGGTTTGGAAGTTAATCTTTAGGGACTGGCATTAAAAAGTATGGTTTTTATAAAAAAGCACTGGCAGTACTTTTGAGGATGCCGTTTTAGCAGGCAACGTAGGTTGATCCTAAATACAAGACCAGATACAAAGTCTGCCACTAAACATCTGCTCTATTTTTTCTGAGAATGTTAGTGAGGGTCTACCGAAACCAATTCACTGACAGTAGCGTGCTTCTGTGCCCAGATAATCGCTCCATTTGTAAGGCAGGAACAGTTGGTGTGTCTGTACCCGCTGCACTCTGGCCGTATCCTGCCCTGGATTGGTGTGCATAACACCTTGCCTATGGATCAAGGGCGTATATAGCTTAGAGTTCTAGTGCTCCAATTAATGCTATGTAAAATAGGTATTCGTCACTACAGGAAATATTTGTACATTTATAAAAAAAAAAAAAAAAGCAATACAACCATAAAGAAAAAAATACAACAAGCACAGCTTGATACAATAACATGCCATGAAATATCATTGGCTTTATAATAATTTACTACAACTTGAAAAATGTTCTTTTATCCACACTGGATAGGAAATGCTTCCATCTAACATATGGTAAGCATGCAACAACAATATGTACAACAAAAAATTTGGAGTTTGTTTTTTATTCATAAACTGGATGATTGCATAGAGGATATTCTTTTGTTTCTTTTGTACTGTTAGGGGTTTCCCCCCTTGATTTGGGGAACAGAATGAAAATTTGTATACGCATCTGCAACAAGTTAGCTTTAATCATGGAGTATACAATGCTTTTATTTTTTTCCCCAGCAGTAGGTTTAGATTTATTGGTTAATTGACTGACACACATACACAGACACACACACACACTCAATGCCATATTGTTGAAAACCAATTTCCTTTCCAAGCTTTTTTGAAATATTGAGGATCTGTTAAGAGAAATATCTATCGATCCCGTATTACACTATACCCAGTTTTTACACCTTTCACCATCATACCAAATCAACAACTATTTAACTAGATCCCATCCATCATAAGAGGGAGTCCAATCAAACTTGTGTCAGGGTGTTAAAAGTTTCCCAGTCCCACCTGACAATCACAAAGTCGTCTTGTTGAACTAACCACGGCCTGTAGCTGATACAATCTGACATAGTGAATATCAAAATTATTGTTTTTGCTCCTAATTGGGGACTGCTTTGTGCCGCCTGCAGACAAAACAGTGATATGGGCGAATTAATCAGCCTTTTTGCAGAACAGCCAGCCCTTGGCTGTAGAATGAGTCTTCAGGTCTGTTGTCATTGCTGTATTTATCTCATCTTGTAGATGATACATGGCTGTAATGGTGGGTGAGGTTGGTGAATGACAGTCAGACTGACTCCGAGTCTCACGGTAAGGGTTCATTCACAAAATTCCTTAGCAAAAGGACCCCAGGCCAAGTCTTCGCTGAGTCTTTAACTGGTCTGTTCTTTTTCCTTTTTGAGCTTTTTTTTTTCTTTTTCCTTTTTTTTTTTTTTTGCTAGAAAAGCTAGAATTAGTATTTCCAACAGCATTTACTTGGCAAAGCATTTCTTTATCTGGTAGAAAATTATGAGTATGAAAACTCTTAGATATTCATAGAACTGCAGCTACAAAGACGGTTTACCTTTTATGACTTCGTAATTTCCACAGAGAGTCATTTTGTGAGAACTGATCCTGACAGTAAACTAGGGAGCCAGAGGCTTGACGGAAGTGCCGAGTGATCTCACCTATTTCTAGCACTGTGTGTTGCAAAGGCAGGTGCTCAGAAAGTTTGCTATAGGTTAAAACGTGTGCATATGCAATATTGTGGAATACGATGGGGTCCCATAATGGTAAAGTGAGGAGAAAGCATGCAGAAATGCAGCCAGTGCATTTCTTGGAAGACTGATTCCCATCTTACATGTCCTGTGTGTGATTTTTGCCTTCGTCAACAACTGCTAATAAAAGTGATGCTGTTGAGAGTTGACAACAGTGAGTAAGCACACTGGCTTGTCTTCACTATGAGTTTGGAAGGCATCCACTACTTATTCAGGAAGGGAAAACAAAAAATAAATTTCCATGTGGAAATATTTTTAGGGCGAAAGAATGTAATTTACAGAAAAAACAGAAACGCATCAGTGGTAATCATTTCAAACTGACAATAACAAGGAGCCTAAGGAGACTGGATTTAAAGAAATCAATACACCTAACCACTTGTTCATCTTCAGAAACTTTCCTTTTAAAAAGGAAAACAGCATTAAATTACACTGCTGAACTCAGCAAAGCGATTAATTAGATGGACAAAACTTAGTCTCAACTAAATGCTAAACGCTTCTATCAACCACACCCTCCCTAGATTCCTTTTTATGAACTCTCAATTCAATTCAATTTTTATGAACTCTTCTGTCCCACTGGGAGCACTGAAGGCTGACCTGCTGCGAATTATTGCTTGTCCTCAGGGATGGGGTCAAAGCCTCGTGGGCATACTGATTGGTTTATTTTTCCATGTGATTCATTTTCCTAGTGGCACTCCATTTTCATTCACCTGCACTTCCACATACCAACATACTCAAATCCAGACACCAGAGACCTACCCATTCTCCTTCCTGGATCCTCCAAGATGACAATAATTTCCCTCCTCCAATGCATGGTCCATGGCAACAGCTGCTTGTCATCAGTTCTTTCTGGATTTAAAAGGGTTTCTACACTTGCAGACCTGCTGTTGCTATTATTTGCCCGGCAGCTGGCACGTGGGAGAGACGTGATTGGCTTTCTGTTGTACCTTGAGTCTTGTACCACGAAGTTTGTGCAATTGTCTCCAAGTAGCTAGCTGGGACGTCTGCTCCTGCAGAGTCTTTTATTGTCCTCCCTGGGGGGAACTGCCTTTCCTGAGAGTTACCCTAGTTATTCATTCATTTCTTCAGTTTCTCCTGGAATCACCATGGTAAGACACAGTGAAGTGGCAGGGACAAGAAGGGGAGAGAGCCTTGCTGAAACAGACTTAAGTTATTTGCCTTATTCTTGCAGTCTCTTGGCTTTTCTTGCTTCGATAGTTTGGTGGCACTGATGCACAAGGGATTAAAAAAAAAAGAAAATAGAAGGAGAAAGATGACTACTAAGTGGTTCGTTCTGTTGTCATCCATTTCAAAAATGGTCCGGCTTCCTCTAATCGCCCCTCCCCCCCACCCCCCCGCAAAGATGGATGTCATACAGTACTGCTGAAAAAGCCTCTCAAGCACTTCTGGGAGAGACGGGAGCAAGGCTGACCCCCTAGACAGCTGGGCGAGGCGGGGGCCGGGACGGAGGGGGGGCCCGGTTGGGAGGTGGGGCTTGGGGCGGCGGGGGGAGTGGCGGGAGCGTGGAGGATGGGGATGGGGTAGGGGGTGTGGGTGAGCTGGGCGGAGGGGGGGTGTAGATTGGGGCTGGGGGTGGGGGGTTGTAGATGGGTGCCAAGGGTGGAGATGATGGAGGGTAGGCGTTGTTGAGTGGATATTTAGGTGGGGCCTCTGCGTTCTTCACTCTGGTGAAATTGATGCAACGGCCCTAAAACAAAAGAGGAAAAAGTGGAAAAGCAAGGTTACTGACTGGGGAAACGACATCTTAGCTGAGATACCTTCCTGGCTGAGTGCATATCTGAGGTCACTTTTTATATTCCTGGGCATACCACTGTGTCCCCTCTTGTTCCCCGAGATGGACACTCTAAGCACAAGAGCTGTTTTAGCAACCAAGAGGTAAAAATTAAACACAGCTTTTGTAGTGAAGGAGGACGCAATCCTCTTGTGCTGTCTCCTCATTCCAGGAGCTTTATGCAGAGCATGAAGTACTTCAAGTCATACTGAAGTTGCAAGAGCTGTTCCTGTCCTTCAGTGCTGGCTTCTGACTCAGTGCAAGACCCATGGTCCCTGCCTCTACAGCTGCCTCTCCCCAGACCTCAGTCTTAAATTTCCAACAGAATGAAATCTGGACTTTGCACCTTTGGGGTCTCTCTCTCCTTCAAATATACAGCTTTTGCGTTCTATTTCTAATCATTTACCAACCAGGCAGGCAGGAAGATTCATTTCACTAAAACAGTTACTTGCTCAGAATTTTTCCTGAAATACTTCCATTCTTCATTGGGCTGTCTTGATATTCTAGTGCTCATGTGAAGCCAATAAACTGCTTTTCTTACTCTTCTGTGGGAATGGTGCTAAGCTACAGTTTGTTGTACATTTTTAAACAAAACCTTTGCCCCCTGAGCTGTTCCCTTTTTTTTCTCCTAACTTCCACCTGCAAAAGATCCCACTGTAAATACTCAAACGTCAGAATCAGCATTATTGTATTATGGATTCATTCTTTTAGATATGAAGTCATCCAAAAAGGCACTAGAGGATTTCTGAGTCCCTAGTTTGCTTTTGAATTTGTGAGCGTGAGCTTATTTTCTGTTTTCCTCATTCCTCTCCCAAAGTAAATGTTTTTCCTGGTGAAAACATGCCAAAAGGAGTGTGGAGCCCATGCAGACTGGAGTCCATCTGCTGGGGTAACAACATGAGTAGCTCTGAATCCTCTGCCCAGCTCTGCATCTTGTCCCTGCTGTACCCAGCCTATGGGCAAGTGCTCTGCAGAAGACAGACTCATAGTGAAGTGAGGCAGATGTTGGTACAAAGGCAGAGGGATGCTGGAGAAGGATTGGATGGGGACGAGAGGAGCTGGCGTGGAAGGGACTGACACATAAAGAGACACAGATGGCTCCTCTCCAAGGCCTCTGCCAATTATATCATCATGCTCTGTGGATACGAAGAAACATCTGTCTGAGCCTTAGCCTCTCAGCAGAGGAAAGTGGATTCCTTGCTGAAGCGATGAAGTACGCAGAGCAGCCCACAGCTGAGTGCAGGCTGTCATGTGCAAGCAAAGGTCACTTAAGGAAAACAAGGCATTCAGAGCGCCTTGAACCCTGACAGCATCACCTTGAGGCTGCTCTGAGTGCTGGACACCGTCCTCAGAACGGCTCAGCCCTGGTCTTCTGCCTGCAGGAAGAATCCTTGGCTTCAACTCAGGCTCTCCTTAACCAATGGATCTCTGGGACAGAGCAGAGACCCATATAACTGGCATCAATACACCTAGGGTAATGCCCCTCCTTGAGGATTAATGCCTCTCAGTTAATGCTTGTCCTTACAGCATGAGAATACATGGAGGGGGAAAGGGAGGAGAGGGTTAACCACTGCCCTGTACTGTCTGCTACCATTAGCATCTGTGCAGTGGGGTCATATTCTCCATCTTTTGCACGGGACAAAATGTTGACACACAGGGAAGTGCCGGATGGGCAATACCCTTGACCCGAGACACTACACTCCCTCTGCAGTATCCCAGCATCTCTGATGCTGGCCAACAAGGGGGCACCATATGATCAGGCAGAGAAAAGCCTGAAATAAGCACGCAGCCATCTCAGCTCAGAGTCCTTAGTTCTGTTTTCTCTTTGTAGGCTGGTGTCTGTGCTTTAACAGTGTTTTAATGCACTTTGCTGTGATTTTAAGTAAATAGGGTGAGATAGGCCTGCTGAGTGAGTGAAAGTCTGAATTCAAGATTAACCAATTTTACTCAGAAAAAAGCCCCATGAGAATGTTTTCCTTGTTCTAGTTCCATGTCTCCTGCAATGCAACTTTAGTAGCTTCAGACTATTACTTGCACTGGTTTTGTTTTCTTTATTTATGTTGAAAATAAAATAAACCCGAACAAAAAGCAGCAGTCCAGGAATCCCAGCCAGAGAATAAAAAGTTGCAATTGTTTTTGTGTGCAGAGATATTCTGTCCGGATGCTCCCGGGGGTGACGTTAAGGTGCCGCTGATCCAAATGGAACGGAACACTGCCCAAAGAGCGTTCAAGAGGATGCAGCGAGGCTCAGAAATCCTCGGGTTTGGGGCTGGGGCAGGGCTTGAGGACTAAAAGCCATGTAGCACTCCTGTTGATGCCCAAAGGGTGGCCCCAAATGATAAGATTCTGTGAAGAGTTTGACTTCGCTGGCAAAGACTTGACTTCTTGTTGATGAAAACTGGCTTGGATAAATCAGCAACGCCATTATCATAAGAGAGTGCTAGCAGCTCATACCGATATATAGCTGCACTGTGCTTTACACTAGTTTTTGTGGTCAGCTACCATCCAGTGATCCTGTGTCCAAGAACTATTACTCATATCCATGACTAATGACAACTCGTCACCAGTACTAGGGCTGCTTTGAAATCAGAGAGCTCTTTGCTCAAATGTCTCCACTATCCTTGATAACCATGGTTTAACACAGACTTGTTGGACATGCCTTCTGGCTTGAATGAGAGTCAGACTGGAGCTCTGAGTGTGAGCCGGTCAGATGCAAGCCAGAGAGCAGACAGCATGGGGAGTGCAGACATGAAAGCCAGACTCAACCCTGAACTAGCACAGCATGTAGCTGTCCTCCTTAGACACCCCTTCCTCATTCCCATATGCATTACACTGGTCATACTTTAGTGTTCAATCCTTCTTCCCCTTAAAACAGGATGAAGAGTGGGCCTTTATCTCAGCTCTAGCACACAATTTCCCACCTCCTATTTCCTTTCTTGCCTGGGTCAGCTGCTCTGTGGTGAATTGACTGGGACCTGTTAGGCTACACTTTCTTCTACTGTGCAAGGGGTAATTCTGCAGGGTATCCAACATGTGTGAAGGGCATATACACAGTTCAGGATTCTTCCTCATTTCATGTGAACTGAAAGACCAAGGGAATTCTTCTCGTGTTTCACTGCTTGACGTTTCCCTCACCCATGCAGCTGCGGGGACAATGCCAGATAGGAGTTTTCAATCCAGAATGGACTTTGGCAGCTACGTTGCCTCACAGGAGATGGAGAAGCCAACATCTCTGAGGGAAGGGACTGTCAGACTGAATGACAAGGAGAAATCCAGGAAAAAAATTACTATGCTATTGCACAGGAGAGACAGAAAATGTTTTAGTAGTGCTCTGGGTACGAATGCAAAGCAGACCTGCAGGGAAGAGAACTACTTTAACAAAAAAACTGGATACTAAACACGGATTTCATCTTGCAT
Organism: Struthio camelus; assembly: GCF_040807025.1. Taxonomy (NCBI): domain Eukaryota; kingdom Metazoa; phylum Chordata; class Aves; order Struthioniformes; family Struthionidae; genus Struthio; species Struthio camelus. Next base: position 2,837,964 of record NC_090968.1, on the reverse strand, counting down.
CTAGCAATCTGATAACAGATACAGAGCTACAGAGGTTGCGCTAGCCAGATTGTGACCACAAACAAGTAATCCTAGAGCACCGGAAGATCCAGCTTTCTCTGAACTGCATGGCAAGAGATGTGTTTTCCCACCTGCAGTTACCAGAAGGGGGCCCTGATTCACAGCTGGGCTTTGTACCATATAATTGCAATAGAAAAACAAAACATCAGCAGCATTGGCCTACTCCTCAGTTCAGTGCTGTTTTATCTGGAAAACTGTCTGGATGAAGATCAAGTTGGCTGGCCAATCACCTATCCATTCAAGTTTTTACAAGGCTCTCCATTGCCAGCATAGTTCAGTGCATCCCACAGAAAAAATTTGATGTGAGCAGTTGTATACCCTCTAAGGATCTAGGCATAAATGTCTTGTTCAGCCTTGGGGAGCTGGATGCATAACCAGCACGGGTATCTGAGGTACTACCGGTAAGAGGAGTGCAGAATCTCTCTACAGTCAACGGAAACATATGGACCTTTGCATGACTCACATTTTAGGAGGGACTGAATGGCCACCTGCTAGGAGCTCCTCTTGGCTATCTGCCTAGGTTTCTCACCTCATTTAGATGTCTAAATTTAGATGGGGTAGATATGGGAGATGGTGGCAAAATCTCCAGCAGGCATTTCCCCTAAGTGCTACTTTGGAGTCTTAAACAGAAGTTGCCTTTTATCTCAGGAGAAAAATCTGTTTAACTAGAATATAACACAGCTTTGAGAATAAGAGGAGCCAATTCCATCAGCCTTTTTAGCATGGAGAAAGTAGTTGGGAGATACAGAATGTATGAACGTTGGGAACAGACTGAATATTAAAGGGTTGCTGCACCGAATGCCTTGGCTAGGTTTTATTTCCCTTTTCTGCAGCCTCAACGCTTCAGGGGAGAGTGTCACAGCTGTGCCTCAGAAGAGACAATTGAAGCAATATGGACACGTTACTAGATGTGAAGTTTAGTGGAATCAGCAAATTCACTCTTGCATTTTCTGTTGTTTTTTAGAGAATACTGCTCGCAGGCACAGGCCTAATGAATTCTGCTTGGAGTGGCCTTGCTCTTTCACCTTCTACAGCTAATTGTTTTGGGGATGAAGGCAGGCAGCACTGCCTCTAAAACAGCAAAGCGCTCAACCTTAGGAGGTTCACCTCCTCTGACCATGGCTCTTGCCCTGTGAATGCTCTGCACACACATTGCCGTGGGGTTGCACACTTGATCCAAGCTTTTCCCTTTGTGCTTTACATCTGGCTGAGAGAGGAGGGCTGCCAGGGCTGAAAGAAAAGGGTGGGATCTGGGGTGAGGGGGATGTTAGTCTACTGCAGTTGTAGCTCAGGGTGGTGGTTGCTGTGCATTCATGAGAACAAGCTATAGCATTTGTGTCTTGGACAGAAACCTGGCAAGCAGAGGTGCATAGAGCAGCAGATGCTCCAGCCAAGCTGGGGCACTTCCTAGGAACTCCACAGCCTTGTCTGAGCCACTTCTCCACTCCTCATGTCTCTCTGTTTTCAGCTAAGATTGTAAACTAGCTGGGAGAGGGACTATCATTTAGAGCACGGTGCACAATGACCTGCTCAGATCTCCACCTGCACAGACCCACTGAATGCAATTTGGCACACTGAATCCAGCCGAGCGGAAGACGAACCTTTCTCCTGAGACACTGCAGTGTTTCTTTCTTCTCTAACCAGCTAACTATCTGGCCCCCACCAGTGCAGGGCTCAAAATTGGAGAAAGCTTTTTTCTTGTTTCACTCCAGCCCTGCTCTTTGTGATTCCAGCTGTTTAGGGAGAGGCTCACATAGTGCACAGCAGAAAGGTAGTATAGGAATGGGAATTCAGTCCCAGAGCCGTGGCATGCCCTCCATAGTACTGAAAAGATATCTCTTTAACAGAGGAAGACTGAGCACTTTTTTCTGAAGTGAAGATGAAAAATGTTTCTGTTTCTCTTGGTTTCCTATCAAGCTGGAATTAATACCTGGAAAAATATCAAGATTTTAAAATCATAAAACACTGGGACTATCTTCTGAGCTCCTGGGTTTAAAGAGAGGCACTGGAAAAGACATGATCCTTAATGTTATTTTGTAAGTCTTATTAATAATTCAGACTTTCCATAAACAATAATCTGTTTTACCCTACTGTTATGAGAGAGAGAAAGAAAAAGAAATGAATAAATGAAGAAAATAGAAAAGAAAGAGAGAAGAGAAGAGAAGAGAAGAGAAGAGAAGAGAAGAGAAGAGAAGAGAAGAGAAGAGAAGAGAAGAGAAATTTAAAGATAAAATTTTGATTTTGTCCCTGATTCTGAATCAAGCACAAAAACTTGCTGGAGCTACTGGCCAAATGAGTAACAGGCAGACATTAAATATATGCAAGAGTTACTGCTAGTCTCTGGAAAGAGATGATGTACTGAACTGCAGCTACTTGAAAAACAAAGAAAGCATATATATGGATGAAAGAAACTAACGCTAAATTTCGTAGGCCATACCCTCCCTACCAAAGATTCCTGGTGCTTGATTTGAACTCAGCCCAGGCATAAAACTTCCACAAACATCTGTGAGGGTGATGAGTGGGGAGAGAACGAAGACTACAAAGCAGAGAGTGGCAGTGGATCTGACAGCAGCTCTGAGCCCCACAGGGAGAGGAGGGCAGTAAACTGGCAGTTTGCCTCCCCACAGCCTACAAGAGCCAAACAGCACAGAGAACTCATGCTGCCTCTCCTGTGGCTATAGAGAAAAATAGCCTGTAGCCAAAGCGCTGTGGATGCCCTCTTGTGAAAAAGGTCTTTGCATAGGGCACTTTACAAAATGTCTCTCCAAAAAGCCACTCTTTCGCGCTGGGATGACGTGATACTGGGAATAGACCAGGGCAGGAATAATCAATATCTGCTTTCCATCACCGTTTTATCATTTGGGGAAAGCAAGGATCAGGGCGCTCTTGGGTTCTAGGGGGTTTTGCTGCCCTGAAACCCTCTGTCAAGATAAACCTCAAAATCCCAGACAGCTTCTGGCATGTGATGGGATTCTGAGAGCTTAAAATAGCCCTGCTTTCACGACCCAAACTGGTGGTGTGCTGCCTTTCAAATCACACAAGGGTGTCTGGAGACAGTTTTACGAAACTGTTAACTAGCTCCTGGGCTTTGTTAGCCAGCCTCTGTGAGTGAGATCAGTCTGTGTTGTGCAGGCTTGGTAATGCCAGGAAAACAATGCTTCCTGCAGCAAGCACAGTAATTACACAGCTACCTCTCTATCTGTTAGTCACCAAACAACTATTAAAACTGTCTCATTTTGTGATAAAACGTGACCGCAAAAAACCCATTCTCATCTGTCTCTTGTTACTAAATACAAAGCCTTGAACTCAGTGTTGCTTATGAAACCTACCGTTCCCAAGACATTCCAGCCACCTTGCTCATTCAATAAATGATAAATTGGATGCTTGATCTATTTTCTCCCAAAATGAAGACTTCCACTATTGGATCATGACTACAAAAGGGTTCTAATAAGTTGGTCTTCTATTGTAGAGGCAACACTGAAAACTATCAACTATTATGGTTTAATTTAAAAGACCTTGTGAAAAGTATTGCAGAGTGCTGAAGTCTGGAGCAAGAGCCAGAATTTTCAGTCGGGTAGCAGTACCACATGACACACTAGATTTAACTTTCTAACACCATGGAAAGAGTGGTAAAACATGGCATTTCCTTCTGAAAATAATAAGGGGGTGGAATTTACCCCACATGAGAATGATAAGCACATTTGCAAAAGTAGTGATAAGTGATCTTATGCATGACTGGTGAGCTCCAGTTAGATCAGAGGCAGTTTCCTACACTGCAGATAAGCATCCTGTCCAAATTCAGGAGGAAACACAGAAAAAAAAACTCTCTAACTTTCTTTGATGCCTTACATGCGGTTTGGTCTTTTCAGATGTTAAGGCAATGGTTTTTATTTATATTTATATTATTCTTTTCAAGCAATATGTATTCCTACAAATTGAAGAAGAAAATCCTTTAAACTCAATAAAGTGATGCAGTTTTCTCAGCTCTTTCACAGAATTTGAAATAAGAAAGAGTTATAACAGCTCAGTCACACTGGCTTATGACTAACGCACAGACATACATACATATATAGCACCATGTATCTGAGGGCCCCACAGTACAAAGAGCGGTTCTGCCAATTCAACCTCCAGTTGAAATCTTACTCATAGGCTTACTCATAATTTCTGGCCTGTGATTAGCTTTTCAGACCTACCACAATCCAGATAATACCCATTGCTCTGCCAGTCTCTGGTGCTTGGTATCTCCAGCTACATTGTGCAGGACTGAACCAGCTGGGAACCTACTGAAAAGAAAACATTCAAGGCAAACTCCTACAAAAAGTGAAACAAGATGATACAGGCTTCTACCTTGCCAAATTGAAGCGTGGGAATGAGCTTAATATCCTCATCTTCAGCTTGTGCCAGAGAGTTTGGGAGCGTGGCTCTTTCAGTGATGAGTGGGCATTTGTATGTCAGCAAATAAGGCCTGATTGCTTTTGCAGGAGCTTTTGCTTTTTTGGCTTATTTTACACTGTGGGACGGGTGTCATTTCCAGGAAGATCTGGTCATTCTTCCCATTGTCTTTCTGGAAAGAGGTAGCTAGTCTTGGAGAAAGGCTGAGTGACACATCAAAGACACTCTCACACAGGACTGTAATCTTTCATCTAAAGTTTGAATAACAAAGTCTACTGGGTATGAGGAAAAGAGACAAAAATTCAAATGAAAAATGAAACACGTTCCTTTGGCAATAGTAATTGGAACAATTAATCAAGGGTAACGGTAAATATCCCTCTGGGAGACAGAAAGAGCCTGCAGGATCTACTCTTCCAGAAAGCAGTGACTCCGGGATGATCTCTTTGGGTGCAATTTGCCTTTGGGCAGAGAAGCCAGGGCATGGTTCAGGACAGGATCTTCTGCTATGCGAATGGGAGAGCAACACAATCCCATGGCTGTTCTCATGTTTTGTCACCCAGGAAAACTGCTCTGTGCAGGGCAGTGCTAATGGCTCAGGGAAACAGAAATTATTGTCCACTTTGCTTCCTATCAGTATTCAGCGAGAAATCACTGCCATCCCTGCAATCCCATTTGCAGGATTTGGCTTGGTTTCCTAAGTAGATCTCTGCATGTCGATGTTAAAGGTATAACCTCGTAATTCTGTCCAGGAGAAGTTTTGCCCTAGATCAGTAGATGACTGGGATGCTCTACTTTATGAGCTGGCTACTCTCTCCACTTCAGAAACAGAGGTCCGGCACTTAAAGAGCACAAGGCCACGCCTGTGCTTTGTTTTTACAGTAATGCGCAGTCTGCTTTGCAGTAGCCCTGCAAGCAGATGAGCAGATCATCAGGCTTTTGGCTTCAGAGCTGTTAGTTCCAGGAAAAAGAGCTAATGTTTAGGTTAATTTTTCCATGGCTATTAATGGAAAACCCCACTGCAGTAATATGTGCAGAAAGGTTACAATTTTGTTCTCAAGCTCTGCAGCCTATCAGCAGAAACCTGTTAGCTTAGGCTCAACAGAGAGTTGAACAATAGCTTCTTATTAGTATCGGTGCGCTTCTGAGTCTGCAGAAGGAGGAGTAGCAGGCAGGAGTGTACATGTGTATGTGGCGACTTGGAGTCCCTGTGGCTGGTTTTATTCTCCGGTCTGAATAGGGAATGTGGTCTAGTGTTTAAAGCAGGGGAATTTTAAATCATATCTCCTGGTTTCTGTTTTGAGTTTTGGGAAGAGGTGGGTTCTTCATAGTTTCTATTCATGATGCTGTGAAAGAACATGGTGTGCAATCAGACAATTACCTTAAATCTGAATTCCCTCATCTCTAAAATAGACTCCAAATTCAAAATAAGAAAGGACCCCAGGGGACTTTGAAGGGGAATATGTTCTGCTCCTGTGCTTTGTGATATTCACAGTGAACTAATAATGCCTAGCCTGCCCCATATTACCATTCTTCTTGGCTACTATGGACTGAACTAGACTTCATGACTTTCAGTGGGAAACACTGGAGGTTTGTGTGGCAGAATTTGAATCCAATTATGAACAAATACTTACAGCTTTTGGGACGTTTTGATTGGATTTGTGCATTCCAAGTAAAGGCTAACTGCTACATTCCTTCTGTGTTTTTTGATATAGCTCTAATAATGCGTCCTCAAGTCAAAAACAGTATTTCTGTGCGCCAGCGATTCTTAACGGGCTTTACAGTTCCTCATGAACCTGCAAACAGCTGAGTTTATTGCAAGTGCATAGCGGCTGACAACCAGTCACTGGTGATTAACATTGAAATAAATTGTGCACTTGTGTTCCTCGTGGTCCATAAGCCACTGGCAATATGAGGTAAGACACAGGCGGTTGTTTTACCACGTATAGGTGCCCACTGCTTCTAAGGATGTACGGGGCTGGGGTCCTTCATTATTGGTATGGTCCTTCACTCCTCTTTGAAAGAGACTGGGCTTTGCTTATCCTCTTGCCTTGGACAAGGGGTGGCGCGCACAGCGCAGTACCTGGAGGCTTCATTGAGCAGTTGATTATAGCAGAGGTAATGCGGAGAACTGAAGCCCTGGCAGCAGAATAGCATTATATAAAGCAGCGCAAGGCTAGCTGGAATTACACTAACCATCCACACAGGATGATCGCTGCCCTGCCATGCACCACATGGTCTCTCTTTACGGCTCTTCTGAAATACCACATAGATGTTCGGATTTTATATGTACATTAACAAAAATAACTGCAGGACCCTGCACTCATTAGGCATTACGCATGTGTACAATGTTAGGGACAGCTGACCAGAGAGGTCTGGCTCTGTCTGACATCCCTGATGTTACATTTCAACCGGCCTGTTGCATGACAAACTGATACGATGTGAGCCACTCTGCTGACATTCCCACTCCTAGATCTGCTGTGCCTTCGTCCTCATAACTTTCATCCTAACTCTTCAATCTGACACTATTCGCTTTTCTGTCTAGGATCCTGCAGGCACCACTTGCTTTCACATCCAGGATGCAGGACTGACCAGGGAAAACCTGGGATTGAATCAAGCTGTAGTTTAAGGCATCCTTTTCTGTGCCTTGGAGTACACATAAAGCATTTGCCATTGGTGCTTTTGTTTCTGGGGGCCTTTGAGTGCCTAACAAGTCCCTGAGCACCCTTTCATTTCAGACATAAGACTTAGGGTTCCCCTCACAAGTTCTCAATGCAGCTGGCCCAGATACAGTCCAAAGTTTTCAGCTGTAGCTGCTGCTTATTTTTAGGAATTTATCGCAATCCCACAGGAAACAATGACCTCACTTTCCCATAAGGATAAGGAGCGTAAGCCCGGCCCTCTGGTAGAAGCTGCACCAGGGAGAAAGTACAAATGTAACATCAAAATGCACTCAGCAAGGAACACACATGGGAGCGCTGTGTTTTCTAGACATGTGTCACAAGGTGACTCTCTCTGCATCAAATTCCTACCCTTCCTGTGAGGACAGTTTCACTTTCTATGATTTTACTTTTGTTCTAAGACCTTAAACACCTACTGAACAAACCTGCAATATCTTCTGTGACAAAATACATGCCCAGACACTTCTGTACATCTGTATTTCAGTCTCCTGGTGCCTCAATTCTACCCCTGTAGCATAGGAATGTTATCACTGTGCTGTTTCAGTAAGGGTTTTATTCCAGTTGGTATTTCATTCACTAAGTGGCTGCAGAACTACTCACTCCACTCAGAGGAAAGGCTGTTTCATTGGCTTGTTTTGCCTTCTGCTCTTTGAAACAAATTAGGAACCTCTGTTGTTTCTCAGCTCGTTGTATGGGAAGGCTGCCCCTTCCACAAGCATACACACACACAAGTGGCATACACTCAGCTCTGGCTGGGAGATTCAACTGCTGCTTCTCTGGAAGCTGCATGAGAGATGTGCTGAGGAAAGAACAAACTAGCAAGAAAAACTGCCCCTTGCAATTAAGGGAAGATTTGAAATACGTTTACAGCTATTCCAAAGATACTCTTAGGTAGCTGGTGTTGTAGGTCCACTGTTTAGCATGCAGATAAATTAGTATTGCTGCACTGTCTCAGTTTCTCACAATATCTGTCCATACTTACTCTTGCCCTTTGCCTCAAATAAGGCTGAAATTCTCTTTTCGTTTTGCATCTGCACAGCACCTAGCACAGTGGGTTTGAAGTTGATGCCTAGAACATATGACTACACCACCATAATGAAGAAGGGGCAAGCTCCCGGGCTATGTGACAGCACTCTCCCTCCCTCTCTTTAGTTTAGATTTCATCTCCTTCCATTTCAGCACTGTGGGGGGAGTGAGAGATGATTAGGTATTTCCCTGAGAGCTCTTTGGAAGCACACAGCTTTCTCCCCAAGATAACGGAAGCCATGGAATGGAGACTTCATTTTCTGAGAGTTTGGATTTCCCAGAGATGAGAAGAAGCTCACATTCCTCAAACAGCACAGCAGTCCATGCTAATCTCCTCCATGAAACACCCAATTATGTGCAGCAGATTAGAGGTCTTTCAACGCATAAGAATGGAGGGAGAAGAAGGGAATAAGGAAATTTTACAGTAACATGGTAATGATTCAGGCTGTTTTAAACTCCCCTGCACTTTCAAGAGACCATGAAGAGTGCCCAGCCAGCAAGGAGTGCTCAGGAGAGCTGTCCCATGAACTCAGAACCATGGTCCCTTAAAGCAGGAAAACTCATGACACATGTGCCAAAGATGATGTGTGGACAGATTTGGCACGGCTAGCTCCTAGTTTCTGCTGAGTTTCTTGTAGCAGCTTGCAAAAAAACTAATAAACAAACACCCAATCCACACACTGGTCAGACTTCTCCTTTAAACTATCTGAGCACCATACAGGTCTAAAATTTACAGTCCTGAACCTCAAAACCCTGAAGATCAGTATTATTAGCACCACATTATAACTACCTGAACCAACAGGCCACCATGCAAACCTACACAAGTACAGAGAACTACCTGCGAATATAGTTATCCCAGCCCACAGCCATGATTGTTGCTAATACTTTATATTTATTACCATGTTCCATCCTTTCCTTTCACAAATGCTTTGGGAAGGAAAACACATTGGACTAGCCTCACTTAGAAGGCAGGAAAAGCCCCTGAGAAATGGAAGGTGTTTAAGTGCCTTGGTCAAGGTCACTCTGTGTGTCACTGGCACAATTCAAGATGCAAGTCAAGGCCTCCAGACTCCCGGTCTACTGCCTGAAACAGAAGATTGCTCTGCTCCCATATGAGAATAGTCCACAGACCTCCAGCTCAACCGGACATCTCACATATTTCCTGTCCTGTGTTGCATAGCTGCGTAGAGGTAGACCCAAACCTGCAACATCAGAGCATACGCTCAAGCGATTCTCAACGAATGCAATGGGGCTTAAAAGTGACCAACATGCAGCACAAAGTCCATGCTTTGCAGAATTGGGCTTTTCACAAGGAATGGTCGTTTGAGATGATCAACTGATATAATCCAGAACGGTCATCTGAATTCCTTAGGCCGTATAAACATTCACAGTGAAGCCTGAAATCATTAATTTGAGGTTTTGGCATTTCACTGCAATATAAAAATATTAGTGTGATGGTAGGTCAGAGGGGAGTTTTGTAAGCTTTTGTTGAAAAACAGGGTTTTTCTGTAGTGAAGATTATGCAATTTGGCTGTAAACTGGTCTTATTTCATACACTGGCTGTTCTGTTTATATTAAGATCACTTTTTATGTCATCACATGCACATACACATACACACACATTCTTCCCTTCCTTGTAGCAACACTTATGATCACTTTAATAGAGATATTTTCATATATTTCATAGCCCCATCCTCTTGCCATAACTAACCACAGTTTGTCCTAAGATCATCTTACTGAGATCTAACAAGATACTAGCTTAAGTGATTTGACTAGTACACTCGCAAAACCATACTAGATCTGGAAAAAGCTCCTCTCCCTGCATTTTGGCTAATTTAAGCAGGACATGTCTTTACACACATGGCTGTGTTATACTTCTTCTCCATATATATACCTATCTGTACCTATCTATAAAACACACAAAATGACAATGCAACTAACACACTACAACAAAAATTTAAAATATAATTTGCTCCCAGACTGAGCTGTTTCAAGCCAAGCTTGTGAGCTTGAAACACATTGTAATAATCTCCTCATAAATTTCTGACAGAACAATGTTTATCATGGAAACGCAACTGACAACTTTAAAGTGACACTAGTTAATTTTTTGGATCCTGTGCTTAGCGAGCACTTTGCACTAATAAGCATTCCCATACTCCATTATAGAAGTGATAAAGTTTTCTAAAATATATATATATACAGAGAGAGAGAGAGAGAGAAAATATATATTTAAATCATCCCCATCTGATGATGTTTTGAATGTAAAAATAACCTCATTAAGGCTGACAAAAATGCAAACCTAGTCTTTCGAAAATGTGAGAAGACCACAGGAATCCCATGTGACTCTGACTTCCTTGCCTTATTGGAAACAGCTGTATCTGTTGCTAACCTCAGACCATTTCCAGGTTTGACTCCAAGGACAGAATTTCACAACCTTCTTGTGCATCTCAGCCGCTTTGGCTACATGTAAAACAGGTCCTCAATGTCCCTCTCTTTTCCTTCTACTTTGTGATAAAAGATGCACTTTAACAAGCCTTCTGCTATTGCAAACCAGACTGAAGTTTGCTTCATGTTTTGTTCTCGGAAATGCAAACAGGCATGTGGCCAGCTGCTGCAGATATAAAAACATGCTGAGTGGGACCTGATGCCGATGTAAACTGGTGTAGCTTTCATGGAGCTACAGTGGTCAAGGCCAGCTGAGATTCTGGTTCAGGCTGCTGCCTAGGCTATGGACAGGCATCCTTTCTGGTAGTCCTGCTTGAAGAAGTCTCAGCTCTCCAATGTCCAGAAACGTATGGCTCTAATCCACTGTCAGAGATCATGATCCCATCGATCTGCAGGCAGCATTCCTCATGAAGGTGCTGGGAGAAGAAGCTGGGCAGCCACACAAACAAGGTGCATTGCCCAGGCAAAGTAGTCTTGATGGAAGGCAGGACTTAGCTCAGGGGCAGCATGCTACTTCAGCTGTCTTGCCTTCAGATCCTGTGCATCCATCCCTGCTAGCATCAGCTTGCCCTGCACCAGCTGGGGCACCTCTAATGCAAAGCTATGCATTGTACATCGTGCCCCAGGAACCACGAATGGAGAATTTGCAGCCCCACGCAAGACTATTTTTCTTGAGCCTGTGTGCAGAGTCTGCAGGGTTAAGCCTTCCAAAATCTTTCCAAATTAGAGAGATCCCTTGACTTCAACAGATCAAGGCAAGGCTTTGTAGAAGTTTAGCTTTTATTATGACAACTGGTACAGTTGGAAAGAAAAAAACACAGCTCAATTTTGGGGCAAATCCATCTTTCTTACTGTATCAGGCACTTAGTTATTCTGATAACAATATCTTTTGCAGTGAGGAAATAGTCCTAGTACAAAGCATCTAAATCTCGATTAAAGGGTTCAGAGCATGAACAGGCAAGAGGCAAAGAGAAGGGATGGCCTGAGGTCACACAGGGAAGGACTACTGGAATCTAAGCATTAGTCCCCACGCTATCCACTGCAATGTATGTAAATTGCAAGTTTCTTAGTCACTACCCTTGAACCTATGTCTTGTTACAGCCTAATGTGAACTTCTCAGGGCAGGGATGGTCTTTCTTGACAATTTGCATGGTACCTAGCAAGTTGCGTGGGCTGCAGCAGATAAACAGTAACAATTTTAGTCAACACAATGCTTGAAGCTAGATCCATGTTTCATTCTACGCAAGCAATCTTTTTGAACAGCTCAGCTAATGTGCTGGCAGCGGATAAAGTAACTGATTATAGCAAGGGATTGCTTATATATGAAAATGATGTAATCCTGGGATTGAGTCCAATTCCTTTTCAGCCTCCAAAGCAAACAGAGATTCTTTTCAGTTACTTTTCATCTGGCTTCATATTGTTATGTTGACCACGTGGGTGAATTAAGGTGCCCATGTGACAACACCAAAGGTTTGAAATCTGCTTCCTTCTGGAAGGAGAAGTAAGGGGGTGCAATTTGCTTTCAGAACGGCTCCTCCTTGCACCTTTTAGGAATATCGTATGATCAAAGGCTCCCATCTGCAAATTTCAGGTGACTCTTTACCAGCCATAATTTTTGCCTGCAAGGGTTTGAATATTTATCTAGCCTTTCCCTGAGAATGCACTATGTGCCGGGTTTTTACCCTGGTGGTTGATTTTGAGGTTGCTGGTTATTGTAGGATGCTTTGCTACTCACTGATTCTCTCATTCCCAGGGTATGTCCATGCTGTAAAGGTTGCTATGGCTGAACTTTGATGGAGACCCACCCTTGGTAGTTTGCATGCAGCTGGCTGCATGGGCATGCTCGTTTTCTGCTAGGCAACCCTGGAGTATTTACTCAGTTTGTGTAATGAAGTCTACATTGAGTGGCTGGTTGCAATTGAGCTAATTAGCCCAAAACGACTCTGGGTGACAGATGGGTAGAAGAAGCCAGAGCACCCAACACAGTTTCCATTGCCTTGCATTATTGCAGAGGATCTGGGATGGGAAAAATGGTTAGCATGGTCTCCCCATAGCACAGCAGGTAGGCTCACACTGCACTCCCCTGAGAACTAGTGCAGCCACCACTGCAGGGCGAAATTATATGGAGGTAGCAAAGGAACTGGGGACGGCTTCAATCTGCATATATCCAGCTTTGTGCTTAGGTGTGGGTGCTTTCTTCAGCTGACAGTGGCAGTGTGATGGAGGGCAGGTGGCGGGGCAAAATTGGATTTGGGATCTCCAAAATCCCTTGGTCTCTCCTCCCCTTGCTTTGCAGCCATCCTTCCAAGGCACAAAACTCCAGCATTTCACAGATAGCTTGGGGCTGGCAGACTCTGTGGTGCAAGGAAATGAGAGCTTTGAACTCTTTTCAGGGCATTTGTCATAACCAGAAGCCAGTTCTCATTCTGGAGAGCAGAGACACTGCCCTGCAAAGTGGTGGTATGGAGAGGAAGTGAGAGAAAGTCAGGAAAAAGCTGGAAAGCTGAAGCTGACCTGCCTTGTGCTGCAAGAACTCAAAGCCCTGTGTCTGACTGCCTGAAGCTTCCTGTCTTCTACAGCTGGCAAGGCTGGGTTTGCACATGGCTCCAGTGTATCAGGGCTGAAGTTTCAAACCAGCTGTGCCTCTGCCTTAAAATCACAATGCTGGCTTGAAGTTGCTGATACCAGCTCTGAGTGGGCTTGGCTCTCTCGGTCGACAAGCTGGGTAGAACACTCCTTTACCTGCCCTTCCTTCCCAGGAGGAGAACAGGATCAAGCCCAAATGTGCTGGTAGACAGCTATGAAATCCCCCTAGCTGGAGGCCATTTGCCAGCGCTGAAGATTTCACAACCTGGTGAGGACCAAGTCTGCCCTTGCTGTGCTCCCTGTCCATGCTGCCTGGTCCAACGAAGCTACTTGGAATCACATGGAGAGACCACAGGAATTTACAGCTGAGCTTGCCACTGCCAAGACAACTCTCACAGCTCTACCCCACTGGCTAATCTTCAGTGCTGGCAAACCCTGTGCCAGAAACACTTTGCTGGGAGAGCATGGGTGGGATGCCTGTGTGTGACTTTACTCCATAGCGCCATGCTGCTGGGATCATCCAAACCTGTCAGATATAGCCAGAGAACATGTTAGATCAACAGGTGAGGTGCCTTATCTCAGAGTGCCGTGCCAAAAACCACCTTCTTCACAGTAGCTGTCAGCCACCAGACACACCACGTACTTAGCTGTATATCTGGCAAGTGTGCTAGTATATACATGAGCCTGTTAAATAACCCAATGCACAGGTGATGCATCCATCACAAGATGCAGGCGTGGTCCTGACTTTGGACAATGGAGAATTGAAATGCTGCTGCTGTGGATGTTGTTGCAAGCTGGAGACACGTCAAGAACCAAGCCCCAGGTTGGAAGGATGAAATGATGAAGAGATTATTCAACTTTAGATTATTACACATCTGCTTCAGAGGATGGGCTGTGTTTACAAGTGATACCAGAGGTACTCTCATTGTGATAGCGGTGAAAAATCTCCAAGCTAATGGAAGGGACTGGATCCAAGCTCCAGTGCACCAAAAGCAGCCCTGACTTCCTGGGTGGGGGATTCTGGCCACATGGCAGTTTGCATGGGTAGAAATCTCCCATCATTTCAAAGAAATGCATTAGAAGCTTTTCTTTGCAACACTATCCTCCAGACACAGGTTTCCTTTAGAAAAAGATTTTCTGTGGGGTTGTTCCTTTTTCTTGATGTTTTTTTCCTGCAAGGAAAGCAAATCATTCACACTGAATCAGGACCATCTGCATTCGAGGCACTGGCAGCTGCAGGAGACACTGGCAGCCTTTTCCATGCTGCTGTCCCCATCAGTTCAGCACTGACCTTCCCACTGGATTTCCAGTCACATTGAAACACTAATGTATTTTATGAGATAGTATTTGATGTGTACTGGCCTGAGAGAAGCAGCTAACCAGCAGGTAACCTGGACCATGTAGGCTTGTCCAACCTCAGGCTTGGACATGCATTTAAACTCTCTTGGGAGAACTGTGGCCCAGAGAACAATACAGGAAGATTTGGTTGGGATCACACAGGGATTGGAGTCTCCGTATTTTGTGAGGCGCAAATATCACAACTATTTTTGCAACTTTTTGCTATTTTTTGATTAACCCTTCTCTCAAGGCTGGTTGCATTTTCCCATAGTTCAATTAACAGCAATACTGCTTCATCCCTTTGCAGTCTCTCGCATGGAACTCTCTAAATATTGTAAAGCTAACCTTCCCAACACCCAGTTCCGGTAAAATCACTTTCTACATCTACAAAGGAGAAAGTGAGATATGAGAAACTAAATAATGGCACCCAAATCACAGGGAATGTCTATAGCAAGACAGGAGGTGATTCAGATATCTCAGAGACTAACCCAGTTCTTGAAAGCTTGGTTCTTCTTCCAACTTTAAATCTAAAGTAGGGAAACACAAAAATCCACATCTCTGCTGAACAGGGGAGGGGAAAACCCTACCTAGTTCTGTCATTTCAGCTGTGTAAACTAATGAATGTCATTGCAATTGTAGTGTTTTACAGTGAGTTCTCACATTGCTTTGGCCTGTGCTGTGGGTGGTGACATCATGTGGTAGTTAGGTCACTACTGTAAAGGAATAAACATAAACTGCTCACTCAAGTCTAAAAGTTATTAAGAATGTCACGAGTGTTGCACATGGTTATTCAGAAAAGATGAACAATTAGGCACAGTTTTGTCTACACAGGGGAAAACAAATGTTCTAAGAGTGGTCTAACCTCCTAGAAAGTCAGAGAAGTGCATCTACACATGAAAGTGCTCCAAATATTTGCAAGCTTTCTAGAAGTCAGCTGCAGAGAAACAGATACTTAGCAGCTATAAGCCTAGGTGTATTTTGAGCCAGTTTCTCTTTCACACTAAATTGTATTTGCACCCAAGTTAGAGCCCGTTTGTAGCATAGCGGAATCATACAGAGGTAAATTTACTTAGAATCTGGATCACATAACACCTATATGGTCTCATTCTGCTATTCCTTATGGTGACAGGACACAGAACTACATGTCTAAGAGATACATCTCCAAAGAGGGAGGGAGTCTGCTCTCAGTTGCACTAATATAGATCACTACTAACTTTATTGGCTTCGATTAAACTGCTCTGGATTCACCCTAGTGTAAACGGAAGAGGCATCTTTCTCATAACATAATCTTAGCTCATCAAGTCAAACAATTTATTCATGGAATAGGCATTCTTCAAACCCTGATTTCTGTGGAAAAATTTCACTAAAGTTGCCAGGCATTAGCAACTAAGCGAAGACACTTTAGCAAATTTTCCCCTTGAAGCAAGAAAATATTAAAACTTTTATTCACAATAGCTCACTGGTCCTGCATTCAATGGAAAACCTTACAGGGAGCCAAATATTATAGAACTATGCTTCTCCACCAAAAAAAATACTTTGTTGTTTCATATCCAGTTAAGTTTCCTGACAGTGCTACATGCAGTTACTTATGCTTTAGGCCAAATATATTCCTGAAGTAACCCCAAACCACTTTGTTGATTTATGTCCGAGGTGTGTAAATTGACCAGGTAGATAGTTAAGGGGGCTCAGAAAGATGTTGAATCTCCATCCTTCAGAGAGGATCATTCAGAACGCAGCTGGACATGGTCCTGAGCAACTGGATGTAACTGTCTAAATTGCAAGGAGAGTTAGGGAATGTAAATTTTTTGGCTCCCATAGTGATTTCACTTCACCCATGTTGCGGACCTTGAACAGACACTAAGTTTGCAAAGGTCAGGTGCAGCTCTTGCTCTCTTCCCAGCTGCATGTTCCTGCATGTCTGCTGGGTGCTTAGAGCATGTGTGAAATGATTGCAGAAGCACCCAGACATTTAATTCCACTCAATAGGAGGAGAAAATACTTTGCAGGAGAGATGTAGCTCTATGGTATCCTGCCTCCCGAGACAGCATCATCCTGTTAAGTGACATTAGTCCATTCTCTTGAATGGTTTCTCTTTCTGCCCATAAACACACATAAATATATAAAATTTCACTGTCCCTTACTCATAAATATGAACACAGATTTTACAAGATATAGAGGGGAATACCTCCTGCCTCTCACAGAACTGTTCCAATTCCTATTCTGCAAACCTTGCTCTGTAAAAATGCCGATGAAATTTAAATTTATGTATCAAAAAATATACTTTTAACATGTTTTCAGAGTTTCACTTTGGAATGTAAGACTTTAATGAATGAAAAAATGCAGGAATATTTCCTGATATTTGTCAGAATTAATTATGTAATTAATTGAAAATGGTTAAGGTTTCTAAGAGCAAGAACGTGCTGGACTCTTACATGGGTATTTTTGTCACTGCACTTGGACAGCTTTCACACTTGATGTTGTGTTAGTCTGAAATTGCATGAACTGCAGTGGCAGACAAAGCTGATGATAGACACAACTGAATTTTTGTTTCTGAGATGTCATGAGTATCTGCCTCAGCAGGGGAAGAGATTCACAACCCTTCTGTCCCACTTGAAAAGGGAGTCAGAAACGTTAGTGGAACTTTTTTTCCCTAGCTACAAGAATTGTTTTGAAGGTACGGTACCTTGTCTCCTGGCTGTGGGCGCATCACAGATACACGGTCATAACCTTTCCGCAGCAAGACCCAGAGAGCATCCAATTTCCCCTGCAATCAAAAGAAATATAGTGTGTTAACTTCAGTACAAGAACAAGCACATTGTGCAGAGTGCAATGCAGGGACAATGCAGACATAAACGTTTTTTACCTATTTGCTGTGCTTTCAAAAGATGCTGAAGAGCAATGTTTTCTCTCCTAGAAACTCCCTCAGCACGTGCCACAGGTGCAAAGGATGAGGCTTCCAGATGAGCAATAAGCAGAATGACAATCGATGGTATCCCTGTGTCTAGCTTTCATGTATACTTTAGAAAATCTCCAAAGGTAATAGGTGACTTGGATCTAGAGTGCCTAGAGTGCTCTTGAGACCTGGTATCTGGTGGTGTTTAGTTTTGTTAGCTGCCTATGAATCCAATCTGCCCTCGTGCCTCTTCTAACAAGGAAATTGGGCCATGAGGTCTTTGTAAAGAGAGACAGGAGAGAGAAAGGCCGAAAAGTGTGCCAGGGCCACACATGGCATAGCAAATCCTTAAGCAGCCTCAGCTTACGATGCATTTGAGATTTCTTTCTGGGAGCACCAGCTGTTGCTTCAACCTCGGCCTTGAGGCAGGTCCTGCAGATGAGTCGTTGCGAATGATCAGTGAATTTAGCCTTGTCACATGTTCCTTTCTGTGTAACTGTTTAGAGACTGCCCGTAGCCCTTTTAAAGTCAGCCAGGTACTATAAATGCCTTGAGGAGGAGGGAGAAAGAAGAGGTAGGTAGGTAGACCAGTAGGTAGAAGCAAAGGTTGAAACAGAGGTAAAAAGAAAGCTGTTAACCAAACCAAAGCAGGCAGAGCTGTTTGGCTGGCTGTAGCAGGCAACACGTCCTGCACCAAATTAGGATGAAAGGCACGGTCCTTTATGATCTTCACTTGCATCTATGTTTCGTGCTGTCCTTCCCTCTGTCAGATGGACTGAGGATTTGGCAAGTTCCTTGAGAAGCTTTTAGACTTGTCATGCTCCTTGGATTATTTGCACTGACCTTTTAAACTGCTGAAATGGTATTTTAAAAGGGGGAAAATCCAGCTGGCATCATGCTAAGAACTAGCAGCAGCAAATAAGAATAATAACAATAATAATAACAATCTTTTAAGTGTCGGTAGCCACATTTGGCACCAGATAAAGCCCTGGGGCATTTCAAACAGCAATCTATCCATTCTCAGTTAACAGCTGTGTACCTACTATACAGACATTACTTTGCAGAGTGGATGTAGAGGGAAAAAAAACCTCTATCAGATAAGCTGGCAAAAGGCAGGACACTCCCAGTAAAGGCTGCTGCTTGTGCTGCACGGAGAGATGGAGGCGTGTTGGACAGCGAGATAACTGGCCCTAAAATGTGAATTTCCTGGCTTTTTGTCAGATCCAAGCTATCTTGGTTCAGTGTTCCTGATTTTAATTCCTTGCTCTCCTCCTCTCGCAAGGTTTTTTTCCCTTAAAGTAGCTTGTTACATGCGTATTTACCTACTTTCCAAAGAGGTATTTCAAGGAGTCCAGTGGAGCAGACGGAAATTTAACATCTGCTCTAACCGAAGGTATCGAGTGCATTTGGAGCATGGGGACAAGGGAGAATTTAAGCTGAATATCAGAAACATTTCCTATGGGTGAGGCCTGTTAGTCTGTGAAATATTTCCCCTGAGAAGTGGTGGAAGCTTCTGTGTTATTTTAAAAACCAGACTGGAAAAAGTAGTGAAGGATAGACTCGAGTTAGCGATCCTGCTCTGGCTGAAAGTGCAGACCCAATGACCTAATAGGCTATCCCTCCTCGCCTCCCTCTGCATGTTATGACTCCGTGACAGCTTCTCTGAATAACACAATGCAAATTCATCTTCATATGCTCATGTCTTCTGGACAAA
Source organism: Struthio camelus (assembly GCF_040807025.1). Lineage (NCBI taxonomy): Eukaryota > Metazoa > Chordata > Aves > Struthioniformes > Struthionidae > Struthio > Struthio camelus. The sequence continues at coordinate 2,818,832 of NC_090968.1, read as the reverse complement.
AGTTTCTGCCAAGAGTGCTGATGAGTTTTGCCAATTTTGCTAATTCCTTACTGCTCAGGAAGAGCAACAGCAGGACCTCTGCCTCATAGAAATCATCCCCTGTTAATGATGAGTGCTCATGGTTGCACTTGGGGAAGTGCTGAGTATAGCTATTCTGTCTGTATACGCGGTCTTTCGGGGTGCAGTCCAGTAAGGGGTGTGGTGGGGATTAATAATTAGGTAAACTTTCATCTACAGATAGACTTAGGCTGCTAAACACCATCCACATGCGGAATATCTCGAAGTTAGGGAATATTTGGATTGAGGGTCTTGGCCTGGACCTGTCCTTATACTGTGTGGAGTTTGGATGGTGGAAAGGAGAGATTTTCTAAAGGAACTAAGGACAAATATCACCCCTGAGATGCTCCTAACACTTATACTCCCCTTTATAATTGAATTCTTGCTGTTACGAAAAAAAAGCTGTTCCTAGTCAGAGTCAGAACTGAACTTGAACCCAACTTACATTGCATCTTTTCTCCAAGCATCCCTTGAACTTTGGAGAATTTCCAGCTGGGCCACAGATCTGCAACAAACTTTTGACTCCTCTGTTTAGAATTGATTTCCTACCATGCAGAATAAACTCTGAAAATTTATTGAAAATCTCCCAAGGCTGTAATCCAACAGCATGAACTGATGAAGGAAGAAGGAGGAAACTCAGCAGTATCTTTGATGGGAAAGGACACAGCTCTCAGCTACCATCTCAGGTAGCCGTGCCCACATGGATTCCAGCTGCCTGAGCACATATTCAGGGTTCTTTGTGCCAAAATCAGCGCTGCTCTGCTTTAACTCCAATCAGTTCCTTAGCTGGTTAGAGTACAACTTTGTGCACTATGAACCCTTCTGACTGCAGAATGCAGAAAGCAACTGAGCGGCATCTCTCAGCTGGATAAGGTCCCAGCAGGAGTGAAACTCCTCCAGATGAGACTAGCATGTTTTATAAATGATTTGCACTGATGCAAATGACAATGCAATGCATTTAGGAACAAAGGAGCAGCTATATGAGATGGTGCTTCCTGCATCCCCACTCTGAACTGAAAACTGTTGACTCTGTAACCTGTCCCACTGTGGGAATGAATAACCTTCATGAACACATGCTGAAGTCATTATGATTATAACACAACTGTAAATGACTTTTTGGTAGGCTATGTTTATTAGATGATAATCTTTAAGGGGGAAAAGAGAGAGGGCATTGGACCAAATTTTCAAACAGGCTCACATTTCCGGATCCTCCGGAAACCACTCTTACTCCCTTGTGCACCCTTGCCGTTTCCATCACTGGATTTGAACCAGCTGCAAGATCAATGAATGAAGAATGCCAAAACATGTGACTTGCCTAAATTCCCATGGGCACTGCTTGGAGCTGATCAGTAACCAGACACAATGCAGGCAAACCTAGTGGTACTGCAGTGAAATCTATCTGCATTGCAATGACTTGGCTAACAGAATATGGCTGAGTAGGGTGACTGCTGCTGGGGAGGAAGAAAACAGGAGAATAAAAACTATATTTCCAGCAGCGAGGCACCTCCCCACTTCGCTTAAAGTTGAAGGAGAGTTCTATAAACATGAATTTATTTTCAGTCTTTTCTGTTACCGATAGCCACAGAGCCGCTACAAATAGCTCTGGACTCAAAAGAGATGGGAAGGATCTTAGCATTTTCCAAGTGGGTTAACACTGAAGAATAAGTGTGTTTTCTTTTTCATTAGAGGAGCTGTAATTATAGAGGTGTAACCTCTTGAAAACCCTTTGCTGAGGACAGCCTAAATTGCCTTGAATGCAAAAGATTAGCTTTCTAACATCTGAGTGTCTTTGTACCACACCCCGGGTGATATGACTGTTGTTTGTGGCTTGTTTCTCTTAACCCAGGAGGAGCATTCACACGTGCAGCGCAGAATTTTCCTTAAGTGAACTATCTCCTTCAGTGAACTATCCTTGCTTGCTTCTTTCAGTTTTGCACACTGCCAACCATTTGTATTAGGAAAGACAAACTGATGGCCTTGGGACAGATGGCAAGAGATGGCGCGCAGGTCCTGTGGGAGACTGTTGTGCTGCTTTGTACCACATGGGACCTGGTATCAGCGTGAATTTGACCTTTCACTTCTGAGGGAGCTCTAATTCAGCCAAACACTTCTTGCAGGGCATCCCCTCCTTGTGAGGGGAGCATGCTGCCCTGCAGCAGGCCTGGCCCTGTGACCCATGCCTGCTGGCAGGCAGACATCCGTCTGCTGCACTGCAGTCCTTGATCTACTACTCTCCCTGGTGGCATCTGGCAATGATTTTTGTCTTTTCTCCCCTCTTTTCAAGAAAAGTGGATGCTTTTTATTCCCTACATCTCAGGGAACAGGCAGTGTGGACTGGAGGGCCTGCCTTTAGAAATGCATTAGAATCTGTAGGAAGAGGGTGGGAAAGAGAGCACTTTGCAGAAGCTAGCTACACCCCTGGCAGAAACCAGAATCCTTTTCTTCAAGTGCACATTAACTGGTCTAAGAAAGCGAAGCATCCCTAAAACCTGATTAAGCTGACAGGAAATTCCCACCGCCCCGTGTGGCTCCTTTCTATGGCACCTCCTTGGCCACATGTGCAGCAGAACTTCCGTATGTACAGCTACTCTAACAGCCTCTTAAGATCACAAGTTCCTGGAGAGTTCTGCGTCTTTGCCTTGAATGTGAAAATAGACCACTTAGCAGAGATCCCCAGGAAATATCCTATGCAATGCAAAAGCTGGATAGAACTTACCTTGATTGGAGAGTACCACTTCCGAGGAGAGGAGGGCCTGCGCATGTTGTTCCCAAGGTTCCTGGGTTCAGGGAACTCATACTCCTGTTCTGGCATCTTGACTCTGGCATTCTTGGCTTTCTCCAGCTTAGCGCCTTCTTCCGTGGAGCCCTTTTCTCCCCAGCGCACCTGAAAAGATAGCATCAAGGCATATTATAACAGCAACTGCTAGAGAGTTACATTCCTGTTGTAATTGGATCCTGGTCCATATTTTCCCTGTGTCCAGATCCAAGGTGAAGAGTGGGGCACAGGCTGTGAAGATTGGAACCCAAACCTTGGACTTTTCCTTCTTTGTGATTCATGAGAAATGTTTAAGTGGAGAAGGTCTTCAGAAAAATTGTCAAAATACTATCTTGTAATTTGTACTGCAACACTGCCCAGCTACAGCACGGACTAGGATCCTGTTGTACTGGAAGGAAAAGACAGTCCCAAACCTAAGGAGTCTATGCTTGGCTCTACACAAGAGCCTAAAGAAGTTTGTGCCTGTCTCCTAAGTATCTTTCTGGGTAAATTGCAAGGGGATATCGTGGCTCAGTTCGCAAATGAGTCCTTCTGATACATGAACTCGTGTCTACTTACCTCCATCCGCTTGATGCCGCCAACCCCTCGACCACCATAATAAGAAGCATCTACTGTTGGCCACTTCTTCTTTGGAAGGCCATCATCATCTTCCTCCTACAAAACAGGAGGTTGCATTGTTAGGGAGCATGAGTAGAGGTGGTAAGGAATAAACAGTCATAGTCTGTGTGGTCCTTTGAGCCTGCTAGAGCCAGCGCACAGTAAAGGTTCTGGTCTCTTGCTGGCTATTTTCCAGAGGATGTACACTCATGAAAACAAAATGTTTCATGATATAAACACCACCACCACTTGAAAGGTACAGTCCAGCTCCAGTAAGAAAGTGTGTTTTCTTTTTAAAGAAGACTCTGTCTTTTATCATCTTTAAATTCAGGGAAGAAAATTGTTTCCGAGTTGCAAAATCATAGAAGCAGCAGCCAAAATAGCATTAAGCATAGCTCAAGAGCTGGGGTCTTTTGGCTGCAAGCCTGGTTGATATGCTAGACATCCGTGATAGTGGCAGGGACTTACCCCTTTGCCATCCTTTCCCTTCCCCTATGCTTGTGGTTAGGGAGGGAAGAGCTGTTGCTGTGATGGGCGTTCACTGACTCATGGCTCCCCATGCTGGAGACAAGATGCTCCTTGATGACCCAGATAAATCATCATATTGTAGTTCAGATTTGACAGAATACAGAGAAAAGCAAGGAAGCAAGAAAGTCAAATTTGCTCCCGAGTTGTTAGAAATAGTCCTTTATGTGAAGGTGAATTAGGAACTACCTCAGTGTGAATGCTCAACAGGGAGAAGAGTTCTTTGAGATGAGTTGGCCAAGTGTAATTAGGACAGAAAGGTCTAATGGAAAAGTTACAAGAATAGAATTAGCTCTTATAATAAGCTTCTGCCTCTGCTGGGGAGGCTGCTCAGGGAAAGCTACGTGGCTTCAGCGGCTTTCTTGGGCTTACACCTGCAGAAAGTCTGGCCCTGTGTGAAAAAGCCGACTTAAATTCTGGCCCTGTGTAAAAATTGAGATTTAAATTCTGTACGTGATTGCATGTGTTTTACATACAGCAGGTAGGAATCTGTGGGACATCACCATACGTAATTCAAGCATGTTCAGGATCCTGGCCTTCGTGATGGCATTCAGATATGGCCCAATTAATTCAATCAAGGAAGTCTCCCTGAGTTTATTTCAAATGGGTCTGGCTAAAGTTCTAGTGAATGTATTCTACATAACAACGTTGCACTGTTCCCAGTCCACACATGCCCTGATCTATAGAGTTCCTTTCCCTTTAATTTCTGCAGTTCAGGCTGCGAACTGGCAAAGCAGAAAAGCAGAGTTCATCAGAAACGTGAAGTATTTCCTGTGAAAAATGTGGAGAGAAATGAAAAACGGTCTCTCTCTTATTTTCTTTCTTTAATTTTTCACAGGGATTTGGCCAAACTCCAAAACTTAATAGCTCTCCAAAACTGGAAAAGCCAAAAATACTTTGAAATTGAACTCCCCAGTAGGAAAACTGAAAAACTGAGGGGAAAAAATCCAAGACAAACTACGCTTTTCATGTCAAACGAGACCATTTTTGTAAAAACAAAAACAAAAACAAAAACTCCCATGAATCTGGCTGCAAAATTTGTCCTGATTTAAAGGAAAAATGAACAACTGAGGCAGAAATACAAGTTTTTTTCCTTCTTAGCTGACCTCTCTTTTTTGCTCTCTGGTTAGCGCTGCTGAGGCTCTTTGCTGCAACCTTAGAACTTAATATCTCTGCATGAAGTTTTCCATGAAGACTTAAAAAAAAATGGAATCAAAGCCATCTAAATATTTTCCTTCAGCAATTCTCTTTCTTTCTCTTCAGCTTAGCATAGACTGGACTTCTCACAACAGGAAATGCCAGGGTTTAGGAAATCTTCCCCACAAGCCCTTAAAAGCCCTGCAAGTCACTTCAGTCTAAGATAGGAGTTCATCTGCCAGAACAACAACAGAAACAGCACACGCACAAAAAGACAACAGTAGACACTTGAAAAACAAGGGAGTCACAAGCTTTCTTCAGGATGAGTCTGTTTATATGTTTTGAAGGGCACGGGAGGTTTTGCAATACAAGCAAGGAAAACATCAGTGATGTCCTACACACTTGGCAAATGTGCTTACAATACATGTGAGTAGCTAAAATAAAGGAATTGGAAACATGGGGGTCAGGGTGGGGAGAGAGCAGGAAAAGGTGAAGGAAGAGGCATATAATACACACCTCCAGCACCCCAGCTCACTGCCCCATTTGTGAGATCTGAGCCAATAACATGGGGCTGAATTCTCAAGTCCCGGCTCAGTTTTGCCCATATTGTTCTACACTTAGCTGTAATGGGGTTCTTGCCTGAAGGAAGAACTGCATAAGGACTTCAGCTTTAACCCAGTAGCGGTATAAAAAACAGTCCCAGAAAATTCAAGTGCATTTAAGGATGCTGGAAATTGACTGTACAGAACTTGGCATCTTTTCCACCCCTAAAATCTGCTTTAGATGGAGCTAGAGTTTCTTTTAAAAAATAAGCAGCAGGACAGAGCTACACTTCAGAGTCAGAGATCCCAATTCATAACTGCTGGATTTCAGAAAACAAAGAGCCGTGTTTATCTCAGAGTCCATGCCGGGCTCTGTATGCTTTGACCTTGACCTGAGGGAACCTCATCTGTGGGTAATACAAGGACAATTCAGGCTCCACCAGGGACATACGAACCACTCCGGGTAAGAATTCAAATTAAATTTGGCCAGATATGAAAAAACTTGGACAACCTACCCTTCTCCCCGCCCTAATAATTATTTTCACAGTCGCTTCTACTCTGCCTGAATCTTGTCAGAATTTAGCTTTTATGGAGCGCTCTGCTGGCACAAAGCACTGTAAGACTCTGGCTAGCCATTCCCCTGAGTAGGAGATGTTATCATCCCTTTTTACAGCTGAGGGAACTTGGAGGTGAAATATGATGTGCTCGCAGCCCATGGCTCCCTCCTGACTCCCTTTCCCCCAAAACTGGACTCATTTCCAAATTGCATGGCCACCTCCCTCAGCTGCAGAGGCATCATAACGCCTTGAGGACACCTTGCTCAGTTCAAGCATTCAAATGCCAGCTGCATAAACCCTGCCTGTTCCAAACCACCCCTGAGGAGTTTTGCAAGAAGATGGCCTTGGTATTTTTCATATTTTTGCCTCTCACTAGTGTAAACCTGCAAACTAATGTCAGAAAGCACTCACAGAGCGTAAGAACATCTGAGAGAAGGCCCTTCTACACATGCTCTGCTAAGGTACAGGCTGAAGAAAGAGCTCAGCCTCATAAGGCACCAGAAAATTCACATACAAGTTCATCCTTGACACGCAAATGCTTAGAAAACCATGTTTCATTGGTCTCACTAATTGTGAAACTCCTAGTTTATTTATGGTACAGATTCTTAAAGATCCTTCCTGAGATTACATCCTCCATGTGCAAAGTGCCGCATGCTCATAATTCAGAGAGAATCCCTGTCTTGATGGAGGTGAAGGAGAAAGCACTTTGAGATATTCACACTCTATGGCTGAGACACTGAGCTGCACAAAAATGAAATAATGTGCCCAAGGCCACCCAGGAAATCCTGCTGCAGAACAAAACACTTCAGGTCCCTGGATTTATACCCCTAGCTCCCAGGTTACATTTGCAGGGACTGTACTGCTGGAGATGGTCATGCCTGAACTACGATTGGAGTGGAAGTTGCTGCCCCATGGAGTCTTGCAGCACATAAGTGCTTCTTACAAGGTCAAGAGGATTAACACTAGTGCTCTCTTTCTAACTCTGAGGGTGAAAAACACCCAGCTGTTCACTGCCTCTACGCAAATGCAATTTGCTGTGCTGGGCCTGCCTAGACATTTTGTATTCAATTTGGCTATTAAGCCAGCACCTTCACAGGGCAAGACCTACACCTCATCTGTTCCCAGTAACATCCTAATTCTTTTTCTCTTAAATGCCTGTCTCTTGAAAGGTTCCTTTTCTCCTCCTCCCAGATTTCTGCACCTCATGGTAAAAGGGCAGTAAAAGGGAAGGAAAAGTGCTAGCATACCACTGTGACCTGGCCTTATTTCAGGAATAACAGAATATATTTCCTGCACTGGTGTCTACAAAAAATTCAGACTAGACCCTTGCTCTGGAGTTTATTTTGCTATCCCCCCAGCAAGGCTTTTCAGGAAGAGAGAGGAAAACGATCTGGAAAAGATTAATAAACACTGATAAATGAGGGTGCCAGAGGCTCCCAGAGCAGACGAATCACTGTCAGTCATTCTTTGGCTTCATGAATGTGCAGTTGTATGCCTGGGAGAAAGAGATTAGCTCAAAAGAGGATCGACTTGGTTCAAGCTGAACAAAAGGTTTCATCTTCTGGCTTAATAATAGCTGCCATGTAGTGAGTTAAATTCCGCCTTTTCACGCTGGCATCCTGTAACAATGATAATCACCTTCAACATCTCATGACCGTGTTGCTGAATAGTCCTTTCTCTCTGGGACTTTCTTCTGTGTGTTTGCTTTGGTGTATGTGGGTAAGATGACAACAGACATAAGGATTATCCAATTACAGGCTGGTTGGTGGCTTGGCCCTGGTGCCATGTTAGGGCGGACTGAGGAGCTCGGGTGATAGAGCAGCATGGAAAAAGTGGGTCTGAGTGATGAGGAAAGAGGGCATGCTCTGGTCATCTGGTAGGTTTCCTGCCTAGTTTTGCCAGGCTTCAGGATACTTTGTGGTCCTGAGTCCCTTTTGCAAGAGAAAGAGCTGCAATGACAGAAAACGAAGCTACAGCAGTGTATTTTAACATTGCCTGGTCTCTGCTTACGGAGCAGAGAAGCAATGAGAAGACCGGGGGATACTCTGGAGTGCTCCAGTTTACACACCCTCTGACTGTAGTCACAGTCTCTCCTTTTGTGGAACAGCCTCGTGGCAGATCTTTGGCATGGGTCAGGTAGCGGAGAGAAAGTTGTTGCAAGCTGCAAAGAGCCCTCCAACATGTCTTTTTTTGATGTACAAGAGGGGTTGAGAACCAGCTTCAGCCTCTTGGTAAACTCCTGGTCTGAGCTGAATAAGAGTTGTTCCAATAAACTCAGCCTGAAGGTGACGGACACATGAATAAAAGCAGCTGGGTCTTCCTCCAGCAGGGCTAGAAAGAGCCATCCTGTGCACGGGAGGTAGAAGAATGTGGTTTTGATCCACCATCAATGAGTCAATCACAGGCCAGAAAGGTGCTCGCTGGTTCCTCAAGGCATTCACCTCTTCCGATTGGCATTAACTCGATCTTTCCTGGCCGTAAGTAAAACCATCTGTCCTTCATCCAGGCTTAACCTCCTCCAGTGTCCTGCGTTGTCTAAGAAGCACAGCAGTAAGTTGACAACCTTTGCAATTTCTGAATGAATTAATTGGAAGTTTCTGGCCAATAATGATTTCCTTCACCAACAGTGAGTGTGTCTCCAGCATGTCTCAAAAGGCCTTTAAAGCAGAGTTCAATAAAACCTTTGGCGGTTTCCTGACGGCAGTGCTGCTTTCCCTTCATTGTTACAGTATAATGCATTCTCCTTGCAACGCAAAGACATATGGGCCTCAGCTCCTAATTCTGCTGATGCAAGAATTCCTCTTGTCTTATTTTTGCCAAGATTTCTGGGAGAAGAAAAAATCTTACTGTAACTGTAATGCTGCTGCTTAAGGGATGAGCCCTCTTTCATGCTGGAGACGAACAGTTACTAGGTTTTCTGCAGGGGGGAAGCTAACTACAACATGTAAAAAAAACTGGATTGCAGAAAATCCAGTCCATTTTCTGTTTGTTTTTAGCAAAGTAGAAAATCTGGAGTATTCAATCCTCCCTGAAAGCATCATATTACAGCCAGTCCCATTCTCTGGACCAGGCTCCATAACAGTAAATGGGACCGATGAAATGTATCCTTTTAGAGCTTCTGCCATTTTTTCCACTAGTGAGAAGCTCTTCTGTCCAGGAAAAAATGCAAAGTGCAAGTCATAGCCTCAAATCCTATTAATTTTTGAACCAGGACAGAGAGAGCTGTGCAGTTCTGAATTTTAGAGGATTTACGTCAATTGGATCTGAAGAATTTTTGAGTGATTTGCTATCTACAGGAGCTGTCAGTACCCTGCTCTGATGCTTCATGATTTCTAAAATAGTATAAACTACATTTACACCTTTTTAACGCCCTTTTGGCTTTTAATTCTGTAAGGTGGTTCTAGGATAATTGAGTATTGAGCTTAGAGGATGCACTCTGGTGGAAAGTACATGCCAATTTATGTGTATCTACTATCAAACTAGTCCTTACAATGTTGGCACATTGTTGTAACTAAAGCCGTCCATCCCAGGGTCCTGAAACAGTAAGAATTATAGCCCAAGTAGACCTTGTCTTGTATTAGCTGGGAAGCAGGTAAACTACAGATCCAAGATTAACGCCATTTTTCAGGCACTGTGCAATGCCTGAACAGCAAGCAGACCGATACTCTGCTCCTATATGAAGAGGATTTGCCCTACACTCTCCAGAGTACAAGATCAGCCTACTTAAAATGAAAGGCCAGTGGCAAACACATCACTAGAGGAAAGCTGTGAAACAGACAGATGAAGAACTCCGTGGATTCTTCCTCACCATCAGAATTAGGGCTCAGAGAAACTACAACCTGTCCAGAGAAATTGTTACATCAGTTTAACCAAACTGAACCTGAGGTGAATAACAACTGGGATGCTGCAACTGGTCTGTTCTGCAGCAACTGGTCTGTTTTTGCAGCACTTAATGGTTTGAGAAAAGGCCTCCCTTGTATGTGAGGCATGCCTTCCACCTTAGCAGAGATGTAATTTCCCCTTCCACTCCTTTGCCACTGAGCCAGCATTCCAGAATGATGTATTTCAATTAATTTCAGCAATTGAATCCCTTGGCTTGGAGGCATGTGTGATGCAGAACAGAGCATGTACAATTTTAGGTTAATATTTTCCTGTGCATTCAGAGGACAGAAGCTGACAAAAGCCAGTGGATTTATTTACAGGCCATAACAACAGAAATGGCTACTTAAGAAAATGGATCAGATGCCTGTGTATAGAGGCCTAGGTTGACATGTCGTTCTGAGAGGGGGGTGCCTTCAGCAGCACATGGATCCAAATGCAAATCTCCTTTGGGTCGAGGAATTTTCAGATTTTGGGTTTTGCTTCAGGTCTGTTTTAAAGGGGAAAAGTGCTACCAAGGTGGATGGATGTTCCAGTACTGGCCTCAGCTCCAGCTGCCCTGAACTACTTCACTGTGCTCAGTGCAGGCAGAAGCTAAGTTGGATTCCACCTTGGTAACACTGCAGAGCACTGAGATTTAATGGCCTCTGCCTTGGCATAGAGCACACTCACTGAGCCAGATTTTATGGAGAGCTGGGAGAGGTTCCGTTCAGCAAACTTTCACTTGCAAGCTGAAGCAGGCAACGAATTTGTCTCCAGAGGCAAAAAGCAAAGGGAATTAACCAAACACATCACTCTGAGCATGGATCTAAGTCTTCTCTCACTTACCTAGTTAGGAGGAACTGATCCAAAACCCAGTGAAGTCAATGGAAAAATTCCCATTGACTTCAGTGTGCCCTAGACATAGCCCAGAGACTTTTCAATGAAATCCTAGGTGCAAAACGGTGCAAGCAAAAGAAGAGACCCACTGTGTGCGAAAGCAGGAGCCTATAAAAAGGGGCAGATAAAAAACTGGGCATATTTCTAGGGAGAATCTACTAATTAAGTAATGGTGATGTTGCTTTAAACCAGTTAGTTGCCGGATTCATCTAGAAAGAATGAGCAGCGTTAAGTTGAAGGTTTTAATGTTGCTTTCTTGTTTCCCTCCATTAAAAAGTTCCCTGCCGGTGCAGCTCTTCTGATGTTCAGATGGTTATATCAGAATTTACATCTGTTCAGAATCTGGTCTGCTGTCTTCAGACCCAATGGCAAAGATTGCAGGCTGCTGTACTCTGCCTTTGCTCATAGCAGCAAAGTCCATGGGATCAGCGCTGTGAGTTAGTGCTCAGCTGCCAAGAGTGATTATGTAGGCTAAAACACCAAAATCATTACCGTGCCATACCAGAAAGGCAGTTAAGCATATGTTTAGGTTCCATTAACTTCAAAGTTAAACTGCTTAGGAGTTGTCCTGTCTGTGAATCAGAGCCTAAGTCTGCAGTACTGTTCTGACCAAGCCAAAGAAGCATCTGCTTTTGTCCTCCTTCCCTCTCTGCTCCCTAGAGGTACTGTATGCATGTACCTGCAATCATTCTTAAATAAATAAAAAACAGATCTCTACCTCATGTCTGGGTAAAAGCAAAGTGACCAGAGTGAAGCACACATGGCAGACATCAGCTAGAAAGTCCCTGGTTTAGCTAAACTGCTATTGGGTTTGAGGGCACAGGGCTGAGCACAAATGCTTAACTTCCTGCTGTGGTCTATCTTCTGCCATGCAGCAGAATCATGACCTCTTGTGAGAAAGCGGAACAAAACTCGTCCTAAACATTGAGGAAATCAGGTTGTCGGCGTCACTTACCTCGCTGTCTTCTGCAGGAGGCGGTGGGGGCTCTTTGATGATCTAGAAGGATCAAAGAGAAACAGAATGGTAAATCCATACTTTGTTCTTTAGCATGATGCAAACGTCACTTAGAAAAGGGGTATATGCCACTGTGAGCTTCTCTGAACTTAGCTATGATATTGTGTGACTACAGGGTGAGTGTGTGCGCCACTGGTGTCAGGGTCACTGAGAGTGAGGGGGAAACAGGGGGCATGCCAAAGGCCTGCTGTACAGACTTTCCTAATTACAGCTCTGGTCTCACGTTGCTCTTTATGTGAGCCCTGCCCTGTGTGAGGTCACAGCAAATTCAGAGAAATATATCCTTGATTCTCCAGTTTCCTAATCCCACTAGGAGCAATAGTCAGGCTGGCCCTAAGCAACACTGATAGCAATCACTGTTTCACCTGAACAACATGCTAAAATCAGCATCTTCTTCTACCGGACACTGCATATGCATATAGTTCCTGCCTCAAATAATTTACAGCCTAAACGGACAAAGATTGGAAAGAGAAACCAAGGTAAAGTGAAATACCCTGGAGGCATTGCAAAGCAGAAACAACCCAACAACCCCTCCCCCCCCAGGTTGTCTCCTGGGCCAATACTTCATTGCAGAGCACCATGCCACCTCATGCTCTTGTGAAAAATACTTTTCACACTGTCAGGCTAATATATTTTACTCTCATAAGCTCTTTAAAAAATAGGTGTGTATATATATATATGTATGTGTTTGAGGTCCTCCCAGCATTTCTAACTAATAAAGCAATCAGGGTGAGGTTTTAGACTGGTCCAGGATATTCTCCATAGAAACAATTTAAGTTTATGTGGGTGTGAGGCTATTATTTCATGCAAAAAGTTTGCATCTGAGGCTCGGCCGGCAGTTGGCTATTATCACAGCCCTCCACTCCAAAAGTAACAGAGAGCCTTCCAAAGGGAAAGCAGTTGCATACAGACACGTCAAACATTTCTCCCTTACAGCAGATGCACCCCTGGTGTAAAGCTATTAAAATGAAAAGATTCAATCCAGCCAGTCATGTGAAGACAATTGCCCCAGGGATGGATTTTCTCTGGGAGATTTAAGTCTATCTGGATGAAGGAGCTCTTCCTTTACACAGCAGGCAATGAGTCAGATGCTATCAGGGTGCTGGAGTGCCTCTGGAGACATAGTGAGTGTCCCCAGCCCCTCTCAGGCCTGGATCCTAGCTGACGAGGCTGCCTAGGCATGGGGTGCAGATGTGTAGGCCTAAAAATTGCCCTTCAAAAAAAATCACAGTCCAAAACGGTAACAGCTTAGTTGTTTAAATGCAGAAAATGACTGCTGCCTAAAGGCCCTGAAGATATAAATATTTACAACAATTCCTCTCACTCGTGTTTTTCCTTCTCCGATGAGCTCACTGTTTTTATTTTCTTCTGCAAACCCCGAGTCATGCAATGTGGCCATTAATGAAGAGCATGTGCCCTTGGCTGCGGAGGAGATGGGGGCTGGTTCAGTCTTTTGTTTATATCTCAATCCATAGCAATGATGGCTGTAGACCTCTGTCTCTACCTGCCCCTGGGCAGCAGGGCTCCTGGTGGCCTACAGTGCTCTCGGGGAACCTGTTAAAGAGCCTGCACACACTGGGAATCAAAATCAAGTCTTTGTTTACTTGCACAGAAGCACAAAGCACACGCGGAAGCACGAAGCGACATTTGAGGAGTGCAGTATGTGTACCCACTGCCCTGCGCCCAACAATACTCGTTCTGACGCAGCAGAAACATGAGCCAGGCTGTGGCTGTAAAGCCACTGACCACGTTATGGAGAAAGGAGGGGTGATGGCCCAGTGAGAGCTCAGGCTGACAAGCAGAGCTGGTGAGTGTCTGATATAGCATCCCTCTCCCTGCCTGCCCCTGGGATTCCTAGCTTGTGCTTTCAGCTCTGGGGGATCCTGGCTCTCTCCCTCAGGAATTAGCCTAACTCCTTGGCTAACAGGCAAGCGCTGCAGACTGAAGCAGGGCGCACGCAGAAACCACATGGCCTCAAGAGGGACTGAGACTCCCCTCTCCAAGATACATTCATCCTTCTTCCCTGCATCCACCTCCAAAAGTACAGTTTTGCTTCCCCTGAGCTCTTCCAGGGCAGGCCTGCTGGGCGATCTAAGCCCACCTTGGCACGCACTAGTGCAGGGCAGGTTGTGAAGCAGGACATGCGAATCAGCTTGGCTTCCATGGACAGCTCTGCCCTGACTTGTGGTTAAACTCTAGTTGCAGTGTACTGCCCTGTACCATGGTATATTGCTGAATCATTTACAGAGCATGCAGCATTTCATTTGGCGGCACCCTGCACCGTCTTCAGTGAATAATCCTTCTTGATCCTCCAGCGTTTTTCCATGAAGTGCTTTATCAGGTTTTTTTTTTTTTTCAGGTTTTTTCAATTTTTTCAGTTGCGCACTGCTGTTGCACAAGTTGCATGCTGACTGTACTCTGTTTTCTCTGTGTATTTCTGGGATGTACTGATTGCATTTGGGCTGCAATGCAACTTGTTGTGTTCTGTGAGGGTTTCACTGTAAATTCTCTGCATGTTCATTGCGTATTTGTTTGAATAGAATTAATGCTGTTGATTAAGTGCATTCTCCTATTGCATTGATCTAAAGCCAGAAAACGAGAAGAAAGAAGAGGGGAGAGGTGAAACAAATGAGATTCAATTGCTAGGCAAACTTACAAAGATCAGAGATAAATCCACTCAATCATCCCAGTTAGCACAAGTACACATGGTACAGAAAGCAAAACATGGAAAAAATCCTGGAAAACACGTTAGAAGAGATTGATCTTTTGCCATCTCTGCTGGCCCTGCAATTCCTTCTGCAGGATGCCATCCTGACAGCATAAGGCATTGAATTATCTTGGAGAGAGGAAAAGCCCTCTAGGCTCTAACCCTGTTCAGCTTCCTGGGTACGTTTGCACAGCTTTGTACATATATCCTCTATATATCTTTGTGTCCATTTGCCTGGCCTTCCATTGCTCAGCACTTTCTAATGTCACACCTGCTCAGGGTATTTTGAGTACGCAAAAGCTATCTGGCTTGTTCGGCTCAGAGGGCTGAACTAATAAACTGCCTTGATGAAAGACTTCAGCTTTGGGTGGGTGAAAAGGGTCTGCGTCAGAGTACTGCTTTCCGGAGAGGAAATTGTGAGTTACCAGCATGGTTTACTCAAAGTTGTGCTCCTTGTTTTAAGAACATGGAGACAACACAGTCTCTTATACGTATTTCTTGACAGGATAAATACTCACACAGCATGTACAAAGTATCAAAATACACAGAAAACCTTTTTAGCCACACTGCAGCTATGTTTTGGTTACTGGCCACTGTGATGGGTGACACGCTGCAGCAGACCTCCTTTTGAGTCAAAATCCCTAATCCAAACCCACTAGATGATGAGAAATTTCACATCTCTGATCCAAAATATACCCTACTGGAAGTGGCCTTATTCCCTCCTCTGATGTTATTCTGGTGTAACATCATGGATTTCAGCAGAGTTTCTCTTGATTTGCATTGGCATGAAACGTCAGGATAATCTGGCCAACATCCTTGGTCCAGCTAAGGATTCAGACACAACTTCTCAGCCAGTATCACTGGAAACTCTTGAGATTACAGACTTGGAAACGGAGATGGGTGTGATTCCATGTATTTGTGTTCTTTCTTGCAACACACACACACACACACAATTTAATATCAATTTCTAAGAACGGATCAAGTTTTATCCACTACATGCCGAGAGGAAGAAAAAGTGATTACGTCCACTTTTAAAGCTAATTACTTCTAACGGCAACTGAACACCCCATAAGTTCGTGACACAGATGCTGAGAGTTTGGTTGTCTCTGCCTCTGAGCCTGCAGGAACTTTGGAAGTTCAAGTCATATGCAAAACATATCTTCTGTCTTGCAGCCCAGGTTTGGAAAGACCTGTGATCTATAAACGGTACAAATCCTTTCTTTCTCCATTTTGGATCCTCATAGTTACAGCTGTGCACGCACATGGGACCCTCCTTCTGCAGTACTCATAGCAGTGAAGCAAATGGGATTTTTGTCCTGTCACACACAAGCGAGCAAAACAAATGCCAAGTAGGAGTAACAAGATCCCAGAGCCAAAAAGCAGTGCCTTGCTCCTGCTCATTTTTCAGAAACAGAAATGATTACTTAAGTGCAAGAAAGAAAACGCCACTGCAGGGAACCCAGTGAGGATACAGCCTGTACTGGCACAGAAGGCTTGAGTCCACCACATTTTGTTCTGGGCTGCGGCTCTTGCCTTCCCTTCCCTCTGCCTCACCAGATGACACATGGACCCGCTGAATGCAATCAGCTGGGAGCACGCTTGGCCAAGCAAAACGCTTAGGCTAGTTTAGCTTGGCAAAGCCAAAGTGTTTGTTCATGTGTGCTGCAATTGTTTTGATAACCCCAAGCCATTTCTGTGATTGCTGCTGCGACTGTATCGCCTGTCCCTGTGTTTTAAAGAGGGAAATTATGATCAATCATCGACCACGTTCGCTTGCTAGGTGAGGGATACCGAAGGATTTCTGCATCATTATTGTGCTATAAAAAACTCACAATATGGCCACTTGTTTTCAAGCAGCAAAGGCCTGTGGGATAGAGTGGTGGCCCCGGCTTTTCTTGTCAGAGGAAGGAACTTCAAGAGTGGCTGTCACCACTTCTAGGCATTTAGCTGTGAAAATTCAGGACAGTAAAATAATTCCTTGCTTTTCCTTCATCTTTCCTCAAAGATCTCAACGTGTATGCGACTGACACAGGTCTCTGTTAGCTGACATGCCTTGATGTCACAGATGCACAGAGGAGCAGCTGTTTCTGCTGAATGACCCAGTGTAAAAGCAGAGCGATGCTATTAGCCATGTCCTGGAAGCGTAAAAGCATTGGAAAGGACTGCAATTTCTGTAGCCATTCAGGCACAAGCAAAGAGACTACATGTTGAATCCAAATTTTGCATACTCCAGGAATGTGTCTAGGATGTTTTCCATCTTGGGAGAGTAGAAAATTCCACCAGTTTGCAGTGTCCAGCAAACAAGCACTCAGAAATTTTCCCTGGAGTTTTGTATGATAAATAGGGGCAATGTGTTCCTCGTCAATGAAGGGTATCTGCTTTAAGATGGAACAGAACATCAGTTAGAATGAGGGCCGTGCGTGAAAACAATGCAAAATTAGATATAAAGGACTCTGCCTCTAACTGGAATGAAAATGTGGGAAGGGAGGATGCCGATGATTTGGAATTTGTCCTAATTTACATGCACTCTTTTGGAAATTATATAACATGTATTGTCGCTGTCTTAATAAGCAGGATTTTCATAGCACTTACTTTGACATACTAGTGAACAAATAGAAGTTAAAGACATTTACAAGTAAGCAGGAAAAAGCATCAGGGAAACATGCTGTAATTCTGCCTGGGTGCATGAGAAAGCATGAATCCATAGCCATAAAAAATACTGTATTTGAATAGACCAAAGTCCATAAGGTCAGAATCTTTCACTGACAGCGTTTGATGCTAAGGGAGTAAGTATAAGAACTGGACAGGTACGGAGGGCATCTTCTCTCACCGTTTGGCAACCAGCAGCTCTGTGACCAAAACCAAAGCCGACCTTTGTCACTCCTAGACACCAACGAATCTGTTCTCTGTGAATCTGAACCATCCATTTTCAGACTAGTTTTGACCTCCTCCAAGTCCTGTGGTAGAGAGCTTAATGGTTTATTTATGAGTTAGGTAAAGGAACATTTCCCTTTTATTTGTTTCCTATCTGCACCTACGGGTGCCCCCTAAGCACCCATTAATTCTTTGGAAATTTGGTCTACGCTTCATAGCCTCTAACATAAGCAGGAGCCTATCTCTGTTTCTTTAACTGCAATACAATATATCCTCCTTCCTAAACTTAGTAGTAAGGGGTAAATGAAGTCCAACAGAAAAGCTAACTCATACTTTTAAGCTAACCTCTGTTGTTGACCTAGAGGCAGATACAGGAATCTCGATTTCTAACAAAACTAGTAGAAGGAAAGACAAGGCTGCTTCAGACCTAAGACTTGAAGCTGACACGCAAAACCAACATTTAATACAGATAGTAGCACATGTCAACATAGGATCCACGCTAACTTGTTTAAAGACAGCCAGTTACAGGGCATTATATCCGTATCTAAACTATCCTGATTTGACTGACAGGATAGCTGAGAGGGGTGGAGAACTGCTGTGAGCGTTCTGGATGATTAATAAGACTATCTTTACCTTCCTACTGCCCTTTGTGCACAGCAATTGCTATACCTCCCTTAGCAGAAATATGGGAGCCACAACAAGGAAGCTAGCTGAAGGGCTATGTCTTCCTTCTTGAAGCAAAGTCAGGTCCTGTTGTTATTTACGCTAGTTTGAATCTACGGTAATGGTGCTGCCTCCAACTATTCTGGATCGACTGTGGTGTAAATGAAGGCACTTATTCAGCGCAGTATGTGTTGACGCAGAGCTTGGATGCTGCACACCAAGTTAGCTCCAATAACTTCAGTGAAACTGTACCGCGTTACAGTAGGTGAGTGCTTGGCTCAATAGTTCAGATCCTAACCCGGGGAAGGGACTGTGGAGCCCACAGGCAATCTCCCTCTCCACATTCATGTCTCTTTCTCTCCGCTTGCCTCACTAATATTGTGAACGATTCATGACCCTGTACTCCCTCCTCCCTAAATCACCTGAACTGTGGAAAAACTGTGCCTCAGGCACACAGGAGAGCGGGTGGGAGTCAGAATACGTGGACCCTCGTTACTAATCTCCATCAAGCCAATGTGCACCACGTAATTTTATGACTCTTCAGGGTTACTGTAGCATCGATGCATTTCCTCCCCTCCCCATCCTCCGGATTAGCTATGATTTTCATGTGTTTTTAATATACATTTACTGTATTTTCTCCATCCAACTTTTTGTTTCCAAAACTCTTGGTCAGCTGCAGTACAGACCAAGAGCCAAACAAATTGCTGGGTTCTTCCACGCTTCCTTCCAGAAAGCGGCGTAAAGCTAAAACTGGCGTCTAGATGCTTAAATACCAACACCTCGTTTATATGCCAGCCACACCCCTGTATTTAAAGAAGCGGCAGTAGAAAAATGGGTAAGATGATGCATATATTCAGAAGGGGCAATTACCATAGGCCAGCCTCTCAAGCCCCCTCGGCCACACAGCATGGATGCGTAAGGGAGACAAAAGACTCATATTTACCTCATAAAGCTGTAAGGACTTGTGATATATGAGTATGTGAGGAAATGCTTCAACTCAGAATCCCAGATGCACCAGGGAATTGTTTCCACTCACATTCTCTGTGTTTTTATCCCCTGGCCTGCCCCAGCTAAAATTCAGCCTGAGGCTCAGGACTGGTTGACTCTAACGACTGCTTCAGTTGTGCCAGGGCTGATCTTTCATGCAGGCTCTGTTCAGGTGCAAAGCATGGCCCAAACGCAACTCGTTTTACTCCGTCAGTTTGCCAGTTTCAGTGTCTATGGGTGACTCCTGCTCTGTGCACTGCAGTGCGTTGGCACAAGGAAATTGTCCTAGCATAAACAGGCCTTCCAACTTTTGTATTAATTAGGGCCTCACTACACATACAAAACACTGTAACAAACTCCCTTTTCAAGTCAATTATTTAACAGTGCGCCTGCAAGCCTCTTTAAGGCTGTTTTGAAGGCTTACTATCTATTTGGCTTACATCTACATTAAACCTGAGCCTTATGTTGGCCTCCTACCCAGAGGAGGATTTCACCCTTGGGCAGATAGAGAGCCTCTTGCACACACAGTTCTCTTCGGAGCTCTTTCACTTGTTCGGTTTACTTATGTTCAGAAAAAGGGTGGGGGGGAAGAGGGGAGAACAGGATGGGAGACAATAGCAAAATGCGCACTGATACGAACAGGGCAAGGATCTGGCAGCTGCTGTTTTGCAAATATGTTCTGCACAGGGAAAGTGCAGTTGTCCCGCTATAGATGTTCTCACATTTTCCATTGTTCTTTTCATGAGCACATTGTTGGGTATGTCAGCTTAGCTGAATTTCTTTCTCTCTCTTCTGTTGTTGTTGAATAAATAACCGTGAAACCTCTTCAAAGGTTAGCACCTGGCTCCGATGCTTTTATATCTCTTCACTGATGCCACGGGAAATTTTGCCTGTGCTGATATCAGGCACAGCAAAGGCCTAATTCTTGTTCTGATCCACTAAGCAACTATTGCATCTACTGTAAACTGAGTGGTAAATTCCAGACTTCATCCCAGAATACTCTTGAGACCAATAAACTTGGATACACTTGGAAACAGCATTTCTTGATGGGTGCATGCCAAGGAGATACTGGGTTCCAGACAAATCCCTGGGGTAAGTCTATTGACTTCAGTGCATTACTCCTGGGATGAAGCTGGCTTGGTGTCTTTCCTGGAGAACTGCTGGATAATAATGATTCCTATTTAATTAAAAAGCACGCCAGGAGGAATTTCAGGGTTTAGAAATGTGCTTGTCACTCAGAAACAAATTTATTCTTGGTAAGAAAAAAGTGTTGTTTTTTTTTTTTCCCCCTGGACACATACACAATTATCTCTGAAACGTCCCTGGGCTTGGATCCACAGCAGTGTCTCTGGGTCTGCGGTTTGATTATTAGAGGTTATTGCTTGCCTGCTTTTCTCGTCTGTTGTGCAAGCCAGTTCCTCTGCCCTTAATTCACTCGCTGTTTCTGACAACACTGCATTCCTTAACATGCCATTACCAAACTAGTAAATAAGCAGTGTTTCTCTGGTCTCCGTTTCCCCACCCGAAACCAAGGGGGCTGGGTACCCTTCCAGGAGTTACCTTTAATTTTACAAAATCTTTGGGTAAGCAATGCACAATGAGATAGCATAGCTGCTGATCTATTTCCAGACATACTGGACTGTCATCCCTGAGAGATGAAGAGATTTAGTACAGACTCCCGAATTAAAAATCTTTCCAGCAAGTCAAGGGATGTGTTTAACATACATTTGGAAAATATCAGTGTGCTAGTCCCCAGCTGGAGAGCTATGTAAGAGGGAATGTGGGAGGTAAAGCAGAAGAGAGGGTGAGGAAAAGCTTTTATCTGCAACAAATTTTTTAAACATAGAACCTAAATCTGGAAAATATTAAGCTCACAATGTTTCGTGTGGATAGCAGACTCCATCTCTGCTGCGCTCGCTTTGCTTATCTGGATTGTATTTCTCACACTGGAAGCAATGCTATTGTATGACCATTACCCTTGTATTGTTTCAGTGGAGCAGTCCCATACCACCTTTCTTGAAGCATAGCTCCATACTTCCTTTACTCCATACCCTGCCTCTTTTGTCTATGCCTTCTTCACACCAGCTTCACCACTCTCCTGTAACAGAACCTTAAAAGGGCAGTGTCTCCTAAGGGCCTTTCCTCTGTTCCACCTCAGTTCTCTACCAAATCCTAGCATAAATCTCTGCACAGGGTGTATCTCCATTGACTTCCATGCAGTTGTACCAGTGAAGACGACGGCCAGACTTCTCTGGGGATGTGCCATCTAGTTTAGACGAATAACTCTCGGCCACCTACCACACCGCTGATCCTTTATCCGTTTTTAGAACGGATATTTTTTATTGTTCTGAAGTGTTCAAATAAATTTTTTCCCTTCTGGTTTTCATCTCAAGACAGAGGTTTGGTGCAACAGGGTGTAAACTTAGAACACTATACCTGATTTAAAACCAGGAGGAATGACAGTCACCCAGGAACCTCAGCCAGTTTGGACAGTCTCAAAAGAAGTATCTGAAACATTACACACAGCCTCACACCAAAACCAGTCTCCAATTCCGCTGACATCTGTACATCTCTAATTCTTGTTCTATATTTGCAACACAAAAGATCCAAAGCAAGAGTAGAGCTTTGCTGTATTATATATTCCGCAATAATCAGTCCTTGTCCTGATCCCCATAGGAAAAGGCAGCCCCAGGGGATGGTCAGGAAAGATGTACAGGGGCATGGCACATCTTTGCAGTCACACAGCTTGAGCAAGTGTGAGAACAAAGCTCATCTCTTAATTCAAGTCCCCTGATTTCTGCATAGTCTCCTTGACCACTTCTTTCTGAATGTTTTCTCCTGATTTTTGCCTGCCTTTTAAAATTACTAACTCTGTAATTGTGTTTAACTCTGCAGAACTTTTTGTGAAACAGTATGGATAAAAGATATCGCTCAAGGTGAAAAACAGTCCTACTTCTAGGGAAAATTGCCATTTGGATATTCCAAAGTGCTTTTTAGACATGCTGAGCCTGAAAAAAGTAGCTTAATTTTGCAAACATTTGGAGACTTAGAAACATCTTCTCCTTGTACATAAGGCAGAACAAGGACTTTAGCTTGGGTTCAGCATGCCTACCCTTTACAGGGGTCCTGCAACATCGGGATGCTGATAGAGGGATTAGAAAGCTCAGAAAAGCTATTCCTTTCTAAAAATTTATGGAAACTAACATGTTTCAGCCAACCATTTCCATTTTGTGACCGAGAAATAAGACTGAAAGGCTCCTGACAAGGTCTGCGTGCTAGCAATATTTCTGTTTCCTGGGGGTAATCCAAAAGGCCAGCGAGATTAAGCAGCATGAAACAGTGTCAGCAGTGCAAGACACCATCTTGTTCAACGACCACGCTCATGCTCTTTCGTACTAAAAAACTTTGCCTCCTATTCACTCGTCACGCCCAGGAGATGCTGAATTGCTGTTGTGTGCTGATGATTTCTGTCCCGCATTTTACTTTAATCAAAATAAAAGAAAAATAGGGAAGAACTCTGCATGTCACAGCAACACAAATGCTTGATGAAGTGTGGTAGAGACCACTCAGAGCTGGAAGGCTCTTCCATCTCCAGGGTTTAGAATTCATTGCAGCCTGTCAGCAAATTGACTTCCCTATCCTATACATAATTGCTGGCAGCTCATTCACAGAGAAATGGCACGACGCAGTTAGCAACGGTGCAGATAGACCAGGGTTGGGAAGGACTTACCACTGTGCAGCAAAGAGGCCAGAACCACCAGAGAAGAGCCAGTGCCATCAGGAGGAAGAGGATCAGCAAGGCAATAGCCAGGATAGTCCCATCTGACTGGAAGAAAAAAAACCACAGACTGTGTGTGAACACCATTAACCCGAAACTCTCCTCTCCAGAGCACCTAGGCAGTACATCCTACCTGTAGGCATACATACACACACAGCCCAAGGGCCATTGCCATATTCCATTTACTTTTCAGCCAGAACACACAGTTTGGCTCCCTCCTCCTACAGATAAGGGTGGCACCCTCCCCTCCCTCACCTATTGCATGAGGGGCTGAGACATCTAGTTCATTTCCTAGAGGTGTAGGCTTTGTTGTGTCTTGATTTCCGGGCCAACCTCACAATTACAGAAAACACTTCGGAGCAAAATTATAATACTCTGAGGAATATGGAGAAAGTAAAGACTGGGAAAAGTTTTCCCATAAAAAAAGAACATAGAAACTCGCAACATGATGTTTCACTACAGTTTCATTCTCTTTTCTTCGCAACTATTTTCCCTCTTCATATAAACGAAAAAGTAATGTCAGAACTAAAGCTTACTCCAAATGGAAAACTTCAAGGAGGAGCTCTATGGGCCCATATGGCTCTACGGCCCCATGGGTCATCCTGCGTTTCTCAGGTTTTTAGCAGTGGGGAGTCAGGATAGCACTGCCATGAGCTTTTCAGGGAGTTTTGAACATACACGTGAACACAGCAATAGTAAGTTTTTTCTGCATCAAAAGCCACTACCTCTGGAAGATCCCCTTCTTTGCTAACTGGGAAACTTCCCCTGTTTGAAAAGGCATTTGCAATTCTCTGATCACGATTTGCAATCCCAAGTGCTGCACAAACCAGCTCAACACAGCAATCAGAATTGAATATGCATTTTTTCTCATTCCTTAGATTTAATCTGAAACATACGCTCTTGGCTTCCTGAGGCATGCCAGCTTCTCTACACTACTCCCCCACAATATCATCATATTCTGAGATAAGCAGGCAGGCAGCTAGTCCGGACTTGAGCCCATTTGAAATGTTCTTGATATAAGAGCCAAACCTTTAAGAAATCCGACTGAAACCTCAAGATGACAATGCCATATTAAGGATTCATTCAAGAGCAGACTGACCTGTAGTGTTGGGAAATAGGGTGACTGCTTAAGTCACTGTCATTCAACAGGCCAGATGATCTCCCATCATACCATAATGTCAAGAATAACAGATAAACAATCAGGTTAAGAGCATTTACCAAATCCTCGTTTGGTGTAGGAGGAGTTACTGGAGAACTTGGATCAAGCCAACCTGATCTTTCAGACTTGGAAACAAAAGAGAGGCAGTCCACACAGGAGAAGAATTCACCTAAAACATCTCTGGGAATGGAAATGGGACCCCAGAACAAAATACAAGCTAGTTCAAGATGACAGGGCTGTGTGTTTGGTGCTGTTCCTTTAGAGACAGAGCATAAAGTCACATCCATCATCTGCAGAACGGAATTTGCTAACTTTAGAAAATGTGGCCCTGACTTTCTGAACTACCATGAAATCTTAGCAATTTTCTACATCTAGAGGCAAAAGATGCAGACAGCAATCATGCTCACACATGCACTACTTCCATTAAGAATACTCTAAACTCAATTTGCAAAAAATAAGACTATTTAAAATGCCTTTTAATTAGCTTTTTAACAGCACTCATTTTTACATTTTTCTTCTGCAAATATCAATTTACATTACCCTAACACATCCAGGTCTCTGTGACACACCTGATACAGCCAGCTGGTATTCTGCGTCTCACAGCAGTGAAACAGTCCTGAAGACTTGAAGGATTTGAATTGCCAGATCTTATATTTCTCACTCAGATAATGTCTCATGTTAAAGTCAGTGTTGCCAGGCAAGTCTGCAGGAATCAGTCCATTTTTGATATCAGAGACTGACCTCCCCCCCCCTCCCCGAAGTTTGTGCTTGGTTTAAACCCCTTCTTTTGGTTTGCTTTAGAACTAACATTGAACTATTCCAGACAAACATGAACTGAATTTTCTGGGCTCAGCCAATAGCTACTAGGTGTCAAACTGGGACTCTTAATCAGGAACTGCAAATCCTATCTTCATCTGCTTTGACTGTGCTGTAGTTGCCTGCAAACTAGGCTTTGAGGTAAACCTTAGCAAGTCAGACAAGGATAAAGCGCACGCATACAATAAATTCTATTAAAATCACCCAAAGTGACCTGAACTCTGCTTTTGCTTTGTTTTATCTTTATTTCATCATCATCTGCTATAATTTAGCTATTATTCTGGGCAATATCTATGGTTTTATAAAACTAGAACTTTGCATAGATGGAAACAGCCATTTTATCTGAGATGAATAATAAACAAGAAGGAAAATATGCCTGCTAAAACATTTTGCAGAATTTCCACTGACATTTTGAAATCTCTCTCCCAGTCTTATAGCTGGTTAAAAAGCAGCACTGAAGACTTTTGAAACGTCTGTTTTTATTCCATTCTTTTTTTTTTTTTAAATCAAAATTTGGAAGGTAGTGCAAATGTTCATGGAAACACTGAACCACAGAATATTTCAAAGAGCTAGGTTTGACACAGTTTTTCTGTCAATTTGGACCAAGAAAACAACTTCCATTCTAAAGACAGAAAAGAGAATTTTTTCATGAAACCAGTGACGTTTTCATGGCCATGGTCATTTTTCCCCTAAGGGAAGCTTCTGACAGGAGCTTCAGTTCAGACCCTTAGCTTTGCAGCAGCAGCGTTCTGCTGTGCACTTAGTAGCCGCTAGGATTTCTGCGCCGGTACATGTAAGAAGCCAAACTGTGATTGGGGGATTCCTCTTGTCATGGGAGAAAAACCTGATCCACCTCCTAGATTATAGGTACTCCCATCTGGGATGGTGGAGGGGATGGCAAATTCCAATCCAAAAAATAGCATAGGCTATTTTTCCTTACGTCTACCCCCTAAACATTCAGATAGGTGCTATCCTCTAGAGGAAGTCACTCCTCCAGTAAAAGCACTCAGCCTCCAGGATGACCATATCTAACTTAGAGGTTAGTATAAACTAAGTGCATACATTCCTATAACAGTCAGTGAACAGAGATGACCACTCCAGAGATGTTCATCCCACAGAGGACATGACTCCCCCTCCAGAATACATGTCCCCAGCTACTGCCTACTGAGGTCGCTGCCTAAAACCAAGCTCCTAATCTTTTGGCCTCAGGAAACACAAATGCAATCATGTGGACAGACAAAATTTGTGATCCTAAGCCCCTGTTTTATCTTAGGCATCCATGATGCTTCCAACAAAGAAACTAGCATAAATCAATGAATTGCAATTTCAGTGACACCATAGCTTTTTCTGAAGTTTTTTCTAAAGAACATTCTACTAGGCCGCAGATGCGGATGTTTCTTTTTCTTTATTTCATTTTTCCCATTACTTTCGTTTAACACTACTTCCTAGCTTCCCACCTTACTGCACTGGCATTTGCAACATGTGTTAAATATTCCAGAAAAGTAACCTGGAATAAACAGCCCCAGAGCTACAGTGCATGGACCTTCAAAAGCTTTGACTACTGATAGGCAATAGCGATGAATGAAGTGCTAGCTCCAGCTAATAAACGTGCTCATATACTGCAGTGACAAATTAACACACCACTGATTTATAGGGATAGGAGGGTGGTTAGCATGCACGCTTGTTACCGCAACAGTAAACGGATTTCACTTTAAGCATATGTTTAAATGTACCAACTTCATCCTGTGCCTAAGAGGGATGGACTTCTGTTAGATGCATGCATCAAGCCCTCAGCTTTAATAGGTTGTTAAGGTTAGGTTTAGTAAGAGTACTTGATCCTAACTCCTATTGACTTTACTAGAAAGTAAGAAGTCTAAATGGTCTGTTGAATCTAGATCTTACTGCTTAGTTCCGCACATGCTACTTTGGAAAACTCAAAGGTGACGCTCCCTATCAGCTAACTGCTCTTAGGATGACAGGCAGCCCATCAGTCCCCTCCACTGTGCAGCAGAGTAAGTCAGAGCCTTTCCAGTTGGCAACTGCAGCAGAGGATCCAAGGCTGTTGTGCAGCCTGGCTGTGTCACCTCAAAGGCAGGCTGCAAAGCTGTTACCATTACTGCTTCACTGCTAGGAGTGCAGAAACATCTGAAACAGTCTGAAGACGGCCACACAACCAAGCAACGCTTCAGACTGATTCTGCAGCAAGAACAATTTAAGTGACGCTTGTCACTCCTAAATCTTGGGTTCTTGGCAAAATTTAGGGCAATATTCTTTCTGAAACTTGGTTTAAAATAAAAATGACATTTGGTAGGGAAGCGGGCAGAACAGTGCTGGAAAGGTGCTGGATGGAGTTTCTGGAGTCTACAATACTACAATATTTTTTTCAACAGGCAAGTATTTCAATAAAGTAAAAATATTTTGTTTTGAAAGTGTGTTCTCAAAGTGCTGTTTCAACTTAAACTTTCTTACCAAGGATTTCAATATTGCAGGTGTTCTTGTGCTTAGAGATTATACCACATATTTTCTAGTCCGGTTTGGCATGGTCACAGGAAAAATAGTCCACATTATCTAGAGAAACTGTTTTGATGCTTCCAAATTAAAATTTTTCAGAATTTCCATTATGTGATTCCATCTCTACCCCCAATTTATTGGTCTGCTTTGGAAATCCTATTTTCTAAACCATAGGAACACGCTGTTGGTAATATACCTACCACACTTCAGGGTATCATAAAATAGTTTATGTAGTGGTGTTAGAGTGAAACAATTTATGTTGTTTCTGTTTTAGATTTAACTGTTTGGGCAACCTGTATCAGCAAAAACATTTACTGCCTATTATATTTGCAGCATAAAGTAATTAAGAGCAATTTATTTTAGAATCAAACCTGAAGTCATATGCCCTGGAATTCCCATGGAGCAATTCCTCAACTGGTAACATACAGGGCAAGGGCCTAGGAAAGCGCTCATTAAATTTAATCTACAGTTTCATAAAGCCTCTATTGATCCAATGGTGAATGCACTTTAATTGCCTGCAGACTTAGCAACACTTGATAACTAGCAGAGCCTTAATTGTGCAACCCAGAACAGAGTTACAATTGAAAAAACCCTACTTTAACAGTGAATTACGTTCCCTTTAAGTAAAAATGGGCCTTCAGTGAAGGGAGTCATTAATTTTTACTCCAAAACTGCAGTGTTTTCTTGATTTTTCTAACCTTTTCTTTCTCCATATTGAAAGATCAAATCCAAACACTGTTTAACTAGATGCGAAAGTTACTTTTGTCCTTCAAACAGCCACAGAAAATACCTGGACACCTAGGTGAAGCGTGCCAGTGCCCACCTCCTTTTGTCGAATGCAAAATCTGTCGAGGTTAAGAGGCCCAGTTCTTTGCAGCTGACTTCAATGCCTCCTGGGCCGTTGGGAACGCAAACGTGGCACCCAAGAGCCTTTCCAGAACAGTAGGCCCATTCACAGAATTCCTCATGTGGCATCTCGCTGAGCATCCCAAGCCCTTTATCACAGGTTGTCACCGAAATAACTGCTCCAGTATAAGATGACCAGTTCTCTGGTCTGGTCTATGCAAGATTTCCTCATTGCCCCAAGCGCTGCCAGGCGCAGCAAGTCACTGCACCCATCACTTCAGCATGTACAGTTTCAAGAAGCCCCATTTCTACAGCAAGGTCTGCCTTGGCCCAGCTGCCAGCCAGCAACTCCAGGATCTGACACCCTGCCCAGGGCTGTGGAGATGTTAAATGCCTGGCAATGCACCAACCACCTTGCAATCTTCCTACCCCAGAGCCATTTTGTAGCACCAGCATCTCAGGGAAGGACAGGTTCGTACACACTAGCACTGCGTGGGACCCTAACTTTAAAGGGAATAAACCTTCCAGAGAGCCCAGTTTAGGCATCACCTAGGCCTCCAAAACATAGCCTCTCCCCCAAACCGCCCTAGCCCAAAATGTCCCTTTTCATCTGCTCCTTTTTACAAGCGTAATTCCCCTAGCCTTCCTCCTGAAGGAGCAGGGTGCAACGTGGGAAGACATCCATTATAAACTGGATACACACAGCAGATAAAAATGACTTTCAGTCATTGCTAGTCTAAGGCAAGTCTGTAACATCCTGTCACAGAAATGTTCTCCCACCTGGTGTGCGACTATCTCCATCGTCTTGCCTTCTTGCAAAGAAGTGCTGTATGTTTCTCATCAGGTGATACAGGACTCCTTGCTCTTCAAATCAAGGCACTGGAGCTGCCTATGGAGACCTGTTTTACATTGTCACTGGAGCCCTGCAGTTTTCACCTCCCTTCCAGCTTTCAGTCAGAGAGCTGCTGGTGCAAGAGGTCATTAGTGGTTTTTCCTCTTCTGGGAGGGTTTTAGAAAATGAACAAAGACTTATTTTAATTCCTAGTCTGGCTTCTCTCCGAGATGCTCTTTCTGCACTGAAGAACTTGGCAGCAGCCCTCCAGTCAGCAGAATAAGACTGACTTCCTGCCTGTAAACACTGCCTCATAAGTTATTTCCTCTATTGGACGTTCACTTTTCTGACGATGCTTGGCATGCAACCTGTTTTGCGCGCATCCGCATGCGTACACATTCATAAAAAAAAGCATTTAAGTAGTTTCTCCCTCTTTAGTTCTTTAGCAAACTCCTAACCTGGGAAAAGGAATAAATCTCTCTTTAAGAGTTTCCCAACTCTACCAGCCATTGCCTGCTGATTCTTTTTCAAGCAACATGAAAACCACGGCAGCATATACTCTCCAGGCAATTAACAGGTGAAAACGAAAGTGCCTACTGTGCTCACACCACTAAAGCTTAACACGGGGCAAGCTGCTGTATGAAATTGGTAGCATGCTGTGATTCATAGCTGAGGAAGAAGAAATAATCTGTTAAGTCTTGGCACCAGTGGATGCCGAGGATGCTCACTTCCCATTACATTTGGGGTCCTATGCTTTGTATTATTTGGTGTCACAAGATGGGGTTTTCACATGTTTAGGACAGAACAAACCTTAGGATAGATGACACCTTTGGTGCCATCAACTATCAAATGTCCACTGATGCGAGCAGTTTCATTCTACTGCTGACAAAACACACATCCTTAACTATCATCTGCTGCACAATTACAATACTCTGGGTCCATCAGATAAAAGGTGGAAAAATGGGGAACCGTACGATAGTATCTGTAGGATAAATATAAGCTGTATAATTCCAGGCTGGGACTAGAGGTTACATGAATCTTTATTTTCCACCTCAAAAGAAAGTCTCTCTCAAATACAGCCACTCTAAAAAAAACAAAAAAAAACAAAAAAAACCCATCTAGTATTAAAAGATAAGAGTGAGGAAACAGGTTATGGCAACAAGAATTCAGTTTTCGTGGTCTATGAAAATACACCATTCATGTACTGCAAAGTCAGACCTAGGCACGTCCAATTGTTTCTCAAGTCCTTACTGTGATCACCTAAAGCTTTTTTCAGCCATTGGAAGCTTTTGGCTTCTGCTAGCACGGAAACCTTGGCAACAGAGAACAAAGGTTTGTCATTTACCTGCAAAGCAGACAGGTCAGCCCACCTAGGAAGATGCATGCCTTTGTAAGGGCATGGAAAGCTGACAGCATCTGGCTGACAGCAACAGCATTGTAACGCTTCAAGTAAACAGCCTTGCTGCAAGGACTTCAGACTGGAGCAATTTGGGGCAGGATCTGTCTTTGTCTTCTGTGCTTACACAGCACCTGGAGCAAGTCAGATTCAGAAATGTGACTGACTGGTACAAAGGCCAAATAATAAAGACACAAATAAGAATATCAGCAGAAGGCTGGGGGGGAGGCAGGGTTCTCTGCCCAAACCGAGTCAAGAAACAGAGCCAGAAAGCAGCAACGAGGACACAGATAACTAAGCATTATTTGTAACCACAATAGCTCCTAGACACTCAGAACTAGAGGCTCCAGTTGCTACTACAGACGCCCAGGACACATCCACAACCCTCCTAAAGAATGGTTTCAAGGGCAGTCTCCTCCTGAGAGCTCAGTCCAAGTAGTCACAACAAGGCTGAAGAGCGAAAGGATTTTAAAATCCTCACTGCATACTACACAGAAAAGATGAACTTGTCCAAAATCACAGGGGGAAACAAGCCCAGCTTCTCTCTAGACCAGGGTGATGCCACAGCCTTTAGAATATCTTTCACTAGAAGCAATGCCCTGCCCTAAGTGTGCCTGGCCTTTGCAGGCTTCAGTATTCAGGGCTGCCGTTCAGCATCTTTTGCCAGCAACAGAGGTCATCCGCATGTCCCTGCATAATTTTGTTCTCTTATGCTTAAGCCATGCAGCAACAACACAGCCTCATCATCCTCTCTGTGGAAGGGGGTGGGGGGGAGATTCCTTCCCCTACAGGGAGCTTTCAAATGAAAGAACATTCTTTAAAAGGTGCAGATATTGAAAAAACGTCTTCAGATAAATAAATTAGTAACTCTCCAAGACAAGCAAGCCAAGAGACAAATTCATCAAATACTTCGAGGCAGCTGAGCTCTGTCATACTAGAGATGTTGGCATCTTATCCCCCAGCTAAGCACATAAACAGCACACTGTCTCCAAACCTTAAGAATGCTCTCATTCCAGCCATTCCCTTGTTCTGGTGGAGTAGCTGCCAATGGTCACACAGCCCGGGCAAATGCCACCCTAAATTATACTCAGAAGAGTCCTGTCTTAATTTTACTGGGTAATATGCAAGATAGTGGGGGGTAGAATTTAAACTTCTGTCCGCAACCCCTGTTTTACAAGTGTTACCCTCTCGCTCCTGAAATAAACCCAGCCTTCTACTGTTAGCAGCTTCACCAAAAGCTGGCCAGGAATCCTCGGTTTCAGGTGTGCAGTTAACAAAACCTTTGAAGGGAAAATAACATCAGCCATCCACAGAGAGGGCACAAACAAGCTTGCTCTTGACATGCAGTAACAGTCTGTCTAAGCTGGAGGGTTTCATCTGCATTCCATAATTTAATAAAACAAATGCTCTGCCCAACCACAACAGTTCCTGTGTCTGGCTCATTTTTGACAGCTAAATGGAAATCACTGCATTCCTCCAGTGGTCAAACCTGCTTTTCTCCACAGAGCTCCTCACTAAGTACAGACCCCTGCCTGCTGGGCCTGGCTGCCCGTTTCTGCTGCAGGCACACTGGGAGAGGGAGCAGGACACAGCCCTCCCAGTTTCCTCTCCCCTGGAGCACATGCCTCTTTGCCCTACACCAGCTGGGGATCTGTGAGACTGTATGCTGGCAGTCCCCAACCACCCGTGGGTACGCAACAGCTCATTAACTGGTGCAGGCTCACTTTATAATCTGCCAAGCAGCAGGTGCAGTATCCCCAGTTTCTCTCCAGTATGCCTCAATTTTCCACCCCTGGCAGACAGAAATATGCTCCGATATATAATTGTCTTGGGGCATCTGGCATGGTCCAGCCACGTTTCACGTTACAGACTTCAGAGCCAAACAGCAGAAAAGCCAAGATGATGATAAAACCACAACAAAAGCCTAATTCCTGAGAAACTAATGCAAGGGTGGGAGAACGGAGGAGGAGTTGTAATCACCAAAACAAAGCAATTCTCCACTAATCTTGATTCTATCTTTACCACAAAGAGACCTGAAACCTGGGAAAGGCTGAATTGCCATTTTGCAACCAAATCTTACCACTATTAGAGCCCAATGAAAATAATCGATTAGCTCTCAACTCAGAGATGCGCATGCTTGGATTTTTAGCCAATTCCAAACTTGGCTTGGGAGCATCAGCGAATCCAGTGGAAGTAATGCCCTAGCTACAGTACAGGCAGACCAAACCAGACCCAAACCAGTTTTTACCCACCATAGTTATGATCCTACAAACTGCTACTGTCTTCAGGGCCACACATTTCTTGTGGTGATTCACAAATGAAAGTCATGAAATCCTATATAAAAATCCACTTCCTCCTTTTATTTGAAGGGAACCTGGGTGTAATCCATGTTCCCTTCTTTCATTCTTCTCTTTGTGTTAAAGACTGCCCTCTGCAAACTGAGTGGTCCTGTGGAATTCCATGGTCAATGTTTCTTACTACCTCCAGAAAAGGACAACTCAACCTTTGCTTACAGGCCACCCCTGCATGAGATCAGTGAGTCAAGCCAGGTTCTCTCTGACCCGTACTTCCTTACTAATCAGAAGGGCCTTGCATTTGGAGTTTGCTTGCTAACAGGTGTATGTGCCTGGGCAAATTCCGAACTGTTACTTATCCCAAGGGATTTAAAGGGGCTTCTTCACATGTGTAATCAACTTTCCTGCCTCTAAAAAAAATCCTCCTGAAAAATCCACTCTGTGGCCAAGTTCTGAGGAAGAAAAACAAAGTAAAATCCCAAACCAAAGACCCACTATCGACTATTTTGTACCTCAGGCTTGAAAATAATGGCACCTATTGAGAAGAATTTTGATTCTTTTCTTTTAAATGGAGTCTTCGTTCCACCTGATCCAGCTAAGATCACATTTACATGATGATAAATCTTCCAACAAACGTACTCTAAATTGGAAAAGCTGAAAGTCCCTCAGCAACAAAAGCATCTTTACAAGTCTCTCACATCTTCCGTTTTTCTTTTATTACATGAAAAGAATCCATTACTTTTGTCAGAGAGGAGAGAATTGCAGTGAAGTACCAGGAAAGCCTGGGGAATTGCTTTAAAATGGGATTTGAGCACTTCTGGCAATTTTGTTTTGGGAACCTAAAACATAGCAGTTTCTTGAGCCCCATGGAAATTGGGGTATAAGTGGATATACAGTCATGCCTATACACTGATTTTAGAAGGCATAAGCAATTGAGCAAAAGACAGAACATAACAGGAGCCCGTGCGGTTTATTTTAAGGCATACCTTGCATTTTTTGGCTTCAAACCTTGAAGCCTGCCACATTTCAGGAAACAGAAAACTAGGAAAAGTGAGAAGTCCCAAATAAAGCACAATGCACACACGGAGTCCAGGTGAGTGGATTCCATCTGCCCTTTTGTATGCTCACATTCAATGGCGGCTAATTTGGAGTTGATGGATTTGACAAGTCGTGTCACTTAATGCTTGGAAGTGAGACATTTAAGTCACTCTCAAGAGACTAGGAAGAGGATGAGGTCAGCCATTACATATGCCTTCATTCCTAACCTTCCCTCATTTTCTCCCCCCCACCCCCACCCTTGAAAAGCTGTAGCAGACTTTACACCTCAAGCGGAAAAAACGCAAATAACAGATTAAGCTGGGCAATACGGGCTCAAGCAAAAGCTCTGTCAGTTCCCAGAGACTGTCAGGTTATACCAGAGAGGGATCTGCATCATTGCGTTCAGGGCTACAAAACTCTTGACGTTCCCTGAAGTGGGCCACAGGAACAATACTTTTGCCACGCATTCAGTGTTTAAATACAAAGGCAGCATAGCCTGGGAAAAACACTTTTACCTGGCAACCTCACAAAAATGACTGCAATGGGCAAGGCAAAGAGTCCCAGTATCCCATTTTCAGGGGCCGGCACTCAGTGTTAGAAAACATAAGAGTACCCAGTGCTCTTCCCTCCATTTCCCTTCCCCGCTTCTAACAGTCACAGGAGTTGGGGCTTGCTGAGTAACAGCACGTGGCACTGACACGGTGATGCTCTTCTGAAAAAAGTGAAAGCTTTGATCCCTTGCTTCTTTCCCCAGAAATGACCTATTGTTCAAAAATGAAAAGTGTTTTTTTTCTTCTAGAGTTTTCACTGCTTAATAAAACTGATACTTAGCTGTCTCATTCCTAGGAGTCTTCAAATATTAGATACAAGGTCAGAACCTATGCTAATATAAAATGGCTTTATGGTCCCATAAATCCATGAGAAACTGGTCCAGCTTTCTGATCATGGAAACCTACACTCAAATTAGTGATAACAAGACTGATAAGAGATCATATTAGCTGGATAGTTAGAAGTCTAGGCTTGATCTGTCCTGATCCTCAAATACCTATATTAATCAACAACTTGAGTTAGAGTGCTTTTCCGACTCTCAGTTTTTTTGATCTTTGTGTGCTGGGAATGTAGCTTTCTTTGCTTCATCTATGCTCTTAATTGAAAATAGTTTTTCATGTCATTTCTTTGAGCTAGGTCATAGCATAGAAATATAAAGTACAGAGAAGAACCAAACTACCCATGGTTAGTTTGCAGACAAGTCTTACTGTTTTTTTTCCCCCTGCTTGTTACTCTCACTTCATTTTACAGCTTTCCAACTTTGTCTTCAGTTCTTCAAAGAAACAAACTTCAGGTCTAAAGTCAGTTAAACAATATATTTGCTACTTATTATATATATAATGAGATGAGTGTTTTCAGGATAGGAACCTTTGCAACCTTAAAGCGGGAACAGCAGTCTTGGCAAACCACTTTTATTATTAAGAGGACAAACACCACTACAAAAAAAAGACAAAAATGCCTGCTTACCCAGAAGAAGCTTTCTAAATTAGTGAAATCCACAATATAATTTTGAAAGTAGCCACTGAACGTCACTGCTTCTGGGTTTAAGATGTACGAACTGGATTTGAATTCTGGCTGCTTAGGTGCATTGAAAAGCCAACTCCCCGTTTCCCTCTCTAGAGGCATCAAAGAGTAGCAGGCACTGCTGTGAAGTGTAGGGATTTCTGAACACTTCATTATAGCTATTAAAAAGTACAAAGAGGAACAAATATTTCATCTCCTATAACTTGGAAGTAATAACCTCATTTCCAGAAGAAGCAGTATCATCAGGAAAGAATAATTTTTTTCTAAAAATTCCTCCCAGGTCTTGCTTCACATGAGCAAAACACAGGAAAACATTCTTGTGTTTGTGCGTGTCGGCAAATTACATTTTCACCCCAAGAGAAAGGGAACTTGAACCAAAAAATTAAACCTTAATAAAATAAACCCCTTCTTTCAAGGCATAAAGATGTCTTTGTAAGCTCTGGAGAATAACCCTTCGTGTAAACTTTGAAAACTGCGTCTGCGTACAATCTTGTCTTTGTTCAAGAAGTGAAAAGACAAAGTGACACAAAAGATGATTTTCTTTCCTAGTCTTGCGCATCAGCCTTTGTGGGCCACAGAAGACTGCTAGTAATCGGATGTTATACAACTCGGCCTTTCACTTATTCTGTATGGAAACACCACGTGCCTTTGCCAGATAGGGAGCAAAGTTGGCACCCTCAGAGTTTCAAGGCTTGCAAGTCTCTCTCTGGCAAGAATCCCCTAGCTTTCCACAAAAATCTATGTCCACATAGTTTAAGTCAGTACGTGAGAGAACTAAAGCAGAGCCTCAACCATTCCCTGTATAGAAAGTGAGCCTTACTGGAGATGTATAAAGCTGAATACACTGACACATGAAGGATCGTTCTGAACTCAAAGTAAATTCCTCCAATACCTTCCTTAGCACAAGTCATTTCAACCCTATAGCTGTGATTTCATAGAAGTAGCGTTTTCAGCAACACTGGGAATCGTAAGTGGTTTCATTGTCCTATGCCTGATTCCACAGAAGTCTTAGGAGTACAGTAATCCAGGCACTACTGGCAATGAAGCACGTGACTGGAGCTTAAGCGAGCTGCTTCAGTGGAGAAACCCTCTGATTTTTTGGCAACCATACTGGTTTCCAGACAAAGGGTATGATCACTACTGCTGTGTGCCTCTCATCATTGGCACCACCCACTGCGAAAGAGGAAAGTCTAGGTATGAAGCCAGCGGACTTGTTTCTTCGTCCCTGTGTAACGGACGAGCAAACATAGCCACCTCCAGGCTAGTCCTGTTCTAGTCTGTGCATCCCATAACAGATACAGAATCTGAGTTGTTTGCTGAAGACCCAAGTGCTTTGCCATATTACGGTGCCCATGATACAGAAAATACGAGATTACCATGCTTACAAGCTCACCTTTAGAGCAGGGTGACATGTCCTTTGCACACCAAGCTTACAAGCTTGAATCCCTAATACTGGTATAACACATCTGCTGTTAAGTACCACCATCCCACTGAATCGTTTCAGAAGCATGAATCAACACTTACGCAATGTGTGCTGGAGATGATGACGGAGCTAGAGATGAAGCTCAGGCCATCATTCATACTGACTTGTAGAGCTGCTTCCCTGGAGACAGAGGAGGGAGGGGAAAAAGAAATAAGTCAGGCCAACTAGCCCCACAATCCTTTACTAGATACATCCCCTGGAACTGGGGCTTCTGATGCTTGGGAGCAGCCTTCCATACAGACTAATTCACACCTTCGGTTCTGTCCCCCCTGCCCTCTAATGCACAACTGCCAATTTCAACCTATGCTACCTGCACAGCCAAAGTTTGCCAGCACAGGTAGCTTTGTTTCAGTTCTCCTTTCCCTAACCCCAAGAGGGACATAGCCATAGTATGCACGTTCATGTCTGTCACATTTTCCTTAGCCAGGTATGATTTAGGTTGCCTCTGATCTCCTCCCACCTGTCTTCAGGGAACACTACTTCTCAGTTGACTAAAATGCTATTTGCTGCTGAAACACCCTACTTTGAACATCGTTAGTCATTAAATGTCTATACCTTTGAACTGAGAAGCCTAGAGATATACCTCTGCCATTATTAGAGTTGGCTAACAAATACAGTATAACAGTGAGGAAACATCTTTCATTAAGCAATGTCACTTATTAGCTAGACCTGGATTAGTTAATCTCTCTCCTCTAAGTACCTAACTTTGTTTAAACTGAGACTATCAACACACCAGTCCTCTGCTGTGATCGGAGCTCGCTTTATCTGCTAAGGGGAAGCCATAACTATCAGGCACAGCTAAGTTCAGATCACAAACCCCAGAGAAAGAAAAGAAAAGGGAGCAGAAGAGTCAAACCATTTCTGGATTTGTTGGTGGGAATTAAATCCAGATTAGGATTAGATGAATTCAGAATCTTTCTGTCTTTTGCATCAACTGCATAAAATCTCCCCTTTGAAGTAAGGGATGATTTTCTTCATTAACAGGACGATGTTTTCAGTTGAGGCTCTCCCTTGCTTTGCCCCCCCCCCCTTTTTTTTTTTTGTGCTAAAGAAAGAAATCTCTGTTCATGCAGAGAAGTCCTTCTGCTGAAAACCCCACCAGAAGTTCTGGCCCAAGCATTTGAACTATTAAACTACTGCTATCCTGAGGTTTTTGAGATCATTTCAAAGAGGGCCTCTAAATTTATTGATGCTTTGCAGTTAAAACCTGCTGTAGCCAGTTTTTGCATTCATATATTTGCCATGACCCGATAATCTCTGATCCACAGTGGTAAACAACACTCTGCATATTCTAAAGCAGTGTTTTAAGTTCCCCTGTTTGAAATTTGTGGTCTGGAAAGTGTGATCCATTTGAATGAGAAGCATAAGAGAGTGTTGGAATTAGATGCGTATAAGATCAACAGAATATAGAAATGAGACAGACTCATTTTCCCATAGGAAGAGTAAGTATTTGAATGTGTAGAAAACATACATGCCAACTTCTCGTAACACAGGTGCTGGGCAGAGCAAATAGGTATCTTCCACGACGAAAGGCTTCTCATCTGGAATGGAAGGGGTACTGTGATTTATCACACATCAGTAACAGGTCTTGAAGGTCAAGATTACAATAACATTGTTCTCACTCTTGGTACACAAAACTGACATCAAACACGAACTGCGTGGAGGATAAAAAGCTACTGCATAGCTGCTGCTGCTGCTCTGAGGTGACTGCATGCTTGCTTTTAGCCCACGGTGCTACATAGTAAATACAAAGTAAATGCATCTCAGCAAAAGAGCCAACACCTTGCATTTACCCATCCTGTGGAAAAAATAGGGAAACATGGCCAATGCTCCTTCCTCGTTTGCTTGCAGAGCTCTCAATAAAACTGTCTTGCTTGCAGCCTGCCACAGCTCCCATCCCAGCTTTCTCTCAGTCTCCTTGTGCGACAACATCCCACAAAGCCCTTTGCCCTTCTGCTCCTACAACAGGGCTGGCAAAGACAAATCACCTGCCTTTGCAGAGTTGAATGCCTCGGTGTAATTAGAAACCCCCCACTGTCATGCAGCATCCTCGCCATCCCTGCAGCTACTCTGTGCTGTTGAAAACTGTCACATCACAGCCACAACATAACTGGAGATGCAAAGCTTTTTGAATCTTCAGAGTAGGTTATCCCAGCCTCTCTGTATAGCGGATTCATACGGAGTTGCACCAGACTACAAACACTTGGACGTAGCTGGGTTAAGAAAAAATGCACTTCCTGGAAAATTTTAAACTTCCAACACAGACTCATTTGAACTTTAATTAAACCTTCCAACCTAAGTTACTCTGATTCTATAAAGTGGAGTGAAAAGATTATCAATAGGAGACTGCTTTGGAAACAGAAACATTAGTTAACGGTCCTCTTTTGAAGAACTTAAATAGAATTTTATACCAGCTGCTGGTCACCAGAGAAATGGGGATCCCAAGGAACTTCCTAGCCCACTTGCCAGCTCACTAGAGGTCATGCAGGTTGGCAGAAAACCAGGCAGACAGACAGGCTGGTTTCCTCTTTTTTCTTGGCTAGAAACCACGCATTCCCACATAACAGACTGATTGTGCTGAATCAGCATTTTTCCAGAAACGCGTCACTGTTGGAAAGCTTTCTACCAGCTGTATTTATAGCAATCTCTAGGGCCTTCCATAGAGATGCGTATATACATCTGAAATGAGAGCTTCATCAAACATTATCAA
The DNA here is from genome assembly GCF_040807025.1 of Struthio camelus. Classification (NCBI taxonomy): domain Eukaryota; kingdom Metazoa; phylum Chordata; class Aves; order Struthioniformes; family Struthionidae; genus Struthio; species Struthio camelus. The sequence continues at coordinate 2,779,202 of NC_090968.1, read as the reverse complement.
TTTCCTAAAACTTTCCAGTTAAAACTTTCATTTCGTTTGAGGGCTTTCACTGCCTTTTCCCAACAGATTTCTGCTCTTTCTGCTCTCCAGCCTGTAGGGCCAGCATTTCCTCCCTGCTTATGCCTCACCACAGGGAAACAAAGAGCAAGGCTTGTTTGCTCCAACAACAATCATTTGGAGGGAGGCAAGGAGCACAGAAGGCCTGATTTACACATGCAATTATTTGCATTTCAGTTTTAAGGGATGGACAACATGACCTGGGTTCTCCCACCCTGTTCCAGTTGCTTACTATATTCCTGTGAAGCGAGTATTATTCTGGGTACACTGGAGGATGAAAGCTGAACTATGGATACAGCTGTCAGACTGATAATTTACGTAAATTGACAGTTCCTGTTCTTGTCCCATCTCTACGCATGGCAGCCAGGGGAGGAGTCCTCCCATTCTATGGGACAACGTTAAAACAGCAGAGCAGCATGCCACCACCTTGCTTTGCCAGTTAAAGCACAGAAAGCAAAACCAGAGGTCTAACCAACAAAAGTCTCTAACTAAGCACACTACGCAGGTGTGAAACTTCTCAGGGTGCATATAACACTGGCAACATGGAAGCAAGGTTATAAGCAGCGTTCAGTGTCTAGCAGGTATTGCTGACAGCAACAGGTGAAAGGAGCAAGGATGAAAGTTTAGCCAAATCATTTAGTAATCTAATGAAGAGTTGAGCTATTTTGACTGTCTGGTCTTTTGTTTTTGAGGGCACTTGTACAAGTTACAATTCCATTACAGGTGCCAGTGGAAAGAGGAAAAGCAATGAAGAGACCCAAAACCAAAGAGAACACAGTAACCTTCTCAAAAGAAGTTTCTGTATCAGCTGTGAGCCTTGCTCGCTCTTCACTTGGCAGCTGAGGTAATTCATTCACACAGGCAGTCTAATAACGATTAGGGCAACAGCAGTAGTATGCTACTGATCCTGGCCCTATTCTCAGTAGGTAGGCTCAGCCAAGTTCACTCAGAAGCAGGGCCACACAGCACGTTCCCCTACAGTGGGCAAAGCATAAAGGGGAGATGGAGACTGCAGGAGGCTGGTGCCTTACTGCAGGCACAGGACTCAGTCAAGCGTTCTCTCCCAGACATTCCTAAAGGAGATGGTTCCACCAAATATAAAATTTCGGAAAGCAGTAATATTGCTCCAGTAATTCATATCACACATTATAATTCCTATTTCATACTGATATACTACTTTGCTCTGGCAGTAACATAAAGAAAAGATTTCCTCAGGCAGTTTAGGAAACATGTATTTTCTATACTCCATTAAGAAAACTGAAATATCAATGAAAAGTTGTAGCCTTTGTTGATTTCTTTTTCCCTGTTTTCAGCTTCCAGCAGTCCCAAACCTACATACCACATGCACATAAATATATACACATGCTTGAATTTTTGGGTTGCCCACAGTATTTTTTTTTTTTTTTTTTTTTTTTTTTTTTAAGAGGACCATTTGACACACACACAGGCAAACAGCTGAAAATGAAACATTTCAACCAGCTATATGGTTTTCATCAACAGGCCTCACTTAAACATCACAGCTTAGCTACTGAGAGTGGTCTTCAAACTTTTGTGATCCTTTCTAGATCCGTGATCCTACCGTTGGCCTGGCAAGCGCTGTATATTATTGCTGAATTCCTACAGCCCCAGTGCAAGAACACAGACTCACATTCCCACTGCGATAGATTTTTGGGAGTGGATGTTGTTTAGCGCAACACATTCCTAGGCTAGCCTTACACCATCTAGACGATTACTTCCTCCTCAGGAGAGGGGCTGACAGACCATAGGTATTTAAACCACGTGATATAATGATACAACGCACATCCCACACGCTTCATGTTGTATCCAGCATAGGCACTGGATTTATTGTGAGCTTGCTTAATACAAAGGCACTCACAGCTTTGCAATGGAGCTACCAAATGATAACAGAAGCATTTCCCACCCACTTCACACAAGTGGGAAAGATCCACAGAAGTGGAAAATCTGGCCCTGACCTACAGAGATATAACTAAATCCCATAACGTTATGGCTTTGTCTCAGTGCACACATGAAGAAGTGAAGACCGCTGTCTCATTTTCCTTCATCAACACTGAAAGCCAAGGCCAATGAATGTCCCATGCCAGCATTCAATGCACCAAAAGCTGGTTTAATTTTGCAAGGCCTTTTACATGGATCATTCCATTAGTTTTTCATATCTTTCTCTCCCTTCCCACCCCCGACTTGCATCAAATCTATGCCTCCAGAAAGTTTATCAGCCTGAGTCCCAAGAGAGGGCTCTCTTGGCTGGCCAGGCTGGCTACAGGGAGAAGGTTTTGTTTGGAGAATGTTTGTGTTTCACCACAAAAATGAATGACTATTTTTCTTTACTCTAAACAAAAGAAGATCCATTTGGTTTGCATAACTCTGGCCATCTGACTCCTTCCTGGAAAACTTACATTGGGAAATTGAACAAAACAAAACACTTTTCATCTGCTATTGAGTTTATATCTGCAGGATGCGTTTGAAAGAACGCTGCCTTTTTTGTAGGCTACAGAAAAAGCTTACTATATTCCTGTGAAGTGAGATGAGCCCGAATGCTCCCAAACTCTGGATCTCATGCCAAATCTGAACTTTGTGGTTTGGACTTCTCTCAACTGACAGTATTAGTGGAAGAGCTGTGAAAGGCAGGAGGCAGAGCGCTCTGACTAGATGGGCAGCACAGTCAGCAACAGGAAGTGAATTCTGTTCTCAGCTCAGCCGCTAGCTGGCTGCGTAGCCTTGCAAAAGTCACTTTGCCTCCTTTATCAATGCTACTGAAAGGTCTCCCAGGCCTTGATCACATCTCAAAGACCAAGTGCAGAGTCTAGGCTTCTTGAGGAAATCCTGCATTGCCTCACCTCTGGAGAGAGTCTGCCCACAGGAAGGACACATGTTACTCCTCACCTATGTACCCCTAATTATTCTGTCAAGCTAAACAGGATTCTCATGGTATTTAAAAGATTAAAATAAATAAAAATATCAACCCACAGGACACAGCACACACAGGCAACTAAGAAACTGGTTGGTCCTAAGGCATAATCGATTTACAGGGGCGTGGAGAAAAGGGAGGAGTTTCATCCTGGACCAAAGATACATCTGCTCTTTCTGTGGACACTCTTTCAGCAAGGTACTTCCTACTGCTGATCTTCCTGTAATTCATTGCCCAGCATTTCTACAAGTCTTAACAATTACCTATAGCCTGAAAAATCTATTAATCCCAGCATTAGTGAGTTTCTTTGGCCAGTAGCAGTATGTCACCTTTTGGCAAGCCAGGACTTGGGAGGTTTATTAATATTATGGTTGAAAAGTCCTCCAATACATGACGTTTCTAACGCATAAGAGCAAGTTTTGACAGAGGAGAGAAAAAAAAGACACAAACAAGATGACTAGCATACCTTCATTAAGGCATATAGCCCAGCTGAAGTTAACAGGTTTTTCTTGGGTTAACCAGTTCACTCCAAGAAACAACTAGCAGATCAAATAGGGACTGCAAAGAGCCTACAAAGATTTTACAAAAGTACAAGTGCTTTCACATTGCAACCCCAATACGCTACCCCCAGCCAGTTGCTGGACTCACAATATCAGCAGTATTTTAGTCCAGACAAGGTGGCAAAATTTTTTTGCCAAATTCCCTGCCTGTCCCCAACCAACAATTTCCTTCCGTTATCCTTGTATTTGTGATTTGTGTTCAACTAAAGCACATATCACAGAAAGATGCTTTGACCTGGCGGTCTTCTCTGGGAAAGACAGCTATAGTCCTTATTAGACTAGTACAGCCAAACCAGGGCAAGGAGGGAGAGGGGGGAGGAGGTCTGGCTGATCTCGCACAAGACTCCCTCAGAAATGTCTGTGCTAAAAGGCTGTTCACTTGTGTACTTCAGTCCACTTGAGACGCGCAGGTTAGTCCTGAGCCATCGCGAGCCGTAGAACTTCTGCTCTGCCCTCATCTAAGACAAGACAAAATACCTCAAAAAAATCTTCATATCACCTATCAAAGCACAGGATCTGTTTATCCTGGCTGACTCTTCCTCTGATGCCACAACTTGCAACAGCTCTCCAAGGAAAGGGTGGTGGGTTTTTTTTTTTTTTGGTTTTTGTTGTTGTTGGGTTTTTTTAAACTTCAAACCCATTTTGTGGGGAGGTAGGAATGCAGAGAGAGAGACACTGGAACACTCTGAGCTAGAGAAATTGCCTATGAAAAGGCCCCATAAATAAGAAATGAATGCTTTGTTAATGCTGTAATAAAAACCACATTGAGATCATGCTATAATTGCTCTGCTTTGTATAGGGACACATGCGCTTTGAATGCCAAAGTCATTCAGAGCAGAGTTAGGGGATGATTTGGGGCAGTGGGGAAGAGATGGATAAGCACAAAACCATGATTCACATTCATAACTATTTGTATATGGGGACAGGGGGGAATCTGGAAGGAAGCAGTTTTCTGATGGGTTCATCTGCTGTGCTTAGGATTGTGTTCAGCAAGCACACATGCTTAAAGAATACTAACAAAACTTGGCAACGCCATGCTACTAATTTGCTCATGCTCACAACTAGCAACTCAGGACAGCAGCACATGCTCCAGTGTAACAGAGTCCCTCCCGAGAGGAAGTCTTTCATGGGTGTATCTTGGTCCAGCTCTACAGCAGGTCCAATCTGACCTCACGGAGCTGTTCAAAGGTCTGTCATGCTTATTAGCACAGATATGATACCGACATTGTACTGAGACCATCTTTCCCCCCAGTAGCGTACAGTATAAATAGGAAGTGAGCTAGGTAAGCACACTGCCCTGCAATTCCCCTCCTCGCGCAGCCACTCAGCCAAAGTCTCCCGCTGCACTGCCCCGTGCTTGTTGCTCCACACATTGCCTGGACAGCTGCACGGAAGAGAAATCTACTGGGGGCTGGCAAATGCACAGGAATTTCCCCCCCCCCCCCCCCCCCAAGAAATCTATGCACTGCAAGTTGTTGGAGCCTGGGAGAGCATTTGAGGGAAGCATGACTACATTTCTCCTATTTTCATATTCCTGGTTAAGCATCAACTTGGGACGCCCTTCCAAATAGGATGCTACGCTCACCTTGGTGTATACTTTCACATAGCTGCATCTAACTTTTTCCTAGAAGAAACAGGTGTAATGAAATGGACGGACATTAGAGACCGGAGCTGCGGAACAGTAAGCTCCTGAACTAAGAGTGACCAGGCTGTGAGAAGACAAGGAAGATATCACAAGAAAAGTACCATTACCGTGCTGCTGGGGAGAAGAGAGAGGCAGGGTAAAGAAAGTGCTCTGGCAGGCTTTGAAAGTAGAGAAGAGAATTCACAGAAGGCATTTGATGGGCAGCTTCAGGACGCAGTTCCCTCTGTAACTCACCTTGCTGATATCTGGCCAAGCAAAGACCTGCCCTCGCTGTCTTTGCCTTCATGTCCCTTGCTTCTAGTACTTAGTGTTTGTTTGTGCAAAGGATCAGTTGGCCAAGCGTCCAGAGCATTCACTAGAACACAGAAGATCTAGTCCCACCTAGGCCATGGCACATACTGTTTCCTCACCTACCTTTCAGTCCGCTACTCGATTTTAAATTACCTGGGACAGAGTTTGCCTCTATGCCCAGAGCTATCTTGGTTGATCTTGCACAGTCTGGGCAGACAAGGATATTTTAGCACCACAAAGCAGTCAAAAGTCACTGGATAATTACTTTTAACTCTCTGTAGTCTGAAACCAGTTCTCCTAGGTACTGCTGCTGGCAGAAAAACCCTGCTGTTGAACATGAAGCTGACTACAGTCCTGCTCAGCCAAATATTCTTCATTGTTTCTACAGATGTTCCTTTTTCTCCTCCCCCCCCTTATCCCATAGCTATGAACATTATGAGCAGACACTCTCTTCACCTGCCACTTTTCTCTGCCAATAAACGTAATAAAATCTATTAGCTCATGCCCTTAACCTCAGCAAATCCTAGCTGTGCTGGTCTACGCCTCATCTGGGATAATTTAAGGTTTTAGGAACTGTTGGCTTAATGTTATCTTTTAAAATACCTCCCTCCCTGATACAATCAGAGGCTGAGAGGTTTCAAACAAACAAAACAGCTGAGCTATCCTGTCTCCATAAGGCTTCCATAAAACCGCAAGTTAACTCTTACACTAAGCTGTTTGCAGCTAAGTGCCACAAAGGCACTGAGAACACAGGCTGGAGCTGCAGGCTCCAGTAAAACAAAACACCAGGATATAGTCTCATGTAGAACAGCTTAAAGTTAATAGATCTGTGCCAGCTGACACCAGAAGAAACTTTGGTCTGAGAATGTTAATGAGCAACTGCTGAGTTCCCTCTACTAATAAAGGGTTTGAACTCAAATGGAATTCATGGCCTCTTGCTTCCCCATCACTGCATCAAACACAGTCTAGGACTGTGCAAAACGAACTGATGAGTTTTGGTGTAGTGCCAAGGAGGATGAGCTCAGTTCACCTATGCATCAATTCAGGACACAATCAGTGCATCAGGTCAGAGGTGGGAAACATATTTGGCTCTTACCCTCATTTGCCATGATCTTTCTGTGGACACAGGAAGACAACTTCAAACAAAAAGGCCCACAGATTGCACTGAGAATAGAATTTGATTTTTCCTGAGAGCTACTATGAAATTTTGATGACAGGCACCAAAAATTACTCAGCTAGATGAGCACCACACAAAAAGGGAGGAAGGAGCCTTCTTCCTCCCCCTGTGCACCAGGGCAAGGTCACAGTGTTTGGGAGTGAGGTAACCCTCTCAAACAGCTCCTCCCATTGGCAACACTGGATGTTTTTTGTCTCCATGGGCAGGACACACTGAACAGTGGAAACCTGATGGATGATATTGCTTAGCTCTGAAGACTTTTGGATGTTTCCAGGAATGCCTTGCTCCAGAGCCAGCCAGCTCCGAGGAAGCTCAGCCGGGAAGTGGTTGGGAAGGAACAGCAGCACAGATGGCAGGTCAGAGCTAATGAAGCCTCACGTAACTGAACTTCCACAGCTATTGACAGGAAAGCAAGTAGTCCCCTCTGGCAGAAAATACATGGGGCAGTAAACAAAGTGCTGAACAGATTTCACGTGGAAGAGAAAGGAGGGATGGCAATAGCAGCACTTCCCTACCTCACAAAGCAGGCAGAAATTTTAGCCCCACACCTTGGCCTTCTGTTTAGGCTCAGAGTTCCATCCTGGACTCACAAAACAACGGGAGACCAAGACAAGAATAACTGTTGGACAGCTGTGGAGGTAGAAATGAATGAAGAATAGGCCATTGAGAAGAGAGACCTGCACCCAACCACTAGCTTCAAAAGAAGCCCCATAAACCAGGAGGAAGGGTACCGGGCTGGATTTCAGGAGACCCACACACTTGGAGCAGATATCTTTTCCCTTCAGTACCTCAGTTTACTGCCCCTGTTTTACAGATGGGAAGAGCTTACCTGTAACTTTCATGCTACTTTTTTCCATAAGATAGATACAGGTATATTTTAAAATTCCCAATACAAAATTCAAAAGAAGGTCAAAGGTCCCCATTTTTCAGCTGTTCAAAGCTCATCCTCCAAAACCTTTGCGCTCCAGATCTTGAAAGCAAATTATAGAACAACGGGAAAGCAAAGAATTTGGAGACGAGAGTAATAGTGTCCTTCCCAAGACCACTCACTTCTGAAAGGCTGCAACAGGGACACGTAGGGCCAACAAAGCTTCAACTTTCAAAACAGAGTCCCTGTCACAGCTCACTCAGTGGATCTGCGTTCCCCCAGTTTTGCACAACTCGGGTTCAACAGACCATCCATCTCGCAGAAGAGATTCATAGGAACGCTGCTGTTTTGTGAACTGATGATGGAATTGCTAGATTGACCCTTATTTTGTTTGAATCAGGTGCACTACTAATCATAAAATGATTCTTATTTTGGACTGGATTCCCTTGCTGACCTCTCCCCACTCTTACATTAAATTGTCCCATTTGCAGCTGCAAATAGTTACTAACTAGGGATGGACTTGGAAGAAGGGACAGCTTTCAAATTCCCTTAAAGTTTGACTTTGTTTGTGGAATACTAATTTCAGCCCTGGCTGAGTCCAAACATCAGTCCGCTCCACCCTAACAGGGTATGACGGAAAAACCCTGTCTCCTGCTCCCACCAATATCGCAAGCTATCTCAGCACTCCACATGAATCCTTCTTACTGAACTTTTATCAGGTGCTGGACAGACAGTCTGGCAAGGGTCTAGATTTAGGACTATGAAGGGGAAAAATTGTCTCCTAGAACAGAAATAGTTGGAGTCACAGAACCAGACTATTAACTGGAGCTCAATTAGCAGAGTACTCCCTGCATCTCCATAAGGCAATTAATTGAGCTTATGGTTTTCCCCCTTCCCCAAAATGCCTCTCCAGAAGGCACATTTCCTCTCTGAGCTCAAATCTGCTGTTTGAGTTCTGTCACAGGCTGCCTGATCTCCTCCTGTGGTTGCTTCTCAGCCCCAGGAACACTAGTCCCTGGTAAAGTCCCCCTGAAAACAGATTACCAGGGCATTTGAGGATCAATGGATTAAAGGCAACATTGACATGACTGCCAGCCGGACCGCTGCTTATTTTACAGTCATAAAAGCAACTCCTGAATTTAACTTCTGCTACTACTCTGATTTTATCTGTTATTTATACCATGTTTTGTGCTTGGATTGTAGCTTTCAAGTGTGAGATGCTGGGCCAGCTTATTGTAATGAAAAAACGTGGCTTTAACTTTTACTCTTGTTCTGTCTTATTTAAGTGACTGGAAGGACATTCTTTAGGTTAATGCCTACAGCTGCAATACTGATAAGTGCATTTTATCCTTTGCTCTTTCACAAGCTCTCTGGGTGACATTTGTTAATGCAAGCCACCCACATTCCGGCAGAGTAAGCCCAAATCTCTTTAACATCCAGGATGCAGTTTCACCTGTACTATACATTTGCTGTCCTCCTCCGAAGCTTTCAAAGAAAGAACTCTCCTCTTCACTAACAGTAAGAGGCAGCAAGAACATCAGCCCACAAATTTCACCAGGAAGAGAAAAAATAGAAGCCAGTATTCTTCCTGAGAGACTGCCTTCGACCTTCAGGTTTCTCAGCCAAGAACTTTTGGTAAGTAAAAGAAAAGAAAAGCCCTTAACCTCAGGGTCATAAGTCTGAGTGCCTGAGACACCACTTATACCAAAACAGTCACATCACAAGAAAAATTGTTGAGCTTTAACCATATTCCAAACGGATTCCATAATACTGCTAGGGACGTGAGGGCAAGATTTAAAAAGCCAGACCTAGTTTCTATCTCCTCCCAGGCAGGAGGTAAATCCTGCCTGTGGTGGTCCTAAAATTGAAATGCTGTATGCGTCGACCCAGTCTTTTAAAGCCCATCGACAGCACAAGTCTCAAATGGATCTCTGGTATGAGGGATCTCCAGGACTTGAAACGAGGCCAGGCCAAGCTACACTGGGACCACACGGCCACTCCTAAATCTTGCAACTTTAGGGGCTTTCGTCATGCTGAGTGATGGTGTAGTAGCTCCTACGACTCCCATGATAAATGTCCATGCTTCTCTTAGCATAAAAAGATACTACTGCTTGAAATTCCATCACCGACTTCTTTCCTTAATCAAAAAGAATTCCTGCACAAAGTGGAAGTTTTCACCCAAATTATGTTTTTGATACAGAATGTCCTCATTTTAATAGAAAAACAGCAAACACACAAGCTTAAAAATGCTACAAACTGTCAGTTCTAGCAATCAAACCTCAAGTTTTTCGGTTTGCACCAAAAGTGACTGCAGCCAGTTTTATGAAGTCTTCAGCCCTGGCTGTAAAATCCAAAGGATCCAGATCTCTTCCACTCCTGACAGCTACAGCAAAAGCTTGTGCAGTAAAGAAAAACTAGATGAGCTTTTCCTCGGGTTTACAGCATTTTTTCCACATTCAGTCAGCTCTATCCAGTACACCCCACTACCCTTCCCCTTCGAAGGGCATTCTTTCCCATCTAATAACTCTTCATGGAGTCACGTGCCAAGATTGGCTTTCCCTCAACTTCACACCATTCTGCAGATTTAATAGCACCTCATCTCGTAATTATCACCTTCAGAAATCAAAGGTTTTGGAGAGGCAAAATGTTTTGCAAGCAAATGCCTACCAGTGCAGGGGGTGAGGGGAAGAAAAAGAAAAAAATTCAAAACAGCTTACTGAGAGTAACTGTGTCATTGATCCTGAAACTGCAGAGCACTCTGTCAACGTTGCGGGCATGTCGAAATCCGTTTCCTCTCACAACAACCTGAAACGACTCTGTAGCAAAAGAGACAGTAGATTATTTCATCTATATCAAGACAAGAATCATAATTTATACTAGGCAAGTATGTCAGAAGTTTTCACTTGAGAGGTCTCAAGCTAAAACTTGTGATTTTTAAGCAGTTTTAAATTTTAAAAAAAGGTTAAAAATGGAACTTCCTCTCTCTCCCTACTCCATTTCAAGTTGTATTTTATTTCCAGTTTCCAAAAAATAGAAACATCTAAATTGACCTGCAGCACAAGCATTTAAAGTCTCAGAGGCAAACCAACACTCCTCACCCACCCAGAGCTGCCATTTTAAAGGGCAGAAAGCTGTGGTGAATAAAAACAAAAGTACTTTTTAGAGGAAAGGAAAATCATCCAGCGGAGTATAATGTGAAGCAGCTGAAGGGCTGCTTTCCTAGATAGCGGCAAAATTGTCACGATTTCCGTGAGTTTTGTCACACCACATGTCCTACTAGTTTGCAGAATGACCATAAATCCTTGGCTGGACTCATTTCCGCACCGTGACAGGGGACTTCAAGTATTATCCAGCTTTTTAGTCTCCGAACAGACTACGATCTCAGCCTATGATCTTGTGGGCATTTCCCCAAGTTTCTCTCTTTGTCATTCTACCAGATCAACTTTACTAGGTCACTAGCTAGTTGGAGCACTAGCATAAAGGGGGCAGTCATCAACACTTGAGTGCTGAATTGAACAGTCTCTTCTGAAGCAAGCATGGTTGAGTAATGAGATTATACCTTCAGAAGTCTTTCAGACCTCTCTACAGTCCTCTTTCCAATAATATTCCAACTACTTGAATCTAGTACTGGAAAAGGTTTACACACTTCCAGCAGCCATCAGCATTAAGACTGCCTTGTGAAGAAAGTACCATTTTTAGACTTCCGGATGGCGAAAGCGGGCCATAATCTCAGAAAGTTCTGGCAGCAAGCAGACATAAGGGCTCAGTCTCCGCAGCTCCCTGTGGCACTTTACTAAGAGCAAAGAAACCAGCTGCCCCCTCTTCCTGTTTCGATCTAAAAGGAGAGACATTCCCAGATAATCCTTGCTGATGTTTACAAGTCTTCCTCCTCCCTTCTTCTGCAAACGCGCATCAGACAAAGCATTTCATGGTCAAAGACACTGCAGGAGTGCTCAGTGCACAAACACACACCACCATGCTTTTAAAATCCCCAGCAGCAACAGTGAACCCAATTTTTGCCGATTCAAAGTTTTTCCCTTGCACTTCACAGTCACCTTTTTTCGTCTCCCTTAAGGACTTGCACACTGTACTTGTCAAAAGAGCACATTGGCTCTGGAATCTGGGCTCTGTTCCAGGTCCCATTCGTTTAGAGCCAAGCTGCAAATCATCCCATCACATCTAGCCAGGGAAGTTGCCTTGCAGGCCCATTATGGGTTGTCCAAGTGCATTTGGGAAGAATGGGGGAAGAAGCGCTCTGTTCTGGAGCGCGGGGGCTGATAAATACTTAAGAGAAATCACAGAAGTCTCAACTGCTAGGGAATGAGAGTTCAAGTACAGTTAAAGGACAGCATATCAATGTCATCAGATTAACCATGATGATCCTATCTCTGTTTGGGACCAAAATGAACGGGTCCAGTATGAGCCCTGCATTACCATAGGGACACTGGCATTTCAGGCAGATGTGCTGTGCTGAAGGTGCATCACTCAGTCTGGGACCAGTCTACAGTGCAAGAGCGGTCTTAGATGAAAGCAGGGTAACATGCAGCCCTCATGTTCTCTCCTCCACAAAAACATTCTGCCACTGCTCTTTATGGATACACACAAAAGAAAATGGTTGGGCATCAGAGCCAGACCAGCAAGGATTTGTCCCCCAAAGACACTGACGCGTGTAACTTTCAACAGCATTTTCGTTAGTCTCAAAAGTCCTAACTGATGAAAGTAGTTGCAGTTTGAAAGCAACGGAGTTTTTGCCTGAACTCAAGAGGAGTCCTTCAATTGAGTTACTCAGTAACTTTTGGTGTTTTTCAAAGTTAACATCACTTCTCTTGAGAAGTTCTGGCCAAATTCCAATGTGGGCAATTTATGCAAAAATCTCTCCATTTCCTCTTAGCTACCTCTTCCGTATACAGCTGTACCTTGACCCTAAATTCTCATTAAGGCACAGTAAGCGGGAGCGATAAGACGTATAAGCAACTTGCAAGCACATTAGAACATGCTAGAGATCATAAATCTGGTTATAAATAATCTTTTTATTTATGACATTGCATTAGCATCATGGCTTACCACTTGCTTAAGAGCATCCTCTATAAGTGATGTGTAAAGTGGATCTGTAACTTGACATCATTTCCTCTCCCAGTCATTTATGGGGCATTACTACACTATGGTCATGGTGATGACCATCTGCTATGCTCAGATGGACAGAGCCCTGTTTTGGAGCCTTTTTGAATGAAGCAACTATTTAAATGGCCAGCCAAAAGTCAGAAATAGAAGACTACAAGCACTAAACAAATTCACATCAGCTATGCCATCTTGGCTTCAAGAGACAAAACTAGTTACACACGGAACGCAAAACCAATCCCTAGTACTTACTGGGCATTTACCTCGGTGTCTCAAATCTGCTAAAAAAATACAACTATCTGTACGTTTAGGAATAGAGATAGACACTTGTTCCAGTAACAGGAAGTACAGGAAGCATGAATAAAGCAGCTGCTTTGGAAGTGAAAAAAGAATTAGTGACAATTAGTCTTCTTATTTGGTCTACCAAGTTAAGAAAAAACAGATATAGAACTTGTCACAGATTCATCTTTCTCTGTACACTTCAGCTCTGGTCTCGACCTCTCTACTTAATGAACTGCTACACCTCAAACAAACAGTTAGGATCCACTTTATAAAATGAGGAAAAATTCACAGGAAGCAGATGCTAAAAAGAGCTCTCAAGCTTTCTTCCAAGACAACTGGGCTTTACTGAACGCAGAAATACTTGCCAGGATTATAAAGCCACAATGTACATAGTGTAATCCTATTAAAATGAGCACAAAAAAGTGGTCAGTATGATTCACACTAGTATTTAAACTTCATTCAATTGACTTGTGTTCTCAGCCATTGTATCTCCTCAAACAAAAAACCCGTTAGCTCAGGGGCTTGCTCACTTGACTTTCCCTAGTTTAAAAGCATTTCTCTCAATCTTGTAAAATGATTTTGCAAACCTCTAAATCAAATTACAAAAGATAATGTTATTTTCTGGTTTGATTTTGGAATTGTGTAGCATTTTACTTCAACTTTGGCATAGTCCAACTAAAACAGGCTGCTTTGATGGAAAAAACATAATTTAGGCAAAATCCCTACTGTCAGATTCAACCGGGTTTTTTGCAAGAAAAAAAAAATCCCATTTCATATAACTTGCAAAAATGGGAAATAAGCAAGCGACTAAGATTAAAAAAAAATCTGATGGCTCTGAGAACCAGACTTTGGTAGAATTTCACAAAAAGGCAAGAGATTTACAGCCCGTTAATTAGTTCCTTCTGCACTCTCCAGGAATTAGAGCTGGATGGAAAGGTATAATCATTTTAGGCAGCGTAAACGACTGGGACCTCAATTTACACTTACCCCCTGCACATATACTGGAAGGCTCTGCAGCCAGAATTTCAATACATGATTTCTTCAAAATCTAAAAGACAAAAGAAATTTGATGAAGTATCTCAGAATTGTTTCTATAAAGGCACAAACAAATCTGAAAACATGAAGGAGAGAGCTTCTCATCTATTCTCATTTATCTTGACACTGTAAATGAGTCTGTTGCAATTACGTCGACTTCACTTCTCACTGTGAGGCAAGCATACAGGCGTCATTGCTCTTCTGCTACAAGCTATTGCTATGGGAAAGGCAACTGATGCCCAGTCTCCAGTGTCTCAGGACAAACCTGCCTTTGTCAATGACACAAGTTTGTATGCAGGCTATCACCTGGAATAACTAAGCTGCACTCCGAAAGGTTAAACTAGACAGGTAGAGAGTCAGTGCCCTCACTGTGCAGTCACATTTCCTTCCCCCCACTATTTCAGAGCCCAGAATTGCAGTCAAAATTTCACAGGTTTAAACAACTAAAGGCATTTAGCTTTGCACTGAAACATCTCAAGAGCATTAATTTGGTTGCTTCCCAAGCCTCAGCACAGGGGTTGAAACTTCTTAAGTTACTCTAACTTGATCCACAAGAGCAAGTCTGAATACATCCTCAAAATTTCACTGTGATTTCAAATCAAGATGTAAGGGCAATTTTTTATTTTATTTTATTTATTTTATTTTATTTTATTTTTTTTTTTACACACTTCAACTAGGGTTCCTTGCATTTAGATTAAATCCACTAGGAACAAGCTTAAAGTAAGCAGCATATCTTCATAAGGGTTGGCACCGACTTAAGCCATTTGTGTGTAGACAGAGATTTAAACAAAGACTTCAGCCTCAGACTTGGCAAAAGAGGAGCACTAGGTTTGCATACTCTCTGTTCTCATACTTTGCTAGAATTGCTCAAGCTATTATTTGCAAGCAACAGCCTTTCCCCTGCTATGAAGACTCACACAAATTCTTAACTACACACAGTCAAACTTATGACAGCATCCATAAGCCCTTGTGAGAACAGCAGCAGTAACTGAGAGCTGTGGGTGTTCAGGATTGGGCTGAGCAGCCCCTCGACGAGGTAACACCGACCAAAATTTAGGTCAGCTCCAAGAGGCAAGTAAATGTCAGCCAAACATCATGACTCAAATCCAACACAAAAATTATTTTCCCAACTTTAAATTGAAACATCTGTAAGGAAAGAACAGCAACTAATAAATTCTTTAAGAAAACAGATAGTTCTCTGCAACCATGGCTCTCTACCTCAGAAATATCTAGTTGCAAAAAGCACAGATGTAGTGATGAATTTCTTTTAAAAAAAGAAAACAAAAAACCCAACCCCAAACTTTTAAACAAAAGTGAGTTACTCAGAAGCAGGATTGGTGGAAGCTGAAAGGATACCAAGAGACTGAAGTAACCAGGACCGTCTGAGCCGCTGGCAGCCTGACAGCAAGGAAAAAGAGAAGACCTGCAGGAACAAGGAGGCTATACAGGAACTGTCAAGGGGAAAAAAAAAGAAAAAAGAAAAAAGAGGCAATAGTTGAGAGCTGAGCTGAAAAGCACTAGAAGAATTTGAAAAGCAGAATAAGAAAAGAGATATGTAAGAAATAAGGAGAAACTCTTCCAACATATCTGTCTTTAGCTATCTACCCACCCACCCTATGACACTCCTCTGCTGTTCCCCCCCCTTTCTCATTCCAGCTTCTACTTCTCTGAAGATAGAGCAGTTTTCTCCAGACATGACTGGTGGGGCTAATGAGCACAATTAAGAGTGCTATGTATTTTTTCTTTTCCACTGAGAAAGGTCTCATTTAAAAAAAAAAATAGTATCTTTTCACATTTTTTCCAACTCCCTTTTAGATTTTGTTCCTCCAGCATTCCCAAACCTTTTTTTTTTTTTTTTAAATACATTTTCTCCTCTCCTTCACTGACTTTCAGCAACAAAGTGAAGAGGAGGAAGAAGCAAATGGGATGGAAGAGGAAAAGATGAAAAAATATAGTAACAATCTTAATCCTTAAAAATCAAATAAAACCCCCACAAGACAAACAGCTTGAAATTCATGAACTCTGTTCAGTCATTTGCAAACAGTCACACTGTAAGCCAGCTCTGATGGGTGTGGAATAGCAGGTGTCTCAATTAGATGATGCAAAGCTCCCTTCCAGTCTAGTCCATTTCCATGAATATAAAACACTGGCCCTAGCAGCTTTTTATAGTGCCAGCTGCAATATTTATTTTCATTTAGAGTAACAAAAAGTTTCCAAGCCTCCAAGCACCTTCACTTTATTAAGTGAAAATGAGGCAGCAGTAGCTATTGCAAAGGAATTCCTTTATACCTCTTCCTTGTTACGAAAACACATACAAAAGGACTCCCACCTATTCAAGGCAGAAGATTTTGTCCTTTGAGGGCTGCATAGCCTTCCTTCCTGAAGGCTGCACAGCCTTGCATGGGCTGTAGGTGCACTTCACTCACTCTGGGCCAGCTCCCCAGGAAAACAAAGTAACACGCAATAGTGGTGATGCAATGTCCCACTCTAGTGTCTATAAATCACTGACAGCATACACTGGAGAACTGTCTCTGCAGCTAGCCTGTCTTCATTATGGCCTTAAGGCAGCTTGCCTTGGCATCCATGCAGAAAAGTCCTTGAAGCACATGCTGGCTTTTGAGGAGGAAGCATTCCGTTGTCTTTAGTGGCACACGCTTAATGACCAAGCTCAGCTTCCCAAATCAATATCCCATTGTACTCCGAGGGGCTCCAGTTGTGTTCCAACTTCAGACAAGGTCCTGGGAGGACCACTTTGTTAACAGTTGTTGACACTCCAAATACAAAATATAACAAATGGATAAAATTATAACTTATGGATGTGGAAAATGGCATTATTGGTCCTAGCTCTCCCTTGACCAGGGAGAACTTAATTTAGCATTACCTGTGGCTAATTTAGTCTTCTGCCAGGCAATGCATTGAAGACCAAGAACCAGGCAAGACCCTGGAGGTCACCTGGGAAGTAAAGGAAATGAAATTCTGAAGCTGTTGAAAGCTTGTATTTGGTATACTGGCCCATGAGCATGCAGCCAGACTACTTCACCAGAGCAGCTGGACATTTCTTATTAATTTTTCATTGCATTTGGGAATTCTCATTAGCAAACAGGACGTAGAAGCTTAATGGATAGGTACTGCCCATCAGTGTTAGCATGAATGGCCTACAGTCCAAGGCTAGATACTCATTATATCAATCTCTGTTGAACTACCAAATAGCAAAGTCTGTTGCCAATTACAAAATAGTACTTTTACTTTATGCAGCGCTTCCTGACCAATAACATCTACATGAGCTAAGTAAAATAAGTACATTCTTTAAATCATTTTTAAAGATGCACTGGGGGCAAGAAAGAAGAAGTAGAAAGGGCAATCACACACCACTAAAAGTAGTGAGAAACGCTATACAGTCGGGACTTGGGGGTTCACAATCCTCTACTTGAGATAGGGTAAGGTAGATGCTTCGAGTTGTCGACTTTCTCTCTAGCTGATGTAGAGAACTTGGCTCCAACAGAAGACAGATTCAGAATATCTGCACGAAGCTCCCGCTCCAAATTACCTCTGGAGATCCTCTCCTTCCTTACTGACTACAGAAGGAGTTTCTAAAGCCAAGCTTGCTGAAGTTAGGCAACGTACATGTAAAGCACAGCTAATATGTTAGTGGTAAGTCAGACAACTGACTAGCAAGTTTGTGCACAGTACGTGTTTGGCACATACAGGGCATGCGTCTTGCCAAGGACATCACTTTCTCTCATGCATCTCACACGCATGGACTCTTATCAGCTCTCCCCCTACCAGAGACTGCACAGTATGAATATTTGCTGGTGAAGCTTTAACAGCTACCTCAAGAAAAGCATAAACACGTCACCACATTTCTCATACTTGGCCTACCAGATGCTCATGTCAAGTTCTCACAAAAGTTACCACACGACACATACCCAGGACTGCAGTTTGTCTTTTGATTGCTTTGCCTCAGAAGCAGAGACATTCATGTAACAGAAGTATTTGGTCAAAATACATTTCCAAATAAAATTCCTCGGGGTGAAGTCGTGCACTGAACTGCCATATCAAGTCTAACAGTTGATACAGGACTTGAAAAACATTGAAAGGGCACTACACCATCATGAGAGGGTACAAAAGGATGAATAATTTGCTCAGTGTTCATAGACAGAAGACAGTCTCACAATACCAGCTACTTCGTACTACCATGCTCAGAGAATCCTATCTTAGGAAGCTGAGAGTAGGTCTCCATTTGAGATCAGCTCTGAACTAGCATCAGAAAAACCACAGTGCAAAGGATCAGGCAGTATTCTCGCTCCAAGTCACTGCTCTAAGTCAATGTTTTGGGGGAAGGGGTGGTTTAGAGGCTAAAAGGTAAGCAAAGACAGTATCCTCCTCTTGACTTTCATGTTGCTTTGTGCTTCATTGACTTCACCGCTCACACCACACATACTGAGCAGCAGATGAACCCGAGTTTCAAGTTTTCCTAAGACTTGCTCCATTTGCTTTAAATTGACAAGTTATGGTCTGCAGAAATTCCTCACAAGAGCTACAGCAACTAAGAGAAACGTGATGACGTACTTCAGTTCCTTCGATTTGCTTTCCAGCTTATAGGAATCAGGTGCCTGTTTCTCTACCAGATCCTTCCCTCACTCCTAACACACCAAATCCCCATTAAATGTTGCTTCAGCTGAAGCTTTAGCCATGGCTGTTTCGCTATGGGGGACAGTGAAAGCAATTCATTTGCTTGATAAAAATCCCACTGGAACTCAAAGGAGAGAAAGAAGGACCAAAACCCACAGCACATCAAATGCCTTTAGCTCCCACCCTAACAATCATGTTTTTAAGCATGACTTCAGCATGGGAATGAATCTTCAGTTCATCTAAGCACAGCCTCCAGGGCACAGCCTGAACAGCTTAGCAGTGCACACAGACAGTCGGGTACAGCATTCCTCTGACAGCACAGAGCAGATCTCCCTGACAGCTGCTAACTTCCAAGACTTGGTGGCTCCCGCACGCTGGCTGGAAAGCAAGTGCAGGTGTACCAAAACACTTGCAGACCACCACCCTGAACTTTTGCTCAGCAGATGTAGAGAGGCCCAGCAGAGAGCTGGCCTCAAGCCCTACCTCTCCCCAGCTCCCACCCTCTTCGGCATCCTAGAGGGACCTTTAAGTCTACTGTCTCTCCATGCGCAAAAGGTAGGGACGAGTTTGTTCTCTGAGACAGAGGGGAGGGCGGCAAAGTCAGCACACCTAGAGCAGAAATGCAGGGCAGTTCGTACTAAATCACTACAGGCCTGAACAAACCCAAGTCCCCGCTTCTCAGAAGTGACTCAAACTCTAATCTCTCCCAGACTCACTGTTGTATGTTTCCTTTCCTTCAGGTTCCCTGCCACTTCAACCAGCAGCTACAAGCCTGACCAACCTCCTCTACACATGGCTGAGCATCCTTACCATGCCAACTCTTAGACAGGAATCAGTGAAGCTTCCAAGTCTCATAGCTCTTTCAACATGAAAATGGTCTCCTGTGAACACAAACACTTTGCTCGCCCCAACAAAGAGGTGCTTTGCAAGGACAACAACAAAACAGACTGGAGTAGCTCTTATTTTCTGGGCAGAAGCAAGAATCACAGCTATTCTACAAAGTGGCTAATGCCCTTCTTGCCATTCCTTTTACATACCTCCTTTCCACCCAGCCTACTGCCATCACTCCACTCAAGCATAGAGCACTATCTGCTTTTTAGGATAAATGCTGTATTCTTACCTTCCAGAAAGGATCATCAGGAAGCATGATCCCCATATGACAACACTACTCTTATCAGCGAGAGATCAGGTCACAAACTCATTACTGTGCAATTACACTTCCTTGTAACCCTCCTTTCTAGAGCTGGTCAATCTTGCACCAGTCAGCTGAAATGGTTCTTAACTAGGTTCTTGGAGGCTGACGGCTTCCCATTCTGTGAAGTATAACTGGAAAGGAAGTCAGAACTGTTTCTGGAATTCATTAAACACAGCTGCAAAGGGAATGCAGGGCTGGGAAGCAAACTAGTGTTTTTAGTTGTTTTGTTGCTTTCTTAAATGACATGCAACACCTGATTGTCCTAGAGAACTGAGGCAGCAGCTCCACACTTGGAGAGTGCCAAGAAAACCAGTAACCAAGGGATTGTATTGCATCTACATGCAAGAGTGCAAGAGAAAACTGAGCCTGTGCTGAGGGAACAGTTTTGCTTGGTACTACGTGGTCAGAATAGCGTGCAACTGCTGTAAATACAGAAATCTGAGACCCCCTTGGTGAAGCTACCCTTCCTAGCTTGAAGCGGAAAGTTGTAAATTTCATCTGTGTCTTATCAACTAAAAGCTTATTCCAAAATGAACACAACACATATCCCTAAAAGGATTTCCCATCCTTCTTTGTAGTCATGGGAAACAATCTAATTAGAATGGCTATTGAATAGTACTGAGCAGAGGAAAAAAAAAATACAGAAAGTGATCTGAAAACATGCTGTGCCAAGCATTTGCTAGGAAACATTTTACACTTATAAAAATGGTACCTATATCCTTTTGGATATTGCCTTCCCAGCTCAGTCAAGGGAAGCACTGGCTCTGGGTGAGGCAGGATTAAGTCACTCCATTTTAGAGCTAGAGACAGATGCGACAGGAGGTTCCACTATTTCCCATTTGTGCAACTCGAACACAAGCCATGGGAAAGGGATCAATCCATGCTGCCCCTCTACTTGTCAGCTAAACTGCTAGCTCTTGTATCCCAGCCATTCAGCTGATCAATCTGAACAGAGAAACGAGGGGCAGGAATATGCACCATTTTTCTAGAGGCCAAGCGTAGAGTGCTAGGTTTTCAGGATTTCAGTATACACAGCAGGATCCCTTTCCCATTTCCATACAGGTAAGCAGTACAACGCATCCTTGAAGACAGAAAGGACGCTAAGCAAGCGGAGGGATGGAGAGACCAAGGAATGCCCCAGTTCTTCATATAAAGCAATGTGCTCTAACATGCCTCCGCTGACCCACTCTGTGACCTAATCCTTTCTCTGCCCCATTTGTGATGGTAGCAGCCTTTTATAAGCTGTAGCAATGTACCTAGTCCATTCAAACACATACTTCCCGCTAAGGAGGGAGACGCATGGGTAGAATTAAAGTATTTGGGCTCTGGGTCAATTGTTTTCTTTTTGGGAAAAGAAACGAAAGAAGTACTCAAAACTTCCTCTGTTGTGACCTGTTTATGGACTCAATCTTGAAGTAGCAACATTAGCGTAAACAAAAGATGTCTTGAGAGCACACCTTTGAGTGGTTTACTAGCAATCACTAGGTCCTTGGGAACACAGAAAAATTAGGCCTTCAGCTGTGCAAGCTAACACAAACACTAACATGCACACGGGCAAGCACATGATTAAAAATACTTACGGAGTCTATGATCCCCTGAAGGGCTTCAAAACCATCATTCACTGGAAAGACGTGATCTTTGCTGTCGGCAATTCTAGCCAGCTGACGGAGCAGCAAAAGTAAATAAAACAGAAACGCAAAGAATGAGATAAATTAGCCAGCAGGCAGCAAGTTAAGAGCTCTTCAGACCCATCCACTTGCAAGTGAAAAACACATACTTTTAAGTACTCAGCGTGGACTGCTAATGCATTGTAGTTTGCCAAGCATTGAAAAGTTGATACCTTTATAGTCTGGCTGATTTTAGAAAGCTCTATATTGGCAATCAGAAAAAGCTTCCTTAAGTTTAAGGACAAGACAAAACAAGGCTTTCACCAATACCCAGTGCCTAATGATTTTTAGTACAAAACGTGTCCCCTAGACAATTGTAAAGCAGCCAGCACAGCAGCTTCCTGAGGTGAAGAGGCCATCAAGGCTCTACCATTTTAGGCCACCGATACAGGAAAGTACTTCAAGACATATGTCATTTAAAGCAGGCAAGTAATCAAAGTGATTCAGTATTTCTGCACACCGAAAGAGAGAAAGGCAAGTTATCCTCCATGCAGAGATCTACGCTTGAATCATCTTTCCTGTCAGGACAGAGATTGGACCATTTGTTCCAGGCTCAGCCACGTTAGATCCAAGAAGAGGAAAGCAGCGAGCTAACCAGAAACACTGTCTGAACGGGGAAAGGGAGCAAAAGGGCATTTTGATGCCTACACGACAGGAAAAAGAGGGCCAGTAACAAGGTAGCAGTAGGGAAGAGAAGTGGGACATCACCTGCAAAGAGCTCCATGCAGGTTCATTTGTTAACAGCATAGTAAAGGTTAAGGCAAAAACATAGGCCCCATTCAGAAATAATGAGCTCTCCATGCATTTGCTGGAGGTGAATCAAGTTTTACTGCTGCAAGGCCAACATTTGTTATAGTAATTCTCTCCCATGGCAGAGGTAACATCACCCAGCAGGCCTCTTTGGCCTTTCCTGTAGCATTGCAAATTGAAGGCAGTAGACTAGCCACACATTCCTCTCTAAACCCCACTGGGCTCCACCTCTCCAGCTCACGTCAAACAATTAGCGTTAGCAGTATCAGCAAAAGCTCCCGTTTCCCAAGGAAAACACCACACTGCCAGCCTCCTGGTTTGTGTCCATCAAGAAATATTCCAGGCTATCTCCTCCCGCCCGCCCATTCCGAGTAGGGCATTAAAGCTGCTTACTGCTTGTTGGCCAAGACACAGCAGTTTCCGTAAACCAGGCTATCGTTTCCCAAATTCATTCCCCATAGCCTGCCTGGTAGAGCCTTCTGGGATTTCAGACGGACTTGGTCATCTAACTCCAGATAATCTCTGCAGCATCTCAGTGACTTCAAGTTGTGGCTATCTTTGAGGTCAACTACCTTAGATCTAGTCTCTCTGCCATTTTTATTCTCTCCTTGCTTTTCCTATGACTTCCTTTGGGCTACACTATTCTCTGCTTTTGATTCAAAGGCACTAAACTACCCTTTGCCTTTTTATTTTTAGAACAGAAGGCTTAAACCCTTTGAGTATCACTAGGCAGTACTAGATCTAAAAATCCCTCGTTTTGAGTCTAATGAGAACAGCAAGAACCAGCAGCTTCCTCACTGTCTGCAATGCAACAGCAGTGCTCCTGTTTCCGCTTTTCCTAAGATGCGATGCACTGGGGCAGCTCCCTGGAAAGCCTTCAGGACCACTCTCAGTAACCCCAAACTCTGCAGCAGAATCCCCCAGCCAAATCAAAGTTTTGCTTTGGTTCCTAATCCAAACAAATCAGAATTCCAAGCTTTGCAAGAAAGCTGAATTCCTGCAAAAGCCTTATGCAGTGTTTCAGCACTCCACTTAGTACAAGTGTTTCCATTCATGGTGGAAAGTTATGATGTCAGCTGTTACACTTGAGGTATGAAATACTTCAAGGACACTAATACCTACGATAAATTTAGAAATCTTAATCTGTTAAATCAATGGGAAAATGCCCCAAAAGATTAGTGTCTGTAAGGAAGCTGACTGTTTTTCCATAAAATTGAGACATTTCCACAACATATTTCTGTTTCAATCAAGCTTTCATCTTTGAAAAAGAACTATGCTGTAAAATCAAAACCCTCACAACCTTCTTGCACCAGTCATTCACAAGAGTCATTGTGGCATGCAGAGAGAGAGGCAGTTCTCTGCATATGGAGGGGAAGACCAAAAGGGCTTAAACCCAATGGAGAGATCCAAGGCAGGTCAGGCACTCCCTTTAGGCTGTCTCACAGCCAACAGAAAGGCAGCAGACCTCTTGAGAGGGCAATTCAGGACTGAGTCCCTGTGCTCTGAACATCCACCCTTGCCAAGTACTCCAGTAAACACAATGAAAGCCTCATTTACCTGTGTCTCATTGAAGTCTTTCACACCAACACAGTACACTGTTGCTCCCAGGTCACGTGACCGATTAGCCTGAAATAAGGAAATGTAGGATGACACAGATGCCGAATTTACAATCAAGACCTTCCAGAAACCTGCCTTGTATCAATTGGTGTCTCCCTCCTCAAAATGAGGAGCCAAAGGCTTGCCAAAATTGAATTTTAAAAGCTTTCCTCCCTGATTCTGCAGAAAAAAAATCTGCTACTACAATAGCTACTTGTTCAGTACAACTAGAGCCAAGACCTTTGCCATTCTTTTTTTAAACCTGATCTGCTCATCTTCCTAGCCATTCCAACCTCCTAACTTTTGTCCACCCAACGCGTGCCACACAGAACAGACTAAATCCATTTTCTTCTCAACATTTAGGATATATCCCAGTAAAACAGTAACCCAAAACATTCTGGTATTTACTACTCCAGATATCTGTGCCTGGATTCATGGCATCCACGGGTGAGGAGACATGCAGTCCACCTGTGGCAAAGCTGTATCACTCCTATTACCTATATAGCATCTCAAAGTAGGAAAGGTTTGATTCTCCCAGGATATTCCACTGGCCTGCAGATAAAAGTTGTATTTAATATTCAGGCAAGAGCATTTAGAATAGATGCTTTCTGCTCAAGTATAAATCAGATAATTTGATCTTATTTCGCCTGCACAGGAACACCTGACTTAGAAAACCTGTTCCCAGGGGAGACCGTAGCAGATGAGATTACATCAGTACAAGGCTGTAGTAGCTCAGGTTAGATAGTAAAGCACTTCACAAGGAAAGCCAGCATTATTCCAGCTTTATGGAGACGCATTTAAACACAAAGAACTGCAGCAACTCGCACTAAAAGCTGAGCTCAGAATTTCAGTTCCTTTAGCTCACTAACTGCTCCTCCCCAAACCAAATGCAACACTTTTGACCTCTCAAGTTGCTCATTCATCTCCAAGAACAATCTTGTTTTTTCCTCAGGGATTTTTGATTTCAGAAGGGAAGAAAGAAATGAGCAACAGATAGTAGAACTATAGACTCCTAGCATTCATTTGCGCAGTAGCATTTCTGTTTCAATTGTACAAAACAACCATGCTTTTTATTGTTATTGGATTTAAAATTGTACTTTTTTAGAAAGAAAAAAAATCCTGTCTGCAGCTAATTCATATAATGCTTGGTAGCATCTTCCAAGTTCAGTTTATCATAATTCATGTACAAGTGTCAAGTGAGAATTGGTTAATTTCTTGAGCAACATCACGCCTACTATCAAAAGGACTTCAGTATGAACATTATATAGCAAAGCTTGTTAAGCGCTCAATTACTGCTCATCTAGTATTTTGCATAATATGCCAACTTAATGAGGGTGTTTAAAGTCATGAAAATACATGTTTGAATCTTACTTTTAAAGCAAGTTGCCCAATCTTTTTTGAAATTTGATTACTGAAAATATTGGCCTCATCTTGTCTTTCATTTTACTTGCATAGTCAATTTCCTCATCCAGATAAAAACATCTAAAATCTTTAACAGTCTTTCTTGGTGAGGTTTCCGGTTAGGTGAGCATCCCAAAAGTCAGACATTTTTTCAAAAACATTAATGAACTTCTAGTATGAGTTTTATTTAAGTAGTTCTTTTTAGAATTAATATGTAGCATTTAAACACTTCTTGCTACCTACGCTGGCATTCACCTTAGCTTTCTCTCCAGGCCTTGTTAAGGAATCGGTAAGTCCTTTTTAGGATACACAAACCCAGTTGCTCCAGCAGAGATAAGCTCCTATTTTGTGCACCTAAGGTGGGTGGCAACTGCTCAAAAATACTCAGCCCTTGGGGTACCACTCACTGACACAGCCACATTTTCAGCAGTAACAGGACTCCAGCTGCATCTAATACCTCACTTGCATTGCAGCTCCAGGCTCATCATGCAAGTTCCTGGAAGGTAAAGTTCCTCAAGACACAAATAACCATCAATGGATTTGAAAAAGCAAGCACCTATTAGCCAGTCCTCTGCATCGTATGGCAGCAAGACAGCACTGAAATAGGCCTAAGCTCTTTCAAGTGTCCCCCGCAGAGGATAAGAGCAGCTTTTTGCCCTACAAGCATTTTTGAGGACTTGGAATCTTCCTAATGAGAAATAGGATCAGGAGTAGAAGTGTTTGTGCAAACTTCAGATTAGATCATGTGAAAGGGTTTTCAGTGCTACAGAAGATTATATAAAAAAAATATTCATCCTCTTTCTTTTCTTTCTTTTTTTTTTTTTTTTTTTAAAAAGAGGGTCAAAATTAAAAATGAGAAGATCTAAATATTTCCCAAGACACTCTAGAAAACATTTTCAGCAGCAAACTCCTGGGGTTTTTGTTGTTGCTGGGTTTTATTTTTGTTGTTGTTTTAAGTCAGAGATGTTGCTGCTGTTAAGATGAATCTTAATACACTCTAAGATGCATGCCTAAAGAGCCTGAAAATTAAGTTTTGTCACCAGGAAAAAAGTTCCTCATATCTTTTGCTTCAGAAGCAGCAAAATCAGATATTCCACTGTCTCCCAGGCTAACAATGTGAAAGGGACACTCTTACCTCCCTCTCTGAGTAGAAAAAGAGGTCCTCGTGGAGTTCTCCATCTGTCAATGCAATGATGACACTTGCAGTTCTGTAACCTAGATGAACAAACTTTATTAAATGCAACTCAAGAACAGAATGCAACTAAATTAGCATAGAACACATCCTGCTAATGACCTGTTGGCAGGCTTAAAGGACCAGAACGATGAGCATCAAGTGCTATGTCCTCACCCTCTTTGGCCAACTGGTTTTCAGAAGACTTGAACTTCGGTAGTTTTTCTTACCATGTCACCTGTCTACCGCACCATTTTTCTACCATAGTCTTTTGAGGTGTCAGTGATTTTAACCACCAATGCCTCATGACTATTTCAGTATTTCAGACCAGCAGATGTATGTAATCTTAGAGAAAAACTTTTCAAAAAATTCCTAGTTATTTCCTGGCTTTATTGATATGTGTTGAGGTGATATAGCTATCAACTCAAAAAATCCAAAGAGATCTTCAGCTTATGACGAAAAGCTGAATTGGGCTTTAAATCAATTTGGTAAAAAAGGATCTAAAAACCTTATTTATTCATCACTTCTACATTACATATATTTGGCAATTTAGTTAAACGCTACATTCTTCCTGTTGCAGTGATCATAGTCCCAGCTTTTAGAAGTTTTTGTTAATTTTAAGGTGCAGCTCAATAGAATTCCTTTCCATTTCTGACAATAGATTTACTAGAAATCTGAAGGAGCTCCACAGTTGCATCTTGCATAAACATTGTTAAGGAAAGTGAAAGGTTAAGTGTGCCAAGACTCATGTCTGAAACCCTGGTAAATTATCAACCTTTTATTGTCTTAATCATCAAGGGGTTTTTCCTGCCTATATGAGCAGCTGTGCCTTTAATGATCTGTTGGTGAAGAGAAAAAAAAAAAAATCAGAACACAAGCAACTTCTGCTGAGGTTATCTAGTCTAGGTCTATTTGCTTTCTGACACCTGAATCCTGTAGCGAGTTCCTGACATCAAGGAACAGGAGGCTGAAGCGAGGAGAATATTGTCTGGCAATTCTGAAAGAACGTCCATCGCTTATTTACTGCGGAACACAGATCTAAATATCTAGTTTCCTTGGGCCCACTTAAAAATCCTCAATTAAAAAAAAATATGGTAATTGCACAATAAAAGAAGAAAAGCGCTCAACAAGCAACAGGCAACACGTATGGTCGTTCACGTTGCAGATGCCAAACGCAAACATCTAGGGTCTTTCTCTAAGAGAGAGAGAAAAGTAGGTTCTTCTCATATTAACTTTTGAGCCCAAAATACCTTCTGGAAGTGCCTTTCTTCCTCTATTGACCACTGCAGGAGCCTCATCACATACTGTAGGTGGTATAAACCCTCCTCTCATTAGAGCAAAGACAGAAATGCAAAGCCAACTTTCAGACTTGAGGACCCAGTTGCCCAATGCTTCTTGCATTTGGTGGCAACCTGTTCCCATGTAGTACGTATACAGGCACATAAAAACATTACCAATGCCAAATGGAATTGTTCTAGCTCTATATTCCATTGTGTTGCTGTCATGTTTTAGGGATCACTGCCAAATCCATGCAGACGTACTCACATACTTGGTTTTACTCATGAGTGGCCCAGACGAATCATTAGGACTGTTTTTGTGTTCAGACATCTGGTCTCTTATCTTTTGCTTTCTAAAAAGTGATGTTTTATTTTGAATTTTATTTTTTTACTGCAGAAAAATATTTTACATTCATTACGAGGACAGGAAGAACAAACATTTTTGCAGTTTTCTGCACTTCCTACTCAAACGACTAATTGCTTGTTGAAAGAACTTTCACCTAACAGCATCTCCACATCTCACATTTCAAGATGAAGAAATGGTCACCTGAGTCCTTAAGCAAAGAGAAAGACTGGTACCAAGTATTTTTGATAACAGTAGGCACCTGCCTGTATCTTCAGGCCCCTGGAACCATCCTGGCTTCTCACCTTTGGCCTGAAATGCAGTCATTCCAGACCCTTAAAGCTCCACCTGTTCTTTTTCCTCTTCAGGACAAATGACCCTAAACACTATTGAATTCCTGTAGGAACAGAAACCACCGCTCCCCACCCTTTCCTGCAGTGTAGCTGAGTTACAAACAGAAATTAAGGATATAAGTAAAGCAGGAAGGAGGGAGAGGTCGGGGGGGGGGGGGGGGAAATCAATGGATCAAGAGAATATCTCACCATGAACATTTTCATAGTAAATCTGTTCACTTGCCTGAAATTAAATCAGAAGATTATTAGCAATAACAGAATAATAATACTTCACAGGCATCTATACATGCACCAGAAAGAAAGAGAAGGTGGCAGTGAGAATGTCACGTTTGCAGCCTGCATCTTATTCAAATGCAAAGTTTCCTTTAAAATTCAGAACTCTTCCCTTCTCTAATCACTCTTGGGAAAAGCTACATAACCTTTGATTGCTCAGCCATTCTCCCCTCCAAGTAACACCAGAAACAACGTAGTCTCCTACTAATCTATGGGAAATCACATGCACCCTCCTTGAGGAACCTCTTAAGTCCATTGATAAATATTTCCCAGCACTTCTTGATGAACTAGAATTGCCAATAAACCAATTGCAGAAATATCCTTATGCTCCTGTCTTCTGCTTTACATACGCCCAAGTGGATTCTGGAAGACAGAAGGGCACATGCTTCAGCGTGCACCAATTCAAATACAAGTAGTGGGCCAAAGCTGCATCGACATTTTGAAAATGCTAAGAGCAGATTCTCTGTTCTGAATTTAAACTTGGCCTCCAGACTTTTCCAGCCAAGTTCGGGAAGTGACTAAATTTTGAGATTTGGTTTTAGCATCTCAGTCAGGTCTCCTCAGAGCTTACAGTTTTTCTCCATATGTTTGAATGCAATTTATTTTCACTAGGCAGACAGTTTGCCAATCCTGCAAAACGCAGGTAGAGAAAGGGTTGGGGGCTGGGGGGAGGAGTTCCCTCAGCAGAGGTTTTAAAAGCTCCCGAGTTCATGTCAAAAGACCTAGAAGCAGAAGATAGGAGCAATTACTTCAAGTAGCATGGTTCGCCTGCCACAGTGAACAGGTTAGAGCCATGGCTTCAGCCCCTACTAAACTCCAACAAGCCCACTACAGCATCCATCCAGCAGCACTCTGAACAGCTTTCCACCCCTTCAAGTGCATGGCTTGAAGTGGGATTGCAATGCCGAATTCATCTGCCCTGTTCTAAGCCGAAGAGGCAGCTCCCTGCAAAGCTGAAGGCAAGAAGATGGGTAAGTGGCAGGGTCCAAGGCTCCCTTATCCCAGCTTGAACACTCGATGTGTACACCCCATCCATGATGTTCATTGTTCAGTGTCCCCGTTGTACAAAAGGCAGATACCCCCATTTACTTATCAGGGAATTATTAAACAGCTTCATTAAATATTGCATGAGAAGCACCCAGAAACAGTTTAAAGGCACTGTAAGATTGATCTAGTTACCCTTTCAAATCCTTCGTGCATGTATGTGTCACCTCCTGGTAGGACTTTTTGCAGCTCTTCCAGCCCTTGGCGTATCTGTTCCCTGAAATATGAATGCAGACACATTGTCATATGTGAGATCAAATTTACCAGAGTTGACACCCAGGTGAAGACATGCATGGCAGAACCAGAGAGCAAAAAAACAGTTAACCCAAAGTTCATATACACTAAGGTAATGTTTGGATAAATGCCTTTGTAAGGATATGGAAAATAAGGCAGAGCTGCTGCCCTTTATCAGTACCACACCTTCAGTTCCTGTCCAAATTGACTCAAGGATTAAAGCCTTTCCCATTAGCTCATTATGATTCAGGGTATCTGGTTTGATCTTTTGGAAACCCAGGCACACTGACAGATCAGTTGCGGGCTAAGTGGGGCAGGCCCCCGTGTTCCTCTATTGAGTTGCAGGCACCAAACTCTGGAAGCCAAGTACAGGCCAGAAATCTTTCCAACTAAGATAAAGCCCCTGCAACGTGGGTGGGGTATGTCTGAGCAAACTATCCTATCTTCATGGGAACTGGATAAAGTCCCTGTAGGCAGGACCACACTGACATGGCAGCTCTGAACGCCAGAAGTCAGTTTTGTCCCTGCAATTCTTCATTGGAATCAAAGAGTTTAAGCACAGGAGAAAACTACTGTCATTTGCCCTTAAACGTCAATTCTCAATTACAGTTCCAAATTTGTTCACTTCTAAACAAACTGCAGCTTGTTAAACTAGTCCTTGAAATGGCACAGTTATGCTGATGCCATCAAAAAAAAAAAAAGACTTAAGTATGCATTGATCTTTTTACTCCTGATACAAATGGGATCAAAAAAAAGATAAATTTATCTGTAACTAAACACGCTAAGGAATTCAAGTTGATTTTGGACCCTTCAGCAAAACTCACAGCTAGCACACTTTAACAGCATTAGCCCACGTGGAGCAGTGCTGACGGACGTTTAGAAACATGATTGAGACGGGATGAAGTTGAAATCCAGGAAGCAAGACCTCATTGCACCTGAACTGGGTGCTCCTTTCTTAAAATACACACCTCTCCAAGGCAAAATTTTCAGAATGAGTCTGATTCTTAGAGTCCCTGCACATTTTCATTACTTAAAACAACACTCATCTCAGTGATTATCACATATGCAATTTCACACTTGTAACGCTGAGGGCACTGGTGAGTTAACACTATCCAGACCACAGAGGAGAACGCTAATCCCCACAGAGAGACAAGAGCATCTGCTTTTGCCACAGACTGTAGTATCAGACATTCAAGAACTCATTCCGTACCTGTGATACCCCAAACCAGGTTGTACTTTGAGCTGTATACTGTAGACAGGCTAAGGGCAGATATTTCCTCCATTAAACCACCCCAACACCCTGCCCCCAAATCAAAGCTTAATATAAAATCCAGAGCATTCCCTGTGATCACAACTATTTTTCAAGTGTGAACACTATGATTTTAAAATAGACAAAGGCCTTTAAAACAAGTGACAATCCAGTCCCATAAGAGGCAAAGAGTTTTTTTCACAAGGAGAATAAAGCATGCTCAAATGATCTTCATGTCCAGTTGCTGATACACCGGATGGAGGCAAGAGGGAGGTGGAAGAGGTTTTACCACCTCTCCCACTCCCTGCTAAGACAGATCAACAGACTTGAGTGAAGCCCCCATCTTATCTGTCAGTCCTCCAATAAAACAATCAGCAGCTCTCCAGTCAAGTGGGTTGTGACTAGTGATGTATCAATATCCTGTTTGCAGTCAACAGTTCTAGGACACCCAGATAAATATGAAATGCGTTTCCACATGGGAGACGCACATAAATACTGTAATTTAAAGCCCTGAACAGGCCAGAGATCTTTGCAATGACATACATTCGCAGGGCGGGAGACAAAGAGGAAGGGAGTCAGGTTTTCCTCCGGCACCAAGTCAAATATTGTTAATTCTCCCTTTATACTTAACTGTTGCAGTAAACGGCAAAAGATGTTTAGGCTGGCTGTGTTTAATGATATTTAAGGTTGGTATGTGTGAGGACTGCTCTTTAGGAAAGCAGCCAGTTTCCTATTCATTCCTCTATAGTAGTTGCTCTGGTATGCAATTTCATAGGCATCCAATATGTAAAACACATGCTGACTTAGGCAGTCTTCACATGTGTTACATATATTTTTGCTCCACGTGGCAATGAAGTTAACAGAGGAAGCAATAGCAACTAAAGGACCTTGCCCAGCTCTTCTTGAGGAAAAGAATCAATCCCATAGATTTTTTTGCAAATAATTTAGAATTTACAGGGGGATGACAGAAACATGCTTCAGAAACATCACAATCAAACTGTCATAGCCAAAAAATATACACCCTTGCAACCCATCCTTAACACTCTGCTTGCCTATAATAATTCTCAGACCTCTGAGAAATTGTTTTCTTTTTATCAGGAGTATGGGAATCACCTACTGCTTTTTAGTTTGTTTTTATGGGAAGAGAGTTTTACTTAATTGTTTGGAGCGGAAACTTCCTAAGAACGCTTCAAAGGCAATGTTAATAAATCCTTAGCTTTCGATAGCCAGAGAGGCTTCTATTTTCCTTTTTCATCCCCAGGGCAGGAAGGAATGAACTCCCCAAATCAGCATTAGAGGCACAAGTAAAAGAACCCTCAAAAACACAGGATTAAAAATCCAAGTCTCAAAGATCTCCCTAAACTATCTCAAAGGATCTGCTTGAATGATAATGGAAATTGGGCCGCTAACTGCCTAAACCTCTGATGAAAAGCTTCAGCCCAAATCTTTTGATTTTACTTCTCCCCCAGCTAGCTCTTAACCTTGTATCTTCTATTACCTTTCATGTTGCCACCTGCACCAAAAAATCACTTCTAATCAATTGCTCTTGAATTGCTTGCTTATCTCTCCCTCTGGTGTGCAAGGACATTCTGTCATGACTAATAAAGTTAAGGATATAATGATGTAAAATTGAAAGAGCTTTACACTTGTAAAGCAAGATTCTTTCTGCAAAGGGGTTGCAATCTCAGATGGATAAGGAAAGGGAGCATAACTGCACAATGCTCAAAATACACCACACTTCAGTTAGAATGAAAGCCTGAAAACCTGTAGAAGACAAACTCCCTCAATGAAAGCTGTTTGAATTAAAACTCCAGCTGGCTATAGACAGATATTTAGAAATTTAAATTTAGGCAGCAGTCCTTGCTTAAGAGGCCTTGGTGCATTCTAGCAGAACCAGTGTTATGTGAAAACGGTCAGGTGATTTAGGCAATTAACCTCAGCAGCACAAAGATGTCCCCATACAGCTCACTGAATTGGGAATCATTGAGCAAGGAAGGCAGAGGAAACTACAGGAGGAGATAAAAAGCTGCTGTGCGCTCTTAAGCTTGTCTTACCTGTCTTCTGTTAACCTCATTAGAATTGTCCCTCTAGTCGAAAAAACAATGAAGGACATCCTCAGCTGCGGGCTGGAGAAGAAGATACACAAAAGTAAATGATTTTGGCAGTCTGCTCACACACAGCTCACTATATGCTTAATACCAAACACTTAAGGTATCTCTCTGGTTGCTACTAAGATTACAATTCAAGAGGATGAAAGGAGACAAGGCAGCAAATAATGCTTTGCCCTGGGTCTTCCCAAATGAACCAAGCCAGGGGAAGTCCTTCTAGAAAACATAAATTACTATTTGCATCATGCTCTTGGGACTGCAGAGGCAAGAAAGGCTTTAGGGCATCCTGTTATCACCATGGAGATGAAGAAAGGCTGACTGTCTTGATCATAACACATTCTACCCCTGTTAACTCAGCAACCATCTTAGAAGAATGAGGGTTCCCTCTCCACAAAAGGATAATTTGGTCAATGGAAGTCAGGTGGGGGAGGGAGGGTGGAGGAGGGAGACAATTTGCTCATCTACTCTGATTTCTCATACCAGAGCAATACATTCTGTGAAAAATGCAAGTAATCAATGAGATGACCTGAGAAAAGGATCAAGAAATCTTGCATCAAGTCCCCAGGTGTAAAGCAGGGTGTACTCCTTGACAGAAACTGAAAGCCTGGCTCCTAGTTGCTGGCACACACACCTCATTTGGTTATCTGCAAATCTGCATTTCTTACCTTATGAACTTACGAGCCAAATGTTCCACAAAATGATATATTTCATTCCAGTGGTGCAGGACACTTCCTGATCTATGGAAACAATTATTGCAGGAGATATTAGTTTAATTGCCGCTGTTGCATAGTTTTCCCAGCCTAATGTATTGTTAGACATCGCTCAGCTAGCCATTTCCTCTTAGTTTATAGTCCTTAGAAAAGGACTCACTGTCCTTTTAATAAACTTTTCAATGAAATAAGAAAAACAGTAAACCACATTTCCCATTAACTTTGAAAAGCAAGAACAGATCATTTATGCTCCATGCAAGTGTCTGAGCCTACACTTCACAATGACATATGGCACTAACATTAGACCTTTAGCACAGCCTTAAACAAATAACCTAGTGTTAGTGTAAATCTGTCTCTATCTCGTATTCTAGGTGAATTCCACCAACTCACTCATCATGCCATTATGTAGAGTTTTCAGTTCAAGCACCTTTTGGGAATAAAATACAGTTGGAAGGAGGAACAGACTCTTAAGCCTTTCCAGCATATTCACTCTGCTAATGATTATGAAAAGTAAAATACCTTTGGTCCACTTCTCAGCCCTTCTGGTTCATTCTATCACACCTTAGTTAAAGACAAAACAGACCGGACTAAAGTTTTGCTTCTCAGGAAAGTTAGCCAGAGATTTTAGTGGAACAGGATTATTCTTCTTCATATTGTAAGAACAAGGGAAAAAATAAGGTTAATCCAAAATCTTTCAGTGCTAAACGTGTCTTCTGGCACACTGATATAAACACTGGCATATTAATGCTGGAAAAAGATTTCCTTACTAGAGTTGGAAAATGTCACAACTTATTGGCTTATTCATTGGCTACAATTAAAAATATTTATTAGGAGAAATAACAGTCCCAGCTTTAACAGAAACAGCCTGAGGCTGGCAAGAACCTTTGAAATTATGCTTTATTTTCATTTCACAGAAAAAGGAGAGGTAGCCGACATCACTGTTCTACCTTAGATCCGAGAGTCCAAATCAATAGCCACAAACAGATTCACCCAGATATTACAGTACCAGTATGCTCTGCGTGACTTCCTCAAAGCACAGCAAGCAAGCAAACCGCACCGTACAGGTTACTCAGAAGTTTCCTGCCATGTTCCCCTTATGCCTGGTTTTCATTTACAGCCATTCAGTAAAAATCTTGGCCTTATCCTCTTGTTCCATGATACCATAAGCTTCTCTTTCTCTACGTCGCCCCTTATGCCCCTAGGCAGCCTTAGATACGGACATGCAATAAGAAACCTTGCACAGGTACATAAACATACAGTCCATCTGGCAAAACACCAAATATACCCCTGGTTCTCTTTGCACAAATGACCTGATACCAGTTACACCTTTTTATGCGATTCTGTGATTTAAAGATAACCTTATACACACCTCTGTTTTGTCTGCAATCATAACTACAGATTACAGCGGCCTAACCATAACCAAATGCTAGCAATTCTAAATTATTCCTCGGCTCTTAAGGGTACAGAGAGGAAATCTTTTCACTAGACCAGGACTCCGATTCATTACCTGGGCTCCATGCAAATAGGTATCAGGGAGTGCCAAAGAAACATCACTAGCAAGGGCCGTGAGGAACTGATTAAATCTTGCAGGCAGTGGGAAAATTGCTGTCTTCTAACAGGAGGATGATGTACAACAGGATTCACCCTCAAAAACAAAAAAGCTTACCCCCCACTGCATATTCAAACTACTAAGTTATATCCACCTTTGCTTGGCATGAACTCTCAGCACTTAAACCCAAACACACCACATATCACCCCCTCCCCCCCGAACATAACCATGAATATTTCTGCAGGAACCTATTCCTTCAAGTTTGTGGAGGTCTGCCACTCCACCATCAGTATATTTTCATAGTAAGGCTGGCATTTCTGGCAGTACTCTTTTAGATAGTCCAAAGGCTACCTTAGTAACATGGGAGCTTTCTTATACATCTCTAGTGGGCTAAACATCCAATAGAACAGAGATGCACATATGAAGTCTCCTCCACCACCACCCCGCAAAGCATGGAACAACTTTCTTGGGAACTTCAGCATAACAGGCATCCCAGGCTCAAACTGCCCAACTCATTTCTGAGAACAGGCCAGAAAAAACAGGTATTTATTCTCTTTACATAGCAAAGCGTAAAAGAAATACTTGACATTATGGCAATGGTTACAACATCAGTCTCTAGAAAACACACAAAGCCAAGAATTTGTTAACTGTAAAACAGACAGCGCTACCTCCTTCAGCAAGATCTATACTGGCTTTAGACCATGTATCAGCCTCTTCCTAAAAGAAAGTATGCCTCTTCCAAGTTCCATGTAGATTCTGAACCATCTGGTAGCAGACACTTCTGAAGCCGGGTAGTTTCACAAAAGCATATACTAACCAACCCTCTCCTAACCATCAGATATGAAGACTATGCTGTATTTCATGCTAAGCAAAAGCTTAGCTCTCAGCCTACAGCGATACAGAAGATCTATCCAGCCCTCACTGAGAACAGGACACTGCCCTAGAAGCAGCACTAGTTTTAAAAAAGTGTGGTTATTCCCTCCCCTTCATTACAATGCCCTGAACAAAAGTCGATTGTCACTTTAAAAATTATTATTATAGCAAGGCAGTTGAGAATGAGAACCAGCTACAGAGCACATATGGTATGTAGGTCGCCATATAAAACTCATTTTCCATGGCTCTGGGAAGCCATGCATTTTTTGAAAACAGCGTTTGCCAAAACTAAGCTTAAAAACCAATAGCTTAATTCAGTGATGTGCCAGTCGACAGCACATTAAGCGTTTGCTTTTGCAACTGTTCTTCTCCTGCTCTTCAGCTATTTGAGCAGTTTTCTCAGCTATGCAGTGTCTTTTAAACCATACTTATGTGGAGAATTCAGATCCTGCTGCCACCTTTCCCTTCATCCTTGCTCCGTTCTCCCACCAAGACCCCCATCCTTAGCCCCTCTGGAACAAAACTGTAAACATCTAAAATTACAGTTGTTCTTCCATGAAACCTTCCCACACATCTATTCATACAGAAGAGAGGAACAACTCAAAGTTCAAGAGCAGCAGAATGTTAAACCTCTATTTTAAGAGAGCTTCTTACCATTGCTATTATCATAAGAACAAACCCATTCTAGTCCACAAAAGAAAAAGCCAGTTTCTGCTTCTAGCTACAAATGCACTGGGTGCAGGGTAATTGTATTAGACTACAATCAACGTACTCTTCATTTGTGCCAAGCAAGCTAAAAACACGGTCCCAAATTGAAGGCTCACACCTTTCCTGACAGTACAGTACTCCTTCTAGTAGGAGCAGCTTTCCATCTCTAAAGAGAGAGCTTGTGGTATATCCACAGTTAATTGCTCCACCTAGTCAAACCCAGGTCTCAGTGGCTATACATGCATGCACAGGTGCACATTGAGAAGGGAGAGATACTCTTAACACATACATGTCTTCTGCAACTAACTTCCAGACTTCCAGACACAGTCTTCACTGAGCAAGAAAAATCCCTGAACAAAAACAAAACAGCCCTTTCTGCAGTCAGAGGGGTTACAGACACACTGACAGCTTGCAGCATTCACCTCCACAGCTTTCAGCTGTGTTATTGGTAAAACCTGCAGTAAGACTATTGTCACTTGCAGAGCCTCTTACAAGAAAGGCAAGAGCTGTGAACAGGAGAAATATGTCTAAAGCCTAAGAAAATAAAAACCACTTTAAACTTGTATCTCTTTGTATTATCAAAGTGAAATAAAATTATTTGCAAGCCAAGACTGAGCAGCTGAATGGTTGATGCTATAAACTTGCAGTTTAAGTAAAGGCTCACACTTAAGATGCCAAATTCTCTCACTAGAGAAAGCCTAATACATGGAAATTAAGAATAAGTAAACCACTATGCCTTTAACAAGAGAATGATACATCCTGCAGTCAACTGTGCTGGCATTTTGTATATCTAAACTAAACTCAAGGGAGAAAGAAGCTCCACGTGGCTCAGAATCTCCAGACTCAGAGAGTCAGGCTCTGGCTAAGACCTATCCTTCAGCAGGTGCTTCTCTTCTACTCACTGCAATGGGATGGCACTATAACACAAAGCTATAGCAACTCAAACCTGATTACAGTTTGGCTTTATATTACACTGCTCTCCTAACTTCAGGAAGGGTTTACTTTTCCAGACTCCCGATTTCAATTTCTCCCATTGTACTTCCTGAGAATACCCATAGTGTTATTTCTAATTCACAGCTAGAAGAAAACAAACAAATCCACAGACCCTCATATAACAGCTTCATACCAGTTCTACACGCAATGTGGCTCAAAAATATAAAAGGACACCTGAGTTGATTACTGATGTTGAGTCAAATTCTTCTTGAGCTTCTTTATTTTTGGACTAACTTCAAGATGTCTCACAGCTCTCAGAGAGGTGGCATTGACCCAAGAAGTTCCGCAGCATCCTTTTACCAAGATCTTCAGAAATAACATGGAAGGCTCAGAAGGTGCCCTCTATCTTTCCAAATACTTTAGGAGCAATTCTGAGACCACCACATAACAGACATCTTAGATGATGCAGCTCTAAGGAAATGCTATTATCTTGTGCTACTTTTCACATGAGACTGCTCATTAGAGATACTGTCAAGCATTTGAGGCTAGAAGTCCAGTTCAAAGCAGAATAAGCCTCTAAGCCCAGTCGCAATCCAAGAGGAGAATACTCTCCCCTGCCTGAATGGCAAGGGGATATATAGAATAACTTATAAGCAAGTAACCACAAACTTATATCTGCTATAGACAGAGCGTGGAGCTCTGCAGGTACACACACAGCACTCAGCATAACGCAGCTCCCACCCTCCTTCCCCCTTTCACCAAGTAGCAGCTTACTTTGCATTTACCACAGGCTAAGCACATGCAGACAAGTCTTGATCAGCAACGATTTCATACTCAACTAGCTCATTGCAATGTGCGGCTGCATTCCTGCAGCACGCTTGGGTTTGAATTATATTCATTCAGGCAACAGGCAAAAAGATACAAGAATGTGCACATTTCTCCATACTACCTGCTATACACCCCTCAACCCTGATACTAAAACAAAGAGTAAAAAACCCTAAACCTCCATATCCTTGCAACTCTCAGTCAGCTTAACAAAATGTACACCACTGCTCTTAATTCAGGTCTGTAATTCCATAAAGACGATCGAGTAGCTAGCTCTAGCTCTGAGCCTAGGTCAATGAAAAACAAAAATGAACTTGAATTTTCTTTCCTCAGACACTAGATTTTTACCAGGTACCAGCTAAAGACTTATTTCTTCAGGTAAGAACAGCTGGAATATTATCCAGCTCTGTAACAGTCCTGCAATTAGCTCTCCTGGAGCATTCATGATCCCAGAGGAAAAGGCACTATCACAGGAAGCAGTTCATACAGGTCAGTCTCTCTGCCTGGTGACACAAAGTATTTCTCGTCTGCTTTCCATCCCACTGTGTCCCCTAACTCTCCTACTCCTTATACAGGTGTAAATCAGGACTTAACCCTGCTCAAATCACAGCAACTACAGCTACTAAACTAGACTCAAAGAAAGAAACATTAGGATCTGCATAGCAAGAGTTGCGTTCAGTACAATTGGTTAAAAATATCTCAGTTGTCCGGCTAAATAACGAAGGGATCACAGGAAACAGCTTGGATTACTTGCTTTTCTTTGCCAAGGATCTTTCGGAGCCAAATTTTCATTCATGCATGTAGAGTTTCTTGCATGTTTTCCACACATGGGTATAAAATGCTCACATAGCAAGCAGGAGCATAGCAAATACAGGCTTTGACATATACAGAATACAGCAAAAGATTACTGAAAAGATTTATTGCTCATTGTTTCCTACCTGCAAGTCATCTGGAAGCTGCCACTATCAAGTGTTCAGCTAACTGTGCTGGTACTCGGATACTATAGCACTAGACACAATGTCAGTTGTGACTGATTAATGAAGACTACAACCAACCCGCCCATGAGTGATATTTGAGAATAAATGGACAATGTCAGCAAAAACAAATATTTGCTTTATGCTTATTGACACCATCTCACTGCTTCCTCGCCTTTAATGAGGACCTGTGGTCTCATCTCACATCCAAAGCTATAAATCCTTTGGCACCATCTTTGGCCATATATTTTGATAGCATTCAGTCTATAGGAGTCTCAGTCCATAACTAAAACCTCTCAGCACTCCAGTACTACAAGCAGCAATACAAAAGGAGGCCTATCTAGGGCCAGCTGTCTCAACAACTCACCCAAACACACTGTAAGCCTCCCTCATCTCCCACAACACTGAGTTCATCTTGGTATGACCATCAGTTTAAGAAATGCTCAGCACCCAGCAGAAATAGATCCTGCATACTGCCTAAGCAGCAAACATCATATCCACAACTGTGCTTTAAATAACTCTTACATCTTTACTTATAAAACCATTTTTTCAATGAAAGCCTAAGGAAGACTGATTAATCCGGTCTTCATTCACATGAATACAATTCCACCGTCTTCAATGAACCTGCTGTCAGGCAAGTCTGAATCCCAGGTTAGCTGCTTGTGTCTTAATACCGTATTTTCATCCTTTCAAGATAACTGTGTGTCAAGCAGTGATTCTGACGGTATCCTGCAACCTTCGTTTCCTCCAGAGTTGGAGACTGCACTGACAATTGCGCGATAACTTCATCTTTGCTTGGAGAACAGTTGGCCCAGCTTGAACTGCAGTTGTCTGGGATGTTTCTGTACCACTTCTGGAACATGCTTTTGCTAGCCTGAGGTCCAACGGCCACAGCACGGGAGACCTGTAAACAGGCTTTTGCCAAGTCCCTGTTGCTACCTAGGTGGTATGAGAACTCCTCTTGGAAGTGATAGAGGACGTGCAAGTGCATGCACAAAAGTTAAGGATGCTACTGTAACCTAGCAAGCATACCTGCTGCATTTCAAGCTTCCGTTCAGTTTGTTACATGCACACCACAGCTGCAAGGCATAAGAGGGAATAACAGGATTATTTCTGAATAACTGAATTCCCTTCTCATGACCATGAAGAATGAGAGAGTTGATTCAGGTCCTCAGAGCATGCCATCTGCAGCATCATGTCTCCAGCTGTATGCAGATAGCCTGAGGAAACCTGGTTTCCCTTCAGCAGTTCATACAGCATGTTTGCAGGAGTTAAAGGAGAACGCTGCAGGGAAATAGAGAATCACTTGATAGGAAAAGCCTATGACACTTATTCTTCCCTCAACGGGTTTCATGTTAACTTCAAAGGGGCTTTTTGAAACATGCTTGAAGAGCCAGTGTTTTCATGACGACTGT
The DNA here is from genome assembly GCF_040807025.1 of Struthio camelus. Classification (NCBI taxonomy): domain Eukaryota; kingdom Metazoa; phylum Chordata; class Aves; order Struthioniformes; family Struthionidae; genus Struthio; species Struthio camelus. The sequence continues at coordinate 2,737,963 of NC_090968.1, read as the reverse complement.
GTATAATAAAGCAGCTGGAACATGTTGCAAGCACAGCACAGATACAAGGTGCTAAACAGAGTTAAGTAGTCACTAAATCTAACCAGACACTGAGGCAAAAGGGTCAGTTGAGGGCTCTGGTGGCTTCCAGAGCTGTGTTTATTGTTTTAGTATTACTTCTTTGATCCCTGAAAGCAGGTTGCTTAATATTTTAATGGCTTTCTTCCACCATTGAAATTAACATCTCATGTTTCAGAATGAAAATCCTTTCTGCCTTTGTGTCCTTTATCATCAAGGCTTTTAATTACTCTTAGAACTACTTCTGTTAAAAGCAGCGAGACGAGCCCTGAATCCATTATTATCTTTTCCTAGTTCGTCAGGAGGCCTCTATAGGAATCTTATCCCTCTTGTGTTCAGGGCATCACCAGCATGCATGAAGGCAACAAGTGAAGGTAGGAAATGCCAGGCTGAATAAGACCCAAGTTTTATATAACTTGGGCTTAGCAGTAGAGGAGTGAAAGACAGTTTTAAAGACAGCCTGTATAGGATAACCTATTCCAACTCCATAAGCTCTCATCAGCCTGCTCAAAGGCTGAGCAGACAATCAGGTCCATAGCATGCTAAACACACAAGTAGCTGAATACTATGACACTCCTCCAAACTCCACTGGAGGCAAAGGACATTTTTACATCAACAGGCTTTGCATCAGACCCTTGTTTATTTCTGCACCAGAAAAGTGCCAGAAATAGTGATCCTGCAACTGTTATAAAGCAGGATTTATTGTTGGATTCCTTGACACAAACACTGAGGTAACCTGCCTATTCTAAAGTTTGGGCCAAACTTCACAACCCCTTGAGCAAGCCTAAAAAGTTATACCTTTCAGGAGGAGGACAGCATGGGGTAGGGGGTGGGCAAAGGCTGTTAAAATTATGTTACCTCAGATACATAACAGAGCACTATCTATCAGATTTGGAAAACCCTTCAATTCTGCTTCAACTTCAGTTTGTGAAAGCTCTTGCAGTACAAATGATTTTTCCCCTTACCTAGCAATAACAGCAAACATTCCAACTAACAATAGAATATCCAAAGCAACAAAATGCATTGACAGGACGATCCTTCTGCTGAATGAAGTAAAAAGAAAACAAAAAACCCTCTCCCCTGCAGTATTAGGGCAGGCAACAAGCATACTAAAAAATCCAGTGTGCTTATCTTATTTTTTACCCAGTATTTTGTAATGATGTGTTATGTAATTCAAGATCTTTTATACTAATGGAATGCGGGAGCTACTGCAAAATACTCTCAAGGATGAGTTAGAAAGCTTCATCTGCAAGCAGGTTTGGCAACTTTAAAATACTTTCCTCTCTGTGAAATTTATGGCTAATAATGTCAATATTATGATGAGAGAATATGCTCTAGCATGCATATTCTCCAGTATTCCCAATTTTTTAAATAACTACTTTAATTTAAGGAAATTGAGACAGGAATTTTAGCTAGTGCTTGTTACACTTTTAACTTTTAAGTTATTTCACTGCTTCAATATGAAGCTCTCCAAAACTCGGTACATCTCTGTTTCCATATTGTTCAGAGCACAATCTGAAGGCCTTTAAATAGACAGTTACCAGTGCCAAGATGATGACACTATCAGAACAGTGATGAATAAAACGAGTAGGAAGTTATCTCCAGTGTAAACAGTTAAGCAGTCAAAATATGCATTTAATTAACTGGAAACAAAGAAAATCTGACTCAGAAGAAAAAATAAAATTCACTTTAAATAAAGCACTCCAGCTATTTTCCATCACAATGATGGAAATTAGACTCTTTCACACTGACTAGCCACCTTTCGGAGACCTGTCTTTATCTGCAAGCTGCTTGCACTAGAACACTTAGAGCTAACAGAAGAACGATACAGAAGCAGTTCACCAGGCAGGCTAGCGTTTCCTCTGATTTTTCCGCTACCAAATTAGTGCCTGCGATAACCACCCTCCAAACCTTGCTTTTATGAGTGCCTCAACCTTCACAACTCATAGCAACATCAGAGGTGACCAGCGTGCTGCTCTTCTCCCAACCACTGTTTTAAGAAACTACAAGATCAAGTACACATTAAAACATCCATACCAGCCACAGCAAAATTTATAACAACTCGATTTACAGAACACAATGGGATTATATACTAGACCCACCAAAGAAGCTACCACAACAAAAATAAAATCCAAGCAGTAAGGACTTTTGCAGGTCCCTTGGGGACACAGCAACTTCTACAAAACCAAAATCCAAAGAAAACCTCTTCAGTGTCAGTGAATGCCATTCCAGTTCACGCCTTGGAAAGATTTCTCTGAAAAAGAACAAAGTAGGACTGACTTACTTGTCTAGAATGAAATACAAATCAAATCCTCCATAACAGGCAGGACCACCATTCTCTCTCTTTCCACCTTGTCCATCACAGGCTAGCAAAAACGTTGCTAAGAAGAAACACTTGAAGCCAAATCTCAATACTCTTTCCTTTGCAATGGCCATTATATCCACATAGAAGGAGGGGGGGAAAAAAAAAACCCTCTTCTTTCAAGGCTCCTTTATCTCACAGACTTCTCTGCAAAAGCCATTCAATGACCTTTAAATATATACATATATATTTTACTCCTTAAAACTCCACTTGCAACAGTTGTCCTCAGAAATTGCAAGACTTTCCCCCTATTTCCCTTGCACTTCTGTTTCTTGGTTTCAGATTTCAAGATGCACAATACTGTATTTTTTTTTTTTTAAAGGGACTTGACCCCATCTCACTTGCAGCTCTCTGAAAGCAGCACCATTGTTTTGCAACAAAACGAGCAGCCTCCTAACAAATCTTACTTTGTCACAGGCTTAAGAAAATATGGGGAGGGTTTTAAATTTTTTTCCCTTAATTATTATTGTTATTATTAAGGATAGTAGGTTTTATTTTTCTTCGGGAAAAAGAAGCTCAGAGAATGCCACCTTGTGGCAGAAACTCAAGATAACTGAAGTCTCTTGAAAGATGTTAATTACATCGTTTGTGCTCTGAGCATACTAAGCATGTACTACAGCAGCTTTGGGTATAAACAGACAAGCAGCTAGCTTACAGGGAGACACCTTCATTTACCTGATCTTTAGGCTTAAAGACCAATATAAACCTGCAGTAGCTTAGCAGACTTGACTGAAGCTATTCTACATCCCAGTAAAAACAAGCCACACCAGGTTTAACCCTTTGCATTTTCCTCATCCTGAGGAAACACTTAACTGTTTTTACCAAATGCTGCCAGTGCTACTGAGGCAGATTTCTCCCTCTGTCTATCCTTAGAGGGCTCACTAAAGCCACCAGAGTCTAAACCCACCCTTTTCCCCAAGAGCTAGCCAGGAAACTTAGCTTCAGCCTCACTCCCATTTTCTGTCTCCCTCTACAAAGAGCACCACAAGCACCAAAATTCACAGACACAAGAAAGCTAACTAAAAAGAGAGAAACATCACTGAGACAGAGGAGCCCACACACTAAAGGCCCTATCAGCCCCCAGGGGAGACAGCAGCTAAACCAGAGGCCCAAAGGACAAGGGTTCCTACCCTTCCCTCCCAAATCTTCTCAGGCTGCAGCAACACAAGCTGTTCTCTGAGTGCTAACTGCTGATTAGCCAAACAGCTTCAGATGTTGGCACTAAACATCAAGAGACTTGGGCAGGTTTCTGACAGGGGAGTCAGGCTTTCAAGCTGTTCTTTCTTACTTAAAGAGTTAAATTGGTCTTATAAAAGAATTCTTAGCAAAAGTTACCATTCTGAGGAAAGACCAGGAAAAGCAGCAGAATAGGTTTCATGGGAAAATGACAAACAGCACGATAGAAGACTTTTGACCGAAGTGGAAACACCTGGAATACACGTGAGTCAGGCACCTTGCTGCATCACTGATTAAAACTTTGGGAGTAATTCTCTCCCTCACACCTGGGTATGCTCATCAGCTACACCAGCTCCATCACCTCTGGTGTGGATAATATGGAGACATAGGCAAATGCCAGGTACCTCCCTGGTCCTGCTGTCAAATCCCAATCACAGCTGTCAGAAGTAGAGATTCCCTTGGAAGTCAAAGCATCTCTAGGGTTAGTCGGGACAGAACCAGGTGTTTTGGAGATGGCTATTTTCAGCCTCCACACCTAAATTCAAGAAGTTGGGAGTGTGCCTGTGAGTTTCACTTCCTCTCTGAGTCTGAAAGAAGAATAACAGAGCTTGCTGCTATATAGGCAGAGATCTATGTTAGGGTATGAAACCTCCTAGCACAGGTAGGAATGCGACTCTGGGAAATGTTTGTGAAAGCCTTTTACTGAAGTAGCTGTAATGCTCCCTAAGCTGGGGGCAAGCACCTGCCCTAGCCCTAGGTAGGCAAAACATGAGAGGAGGAGCTCCTTTTTGAGTAGTGCTGTAAAGGAGATGGAGGAGCTGATTGCTGGCTTGTATCTCTAATTGATCAGGCTGCTTAGGTCTTGGGGGGTAATGCTGCTAGAAGATATAATAGCGTAGAGTTATGATACCTACAGCCAGAATGTGTATGTTAGGTAAGCAGAAAAAGTTTGGGATTTTAAAGTCTTATGTAGGTGATTCTTGAAAAGACACATAGGTCTATGGCTCTTAGGCCTGTACTACAAAAATTGTTGTAAGATGCATCAAGAATTTAATGCATGTGTTTGGGTTACTGTATTGTAAGGAAGGAGTGAGGCTGATTCATAATTTTTGGTCTTCTAAAAGAAAGTGAGCTGAATGCAGGAAGCAAAAATATCTCTAAGTAGGAGGGGCAAAAGAAAAATTCTTTCTCTGGGGACTAATGTGTTGTTTTAGAGCAACTTTAGAAAAACACTCGGGGCTTGATTCTGATCTGAGCTACAGCTAAAGTGGTGTTACTGCAATCATAAGTTTTCACCCACTTATGATCTGTGTCTGCCTAAAGATTAAAAGCAGACTAGGAACCTTTTTTATCTGACTGGCCCTGAGATAAACAAATATGGAGAATTAAAAAAAAAAATCCAAAACCAAAAAAACCCTGTACTCAGGGAAATAACTTTGACTAGAAGCTAGCAGAGGGAAAGAAGGGGGGCGGGAATGGAAGAGGAGATCAGATTCCCCATGTAGCTGTGGATTCAGGCTGACAGAAGGCCTAGTAAAGCTTGGGGAAAAAGCCAATGAATGAGGCATCAGAGGAAGCTTAGAGCCCTCTGAGATGGAGGGAGCTGCTGACAAAAGTGAAATAGCATGTTTTATGCCGTAGCTTTGATTTTCTTCTGAGCTAGTCCTCTTCCACATGTCTGTCTTAAGAATGTGTCTATCTGTGTATGATCTGGTAATAGTGGCAAAATGAACATGATGCTCTGAGAAAAGCAGCTCCTTTGTAGGCAGCCCATGTAAGAGACAGGAAGGGGTGTGGGAATTTTTGCTTCTGTGTCCCTCCCTTGCTAAAAATGTTAGAAAGAAAAATATTACAAAGAATGTAGCTCTGTATGGAAGACTTAACATTTCTTGGAGAGTATGTCTGTTGTGTTTTGTGTGAAAGAGATAAGGAGAGTGTCTTAATTGCATGCAGTAAAGAGTTAATCAAAGTCCAATCCTTGGTGTGTGAATAGAATTTGCATATTGTTAATGATGGGGAAAGTGCTAAATAGCATCTGCAGATCTTGTTTTAACACCTACCATCCTGTATGTATCTAGAGGACCTTTTCTAAAAATCACAGCTGGGAAGAAGTTGGTTCTGTCAGTTTGTGGTCACAGCACTGCTGCTGATAGATGACAGTATCATACGGGTTTTATGAGCGCTCACTTGTTTTGGGGGTTTCTCGGCAGCTGGAGAGGTGGGCAGGTTTTGGGTCGCTTTGGCTCACAAATGTCTGACCTGTAAGGTAGATAATGGTCTCCATCAGGATCTCATAATCACATTCTGCAGTTTTCAGGGCACTTTAGAAAGATACAGCTGTCTGCATGGATAGATGAGATCTAATGAGCTGCCAACGTTGATTATTACTATTGTCACAAACATATCAGCACTCTACAGGAACTACTTCCCTCTATGTTCAGCATAGGTGTGTCCTTAAATTCATTGGCCATATATGCAGGTGGTGTAAGTGAGCATAGCTCTTTGAACATCAAGAGAGCTATATTGTTTTACCTCCCTTGAGGATAATGGACTGTTCTGTGTAATGACTGGTGCCCCCTTTACATTTAAATTGCATTTCCAGTAAAATACAATTCAAGGCTGACCCCCAGTGGCCAAAAGGTTTTTTCTTCTCTGGGTTGCTCTAATTTTTCAATGGGACCAATAACTCCTTTATCTTTTGCTTTTACCTGACTTTGCCTTTCTTTGATTTTGTTTGCCTCCGCTGTAATGTGTAAGGAAGTGTTGCAATATTTTCCTTGTGATCACAGTTTTTCCATTGGCTTTTTAACAAGGGCTACTAGTTCATGGCATGTATATGTAACTTCTTCCTGGAGAAGACTATTAGGCCGAGCAAAGAAAAGGAAAATACGTGCCTTGTGAGGTATTAAAATCAAATAAAACATTAGAAAATACGATGTAGGGAATAATTCTGCCATAATCTAAGATGATCACGTGGTGTTCCTGTCCAAGTCTTGTTTTTATTTCTAGCCAAACCTAGCTAGGAGCAGGGGGAAGAGTCGAGAGCGTTGTAGTCCCCTTTCATTAATGCTGCACAGTATAAGCTTATATAATAAGGCTATGCAGCTCCGGACTCCCTTCCCTTCCCTCAGCAGTGTTGCATGTATATTCCTCCTGTTTGCCTTTATTTCAACCGTTTCCAAGCAATTTGCCAGCACTAGGGCATCCTTGCAATGCTTCTGCAAGTGATTTTTATATTCATGTTATAGCCAGACAAGATTCAGGACAGTCTACACAAATGGGCTTCTATAATTATGGGTGTCTCTTCTTGTATAATACAATTTAAACAAAAAAGATCAGCTCCCACTGATCCCACATCTGGACCAAACGGTGAGAAAGGCATTAGGGGATCCTGGTTTTTGGCACTTCTGAATTTCGGGTGGTTGAAACTGACCTCCCTTCTCAAAATCAAAGCACTCGGTTAAAAGTGTCTTCAAAAATTTGAAGCTCAAACTTTGAGAATGCTCTAATGAGCGAGTCCAAACCACAACACAAGTATCCTGATGCTCAGTCCCCTGTGACTCATAAGAACGCAAACTGAATATTCTCCTTATGAGTCTGCTCAGTGTGATCGGGCATTTAGCATGGCAGTAATTAACCCCTTGGAGAGATTTTTCCTGTAATGTGTTTCCATGGGAACAGGTTTGATGACACAAAAATGACAGTGAAGATTTGGCAGAATCGGGCAAGGAGAGGAGGAAGGAAAAAAGGGAGGTGGGGGTGGAAGGATAGTTTAATAATGTATGATAACCTGGCTAGCAGATTTTACTTAAGCAAAATTCCTTCGGCTCTGACTTACAGAAATTAGACTTCAAAAGAATTGAAGCTGAAAGAACAGAGTTATCTGGAGGAAGGAATGCTGACAAGATCAGTGAGATATTCCCTCTGAAATTCTGCAACACTTTGCTCCTCTTGTTTAGAAGAGGGAAATGCCAACCTAGGGTTAGTACCTCAGTTTTACAAGTGATCATGAAGATGGTATTAGACTGACCCAGCAATCACAAGCCTTTTCTCATCCATGTTGGAGTAAAAAATATAGGGGAGCTACTTCTGGATTGACTGTCCACTTGTTTTCAAGCCTAAGGATTTACTTTGAATTAGAGCTTTCAAAGGAATGAAGCTCACTTCTAAGCTGCTGGAACCATGCATTTTTCTTGTGGAAGCTGGAGCAAGGTATGTGTAAAGCAGCTAAAATGCCTTTCTGGACACTCGTGGTGCCATAGTCAAAAATTGCACTGGAAGAGCATGTTTCGGAATAATGTTAATTATGATTATGTTCACAATATGATTTATATTTACTCTCTGGTAGACAGTCTCCCATCATTTCCCTTACTGCTAAGTTGGATAACCTAGAAACACAAATCTATCATCAGACATGTGCTGTGTCAAACCATAGGAATGTCTTTCTTGAACCATAGTTTCTATGTCTGAACAAAGGATAATACTCAAAGGAGAGCTCAAACTAATAGTGCAGCATTAGGAAGAACTGATCTGAATCAGCATCCACCTCTCAAGAAAGCCCACTGAGAACAACCTTACTTTCATAGTCCCCTGTCAGACATAATTACTGCTTGGACCCATCTAAGGTTAGCTCTAATCCAACAGTTGCTAGACCCTGGTTTTTGTGGGCATTTAACAGTCTATTAAAACTGGTTGTGAATAAAAAGACAAATTGTTGGTAATAGGCTTGTCTCCTATTTCCATATGAAGCCAGATTTCCTATTCAGGGTCTTAACAGGCCTTTGCAGAAATTCCGTACACAGGGATGGTCACAAGAAAACAGAAGGAAAGCTGCCCAGACAATTCATACCATGACAGTCTCTTCCTACCTGCTTATAGAGTGAAACCAGCTCCATTAGATTTGTGTTAGACTGTCAAATTCATTTAATTAATGTCAATGTCAGCAGAAAATGAAAGGAAGGAAAGCTCACTGCTGTTGTTTCTAATGAGCTAAGTTATATACTAACCAAAGCACTGGGATAGTTAACTTGAGTTTATTCATGGTAATGCAGCAATTTGCATTTTAAACAAAAGGCAAAAACCTGTTTGCCCTTGAGTGCTATTCTGCCTGTATGTTGAGCAATAGCAGAAGAGAAGCAAGCTTAATGGAAAACACTTGCCATCCTGACACCATGAGACTGTTAAGCTAATATAAAATCACTGCACATATTAGCAGAGAATAACTGAGACCCATGTTTATAAGGCTTGAATTAATAAGAATGCCATCTCAAACAATATGGGGAAAATGGATACCTGGAAGGAAAAAAAAAATTAACCATGACATATGATCTTCTACTTACCTCACTTGCAAAAGCTGCATTCACAAAAATACCAAGGAAGATGAGAGGCAGAACCTGTAATGTAGAATGGAAAGGATTAAAAGCAACTTCTATGCACCCTGGAGATCTTTTAGCTGCCAAATGCAACTAAGTTTGAAGGGCCACAAGCATGTCCTCAGTTCTCCTACTTTTCCATAAACATAGCTCTACAAAGCATGATCCTTATCCTTTGCTTCTAAGGACACCTACAGTAAAAGTGCTTTCAGAAAGCTCATTCTAATTAGCTAAAATGAAAACTGACACAGTTGCCCTCTCAAGTCCCACATATCCTAAGCAAATCCTATACCAGCTCACATTATTGCTTTACTCCGCTTATAGTTTAAAATGAGTAAAGGCTTTAGAAACTTGCATAATACTGAATTAAAATAGCGTCCAACAGGACAGAGTTAACACCGGGGGGAGGGGGAAGGTGGTGGAGGGGGACAAAAAATAAACTGACATCAGCAGTTGTTACAGAACTTGTGCCTGGAAGTTTAATACTGATTGTGGTTAGAGAAGGTAATGTTTGGCAGTCCCTCACAAGTGAAGAATAATTTACTACGATAGCTTATGCAGGATGACAGAAATGTCACAAAACATGATCAACAATGGGATTCTTTCTGCTTCCTGCAAGCCAGGGAAAGCTAGACACATAGCAGTCTTTTTTTGTCTTTGAGAAATTTCCCAGTAACATGTTATTTGTTTACCATAGTGTCATAGTGTCCGCTTAGCCTGGGTGCTTTGGGTTTTTTGTTTTTTTTTTTTTTTAGTGTTTCAGGTTTTTCAGCACAGATATTGTAGGGTCTGGGTTTCAGCAATGCTGAACCCATGGTGGTAAGTGTATGAAAAGGTGTTTATGTGCTTAACAAAATGAAAATAAACATCCTACGATGTACAGAAGAGAACTGATTAGAGAGTAGATGCACTCCTTTGGAAGTGTAGGATTTTCTTTTTAATCATACTGTTCATACCTCAGGTTGGGATTTCGGATAAGGAAGGTCCCTGAACTTTTTCTACTTTAAAAAAAAAAAAAAACAGACCTCTTCTTTTTCTGACTTTGTTTTTGCACATCTTGCCCTTTCTTCTCCACTAGATTTGATGGAAGCAAGGGGTTGTGTCAGTGCCTCACAGAACTGGAGCTAAAGGTACTACAGTAAGAACCATTTGACAGAAATCTGAGGTTGTTAAAATACTTAGAAATGTCTCTATTTTGTCTCTAAGCAAGATTCACTGCTGAACACACAAAATCTTCAAGAAGATGGATTTGTAAGTCTTGAAATGACCTTATATACTTTTTGTGGGCAGATACAGCTTTAAACTAAAGCACCCACATAAAATATTTAACTTTCTCATTAGGAACACATGCGAAATAGTAGAGCAAAGAAAAAAAAAATTAATGTATTTATCTGTGAGGCAAGGCATTGTATTGTCACTGACCCTGTTCCTCCTCAAAGACTTTTTTTTTTTTTTTTTTTTTTTTACAAGACATTACTGACATGCACTCCAAATCGGAGTTTGGGCTGAAGCAGTAAGTGGAAAAAAGTTCACTTTTCAATTCGTGTTGCCTTTTTGGGTCTGGCCCTCTCCTAATCCTGTTTACAAATCTCTGAGTATTGTCTAATGCTTTTGTTACTGCATATACCAATAACTGTGGCCGCCTTCTTAAATCTCAAATTCTTACATGTCACAGCCTGTGAGAGAGCTCTACAGACATGTGCCATGAACTGTTCTCTGCCCCTAAATGTCATTTCCAGGACTACGGAGGGTGGTCTAGGCTGGAAGATTTGCAGTGATGCTGTCCCTATGGTAACTGTTCTCCACAATTGTCATCCCAGCACCATGAAGCAAAAGTGTACATATGCTCTGGGGGTGTGGTGGTAGGCATAGACTCTGGGGCAGGATGACAAGACACAACAGCTCTATTTGAGAAAAAGCAATACAGCTCTTATTGATGCATCAGGCTTATGTGAGCCCTCTTTAGAAGCCTTGTATTGCAGCTTCGCATTTAGCATCGTGGAAGTATTTTTGTTGCTGCTGAGAAGTGGTCCTTTGGTTTATTAGGTGACTGAAGTTTCCTTTTCTTTCATTCATGCACACTTGGCATTTAAACATACACTGTACTACCAAAAAGTTTTTTTCCAGTCCCTTCTGGAAAGGGACTTAAATAGAGAAATACCAGTAAGAAGGCAAAGTAGGGCATGACAACAGCTTAAAGAATGTCTTAGAATAATGTATAGTGATTCTAAAATTAGGTGAAAATCCCCTCCTGCACTTTGATTCTTGCCTCTTTCTGTTGCGTTTAGCTGAGTAAACTGAGTAAAATGAGAACTGATGGTGTGGCAAGAAATTAAAAAGAAGAAAAACAAAACACAAAAACTCCAGTGAAATGGCAGAAAAGGAGATGAGCAGTAGCAGAAACTTGTTTTTGTTTTTTAAACAAATTCTGCCTCTCCTGCTAGGGTTGATGTGTGCTAATCCAGATAATGTAGATGCTTTTGCCTTTAGTTTGGGTGCTTTCACCTGAGATGTGCTTAAGCGACCTTCATCTCATTTTAACCTGCTAAAGAATTAAGCCCGTTGGGATCAGTAAGAAGGCAGTGGAAATTGAGGCACGTTCTCTGGCTGCTATTCTTCTTCTGGAGTTCACAGATTCATATGCATAACCCAGGACATCCTCCCGTTCTTGTCTGAAGAGAGGAAATATTCAGCCTTGATTTTTTTTAAAGTCTCTAGCAATGGGGAATTCTTGGAATTCTTCTTGGTAAAGATTTAGTGTTTAATGGCCCTACTGTTTAAAAATTGCACTTCATCTCTAATCTAACTTTCTCTAGCTTCACGTTCTACTTCTTACTCTTGGAAGCCTTGTTTCTTCTCTGTGATAGTGGCTTGACCACATATAGTAAATCTGGCTTCGGGTCCATTGCAGGATCAGAAAAAACTGTAGTTAGGTGACAGTCCAGTATAAATGCACTCTTCTAGTTCACATTTGTTCAACCCCCCTCCCCCTCAAAAAAACAAACCAAAACAAAAACACTTTGATAGGGTAACTTCTTAACAGCAGGCTTCATGCTGGGTCGAAGTATATAAAGTACAGTTTTGTCTTCCTAAAACTGACATAAACCTCACATAAATTCTTTATCATATGCCCTGGTTAAGACACCAGAAACTGTTAGTGTATTCCTAAGCTTGATTCATTTCAAGTTTTTACTTCTGGGGAATCTGAAATACAGAGATCTGGGATTAACCATCAGGAAAGCGTAAAGACTATTTCTTTCTCCATGTCCCTGGTAGCATAAATGGAATAAATCTTTCATGTCCCTTTACAGGCACCATTGCGGCATTAAGGAAGGAAAACTAAGTCCATGTTCTTATGTCTTCAAGACTGACTTGGAGGAAGTTGGGAAGAGAGAGCCGGGAATCTTGCACTATCCTCTGTGGATCAAGAATTGGTGGTGTTTTGTATATGCATCTTTGAGACAAAGCTTAATCTGCCGAGAGTTGAATTTGGTACCTTTAGCCAGCTTTCACTTCGCATTGAGAAAAATGGAGGACCTTCTTTATTTTTGGAATCCCATAAATAACCCTATACATCCTAAAAGTAATTAGAATTCTCTTTCTCGAACAGAACAGAACAAAGACAAACTCCTTGCGTATTTCTTCTCCGTCTACTTTTCATTCCACGATAATCAAGATTTTTCATGTAAGGCATCTTTGCCTTATTTAAAGCAAGGCCTTAATTCTGTATGTCATTTTTGTAATGTACATATGCTGATAGTCACTCATCTCCAAAAAGAGCAAATGTCCCTTCCTCCATGTAATTGTTAATTACCTCGGTATTTTGTGATACCAAACTAAAATTGAAGGTCTCTAGAACTGTGTCCTGCGTTAAGAGTAACTTTTTAAAGGAGCATCTCAAGAGTTCAAAAGGGTAGAGGAGTGCAACCAGGCGTTTTGATAGCCTAAGGGTTTGGGTGGGAAGAGGGGACTGGAAACTCCCCTGTGCACATCAATGGCACGGCTATGGCCACTTCAGTTTTCATTAGTAATTATTTCTCTTCTCTGTCTATTTTCAAGCAGTTGTCCGCAGTTCTTTGTAACTATAACGCAGGCTGTTCCGCTCTGTATACACAGTTCTGTACTACTGCTGAAGATTAATACGTATTCTAATAATCAACAAAGAAAAATAATTCCTCTATATTCTGTGTGTGTCTGTCTGTCTCCCTAAAATTCAGTAGAGATGAATCGTGGGCTCCATCAGGCTAGCTGTGGTGCTTCAGGTTTAGCTTTTCATAACAGGCTTGCTTTCTTGATGAGCCTACAAAAAGTATTCAAATGTCGTATTTTGTATGTTCTTAAGGGATTCTCTTCTGTTTGTATCTGGGGGCGGGGGGAAGGGTGATCTACGCTTGCTCTCCTACCTGACTTCTTGGGAGTGATGTACACGGAGTGGGACCACCTTTTCAAAAGACTTGGCTCTGTAGCGAGGCAAGGAAAAAGCAGCTACAGCCTCCTTAAACTAATTTGCTACAGCTTTCCCCCCGCCGCCGGAAGGTTTCCCATACGTATGCCAACCAGGCCCAATCTTGATCTGCTTCTGATGCCACATCCTGATCCAGAATGGGTCTCAGACACAGATGATAATGGATGTAGTAATGAGAAACTAGACAGAGTTGACATCCATGCTAAATGTGTTTAATTGAAAGACACTGTCACCAACTGATCTGCTTCACGATCTGAATCATGAAGACTGAAACACTTGCAAGATGTAATACCAGGGGACAACAGCAACAGGGATGGCTTTGTGCAGTTAGTAGGTGTCCTTGATAGGTTCAAGAAAGGTAAAATTTTCAGGAGCTCCCAGTGTTGTCACAGTAACGAATGCCAAGAACAAAAAGGATATTAAGTTGAAAACATGATCCTTGATTGTACCAAAATTGGGATCCTTAAAAAAGAGAAAAGGAAGAAAAAAAAAACCATATAGCATCAGGTTAATACCTAAGACCGTTGTAAGAACTCTGTACGTTCACTGGCAGCCTTTAATACATGAGACACTGCACTCGTGGGTTTTTTTGTTTTGTTTTTTAATCAAAGCAGTTGAGCAATTTCAGTTTTCAAAGCAATCACTGAAGGAAAATGAGCACCAAGTAGGTGGAAATACTGCTATGGCAGAATGGTAACATGCTATGTAGGCTCTGCAGGGCATATCTCTAATGAGAGAGTTTGCAGTCACTCAGTTTGCAATTCCTTTATATGTATTTCAAAATAATGTATCTTTTCCCCTAAGACAGTTATAACGCAAGTGATCAAACCCTGACTATGGCACCTGCTGCAAGCTAGTTGGTTTATGCTTGTCTTCATAGCAATAGCTGGCATTCTACAACAGTGTATTTTTATTACTCTAGTCAAGGAGCGTTTCTTATAATTGCTATTAAAGAAATAGTCTAAATGAATGAGTAAAAGATACTTTTGTAGTCACCAAACACAACTGGATCTTTGACTCAAAAATGGATGATCACAAAGATGTTCTATTCAACATTCTTTACATTTGCCAGTACTAGTGGGCATATACTATTAGTATATTATAGTGCATTATACTGTTATGCTATTGTTGTTAATATGCCCCATCAAGCTTTGACATTATTAAAGAACCCTATATTGTTTAGGTCATGAAACTAAACCTGCAAGGTGTGAAGCAACTTGGCTTAATATTGTAAAACATGAATGCGTTTATTTGATTTGGCTTTCAGCACAGCCATTTGATGGTAGGATCGCTCAGCAAGCTATCAGCAGTGTGTAAACTGAAGGACAGCAGTTCTTGAGACACTGCTACTTCTGTACCTTGGCATTACAGGTAAGTTCAATCGGCAAAATTCTGGGCCAAAAATTAAGCCACCTTATAATTTAGTAAAAGGATAAGTAAGAGCTCAGATCAGGCTAATTTAACGAGATTGTGACTCAACATTGTTCTGATCCAGATCTGCACAGATACTGAAGCCTTTCTGCAGTTCTGGAAGTTCTTGGTTTGTGTCTGTCTCTAGTTGGAACAGCAGCATTCATGTATTGTTCCCTAAGGAAAAAAACTCTGCTCAGTTACACAAATAATTCATTTGATTGCACTCACCACGAACTTCATGCGCTATATAAGTCGGGAGCCCTTTGCACAGAGCAAAGATGTCTTCTCCATAAGACTTGAGGTCACGGACTCTTTTTTTTGAGACGACGTATACGAGATCTTTTGATGGATGTCTTTGACCTTTCGCCCTCTAAACAACATCAAATAACATCATTCAATAAGATCAGTGTCTTGATTCATTTAATGATATACGTATTCCTATCTCTGGAATGGTGACTCAGTGCTTTCTTTTTTTTTTTTTCTTTTTTTTTTTTTTTTACTAAAACAGTATTTTGTGCAGTCTTTCAATCTGCTGTGTGAATGTGGGACCATCAGCAAGCATAGAAGACAATTCCTAGGTCAGGTCTTTCTAAGGGAGACAAGATGAAAAGAAGCAAAAGAGAACAACTGGAACAGCTGAACAGGAAAAGACAAGCGCGGCCAATATGTTAACATAGACCTCCTGCAAAAGTATTTCCTTAGTCACTCCTACCCTAGAGGTACTTGGGTTATAACTTGAAGTGTAGAGGGAGAAGAAATCTATTCATTCAGTTTTCTAAAACTGGAACCAAGAGGACAGTAGCAGCACTTGGCAGATGTATTCAGATTAAAATTATTTGCTAGCAGTGCTCAAGACCTCTTGGAGAACTCTGCTGAGTGTTTTAATGGGGAAGGTTCTCTGAACTCCTCCAGAGCACTTTGTTTCAAATTAATTTCAGACATATTTTCCTACCTGAATGCTTTGTACTCTGGATAGTAAAGTTCCTAATCACCCATATTTTTTCTTATGAACTAGGCTTCCTGTTGGTTTGCATCGCTCATTATTCAGCTATAACCACAGGGATCCTACTCTGGATCACACTGCTGATGTAGGGGAAAGGCTGTGTTGAATCTGAAGAGATATCCTCTTATGCCATAAAGGAAAACAGAGGTCCAAACAGTAATATCCAGAAAGTAACCTTCTAAAATTGGAAATGAGGGTTGAGATCCATCAAAATGAACCATTTTTGGTTCTTACTACCCAAAAATAAATAATACCTTTAAGGTTTTCTAATATACTTTTCTAAAGCAATCTGCAGAATCTGAACTTCCTCAGAGAAAATGTAGAGTTTTGTAAGGGGGAAAAAATGCACCTACTCTTTTTCTATTGAAAAACCATCCCCCTGGTAAACGCCTGAACCAGATTACTGTTCAGCATCAGTATTGCAAGTAGTGCTGAACTTCACTGGTGTTTCCTTCAATAGGAAACAAAGGAAGAAAAAAATCTTGCCACGTGTGAAAATGTAGTCCTCTCAAGAAAGAGAAAGCACGCTGGTAAGGAATAGCTAGATGAACTCCAGGGTGAAGACACACTTAGCAGGGAGGACTGAGATTGACATATACTTTCAATATTATGGTGGAATTTTATCAAAGGGTTCCTGAAAGCCCACTCAAACGCACTTCCTTCTTGCTGGTAAGCAGGAAGCTGAGATAAGCTTCAGAGGGCAACAGAGATGCACCTTAGTGAAAGCAGGCCTGGAGCTACAGATAAAGATGAATCCGTACTTATATAACTCTCCCCTTTTCTTTCCCCACCATGCCCTCTTGGCCTTTAAAGCCAGGATTTTAGAAAGGCTCAGCTCTCAGGCTCTTCAGGAGGAGTGTCTGAGTCCACAAAAGGGTGCTGAACGCTGAGGTATTTTTTAAAATGTTTGCCCTAATCATGTGGGCTGAACTCACGGTAATATGGTGTAGTTCTCTTGAAAAAGTTATGCAAAGGCTTGAAATTTTATCTAAACACTTCTTTTCTCGTTACTGGATTTTTTTGCTCTTCTCCCAATAGAGTTGCCTACAAAAATACTTTTTAGCCTGCAAAGAATGTGAGATTATGAAGAGTACTCTGCCAAAAATCTAACATTTTTAAACATAAACAGCAATATTAAAAATAAATAGTCAATCTATATCACAGCATAAAAATGCATTTTCTAGGTGATACATAATGTAGACAAACATTAAAAATTTCCATTGCAAGTATCTGAAACAGGATATTTTAATTTGTCAAAGTTTACAAATTACATTAATGTAAATGGTCATTGAAATGATACAAATTTATAACAAATGGTTTAATCTTAATGGCTTTTATATTAGCTGTTGGTTTAAAAACTTTTGAAAATAGCATTCTCTCTGATGATCCCATGCTTACAGTTTACGTTTGCTTTATTGTTCAGGTTTACAAGTAACTCCCCTTTTTATCTTACCTTTTTTTTTTCAGTCATCTTGGAAATAGCAACAATATCAGGCATCACATTCTTGTTCATTTTAGAAATGAAGCAAACCTTCTGTGCAAATATTCTGGTTGCCATATAGCCCTGTAAAATAAATTTATTAAGATCTAGGATTTCAGTTCTTCATTAATTGACATCAGAATGAAGTCTGTATTAAAAATCAAAGTAATAAAGACTGATAAAGTTTTTTACCCCTGAACTTGGACCTAAAATTTAAAGAATAAGAAACAGTCTATTTCAATTAGTTGTATACGAACTAGTTGCCTTGGAAATTTTCTGAAAAAGCATGTTCTTCACCACTCACCGTATTGTAGTTCCAGATAATGTTCCATGAGTCACGGCCATCGTTCATGTCAATACATGCCGTGCTCTTTTCTTTGTTGATTGACAGAGTTTGGTGGGAGTTTTCACCAGTGCTTATTTGCTTATTTCTATCCACATTCTGAATTTAGAAAACAAAATTAACATTTTAGACTTTCAGGCTATAGTTAATCTCCTCAGTGCTTATAGGAAATCATCTGCACCGCCCTGCGAGAGGTTAGAAGGGCTATCACACCAATCCCTGAGATCTACGTGGCCCAAATCAGAACCGTGCAGCGATTTTTGACCTAGGCCGAGCGGAGTGAACAAAGGTACCAGAAGCAGAAAGGTCAGCACAGTGCTCCATGGGGCTGATTAGACATAGATCATTTACAGCCAGACACACAAATACCCTTAATGCCACCTTTCCTATTAAAATAGCCACAGGTCTAAATCCACAGAGCAGTGAATGAGAACAAATTGGATGAAGACTCAGTCAGGATTTTTCTAATTGTTGTAAATTAACAGGTTGCCTAAAAAGGCACTCAAATTTATGTTCTAAGTCAACCAGATATTTCCTTTACTTGGCAAAAATAGAATCCTCTAAGACTGATGTGGAAAAACATTCAAACTGTTTTGGAGACAGGTTCAGTCCCATAAGATTTTACGTGGTTCCATAATGCTTTTTTTTATTTTTTTTTTTTAACTATAACACAACAAACACTGGCCCACCAGGAGCTCCTTTAGTGACAACAACAACATTGTCAAAATGACAGAACAGTAAGGCCATGCCACTCTGGAGTAGCTGTAACAATTCTTTCAATAGAGTCACTGAATAATTTCTGAAGCTTACAATTGCCATTTTATGGTTTTACCTTTTATATACAAGAGAAATTGCCCTCCACAGCAGTGGGCAAAATTCAAGAAGCAGGAAAGACAGAAACAGAGCAGTGATGTATACCTTGGTCACCATACTTACCTTACCAGCAAGAGAAGGAGTCAACGAGAGTCCAAAAAGTACAGTAATCACAATCTGAAACGAACATTTAAAGCGTATAAGTATAAATGCAGGCCTGGCTGACAAATCTGGTCGTTAAGAATCCTTTCTAATGACTTTTTCCTAGTCTGATCCTGAAGTGTACTCCTTGGATTTCCTCCCCCCCGCCCCTATTTTTTTTCCTTTCACACTGGAATTGCAAAGGTCACCTAAATTGAGTTTTCCTTACTTTACCCTAGAACAATCCAACCTAGATTTGTATGAGTAGTTTACTTTCAAGAACTGAATCTGAAGACTCTACTGAGGGGACTTACACAGTCATATACTGAGATTTCATATGAGTGAGGAGAAAGAAATTTACTCCAGTTAAATATTACAAGTGGCTAGATCCATTACAGTGTTGCTCCAGTTTTGCAAAAGGACTGTTGACAACAATGGGCTTTAGATTAGGCTTCCTGTAGATTGGATAATATATAGCTAAATCTTTGCAAGAATCCTTACCTCTTGATCTGTTTAGGTTACTATGGTCTGAGCTGTACTCTGGAGGAATGAAGTCTGAGAAGAACTTTTTGCTATAAGTGGATACAGGCAAGCAGGCCTGTGGTATGCAGGCAATGGTTTTGCATCAGAGTTTTAGTTTATAAGAAGAAAATGGCATGTATACTCACAGTGGATTTCATGTTGACTGCAGAGCGGATGCAAGTGCAGCTGGAAAGAATGTTAACCTTCCACCTTATATATGCTAGTTCTCAAAATTAGGTGTGGAATGGTTAGATATTGCAATAAACTTATCTAGCGATTTGCACCCATGTCTGCATGTCAGTGAACATTATTTCCTGCTATAGCTATTACATAAATATGGGAGTTGTACTTTGTAAATTCTAACCTAACAAAGCCTGACAAATTTACCGGATAAGAATCTGTTTGCAGTGAGAAATTCAATATGTTTAATGATAACTTTCTGATATGTACTGGCTTTCTAATTACTTTTGAAAAATCCCATGGAACTTGGGCAATATCAGGATAACTGCTAAAATCCAAAAAAATTTTTAAAGGAAACTAATTTCTTGCCCAGTGAACCAAGGTGAGCCACTCTATTTGCATTGTAAAAATTACAGTACTGAGGTCAAAAGAAAAAAATCAAAAAAACAAAGCAAAAAACATGCTCCAATAGCTGTCTATGAAGTGAAGCCACGTGAATATACCTCATTTCACATGAACAGGGGCAAATGGATGCTTTTATCTTCCTGCTGTCCTTGCGGAGCTTTGTCTGGAAAAAAATGAACACAACGTATTGTGAAATTTCAGCATTTTTCCAGTGAGTCCTGGTGTGACTTAGAAGAAATGCTGGCCTGGGAATCTGAAAGCGTCAAAGCCATTATGCGTTCACTGGACCTGACATCTCTTACAGCCTAATCCCAGTCAGTAGATGCTGGGACCCCAGAGAAAGCAGTCAAGATTAAGTTAAATTCTGCAACTGCACTTGGCCAGCAGGTTTTGTGCCTGTGTCTGAGTAAATAGCCATATCTGCAGGTGCGCATATATAGTTGCGTTGCATCCTCCAACCCGGCCCAGCTACAAATATGTTAGCTTTACACTAGATGAACACAAATGGACTAGAGCAGCAGTGAGAGGATTTATTGCCACTGAAACAGTATGTTTTTCAAAAAAGAGAAGAAATTTCAGCTGATATATAGCACAGCTGCAAATCTCTGGGCGGTTTTTTTGGTTGTTTTTCTAGACTGTGATAAAAGTTTTTCATCTTGCCTCAGGTTATCTTTCTGCAGTGAAGCAAAGAGATGACGATTCACCTGGGGAGGTTTTTGTATAAGTATTTTTTGTCTCAAGTTGCTCAGCCTGATTTTCTGTGTGGTCTTGGTGTGATTTTGTATCTGTAGAAGGAAATCAATGTAAAGATCCCAAATTACTTTCCAACTGGAATTCAGTACATCCTCCAAAAAAAAAAAAAGCGTTTAAAATATATAAAAACGATTTATATCCAGTGCTGCAAGTACATTAAATCAAATTCTGCTTTAAATTTCGCTGAGGCTAGTCTGCCAGTCTCCAAGGGGTGTTCTTCATAAATACCACTATGCTAAATGGGCATCGTATATTCTATGCAAGCGATAGCCCTTGTATGAATCCGAGCAGAAACACGTTTGTGCGCGGGCTCTGAGGGCAAACAGCAGCCACCGCCGCCTGGCGGCGGCGCGGCACTGAAGGGAAAAAGGCCCCGAGGAGAAAAGTGAGGAAAACCCGTGCCCGAGAGGGATTAAACATATGCTGAAGAAAACAAAAGCTTGCCTGAGTTGAGGTGGAGTGGGGGAGGAAGCGGCCCTGAGGCGGCGCCGGGGGTCTGAGGCGCGAGCCGGGCGTGTGGTGAGGAGCTCGCTAACGGTCGGCGCTAACGGTCGGCAAAAAGGGCGGGAAAACGCGGCTGAGGCGGCGGCCTGGGGAGAGGGCGGCGAGGTCCAGGGCCGCCGCGCTGCGCCGCGTCTCAGCCGCCCTGCGAGGAGCAGCCCAGGCCCTCCTGTACCATCCCAGCTTTATCCGTTTTGGAGTCTTTTGTGGTCTTTTCCTGAAAGATTGCCGTTATACCTGCTGTCAGTGACTCAAGTAAGGATATTACTTGTTTTGTACGTTAAAAAAAAAAACACAAACAAGCCCAACTCGCAAACCAGGTTCACTCAGCCTTGTCTTACAATACACAAGGTTGTTGGAATACATTTATTAGGTGGTTTTATGGCTTTTTAATGATACTCAGGTCACGTTTTTGAACTTTTCTCTGTCAATATAAGCAGCTTTTTTTTCCCCCCCCATCTTCAGTTTTAAGATATAAATAAAACTGAATCCTGACGATCTGCCTGCTGCGGGTTAAGAGAAAATGAGAGCTGCACGTCGTAAGATAATATCCTGTGAATGTTTAATACTGATGCCACATGCTAATGCGCTGCCCTCAGAGAATTAAAATTGTTGCGGATTATGGAAACTGTGTTTAACGAAAAAAGCTCAGGCCTGTTCTTTGCGGAGGAGGATCTTTCCTTGTGCAGTTTGCAGTTCCAGTTTTCTGCACTATTAAGAATATCTATCTATCTCTTTACTTATATGGTCATTTTACTGAAAGTCACAGTTTTGATGTCTCTTCTGGTTCACTGGAGTCTGTGCAGTGACGTTGCTAGTTAGCAATCTCTGTTTTATACAGTGACTCTTTCTCTTCCTGATCAGTTTAAGCCTGTTTCAGTTCCAATATATAGTCTAAACTGAATAATAAGCTTTGTAAAATGTATTGACATCCTAATTAGATCAAGAAACCAGCCAGAATGTAATATTGGCATTAACATCTTGAGGTTTGGAAAATCCAATTACTGTGCTTTGTCTGAAAACTGCACTGCCTCCAACTTTACCTATGACAGCCACCTCGCTGGTTGCTGGAAGCTAAACTATTTCTTTAGCTGTATTATATATTTGAATTTTTTCTTTTATTATTGTAGAGTATCCCTCTGTCACCCTGGACTGTGGCTGCTGGGACGGTGTGATGCTGTACTGCACCGTGTATGCTGCCCAGGTCAGATCCCTGCTAGCTCGGGGGGCTTTAAGTCACCATCCGTTATAGAGCCTTGGCCAATCTCTTCAGGCCCCCAGAGAGACATTTCCCAGTGACAAGCTATCAGATAAGTAAAGAGGGTTTTGCTCACGTTATCTCAAAGAAAATGTAACGTAAAGCTGGAAAAGGAGAGGAGTTTCTCTTCAGAAACCCCAGGCAAAGTGGACAGGAGCTTTGTTGAAATACTGCAGCCATATGGTTCCTTTTCTTTAGAGGTGTTAAAATATTGTGAGGTGCAGGCAGCCAAGCTCTGATTTTAATTTAACTATTGAAGGCCCACCAAACATTTGACTGCACAAAACAGGCAGCCACATTCTTGATTTAGAGTAGCCCTTGACTGTTTCTGAAGAGGAAAGTGTCTGAGATTGACTCCTTTCTAATCCCCAATAAAATGGCCTCTGAACAGGGAAGGAAGGTGAAGATCTGATACCGCCCAGCCAGCCCTAGTTACTGAATTAATCATTTCAGACCTGTAGAGCAAATTAGTCTCATTTTTCCGTAGGTCTGGCCTAATTACATTTTTGCTCTCTCAAATTTCCAACTACACTTTCAGTTGGTTAAGGTGTACTTGTCTGCTTCCTGTGTTAAAGTTTTATCAAACATCATTAAATATTGGCGATATTTGACTGCAAAATGTTTGCATTCCAGTAAGGCACTTATTAATTCTCCTATATTGACAACTGGATTTCTATTCCTATTAGACCAGTTATACATCTGTCTATTTGTAATTTGCCGTAATGTACTGCAATGCTTATTATTTTTATAATAAAAGGCTATAATATTGTATTAATAGTAAGTTAAATTAAAATAAGTCACATATTTATTTTTATACATTTGGATTTCAGTTATAATTATTTCAAATATAGTTATGCAGGAGGTAATACCTTTAGCTTTTGGCAATGATCAATAATTGCTTAAAGCAGGAAGTGAAATCTCACTGGGAAGTTTTACAGGATCAGATTTAAATGCCTGAATTGGAATTTTGCAAGAACACTAGTTTAACAACTTGTCTTGAGAATTGCTTGTATTTTTTTTCCAAGGTTTAATGAAATCACAGCGCAAGCCGCTTGTAGGTTAATGATAAACTTTATTGAGAGACAGTAGCCTACACACAGAGCAGAAGAGACAGATAAAGAAATAATTGAAAATGTGATCAAGATAAGATTGTCAGGAAAAAAAATATTCGTTGTGGGTACACTGTTATGTAAATAAATTCTCTTCCTCAAAATTTCATCAGCAAAAATTTTACGGCTAGTGATGGCAGTAATTTAAATTCACTTATTTGATCCGCGTTTTCAAACACGGAGCATCTTTTAGAAAGTTTGATCCTGAAAGCAAAGAACACCAAAACTCATATCACATTTAGACTGAGAAAATCTGAGAACAAGCTAGACGAAAGTTTTCCAACACAGTGTTCTTGCACTAAAAAATGTGAAACTTAGCAAACTCTCCATTCAGGAATTGATCATCTTCTTTCTCAATTTGTCCTATAAGCAGCTGTTAGTGCAACTTTAAAAAAAAATAATGAAGAGGCAAGTTACAAATTGGAATTTTGAATCTCAGAATCTTGCTCTGGCAGGACCCGTGGCAGCTAGGGCATCAATGTATTGCGTATATGTGAAGGTTCCTGAAAAATTCAGACTCCTATCAACAGTTAGAGGCCAAAGCCTTTCTGTAATGGCCTGATCTTCTTAGTTCAGCTGTACTCAGGAGAGTGACAGATCTGCTTTTTTTCCTTTCATACAGATTCACTGATTTATAAAAAGTCATAGAAAAACAGTGTAATTTAAACATGATTTCAGTAGCTTGTTAGCCTTTATTTAAATCTATATTTAATCTTTATTTAAAAGCTTATTAATCTCTATTTTGTTATATATTAGTTACAAGCACACTCACCTGGAGCTAGGTAAGCCAAGTAAGTGGGAATTCCTCTGCACAGAGCTTGAATGGGTTTTCCGTACGGGGCCAGGTTTTGAACTCTGGTTTTTGACACAGTGAAGCAATGCTCCGGGGGTGGAAGTGGCCAAGGACCTAAGCATCAAAGAAACACACCCAGGAAACAGCATTTAGAAAAACCAAAAATGGGATTCAGAATCCACATACCCATCTTAATGGAGAGGGAATTATTCATGTCCAGTGTAACTTTTGAAAGACTAGAGACTAAACTTCTGGAGTGGTTCAGTCCTGCTGAGGAGCTTTTGCTCAGCTCTCGGAGCCCTTTCTCCACTTTGCAATTGTAGAATGGATATTTTTCTCGGGCAATTCAATAGATTTCTCAACAATTTCTTCTCAACACCATCTCCTTTACCTTGTCTCCTGGAGGCAGTGGAGGAACCAATACAATAAAAGGCAAAATATTTCTGTTGATTTTACTAATGATGCAGGTCTTTTTTGAAAATACTCTGGTTGCAGCAAAGCCCTATTAAAAAAAAAGTGCAAGAGATTCAGCACTTTTTAAATAACTTTTCTGTATAACAATACAATAACGATCTTTTTCTGTACAGAAAACCGTAATGTTAAACATTTTGTTACTGCTTTTTAAAATAGTATAGTTACAGTGACTCTCATTTGTTGTTCAGATTTCTCTAAGGTAAAAACTACTGCCGCTATATTTTTATGTTAGATTTAAGATTGCTGTGATAAATTGTTTTGTAGTAATAGTTACTGTTAGCAATTATTCTCTTGGAGACAGTCCCTCAAATATTGAATCAGTCACAAAATGCATTGACTTCAAAGGAGAGGGTTTTTTTATGAGTGAGATCCAAGTGTGACTCAGAATATTTAGCACTAATATTTTGGAATTTATCCTGCAACAGTTGAAGACTGCTGTAAATATTGCTATGCTTCATAGTCGTGCACTCACATCTCCTGGTTCTTCTCCTGTGCTCTGATCAGACAGCCGTGCCCTAACCTTGTATAACTCAGATTATTTATGACCTAGAA
Source organism: Struthio camelus (assembly GCF_040807025.1). Taxonomy (NCBI): domain Eukaryota; kingdom Metazoa; phylum Chordata; class Aves; order Struthioniformes; family Struthionidae; genus Struthio; species Struthio camelus. The sequence goes on along the minus strand of NC_090968.1, from coordinate 2,712,791 downwards.
GTTACGAGTAAGAGAACGTTGCCCTTTCTAGATCTCACATGTGCCGTGTCGTCCTTGTATCAGAGCACTTCCCTCTTTCAGGTTTGAGTAGGTACATGGAGTGAAATCACTGCCAAATAAGAAATTTCACCAGTGGAGTCCCAAAACTTTTGCCCTTTTACTGTATAATCCCTATGGAAACCAGTGATATAGTTCAACAGGTGCCAAGAGAGACTCAAAATAATTTAAAAACTGTCTAACTTTAACACTGTTTTATAAGGAAGCGATGCATATACTTACAGTGAACTTCATTTTGATGGTAGGAAAGGCAAGTTCTGCTGGTATTTGATGTGTACTCTTCCTTTTTATACACTGACATGCCAAAGATAAGTGTTAAAATAGGTTTATCTTCCTGGCAGGTCTCTTCTGTTCACAGAATCATGACATATTTCCTGTGGAACTGATCTGATAACAGCAAGCTTTGATACCAGCCTGATTGAATTCATTGCAAATGGGAAGATGAAAGAAAACTTTTCATGGTAAGTTCAATATATTTAATAATCACTTCTAAAAAAAGTCATCGGAACCAGAAAACTGATGCTTAATACAATAAATTCCTAGTAACATTTTGTGCCTACATGACAAAGGACTCAGCCTAATTGTTTTTATCCACAGTTCATAAAATTTTTAAAACAGCAAGATTTCCCCCACCATTCGTTTAAAAGACATTGAGTCATGTCCCCAGGAATCATGAGACTAGCTCTAAATCATAGAAATTACTGAGTTTTTTCTTTTGTTTACCTTCCTGTCTGAATCCTTTGAGCACTGTTCTGTCTTTTAGGATCTGCTTACCAATCTTGAGGCCTGGCCTCTGTATTTTAACAGAGGTTCTTAGCAGAAAGAGTATCTGATTACAAACTGAGGGCTAATTCTAGAAGCTGGACCATAAACTAGAGATAGCCAAAACTGGGTAAGGGGGAAGCAGTAACAATGGGCATTTTCTATCAATTATTATGTAGCAAGTAGATTTTTTTTTTTTAAGTTTATCTGAGGTTGAATTTGATAATTATATATAGAACCACTCTATAGGATGAGTTATTTACCTTGTTTGCTAGTGAGCGGAGGACTGTTTTTCACCTCCATTTTGTACCCACTTTGCAATTTGCGAGAGGTATAAAATAACGGTGAATGAAACCAGTAAGTTACTAAGTGAAATGATTTGTGGATGCCAAATGGAGGCAGGTATGTGCTTAGCCTCCAAGATCCAAAATACACAGAATAGTCTATTTTCTATGTCACAAATCCTCTCATAGTCTCTGAATATTGAACTAATCATCTAGTTCTCATGAGAAAAGCATTGAGAAATCAACTATATTATGCTGATCCCAGTGGTGTCATCAGCGATGAGCTGGAAAGCAGTTTTGTCCATTTGTTGCAACAACCATGGCCAATTTGACTATTATAATAATGTGTCACACTTGGAAGTCTGAATCGCCAAATCCTCCATCAACTTTTGATTACTTCAATAGTTTATATGGCAGACATACAGAGCTAGAGCATTTGATATCAAGACAAGCTTAAGAAACTAGTTACAGTAGAAGAAGCCAGGAGAACGGAGGAGGAGGGAGACTCTTACTGTATAAGATCCTGTTCTTTGCCTAGTACAAGCTTGTTTCTCTCTGTCTCATTTTTAAAGCTTTACCCAAAGCATTCTCTGTTTCTTTGCTAAATCATTGTATCAATGTATAGCAAACTGTTATGGCTAGGAACCATATGAGTTTTAACCCAGTTCTCAAGTAAATGTTCTGTTTTCCACACACACACTTAAATTTTCACATGTTTTTGCTTGTGTCATTTTCTAGCAAGAGTAAAACTACTGAAATTATTGTTGAATTGGCCCTAGAAGCTTCGTTTTCAACTACTGATTTGATAAATTCTGCTTGACGTGTCCCTTGGCCATGCAGAATTTTCTAGGCTGTGTCACCCTGTCTTGATCCAGTCAAGTGCGGCCAGTTGTATGCAAAGGTAAGCACAGAGAATTTTGTTGATTTTTGAGGTGTTGCTTGATTCTTTACATTCCTCCCACCACTTTCTCACTCCCTGATAAGACAAATATTTATCAAAAGTACCTGAAAAAAACCATGAGTCTCCAGGAGAGTTTTTTTATGCCAGCATTATTCCCACCTGAACTTGATTGAATGAATCTCCCTTATGTGTCGAAATTCCGGTGTGGTAGTCAGACTTGAGCTGAAGTTGTACAAGTATTCATTTCATTCTGTGTTCAAGGTTCTTTTGTTTAAATTATTTTTAGTGGATGCTGGTGCCAAATGTTAGTCCAAATTCTCCTTGCAATTTTACTTATGTAAATAGCAAGTCATTCTGTAATTTAATCATATTTCACTGGAGTAAATTAGAATGTACTTGAAAATATTTGGCCTTATGAAAATATTAAAGAAATTAACAGTTTCCTGTGACAGTAATTAACGTTGCTGTGCTGTTGCAATGACTTGCAGAATGTATTGCTTTGTTCCAAACGTTACTCAAATTCCATTTCCTCCAGGCTTCAGTGTGCCAATATGGCCGATCTGACCGCAAGTGTAACTTGAGAAAAAGTGACTTCATTTGGGAAAAAGTTCGAGAGTTTCCACTTAGAGCGAAAGCGTCCAAAGCGAGAAGGCTACCTTGAGAAATGTAAGTATCGTCATAAAAGTTCAAATTCACCAAGCAGTTCTGAGACTGCACCAGTCACTTCCTAAGCCAAACCTCACTCCACCTGAGGACTGATAACAGTGAAAATTCTATTCAAGGAAGTTAGAGCATCTTATAGCCCTTCTCATGCAGGCTTTTACTTCAGTTACTTAAACTAGATGAGCACTTAACGGACTGTGGCATAGTCTTGCCCTTCGGTGAATGCGTGCTAATTTCAGATATATTAGTGGGAGATGTGGACTCAGATTCACTGTGGACAAAAAGTCTCCCGAAAGAGAGAAGGATATACAGGCTCACCTTGAGTAACAAGCCTGAGTCAACTGAAAATATGTTCTTTTTTGTAATAAGGTTAATTAGTAAAATTCTTTTTAGAAATTAATCTTTATTTTTTGGCCTCATATGACTGGATCATAAGATTTCACCTAAGGTCCAATGTAAAGTGAAAATCATTAGTGAGACAAGGGTTATTGTAATTCTTCACTAAGTACTGCTGATTTTGCGTATTACTCTGCTCTTACATGTGTAGAAGTGTGCGTGTCTGCAAGAGAGCTGAAGCTCATGCTTCAGCCCTGTGAAAGTATCTCAAAAGAAATTAAAATATGAAGATTAATGGGAAGTTAATTTCAACTTTTAATTTTAGCTTGTAGTGCCTGAATTCTACTATAAGCACGTGTGGAAGACTCATTTCGCTACCGAAATCTGTTTTGTGAATATTTCCAACATATCTGTAGCCTTACAAACAAAGAATCATTTGAGAAGAATGGGGAGGGGCAGCTTTAAACAGGAGGATAACATCAATCTAATCTAATTTAGTTTTATCTCACCGTGCTTGTCACATGAGCCTTTGGTATCTGTTCATATATCCTGATATATTACTGAGCAGCATGGCTTTGCCACACTCAGGATCACATTTTTTGTGCAAAGTTATGTGGAATAAAGCAAATATGTGCAATTTTCTCTTTTAATTGAGGCCTATTTGCAGGGCTAGATTTACATACAACCTCTGTCACCTCTTTTCTAATGACTGACATTACAGAAATTTGTTGGCTATTACTTTGTACTCTCATTTCATCAGAAGAGAAGAGGCCTCAATTATCATATTCTGGTAGAAAGTAGAGTGTGATTCCTCAAAGTACCTGCACTGCCTGATGTGGAAGTCACCAGGAGATGAAATAAGGAGTCCAGACAAGGTCATATTCATAGGAGACCAATATCATGCAGTCAGTGTAGTTTTGATAAAACACAGAGAACAGTGGTAGCTTTAAGTAAACCATCCCCATCCGGCTCCTTTTGACTTGTGACCTTGGACAAACCACATATCCTGTCGAATTTTGTTTTGTTCCTTTTTATACTAGAGAGGCTAGTAGTTATTCAGCTTGCATCTGTGAAGCACAATTATTACCCCTGACTATGTCAGTAATTTCAATACATGTGATATACACCATGGCAACTGTTCAAAAATGAGCAGCACTTTTTGTTAGAAAAGGCCATGTACATACTAGTTGGAGGAAATGGATGAAAAATTGGTCTGTTCATTAGCTGGCACTTAGGCTACCATGATATAGGTATTTCTTTCCAGGATTTGTCTGCAGAGTATCAGGCGGCCAGGAATTATATTTCAGAAGACAAAGTGCAGTTGAATAAATGAATAACAGAGTCTTTTCTGATATCGTTTAATTCTGGATTAGTATCCTGTTAAATATTAAAAGCTTGAAACAGCAAGAGTTGAAACTCCTCCAGAGTTTAAACCGGCAAATAATAGTCATTTGTAGAGTGATTAATTTTACAAAAGCTGGCTTACTGAGCGCTTTTGACATATCAGGATCAGGTTATCTATGCCACCCCAATATTCAGATAAAGAGGCTTACCATGGTGTGGCATATAGATATGGAATTGCTCGAGTCATGAAGAACATTTGTCAAGTGACTCCCACACCTACAGCAAGATATAAAAGTTGAATGTTGCTGGGATTCTTTCCCATTTTCACTTTCTGCAGCCTCTTGTTCTTATCTGAAAGAAAAATGAAGAGATTTGTGAGTATAGACATTTTTATTGAATTTATATTTTAGAAAGTTCCTTTCTAAAAGCAAAAAAAAAATGCAGAAAAGATGTTCTAATAAGGGGGTGCAGTACTGGGATTAATGATATGACCTGTGTATTGTTTCTTGTGTTGTTCAGTGGGATATTGCATTTCTTATTTGTGCAATAATCTTGAACTCAGAGGAAGCACCATTTGAGCAAAGAATGTAGAACTTAATCCCAGTTCAGAAGTGTGATTTATTATGTTTTATTGAGCTCTGTCCTGCCGGTGTGGCACTGCCTTATGTTTCTGTTGAGTATGAATGCTTATTCCTTTTGCAGGCTGCAATTCTTGCTTTACTGGGAGTCTTTTGGACTCAGACTTCTGCGTTAGAAGTAAGTAGACTGACAAATCTTCTACTGCATGTACTCATTTAAAATGTATTAGATTCTTGGGCATGGGGGAATATAATAGCAAGAAAAGCACATGAGAAACTAACAAGATGCTTATTGCCAAGGAGACAATCATACAAGCCAAAGAGGTGGTTCTGTGCAGCCATGTAGCAGCAAGAAATTCTAGCGGGGTAGCCTGTTAGCTCAAACTAAGATTTGGAGACTGTCTCAGACTTCTCTGACAATCTCTGCTGTCACACACAATGACTTGGCTGCCCAATATTGTTCATCTTTTCCTGCAATGTGGCTTTCTCCCCTCCTCTCCCACCCTGAGTTGAACTCTTGGGCAATTAACCTCCACTGTGAGGGCCTCCTGAGATTGCCAGAGTTGTAAAGAGATTTAGGATTTATGTGAAGCAATCACATTTGGTTATTTGAGAGGAAACGCTTTCATTTATCTTGTACCTTTTAAAGATATAAGGCCAATAATGATGAACAGTTATTTTGTGTTTTGTACCAAAGACCTATTACCTGCCAGTACCTGGCAACGATTATGTCACTGCAACTATGACTATCGACAACGAGAAGAACTTAGCTGATGTCCATGTCCGTTCTGGGGCGTACTCCTCTGATACCATTTTTGACTACCAGCATGTAAGTAAATCCAAGAATCTGCCTAGACTCAAACAATCTCTGTGAGTAATTTCTAAACGAAGAAAAATTATTTTAGTGTATTGTCATCATGAGTTGTCTTGAAACTGTTTCTTTTCAGACTTCCATCACTTCTCCTCCCCTTCTGCCGTCTCTTTGTCTCACATGTATGATGATGTAGTTGTTTAGTTTAGACTTGTAATGAAACTCGTGGTTATTCATGAAAGGGAGAAAAATGTCATTGACTGCAATGCAACAGGGTCGAGATCAGGCCACCATCACTCATGTATAACAAGTACGGTAGAAGTCCATGGAAGAAGATAATTTCTCTATTATAGATAGACATTAATATAGGGAGGCTGCTTCCATTCCCCATGATGACAGTGTAAATGGAAAGTCATGATAGGCAGTGTAGCAACTTTACATGTATTCATTCACCCTAGAGAACAGGGGGGATCACCAAGTGTGAGTGGTAGCAGTTTTTAATGAATTAAATTAACGATAATTTTTTATCACAGGGATATATTGCAACAAGGATGTTTTCAAGGAATGCTTGCTTTATTCTGAAAATAGAGAAAGGTTCCATCCCAGAGCTGCAAGAAATTGGACGCCTGGCTTTTGAGAAACAGGTGATTGTATGGAGAATCCTGTTCTGTGTATAAGAAAGTTCTGTTTTGGGATGGTATGATAGAAGCCCTCCATTCTACCATTAAGAACAGCTATTGCTCTTAGGATTCTCTTTTATTGGATTTGCAATGATGAAACAGAACTGGCAAGACAAAACTTCAAGGGAATAACATATACAATATTATTTTAAGATAATGAATGATCATGGCCCACCCTGCAGTTTTATAGTGGCTGGTAGTTATAGTTAGACCTGTAAGATCCTGTGTCTGTGGAAATAGTGTGCTTGGATATTTTTGGGTAGTCCCAATATGAATTCACACAAGCTTCTTCCTTTTTTTTCATTGTCATGCTAATATTTTAGAAATGAGATACGTGAAGTTATTTTGTTTGCAGAAGCAGTATTTGGAAATCAATTTACTTTGAGCAAACTGTGACTTTCCTACTCGGGCAAAACTTTCATGAAGGTGATTGAGAGTATTGCCTGGAGATGAGCTTCAGCTCTGGCCCATCTTACGACAGCGTAACAGTAGCACTTCTGCAGCAAAATATAGCAATGCGCTTTTTAAAACGCCTGCACAGACTGGGAAGATTAACATATGTGCAAATTGTTTAACTGTATCACAGTCAATTAACATAATTTTTATTACATTAATACAGTTCAATTTTGCTAAGTTGATAGTATTACTATCTAGTGAATTTTGTTTACAAATAGATAAAAAATGTGTGTTTTATTTAACAACTTGTAGCTTTTTCAGCTGGTGCTTTGTATGAGGCCAAAGGAAGATAATTTTAGATTTTGGGATTTTCTCACGGGTTATCTTAGTAGATTGAAACCAGAGCTACATTGCTGATGATATTTAACATTTCATCTTTAGACTTTGAAGAAAATATACTCTCCAAATGATGTGTGGGTACTGTATGAACCCGGCAATTCGATATTAGCGAATATAAAGGAATGGTTTCTCTATGGTAAAGCCATTGAGAATCTCTGCAGAGATCTGCCTATCTACAAGCTTGTAAAGACTCAAGGTAAGTAGCAAGAACCGAACAGACATAAACCTTCCGTTACCAGCAGCATCCAAGCACCTTTCCGTCCTTCACACCTAAATCCCTGTGGCACCTTTGCGAGGTTGCAACAAATTGCCCCATTTTAGAGAGGAGATGTAAATCACCTAGTAGGATTAAAAGCGTAAGGCCCTGTGATGCTTTGGAAAATCCCGTGAAGCGCCTTTCTCATCTTTAGGCATCTGAATACCTGGAGCAGCTGTCCTGAAGTGGTTTGCCCAGGGTCACAGTGGAAGCAACCGTGTAGCAATTGTATCCAACTTGTGCCCTGATGATATAATGGTCCCAAAATATATCTAGCGTATGCCAGGATGGTACCTGGTGTATGCTGGCTGTAGGAAAGGAGGAACACAAAGGTGATGTAAGCCACACAGATATTTCCTCGCTTTGAGTTGCGCCATAAAAGTTTTACACAGTACCTGTTCAGAGCAGTGGGAGCCTTGAACAAGGCCATAATTGGGGATGGAAACATCTGTTTGTGTAATTAACAGACTTTTCCTTACTGGATTCTGGGAACTTGTCACTGAAAATATCTTCAATTTCTTGTTTCTGTTTTAGCACCACTAGATTCTCGTGCTTGTGCCAACGCAGGAATTCCAAGCATTTTGGGCATTAAAATCTGTGAAAAACTCAGCTAGACATGGTCTTGACAATTCCACTGCTTAGAAATGGCTTATTTTCCTGTGTGCTTCCCTAACTGCAACCATGTTCTTAAACTGAGTCAGATCTTACTGTTAGACTCAATCGGCCTATTCTAATCTTTGAACACGACACAGCTGCGATGCACAAATAAAGATAATGCAGACATTCAAAAGCTTTGTTCTTTTCTTCATCTAAAAACAGAACAAAAATAAACCATGCCTTCCTCTAAAAAAGATAAGCTTCCTTTTGGCGCGTTCGTATACACAGGCTGCAATATGATCTAAGCACTAGTATATGCTTCGTGCCAATGAAGGAATAATAAAAGAATGTTTTTCAGGGAAAAACTGCCCTTTGGCATCAGCACTGAGCATCTTCAGGTGCTGACTCACCTCATGTATGATCACCAGAGAGAATATGGGAGGGATCAAACCGATGAAAGGGTGGAGGGAGAAGTGGATATACGTTACGAACTATCACCAAAACACTTCATAATATCTTTTAGCAGATTTGGTTTGCGTGTTAATTTTAGAGATGTGTCTGAACCAAAGCCCCATATCCTAAGCCTGCCACTTTGAGAAAGTTCACTTCTAGAAATTTCAACCCCTGCTTTGATAGTGCTGTGGGCCAAACTGAGGACCGCTGCAGCTTAGCATCGTGTTGCTAAGCTGCAGAAATTCTGGATAGCAAGCAAGTATTTTACAATAGCTTTCAGATTCTTTACGGATTTACATTGGGATTTGCAAAGAAGCTTGCTTTCTGCAAGGGCAGTGAAAATTTGTAGCAATTTTAATAACTGCGGTAGGTCAAAGAATCCTTTGTCCGGACACTGGACAAACGCAGAAAGAGGAGATGGTCCCTGTCTGTCCCAGATTTTGTAACCTCGAATACTTTTCTTTCACGCCATGCCAGTGTGAAAGGGTCGTGGCCACCAGTAAGCACCCCACATATGTTGGATAGTAGTTTATAGGTCAGGAGCTGATAGAAATGCGATAGGAGGCAGTATTGGTGCTGCCTGCATGATCCTCTAGTAGATATCAGTGAACGGTTAAATACTTATGCATCCTTTCCATCAGTGCTTGGAAGGAGTGTGTATTTTTAGGCTGAAAACTGAATGTTTGCAGTTTATTGGAGCCTTGAAGGGCTGCCAGAGAGCAAGGCAATCCTTTGGAGTCCAGCAAACTGGCCCCAGGTTCTCAGTTTGTTATTTTCGAACCAGGCTCCTGGTCAAACCATCTGTCACTTATTAGAAGAGCATTTTATCATGTTACTGTGAAATTTTTCTTTTAGATTAATCCTATTCACAATAGGCTGCAGGTTTTTGACGATCCAGAGAACATTTCTGGAAGGTCAAACTTTGGTGATTAAGTCCAGGAATATTAGTGTACATCTCCAAGGTACAGGATAGTCTATTTAGCCATATTTTGAAGTGGAGTGCTTTGATGGAAAGTAGAACTAGGAGCTGTAGTTGTGATGTTCTTGCCTGATGCACAAGGAGGGCACAAAGCACCTCAAAGCACTCTTTGAAAGCACCACTTTGCAAGAGCAGTCATATGGGTTATTGTGTAACCTTCAGACCTTTTACTGTGGTCGCAACAGCCAGAGAGGCTATTTAAAGTGGTGGCTTTCTTTCAAGACCTTTAAAAACCGAGTTAGAAGCTTCAATCTAATTTCCAAGTGACAACCATCACGTTTCAACCCTCTCCTTCTTTATTCTTCCTCTGACATAGGCTGTGGAAGTCGTGGCAACCCCCTGACTCAGCCAAGTTCTGCAGAAACTAGGAAATAACTCCTTAACTAGTTCAGGCTTTACTCTATGCGGTCTTTGGTATATGTGTGTCTTTGGATTATTTCTCTGAGGATGCTGACATGGCATCAGCTATCCAGTAGAAATTTGAAGACTAGTGACTGAAGTAGATCCCAAAGGAACAAACTAGTAGAGCTTCCAAAAGGGCAGTCTGAATGCACAAATATGATTATTATTTAATTCAAAAGTTATTTAAAATAATTAGTCAATGCAATCTGGCTTTCAGTCTAATTGTGGTATACATGAATCTCAATCTCTACTGTCTATGCAACGTAATGGCCTGTTGAGATTCTCATCGTACTGATATTGATTTAATCAGAATTAGTTACTTTAAAAAAGCCCTCTGTGTACTACACTGTTATTTATTCATGGAACAGCGTTCTGAGATAGACGAGTGAGGTCTGATTAAAAACAGAGTGGTGATGCACTGTTATTCAAGGTGCAGGGCTAAATTCCCTGTTGACCCAGGCATAAAGAGCATTACTGATGATAAAAGGAGTCCTATTCACCTCTTGCACAGTTGCTTGCAGATCCTGAGGACTATTCTAAATAGACAAAATAAGGAATGTGTTACTGCCTTGGTTTTGTAGATAGGAAACTGAAGCAGGAGCTATTCTGTAGGGTTTACTTGCTCTGATGGAAACTGTGACCAAGGCAGGAACTGAATCCAGCTCTTCCACTGATTGCTTGGAAGAATCCCTTTCTATAGCGTGATGTCTCTATTTCATTTAAATTTAAAACATAATGGAGTGCTTAATTCTTTTGTTTAGAAAGTACTACATGTAAATCAAGTACCAGTAAGCTTATATTGTGTACTAGCTACTAATTCTGAAGGCACTGTTACATAATGAGTAAATTTGCACTTGCTGCTGGAGCAAGCGATTAAACAAAATTCAGTGAAACAAGCCCCACTACCTTATCATCTGCCATTTAATTTGGTTTGAGCTAGGGAAATAAAGTGTTTGTTCCTAGCTTACCTTTAGTTCACACTCTCATTGTATCCATCAGGCCCGTTGACAATACATTTGAATTTGGACTATGGTGTTTCTTATTTGAAAAATGACATTTCAGCCATGCATGTGTTCCCGTAGCACCTCCAATGCTGAGCTGCACAGCTCTGGAAAAGGTTCTGGATAGAGCACCCTGGAGGCAAATCTGTTACGATGCTGCTGCACCTTTTGGGTGCAGCTCGCAACAGCAAGAAAAGGAAGCGCAGAGAATCATGCACCCCATTGTCCATATGCCCACCTTTTCATTATCCCTGTTTCTCAGAGGCTGGTCTGTTTTCACGTGACCGTGTGCATGGCATATTACAGCTCTCACTCTGCAGATCCTGAGCCCAATCTTATTGACATCACCAAAATGCAAATGATTTCAAAGATCATGCTAGAAATGACTGCAGAGCAAAAAAAACTGAGTCTGAGTTTAGTAACTGTAACTGCAGGATGAACAGGGGTGTACACCCAGCACCAAATAAAAGCAAAGAAAAGGACCTATGCAGGAGAAAGAATTCTGATATTATATGTATTTGATACTGTAGCTGGCTAGTGACATTTCCTGCCTAGGAGCAACTTCCTTGCTGATCCAGGGCCTAAATCTGCAGTTTGCTAGATGTTTTATGTCCCTACCTTATACTATAATTAGTCTGTTTTCATTTCTTTGCAAGGTGGTGAATGTTATTGCTTGACTACCGGGAATGACCAAGGAAGTAAAAAGCAGTGACAATAGGTAAAGCGTCCCTTGGAGTTGTGGCCCATCTGTTGTCTTAACTGTAGTCTGATGATGTTTTTAATCTCTAAATCCACAACCTGACAGCAAAGGGTCTGGGCTGAATGTTCATGATCTGAAAGAGATATGAATCTTTCCTTTTATTTATCAGTTAACATAGACATATGTTCTACATAATATGAGGCATTTGATATCCCATAGGTATAAGTAACTTTGTGGGTCATCTGTGGGTAGGACTTTTTTACATTGTGATCCCTGAGAATACCCAGTGGAATGGATAGAAAATTCCCACCAATTTCCATGGGAGTGGATTGGAGCCACCTCCTAGGTGGAGAGCAACCAGTGACCATTCTCAGAAAAAAGGGAAAGAGTATTGTTCAGAGTCAACAAAGTAGAACACTTATTAGGACAACTGTGAAAGGTTAATATGAGCAGTAGATGGTGCACCAGCCTTATTAGCCTTAAGCGTGAGATTAACATCATGGAAATAGCACAGGCATGTGGTGTATCTGCACCAGGAGAGGGGCAGGGCTGTGGTGATCCTACCAGGACTGGAACGTGGGTCTATTATAAAAATGAAGAAAAGAGCCAGTGCACAAGCTTAGATCCTAAAAAGGTGTTGAGGGAAGGAGTCTAGAAAGGAAAAGAGCATCAAGATGCAACTCTTACTACCTTCAAGGTTACCCGATCTTTCTAAGGGCTTCTTTCAAAGTAACATACTTGTGTTTGAAGTTCGGCTAGCTTCTCAGCTAGTCTTGCTCTACAAAAAGCAGGGAATTTATTTTATGTAGAAGAAAGAGAGCAAATGGGAGTGTGTCTGGATATGTCTGAGTATCTGTGCGTGTGTGTGCCTTTGTGCTCGAGAATGCTTTTTAAACAGCTTTTATAAGTTAAAATAGTATTTATCCTAGGTCAAGATATCAGAATAATGCTGATAATGTGCTTCCAGCTTTTAAAAAAAAAAAAAAACAGGTGATTAAAGGCATGCCTGGGAGCCCAACAATGGTATCATTGGATGCACACTGACAGGCAGCTAAAGTATGTCAGGCATTTAGGGGGAGCAGAATTAGTACACATTCCAGTCACATCTTCACCTCTGCTGCAATTAACCTTTCTTGATCCTTGTATCAGTGGGCTGGAAGGATCTATGGTCCCTCACTGCCAAGGACACCAGTTTATCTAGTCGCCTGCACTACCCTTTAATCCAAGATCTTTTTACCATTGAACCCATTCCCCTTAGAACCTCCCACTACCTAACATTTCCCAGTGTACAAGACTATTCATCCAGTCCTCAGTTGTGTCACTTTTGCTGATTGTTTTCATTTTAAAATCAGAGATTAGCCCTGAAACGATTTCCCAGTAAGGGGTGAGGTTTATTTTCATTTAAATACTATTTAAATGGAAAGAGACTACTTAAATTAGGAGGAATGGCAGATTTGGACCTATCTTGTCTGATATTTGAAAAAAGTTTTCAAAATTGCATCAAGTAATGAAAAAGGACAGCTATTAAAATAAGCAAATTTTCCCTAATAGGACAGAATTTCCAGAGAAAACTGGAGTCAAACAGGCTGCAGAGTCAAGCCCATTATTTGAAACAAAAATTGTGCGGTTTGGAGCCAGCAAGCCAAAGCTGTGAATCTGAATGTCCTCATTTGTTAGGTCTTTCCACCCTGTTTGTACTTACAGTGGATAGTAGCTGAAAAAATCATCCCTTAAGTTTTAGAGGAAGAGAACTCACCTCTTGAGTGTGTCTCTAAAACAACTTGGGAGCAAACTGCGGCAGTCAAACAGAAGAATATTGCAAGATCCATGTGCAAGAAAGAAAGAGGCAACATGTCAGCAAAGGGAAAGTACGTGCTCAGTTTGAATCAAGGTGCCTAGTTTTAGGTACTCGGATTTGAAACTGTTGGCCGTAGAAGAGGGTGAGCTGGGTTTTACAAGGTTATTTGTTTTAAAAAAAAGTGACCATCTTGGCCAAAGAGCACATCAGATTTTCCGAGGCACAGAATTCAATCCTGAAGGTATGTATTTACTTTCTGCTTGAGCTAAGAACTCAGTTTAATTTCGATTGACCACTAGATGGCAAATTGTTAACGATAATCTCAACAATTGCTTTTTAATTGCAGTTCTGAGTCCAAGCTTATTTTTAAGGAGTGATATCTTGCTGTCATTGGGCTAGTAAAAACACTGATTAGGTGCAAACCATAACTCAGAAATAAAATAAAATGAATCCCTGTCAACCGGAGACCTGTTGCTCAGGAAGTAAAAGCTGGGTCAGGATGAAGAGGATTAGAATTCTTTCTTTCAGATTTCCATATCTCTGAGATGTTTATTTTCACTAGCTGAAGCTCTCTCAATCCCTTAATATTTGCAACTTCTTCACCGTAATATATATATACACATATACGTACTCCTACTTTATGTAAAAAAGCAGTGCATTTGCATACTGTGTATTAATCAGAGATTTCAAAATGTTCTAGAAATGTATACAGTGAAGATTCACAAGGTGATCTAACGTAAATGAGTGAAATCATTTCTGTTTCAGAAAAGGGATGCAGCAAAGGATGAAAACTAAATCTGACAAACATGAGTCACACACCGATTGCGAGCACAGGTAAGAAAGGAAGACCCAACACTCTTGTTTATTAGTTCGATGACACCTAACCAATCTCATCTTGCCAACTGTCTCTGCCCCTGCCCAATTTTGCTCAGCCACACTCCTCCCTTAGGAATAAATAGCCCACAGAGGAGTTCTGCTCTCTAGGTCAGTTGTTTGAGGCAGGGGGGCTGGCTGGGGTTTTGTACGGATTGTAGCCGGGTCTTTGTCCCTTGCAGGCGAGTCCTTCTATCCTTAGGACTTGTCATGGCCACATCCTCTGCTGGCTTTAGCACCTATCTCTTCCTGTTCTGCGATGTTTTTCCTTTGCTCTTTCTTTCAGCTTTGTAGGAGGCAGCCAGCCTCATGTGTCTCTGCAGTTCCTGTTTCATTTAGTTTTTCCAAGGGTGCTTATACAGAAAGGAAGGTGATTCAGACCCGAAGAGTTGGGTCTCCAAGTTGCTCCAGCCATTTCTTGACAGATGGAAAGGCAGATGTAGCATAAAGTAGACCCTACTGTGGCTGTGCTCAGATTGAAAAAAGCATTCTTTAAAATTCATTTTGTAATCACTGGTGCTAGGATGAGAGCTGTTGTGAGGATATAAAGGAGGAAAGATGGGTGAAGCAATACAACGAATTATTTTGAGGAGGTTCTTGTAGTTTAGGCAGCTTCTAGGACAGCCTGGACTGTAAAGGTAGTTAAGGCCTTTATCTTTTTGCAGGCAGTAAATCCTGCCCAGCAGTTCCCAGGTAGGATGCAGAGTCCATACACCCACCCAGTACCGTGGCAGTCGCCATTCCAGCTGCAGGGGAGTTTCCCTGTTCTCCTGCTGCACTGACACCATTATACAGATGGTCACATAGGGCTGAGGCACCCTTGTCAGGCATTTAAAAAGTGTTAAACTTGAGACAAAAGGACTTCAAGGCTTGAGCCCATAGGGGTAGCCAATAACCATTTCCATCCCCTGTGACAGGAGACAGGGGCCATTTTCGCCTAAAGCTCCTTGATTCAGAAATTTGCCCCAAGCATGTTGGGAGGTGTTTGACAGCAACACATTAAGCAAAGTCCCTGGGTGCAATATACTGAGAGCTGAGCCAGGGCACTCCGCCACTCGTCCCAGATAAGTCGAGCCCTTTAACACCAGGGACTGCGAGGAGCTTGTTCCATGCTCTCAATGAGATAAGCTGCCATCCGCGCTTCACGAGACACTCCTATCTGCCAAGCCACTCTGAGAAAAACTGGGAGATGTGCAGCATGATTTAAAGCACGTTACAGAGTCCCCCAAGCTACTTACATATGGTGGTCTTGCTAATTAGAGGAACGACCAGAGGTGTGGGATCCTTCAGATACAGGACCATTTACGAATAGCTCATAGGTGTTAAACAGCTGTGAGGTAGATAACTACAATACAACATGAATAATGATAGAAATTGCAGTACCAAATTCTAAAAAGTGGGAGGGTCATTAAAAATTCTCTGACTAGAATGTATTTTGAAGCTCCTGAACCTCACAAGTGTTAACACAACACAAACGTACCTGAGAGAAAAAAAAAGAGAGAGAGAGAAAGAGAGAGAGGTCTTTATCTGCATACACTGCCACAAAAATCGTCTCGAACTGATGTGATGGCTAATCAGAAGACAGCCTGTTGAGTGTCAATGAGGGAAGTTTCTTGGCTGTAAAGATATTTTACCTAGACTTATTACCTAGGGACTCTCATTTTCCATGCACGTTGTGTTTTTTAAAAAGCTCTTAAGTTGCAGTCACTTTTTTGGTATGTTATTCAAATTTGGAGTCCAATTAGCTGTTCAGTTTGATCTTGCTCTTGGGTATCTTTAAGGTTTTTCATACAGGCAGGTGAGGAGAATTCAGCAGTTGCCTCATGAACTGAGGTATTAATAGCACTTGATCAAATTCCTTAATAATGCTAACTAATACATATGTATTCTGAGCACCCTAACAAATAAAGCTGCTGAAGCCAGACTTTAAAATCAGAAGCAGACAAGCCAATCCCATGCAATTAAAATTGAGCTGGGCATAAGTTTTTTCCCCTTTGGAGAAGTAAACTAAATGGCAAAAATTATTTTTATTAATATGTTTCTCTGAATTTTTTGAACTTTCACCAAAAAATAATGAACATCTCTAAAATAGTTCCCCTCTCTCTCCAATGGTTTTGACAATGAAAAACTGTAATTTAAACATTGGAGAGGCTTTTTTAAAAAGTAGGGGGGAAGGGTGTTGCAAACTTTTCAGCAAGTTCTAGTGTAATTTTATTAGACAAGTAGAATATTGCTTTGTTCCCTATTTGGAATATAACCACTAACCCATTTCTTCTGCACTGGAAATAATAAGCACCCAAAAGTGAATTTCCGCATTCATTTACTGATGACCAGGACTCATAAAGGGCACAAGACCACATAGTCTAGGAGGACCAGACCATGTTTAGAATTTTTTCCTGTGGTGTAAGCCAGAATTAATCAAAACTTCTATGCAGTCTCCTCACAAAGGGTAGAAAAGACAAAATCTGATATTAACCTGTGTGATAAACATAACTAAGAACAGCTGCTAACAGTCCTTATTTATCCAGTATAATTGCAAACAAGTTACAGAAACTCAGATGTAATACATTTCAATTCTTTGGTTTTAAAGGTTCTATTTAAACAGGATTTTTTTACTGAATCAATCTCTCTTACCGTTACACACAATTTACTTTCCTCATGTGATCTCAACCCTAACATCAAATAACCAGGATAAATATTAGACATGCTTGCCTAATTTTTCTTCTTCGTGTTCTGTTGAAGTGATTATGAGCTGTTGGATTTGTAATTACTGTCTCACGTGGAGAAATTGCCTATTTTTGACGTAAAACGCTCCAGCTCTGCTTAAGTATTAAATTAGTCCAATAATTTCAAGTTATTAATCAAAGTTGTCAACAAAATAATTTCTGGTAAACAGAGCCTGTTTTCTTCCAACCAGTTGTTTATGATTAAAAATCCATAGTTCTAAAAACCAAGGGCAGGATACATTTAGTAATTGTTCCCAAGAACTTTGTCCTTTTAGGGCTTTGGGAGTATTTAAATGGAATTCTCATTAAGGAAGAGAATGGTATTCCTCAAACAGCCCACTTGGACACAGCTGACAAAGACAGAGGAACAATTTTGGAGATTTCTGAAAAGTTTTGTTCACGAGTCTTGCTTTTGTCAGTGTCACTGAAGCTGTTCAGTGACTTGCCCGAAGTTTAACACCCGAATGAATACCAAAGCTACATAAAATAGCTAGATGATGAGAGAAGGAATTTCAAAATGTAGAATTAAAACTTTCTCTTGACCTTTTTCTCTTAAACTGTGCTGTGAAGCAAGTATGATAAAAAGCTGGCGGAGTTAAAACTCCTGGTATTATTAAACAGCATGACAGCATGCCTACTCTGCTGTTCGTTAGCGTTACAGTACAATCACTTTCTATGTGAAGATCCCAAATATTGGTTTATTTTTTACCATGTCCCACCGTGGTAGACTGAATTAGTGAATTTTGTGACCTTTACAGGTACTAAATTTTAAATAACCTTTGTGTATTAGTAAAGATCTCTATTTGTGCATGGAGGCATATACCCATATAGTAGGGTTGCAGGCAAATCAATAGGTTTCTTAAGACAGCCCCCATCAAATAAAAGACGTGCAAATATTTAGCCTAATGCTCCTGAAAATGCTTTTGCTAAACGTAAGCGTTTTTTTAGCCTGTGTTGCATTTTGAGGACTAGGAGGGAAAAAGAAAGACTGAATGCTAGAATTTACAGAAGCAGATGCAATAGCAAGGGCCTGCTTTGTCTTTCTCATATAAGGATCAAAGAATTTGTCTGCATGTCGTTCTTTCACGATGAGAGTGATGTGTGTACTCAAGCAGCTAATAGCACAAATTTCCTAATAAATATAAGGAAAACCCATCAGACTAGGAAACGACAGCTCTTCCAAATAACTTTCCAGAGAATGAGCCCACAGGGAGCTGGGACTTGCGGTAACAATGAGGCCATGCGTTTGCAGTGAATTTGCTGCGTGTGACTGACAGGACACTTCCAGGAAGGCAATGTCCAGCTATTGCCAGCCCTGTGCTTTCTGTTTCAGTTGCTTAGGCTTTGTGCCGACTTGAAGATCTCTGTCGTTCTTTATCTGTACTGCAGCATGGCCAATGACCTGCAGCTGAGACCAGGTCTCTGTTGCACTAGCGCAAATGTGCAGTGATGGACTCCCATCCTAAAGACTTTGCCACCTCAGCAGGAAAAAAACAGGTAGAAGAAAGGGAATTGCCAATGACCACGCAGGTGGTTTCTCTGCCCTGTTCATTAGTACTTCCCTCATTCTTTTTTCACTTGCCTGGAAATAACTGATGGATAAAGCATGCCACTGTCTTCCCATATAAAGCTATTGATGCGCATTTCGGTGTTGTCTCTGAAGGGACACAAAGAGATCGTGTTATACAGCATAAGTAGTTCCCTGCCCATATGGCTAAACAGTGACTTTCCTTCTTCTCCCTGCTTTTCTTTTTCTCAGTCACTTCAGTTGTAATGCATTGCTACACTTCTCCCTCCCCACTCTTTCTTTAAATACTATCTTTTCAATTTCCAGTGACATCCGAAATTGGAACAGAGAGCTGCTGGGAACGGCCCATTTATGGAAAGGAAATCCAGAGCAACCATGAACCAAGGCATACAACGGTAAGGACTTAGGGAGATGCAGGAATGGAAACTAATTTTAGTTATTCCATTGCAAGCTCATCACACTGTCAGTGTCACACTCTTCTTTATCTCCCATATCACATCCAACAGTTACCTCATGCCACAGCCATCTTCTGACAGAGACCGTTGTGGGGCATTTTCGCAATAATTTCTTGCCAGTATTTTGGAAAACTTCAACTCATATGCTGTGATGGTCACTGAAACGCATTAGTTTACGTCACTCTCTTTACTTCTTTGAAACGGCATCTGTGTCATCCTCATTAGAGAGCAGCTTTGAACCAAAATCTCTGTTATTTATGCAGCCTCAGCTTTTGGAAAGGATTTAAAATTTGCCCAGTCTGAATTTAAAACACGTTTGGACAAGATGCCTTCCTGTCAGTTCAGTTTGGACGTTGAGGTTTGATCAAAATGCTGTGATAGAGGTGCATCTTACAGCAATACCTGTTAACACTGTATGTTTGTTAGATTTATTTCTGAGTTTTTAAGGGCTGAGTAACATCACCAAGGCCCCTTTCGATATAATACGCGTCCTGACTCACAAAGCACAGCACATTCCCCTTTTCCTATGAAAGCAAACACTTTTTTCCTTCATTAATCCTATCTTACTTATGGGCAAAAGCAGTCATGTTGGCCAAGAGTGACAGCTCTCTGCGTTATACTGGAAAGATTCTCAAGCTTGACATTAGGTTTTTCTCAAAGGTTTTAGCAAAGAAACAAAGGTTCACTTGTGCTATAAGGAAAATCACTTGCAGAGCCAGGATGGAAGGGGATGTTTTCTTGTGGCAAAAGCAGGACATTATATGTTGAATTCCAGAAATCTCGGCACAGTCACTGGCTCTGCCGTCGATATCCTGTGTGACCTTAAGACAAGTCAGTTGATAAATTTGCTTGTTCTATGAAACAGGGATGTTTCCCTTTACTGTCCTGTGTCTCTCCTCTTTATATACAGTGTAAGTTCTTAGGGGACAGGATTTGTTTTCTACATATTGCACAAACATACATCTAACTGTTGCTGACAAATAAGCATGAAGTTTGAATGAGAACTGTAGTGCTCTTTGAGATCAAAGCATACTGGAAATATCCAGTGTTTGTTTGGTATCCTGTCTCTCCTGCACTAAATAAGGGGATTTGGAGTTGCAGTTTGAAGATCTGTAAGAAAAATCTCAAAAAGCCCATACTGGATGCAAATCCTTTCCATGAGAAATTTGACACGAATGCCCTCACCTCTACATCCCAGCCACAGCTTTAACTGGGAAGGATATTTCTACTCATGTTTAAGCAGGGCAGGCAACATTTTTATATTCCTCTCCTCTGCAAATATTTATTTTTTCAAATATTATCTTTTCATCGAATATCTCTTAAACATATCTTACAAATTTTTGAAGGGGTAAAAGAAACATTAAAAAGCCTAATATTTAATACCAATCTAATTTTAAAATGTTATTATATTTTCTGAAGGTATGGACTACTGAGCCAAAATCCATCTGACTGAATTCACATGTGGAGAAACTACACGTGGACTTCTTATACCTAACTAGCAAACTTTCATTTTCTTCACTGAGGAACTGTTTATGTCCAAAAAGTCCAGGACAAGCAAACATTAGTCACTCTCCTGGAGAAGGTTTCTTGTCCCAATCTGTTCTGAGTGTGTTAATGAGAACAGGTGTTCCTCCCTGAAAAAATCAGACTAGAGAAGGGTGAGGATGCTTAAAAAACACTTCACATTCTTTTTCCCCACTTCCTCTTACTCAGAGGAGCGTCACACCCTTTCAATCATTGTATATTGTCGACCTTGACACTTCGTAAAGCCCTGTTTCACTTTCTAGCCTTTCAGCACTGGGCTTGCTTCACACATTCCTGCTCAAACCCATGCTCTTCTGCTGCCTCTTGACGGAAGAAGCCGCGAAGGCATCGGCTCAGAGGAAGTTGTGGGGTGCCTGAGATTAGAGGCTATTTTGGAGCAGCACAACCTTTGGGGCTGACCCTTTCGACAGCTGAACTGTTCCCTGGAGTTGCTTCGTACCCTCGGCTACCGCTGGCATCAACTGCACTCACGTTCCTGCCTGATCTGCTCAGTGCCGTGGATGGGAAAGGGCCTCTCTTTGCTCTCTGGGCGTTTTTTATCCCTCCAGTTCTCACTGGGACATACAAATGGAGAGTGTCCAACCTATAAGGCCACCTCCACCAGAAGAACATTTTCCGACTTCAACAGGAAAGGCAAAACAGGAATTAAACAATGTTGTATGTGTGCTGAATGTTGCAGGAGCACTGCAGAAGCTCAGATTCTCATTAGCTACGTTTTCCTGTGTAAAACTGCAAATTCACAGCAGAAATAAACACAAACTTCATAGGAATGATGGCCAAGAGCCCTTTCTACAACTCTGCCTGCTTGATACATCATTTATTTCTAATGAAATGGGCTCATCATTTATGTTATAAATCTGATAACAATTAAACGGTAATGATTATTAATGTTCCTTCTCCAGCTGGCTCAGTTAATCTGTTTAGCATAGATTTCTTGAGGGCAGTTTCCTTTCCAGGGAAAGGCCAAACCTCTTCATTTCAGTGACATGAAATAAAACCCTTCTGTTAAAACATTTTAATTCAGCAAAAAATATGCATGTGTTAAATTCATCAGCCTACAACCTAAGGAAACAGGAAGCTGCTTTTATATCAGATATACTCTATGGGTACTGCTCATCTGGCAAATCCCCAGCAGGCTCTAAACTGAATAAGCTAAGAAATGCAGCAAAAGCTGGTTTGTATGTAACACAGCAGGCTGCATTGCCCTTTAGTATGCTATTGTTCATGGAGTTATCAAAACAAGAGTGGAAATGCAAAGAGCTGGAATGTCTGAGCAGTAATTGAGTTCCTACTGAGCCACTGAATCAAGATGACATATTTGTGGATTAGAAAAT
Source organism: Struthio camelus (assembly GCF_040807025.1). NCBI lineage: Eukaryota > Metazoa > Chordata > Aves > Struthioniformes > Struthionidae > Struthio > Struthio camelus. Next base: position 2,690,933 of record NC_090968.1, on the reverse strand, counting down.
TTATGTCAGATCACTGTGTGCAGTTTTTACTTATGTATTTATGTCTGCAGGGTGTGAAATTACAGAATCGTAGAAAATACGTCTGGAGTTAGCAGAACTTAGAGAGGTCACTAGTCCGGCCTCTGCTCCAAGGCAGCGTCAGCTCTGCTTATGTCACGGCAGTTAAAGTAAAGCCGTTCAGTTTTGTCACCCAGCAAGCTGAAGTTGCGCAGCTGATTAAATTTTAATCTATGTTAAACAGGAGTGAACCTGGAAAAACTCCTCTGACTCTAAAATTGTTTATATGTTTAACACCAGAGTAACAAAGAGGAGAATCTGACTCAATGTGTGATTAAGGGCCAGATGCAGTCCTCAAAATAGCCAGTGCGCTCGTAGTGAGAGAGGAGATTCAACTAAAAATCTCAGAGCAAACACTCTAAAACTTTAAAATCAAAACCTTTACCTCTAAATCTCGTAGCAAACCCAAAACCCTCAGAAGGAAGCCATGCAGTACTCTACATCCCAGTGTTTACAAGCTCTGCAAGGCATATTTTCATGCCTGCTGCCTATGCATTCGGGCCCTTATTCCCGTTTGAGAAGAAGAAACAGCTACAAGCAAGCGCTAAGGATAAGGCTGTGAAGCGCTGAGAAGTTTCAGCACCGGTTGCCTTCCAACAGGCAGTAGCTCTTACAAGGTGCTTACCTCCTTAATTTTAAAAATATGGGCTTTTATATATGAAGTCAGTGCATTTCTGAAATAAATATTCAAGCATACAAATGACCTTTTGAAACCATTTCTGTAGGGACTATGCTCTTACTGCAAATCTACTACCTGCCCAAAGCCAGGCCAAAGACCTTGCTTTAGAGGAGCCAGTTATTGTGTTGCGGAAGAGTTAAGGCTACGCACCCTGCAGTCTTTTCTCCCCATTCTCAAGGTTAGTCTCATTTCCCTATGGAAGGTCCTTAGTTAAGCGTAGTGAGGTGATGAATCACCGACAAAAAGAAGATTGTGCTTTTCTAAGTTAATGAATAAAAGTGACCTGAATTCAGCTCCAAAATTTCCCTAAGTTTTTCTGTGCTTAGCTCTGGAAAGCCACAGGAGTCATAGGATGAGTCTTTGATAAGGCTGCAGAGGATTTATAGATAAGCTTGCACAGGTAACTGTGAAATCCACACTGAGATCTAAATTAGTCTTTCTAAGCGCAAATACCACTTCCAATGTACTGTAGCAATAGCAGAGACCTTGATAATGAGTTTAGCTTTTATTGTCAAGTTCTCCCTATTTAGCAGAAGAAGAGTTGTTGAATGAAACAAGTTTTAAAAGCTGGCTTTTAAACTGGCTGATGCCTGGCTCTGTGGCATTAATACTACTCATTATTTTCACAGACATGTATGTTAACATTTGTGAAAAAAAAAAATCCAGAAAGTTATAGAGTTGTGCTAACAAATGGCCGGACGTGCTTAGCCATAATGGAGAAGCAGAGTCCAGAAAACTCAGCAGATCTGTGGAGGTTTCCTCTTTGAGTTAAGCTCTGTAGTGCTTGCAGAGAGAAACTCAGCAGTGCTAATGAAAAGAGATTCTTTGCTTGTATGAGGCTCACATTTTGTTGAAATTTGCATGTTCTAACAGCAAAGTGCTACTAAACAGTTTTAGCATGTCTTTTTTGCAAAAACGTTCCCTCATTACCCACCTAATACCTCTGAGCCATTTTAAGTGATGCAAAGGTGAGTTGTGAAGAGTAGTCTGTGGGCCTGTGTGTATTGTCAGTCATTTTTAGACAATCTGACTGGGGGGTGCTGTGATTAAATGACGAGTAAGTGTAACCTGCCAAATCAGATAAATAAGGTACAGAAGAAAATAAAGATTTTAGGAACCATTTGCAAATATTGCAGTCCTCCCTCTGTTTCTGAGCATTTATATGGCCTACAGCACTGAGCCTATTCAGCTCAGACAGCTAGTGTTAATGTTCAGATCAGGAAAGAGGGCTCTGTAGCAAAAATAAACTCAGCAAAAAGTACTTATTACTTGCACTTTACCACTAAATTCTGTGGTGCCAGTGCAGGTGAGCGGTGTCTGCACAGAAGGAATCGAAGCCAAACTTTAAAAGCCGTGTTCTGCTCTTCCCTGACTTGTGCTCACTTTCTGTTCAAAAGGCTTTTTCCAGTGGAGCCCTCGCAAAGCACAGTTTCATAGTTGCAATGTGGGAGATCCTCCTCACCCAAATATATTGAGCTTATCTGCTCCTCTGCATTCAGGGCCTTGTGACCCCAACATTGTGGCAGTGCCTGGAGCTCTTCTCGTGTGCTAGATGCTGTACGAGCACAGAAGAACGGACTTTATCCCAATGAAGTTTCTTTGTAAGTAAAATATAAAGATTGAGCTCTACAATAGTTTTACAATGGGCGGTTCTGTTGTTTTAAAGGGGCTCTTCCTTGCTCTTGGTGCAGAATTCATAGGTTTGGATAGAGGCTCTGTAGAATTTACGCACTAGCTTGAAATCTGCGCGGCAAAAAGTTGGTCATACGTGCCAGAGAAAGTCGGCTACCAGGAGGCAGAAAGAAAGGGCAATTCCTCTCCGAGGAGAAACTTGTCCTATCTCCTAGTGTCCTAGCGCAGAATGTTTACAAAATGCTCATTAAGGGAAAGGGGATTGCGAGATAGCGACGAATCTGGTGAACAGCTTACACTCCACGAGATAAGAGAGGCAAGGCGACCATAGAAGAGAGCAAGCCATATCCAATTACCGAGACCTGGTTTTGGGGAGGGGGAAGGGTGAAGAAAAAGGGAGGGGGCAGGGGGAGAGAGACAGGACGGATCACAAGTTTCAAGACAAGAGCTTCCAAACTTGTCATCTCTCTGTGACACAAGCCGCGTACAACCCAGGGGATAAAACCGCCACTTAGCCCACATGAGAGCTAAAGCCTGTTGAGCGTGGTTGGAGGCTAGAGCGAAGTCATGGATTCTGTAGCTCTTCAGCTGTGGGCTCTCCTCTCTCTCTTGGTTCACCTTGCCTCTTGCAGTCCCATCCTGAGCTTGGAGCACTCTTCCTTGGAGGAAGACGTGCCACTTTTCGACGAGGTCCTCTCCGAGCAGGATGGTGTTGATTTCAACACACTGCTTCAGAATATGAAAAATGAGTTCCTGAAGACATTGAACCTCTCTGACATTCCCCTGCACGAAACGGCCAAGGTGGACCCACCAGAGTACATGCTAGAGCTGTACAACAAGTTTGCCACCGATAGGACGTCTATGCCATCTGCAAATATTATTAGGAGCTTCAAAAATGAAGGTAAGAAATGTGCTTCTCTAGGAGAACTAAATCGGAAAGGGTACTCTTACAGTCAGCGTGAAATAATATTTACCAGGTATGGAGCATGAACAGCACTAGGGGGAAAAAGGCCTTTCAGTGAAGAAGCCATTGGAAATAGGCAACTAACACCACATGTACAAATTTTATGCAGATCCCACTTTTTGTGAGATAGATCCTTTTTCCGTTGCTTTTGAGATTGTAAGGTTTTGAGGGAAGAAGATGTTTCTTTTATATCTGTACAGCACTACGCGTAATTTGGGTGTGTTTTCATTATCCTTGTAATCACACATATCATTTGCAAGAAGCTGGTTGATTTTTAGATGGATACCTTAAGTCAAATTTGAAATTAAGAGGAGAAATATTTTCACATGCCGTTCAAAGGTGCAGTATATGGCTTTCCATATGGCTATCCTTCCGCTATTGATCCTCATGGGGTTTGTAAAGTTTTCTTCCTTTGATGTCTGAGCATAGCCCAGCAAATACATAGAAATACATGAAGCTGAATTTGGATAAACTTTAGGTTTTACTTTGGCAGACTAGAATATTTCCTATTAAAAAAAAAAAGAAGAAGAAGAAGAAGAAGAACTGAAAAAAGACCAGTTGTGAGCTTAGGTGGTTCTCTCTATGTTTCTGCTTCAACATTTTCCCTCAGTTTAATGAGGAAAATATAACATTTCAGTGCTGACATTCAAATGTTTTTGTGTCAGTACCTATTTGCACCAATACAGGTAATATGTTAAAAGTATTTTTCAAGTAATCATTTCCAAACCTGAAATATTCCACTTTGCAAATACAAGTGCTTTGATTCTTTTTAACTACTCGGAGGTACGTGCAACTATTCAAACTGCTGTGGATCTTCTCTCATCCCTCATCAGTGTAATTAATGAATTATAATGCTGATTATTACTTTTTTCTGACATTCACAAATTCAAGATGACAAACTATCAGGAGAAGGCTGCGTACCAGTCATTTTGCTTTGGCAATGCAGTAAGGTGCCAAGACAGGATCCAGCAGTGCTGAACTGTTCTGCACTTCTGTCAGGCCTGGGCACCCTTTACCAGCAACACGTTTCTGGTTTGAAGAGGCCCTGCCTTGCAGTTTAAATCTTCTTTACATATTCTTTTTCTGCGGTGTAGTAATATGACATTACATTTATTGAAGGATTGACAGCAAACCAGTTACACCTGCTGGTGAACTGTTACTCATCTGAACAGCCTTGTCTGTAACTGATCATCAGCATAAATGAAGAAATATGCAGAAACAAATACTGTTCTTTTCTCATATTTCCACTATTCCGGAGAAATAAATCAGATAAAGTTTGGCAAGTACAATATGCTAAAGAACAAAATGCGGTGTGGTTTACTGAGGTAAATCTGCAGCCATTTCACTGGCAAGACTGAAATGGTTCCAGGTTTACAGTACTGAAAATGGTACAGACTGACCTATGGCCGGTAACGCATGCAGCAATTCACGATTCTGTGCCTTTCTGTAAACATTACGGAGATGTTCCATGGCTTTTTCATTGCTGCAGAAGTCTGCACCAGATAGGGTAAGCTTAGTGTAACTTTCTGTCGTTTCTGTGTTCCTCTCGTTTCTAATCCAAAACAGCAGATGCAAGGTGAGACTTGTTAACACATCGCCTTCATAAATGCATACAGTTACAGGGACTGTTGCACTTACTGTTTTTTATCTGTCTTGAAAGTCCATGAAGCTAAGAACCATTCATTTCATGCCTGAGGAGTTTTTTTTGTAGAGAAAGTGAATTACTTTCAATTATCAAGACAGTAGGAACAGAACATATCATGAAGTTTTCAATTCAGCTGCTTATTGAAAATTGGCAGTAACTTTATTTCATTATTATCCATTAAATTCTTTATTAACTTTGTTTTAACTGTAATGAGATTATAGAAATATAACATGCTGCACAGCTGAAAGCGGCTAGTCGTTTTAACCCATGGAGCATAATATCTCTATTGCAAATGGGACTATAATCGCCTACCATTTCTTAAAACTTGAATAAAGGTCTTAAGGTAATTTTTTTTTTCCTATAGACTCCAGATCACCCTTCCTGACCCTGTCAGGGGTGCACCAATAACTGTAAGAGAGATTTCACCCTATGGGTTTCCTAGCTAAAGAGCAAAGCCACATCCTGACTTATAAATGAACACTTCTCGCTCCCTGCTAGCACTCACCCAGCCTCTTACAGATGGTGTGGCCTTCCCCTCCTTCCTGGTGAATTACTTGAGCTCATCTTCTAGATGGTCCGGTGGCATTTCTCCACCCTACTATCGTCTGTAATGACTGCAGACTTGCTTTAGCATGCTGAGAGTTAGGAAATAGCAAAGGTTTCTTCCCGTTGCGAGGTTATGGCTGAAGCACTCCTGTGCTTGAGTAGCACTGCCTTTTAGCCTGCAGTCCATCCCACCCTGGAGCATATTCAACTCCCACCTTCATCAGTTGATGGGAAGAGAGAAGCAACCAGAATTGCTCTTTGTTTTTTTGTTTATGAATGGATGGTGAGGCAAACAAGAAAAAAACCCAGGCAGGTGCCTCAAAGCCCACTTCATGTCAGTAGGACAACTCCTGTGCTTGCTTAAGTGCACGAATGGAGCACAGCCAATACTTGCAGCATTATCCGTGTCATTTTTCTTCGAGCATATCAAAATTGGAAAAGTCAAAGATGAAGATAGTAATAGATCCCAAGCCATTTGCCCCCTCAGGCCTTGCAGAAATGTCACCCATATGACCCGTATGTCCTAGTCTGTCTACTGAGCTGTGAGTGACAGCACAGTAATCCAGCAACAAAAGCACAGTCATTATTAGCAAAGATGCCTGTACTGTGTGAAGAAATTTTGCATGTTTCCCATGTGTAAACAAACAACGCAGATAGGACAGACTGACTGACTGACAAGCAGATACTATGTTCTTCTTATATGTTTTGTTAACTGAAGCTGCCAAAAGTGCCTGACTGAATACAGCTATTTGGCTTAGTTCACTTCAAACCCATTGAGTCTGTGGCAGGATTTCTGTTGATTGGCGGGTTTTAGATCGGGTGATCACTGCCTGCTCCTCCTAACAAGGAGCCTTTACATCTTGCAAAGCATCTTTTTCCTCTCTTAGTGCCTAGCCCTTTCAGTTGCTGATGATGTTTGAGCAGAAAGAAACACTTGCTAGCACAGAAATGATAAGCAGACAAAAATACAGCTTGCCGTTCCAGCGTACACAGTTTATATATCACCTGACTGTCTCTCAGGTTCACTGCAGTGCCATATTGGTCTTCTCTTCCTCTCCTATACTGACTAATGTTTTCTTCTATTTGTTGAACAGTTGCTGTGCAGTAATCTAGAAGTGATTTCATTTCAGTATTTGGCAAAGCATTTTTAACATGTAATCCTACTAGGTGTCAAGGAAGTCCCTGAAAGCCACGGTGATCAAAAGTGAATCTAGAAATCCAGGTTTACTGACTTGATCATGGCTGGGATCTCACCAGCCTTAGACATCTAGAATAAAATAGCCTTTTATTGATCATCCAAGTATGGTTTTGGGAAACAATGCAAGACCACTCTTCTGGAATTGTTCCGCTGAAACCAAAGGAATGCAAAACGTGTGCTGGATGTATTGACCTTTCTAAAATATTTGATCTTTATCATTTCCAGACTTGGCTTCCCACCCGATTGGTGTTGTAGGAATTCGGAAATACCCCCTTCTATTCAATGTATCCATCCCTCACCATGAAGAAATCACCATGGCGGAGCTGAGGCTCTACACTTTGGTGGAGCAGGACCGAATGCTCTATGATGGGCTTGACCGGAAGGTCACCATTTTTGAAGTGCTGGAAAATGACCACATGGGTGTAGGAGAAGGGAGAAAGACAGTGGCGCTGGCATCTAGGCAGATCTATGGCAAAAACAGCGAGTGGGAGACCTTTGAGGTCACCGAAGCCATCAGGCGCTGGCGAAGGGCTGGCCTAACCACACACCGGCTGGAAGTTCATATAGAGAGCAAGGAAGGGGAGGAGCAGAACGGAGAGGGGAAACTCGATATCGACATCAACTCTGAGGCCAAGCATGTGCCCTTGTTGATTGTGTTCTCCGATGACCAAAGCAATGACAAGAAAGAGGAGAAGCAAGAACTGAATGAAATGATAGACCACGAGCAGCTCCTGGACTTGGAGAACCTGGAGGTCGGCAACTTCCACAACCGGCCTGGCGAGGAGGCACTGCTCCAGATGCGCTCCAACATCATTTACGACTCTACTGCCCGGATCCGGAGGAACGCAAAAGGCAACTACTGCAAAAAGACTCCGCTCTACATAGATTTCAAGGAGATTGGCTGGGATTCCTGGATCATCGCCCCAGCGGGATACGAAGCCTACGAGTGCCACGGAGTGTGCGCCTACCCCTTAACGGAGCATGTCACACCAACGAAACATGCCATTGTCCAGACTTTGGTTCACCTGAAGAATCCCCAGAAAGCCTCTAAGGCCTGCTGCGTGCCCACCAAGCTCGATCCCATCTCTATTCTCTACTTAGATGCAGGGGTTGTCACCTACAAGTTCAAATATGAGGGCATGGTGGTATCAGAGTGTGGCTGCAGATAGTAGGAGGGAACGCATGCACGGGGGAGTGCACAGGGAAAGTATTTAACGATTCAGTTTGTAAATTTGTACATTTTGGATTTCCTATTTAATAAGGTTATTTAATGAGGCATGTACAGATAATTGTATGTTTCCTGTCACGGGGAATGGGCAAGTCATATGACTGTAGGGAATGTATATTTTGTTCCATTGCTTGCTTCTTGCTATTCTTTCCTGTCCAAATTATGACTGAGTCTCTCCTCATATCAGGGCACAGGCCAGATCACTGGATTGTTTTGGGGGGCTCTTCATGCCAAAAAGGGGCAGATTCAAATTCATAGAAATAAAGCCACATATTTTTGTACTTTTTAAATGTTGATTGGCATCTATTTCCAGAGCTATCAAAGCTAGGTGAGTTATGGGTGATGCATACCTAGATTGTTTAGCTGTTGTGTAACATCTCTCCAAATCTTTACATGCCCAGATGCCTTTGAAAAATGATCTCTGTAGATCTTAAGTCCTGATAAGTCTCAGGCTCCTAAATCACAGAGGTATAACACATTGTTAGTTTTTTTTTTTTATTTTGTCCTTTCTTTAGTCTTTCCCAAACTTGGTTAAAGGTAAAAGGCATCTTGTCAGGGATGGTTTGGCATCCAGAGGATAGAAGAGATCTATTTCCCTTCCTGTCTTTCTTAGTAAAGCAATGGGCCCAGGAGCGATGCCAGGCTTGTGCAGTGCTCTGACAGGCAGTGGCAAGAAAAGCTCTTTGGGCACGTTTATCGCAAAAGCACCCTACGTAAAACAGCGCTGGCTTTGTCACGTTAGCCATGTGGTGTTTCTCACGGCCCAGAGCTTTAGGTGGTATACATCGGTGCATTAACTCTCTTCAGTCCTTGAAACTGTGCCGGTTTGTACCAGCTAAGAAACTTGTTCCCCCAGCCAGTCCAGTAAGTTACATACAATACATCTGTGTAATCCAGCTCAAACTGCAAAGTAATATTGCATGTAGTCTGCATAGAGCTAGATAGAAAAGGAAACCCCTTCATGCCAGCTAGATAGAAAGGATCTTTCCTTTATGCATGTGCTCAAGTTGTCAATTCATAAAGATATTGCCCCCCCAAACTATATATGATGGAGTCACATGCCATGTTTCCGCCACTCTTCTGCAACAAACCATGGTGATAAGAAGGTGTCAGAGCTGAGAAACAATAGACCCGTCACTTTATTTATACTAAGCTGCAAATTTGTCAGATTCTTGGGAAAGTGTAAGTGATGTTGACTCTTTTAGCCTGTAGCAGAGCCTACTGTACTGTCCCTGCATCTGTTTTACACTTTTAAGGGAAAGTTATCTTCACTGCAAGTGCTAAGGGTCTTTGAAAGAATCCCTCTAGCACTTCAGGGGAATGAACACAAAAGACTTTATCAAGCACTAACTAAAACCAGTTTCACCTATTTTTCACACATATTCTTCTGTGCTTCCCATAATTTATTGATCTATTTATTGACTGCCTGCCTTTGTAATATAATGTAGAATACAGAATGTTTTATTTTTGTGCTTGTATGTAATCCCACTTGGATAAAACCTTGCACCAATCCTATTTTACACGGAATCTCTCTGTCGAATTGTGCTGCACAGAGATTGGGTTGTTGATTTCTTTTTCCATGCTAGATGTTTGCAAATACCATATATATCACAGTTATCTCTCTTGCTTACAGCCTGTTCACCGTAGTGATTTAAATAGCATTCTAGAACACATACGGTCTTGTCCAATATTTAACTACTCTTGCAGGGTTATTATTTCTTTAAGTGGTCAGGTTGTGTAGTTTATTGTAGAGTTATGCAGTCTCCACTCGGGCTGTGTGTTTCCAGATAGCGGGCTGCACCACGGGACTATATTGCTTTATGCCTGCTAAGGATCTTGCCCGCGAGTGGCTGACACTGCTCACAGACCTTTCCCCTGAGCTACACTGAAATCGTAGTCTGTGATTAATGGCAGGTTAAAAGAATTCATAAGAGGTGTGATATTTTGCTCTGCTGACATGAACTGCTGTAACCAACGGTTGAAGTGTCACCACATAGATCCTTTCAAACTATCCACTCTTCTTATGAAGCTATTTGCCAAGACAAACCATTCACCTTGTTAGGAGTGATAATCCAGCATTAGGGAGATAATCTACCATTTGCTTTTATCATCTCTTTTCTGCGACTGTTCTCGTCACAGTGATCTGACCGGTGTGTTTTTGCACCACGGTCCTTTATACGCTATATTATGGAACTATGCCAATGTGTGTAGAGATGTCATTTTATCAGTGAGTAAAACCGCATCTAAGAATTTTTACAAGATCAGTAAAAATTGCAATGAAACCAATTTGAGATTAGGGGCCAGCCAGTCTTTTTGATATTAGTAACTTGTCTTTATATTGAAACATGGACTGTGCTGCTAATTGAAGAGAATCTCAGACAGAATTTGTGATGAAAACCAGTAAAACGGAAGATGTATCCTGTGTGCTATTTTGGGAGAAATTTGAGCATCTTGTGACTCCCACAGCTGCAACTATGTTGTTCATCATCTGAGATCAGAGCTATTCAGAGTATTATTTCATTTTATCAATGAGTGCCTCTCAGAATTGCCTGCTTTATTGGCAAAACCTTACCTTACCATTGAAAATAACTAGACAAAGACATCTGCTGGGTGTTCCTGCAGCCAGACAGCAGAAATCAGGCAAAATAACACAGGAAAATGGGGACAGTTATTTTATCACACTATTTCCTTAAATAACAAATTAAGGCTGTTACTGCAAACTCAAATGTACTTGCTTTTAAACATGTATGTGGTCCTCTCCATATAGCTATGACACTCACAAATAGTATGGTAAGTGCATGACAAGAGCCAGTACTACAAATCCACAAGTGTCAGTAATGTCAGCAGAAAGTCCCTCAAAAATATCCCAGTGCATATTTTCTTTTTCCTTCTTTCTTTCTTTCTTGCTTTCCTCCTTCCTTCCATCTACCCACTCATCCATCCATGCATCTATATTAGTACTTTGGCTTCCTCTGTTTCTTAAACAATTTATTTTTCTCATTAAATAGTAGTGTGCCTTGATTTTCTTTTCATTTCTGATCTATTTTATGTCAACCTGCTAGCAGAGTCCTGACTTAAATTTTAATAACAAAAATCAAATTTTAAAAGGTTTTGTAAAAATATGACTTCAGTATGGAAATATCTATCCAGCCAGCCAGACAGTCATCCTTCCCTACATTATTGCATGCAACTAAAGGAAGCAGCAACCCTTTCTCACAGAAATCATCAACATCAGTTGGATTTTCACTTTCATCAGTTTATAATTTAATACATACGAGCAACCGTAAGCAGATGTGAAGCTTTTTTTATGCTGGATGCTGTAAAAAATGCCGGGAAGTGCTTATGGCCCAAATAGACAGGACAGACAAAGGGTAGGAGCCGAAAAAATGAATTAAAGAGAGGAAGAGCATGGATAACATATCAGCGAGGGAGTTAAGGATAGAGTTTTGATCTTGGATTGCTGCTCTTAAGTCAACACACAATGTCTACAGAAGAGCACGAGCTTCAAGACATCTTACTCGTCCCTTGGCCTGTGAAGAAGTCAGCTCTGTCTCCTATGCAAACACTCAGCACCCACGCCAGATTCCCCTAAGCACTGGGAAGCCTGATGTTGCCTTAAATGATCCATATCTCTTAGTTATCCACACGTGGACTAAAACTTGCTCAAGGAGCAGATTTTTCCCCAAAGCTTCCTTGCACTATCCCTTTCTTGGGCGCAGTCCCTGGAGCCCAGGCTCACTCCACCTGCTGTGCTTCCCCTAGCTGATTGAGAATGCAGATTCCTGGCTGCTTGAGCATTAAAGCTCAACAGCTCAGCATGACTTTTTCTGGCACCGCTGCCCCAGCCCTGCCAGCCCCCTCGCTCTGGGCAGACGGGCCGCTTGGGACAGTTAGCTGAGCCTGGGCAGGACAGGCAGAGCCCCGTGCCGTCCTGGCACTGCCCTTCCTACATGGTTCAGAGAGCGAAGCCAACTGAAAACTCCAGCAGTCTAGAAATATCAAAAGGTCCTACAATTTTGAGCAGCATCAGGCATTTTGGTGCCTAGCTCACCTACAGCACAATGAAAGAGGCTCTATTAAGTATCTTCTGCGCAAAACACGGAGCCAAACCCTAGCTAAATCCATCATTTATGAAAAAAAAGAGATTTCCTGGCACTTGAACAGCTGCTTCAAGCATTTGAAAAACTACAGCCCAGTGTTAATTTAAACTTCCTTATAACCCTGTTCAACATTTGGAGAGCAAACACTGTTAATAGGATGGGAACTGTGGTGGTGGTGGTTTGCTTACTATATTGAGAAACAAAGCCAGAACAAAACTAGCTTGAGATAGAGGTTTTGTTTACATTGCTGACCCATCTGTCTTCATTAATGCACTATTTACAGGAAAAGTTAAAAAATTAGCTTCTGCTCCTTCTTCAATTGCAACAGCAACAAATAAAGGCTGAATGGTTCGTTTGCCCTCAACTAAAAATGGACATTCTTATCAAAACCCCTTGGAAGAAGTTGTTTATTATGTGAAGCATATTACTGTTGAGTCCTAGCGCTGGACCCAGGCATTTTGGCCAGAGCCGTGTATTTCTAGCACAAGCGATGTCGGGAGCAAAGGGAGATCAGGGAAGTGCCTACATCTGAAACAACGGCACCCTACGTGCTGGCTGCAGAAAGCAGAAACCACCAATAACACTTGGCCCTTGTCTTGGCCTAAACCCCTGCCTCTAAGTCTAAGGGAGAAATAATGTTGTTTTTTTTCTTTTATTAACCTGCACAGGGTAACAGGGTGTGATTCCCCTGGGTATTGAGAGGGGACACATCCAAGGCTAAGCGAGGAGAGGTGGCGTGGGGCGATACCCCTTTCTCTTACCTGCAAGTCAAGGGACCACACACACGTGCTTCAATTTCTAGCATTCAGACGCCTACATGAGGACAGATGACTGCCACCCTAGATATACCCATCCCAAGTTTTCAGCCAAAATGAGGCAGGTTCACAAAAACCTGCTAGCAAGCCAGTTTAACTTGACAGGGAAAAACAGCCAGATATGGTCATACCTTTAGCTGGCAAAGCTGTAACCCAAAGAGGCTCTGAATTTATGGCCTACCACCACTGTACTTGCTTATACCTGGCCTGTTTCGTTCTGAGCTCCCCACAGCCCTGCACTGTGCTCCGCAGATACGCCGCTAATAGGTGTAAAATCCTACTGAAAATAAAACCATCTGCAGCTGTTCTTCAGCCCACGCAAGAGTAGGTTGCAAACTCATTGGAATAGAGACATCCATGAAAAAAGAAACCCTCAAACCTCTCAGTCTATAAACCAGAAAGTCCATAATTTCAAAAGCAGCCAGGTATTTCTGAGTTAACAGCCCATGTGCACATCCCAATCCGGGGTTAGGTTTTCAAATGAACTCAAAATCCCAGGCATGTTCTGGAAGCAAATCTGTCTCTTAGGCACCTTGTACCAGTCTCTGTCATCCCTTCGGCCCCCTCTCCCTCTCCTTCATCCCTGTATCACTCTCCCTCTACTTCCGCTCAGGCAAGATCCATCTCCCTGCAAGATGTTCCCAAGGGAGCGAGACTCGAGGCACGTAGCGTGGCCGCCCAGCGGCCAAGCATCCTTCGCACGGCCGAGCAGCTTGCTCTGGAGACGCAAGGCTATCAAAAAGCAAGAGGAGCAGCCGCTAGAATTACTGCTGCTTCTCTCAGATAAAAGTGGATGGAAAAGTCCACCTTTTGATACCCCTGTCAAGAAGATGCATAGTGGGAGGGGGTCCAGCTTTCCATGCTGAGCCTTGTTAACACCCCCTGCAGCAACAGAGTGCGTTTGCTCTCACAGGCACCCTATTAAGTAAGAGCTTATTCTACTGCCTTTCAAGGAGTCACTTCAAATGTCAAGGAAAGCAGAATTTAATCTAGCGATTAGCTGTGAAAGTTTCCGCCTCCAAGCCCATGTCACCACACAGCACTGCTGGCAAAATTCATCAGGATATAGCTGCGTTATTCCAGTAAAGTGAATTACTTTTTCGAGCGGACAATGCCAGAAAATATAGAAGAGTGCTGCTAATGTGTACACTCTAATATATCCAGCGGGTGATAAATCACATCCAGCTCGAGCCAGACGAGCTCACATTGGAAATGGGAAGTTTGCCTGTTTGTTTTAAGCTGTTGGATACATGCCCAATGCGATTCTGTTCACAACGCAAATTGATCAACCTCCTGTTCAGCATTTCAAGGGCTTAGCGGGACCTTTGATTGCATTTTTTTTAAGTAAACAAAGGAAATATGGAGAATAAAAGTAATCAACATGGCTGCAATAAAGGAAATGATATGAGAGGAATGGATTTCCGTGACACAGAGCAATGCTTCCTGAAGAGAAGGGTTTTTTTCTCTCTCTAGCTCCAAGGATTATATTTTCTGTGATGGCCCAAGATATGGCCAATGAAGGCAGCATACTATATTTTATTTTAAACGAGCAGTTGCAGTGCCATTATTCCAATACATTTCAGAGGAGCTGCTGCTTGTCGCGTCTGCAGTGACTTTTAGGACGAGATAGACCCTGTGGGATGAGCGGCGAGAGCCACCCTGCTTCAGTGCCCTCTCCAGAGCTACCCAAGCAATGTCACCCGACTCCGTGCGGCTGAGGCTGTCCAGGACATGAGCTTCAGATGGTGTTGAAAAGATATGTGTCGAGTTAAGTGAGAAGGTTTAAATACAGGGTGGTCTCTGAAATCCAGTACAGTAGCTAACTAGCAACAGCGGCTAAACAACAACCCCATCTTCCATAGCTCACAGGTTTATGTTGGCTTTGCTGTAGCAACTCCTTATCTTTCCAGAGATTAGAGCATTTTAGATCAGTTGTTGTGAGATTTGGTGGAATCCATTTCCTGAGCTGTCACCGCTGGCTAATCAGGCAAAGTCAAAATACAAAGAGAGTGGGAAAGTGAAAGCAGTTATTGCAATAATGAATGTGCTCTATTAGCTTTTATCGTTACCAGATTTTACATGTCTGGCACAAGATACAGATATGGAGAGCCTTGCAGGCTGAAATGTAAGCCGTCGAGGCTGTGAGCAGAGCAAGTGTCTTATTGTAGGGAAAATGAGTCCTTTTTAGCATTTTTACAGTTACTCAGAGCTGGCATAACAGTGCACTGAGTTAGTGCCTGTTGTGCTTGTCCTGGGAGCAAATCTGCGCTACCAAGTCCAAACCTGAATCCCACCATGGGTTAAAATGATAACAAGGATCCATGGAAAACTGAGATCCTTGGCTAGAAATCTTAGCTCTAATAATCCTGTAACAATTCCGGTGTGTGGATGGATGATGCACAGAATTTTTAGGGATGAACATCTGCAAGATGCTCTTCCTGGCTTAAATTATGCCTTTCTCTATCATCTCTGAGGGACACCTCTCTGAATTTCAGGCACTTAAGAGACCAAGGGACTTTTGCTTTCCTTTGCTTTTCCTCTTTCATCTTCCCTTCCTCATTCTTTTGAGCTCCTCTGCGAATCAATGGCTTATGCCAGCTGCAAATTTGGCCCAATAATATTGATTGCACGTGTCTCATGCTTCCAAACCAGGCTGATTTCCTTTGTCCCGCCTAATTAAAGCGTCGAAGATAACCAGAGCACCCTGAGCAGCGAGCTCGCTTGCTAATGGTGGCAGGAACAGGCTCTGCTTTGCAGCGCATAGGCCCTTCCCAAGGGGGGCTGCCACGCACATCCTCCAGTGACGCTGTTCAGGGCACTGCATGCAACACTAATGAGCTCCCAGGCAGGCAAACAATTTAGACAAGGACCTCGGCAAGCTCCCCAGAGATGTATTAACCCCTGCACTTTCTGCATGAGAAAGGAGTCACTTTTAAGACAAAGATAGGCCCCTGCTGCACGGCCTGCTTGGCACGCACGTAGGGATGCGACGGCCTTCAGGATGGCCAAGTAGCCACCAGGAAGTTACAGATGAGAAGATCCTGCTTGCTGTTGAACGAGGTTTTCCCTCTAGCCGCATGAGAGGCCCCTTCAGAAGGTATTGCAGAGATGAAACCCGGACTATCGCAACTGAGCATCGCCAGTCCCCAGGTCTGGCTGGATTCTCCTTCTGTGCTTCAGCTGCCTGCCAGGAAGCAAAACGCAACCCCTCGCGCCTTGCAGGAGACTGGAGGAAATGGAAATCCTATTAGGGGGCTTGCAACGGTTTCTGGCACATTCGTCCTTGCTGGCTTGCATGTCTTTGCCTGCGTGACTTTGACAGACACATGTATTTCATAAACATTCATGAGATAGGGGAACAGCGTTGGTTGGCCACAGCTCAGACGTGTTTATGCGTTACTAAATAAACGCAAGTGCAACGAGGTGGCCAACGTAGCTGGTGTGATTCATCCTCGCTGCCTTACTTTCTGCACAGCGGTGGATAAGCTCAACTCAGGTGGCCACACTAAGGTGTCCGGGGCCTCTTGCGATGCTGTAGGGTGCCCAGGGCAGTGGATATGACCCAGAGGTGTGTGCCCTTCTGGAGCAACGACTGAAGGCCAGACAGGCTATTTTAAGAGGTCTCAAATGGCACTACCCACAGTGGGCAACCAAATTGCATCTCTGTACCTGCCCTCAGCTGCTCTTCTGTCAACAGCCAGCCTGATTTTCCAGCATCTACGTCTCAGGGAAGAAGACCAACGTCTTTACCACCGACACCAATGTTGTCAACGCTTCTAGCCTAAGAAACTGCTGGTCTACTGTCAATGAAAGGAAGGATTATCTACCATGCCTAGCTATCTAGTCATTATCTCAAATATTTATAGATTGGTTTCCAGGACTCCTGAGTCCTTTTCTGGGTCTGTTTTACAGATGCTGTGGTTTTGAGGTCAGATCACCATTAAAGAAAGGACAGGGAGCTAAGACGTGGGGCAGCTCAAACAAAACGCTCGCAGCAGAGCAAGAATGGGACCTGAATCATCTGAGCCCTAAATCAGTGCCCCCAAAATCCCCAGTAGAGATGCAAACCACCTTATAGATCCGTCTCCAGGCTGTGATGAGATGTCAGTTGCTTTGCCCCTGGCCGCTGTTCTTGCATGTTATTGCTGAGCAGTCTCACAAAATGGAAGAACGACCCTGCTACGGTTTTATTTTTAAAAGCAATCCTGCTGCCATTATCCGTGAGGCTTTGTATTTGAGTGTGCAGAAACAGTTCAGGGCGGATGACAGCAATTTAATCTCCTAGTGCTTTTCCATAACTCCTTGTGCCATCCTTGACCCTGCGCCAATGCCCCAACACTGCCAGCTAGGGGAAAGATCTGTGGAGTTGATGACCCTGTGCCCCAAGTGCCTACAAGGGTGTTGCTTAGCTCAGTGATAACAGCCCCAACTGATTGTAGGGGACAGCACAAATAAACAAATTACCACCCTGAGCTTTCTTGCATCAACGCAAGTCAGGAGCAAGCCCAGCCAAATCAATGGGGCCAAGTCCAACCAGTGGCTTATACACGGATGCCACAGATTGGGTCACTCGACAGAGACAGCGAGGCCGAGGTGACCCAGCGCTCATCACGGCAGGGTGCTCCTGCTCCCTGTACAGGAAGATCTCTTCTGAGGGTGTGAAAATACTTCAGTTTCCAGCAGCAGTTCGACTTTGCGCCGCTCCGCTCTGCCTCCCCACCCGGCTGTGAGCTGCTGGGTTATGAATGACTGTCTGCGAGGGGCTTGACTGGGGTCCGTGTTTCTAAAGAGTTCCGCATTTAAAAAGCAAGGCCAGGTTTTTAGCAGGCGTCAGTAACACGAATGCACGTAAAGGGAATCATTGGCAGATGTTGAAATCCACCCCGTATGCTCCGGGAAGGGATGTGCAGGGTGAAGGTGTCACTGAAGGGATGGTAACCTGAGTTGCACCCAGGGATGGCCTGGGCCACTCGTTATCAGGGACGTGAGAAGGGAAACAAGGCAAAACTGATGGGGAAAGGAAACACGAGCCTCCCCCATGCTCAGAAAGCAGATGCCGAGTTGATGCTTATCCTGATTTCTTTAATAAGACATTAAATACCTTCCCTCCTTAGCTGCCCTATAACTGCACTGATTTGAAAATAGCTCTCTGGATGAAGCCACGGCATCACGGCCAGCTGAAGTGATTAAAAGAAAACATGCCCCCATTCCCGGTTCCCGTTATCGGTACATTGTGTGAAGAGGGTCTAAATATCGCACCATGTTTTTACGCGTGATAAAGCAAATTTTCACAAGCGGCACCAGCGGCTGCCGACAGCATCCCTGTGCACGAGAGCGTCCCCCTGCGCCGCCGAGCAGCGCTGGCGCGGGCAGGCTGGCTAGAGGCGGATACGGTGAGGCCGTTCGGACAGGGTTTTACATGGAAAGCCTCTGGCTTTATTTGAAGCCTCCGCATGTGATGGGTGAATGGGGGAAACAGGACGTTTGCTGCTCTTGGAGTCCACTGCTCCTGGCATTGCTCAGCTCTGTGGATCCTCTGATGTCTGATAAAGGCTGAGCGCACTCTGGAGCCTTTCAGCCGTAGCATCCCTCCGCTCTGCCCCCGCGCCTTATGATTAGGGAACTTGCACCCAAATTTATGTTGTTCAGGCTGTTACCTGGCTGTTGTATTGGGCCAAAACTGCCTTGCCTTTTCCAGGGACCAGCAGCCAGACAGGCACACACAGCATGAAGTTATAACCAAGTTAAAACCAAGCTCCCCGTTAATTGCTGAGCACTTTGGTTTGTGGGAATTACCTGGAGAGGAAACGCTTGTAAAGGTCAACCACCAGAAGGGTAACCTATTGCCAGACATGCTGGTGAACAGTTATTTGTACAAATAGTCTCAATTTGGCAGCCTTTTCTTACCAAAGGCAGTCTGTTTTGGGGGTATCTTTCGGCTCCTGTGCGAGGGAAGGAGGAACTGTGTTATTCAGTCATTCTGGGGGAGAACAACGTGTTCTTGCTGTTTTTCTCACATTTGCCTAAACCGCCCTAAATAACGGCTGGACGTTTTCCCCGCACGTCCATCTCGCCTCCTACAACAACTTGCTATTTTATGCAATAGCCAAGCTAAAAAAAGAAAGCAACTATCATGCCAAAAATGCAGCTTTGATAAAATATGAGGGGAAAAGTCAGCATAAGTGTGACTGGCTCGAGATCCAACGAGAATAATGTGGGAAGGATAATTTTGCTTTCTTGCCTCTCACGCCTACCAAACCCTGACAGCTGGATACGCTGAAGTGAATATCTAAGAACGACAAAACAGATTTTTGCTCTAACGCAAAGAATGCTGGACAGTAAGAGCAGGACTGGAATTATATCCTAGAAGACATCATCTTTTCACTGCCTTATGCATAGTTTAGTGGGTCTAGAGGCAGGAATTTCCAGACCACCTGACCTCCTTGGAAAGTCTATCTTGTAAATATGACCACTGTAAACACTCCACATTTTAATGGGCAGAATATCTTCAAAGCTGCTACTCTGCCGTTCGAAAACAGACGTGGCTTGATAGAGGTTCTTGCAGCCTATCTGCAAAGGAAGTGGAGGAATGCACAGTTTATACTAAAGTAACGTGCACTTGTCCCCCCCCCTCAGCGACTTCTGAGACTCGGCCAAGACTTTTCACGTCATTACGATCTCCTGCAGCTGGCGCAGGAATTATTTGCCTCTTCACACTTTTGATCTTAACAGAAAGGAGTGTGTGGCATTTCCAGCCCAGATGGTCGCGTTTCACTTCGAGCCAGGCCTGCACTGCGCGGGTCCGATGGACAAGTTTCTCCTGAACGTCCTCCTGCGCACGTGCCTCCACACGCATTCGTGGTGTTGCCGTGAAGGCAAAGCAGATTCGTAACAAGCTCTCTGGAAAGGTAAAAAGTTAAATAAAACAAAACACTGAAACAGCTCTCTTGAGGTTATGGGCTTTCGCGGCGTCTAAAGACACCGCTATGGAGCTGCTCGCTGAGGAGCTGTGCAGTCCCTGGGGGTCCTAGGGAAGGGGAAAGTATCTGGAATCAGAGTTTATAAGTGGGATGAGCTATTTATGGGCTGCATTCTTAAATGCTGTTCATCTTTCACAAACCTTTCCTTTACCTATATTTTAAATTGTATCTGAGCAAAGATGGATTCAAAATACCAAATGAGTCTTAAGTTTGAGAATAAGGAGGCTGAGACTAAGGAGTCTTGGCTCAGTATTAGAGCTAGACTAGTCCCCAACAGCAAGGCTGACGACAGCAAGTGCCATATAGACAATATTGACTTTTATTCCCTATTAACATTTTCCCAGTCCCATCTCCCTGCTTTTCACGTAGTTTCCTCTGTGTTGGTTTTTCTCTCCGAGTCTTTTTTCTTAGCAGTGTCTGCCAAGAGGGTCTGCAACCCGTCTTGAGCTGAACTTTTGGATTGCCAAAGCCAAGTCCTCAGTAACAGTAATCCAGTGTCATCACATTAATGCTACCATGCTTGCCTGGCTGGACTGGAGCCACAGAGCTGTGTATCTATCTGGTCGAAGACAATCTTGGTTCAAAACTCCTTCAGATCTCCATGTTTTTCCCCTTCCCATGAAGGCTCTAGGCTGAGATGAGGCTGTGTTTTGTGGCTCACCCTTCTAACATAAACAACAAATGAAAGGTTTTCTTGCAGAGTACTACTTCTATCTCCTATGTCGAATGCTTCCAGCAGCGTTGTAGGCCCGTTGGCTCCTTGCACTGGAGAGCTGGGCCACCAGGCAAGGCCGGCTCGCTGGCGGGCAGCAGAACAAGCAGCTGAAGCGACACATTTTCAAATAGCCAAAGTGGCAGCACAAGGCCTTCAAGTCCTGTTAGTCCTTACGCTGACGGCAGCAAGTGCATAGCCTGATGGGGAGAGTCCCAGCATCACAGCTGGGGTGCAAATCCAGGTATCCACCAAGGTGACCAAGGGAATCCTAACCTACACTGATGAAATGATGAAAAACAAAGCGAAGTCCAGATGTGTTATTCTGTGAAAACTGTCTCCTAGGGAAACTGGGGGAAGCCCCATTTTCTATAACAGGAAAAGTTGCTAAAGAACTCACTTTGTATGAAGAGCTCCATGTATAAATGCTTGGAAGTGTGCTCCAAGGCTTCAGCAGCAGCTGTGCCAGATATACATAACACATGGCTATGAGAAACAGTGATCTAAAACAGCTGAACACTAATTTATCTAAACAGGGTTTTATGATTTATCAGTCTGCTCAGACCATTTGTACCCGGAGCCTTAATATGGATGAGTCTAGCATAACAGATTATAGCCAGTGACCATGCATTAGACCTCTTGTCAGCAGATCAGAAAGCGTGGCTGGTCTTCTCTCACTCTGTAAGAGCAGTAACGAAGCATGTGTGTTAATCCAAATGATTATTTGATCTTATTGCAGAGGGTGTCTTACAGCATAGCGTCCAGGTACATCAAGTGATGTGGCTGTGCCACCTCCAACTGGGGGGCTTTTCTGCCTCCCCGGTTCCAGGATTTTTGGTCTTTTTGTTCCACTCAAAGCACTATGGTATCTTCAGCAAGGAGAAAGCTGAATGACAGGACGGCCACTTGCTGGTTTATTTCTGTTAAGTATAATATATATTTAACCTGAACTCCTACTACAAGACATTCTGGTTGAGCAGCAAGAAGTATTGGCCTGTTCTACAGGTAACTTGAGCAGCCAGAGGAGGATTTAAGAAATAAAATGAAGCGAAAGAACATTTTTGGAATTTCCTGTTTCACAATGTAAACCAACCTCTAACTTCAGGGCTCCGTTCTCCGAACCAGCCCACGGTCCGTAACAGGACGCTGGCCTACATGAGTCCCTGGCTCTGATCCCGCTGGGCAATTCCTTTGGATGCTAAACCATGTAGCTGCATTTTATGTCTGCACACATCCAGGTGTCTTCTCCTAGTTGTTTTTGGCGTTGGCTTTGCTCCTGGATTGGGCGAAGTTCTTTATCTCCTCCTCAAGCATTTTGTTTTTCTTCTCCATGTCCTCCCGCGAGCGCTCCACGTTCATCAGCTTTTGTTCCAGTTCCTCCGACTTCTTCTTCTCCCTCTCAATGTCCTGGTTCAGCCTCACCAGTTTGGCCCAGACTTCGTAATTTTCCTTCTCAAGGCTGCAAAGAGAAACGAAAAGGAGCGTGAAAAGATGGAATTGGAGGAGTGCTAGGAAGGCATCGTGTGGCTCTTAATCAGTCAGTCCTCCATGTAATTAAGGAATAAAATAATTCAGAGCTGCCGTCCTGATCTCTGGGCTACTCCGGGAACTGCAGAACTGATTGCCTCCACCCTGGGAGATGCCTAGCAGCCCCGGGGTGTCTGGGCCAGAATAGTGGCAGTGTTTGATCCTAAATCCCTGTTCCCTTGACCCTCAATGACCGCATCATATAATGCAATAAGCACAATACATGCAGTATTTAACAATACCTTAGCAATACATGAAGCTATAGTAACACTAATGGTTACAACCATACGATGCTGTAATAACAGTACTACTGAGTTCTGGATAGTATAATGATATAATATTGTAGTAATACCGATAATTATGACCATATAATTATTGCAGAATTAATATGGTAGCAATATGATAATATTAGCAACTACATCAGGAGTCTACAGGACATGAGCATTGAATTCTAGACAGTACACTATAATACTATACTGTAACATTAGTCATTACTGTAATACACTGTGTATTATTAATGGTAAATAATTCTATGAAGTACTAATATTGTAATAATATGGGCTGAAGACTTCACACTCTCCAGAAGGCAGCGTTCGCCAGTGCGTTACCTTTTAATTTGCTCTTCATAGTTATTTTTCTGTGCCTTCATTTCTTTTTCCAGCTTCAGGATCATGCTCTGCAGGAACTCCTTGCTCTCCTGACCAGAATCACAAACGCCAGTGGTGCTGCTGCCGGGGCTGGCTATTTCCTTTGGCTGATGGTCGGGGCTGGGGCTTGGTAGGAATTGCTTATCGGAGCCGCTGCTCGCCGTGCTGGGGCTGGAGCAACTGCCTTCCCTGCTTTCTGCCTGGGAGGAAGGTACATTATCATAAGTTGAAGCTCGGTGAAGGTCAAGCAGCTTAAAAAGATCATGAGACAATGTTCTTTTATGTCCATCCGGGAGCCCAGAAGGCATGCTGTTCCCTGGGGAGGATTTCCAAAAGTCACTGGCAAATATGTCGCTTTTGTCATTGCCGCCTTTCTCCCCCTGAGAAGCAGCTGTCAGGAAAGATTTCCTGTTAGGTAAAGTCTGAGTTCTTTTCCTAGACTGCATTTTCCACATTCCCAGGGTATCTTTGGATTCACTATCTTCTCCAGGCACGCTTGAACTCGCTGCTGGTCCAGTGGCACTGCTGGCATTTAGGTCGTCTCTCTGAAAAACAGACCTATGGCATTAGACTGTCTTCAGCCCGTTGTGCGCCCAGACATAGATTGCAGCGTCTTCTGAAACTGCAGTATTTACAAAGGTCACATTTTAACATGCTAGCGAGAATGGCCAAAAGTTTTCCATAAAAATGATTTTGGCTTGAAGTGTGTTTTCTATTACAAAGAGCTTTTTGCAGGGACTATCTCTTTCTGAGAAAAGCCCTCAGCATTTTCACTTCACCAGTGTGAACTGAAAAGCTTTCCTCTGTTCTGCCTTTTAGCTAAAAAGCTTTAGGAGTTTTGATTTTTCCCAGAAGAGTAAATTTTCCACAGGAAAGAACTCATTTTTCTGACGTAGATATTCCAGGGGTGACAGTTACAGATCTTTAGCCTATTAATAGCAAGTGCTCTTAGTGGCTTGCTGACCTGTTAGATCCCATAATAATTATCCAGCCCTTTATTAAAACCTCTGCTGGCCATTTCTCCAAGGGTCTAGCCTTACTGTTTGCCTTTGGATCAAGCTGTCGGTCCTGGACACCCTGGGGTCTTCTGCAGCGTCCCAGCCCACGGAGCTGCGCGGCACAAGGGCTTTCTTGAAGTCATTATTTTTTTGGGTGGGTGGAGATGGCAGTACATCTTTGGACGCGGGAAAGAGGTCTGCGTGGTCACTTATCATCACGGTCATCACTTTCTGAATCTGTGGTGTGCCTGGAACAAACAGGAGAGCCATCAGCGGCGAACCCAACACAGCAAGCTTGCTTTCCCCTGGGTTTTATGCTTTTTGGTTGGTCTTTCTGGTGTCTGAGACAGAGAGGCAGACAGAAAGGCAGGTGAACGCAAGGAGCATGATCATAAAACCAAACCAAGGGGGAGATTTCTGTATCACGCCGGAACAACAACCAAGCTGCGACTCCACTCAGCTGAACCAAGCCACAAGTGTGCTGCTTTGGCTCGGCAGGCAAACTACAAGCATTGGTTATACCACTGGATGGCTGAATATCATCAGCAAAAGAATTTGGGAGGTCAGAAAGGAATTTATGTCATCGTTTTAAACCAGGCACCTGGCCTCACTTATGTTTCTTCCAGGCATGCAATAGATGTTATTAAAAACAGAGCGGAGCTGAGGGATTGTGTGAAACCCCCCCCCATCTGGGGATGTACCTCATGCATGAGGCTGCGGAGCATTTGGACGTGAATGACCTTCTTTGGCCTTAAAACATTTCTTCTCTTAGTTCTGGTGTCTCTGTCCCTTGCCCAAGGGATTGCATTGTTTGGCTCATCTAAGCAGTTATTTCTTTGAGTTTCCTTTGTTTCTTCAAGAAGAATTTCACACCTCCCTCCTCCGGATGAAAGAAAGGTGACTTTACCATTGTCCTGAATACTTTGAAATAATCAGTGGAGGGAATGCACTGTTCAGCTCCTAAGGGGTTTTTCACCATAGACACATTTATAGCCCAGCTGATTACCTGTGGCTTTACACTGCCCTGCTGTACCACTGTGCCCAGACACGTGTCTGGCTTATAGCCACGGGTTTACCATAGAAAGCTTTAAATTTTAAGACTGTGGATGCAGCTATCTGAGTATTTCAGTGTTCTGTGCATTCCTATGCCAGTCATTCCAGGAGTCTCTTTTACCTCTCATAATAATCGCAGGATCCCCTATCTTTGGCCTGATGAGATTCACTCCGATCACTGTTGCCAGGTTATCCACGCTCATCTTGTTGACGCTAGAGTTCAACTGTATTTCGTGCAGAAACCTGCCAGAATCCAAGGGCAAAAATTCCAATTCAGAGAAGAAACGCTCCTACACGCACGCTGTTATAAAATCCGGATCATCTGTCTAGTTCGTCCTCTAAACCCCAAGGACAGAAATACATATTGTCCCATATAACTGTGCTGGAGCCTTGTCTTGTGTCAGTAGAAAAACTGCCATGTCATGAGCTGCTGGGTTCTCCTCTTCCCACCACCCAAAAAAAGAAAAAAGGAAGGAAAAAAAAAATTCTAATCTTAATCGCAGTGCCAGAGAAAAATCACACATCACCCAGGGCCAAGCTGGGTGAAATTCAACAGTTTCATTGTAAAAGACTTTGTCTAAAATACTGCACTTCATGTTATTTCTCGTGGGCTCACAGGTGAGTTATGGGGCTTTGGGGTAGGCATTTCTGCTCAGACCTCCTTCATGTGTTCATCCCTGTGGTGTGAAACTCTCCCTTAACAACGGTAAGGATCTGATGCCACATGACAGCTTGCGAGAGCCCTCTCTAGAGGAGTCAGCTTTGGCCTTTGGGGTGATATTTTTACTCGCGAGCAAGAAATCTGAGCTATTTATACCTTAGGCAAAGGACTGACCTGCAGATATAGCTGAGGAGGTTGTAGTTGTCTCGGGGAAGGAGGGACAGTTGCTTCAGTAGTTCCTGATGACCCTAAAGGCAAGTTAAGAAATAGCTCTGTAAAGGTTCATATATGAATTCACATATATGAATTGCAAACTGTCTCTTGGTCACTCCAGTCCATCCCTGCATGGTCTCACCTCTTGGTATTTGCTCACCTTGGGAATGAAATCCAGACAGGCATTTATTTGGGAAACCCAGCATGGACCTGGACAAGGTTTTGCACAAAAAGGCGGCCGGTTACCCAGCATCTCTGCTGCCAAAGCAGCGAAGACGAGAGTAGGGTTCGATCCAGCACAGCACAGGTATGCTGAGCCCTTGTCTCTTACGAGGGCTGACCGTGCCTAGCCTCAAAGGCAATGACATGTATTTGTATTTGTAGATGTATTTGTATTTGTAGATGTATTTGTATACATTTCTAATCCAAAACATCCTGAAGTGAAACCACCTGCAAGAAACACTTGCCCTTGAAACGTAGGTGCTTGTAGGGCTGAACGCAGCGGTTCGTGAGCTCACGCTGCTAAGGATGATACCTGCCTTATTCTTTTGGAGCGTACCTGTGTTTCTCTACATATGAACAACATCCATGAGCGTTTTCTTGGGAGGTGAGGGGGCTTCTGGTCCATCAAAACACAGCGTTAGTAAAAGACTGCTCCAATCTGCTTCTCGCTTCTCTAACCCTCTCCCAAATCCCCACTTCCTCGCTCTCGCCCCAAGCTCTTCCGCCAGCCCCGCGCAGGGTGAGAGACGCTGCAGGATGTTGCACTTCCTTCCTCTCCTGCTTTTCACACCCTCCATTTGCTGCAAGGACTCAACTAAAAGAGACACTGAGCAGCTCTGAGACTCTTCTTTTTTTTTGGCCTGGTGATTGCACGTCAGTCCTTGTGGCCCAGTTAACGAGGCACCCGGATATGCTCCCATTCGAAGAAGTGAAACTCCGAGAAGGGGCGGCGAGAGGCTGTGCCGACCCAGCCGCTGCCAAGCAGCCAGGGTCTCCAGCTGCCAAAGTGCCACCGTTCAAACGAGGTTAGTTTTCAGGCCAGGAGGAGATAAACGAATGTTCTTTTTGTACCTTGCTCTCGTCCGCATCCAGCACTTGGCCACATAGCAGGAAATCCTCGTACTGCATCCAGGGCACAACGGGCTCTGGGAGCTCCCGCAGGTAGAGCTTAAAGAGCGAGGCCACTGTGTGCACGTCCGTGTCTCTGAAACAGAAAGAGCCGCTCATGGGAGGCTTGCACCCAGCCTGAGAGCAAACCCCTGCCCAGCACCCGGCCATACAGTTAAGCTCCCCGGACAGAGACAGCAGATGAAGAGATATCAACAGGGAAGGTGAACCATGCTGGGGGGAAACACGCCGGGGACCACGGCCCTGCTTCGGGAGCGGACTCAGCCCACGGGAAAATAATGCCTGCAGGAGACTTTCTGCCCCGCAGGGGCAGCAGGTCCCCAGCGTTCGCGGGCGGGCTGCGTCTTCCCAGCCCGCCTTTGACTCACGAGCGTTTCCATGCAAACGCCACCCAGCATTCGCCTCTTTGGCAGGCACTCCCCACTCCGCGCAGAGCTGGCGAAGCTCACCCACGCTTTTAAGATTAACAGCAATTACTGAAGATGTTCTGCTAGGACAGATGTTTGCAGCTTTGCATACCATATAGTTTACATTATGTCAAAAGGACACTGTCAAGATTGTCAGCCTCTAATTTGACCCACCTTGTAGTCGCTAAACTGTTATAAACTTCTAGCAAAAATCCCCCAGGTCATTTATTTTCAGGATTCGTTGTTTTTTCTGTTGTTGTTGGTTTTTTTTAATATTATATTATTAACTAACCCACATAGTCACGGGGGAGTTTTTTCAAAGCCATATTTTTGTAGAGCCTACCAAAACACCCCATTAGGCGTCCTTGATGCCCAGGCTGTGTTTGTGTGAGCCAACGTGCCTGTGCAAACCCAAACAGGCCGTGGCCGGGGAGGAACACACTCCGCAGCGTCAGGCGGCTGCGGCTGTCCTTAACAGCTGAGCCAGCAAGCTGCCGGCCTCTGGTGTCACGGAGGGGAAGCCCAGCTTGGCTGGAAGCAGCGTTACCTGCTGCTCTGCAGCTTCAGGATGCTGTATTCCCAGCGAAAGCCTCACGTCCAGCTTTAACCACTGCCTGTTCCTGCTCACCAAAGCTCCTGGGACATTTGCTGTCGGGCTGCAGGGCATTTTCTGAGTGCTGCATGCCTGAACTCGCGGGTGCGCTTTGCTTAAATTGCCCAACTTTGCTCCCGGTGATGTGGCATTAGGGCCATTCTGCTCTCACTTCCAGGTGGGGCATGGAAAATCAACTCACAAGCCCTTTTGCTTTGATTTTGGTAGCCTCACCAAGCTTTTTGGAAGAAGCAGAACATCCCTGCGCCCCAAACTCCCGCAGTTTTGAGGATGAACATTTGTAGGGTTTAGATAAGAGCTGGGAGATGACAGTCGTTGCACCTGCTTGAATCCCAGCCCCAGTGTCACAGCTCGGAGCTCCCTCCACCTATATGAGCCGCCAGGGCTTCACCATGTGCTTCGTGACCAAGGGCAATACCTCCTCCAGTAAGAGCAAAGCGCAGAGGTACAGGAGGTAAGAGGAAAGCAAAGTGCGACATAAAACGACAAGAGAAGAGCTCTTCATTTGACTTAATAATCTGGCATATGTGTGGGTTTTGATATGGATATCTCAGGTGCACAACAGCCCCTGGGCACATGTAAGACGGTCTGAAGATGGGAAGATGGTGCTGACGTTCGAGCCAGCGTTCACGCCGGTGGGTGCCCTGTTACTGGCCTTCTCAGCTCCCACTTCAATGAGAAAAAGTTTCGGCTGAGCTGTACAGGGTCGCTGTCACCCAGAAACCTCCGTGGGACCCCCGCGCTGATCACCCCGAGCCCGGCAGCACAGAGTTAACACCATCAGCTGCCAAAACCAGCGGCTACCCTTTCCTCCTCCGCGCCCCGCTGCAAAACATTGTTCTGCAAAAAACAAAAAAGCCTTCACCTTCCTATGACCCCTGCACAGGTTACAACAGGAAAGCTTTCTGGAAGTGTTGGCAGGATCCAGGCACCAGGAAAGCGAGAAACACTCAGCTGCAGAGCCAAAGGCCAGGCTGGTTGCAGGCGCAGAGCAGCCCTGGCTCTGCCTTTCACGCCCCGCAGCGGCACAGGGATTATTTAGGTAAAAGCGCTGCAGCTTCTCATAACAAACTTTCTGCATAAAGCCAGGTAATAAGCAGGAAAAGTGTTGTGGTCCGGGACAGGCCTGGGAACGCCAAGACTCAGCCCCCACTGGCAGCTCTCCCGAGGGCGGCTCAGGGCAGGGCCCAAACCAGGGCACCGAGGCCAAGAGCGAGGGGTTAAACCCTGGCGCAGCTGAGCCAGGAGGTGGGCCACCTCGTTAGCTGTAACGAGGCAGCTTCAGAGTTTGGGCAGCTGCTCTGGGAGCAATCACGGGGGCTTTGTAAAGAGCTGCAGCTGCAGCCTTTCTTTCCTCTCTCATTTTGTGTGGGGTATGGCAGGGGTAGGAGCAGCACATCTCTCTCTAGTGCTTCTTGCTCTGCTTTTGGAGGAGTTAGATTGCCAGGGATGAGGTCTGGGGTATGAGGAGCCCTGCAGGGACAGCCAGCTCTCTTTGCTTTGGGGAAGCCATGAGGAAAGAAATTCTACCTTGAGCTTTAGGATCTTCTCTCAACTCATTCACAACCCTCTGCTCGCTCTCCTTTCTCTAACCCTTCTCCTTACACAAACCTCAGCTACTCAGGGCAGAAAAGCAGAGAAAAGTGTTATCCTCTGCAGTCTCAGTGGGGACCTGCTTTGAGCATGGGCCTTGGAGAAGGAGGGTGAGGGACACCCCTAAACTCTTTTCTTTTTTTCTATCACCCTAATGTCAGCAGCTGGGCTCCCACCTGCTGTGCCCTGCTCCACCTTTGCCTGCACTTTGGGCTTCTGTTGAATCTTCTCTCCTTGCTGAGCCCCTCTGGACTTGCTAGGGGTTCAACAGGTTGCTTTTCCTCAGATTTCAGGGGGCAAAAAGGGGGGAATCCAGCATTACCGTTCAAATGAGGGCCTTTCTCCAGCATCGAAGGCATCCCGGAGCTGTTTCACCAGGTTGTCCTGGCCGGGGAGGCGGAAGATGCCCTCCTCGCTCATGCCGTGCTCCCGGATGAACTCCGCGCACTTCTCCACCAGGATGGGGACCTGGTGCTGCCCGAATTTCTGCTCGTAGGCCATGGTCTCCACCAAGTGCTGACCAAACACCGCTAGGGAAAGGACACATGGGTTAAAAGCTTTGCTCCAGGGCAGTGAGCAATACTGTCACCCTGTTAAATGATGGCTTCACAGAGGGATGCTCTGAAGCCTTATTTTGACTGTGCCAGCTTACAAATTTCAGCGGCAGCTCTGATGTGCCAAGATTAGGGTTTGGCTTGAGCAGAAAAATTCTTCTTGGCTCTTTTCTCTCCTTGCTTCCTCACCATCCTGGTGATTTTTCTGCTCTCCTTGCAAGCCTTAAGGACCGCACAGTGCCTGGCCGGTGGCGCTGAAGGTGCAGTACCTACTGCTGCGCGTTGGGCAGCAGCCGCTTCTCCTCCTCCTAGTGAGGAGCCGCAGCAGGAGGGATGAGCTGCAGAAACTCTCCCAACTGAAGGAAAAGGGAACTTCTTCCAAACAAATAACTGCAAAAAGAAACCTTTCCTCTCCTCGCAGTAACAGCTCTCAACATGATTCAAAGCAAGCCACAAGCCATGGGGTTTGTCTGCCCTGCCGCCTGCCTTCTTCAAAGCAGAGTGCCAAGGTTAACTTTGCCTTTTCCATGTACAGAGAGAAATGGGAATAGCAGAGAGGCAGGGGCGCTGGGAGGGAGCGCGAGCTGGTCGGTCGGACGTGCAGAGCGCAGGAGGACACCAGGAGTGAATGGCCGCGTTCCCAGGTGCGCGGGCACCTCCGGCTCGGGGAGAAGTGGATAGTGCAGCACTTTGAAACCCAGGGCCTTGGGTTTGGGAGCAAAACTGCCAGAGCTGAGCTGGGCTCAGGGGTTCCCTTGCTTCCAGCCCCTGCTTTGCTTCAGGGCAAGATCAGTAGTAAAACCGAAGTCTGTAAAAGCGAGTTGCAAAAGCCTCGCAGAGGTTTGGGGCTGGGCGTCTTACTTATCTAGCTGGTTTCCTTCCCTCTCTCCCTCCTATGACCCCCCTTTGTGTGAGCAAAAGCAGTATTTCAGAGCAGGCAGTACCTTTCCTGCAGAGCAAGGGCTTTTTCCTCCTGAACTCGCAGCAGAAGAGCAGCTCGAGGGAGGGAAGGCAGCAGCCTGCATCCCAGCTCTTCCTCCTCAGAGCCTGCGGCATGCTAACGGCGGCAAAGTCCTGGCTCCAGGGCTTTAACGGCAAAGCCTGATACTGTGTTTTGCCCTAGCAGCGCCTGTTCGATGTGTTCGCCTCGTGCTCTGAGGGCTGAAATGCTCCCTGCGTATCCTCCGGCTCAGCGCAATGCTCGTAAACCCTCCTGTCGGGAACCACAGGGCTTGCCAGCACCTGCCCGCTCGTGGGGGTTTATAGGAAACTCGCTTATGCTCTTAAATAATGAATATAAACCTGTCGTCGTGCAGAGTAAAAGCAAATGGCTTTTTTTTTCTTTCCTCCCCCCCCCTTCCTCCTTCGGTAGCTAGCTGCTAAGGCTTAGCACCCTGCGGGCTGGCGGTTGCCTTCGCTCGGGGAAGCCTCGCGGGGCCGGCAGCAGGCTCTGCGCTGGCAGCCGGCCCCGCGAAGCAGCTCCCGCCGCACGCTGGCCCGGGGAGGCCGGCGGCGTTTTAGAAAGCAGCGCTTGGCCCTTTGCAGCCGCTCCGCTTTTTCAGCGTGGCGCAACTTCGCGACCGGCTGCCGTATCGGAGTCGCGCGGGGCTTCTTGCGCTGTGGCTCTTGCCAAAACCTGCACCGTGCAGCCTGGTTGCTTTAAAGGCACACGTTGCCTCGGCCTTGCGTTGAAGCCCAAAGCCTCAAGCGTGAAGTTTAGGAGTCCGTTAAGCTCGGTATCGACGTAAAGTACAGCTCCGTAGCGCCTGGCTTCTCTGCTGTGCTCAGGGCTCTCTGTATTACTACAGATGTTTCACCCATGTAGGGTCACTTTATCCTGCTGGCAGCCTCCTCACTTTAAGCAAGGATCAGACCTGGAGTTATTATTTTATGTTATAGTGGGGGAGGAGGGGACAGTGCCCTGAAAATTGTTCTCAAACAATCCCAATTTTAGATGAGTAGCGCTGCCTGCCCCCGGGGCACAGCGCGTTTCAGGGTCAAGGCAGAAAACATCTCGACTGCAGAGGAAGCCAGCTGTGGCAGGGTCTAGGCGAGGCTTATCTTCTACTCTAGCAGGGTTGCAGCGCCCGCTCGCCTTTGAGCTGCCGCGATTTGTGTTAACGCAGGAGCGACAAGACGCCGGCGGAGAGCGGAGCTGCATCGCGCTCGTCTTACGCGGCCGCAGCGCGGGACAGCGACCGTGCCTCCTCCTCCTCCCCCAAGCGCGTCCCCGGCGGGGACAAATTGATGGTTGGCTCCTTCCGAAGCGGTTAACGCGTTACGTTTCCCTGAGCACGATTTTGCAGTGGCATAAAAAACTGCCCGCAGGCCTGGAAGCGGCGACGCCGTCCCCGCAAGGCTGGCAGCACGCCGCGGAGAGCAGAGCCCGCAGAAACGGAGGAAAGGGGGCCGGGCGCTCTGCAAAGCAGAGCAAGACAACGAGGAGGTGAAAGGCAAGATTTTTCGGTGCTTCGTTCCCTGCTCTGCCACCGACCTGTTGAACAGGAGTCGTCCTCGAGATTGGCGCTTACTGGAGCCAATGGGTCAATGAGAAAAGGCCCCTAACAAGGTTGAACGGAGCCCAAAGATCCTCATTCCTGCTTGACTACCAGTTCCTTAACTCTGCCCACGTTTGTACCAGACCTAACGGCACCGGGGCCAGTCTAGGAGAAGGTTTCTAAGGCATTACGGCATTATAAATAATGATTGCTCCACCTCCCAGTTTCAAGGATTAACGAGCCTGGGTTTGATTTCCTTGCCTACAAGGCACTGCGGAGCGCAAGACGCTACAAAACAGCCTCTCCGAGAGCTGCTGGCGCTCCCCTTTACCTCCTGAGGCCGACCCCAGCACTCTGCGCAGAGATTTAACCCACTCCTCCATCTCAGCCTGGGAGTTCGCCATGAGCACGCAGGAGTCCTGCCCTGCCCGATTCTGGTCTCCAGAGATCCCTGCAAAAAAAAAATAATTAAAAAAAAAACATTTATTAAGGGAATTGGAGGAGCGAAAGCATGAATACTTGTTGGTTTCTTTGCTAAAAGTTTTGGGGTCCCAAACCCCCAATTCATCTCTGTTTTCCCTGCGAAAGGAAGCAGCGCTCTTGTGCTTCGCTCTTGCTGAAGCTTTTCAACAAGGGAACGAAAACTGCTTGAAATTACGGCGAGGGAAGCGTCCTGCCCTTGCAGCAGCGCTGACGCGAGCGGGGAGACCAGGCTCGCAGCGCCGGACACGGGCAGTGACACAGGGCTGACGCACGAGTAGCAAAAGCAACGCGTTGGTTATCACGTACCAGGCAACGCTGTGCAGACGCTGCAGATAAGGCAGAATAGAAAGCTCTCTGCTATCAAAGGGAAACGAAACAAAACCTCAAAAAAGGCTTTTTCCGGACTAATTTTGGAACCGCTCCATCAGGTCTCGAGCGAGACCTGGCCCCAAGAGCCTCCCTGGGCTCAACCACGTCCGAAAAGCGCGCAGCAAACCGGAGTGAAGCGGAGACTGGCACGCAGGGTGCTGGCAGCCTCACCTGGGATGATTTCGAAGATGAACTTCCCTCCTTCCTCCGGGTTGCCGGCCACCTCCTTAATGGTGCTTCCCAGCAGAGACAGGCAGCCCTAGGACCAAGGAGAGCAGGAGTTGCAAGCGCCCGTTTCCCGTTGTCCCGTCCGCGCGAGGCTGACGCTACCGTGCGCCGCAGCAGCCCTCGAGACCCACATCCTCTGTTTGAACAGATGTCGGGAGCTGACGGTTTTTTCTCATTGCAAAAAAACAAACGAAAAAAATCTTCTAAAAAGAAAAAAAGAAAGACTTTTCAAACACTAAGGGACACTTCTTAAGCGCTGTCTTTTTCTGATGAGCTGGTTCTCAAGCTGAGAAGACTGGTTGCTATACGTTGGTACATTATATTATCCTTTTTTCTTCTCCCTTTCCACTTTCATCTCTTTCTAACCCCTGTTGGGAGCGAAGAAAGACCTGAGGAGGCAGGACGTGGCGAAACGCCGGGGTAAAAAGGAAACTCGTTCCTTTTACACAGAGACCCGTGGAAAACAAAACCAAACAAACCCCAGCGCTTGTGGGAGAGGAACGGAGAAAGGAAGAGGGATGGCAAAAAGGGAGGAAAAACGGCCAAAAAGGAAAACAACCCTTTTGGGCTTGGGCTCCGTCCTGGCGCGTCCCCGCGGAGGGGGCGCTGGGGCCCCTTGAGGCCTTCGCCGGGCGGGAAAGGAGGCCGGGCGGCAGCAGTTTTGGCCACCCAGCAGCCGCTCGGCTCCCGTCGGGGGCGAAAAGCGGCGCGGCGAAAGCCAAAACTGCAGCTGCAGAAACACCGACAGGCTCAGAGCGGCTTGAAATCAGCCGGGCCGGCGCAGCCGGCGGGAACCTCTCCGGCGAGGCAGGCGCCACGCCGAGCGGTAACGCTTTCTCAGAGCGCTTTCTCTTTCTACATCCCCTTTTACAGCCGGGGAAACGGCTGCTCCCAGCCAACCCCACCCCGAAACTGGGCAGAGGCGGCGACGGGCCCGCAGCACCTCCGCTCGCAGCCCCGCGCTCTGCCCGCCGGCCTCCCCTCGCTCGCGTTGCCTCTCTGAGCGCTATCTTTCCCACCGGCGACGATTTCCGGGCAGAAGAGCTTTTCCGCCGGAAGTGAACCGCTTGCCTTGAAACATCCCCAAACGGGGAAAAAAGACGGTGCAAATTAAACCCGCCCCAGCAGGGCTTCCCAGCGCCGCCTGGGATCCCGCCGGGGTCAGCTAGGGGGGTCTACCACCTCCCCGAAGCGTAAAACCTCTTTAATCCCCGCGCTGGCCTCTTTGGCTCCGAAGGCCGCTGCGAAAGCCCCTCGTACCTGCGGCTTGGCGTCGTCCTCGTCCTTGTAGTAGTAGAGCCGCTGGCCCTTGAGCACGAAGTAGCGCTGCTGCCAGTTCTTGACGATGGAGCGCTGCTTCTTGAGCCAGCCGATCTTCAGGGGCCGCTCGAGCGGGTTGGGGGAGGCCGGCCGGGCGCCGGCGGGCGCCGGCTCGCCCGTCATCACGCTCTTGGAGCGGGCTGGCGAGAGGAAGAGAGGGACCGGCTGGCAGAGGGGCGCGGGCAGCGGCGGCGGTCCGCCGCGACCCTGCCGGGCAAAGGGGCAGGAGGCGGCGGGAGCCGCGCTCTGCCCCTCTCTCTGCCCGCGCGCCGCGGGTTGTAGCGGAAGCGGCTGCAGTATCTGTCAGGGTCCGCTTCCTTTTTCCTGCGTGGGAGTAATTGTCTTGCAAGCGAGAAGAAAATTATTAGCCTTTGTTTGTTGTTGTTTTTGGGACGTCCTCCACCCCCCCCCCCAGCTGATTGCTGCAGCTGAATAACGCCCCGGGCGGCCTCCAAAAAGACCGCGTGAAAAACACCCCTTGGGCCTAGGGATCCTGACGTCTCCTGCAGGAAGGAGACCAGAAAGTCCCCGGCTGCCGGTAGCGTCGCTCGGACGGCTTTTTGTGCCCCATTTTTTGTGCCCCCGGTGCCCATGCCGGGGATTTGCGCGCGGCAGCCAGATCCCTGCCGCATCTCTCGCTGCTTCTGCCATACTAAATGCCCCCGGGGAGGGATTATTTCCAGCCGGGACCCTGATTTTTGTCTCTAGGACCTCCTGCATCGCTGTCTCAGCTGAGCGAGCATTAAGGAGGCTGAACTACCCGATCTCCGAGACGAAGAGCCCGGTCCGGGCACCGCGGGCCTCCGGGTCACCGGCCGGGAGCCGGGACAGCGGCGGCGCCTTCGGCCCCCTGCGCTCGGGGCGACGGCCTGGGGGCTCGGCAGCGCCGCGGCTCCAGAGGGTGCCGTGGGCGCCGCCCCGCTTCCCCTTGCGAAATCCCCTGGCGCGAGAAACCCCGCGGGGGCTTTTCCAGAAGGCGCTGGAGCGTGTTCTCCCTGCAGAAAGCAGCTTTTCCACTAGGAACCTGCGAAAGGATGGCGCCGGCCCCCGCCGGCCCGTCCCCCCCTCCCACCGCCGCTCCAGAGCATCCCGCGAAGCGCGGGGCCCGCCGGCGCTTTCCCGTCGCATCCCGGCTTGGGGCGTCCCCCCTCTAGAGCTGGGGTTTTAACTTTCGCAAGGGATTTGCCAGCTGGGCCCTTTGGAGAACTGCGGTCGGAGAGGCGGCCGCGACCCGCCGGCCGCCGCCGGCTCTGCGGCTCGACGCCCCCGGGCGCCTTTGCTCCCGGGCCGCGTGCGTGAGTCGACTCGCTCGTACGTCTGGACGCAACGTTTCGCGAGCCGCTCGCGCGCAGCGTCGCCCCCGTTGCCACCCCGGCTTCCTCGACGAGGAAGGGGCAAGAAGGAGCCGGCGGCGGCCCCCGAGGCGCCCGCCGAAGCGTTTCCGGTGCTCCAGGCCTCCAATCTGGAACGTTTCCCCCGAAACGTCCTCGCTCCTCCTCCAGCACGGTGCCCGCGGCCGGCTCCAAAGCCGGCTCCTGCCGCAGCCCCGCTGCCAGCGGCCTTCGCCTCCGCGCACGCGCGGGGCCGGCCCCTGCAACCCCTTCCGCGCGTCCTCGCAAGGACCGCAGCGCCCCGAATCGCCTCCCGGGGGGGGGGGGGGGCCGGAGCCAGCACCTTCCCTGGTTGCATGACCCAAAACCAAACCTTGGCTGCGACGCGAGAGGAGACGAGGGACGTCGGGGTGGGCTAAGGAACCCCAAGATGGCCTCCTCCAGCCTTGCACCTCTCTTGTCCTCCCTTTCGGCACCGCCTTTCGCCTCCGGCCGCGCTCGCCCCCACCGAAACGAGCCGCAGCAAAGCCCCGGGGCGCTTGAGATCTCCCGAAAGCCTGGGCCGCTGGGTGGTCCCGAGCCCCGACCCCCACCCTCCCGGCGTGCAACAGCCCCGGAGCGTCCTCCCCCGGCGCCCAGGGGGTCGGGGCTGCGTTCGCGGGTGCCACCAACCCCCCCCCGGGAGCAGGATCCCGGCAGCCCCGGCCCACGGCTCGTCCCCCCCCCCCGAAAGGCCCCGGCTCAAGCAGAAACCTTACGGGCGTAAAGAAACAAATAACGGTACCTATTTTCGCGGCCTCCGTTTTCAGGTTGAAATCCCAGTTCCGGGGCAGCTTGAGCGACATTTTGGATCAGGAGCGGGGCCGGTTGGCGGGGGGGGGGGGGGTTGGGGTTTGGCTGGTTTGTTTTTTGTTTGTGGAAGAGGAGCCGGGTGGGGGGGGACACGCTCAGGAGATGGGTTGAAACGAAGCCCTCACAGTCTTCTGGGGACGGTGGGCCGGGGGTTCGATCCCCCCGCTTGCGGCACGACGGCGCGGGTGAGGTTGCTTTGCGGAGGTACTTCCTCCTCCTCCTCCTCCTCCCTTCGCGAGCGAGCGCAAGCAACCCCATAAAAGTACTTTCCTGCCCTTCTCCTTTTCCGCGGCGCTCCCTTTTGCTCCCCAGCCGCAACAAGCTTTTGCCCCCCTTTTTTGCTCCTTTTTTCCCCCCCCCTCCCCGCGGTGCGTCGTCCCCTCTTCGCGGCCGGAGCGGCGGCCGTCCGTCGGCCCGGCTGCGGCGCTGCGTTTCGGCGCCCGGCTTCCCCCCCGCCGCCGCGTTGGAGGAAGCGGGTGCCCTTCTCTTGGCCGCTGGCGGGCGGCGAAAGCGGCTGCCTCGTGGCCCCAAGGGCGCAGCTGAATCTTTTAAAACTTGCTAAATCGTCCCCAGGGCTGACGGTGAGGTTTTTGTTTTTTGGGGTGTTTTTTTTTTTTTTGCACCTAGGCGGCTCTCCGTCAGCGACCGCAGCCGGGGGGGGACGGGGACCCTTTGCGGGGAAGGCAGCGAGCCACGTTGGCCGCCGCCGCGCAGCGTTTCGACGCCTCGGGAGCGGCCCCGACACGGGCGGTGGTCGGGGAGGTGGCACACTCGTGCGGACGCATGGCGTGCGTTGGACCGGCCCCGGCGGCGCTCCAGGGACTGGGCAAAGCCACCGGCCCTGCTCCAGACCCCCGAGCTCGTCCCGTCTCGTTCAGCGCTGTCCTGCCAAGGCAGCCGCCTCTCCGCCGCCTCCCCGGCCCGGGGAGGCCCGCGCTCCGCGGAGGGGGGCAAGGTTTTGGGGTTTTTTTGGGTTAACGCCGGCAGGGCGCGAGCATCAGTTCGGGACGGGGAAGGAGGCGGCGGCGCGGAAAGCGGCGCTGGCGCGAGGGAGCAGCCCGGCACGCTCGGCCTGAACCTTAGCAAGGCCCAAACCCCTGCTTTGGAGCCCCGGTTCCCTCCTAACCCCCGGCGAAGGGCGCCGTAAGAGCCCTGGAGTTGAGCATCATTTTTCCTGCTATGACTCAGGAAGCAGGAGGAGCTCCAGCGCGTCACGCAGCTCCGTTTCCTTTCCTCACCCGGCCTGCCTTGCACCGCCTGCCCGCGCAGGATGTCACGCGGCCCCGTCCCGGCCATGGGAAAGGAAATAGCGAGTGTTTTCACCCAACGTCGTGCAACCGAGCCCGAACCCCGCCACCCCCGGCCGCCCGGCGCAGCCGAGCTCGGCTGGCCCCGGCGCGTCCGGCTGGTGCTCGCGCCAGACCGCGGGGCTCCGCAGGGCGCATCCGCAACGTCCCGCTCCTGCCGGCGCCCCCCCCGCCCCCCCGAAAAAGCCCTCGGCAAGGCTCCCGGAGAGCTGCGTTGGCTGCCACCCGCCCGCGTCCCCGTCCGCCACCCTGCCGCTGGAGCTGGGAAAGGGCACGAGCGGGACTTGGCTCAAGCCGGGGCTGAGCCGGCCCCCGAGGGAACCAAGCTGGGCCCGTCACCCTGTTTGGCTCTGAAACCCTCTTCCCTCCGCATTTCGGGGAAAACAAAGCGCGAAAGGCGCTTTAGCTGACGGCGGGAGCTCGAGGCAGAGGCGGCCGCGGAGGCCGGCGCAGCATCCTCGCGCGCGGTGGCGGCGCCCGGCCCCCGCGGCCGTCGAGCGCTTCGGGCACGTCAGCGGCCGCAGCTGGCGCTCGCTTAGCTGCTGATCAGCCAAACCAACCCCAGCGCTAAAACCGGTCGGGTTTGCAGGCAAGCCGGCCGGCTCTCGGGACAAGCGGCGAGGGCAAGAACGGCGGCAGGCAGGGAAACCTCCGCCTTGGCCCCTGCCGCCCTGCGGGGCCGCGAAGCTGCCGCGTGGGTTGCAGAGGGTTTCAAATAGACCGCTGTGCTTTAAAGAGCACGGGGGGGAAAAAAAAAAAACAAAACCCAGTTTCCAGCATCTCCCCAGCGGACAAAGGAAAGTAATTTTGCCCCGGACGCTCCAGGGCAGGAGGCAGGTTAGGGCGGCTCTGCCCCCTTCGTGAGCAGGGACGAATAACACTCCCCAACGGGTAATGGAACTTATGTTTATTTAACAGTAACATATGGTATATAAATAGGGTAAATACTTTAAAATGTACAATATATCACATTCGGACAGTCAGTGAAAGAAAGGCGACGCTACATGTCTAGCTAAACCATTAATCAAAAGGACGATGCACAGCGAAAGAAGCAGACGGTCTAAACGCAGCAGAGCTGGAGAACAGCAACACGCGGCGACGACAGCGGCGGCTCCGCGGCCCCCGTGACGCTCTGTGCGACGAGCCAGGAGCCATACCTCGAAGGGTACCGGCGCTCCCCAGCCGACGCCGCCAGCGCTCGCCTGCAGCCCCGTGGCAAAAGCTGCCCCTTCGTCGCGTCCGCGCCGGCAGCAGCCCCCCCCCCCCCCCCAGCCCATCGCCGCAGGCGTCGTCTAAGCAAGAGACGGCGGCGGGTACAGAGCCCCGACGCCGCAAGCAGGAACTAGGTCTCGCTGTTTTGCCGAGCGCCGCGGGCCGCCGTCCGCCCTGCGCAGCCGATTTGCAAACTCATTCGGGCCGCAAGCGGCGACAGAGAAGCTAATTCCCGGCCGGGACGCGTCGAGCCCG
Organism: Struthio camelus; assembly: GCF_040807025.1. Classification (NCBI taxonomy): domain Eukaryota; kingdom Metazoa; phylum Chordata; class Aves; order Struthioniformes; family Struthionidae; genus Struthio; species Struthio camelus. Next base: position 2,651,125 of record NC_090968.1, on the reverse strand, counting down.
GCCCATCTCCCTGAGCAGCCTTCACCCACCAGCAAACCGACGTCAGCAACGTTTCGGGCCGTCTCGTGGCGCTGTATGAAAGCGGCTTTCTAGCGACGTGCCGTCCCCTTGCTCGTTAAAAGCCCGCGGTCCCCCTCCCTCCGTTCCCACGCTCGATTTCCCGCTTGCGGCAGCTCCTGCCGCGCAGCTGGCAGCTCAGCTCACGGCCCCGCGCTCCCTCCCTTCCTCCTCCTTTTCCCAGGTGGATGCACCGTCTCCCACATAGGCTTCGCGAAGGTCACCGCGGGATGCTGCACCCTCTACGCGTAGCTCTACTCTTCAGGACCAAAGCAGGCTTGAGAAGTCCAGCTGTTTCTGCTCTCCCAACCCTACGTAGCCGCTCAACGCACCTGCTTTGCCCTCCAGCGTCCGCATCCAGCACTACACCGTCACAAAAGGCCCACGTTTTAGTTCAGATCGGCAGCGTGCAGCGCTCTGTGGTTGTTTTGGGTTTGTTTTGCCCCACTAGTTACAACTAATAAGAAGTACACAAGATTTAAAGCAAGAAGAGCAGGACGCTAGAGACCCGTCACGAAAAATGCCCTATTAGAAAGAGCAATACTCTTTTGTAATATTTACCGACGCTGTCGCTTCTCCTGATGACTGATTTATGACCCATCAGCGCAGTACAAGGGATTTTGGCGGATGCTGGCATCAGGAAGGGAAAAAAAAATCCAGAAAAGCCCCGGCTTGTCTAACTGCAGGACAAACTACTTTTCAGGTCCTGCCCAAGCCCCTGTGGTTTGCCCAGGTGTTCCCAAGCCCCGGTACCGCTGGCGCGCGGCCCCAGCCCTCCCTCTGCCTAGCTATACTCAGCTAAATCGTTGCAAATCGCAGCCTAAAGCGCCTGTTGATCAAACACGTGTACGTGCAATGGCTGTGCACGTCTGCTCTGCAGTTGCCGCGCAGGAAGATGAAGCGGTGCTTGCAACACGCAGAGCGCCGGCTGGAAATACGAGAGAGAGAGAGAGAGAGAGAGAGAGAGACACTGGTATCTCTGAATGTATTTACACTCGCGCTCTCGCACGGTAAACGAAAGCAACGGCAGAGGCAGAATATGGAGCATGAACTACGAAACGTTTTCAGGTGTTTTATTTTGCGTCGACGGTTAGCTAGCGCGCGGGGTGTACGTGTCTCGGCGGGGGGGAGTGTGCGTGTGTAAAGGGTTTATGTCAGCAACTGCTTGGAAACAACACTGTACTTCTGTATTATCTTTCCCTGTCGCTCGTTCGCCAGGTTAAAATAAAGGTAAAGTTTCTCTCTCTCATGCACAAACTCTGGAAAGAAGTAAAATCGGCGTCACCTTGCACATGGGATAAGAGCTAGTATAAACTGGGGATATTTTCACTATCTGATCACCAAAAAAAAAAAATAATAAAGTTTTACAATCTTTAGGGCTCTCTTTTTTAAATAATAAAAAAGTACGACAAAAGAAAGGAAAGTCCTCGGCTAAAACTCGCAACTATTAAGTGCACCCTATTTATGACAGCATTTAGTAAGCAAAGCAGGACAGAAGCCTGCAGGTAACCAAAGCCAGACTGAAATGCAACACACACCATGATAAACTCAGCAGCACGACATCTAGAACTCAAGTAACAAACAGGTGAGAGACATGATCCCTGAAAGAAAAAAAAAAACCACCAACTCCCACGGACAGCACCAGCGGGGTGCCGGAGCCCCAACTTGCACATATCAGAAAAGACACCACGTTGGAAACGGCTCGCCACGTGAGTTAAAAACATCCCGGTGAAGGGTTTCCACCCATCAAGAAGCAGAGCAGAGGTTCAACGTTTCTTTCTTAAAGGTCACGTGAGGAGAAAAAAAAATGAGCCAAGTTATTTAAAAGGTTGTTCTTGCTTGGTAGGATTTTCTCAGTGAAAGGTTAATGGTCTTTACAAATACTTATTTACCTGACTCAATTTTGAAGCAACTGGAACCTCCCACGTTCCTACAGCAGCTACCAGTTTCTTGATTCCTTGCGCAAAGGAATCAAAGCCTTCACTGTAGTCTATTTGTGGTTTATTTGGTTAGAAAAGGTCTTATTTGCCAAAACACCTGCCACAAAGGACAAACGTGGGAGGCACTGCAAAAAAAGGCAAGCCAAAATAGATGCCCGTGCCTGGTTTGGCAGGGAAACTGCGGCTGGGCCAGCACACGGGCCTCTTCCAATTAATCGAGCCTTAGGCTTTCTGGGAAAATCAACACGTGTATTCACAGTTACCACCAGCAGAGAATTAGGGTCCCCAGCGGTCCCGTCGGGCACAGCTACCAGGGGAGACGGGGAGGAGGAAAGAAGCCGGGGAGCTGCGAGGCTTCGCTTTCCCTGTTGGCTCCGACGCACGCAGAGGATGTCGCACAGACAACGCTTTGTGTGTTCCCTGCATAAACAACACTCAAAGGGAAAGTTAAGCTCTGCCCACAGGCATCGAACGTAAGAACAGATCCACGAGAACAGCTGCACCCTCCTATTTCACCTAACAGTCCTTCCAAGCCTTAACTCCTTTCCAGCTACAAACTCAGATTTGCTCATTTTAACCAAAGCTATATAAATATATTATTAAAAAAAAAACCCCACAATTCAAACATTTACCAAGAAAGGAAGAAAAGTTACAGTGAAATGAGGCCTTGTTATTGTCTTAAATCAGGCAAGCCAGGAATTGCCTTGGGGAGACTTGTCTGTTTTTCAGTTCTGTTCCAATTGCCCGGATGTCTATGCGTCCTCCAAACTAGCTAACATACCCTTGTCGACAAGGTGCGCTTTTAGCGTGTTGAAGATGTGGAGCTGCTGGTCTGGCCGCAAGGTTAAGAACTGCTGGATCAGTTTGCTTGGGTTAGGACCTCTGAAACACAAAAGTATCATTATCAATGAGTCGCACTGCTAAATCTCAATGGTCTGGGAGCCCAGGCGCAGTTTGATCAAAATAATACACTTAAAACAGTAGTCATGTTGCCTATTCCTTCTATAGGTGGCTACAGAACTATTCCGTAATGCAACCGAAATGGATTTTTCCGCTCAATCAGCCCTGGGGAAACACTGCTCAAGACCCAAAGGGCTGCATAAGGAAGACAGAGCAGTTTCAAGGGGGCTAAAATAATACACCTTGGGGAACAGGGGTTGTGTTCCCAGCTCGGCATGGCACTGGCAAAAGGTGCTTCCCTTCTTTGCGCCTCCCTTTCCTCTCTCTCTCTTTGTCTTGTGTTTTTAGATGTTAATCTCACGGGGATAACTGCTGTCTCTTACTATGAGCCTGTATGTCACCCAAGTTTGACAGGGCCCCCAACCTTCACCGTAAAGCAACAAATACCTGATAAAGCTTGCGATGTACACGTTAACAAAGGTGGCCATCAGGTACTGACAGTCAAAGCGGTCCATGATACCTCCGTGGCCTGGGATTGTGTTGGCAAAGTCCTGCGCAAATCAGAAAGGATTGCATTAAGCAGTCCCAGGTGCCCATTACCTCTACTTGCTCTACGTACATCTAAGCTCTCCACTCATACCCGCGCTCTAATTCTTCTGAGAAGGCAAAAGTCAGCCTAAGAATTAATTTTGCTCGACATCTCCCCTGGTTTTAAAAGTTTCTCCTTTATGCAGGCTATTAGTGCCTGAGGGACATCACGGTTTAACTAAGATCTGTCAGGGTCAAGGAAGGCTAATGTTTATTGCTTGCAACCCTGTCCTGTCTTTCAAGGCATCTTAACTGTAGAGAAGACTGCTTACACGTAAAACCTCCCTGCAGGACATCAAGGAAAGCCCAGACTGCAAAATTTTCTGATTGGGTCTTTGTTCCTCTACCTCGAGTTCTGCGTTAAAGCAGGGTTTAAAATATCACGGTTTGATTTTTAAGGTCTTCCCCCTCACCCATTCAGTCAAAAAACCTGGATCGTGCCCCATCATTTTATTTGTGACAGAACAAACCTTCTCTTCCCTCCCAAAGCTCCCAGCCTTTCACTCCTTGGAGCAGAGGGACAATATATAGTGGCAGCAACTCCTAATGGACAGTCCTTGTCAGTTCAGTCTTTGCCTTCTAAAAGGTAAACGGCCTTTGAGAAGAGGGGTGTCCTTACCTTGATTTTGAAGGCTCTCTTAAATCCACTAGCAAAGAAGCCTCCAAACGGCCCAATGAGGGAGGCAAAAGTAGACAGTGCGATGCTGTGGATTTGGAAGGGGTACATCCGGACTGTCTTCTGCAGAAAGAAAAACACATCAGAGGAGGATTTTCACAAAGTACAGCACTTCCCTGAAGCTTGCTTTGCTAAATCCAAAGCCAAGACCTGCAAGCGACCAGTGGTTCTGCACAGCCAGCTCTTCCAACACGCTATATACACGTCCTCTGGGAAACAACATTAGGAAGATGCCACTGGGCCTCTTCAAGTGCCTTTTGAACTTCCCTCACCCCTATAGGTAAAGGTTATCTTCGGAGTCTCAACACACATCTCGAGGCAAATCACACTGGGACCCAGTCTGTATGAAAGGGAGCTGCAAGATGTCTTCTAGATCATCTTGGCCACCGCTTGCCCCTGTTTCCGTACTCCCCACGCTTTCGGCCAGTTGGTTCACAACTAGCTTCAGCCACCAGACTTGGGACAATTCCTTTGGGACTTCCACTAACAGGGAGCACCATTAATTTCCCTCTTTACTGGGTCAAGTACCATCATTCCTTGTCATGTAAGTCTGTGGAGCACTACAACATAGCCCTCCTCTCTTCTTGGTGTTCTGTCTCAATAAATAAAACCCTTTTAGTAGCCTCCTGCCAGGCAGTCACTAGCAGTGTGTGCAGTGAGAGTCCTACCCAGCCAACGATAGACTGCAGCACCACGGGGATGTTGTATTCCTGTAGCTGGAACAGCTCGGATGGCTCACAGTCCACTGTGAAGCTGTTGGTGTCATTGTTGAATTCCACTGGACAGGTGAAGCACCGGTACCCAGACATCACGTAAGACAGCTTCAAGGAGACAGAGAGAGAGATGCATCAAGAGAAAGGAGGATTAATGTTTCCCAAGCGAGGAGGCTGAGACACTCCCAAGGCAACTCAAGGAGACGAGGCTAGGAGGGAGCCGCGTTCCTGGCTTCATTAAGAAGATTACTCTCCTGAGAAGCATTAATTGGCTAAAGGCATAGTAAGCATTTTCTTTTAAGAAGCGCATCTGTTCAGCAAGCAGTGATCAGAGGCCCTGCATGAACGGGCTGAGACAGGCTGCACCATTTGGCTGAGCAGACAGCTACAACCAGACAGGGGGACAGTCATAAAAACAGACAAGAATATCTTAATACTCAGAGATGATGCAGGCCTCATGACTTCCTATCCAGTTAAGGGCTTCGTTTCAATTGTGCACACAATGAAAGCAAGCTGCTCTTTCTCATGCTCTAGTCCCACGGTACAGCAAAGTGCCAGACAGAGCACTGAATTCCCCACATAGCACTTGAAACGATGCACCGCATTCATCCAACGGGATCCCTAAATGCTTCGTCTACACACGCACAGCATCTGTGGGAATACCCCGGTCTCTACTCTTTGGCAGACAAGAGAGAAAGCTTCAAGGACAATTACTGTAATGAACGCGTCGTATGGTCTACAGGGGACCTTTCTCCAATATGCTGTTCCCCCTGCAGGACCTGCACGCAGCACAATCCATGGCCATGGACCAGCTCAAATCCTGGTCAGCCAGGCAAGCGTGAAGTTTTTGACAAAAGCCTGAACAGCTTGCCTGCATTTTTTCAGGCAAAACACCGTCACCTTATGAAGGGAAAAGAGCAATGAAGTAATCACCATGTTACTTACCAGCAATCCAAACAAAACGGTGGCAAAAAAACCTCCAATAAAACCCTCCCAGGTCTTCTTTGGGGAGAGCTACAGCCGGAGAGAAAGAGAGAAAAGGGGGGTAGTTAAAAACTGTGCATCTACGCACAGCACCACACACACAAGCAGCCCTTCCTCAACTGTGAACTGCTGAGGCAAGCCGAAAATGGTGCAAACAATCAACAAATAACAGCTTAGTCAAAACCTCACACTACCCTCTTTGTTCAAAATGCTCTGTTCTACTTCACAGCCTCAAACATTGGGACATGTCCAAATGGGAGATCAGAGAACAGGGACTGGGATTAAGACCCAAAGAAGCCAAAAATTAGCCAAAGAAGCTAATTTATTCTTTATTAGTAGCCTTTTCACAGTCTTTTTTCTTATTTCACTTATCAGATGAAGCTTTTCAGACAAGAATTTTTAAGGACCTGTCTGTAACATGCATTCAGCTTCTTCAAATATCGCAGCCCCCCCTTCCAGTAGCTACTTCCAGTGCTCTAGCCTGCTCTCCCATCTAGGGTCAAGGGCTGCATGCAACTGAAAGGCGCCTGTAGTTTTGTTCGCCAAAGCGTTACGAACCTTGATGAGCGGAGTGCGGCCAAAGAAGAACCCGAACATGTACGCCATGATGTCGTTGCAGATCACACAGGAAATTGGGACAATGAACCTAGATGGGAGGAGAATCGAAGCATTTGAAAATGCCAAGCATCAGACAACTCCGAGACTTAACGAAACGAGCAATTGCTTCATCATGTGTTCTCCAGTGCCGTCCCATCAACATCTCCCTGTCCAGTGCAATCTCACAGCACACGGAGCAACCACCTGAAGCTCCTAGAAAAAACCAAGGTGTTACCCTAGTGCTCTAGACTAACCAGCAGGTCGCACACCCAAAACAGCCTGTTTTAAGCACATTCTTTCCTTTTTTTGCGACACGTGTCATGCTGTTAGACAGTTGCCTCCGCTCACCCCAGAGTGGCTGCATCTCAGCTGCCAGCAGACTGCTCTCAGAGCACTCTGGGCTGGTTCAGGCACGCACAGGAACTTACAGTGCCGTCTCACAGCAGCCAAAAGTAGTTGCTGGCACAGCTGGTTTCGGGAAGACAGATGCTGCTTAAGACCAGCACTTTGTACTGCCCAAGTAGCACAAAGCAAGTCCTAAGTCACCGAGGCATCGCTCAATCTTTTGCTTTTCTATTCTGAATGGGTCAGCCCCTGGCAGGAAATATCTTGGCCATTTGTTTTTTAAAAGAATAGCCTTCACTAAAAACACAGTAATTCATATTAGGCTGCAGGAATCACAGTGATTCAAAACACACAGCAACTCACCATATCATTCCTTCAAAGAGGTTGTGAATGATGAGGTGCGACTGGGTAACAACAATTAGCAACGTCACGTGGGTCCATCCAAACTGGAAGAGAAGACAGCATGCAGTCCAGTCTGCCTAGAGACATCTCTCATACGCATCGCTGGCAGAAATCAAATGCTGTTAGGCACCTCTCAGAGCCCAGCTCATGCACGGGTGCGTTTCTAGCGTACACCTTCACCACGACAGACACCGCAAGTCGCCCAGAGCAGGGAACAGTGACATTATTAACTAATAATGGACACGTTCTTCAGCTCCAGCCCAGACCTGAACTTCACAGGGAAGACTTCTGCTGGACCAAGCCCTCTACAGCCCACCCCTGTCCCACACATCCCAGGCAGCCTTCTGACTATACAAGAAGAACACAAGGCTGATGGATATCCAAACTGTATCTCTGTGTGCAGAATCTAGCGGAAAGCAAAACTAGCTGGGTCTGTGGTCAAACACGAGCAATACCTTACTGATGTTTGGAAAAGGGGACATAGCCAATTAACCCTTGTGCTGAGCTACCCACAGTACAAGAGTCAAATAGTCTCGTGCAGTCATCTCATCTTGCAGAAAGTTTCTTAAGAGCATCCTCAAGTGCAGAGAGAAGAGAATTCATGTTTCCAGGGAACTCCAGTCAGGGCCACCTTCCTAAATATTCAGTCTGCTCGCAGTAATTTTCCTTCCAGGCAGCATTACAATGCACAGCCAGCACAGAAGCATCTACTGGCACGTATTCCTCTATACAAAGTTTTCAAGTAGCCTATATTATTCATTCTTCTGCCTCCAACTGGGGGCAGCCAGCCCCTGTGTTTAACCTTACCATGTAGAACTGGAGGCGATAGTGTTTCTTCACCAGGCTCAAGACAAACATGCAGAAACCTGGTGGGAAACAGAAGAAAAATGAATGGGTGGGAACATGTCTTCAGCAGAAAGAAATGCTTGCTTTTTCTATGACAGTGCACAACTCTGCAGGCTTTTTGAGTAAAGCAGCAACGTGAAGTGGGGAAATGCACTGTTCTGGAAGTCGCATAATACAATTTCCTACAAATAACACTTGGGCAGATAGCCAATTAAGCCTGATTGCTCCCAGATGAATTAGAGAGGGTTTTTTTCCACAGAGTTCTTTTTTTTTCTCTGCGAACTTGCTTTCACAATGTCAACTGGATACGCTACGGACACCGCAAAAGATACAATACTTGCGAGAAGAGTACTTCAAGAGATCAAGGAGATCTCCTCCCTCCAGCCCAAGTAAATTTAACCAACAGAAAATGTGGTCTTTACCTGTTAAGTACAGGGCAAAAGAAATGAAGCGGTGGTATTTGCTGAGAATTCGCAAGGGCTCCTCTCTTTGAACCAGGGTGAAGAAATAATCTGTTACAGTCTCGCCATAGAAAAAGTAGTTTACGCAGAGCAGGAAGTACCTGTGGATGGATGCACGTGCCTGTTAGCAGGAACCCTAAAAGTGTTCTGGAGGAACACAGAAAGTGGCTGATCCCCAAGGTCAACGGCCTTCTGGAAAGTGACGGCCAAAACTTCATTCCCCCCACTTTAGAAATGACACCTTCATTTAAAATAGCGCTTGCACCACCCACTTCCACGTCTCAGTGGATCATACTCTGTTTGGGATTGGTGTGGGCCTTTAGATGCACAAGGACTTTCTGCCTTTAGGTGGCACTCCTCAACAGGCCTTTAGGAGCTTGTGCATCCTAAAAGCACGGCTCCTCCCCTCGTCACAGCCTTGCTCTGGCTGGCATCCGGAGCCGCTCAGCCCAGCTATGTCCCAGGGTTCAGCAGTGTTTCACAACCACCCACAATAAGCCTCCCACGCCAAGTGAGCAACCATGTCTGTCTGCAAGTGGCGACAGCCATCAGTGCCGTCCCTTGCACGGATCATGGCGTTCCAATCTCAGCGCTTCGTAAACGGCGGGACAAACTATATCAAGATATCTATCTGTCTGTATTTGTGGGGACGTTTCCCTTACGAAAGCTGCTAACACACAAAACCAGACAATTCACAGCAATCCTATGGTCCCTGTTTGAGAGGTTGCTAGAAGATCTCCTTGCTGTCTCTCCTCCGCAATGAGATGAAACGTATCACTGCACTCAAGAACGGAGAGGGAAGCAGTCACCCTACTCACCAACTGAGCGTCCTGAACCAGGGCAGGTCATATGAGTGATATACGTTATAGCCGATAGTGATAATCTCGTGAAAACATTTGATCTGGACGCACATTACCTGCACAAACAGACATCAGGAAGCTGTAACACGTGTTGGTTATACACCTCTCTCCTGATGGAGAGAAAAAAACATGCATGTGCATAGCAAAAGATACTTTAGCAGGTGTTATCAGGCAGGCAGAAATCTCTTAATCCAACCTGTGAAGCTCATCATGTTGTTTTTCCCTCCCCTTTCCTCTGCAGGAGGTTTCTAACAACCTTCCATACTGGTGTCAATTGCAGCCAAATGCTGGACCGCCAGGGCAGGCAGTCACAGATTCGTTCCTCCACGGACAAGCCCAGTGAGCTGAACGGGGACCACAGAAACACGAGGCTCTGGATTTCCTGCACCAGTGATGGTCCCAGCAGCCATCCCCCCGCCACTGCCAACATTAGGGCATTTCTCTGCGAGCACTTACTATCATCATTAAGACCATGGGTCCCAAATAGATGATGATGAAGAAGAAGGTGATCATTGCCAGCGTGAGGATGCCTCTTACCCACCAGTTCTTCCATCTAGGCCGCAGAGAAGGAAAGAGGTTAGAGAGAGCCAGAACAAAGGGAGCAGGACAGCAGCTCTGCTCTCCTCTGCACACCTTCCAGGCAACATCATAGGCCAGTACCTGAGCCCTGAAAACCCTGAGTTTCCTCTCTGCACTGCAGGGAGAGCTTGATCCACTGACCAAGACCTGGTTGCAGCAGCTGCAAGGCTGCAGCTCAATTCAGTCGTCGCTGCTATGAACCTCACTAAATGCAGGAGCAACTCCGAGGGCACTGAAACAGGACCCGGGCGAGCCTGTTCCTGTTCTCCTACAGGCTTCCCACACCTCGGACAGGCGACCCGAGTAGTCCCCAGTCAACGAAACAGGGACCACTTCCCCTCCCTGCGCTACTTTTGAAGAGGAGACATTGGCCCTCACGTGTTGTATCCTCACTGTTCTCCAACAGATTCCACCTGGAGCCTCTCCCATGCTCACAGCACACACTTTCTCCTGTGATATGAGTTAGATGCTCTTGCCCCTGCAGCAGCCCCCAGAAGACATTTCCAGTTTGTTCTTTAACCTACTCCTTATCAGCAAGTTTTTCTCATGCATTCTTGCAAAAGTAGGTCAGACTAGTGCTTAAAAATCGTTGCTGTTGAAGTCTTCACTGAGATCATTCGCCAAAATGAAAGGGACTCGCAGACAGCTCTGGCTAAGCTAAAAGAAATGTAATGTGCTCCCTCCAGCCCTGCAGCGCTTGTCTGTGACTGATCCTCACCCACGCGCAGCAGCACGGAGCCAGGAGCGCTGCCCTTTGCTCTCCTGCTAGCATTGGTGTCAGGTTCTCTTTCCTGTGGCCTTGTGGGCACCTTGCTGCTTGCCTGCCAGGGACGGAGAGCGCTGCGCTGCAGAGCGCAGCTATTTCAGCCTCCATCCGCCGACAAGACGCTGTCTTGGCTCGGGAAGCCGCAGCGAACGCTGCAGGACCTGCTGCCGGGAGCCCAGCAGCAGTGGGGGAGTGTGCTCAGCGCTACCTTGAGGACAGGTTGGAGAGAGCTCTGTTCAGGACCTCTGGAGTGTCATCGGATGTCGGCACCGGAGGCGATCCTCCAAACTCGGATTTGCTTTCGCTGTCCGATGCTGTCTCTCCATCTAGCTTGTTTTCGGACTCTGACTCCTGCAAGTGAAAGAGGGACACTGAGCTTTGCTGGATACAGTGCTAGGACTCTTGAAAGAAACTCAGATCAGCCCCGTAGACGCAATACCTACCACCGCTCTCCTGGCTAAATGGGAGAAAGACGACGCCAACATTGTCTGGGTACTACATGGGGTTATACCCACAAAAAATAACATCAGGTGCTTCAGGTGATGGGCAGAATGGGTTTTACTGCCCCGGCTGACTCAGCAGCAGCTACAGAAAAGGATCTGATCCCTCTGAAGAGGCAAAGATGCCTCACAGTTGACTGAAAAGTATCTCCAAGTGCAGCAAGTGTTTAAGGGACACAGGCTTGTTAGCAGGAATTTTTGCAAGGTCTCCCAATCCCCAGGCAGATCTCCAAGCATGCAGCATTGCCCCTGTCAGACAGAACGAAAGGCCTCCAAGTCGACAGGCTCGAGGCCTCCAGACAGACTTGTCAAGTACTAACTTGACATGCAGGCACTAAAAATAACACCAAGGCCACGCTCAGAAAGCTGAAGAGGAAGAACATGGCTTATCGCTCAAGCCCAACCACCTCTCAGGCCAGGCCACAGAAGAAATCCGATGTGCCGGAAAGATACAGCACGTGCTCTCCCTGCCCCTTGTACTACTCCAGCACTTAGCTCCGAGCAAAGCCTCCCAGTCAGTCCCATCCAGCCCTCTCCAGCGGCCGTTTTCCCTCCGGTTCAGCTCCTCAACACAGGACAAATGCAATTTTCTACGTTTTGCCCGTCGTTTTATCAGCAGAGCTTCAGCCTGCTCCTTGCCGGCTCTTGAAACGAAGAAGGAAACCTCCCCTGCCTGGGGAGCGCTTGCCCATCAGGCGCCCAGGGCGCTTGATCATGCGCTATTTTAAAATTCCCGGAAAAGGGAGCGTGTTTGCAAGAAGAGCAGGGAGGGAGCCAAGCTGACAACCGCTGCAAGCTCTGCAAACGAAGCTACTTAATCGCTCTGGGCTCCCGCGGCCCTCCAGGGCTCCCGGACAGCGGTGCCCCGCGCTCGGAGAGCGCCAGAGCAAACTCCCGCTGGCGCCGGTTTGGCATAACCGAATCGAGGGGTATCTGCAGTTCACTAGAGCAGTAAGGCTTGAGCGGCGCCCTTATTCAAGGTAGGAAAGGATAATTACTCCCAAGCCGTAAGGTATCCGTGGCTGCAGGCCAGGTTCTTAAAACAGACAGGAACAGCTAGACGCTGTCAGATGGAGGCAGCTAAAAATACCACGGTGTCGTCAGAGGATCATTTCCGGGGGTGAGCGAAGTGCCTGGCATCGCACCGGCGCTTAGGTACTTAGGGCAGAGAAAGGCCACCATCATCCATAGGTAGAGGCTAAAACCAAAAACCTTGAGTGCAATTTTTAATGCAATCCAAGTATCCATCATCTCAGACGAGTCCAAGGCTCACTGGCCGTGCAATAAAAGGACTGAACGTTGAAACGAGAAAGCAGATCCGAGCCAGCATCCCTGCATTTTATTCCCCAGCTGTGCCATTTGGGAACGCGCTGGCATTTCAGGGCTAACTGCAAAGCAGCCAAATTACGCCTTGCCTGTAGCCCAGAGGATCAGAAGTTTCGCAAAGTGCTCAGAGGCCAAAAGAAAGGGAAAGAGAACTGATGCCTTCCCCCTTCCAATCCAGTTCAAGAAAAAAAGCATAAAAGCAACCGAGCCAAGCTGGCCGCTGCTGAAACGGGCAGTCCAGACCCCTCCGGTACCCCAGCCCCCAGTTCCCCGCACCAACACTGACGTTGCAAGCTAAACTGACATAAATCATCAGCGTCGTCGATTACCTGATCCACCGACTTCAGGGCGACGTCAAGCCATACCTCAGGACGCCCAGCGTCGTGGTCTCTTAAGAAGAGGGGCAAAGCCTTCACTGGGTCAGTCCAACGATACACGCATCCCGTTATTCCCCACGTCGTCTCCAGCAGTGGGAACAGGAGAGGTTGTGCAACACACACGCAAGACCCACGGCTCCAGCTAACATCGCCTGGTTACTCCCCGAGAGGACAAAGAAAGCAGTCAAGGAGTTGGTCAAGATAAAGAGACGCCGTTAGGGTGCAACGCTCCTGCCACGTGTCTTGCTTGTTCAACTTAAAGCCTGATGGCAGTTGGAAGAAAACATTTCCCCTGAGGGAAAAAGTCACCAGTCAAACTGATGGATGACATAAATTTTAACATCTTCATTTTGAAAACAACTCCGTATCGGAGATCAGCTCTTCTCCCGACTTAGATCGCTCCCTGAAATAGAGCGTTGGGATTATATAGGACATTGTGGTAGATACAGACTGTGGAGAAGACTCAGTAATTGACGCTATTTTTATTCCTTTTATGCAAATTGCAACCATCAGCCTACAAATCAGCAGTTTAAGCAGCTGAGCGAGGTGCTAAATAACTTGTTTTAAGCCCTAGCACGATGCACTCTGGTCTGGTCTACTTAATCCAGCTGTGGCATTGCCATGGTAACAACCTCCCACATGTTTCCACCACTATCTCGCTAGCCCTCAACCTGAGCCAGACAGATCCCCGTCCACAAAGGAGAACCGCCGGAGAGCCACGCTTTCCGCAAAGTAGCTTGCAGCCGCAAGCAAGAGTGCAAACCGGCACAGATGATGCTAAATGCCATTCACCAAGGGCTGCTGCAGCCAAAAATCTGCGCTCGTTGCAGAGCGGGACTTTGGCAGAAGAAGAGCTTGCGGCTGCAAGGGGCAAATTAGAGCTACATCAAGCCACAGGCGGCAAATACGGCATCCAGTGGTGTCAGCACAAACTCAGCATTTCGGGGCGGCTGGATCCCATAGACGGCAGTCTGTCATTGATGGTTTAGGGTCAATGGATTTGCTTTAAATACGCATTATGAGCAAGCCATCAGAAGCCAGAACTGCACAAACCTGCAAGCACAGCAATACCCCTTTTAAGTGTTTATGTTGTCTGATAAACGCAATATAGAAGACAGAGTTTCACTTTTCAGGTTTTAGAAGATACTTTTAGAAGATTAGCGTCTCAATACGCTGCACATGGACTCCTTACTTATCAGAATTGCTCACCCTGCAGAAGGGACCTCAGGGCAGCTCCTGCCTTTTCTTTTCTACCTTCAAGGTGAGACGTGATCTTGTGACTGGAAGTAGAAAACTGGGATCCCAGGCTCCGGGCTCCAGGCAGTCTCTCTATGTGATTTGGGGTACATCATTACATCTTCGGACGTCCATTCAGGAAGAATTCTCTACAAACCCTTAATCCTAGTATTTCTACCAAGGCCATGAATTATTCAGAGAGATAATCACCTTCTGCTAAGTCTCCGCAATGGGCTTCAAACTTGAACTAAAATAAGCAAAACCCCCAAACCGCTACCTAACAGTCTTCATTGCGATCGACTGTGCAAACAAGAGACGATAAATACATTCAACTTACAGCAAGTTAACCAAGAAATCATGCTTTGCCTCCTTTCCCAGGCGCTAGACCATACTCCTTCCTTAAAACCTCAAGGGGTCTTTCCTGTGCGTTTAACAAACGCAGCCATAAAAGCCCAAGAGTACATAAGCATCCACGGCTACCTTTGCAAAGCCCCCTCCATTTTCATAACTGGAGCTCAGCCTAAAATCGAAGCCATTTAGCCACAGGCTCATCCTCACATACACCTTGCCATGCTTTAACCTTGTATGACTTTGAAGCAGCACTGAGCACAACCCAACACCGGGACGCAGAAGCGTCAGTCTTGGGCCAGGGTCTAGTTGAACTAGATGCTGCACAGACAAATCAAACCTTTCAGCAATGCTTTTCACTGCTCGAGCTCTCTGGATTACCGGGTACACGTTAAGTCTATTAAAACACAAGCAGATGCAGCATCTTCGACTGGCTTTTGTTATCAAAATGGACTTCATACGTTTAAGGGCTCTTTTTGCATAAATCTGCCTGTCCAGCACTTCAGGCGAGCCCAGCGCTCCGTCTCCAACTTCCCATCTCAACGGCGAGAGCTTTTTAAGGAATCAAGGAGATAACTAATACAAGAATAAAATGGAGATGGCAATGTATGTCTTCATTCAGTCATTTCCACATTAGTAACGATGAGAAGAAAGAGTAAAACCCACAGGTCTCTTCAAGGGCGGTTTCTCCTGATCGCCGAACCGGAGGGGAGAGAGGGAAAAAAACCCAGATACCTACTTGCTTGTCATATTTGCAAGAGCTGCGCATCTAAGCAACACTTGCGAATAAATATTTCGTCCCCTCAAAAAAGTTACAGGAAAAAAGAGTCGTCTCGGGTTTCTTTAAACGACTCTTGTGAGCAAGCAGCGCGGGAGTTGTGCTCGCATTTCTAAACGGCCGTCTCGCAGCGCAAGCTGTGAGCGCTGCTTTTTTTGCCCAAGTCTCCATGGCATGATCTCAGTTGTCATAGGAACAAGTCAGATATCTGCCAGCCAAAACCGTTCTGCCCAACACAGAGACGGAGTTAAGCATCCAACGCTGGCAGATTGCATTAGCTCAAGAAACCCCATCATTTGCGCACCTTTCTTGAAGCGAGGCCTCGTTGCATTGGGACTTCCTGCCAGCTTTTAATAAAAAGCAGTGACGTGCAAGGGCTAATACACTGCTAAAGAGAAACATAACGTCGTCTTTTGAGGCAAGAAAGCTGATGGCTAGAACAACCGGGGCCAACCGTGCGAAAGCCCCTGTTATTCTCGCCTCCGAGCCCACGCCATGCCCAACAGGATTATCAGCCCAGACAGCTCTCAGCTCCGGTATTTGCAGGATCAAAGCCAATATAAAATAAGTCTAACGGAATACAAACCTGACAGCCCCAGTTATGAAAACCACAATGTTTTTCAAAAGTGGTTTTACTTATTATGTTCGCCGCTTTACCTCTACGGCAGTGCCCATCTCTGCAATTCAACACGCTTGAAGGGAGGAAAATTCGGAGACACTAGAAGGAAGGTGCACAAGCGTCTGGGCTTGATTGGTACTATGGTCACAGAAAAGCATCGGCTTTTCGGAGGCGGCAACAAGGCAATTAAATCCAAGTTTCTCCTGTGCCTCCATCAAGATGTCCCAGCAAGACGGCCCCTAGGGGTGCCTGCTCGGTGTATTGTCTCAAAAAACAATGAAGAAGGTCGGTTTTCACTGCTGTTGATAAGGAATTCCCTCCCCCATCCCCAAAAAACACATTCCAGTTCAAAGCGCGCAGAGAAATTAGGGCAAGCCCTACAAACGGAGGCCAGTAGCAGATAACATCACAAAAAGCGTAAGCGCTGGCACGGCGCCTGAAATAATTAAAAAAAATGCCTGTTGCCACCTCAGATGCCTGAACCGAGCCGCTCTCTCTTGAACGCGAGCAAGCTCAGCCCGTCAGCGGGGTCCGACGGGGAGGTACGCACGGTCCGCGTTTAGCAGAACAACAGCCTGCTTAAAACAACCTGAGCTCAGCGTCAGCAGACGGGACTCACGCAAAGTCACGCGTCCCCGTGACTCACTCGGCACAGGGCAGCGCCGGCTGGACGGCGGAGCGGGCTCTCCCTCGGCCCGGCCCCCAACTCACCATCCGCTCTGGGGTTTGTTTATTCCAGGAAATCTAGAGGGTAAAACGCTCGCAGCTCCGAGTCCTTCTCAGAAGCTATTGTATACAGAAGAGCACAAAAATAGGTTGCCGGTTCTGGCGTTGCCCCAGGATTTCCTACTGCTAAGAAAGGATCCTGCCTCCCTCTCTAAAATGGAAAGATTTTGGAGATAGGCTTTAGCGCTAGGTTCTCCTGGATCTAACCGGCATCTCTTTGCTCCCGTGGCATTTCCCCAGCCGGCAGACTTTGCTGTCCCTGCGGAGACAGAGAAGCATTTACAGGAACGGGAGAGCGAAGCTCCTAAGTACCTCCTGGAATCGGCGTTTGAAAGAGGCTCTCCCAGCTCGGAGAGGCGTCGGCAGGATTCGGCATAGACGTTTCAATCTGTCGCTAACTGGGAGAGTCGTGCGAAAAAGGAGACAGGGAACAAACAGCTCTGCAGCGATCTGTACTCTACTCACATCGGGAGGTTAGTGCAGGAAAAGTCTATTTTTGTCCACCAAAACGAGAGCCTGCATCACGCCAAGGCTGATGGCTTCTGACCCTCAATTCCTCTGGAGTTACGTACGTTTTGCCAAGACCTAATGGGAAAAAAATCTTATCAGGCTAGTTAATTTGCTAGTAAGGGGATACCCCAGTCTTGTTCAGACTCCTCTCTCAGTCAGTCCCTCTGAACCTATCCGACAACGAAAGCAGGCGCGCAGGACGTTTAGATGAACTCCTGGCAATCCCGAATCGACAGTGGTGTTAAGACACAGCTGCCGCTACGAACTTGCAGGCGACCACACAACTTGTTCCAAGGAGAAATCTGTTAATTAGAAACAGGCAGGGGGATAAAACAATCTTCTCGCCACTTCACGTGTCACGGGCGGTTTAGGGAGGGGGAAACGAGTCCTCCGTTCAGGATACGCGCCGGCCCCAGCTGGGAAGAGCAACACAAAACTCGCATCCCAACTTCCCTCTTCGCAGCGGCGGGCCTCCCTCCGGGCCACGAGACTGGTCCCCGGCGTCTGGTCGCAGGCAGGCGGCAAGGAGAGACCCCCGCGGGTAAATTGTCTAGTTATTAAATAAGGGCGGTACGTAGACGCCAGCTCTGAACAAACCAAAGGGGCTGAGTGACGGAAAAGCAACAAGCGTTTCAGGGGGGTTTCACCCGAGCATCCCGAGTCTCGGCGCTTGCGCCATCGCGTCGTCACATGCGCCTCTGTGCGAAGGGCCGCCTTGCAGTCCTAGAAGGAGCGGGGCGACTCCAACGCGCTTGCTCCCTAAAG
This sequence comes from Struthio camelus, assembly GCF_040807025.1. Lineage (NCBI taxonomy): Eukaryota > Metazoa > Chordata > Aves > Struthioniformes > Struthionidae > Struthio > Struthio camelus. The sequence goes on along the minus strand of NC_090968.1, from coordinate 2,633,226 downwards.
CAGCAGCGTTTTCCTGGGATCAGACTCCTCCGGCATCACAGAATCACAGAGTGGTTTAGGTTGGAAGGGACCTCTGGAGACCATCTAGTCCAACCTCCCTGCTCAAGCAGGGTCCTCTAGAGCATATTGTCCAGGATCACATCCAGACGGGTTTTGAATATCTCCAGGGAAGGAGACTCCACCACCTCTCTGGGGAACCTGTTCCAATGCTCTGTCACCCTCACAGTGAAGAAGTTTTTTCTCAGGTTCAGGTGGAACTTCCTGTGGTTCAGTTTCTGCCCGTTGCCTCTTGTCCTGTTGCTGGGCACCACGGAGAAGAGGCTGGCCTCATCCTCTTGACACTCCCCCTTCAGATACTGGTACACGTTGATGAGATCCCCTCTCAGTCTTCTCTTCTCCAGGCTGAACAGGCCCAGCTCTCGCAGTCTTTCTTCCTAGGAGAGGTGCTCCAGCCCTCTAATCATCTTGGTAGCCCTCCGCTGGACTCTCTCCAGCAGTGCCATGTCTCTCTTGTCCTGGGGAGCCCAGAACTGGACACAGTACTCCAGGTGAGGCCTCACCAGGGCTGAGCAGAGGCACAGGATCACTTCCCTCGACCTGCTGGCAACACTCTGCCTAATGCACCCCAGCATACCATTGGCCTTCTTGGCCACAAGGGCACACTGCTGGCTCATGTTTAACTTGTTGTCCACCAGCACTCCCAGGTCCTTCTCGGCAGAGCTACTTTCCAGCAGGTCAGCCCCCAGCCTGTCCTGGTGCCTGGAGTTATTCCTGCCTAGGTGCAGGACCTTGCACTTGCCTTTGTTGAACTTCAGGAGGTTCCTCTCCACCCAGCTCTCCAGCCTGTCCACGTCCCTCTGAATGGCAGCACAGTCTTCTGCTGTGTCAGCCACTCCTCCCAGTCTAGTATCATCAGCAAACTTGCTGAGGGTGCACTCTGTCCCAGGGTGCATCGCCACAAACGAGCCAGGAAACGGGCAGTTCGGAGGAGGACGCGTGCCATTGGCAGAAGGGAGTAGTGGGCCGCTGTCTGAAGGACATCACAAGCAGTCTGTGCCTCTTGCATTGGCTCCAGGGCAGGCCAGGAGCTGGGGAAGGTAGTAACCGTTGACCGTCGGTTATAACGAGCTCCATTAGAAGTGCAATCAGTCCCGTCTCTCCTTGCCACAATTAACAGTGGCGGATAACGCGGCACGCCTCTCGGCAGCCGCGCATAAAGCTGAGCGTTAAGCAGCGAGGACGACCGAAATCAGACCTGAGATTGCATCCGTGAAGAATAAATGAGGCTCACTCTTCAGCAGAAGCCAAGCAAACTGATGCTCAGGATCAAGTCTAAAATAATTTTAAGAGCTGTAAAAAAGGAGCCTTTGGGGCAGGTCTGAAAGAGGGCTTGTAATTCTGCCTCTCTTAACCATGCACTAGACGGAGAGAGGCATCGCATCCATGCCCCGCTCTCTCTCCCTAGCCAAACAGCAGCCTTAACTGCTCCTTCCTTTTCTTCGGCACGGGCCAGGCAACCCTTCGCACCAGCCCTTGACCCTCCCAAGCAGACCTGAAGCGGTCAGCGCTAGTGCTCAAATACCTGGCGTTTACTTAGCATCTGCTGCAGGTGCGACGAGACGCCGAACGCGGCACCGTGGAAAAAATTCGCCTGCCCGGCCCGTGGCGCGGGGACGCCGCAGAGCGCGGCTGCTGCGTGGAGGACCGCTTCCCTTTGCCCTTGCAGCTGCTGCCTCTCCTGCCGGGGACAGTATTTTCCACCAAGGCACTGAGGGCCAGTGACAAAGAAGGGGGTAAACAAAGCCCCGAGTGACGCCTGCCCGTTGGTGTGATCTCCAGCCCAGATAAGCCTGCCCCTAAATAGACTTGCCCTCCTCCCCTTCCGCAAGGCCAGCCCCTGAGATGTCCCCCACCGATTTCCGAACCAGTGCAACGTTCCAGCAAAAGGCCAGAAAAGGGGGAAAAAACCGCTGCCCTCGCTGTCGAATCACAGGCAGCACAAACCACTACTGAAGAATGACATTAAAATCCCATTAAAACAGCAGAAGCGTTCAGGAGCTCTGCACATACTGTGAAATATATATTTTTGGCACCTTTACTACTCTCTTTGGAAGCTGGAAGAGAAAACGGGATTCACCGGGATGCCTACAACACGAGCGATCGTATCTCTTGTCTCCAGTTTTACATGACGAATGAGCCTATCAAGTAAAACGCAGCGTCTACGAGACGCGAGGGAGAACAGCAGCTGCATGGTAACAAGAAACTAGAGTTTGTTCCAACCATCTAATCTCAGCAGCAGCAGCAGCTAAGAGCATTTAAGTCCTTCGGGCGAAGAGAAAACAGGCACCACGCACAAAAAACAGCAGTTCAAGTTCTCCTCCTGTCTTTTAACCAGAGAGACCTGATGGAGTTCGCTCCTAAAGGAGTAAGAAGATGCTGCCTTATGCCTTTCGGGAAGAAGACTGTGCTGCAGGACAGCTTGACAAAAGTCCATTTTAAAAGGTTCTTGCCCAAGGGTCTCCATTGAATGAGCGCGGTGTCGGCTGTAAACACCGCCTGGTGCCAACGGAGAGGAAACGGTCAAAGCTGTGATATCGTGCAAGGGTTACAGGACCTGAAAGTGAAACCAGCCTCTCTCTTTCCACCGTCAAAACAGAGCAAAGTGGAAACAAGCACAAAGCAACCCAGCTTACGACTTTCCGGGTCCGATCTTAAAAACAGCCTTGAGGCTTACAACTCATTTTCACTTGTTTCCTTTAATACACCAAAAGCTCTTTGCAAAAAGCCACAGCTGTTTCTGCAGAATATAATACCTCTCGCTAAATCGTTCTTCCCGGCGAGGCTAACCGAACGACGCAGCGGCCGTGGGCATCTCCCCGCTCGACAGCGATAACTGCACGGCGCCCCGGACAGGCTAAGACCACCGATAAATAGTATGAGAAGAGCCGTTTTGCGGCCGGTTGGCTTTCTACCGATGTTAGGCTTGATCTCAGGGGAGGAAAGAAAAAAGAGGAGGAGCCCTTTAGAAGGCCCATTATATGTTTAAAAAAAAAAAAAAAAAAAGCACAGCACGGAGATAACAAGATCGCGGTCAAACTAGCGGCCCTCTGACCTGCTTTAGCAACACAGCACGAGCAGCTAAAGCAAGACCGCGGCTTGGCAAACGCAACTATCTAGAGGATAACGGTTTTGCTCTACGCAGCGCCGCGACAAAAAAGAGCGCTCTGACTGCCGCTCCGATCGAGGTCGGCCAAATCCGCCCCGCAGCCAGCCCGCTTCGCGCCAACCACGCACAAGGCAGAAACTTCAGACGGGCACCGAGGCAACCCGCTCGCAACGCCGTCAGCGCTTTCCAGCTCCCGTCCTCTCAGGACGTTAAACCGCGAAAGAGGTTTCTGAAGGATTATCTCACGGCCGGGCGCAGAGCGCGCTCGGCGGAGGAGGGAACGCCACCAACACGACGCTCCCGAGGGCCGGCTAAGGGCAAACGGGGCGGCCAAAAAAACGCGCACGCTAAGGCGCGAACGCAGCGAAGGAGCGCGGTCTCCCTTCCAGGTGTTGCCACGCTTCCTAGGGTTGTTATTTGCCCAGAGAGACTTCTGCTCTCTCCTTGACAGCTCAGTGGCTGCTTCTCCCCGGCCCTTAGGGCGCAGCGAGGGCTGGCGGAGCGGCGGCCGAGCGCGGGGTTCGGAGCGGGAGCATCGCGCCGCGCTGGGGCCGCAAGGAAGGCAGGCGCTCCAGGAAAGCGAGAGCGGGGTTTCCTTCCCGGGGGTTATTCCGAGGAGAAACGCAAGCGTGAAAACGGCCTCGAAGCGTCCGAGGTCTCGGTGCCGCGACGTCTGGCCCGCCGCGGGGTGTATTTTGCCAAGGGTTATATGTTATAACTCGGAAATCCCGCGTCCCCTCGGGGTTCCCCGCCCCAAAAACCCGCCCGGATCTCCGCGCTGGGAAGCATCCGCGGCTCGGCAGCAGGAGGAGGAGGAGGAGGAGGGGGAGGAAGGCTCCGCCGCGCACACGCAGCCCCGCAGCGCTCTCCGCGGCCCAGGCCCCGCCGCCCCTCCCCGCCGTCCCCCACCTTTTCCTCGGGCTCCGGCGGCGGCGCCGCGCCGGGCTGGCGGCCGAGCCGCTGCCGCAGCTCGCTCATGCCGGCGCCGGGCTCCGCTCCGCGCCGCTCCGCGCCCGACTCCCCCCCGCCGCCGCCGCCGCCGCTGCTGCCGCCGCCGCCGCTGCCGCTACCGCCGCTGCTGCCGCCGCTGCGCCCGGCCGCGGCCGCCAGGGGGCGGGCGAGCGCAAGGCGCGCTCAGCCAATCGCCGCCGCGGGACGGCCCGCCCGCCCGAGGGGTGGGTGGGTGTGGCTTCTAGGCCCCGCCCATCACCCTCCCTCCTCCTCGGCTCCGCCCAGGTGTACCCGGATGTGCGCGCCGCTCCGCCGCGCGCCGCCATGATGGGTGGTGCCCGGTGACGGCAGACGGACCCTGGCGCCTCGCGTTCTATGTGCGTGTGTGTGTAACGCGCGCGTTGATTGGCTCTCGCCGGGGCAGCGGGACTAAGGGGAGGAGCGGCGCCGGGATTAGCCGGAGTCGGGGTGGGGGGAAGGGGGCGGGGCAGCGCGTGACGTGAGCGTGGATCGGGCCTCGCTGCAGGGAGCGCGGGTCGCGATTGGCGCCGCCCCGGAGGTGGGCGGGGCGGGGGGGCAGGGTATAAAAGCGGCGTTTGGCGGGCTGCGGCCTTTGGCGGCCGCTTACCTTTTCTGTTTGTGCGTGCGGGCGGGCCTCGTCGGTCGCTGCCGCTGCGAGGATGTTCGAGGCGCGGCTGGTGCAGGGCTCGGTGCTCAAGCGGGTGCTGGAGGCACTCAAGGACCTCATCACCGAGGCCTGCTGGGACCTGGGCTCGGGCGGCATCAGCCTGCAGAGCATGGACTCCTCGCACGTCTCCCTGGTGCAGCTCACGCTGCGCTCCGAGGGCTTCGACACCTACCGCTGCGACCGCAACATCGCCATGGGCGTCAACCTCGCCAGGTAGCGGCGGCCGCGGCCTGTCGGAGACTGGGGACGGGCTCGGCGCTGAGGGGAGCAGCCGTTAGGGCCCGTTGGTGGGGGCGGGGGGGCGGGGGGGCTCGGCGCTGAGGGGAGCAGCCGTTAGGGCCCGTTGGTGGGGGCGGGGGGGCGGGCTCGGCGCTGAGGGGAGCAGCCGTTAGGGCCCGTTGGTGGGGGCGGGGGGGCGGGCTCGGCGCTGAGGGGAGCAGCCGTTAGGGCCCGTTGGTGGGGGCGGGGGGGCGGGCTCGGCGCTGAGGGGAGCAGCCGCCGCCCCTCCCCCATTCTCCACAGAACGCTGGCGCCGTTTTTCGCCGCGCGCGCGGGGCCTGGCGGCGGCGGTGACGTCACTGCCGGCGCGCCGTGGCGGGAAAGCCGGGCGGGGAAGGGGCCTGGCAGGGCCCTGCCCGCCATGGCGTCTCCCCGGGTGGCCCTGCGTCCCCTCCGTCCCAAGAGACAGGGAGGCAGCGGGGGACAAGCCTGAGCTCGGCTCTTGTTAGCCGTCAGGGTGGCTGGAAGCGGGGGGGGGGGGGTCTGGCCTCCCAGGCCGAGGTGCGCAGCAGCATGTGCTGCCTTCCTGGCACTTGGCTGTCATCTAAAGGGTTCACTGCCCTTCTGAACTTGTGGGGTGTGCTGCAGGTGCTAAAGGTGAGGGTTTTGTGCCCGCAGAAGGGAGTAAAGGACTGCATAGAAATCATAATACAGGATTGTGTCAGGTGTTGCACTGGAGGCTAGTGGTTGTTTCTTAGACGACTTTTAACACTATAGAGTAGTGAGCCCATATTTTTGCCCTATCAGGCTGGGACCTTTTACGATCTAGTTTTCGTTCCCCTAGCATGTCAAAAATACTGAAATGTGCTGGAAACGAAGACATAATAACACTCAGAGCAGAAGACAATGCAGACACACTGGCTCTAGTGTTTGAAGCACCAAGTAAGTGTTATGTTTAGTAAATAATTTGCTCCTGTGATGTTTTTAGGTGATCTTCCTAAGTATGTGGTGATCTTCCTGTGTCTGGGTGGTGGGGCCAAGAAGAAATACTTCAGAAGCTGGAAGGCTCTCAAAAATGGGACTAAACAAGATGGATCCCGTTATCCTAACTGAGGTGTTTTTACTCCGGAAAAAATTTTGGGTAGAACTTAAATTGAGGATGATGGCTTTTTTAAACACTTTGTCGGACTAAGCTTTGTTTGTTTTAGATCAGGAAAAAGTGTCTGACTATGAGATGAAGCTAATGGATCTGGATGTGGAGCAACTTGGAATTCCAGTAAGTAGCGACAACTGAAGTGTAGTGACTACATCAAGCTTCTTGGTAGAAGTTTAATTGTGACACTTCCTTTGCAGGAGCAAGAATACAGTTGTGTAGTGAAGATGCCTTCTGCTGAGTTTGCACGCATCTGCAGAGATCTCAGCCACATTGGAGATGCAGTTGTCATCTCTTGTGCCAAAGATGGTGTGAAGTTTTCAGCTAATGGAGAGCTAGGAAATGGGAACATCAAACTGTCACAGACCAGTAATGTGGATAAAGAGGAAGAAGCTGTAAGTTGTGTTGATGGCTAGCTGTTGTTCTCAGGGTTAAGGTTTCTGCTAGTAACTTACTCTCTATGGTAGTGTCATAGGCCACCTACAGGTAGATAAAGATGGGTTGTTTTTCTCCACTTTGTAGAAGCGAGTCAACAAATCACTGCCAACTTTGGCCCCTTAGCCCTGGGGTCTGCCGTGCAGTGCTAAGCAGAACAGAGTGGGGAATAGTGCTGGCTGTTCTCTGCCTTTGCCTGAGGTGTCTAGGTCTGTGACACTGATTTATTTGACAAACTTGGGGGAGCTTGTGGCTTGTGTTAATTGAACTCTAACCTGGCTGATGTTCTCCTAGGTTACAATAGAGATGAATGAGCCTGTCCAATTAACCTTTGCTTTGAGGTATTTGAACTTTTTTACCAAAGCCACTCCACTGTCACCTACAGTCACACTCAGCATGTCTGCAGATGTTCCTCTTGGTAAGTAGAAGCAGCTCTTCTGGGAAGTAACCCTGTAGAGCACTGTCCTCTTAGAACTATGTTAAGAGGGCTTGATTGGCTTTTTCTGAACTATTTTCTGAATATTTTTTCCAGTTGTGGAGTACAAGATTGCTGACATGGGACACTTAAAATACTATCTGGCTCCAAAGATTGAAGATCAACAAGAAGGTTCTTAATTGGGCTGGGAGATCTGCTCAGCTCTTTGGAGAAGACAACTGACTTTGTGAAGGAAATTGTCCGCACAGTTCAGCAGTTTCAGTACATTGGACCGTCAAATGAGCACTGTTAGGCCTGTTTTGTAGATACTTTTGTAAATATTTTTCAGCTTACTGTTTTGCTATACTGGTGTCATTCAAAATAGGAATTTTTGCTCTTCTAGATTATTCCTGTTCCTCCAATAGTCTTTATATGCTGTCTTTAGTTAAAGTCTTCTACTCCTTTTGATTTGTGTTAGAGAAGGAGTGCAATATTTAACTTGAGTAAATATGATGTTGCCTAGTTTTACCTGTGAACTGTAGTTCACTAGGGTTACTGTTTAATGATGCCAGGAGTTCATTCAACCTTTCTTTATATGTTTATTTTTGAAGCGGTATTCTAACTGAAATGTGGAAAATGGAAATAAACATGATTTGACCTTTTTTATCCTGTTTGGGTATGGATGAACTACAGTTTTGTTGAACTGTGTTGATGGTACACTTGCCCCTCTTCTGAAAACTGGCTCGAACAGGCAAGCTTATGCTTGTATTGCTCTGGAGCTCCCAGCTGCTACTGATGGTCATGAGTAGCAGACAAGGGCGGCTCAATCCCTGGGTTAACTACACTGAAGTGGACAGGACACTTGGAACTTGAATAACTAATCCCTCAGTGATGCTGTCTGCTTTAAGCAGGTAAGGCTTGTGAAAGGCCTTGAGTGCGTTAGCTTCATAACTGTTGCTCAGCAAATGCAAGAGCTGACTCTAACAGGGACTGTTCCTGTAGCTGTCAGTATTACTTGAAAATCAAGTCTGAGAGCGTATAGGCCTGCTGAAGTGTGATAGTGACTAAAAGCTGCTTGACCTGATGGAAGGTTGTGGAAAACCTTTCCATTTTCAGCTCTGCCTCTGTTTCTAGTTTATTTACAGCAAGTCACTCCTCAAGTCTCTGCGTGTTGTATTCATTCAGTGCCTTCAGCAGTGCAGTCCCTGGAGCTATCGGCAAGGCCTCTTGATTGAGGGTCTTGGTGATCATATTGAAGTATAAAAAGTAAAGTACACGCATATAAGATTTAGAGCATGTTTTACTCTGAGGGCTTGATCATGAAGGCTGTAACCAACTTGAAAAATAGGATTTGAAAACGGTTTTAGGCAGCTACTTTGGTTTTTTTCCTGTGGTGTTGCCAGAAATCCAGGCTGGAGGGTAAGTGTTTATGGGTATGTGAGCAACTCCACTCTTAGGAATGAGGAACTAGAAAAAAGGCATTTGGCTTGATCAGTGCTCAGTGGTATTAGGACTTACAAAGGGGCCTGTTCAGCCCTGTGGGTGTATTTGTATTTAGGAGGCCCTATACATAGTCATCTATAGGAACTTGGGCGTAAAGTGGCTGCTGACTTGTTAGTTGCATAATCTTAACTCTTCAAAGGTGGTTTAGCAGAAAAATTTCACAAGGTGGCAGTACTAGATTGAGGTAAGAGGCATAATTTCTGCTGTGTCAGAATGATACAGCTTCCACCATGATTGTAACTAGCTCCTGCTCAAAGCCTTGGACTGGATTTTTTTAATGCCTCTTGCCCTCTATTCTTAATGGATAGTAGTACTTGTTTCTTGTTAGAAACCCTTTTAGACTTCAATTTGCTGCTGCTGCTATAAGGTAGATGGGTCCTTGCATGTTCTCACAACTTCTTCCATGAGCTTTGTTGTGTGTATGGCTCAGGGATGTACTCCTATTCTCTTGAACTTTTTAAAGTTGATGGTGAATTGAGTATCTTAAAAAAAAAAAAAAGGGCATTGCAAAAACAAGATCTGGCTCAACTGCCCTAAGTTATGGTATAGCAAGGTAAGTTCTTCGGGCAAGAATCAGATTCATAATATTGTGATACTGAATGTTCATTTTTCTAACTTTCATTTGAGTGACAAGTAAAACTGGACTAGTAACTGAAACCTGAAATCCTTTCAGGTGCAACTTCCTGCTGTATTGGAAATTATTGAACTTCTATTTTTCCTATCCTACCTATCATAACAAGATCATAACAATTAAGCCACCTAGCTTATTTTTAATTCTTCACAACTGCAGCAACCCAGTCTAGGAGCTTCGTGTATAGGAAACATCAAGTAATGCTATAAGTATCTAGGTACTCACGGTTTAGGGAAATATGCTATCTGCTTTCTGGCTAACACCCTACATGCCTAGATACTGGAAAAAAAAATTACCTGGCCCTTCAAAAATTGTTGGGTTTTTGTTTTTTAATTAGTGCTATGTGTTTTTGTTTGAAGCAGTAAGGGTTTAAGGTTCATACCCCTTCCTTAATAAGAAAGGTTACGTTGAGAAAGGGGAAAGACAATTCTTTTAAATGTAAAGAGATTGGGCTCTCAGGCACGTAAAATCCAGAACCTGTTATATGAATTCATGAGAAGGGGAACCATGGTAATTCCTGTGATGAGCTGGGGCAAGTGAAGCAGCAGCTGTATTTCATCCTCTCAGTGTTGATCCTGGTGCTTGAAATAATTTGACGGATTACTGTTGCACACCTCCAGTTGTAATGGAGGGCTGTGCTCTGCCTGTAAATGGTTTAATTACTTCTAGGGCTTCCTTTAGAAAATAAAGCTCTTCTAAAGCATCTGAAAGATCACATGTGCAAGAACAGGCTCTTTCCCAAACAATCTATAAATACTGCCCTAAAATGGACTGTCTTGCTTTCCTGCATGGTGCTTGCCTGTGGGACCAGCATGTATGGCCTTGCCAACCTGCCTAATTGCGCTGCAATTTCAGCTGCGGAGGCTGTGTGAGGCTCAAAAGCTGGCTGAGCTGAGCCAGCAAGAGGCTGCTGCCGTAACCTGGAAGGAAACGACTGGTGTCAGGAATAAACTTCCTGGGTTGGCCTGCGGCCGGGGCAGCGCGGAAGGAGCGGCAGCGGGAGACATGGGCTTCCCCAGCAGCACAGGTAGTGGGTAACTGTCTTTGCGCCTCTTTTTATTAATATTTTGAATCTGTTAAGCTGCCTGAGCCACGGCGCGCTGCGTTGGGAGGGTTCACAGACATGTTGTGAACTTCCTGTCTAGCAGCGGAGAAACCATTTCGGGTTCGAAGGAGGGAAATCTGATGCTTTTAGTGGGTTAGCGTTGAGGTTTGAGCCCCTAAAGGGGCAAGAGATGACTTCTCCTACCTCTGCTGTTGGCAGAGGGCGATAGAAGTTTTTTGCTGCTCTTTAGGGGAAAAATAGGATTACGTTTGTTCAAGCGTGGCATTTGCTTTCACTTGCGTGCTCGCCTTGCGAGTCTGTGCTCCCTTCTGGAAGTCATCTTGCAGGCAGTGCTGGTTCTTACTATGCTTAAAAAGTGACTGTAGCACTTCATGCTAGTGAGCTTAAGTAGCAAGCATGCTTCAGCATCTGTTCGCCTCTGAAAGAGCGCAGCGGCAAGCTAGTTTCTGATTTTGACCCGTTGTGGAGCGCAGACGGCGTTCCGCTAAGCTCAGCGGGCTTGTAACAAGTTTGACCCTTAAACACGCGGACTTAGTGAGCGTGTTCTGAATTTGTCCTTCATAGCCTCTTTGGTTAGCAGGGTGACTTGCAGGGCAGGAATCTGCTCTTTCACAAGGGTAAATTGGAAATAATTCTTAGGAAGCCGGGAAGGATAGCTGGGTAAATAGCGTGACAGTCAGTGGAAAGCCGGTCCCATGTTCCTTGAGGCTGAAGCGAGGGGTGGAGAGTCAGGAATCTGACACAGATTTCAGATGTGCTAATTGCTTCTGGGTCCCTCATAACTCCTGTCTACCCCAGGGCATGTGGGGAGGCCTCTGGGGTATTAAAAACCCATAATTATGGTTTCAGAGGATTAAAAATTATGGATGTGTACAAAGCTGAGGATGTGTTCTCCCTTTGGAGGTGGGTGAGGTGCATTATCAGCAGAGATAACGTGTTTTGTCTGTGCTTGCTTTTCGTACAGAAAAAGCAAAAAAAAGTTCAAGTTAAATGCACAGCAGAGGCAACATTGGGCTTTAACTGCTGCAAATTAAAAATTCAGTTCTCTTTTTGAAGGAGAGAAATGCAACAGCCATGGGGTTTGAGTTGAGAGGATGTTGGGCTTTCTCACAGCAGTCTAATTTGCAGGAGGAAGAAACCTCTAGCAAGGAGGATTATGGCAGGAGGAGCTTGTCTTACTCTGCTAGTGAGAAGATGACAAAGGATTTCAGTTAAAGGGGAGCATAAAGCTATTACCTTGGATGTCAAGTAGCATTATGGAGAGAGCGTATGTATCCCTCTAAGGGTAGTTGGGATATGCATCCTTGGGGTTTTGCTTGTTTGAGTTTTGAGGGGGTTTTTGAGAAAATAAGCTATTGAAGGAGGAAGGCGCAGAGCTGTCAGCCACTGGCTCAGGAAGGGTATATTTTGCATCGCTTTCGGGAATCAGTAGATGCGTAGGGCTGCAGTTCAGGTTTGAGGCCGTGTGCGAGCGGGTAGCTGAGATGCGGCTCCCGTGCTGGCGGGCTGAGGGCTGCGGGTTGTCAGGCCGGCTTAAGCTCTGGCTCGGCAGTGAGTCACGCACGCGTTGGCGGCAGGACAGGCCCTGGCTTCGGCTCCCAAAAAGTCAGGTTCCGTGGTGCGGTTCTGCCCGTCTCCCGCGTACAGTCCCCTGGGATGTCACTGCTGACAGCAAAACCACAGGGCTTGGAGTCACAGCGCAGCGAAATTGCAGGGTACGACTCTGGTGTAACTAAATAAAGCTCTGCCCTGAACGCCGCCTCCTTCGCGGCGCTGCTCTAGAGAGACGAGTGACCTATGCGTCTTAGCTCCTTGCTGTTTGCTTGGTTACCTCATCTGCTAATGTCTTCAGCCCTCATCAGGCTCCCTCTGTAGTCACGGATCGAGCTGTCTGAGGGATGACAGCTCTGTTTCAGGCTAGCTTCCAGTGGATTTTTTTGGTTTGGGTTGTGTTTTTTTTCCCTTAATGGCTACATTGCAAAAAAAAAAAAATTCTTTGCTGGTTGAAAGGCTGCTTTTTTCTTGGGTTTATTTGTTAGTCGCCTTGTTTAGAAGTAGCTGGAGACCTTGAACAACTCCCTGCTGAAACCGTGCTCCTTGCAAAGCAGTCTTTTGGCTGCTTGGGCTTGTGAGCTTGCTGAGGAAGGGGCTTAGCCCTGCACTGGCTTTCAGCATCCTGGACAAGTGTATAAGGATACTTGCTAATGAGCCTTATGACACCCAAATTCATATTCAACTTGCAGGGTCTATGGTGCCTGGCTCTAGGGGAGAGCTTATTTATACCTGGCATTATTCAGGAACTTCTGTCATGTTTTAAACATGTTCTACTTTAATCTGACTTTGCTTTCAAATATCGACATGCCCTAACTGTCCCTTTCCTTGCAGTTGAGGCTTGGTATTTTAGGCTTATATACAAAGCTTTGTCTGACAAGATTTAACTCCTGAAAATGAAGATGTCTTTGCTTAGCACAGGCTGTGTGTGTGTGTGCGTGTCTTAATGAACTTGATCCACATGTGTCTCAGGCTCTGCTATCTAGATTGCTCTGATTTTATTTCTGTTCTTGCATTTGTTTTCCAGGTTCTAGTTGATGCCCGGGCCTCCTTGTTATGATGCCGTCACGCACCAACCTGGCTGCTGGGATTCCCAGCAGCAAAGTCAAGTATTCCAAGCTCTCTAGCACTGATGATGGATATATTGACCTGCAGGTAAAAAGCGGGGAGGAAGACATCATTGCACGGCTGCTCTGACTGTAAGCTGCAGACTGCTCGGAGAGGCACTATAACTTTGCCTAAGCGCGTGAAGCTGCTTTTTGTTCATCTCCACCAGTGCAGCCTCATATTGGAAGGGCACAAAGGGCTGGGCTACAGGCCCAGCACTTCAGTCCTTCTCCAGAAAGTCTACGTAGAGCCTCACTGTGGAAAACAGAACTGCCTTGAGCCATGCTAGTGCTGGGACGCAGCTTATTTACTAGAGTCGGCTCTATCTCTTCTGTGGAGGGAGGTGAAAATCTGAGGATGGATATTGATGGCTGCAAGCTGATGGAGCTGATCCCCTTGCTGGCAGGGACACGAGCAGAGCTGTTGCTGTGGCCGTGCCGCACGGGCCAACACCTGCAGTGGCTTGTCTTCTGTCCTTCTCCCTGCTAGTTGTGGGATTCGCGTCTGTGCTATGGCCGGGGGTAGGGGGGAAACGTGCTGATTTTCATGCTATTTAATGTTTGTCTCCATATGCAGTTCAAGAAGAGCCCACCAAAAATCCCCTACAAGGCAATTGCGCTGGCTATAGTGCTCTTCATGATTGGGACCTTCCTCATTATCATAGGAGCCCTCCTCTTGGCAGGGTATATTAGCAAAGGGGTAAGTGGTTTGGGTGTACTTCTGTTGCAGATGTTATTTTGTTTCCCCTCCCCAAAGCCTGCTGTGGACCCTTGTGCTCAGGCTGGAAGTTGAGAGCAAAAGACCTGTGAAGCAAGGAAGTAATCCCCCGCAGCCTCACTGGTGTTTGCTGCCAGCTCTGTTTCTCTGGCAGCAAAACCCTCTGCCGCCTTTAGTTGAGCAAGACTGGAGCTGGACTGGAGATCTGCGAAGAAGGGCTGGGTTTCTGTCCTGCCTGTGATGTGGTTTTGTTTCAATGCTCCATAATTGTGGCGGTCAGGTTGCTGTCTTGATAAAACTTTATGCTGTGCTCATTGCTCTCCTAAGGAAGGTCTTTCTGTAGGAGATCTCTAACAGCTATATAGGACACAGCACTATTTTCCTTATCTCTCTGCACTTGCATTGAAAGCATCAGGGAAGAAAGTGGGTCTGTGTTTGCATTTGACGTTGTGCTCCACTATTATGCGCTTCTCCTTTTACCTCGTGCGGCACGGGATGGCTTTACAGTTGGCAGCTGCTTATCGTGCTGGAAACATCAGTGTTTAAGCTGTATCGGAAGCGGTCCACGCGTAGATAGGAGAGCTCGCTTTTGGCCAAGCGTGTAGGACTGAGCCTGTGGTTGGCAATTTTGTAGTGTGATTAGTGTTTGAAGGAGCCACCCCTCCTACCCGAAGGGAAGGTTCAGTTGAGGTTTCCTGTAGTAAGGAGCAGAAGCCAGACCAGGAAGAAGTATTAGAGCTTTGTTACACTGCTTGAGCTTGCAGAAACAGAGGGATTTCTGACCTGAGCTCAAGTTTAAGTTACTGTTAGCTAGCCAGACCTCAGAGACAATAGATAAGGTGTTTTGCTTCACTAAGCCCTGTGAAGCGGGATGGGCAAGGGAAGAGCTGCTACAGATCTCTTGCTGTTGCACTTAAGGTTTCTCCTGTTTTGTCCCTCTGCTGCAGGGAACAGACCGTGCAATCCCTGTGCTGATCATTGGGATCCTTGTGTTTCTACCTGGCTTCTACCACCTGCGTATTGCGTACTATGCTTCCAAAGGCTACCGGGGTTATTCCTACGACGACATCCCAGATTTCGATGACTGAACCACGTTCTAGATCACGTTGTAATTAGGTTGGTGATGAGAGCTGTTAGCTGCCCTGGATATTTGGGGGGGGGGGGGGAGGGGGGAGGAGGGGGGGAGAGCATAAGGCTGTAAATGAAGTAGATCAGTCACAAGATGCTGCTTTCTGGTGTTGTAAATATAGTGTTGAGGTGTTACCAGTTTCTCATTTGAGGGAGTTTTAAACATGGGATTGACCAAAGGGATTGCAACATTATGTGGGGAGAACATGTGATTGATTTTTCCTCTTTTGGTTACGTCATGCTGGTTGCTTGTAAAAAGTTCTTCTTGGGCAAGGAAATTTTAGCCATTTTCCAAAAATAGATGAGCCAGACAGTTTCATCAGCACAGATATTTGTTTTTCTAACTATTTTCTAGAGTTTATTTTCGTTTTTGAAGAGATGATGGATATTCTGGGGTTTATTGTTGCAAACAAGTAGCAGATCCAATTTTTCTGGCGCTCTGTCCCTCAGGCGTTTCCAATGTACTTGTCTTGTGTTTGCATCTGGAATAATGGAGTCAAATTCACGCAAGAGGGATAACTGCACTTGCATGAAATACTTGACAGTGCATTTGCTACACAACTCCTCTTGCTAGAATGATAAATTATTTACTTGGCTAACATATTCCTCAGAAGCGAGCAGTTTCCCATGCCCCCTTTTGGCAAAATCCAGTTGTCATGCTTTAAAAGGACTGTTGTTGGATTTGGCTTATTGTCTTACGCTTAATGGAGACAGAGGGAGAAGAATTGGAATCCAGATCAGGATTCAAGTGTCTGAATACCAAAGTTTTTTGACTAGTGAGGAGATTGGAGGCACTTGAATTGTAGCTGTCTGTATGTACATTTGGGATCGTTTTGTCCTCCTGTAGACAATATGCTGTGCATAATTCCCTAGACAAGTAAAAAATCTGTATAAATTTGTACTGAATAAATCTAGTTTGTATTGTTTTGCTAGCTTCAATAATATGTTTTTCTGGGGAAACAGACTGATGGCTCTATACTTGATGTAAAGTAAAAAGTAGGTGTCTCCTGAAGCGGAAATGTTCTCTGTCCCAGAGAACGAGTGCACAACAAGTAACAGAAATACGAGACTCAAGTATATGTATCTAATATGAATAAACTTCACTATATTCTGCATGCAGTTCAAAATCTCATCTTTTTCACATTCAGAGGTAGGAACGTGTGCTAAAAGTTGTTCTGGGCAACCAGAGTTAAGACTCTGCTGTTGCCCACAGCTTCCTTTTCAATGGCACAGGTAGCCACTGCGATCAGCAATAGGCTCTTGGCTGGGCCAGGAGCTTCAAAACAGCTCCGTGTGTTCCAGGACTCTTTGTGGAGGGTTGAAGGGGATGCTCTGGCACGTGGCAGTGCTGCTCGCTTCTGGGAAACTGGAATTGCCCTCGGCGGTGCAGCAATGCAGAGTGTCAGCACAGATTAACTCCTTGAACTTAGCATGTGCTGCTTAAATGTGTAAGGACCCCAAATTTCCAATTGCTTTGATTCAGGGTCCAAATGCCTGGTTTTTTTATTGTGCCACATAACAGCAATGTCAGAATATGGCTTGCAAGCTAGTACTGATAGTCTAGAGTCATTTCAGGCTAGAGCAGATTGGCCTTGGAGGTGTTCTCGTGAGCAGAGAGGGGTTCAGCAGTCTTGTCTCTGGTGCCGAAGGAAGTGGTAAGTGCCTCCTGCTTCTGGAGCCCAGCTTTCCGGGCTCTGCCTGCCTGCTGAAGCCCTAAAATTTGGGGAGGGTGATGCTACTGCAGCAATTATCAGTCAGCGGCAAGGATGCTGCGATGGGGCGGACTGAAAATTTTCGTAAGGAAGAGTGGCAAGTCTGTCTTTCCCCTGCATCTCTCCCCTAGTTGGACTAAACTGGCTTGCGTGTGCCCATGTGTCATGCCCTGAGGAACAGCCTGATTGAATTCAGGATGGCCCTTTGCGTCTCCGGAGGGAAGGCCAACACGTTCCCTCCTGCCCTGCTGCGTCATGCTGGCCCTGGCCCTTGCGTTCCTGCCACTGCCAGCTTCCTGCTTGGATGTCAGCCCTGCTTCCCAGATGTTGTCGCAAGCTGCTTGGCAGCAGCTGAAATCCAGCAATTAAAGCTGGGTCTGGCCAGGAGAGCTGATGTAAAACCATGAATCAGCCCCTATGAGAGGTTAGGAATGTGGGTTGGTTTTTGGGAAAGGGGAGAGGAAGCAGAAGGGAAATTGAGCTGGAAAAGGCAGAGGGGGAGGGAAAAGATGCTTTTAGGTTTAAAAAAAAAAAAAAAAAAACAAAAGTGAGAATGATGGGATGCAGAAAGCAGGGAAGCCTGGGGCAATTGTGAGGGGTAAGTAATTGTAGAGAACAAGAGAAGAGTGTGCTGATGCTTCTGGAGGGACAGCAATTAATTGATTTATTTTTTTATTTGATAGGATCAAGGTCCTTGGGCAGCACAGTGTAAATAACAGCTGCTGCTGCCCTAGTGCTGCCAGGGCTGTCTGTATGAGCAGTGGACAGCACTGTGCTGCTAGGCACAGTGACATTTTCCTTTGTACAGGGATATTTTATATCTAATTTGGAAAAAGAAATTCTGGGGGGAAAAGATATGAGCAGCACTAGAAATATTTATATCCAGGCTGCTTCATTCTTTGAAAGCTTATTTATTGTATTCCACACATGGTTTTCCTCCAGGGTTTAAGTCTGTATATGTTCAGACTATTGACTGTCCAGCAGTATACCAAATACCTGGTGTTCATTCTTTCTTACTAAATAGGCTAAGTTTACATTTATTTTGGAAGAGTGCAAAATTTTACTGCATTTTTTTTCCTTTTTGCTGCTGCCCCCCTCAGTGGCTGTAGAGCACGGATGCTTAAACCGGGAGCGACAGCTGTGGCACGAGGGAGCCTCGGCTAGGCCTTGTGGTGGCTATACTGGGACGAACTCGCTGGTTACCAATTACCTATGCTGATCTGCACAGAGGAGGCGTCCCAGGTATGTGAGGATGAGGGACAGAGCTGGCCTAGCCCAGGGTCACCGCAGGATCCAAACCCAGCTGGATGGGGAGGTCCAGCATGCTCTGCTCTCTGCTGTCTTGAGTGCTAGAGATAACATCCCTGGGCCGTAGATGCTTTAGTTTCTGATATGCAGAGCGCCTGGTGCAGACCCATATAGCAGGGGTGTTCCTGTGGTGCAGGTTTGAGCATAATCAGTGCTGTCAGCTCATTTTCTTAATGTTTTCCTTAAAGCCCAACCCCAGGCATTATGTGAGCATGAAGGCATTGCAGTTTTCCTTCTCGACGGTGACGTTGCCCACGTGCTGTTGTTGCAGTGCCTTTGCAGACACGTTACAACAGCATCTTTCAAGTTTTTCCTCCCAATCCTGTCGTGCCAGGGGCCCGTTTCACATGCTGCATGTGTGATTCCTGCAGCTGGCTCATCTCCTTTGCGGCCTTGCTTGGCCTCCCTGAATACTTGGCTGTATCCCCGCGTGCCCAAAGCACTGCCAAACCCCGCAGTTAATGGCTGCACTCCTCAGTTCCCCTTCTATAAAACAGGTATTGTGGATTTTTTGGGAAGACCTAACTCGTGACAGTGATGAGGATAACGGGAAAACCCCAATGAAGAAGCTCTTGGTTCTAGAGCAGGGCTTGAATGGCAAATAAGGCACAGGCCTCACGCTGATGAATGAGGATAATACTGAATAGCTATTTCCTTTATTGAGCATCATCCATTCTGGGCGCTCAGTGAGGCAGCTGCCTCGGAGAAAAAAATAGTCAGCATTTATATAGCTCGAAGGGGTGGTATTATGCACAGAAGCTCTGGAGCGAGAACAAGCACCCATATTTCAGGCTTCTGTAGTCTGTGAGCACCTGAATTCATAACCCCAGTGATGTCACAGAATCACAGAATGGTTTAGGTTGGAAGGGACCTCTGGAGATCATCTAGTCCAACCTCCCTGCTCAAGCAGGGTCCTCTACAGCATATTGCCCAGGATCACATCCAGACGGGTTTTGAATATCTCCAGGGAAGGAGACTCCACCACCTCTTTGGGCCACCTGTCCCAATGCTCTGTCACCCTCACAGTGAGGAAGTTTTTTCTCAGGTTCAGGTGGAACTTCCTGTGGTTCAGTTTGTGCCCGTTGCCTCTTGTCCTGTTGCTGGGCACCACGGAGAAGAGGCTGGCCTCATCCTCTTGACACCCCCCCTTCAGATACTGGTACACATTGATGAGATCCCCTCTCAGTCTTCTCTTCTCCAGGCTGAACAGGCCCAGCTCTCGCAGTCTTTCTTCCTAGGAGAGGTGCTCCAGCCCTCTAATCATCTTTGTAGCCCTCCGCTGGACTCTCTCCAGGAGTGCCATGTCTCTCTTGTACTGGGGAGCCCATGTCCTTCTATTGCTATTCTGTGCGGTGCGTTTATATGGTTATGTCCTTATTTTAATTCCATAACGTTGCCAGGGAGACATTTGGAAACACTATTCCAGGGGCCCCGAAGGCTGAGTTAGCAGCCCCAGAGAAACCCCCCAAATGCTCTTTTATTTATAAAAGCAAAGACTCATTCTAAGTCAATTCCATGATTTTTTTTAAGTGGTTAAAGCTAATGAAATTTCCTGAGCACCATCACAGCAGAGCACCAGCTAGGCAAGCTCTTCGAAACCTCTAGGTGAAGAAACTGAGGGGAGGAAACAAGGTAGCAGCAGAGGCAGGGGAGGCCCTGGGTAGCTACAGCCATTAACAGCAAGATGTGAAAACTGATGCTACACCCTAAAGGGCTTTCTCTGTTCCTCCTTTGCCATGGCTCAGCACTAGCAGCACCTTCTGCACCCCCCCCCCCCAGGGCAGAATGGGGGCCTGTCCCCTCCTCTCCAGGGGGCTCCTTGCTGCCACAGATGCCACCAGCCAGGCAGAGTGGCCACCAGCAGCTCCATCTTGGAGCTCTATGCCACATGTAACTAATGTTGATTTCTTTTTTAATGCTTCCTGCAGCTGGAAGGGAAGTCAGGCAGCAGGTCCATACCAAGCAGTGACATTAAGGCACAGCGCTGAGGAGCCAACCTGCCTCCCATGTGCTCTCTGGGGGACCTCAGCAGGACTCCAGGGGACATCTTATGCCCCAAGGTGCTGCCAACAGCCATGCAGAGACCTCTGTCGGCTCCAGCGCTGCGTAAGGTTGGGGACAACAGGGACACGGGGTTTATAGCAAGGTGGGGATCCAACACCGGTCATGGCCGAGGTCCCCGTTGGGACATCATATAGAAGGGGCCGTGCCTAGAAGGGAGGCTCTCCCACGTGGCAACCACAGGAGACTCTTGAGGGGATGGAGATATGCTCAACAGCAGCAAGGTGCAATAGGAAAACCCTACTTAGGAAAACCTAAGGAAAAGCCGAAGAAGCATTGGAAGCGCTGTGCTGGTCCCGAGCAGCTCTGTAAAAGGACCCCTGGAGAGAAGAGGCAGAAACTGGGCTGAGGAATTTGCCTGCAGAGCTGGGTGCTGGTAAGGAGGCTGGGCTGTTCAGTAGGTTTGTTACCGATTTTTGTCCCACAAAAATATTTTAGTATAAGCCATGTGAAACATCTGTAGAGAGGAAGGAGAACGTGATGACTCGCTTGAAGCATGCTGGATATGTCCTGTGTACTATAAATATAGCCATAAAACAAACACTTTGAACAAACAGCACAATCTGCAGCAGCATCTCCAGGGCTTTTCTGGTACCCATCATGAGAGCACACACCGAGATGAGCCCTGCGGCGGGGGTCTGCTTTCTCTCTGTCGACTCCAATTAGCCAAATTCAGCAATATTTGCCACCGAGTGGCTCAATGCTATATTACTGCTCTTACAGCGATATGGATTTTGCCTGGCATAAAAGAAGACAGAAACCCTACGGGGCAGGAAGAGATGACTTGGCGCAACAGCTCTGTCCCTTCTAATCTGATTTCTGCTACGCTCAGCTTACGCTGGGGTCTAAACGAGTTTCTCCACACTCCTCCCCTTCGTGACTCCTTAAAAGTCCCAAGAACCAGCCCATTCGTGCAACGGCTCCTCGCATCTTCTGCCTTTCTCCAGGCTGCTCCCTGAGCCTTCTCCTTGCCTTCCCTGGGCGGGTGTTCATCCTGCTCTCCTCCTGTAGGATATCCACCTGCAAGTCATCTCCAGGACACTCGGCATCTGCCCTTCTGTGGGCCCTCCTCACTGTCCTCTGGAGCTGCAACTCATTGATTCAGTGGTGAGTGAATTGCCTGGCCCTCGGGTCTCTCTGGCCTCCCAGCAGCTAGCAGAGGAGCCAGTCTTTGGTTTGCCTCCTCAGGCAATCCTGCCCTCATTTTCCCCTTCTCTGGCCGGTGAAGACCGCAGGCCAAGAATACGCTTAGTCTTTTTTCCTAGCATTCAGCCCCAGCTATGCCTTCATGCTGCGAGGAAGTCGAGATCCAGGAAAAACTGTGGTATGCCATGTTCTGCACTAAGCGTGTGAAATGTAGACATGCACGTTCACAGGGTTTCTTTTTCTCCTTCCTTAATGCACAAGGAGCTTGAGGTTTTTAGGAATGCTGGATTTAACTAAAAATAGTCCAGGCTGTTCAGTGGGCTATGGCAGATTCCTCCCTCCCAAGAGAATTGGCTTTGTTCTGAGATGGAGCCAAGGGTCAAGGTAAAAAAACATCTTGCGGGGGGGAAAAAAGCTTAATTGCAGATTAGAAAAGATTGCTTCCAAAAAATTGTATCGACCTTTTGCTGCTGCAGCCTGGCTGTTTTGCTTCTCCAGGTTCAGTCAGACTTTGGTGTGTGCTGGTGGGGTATATGTTACCTTGAGGCTTCGCTCTGTGCTTTCACCCGTGTCTTTTTTGTGGCCTGTGTGGCCAGAGCTTACTCATGGCAAGAATCAGGAAGCAAACATTTCCTTCCGCTCCTGGCTGCATATTGTACTTGTGGTGGATGTTGAGCCATGATGCTGCCCTCCGTCTGTGGAGCAGCATAAAGGCTGCTCTTGGGGCTTGTCTCCCTGACAGTACCATGGACCTACAAGAGTCATATATAACTTTTGCAGTCCTGCTGCAATTACAGTAAGGAATAAAATTGCAATGTATCTTCTCTGAGAAGGCTGTTTCTGCTCCTGCAAAATAGCAGTTTTGGCACAGAAAGCATAAATTCTGTGGGGGAATCGCCATTTTAGCCTGAGCTGGCAAAAGGAAGGAAAAAAAAATCCACCAGTCACCACTAATTAGTTTTATTTTGAAATATTTACTTGGACTGAAGTAGTAGCTGCTCTTAAGTCTTTAAAGGATTAGCTGCCTGCTAGTCTGTAGTGCCTGCAACCATTTATTTAAGCAGTTGCTGCAAATCATGCTGTTAACCTGTCATGCAAGGTTTTAACCTTTCTTTTCTTGACAGTGAGAAACGCATAGTGCACGCAGTCTTGCTGACGTGACAGTGGGAAGTTATTACATCCAGTCAGGTCCTCTGGATTCTTTCCCCAGCGTAAAATGCTTCTGGTAGGAGCTGAAAGATAAGAGATGAAAACAGTAATAATTCTGTATTTTACATAGGCTATCACAAAGCCCAGCTATTGAGGGCTGTAAAAAAAAGTTTAGGGAACATGAGATGTTTGCAAAAACCCCAGCCACGAGGACTTCCACCTCTGAGCTTGTCCATGGTGTGTTGCATAACACTGTTCTCTCCAGGTAGGATGTAGCGTTTCCATTGCGCCGCATCCCCATGTTCGGTTGCATTTGTCATATGTTGCATCATATTTAATGCAAGTGGCTGAAGCAATGTAACAAAACCAGGCTGCCCGGGAAGGGCTCACACCTGCATCGGCTTCTGAGCTAAAAACTATATTCAATAAAGGAAAATGCACGTGAATTTAGGGAAGCTTCCTGCAGAACCTTGACACGAAATGCTGCACCAAATTCTTAGCTGGCACGAACTAATTTCAATTAGAGAGGCCACTGTGATACAAAACAGACTTTCTTTGTGTAAGAGGTTTGGGCAAGAGCTTTCTGCTTTGCTCAGCTCCCTCTTTATATCATAGTCTCACCTAAGCGAGGATTATTTTGTACTCTCTTGCATGTAGTGTATTTAGCGCAAAAAGAGAAGATCTCAGATCTTTAATGCTACAAATACTAATTAGCATCACTGTATAATTTTATATTGCTTATTTTCATTGATATGCCATTAGAAAAGGTCTACCAGCTCTTACAATATTCATGTTTCCCATCTCTCCGAATACTAACAGAAAACGTAGCAGCACGACTTCTTCACAGTTATTTTGGGTTCTTCTTTTCTGGGCCAAGTGTCTTATTTTCTAAGCCTCTGATGCTGCAGGTCAAGTGACTCCTCTCTGCCAGAGCTTGCCTGAACTTTTATTTAATGATACTGCACCAGACTGCTTGGCAGGAGTTACGAGCAGCAGGGAGGTGGGACTTGCGCACACAGAGCAGGCAGGCAGGCAAGGAGTTAACTAAATGAAGGGCAAATTGTGGTGAGAACTTGGAGTGCATTTTCCAGGCTCTGCTATGGATTTCCTTTGTGTCCTTTCATCTGTCAGAGTCTCTACTCTGGTAAAAGGGGCTGCTAGTCCTTCCTTTTTTCTATTTTTATTTAGGCCGTGAGCCCTTCAAGGCATGGGCCGTACCTTAACCTGTGTGCAGCGGCACAGCGGGGAAGCTCTGTCGGGAGGGAACTATAAATAGTGAGCCTGTCCACCCCTGTGGCATCCATGCTTGCTATAATTGCCTAGTTTGCACTCCTGTAACAAGTGTTAGTTCAGCTGTTAGGGAAAGAAGGAACTTGAAAGTATTGCCACAGACTGTTTCCAGCTCTCTGTTTGCCCGTTTAGTTTTGGTTTGGGCCCAGTTCTCCCTTCTGGCTCGGGAAGTTCTTCTTTTTCTGGCCAAGCAAATGAAGATTCCCAGCAAAGCATCTATTTGGACAGTCCAATTTCAGAAAAAGCTTTTAGCGGGCTTGCTGTGGGGCTGCCTGTTTCCATCTTCAACCCGTGCCTCTGCACAGTGCTCATTTACTGTCTTTTGCAGACTCAACCCCCCACCCCCACCCCGTGAGCAGCAACGATCATTCTCCTATCGTTCCTGACATTGCTGTGTGTTTCTGTAACCAGACGTTCGCATGATGAATTAAATGAGTCATGGGGAGATGGTGGATAAAAGCAATGACAAAATCCAAGACTGTCCTTTGCTCTCCGAGCAGATTGTGGATGTTCTTTCTAAATTACTTGCAAGCGGGTTCCAGTAATGAAAGGTTGGACAGGGCTCCTCTCTCTGCTGAGATGCATGAGGAAGCAGGTGTGCTGCTGTCCATTCTTTGCAGAGTAAAGGGCCCTCTTTTGAACCCCCAGTGGAGGTGGTTTAAGAAAACATGTTTCATTCTGTGCTACAAAAGCCCTCTAAAGGGATCCCATGCGACTTCTACAGCACTCCATGTCCACACCCTTCTGCAAGCAGATTAAGTTGAAATAAGTCACTCTTTGGCCTGGTCCTGCCTACACACACGTGTCAGCAGAAGCTGCTGTGTATCGCTGCAGCTTTGAACAGCAGCCACATGTGGAGTTTGATGCAAGGTGGCAAAACCTAACTTGTCTCCTGCCTGGAGACCACCTCTTTAAAAGATGGTCCCCATTGGATGGGGAGCTGCAAGCAAAACACTGGTGCGGGTGTGCACCAGCAAAGCAATTGCGTTGGGAGTTATCAGGCCCGGACTCTTGCACTGCCTTTTCTGCTGCCGCAACATCTCCAAGCGAGGAGATGCGGCTCCAGCAATTTAGCAGTGTCGGCAGCCAGAAACTGGCAGGAAAAGAGAGCAGGGAGGATAAATCCACTTTTCCAGTCCCCTTCCTGTTCTCGCTCCTCCTGGTATACAAGGGTGTTCTCCCTGCTAGTTGCAAGGATAATGCTCAAAAACCTGGCCTGGAAATGAACTCTGCAAAGTGAGTAAGCACATCTCCTCCTCCTCCCCGTGCCAAATGCAAGCCTTGCTCCTGACTTGGTGAGCTAAATCTCAGCTATTCAGTACTGCCCCTGAGGTTCTAGACATAACAGCATCAAGAAAATTAGCTATTCATCCAAAGTGTGAGCTGTCCGGTTGAATTAGTGTTACTGTAAGTGTCCTTGAATACTGTTACTCCTCATATTCATTGACAATGTTTGCATGAGGATCGTGCGGCTAGTGTGCTGCGACGCGAGCGGTCTTCTAGTGAGAAGCACAGGAAGCTGTTCTGGGTTGTTTGTACCCTGCTGGATTCTGAAAGCTGGTCTCCATTTGCAAAATATTTTGCATATACATAAATGAAGGAAGGTCTCCTTTCCCTGGAGCCACCAGAGGTAAAAGCATGTTGATGCTAACAGCAGGGATCTAACAATTCTGCAGCTATGCAGAATGCTTCTCCTTTTCTGCTATTGATTTATTTGAATTGGGCAACTGTAACTTTGCAGCCTCTGCTATTTATCTTTCTGTATAGCAAGCACAGCAATACATCTTCCTCTTGGATTGCTATCTGAGGCCTCAGTAATTTGAGTACTTGGACCAGAGTAGGCCAAGTCTGAGATCCTTGGACCAAAAGTCCTATTTGCTATTAAGAGCACTTTCTGCTAATTAAACCTCATAAAACTCTTCCTGAGTCTATCTCCATTCTGCAGATGACAAAACTGAGGATTTTGCTCTGATGATGGACTAGGAAGTATGTCACTCAGTGTTAAAAATAGTTCACACAAAGAAAAAACTTTTGTCAGCTCTAATTTCACATTACGCTGTGGAGGGGAGGAACAGCAATCGAGTCATGATTCTCCCCAAGATGAACCATTAAAGTATATGTAGGTCAAGGAACCTAAAATGGTGTTTTCCACTAGGTGGTGATAGACAGCGTTTTTAAAAGGGGTAGTCCGCTTTCCCTTTCCTGATGTTACGGCATAGAAACCCCCGGTCTCTCCAGTTCAGTGTTCTCTTCCACACATCTGCTGCTCCGTATTTTAGAGGAAGATGAAAAAACGTGACTGCTGGTGAGTTATAAGCAGCCTTTCCTCAAGGAGCTTGCTTTCTCCTCCCAGGCAGCCACTGAGATAGCAGAGGGTTAGTTTTGAGGGTTAGTTTTAATTTTATATAAGCTGGTAATAGATACTCTTCTTATCCGTATTCATGTCCTGTGCTGAGTTGTTCTAAGTTCGTGGACTCCACCTCTGGTATTCACGTAGGATATTGTTAAACTGATGTGAGGCAAATTACGGCTTTGTCTGTTTTTTTTGGTTTTTGGGGTTTTTTCCCCCCCCTTGGACAACATAAATAGCAAATGAGCTCCTGAACCCAGATTCCAGAAGGATCCTCTTTGGCTGTAACTGGGTGTGAAGTTTTGATTTGGTGTTTTGGAGAGCCTGTGCTCAGATCGGTGATTGACCCTGGGGTTTTGTCCCAGCCAGTAGCTGGAGTGGAGGTGAAGAGCCTCCTGACTCTCTCTTTAATACCCTGAAGGATAACTTTAGTAACATCGAAACAGTTACCAGATGGAGGTTCTCTCTACTTTTCTTTAAATCTCTAACCTGATGAAAATGGCTTGACCAAAATGAGGTGGCCCTTTGGCTTCACCTGAAAATCTTGAATAAACAGGGGGGCCTCCAGCCAAAAAGATTTCAGCATTTAAATTCACGCCGGTGGCATACGTGTTGCATCTCAAGATAACCATGACCTTCCACAGCCCTGTCCTTAGGATTTTCATTTTACAGAGCCATGAAAAAACAAAACGACACTTGGGGGAACGTGTTCTTTGAAGGTTACCCCTGACTCTCACGATGTTGCGCTCCCTGGCTGCAGGGAAGGACACAGCCCGGAGTCGGGGCTCCCCAGTCCCTGCAGCAATGCCGCCTCATGGAGCTTTCTGGTTTCACGTGGGCACCGCCACACCGCAAAAATCAAGTCCCCCTGCTTGTGCGCTGCTCTTGAGAAGATGGTCCAGTGATTCAGGCCGGCGAATATCACAAAATAGTGTTTGCTCGTGTATGCTCTCATCCTTACTACTGTGACTATTAAAATGTTTATCCTGCGCTATGAAAGCAAGCGTAACGACTGGTTAACGCAGAGGGAGGAACAGGGGATCCAGGGCTATGCTTTGGCTTTTTAAGAGTAGTTGCAAGACTTCAGGACTAGTTGGGGGCGATCATAAGGAGGAACGTGGGCTGTGTTTCTTGGCCGCTCGTCCGGTTGGGAATCCAGGCGCAAACCGGCTGTTGCGACCGTCTAGACGCAGCACCGCCTCACCTATTCAGGTGCATCCCTGCGCGAGCTCTGAGGATCTTCCCCTCTCCTTTGTCCAGGTAACCTCTTGGATTAGGTGTGGTTTTTATAAAGGAGAATTTGCAAAGGGAAGCTGTCGCCGTTAAGATCTCGAAGGCCTGCGCCGAATAACTAATCACCGCTAATTTCTCTGGATCGCCTCCGTGGCTGCTGTTGGGAAGGACACGGAGGGGCGGACGGACACGTTTGCCGGCTGTCTGCTTCTCCCACCTCGCTTATGGGGCCCGTGACTCGTTCGAGGCAGAAAGTCACTCAACGCGTTTATAAATAACCCGCGGGTCTTTCCAGCGTTTTAACCGCGAGGACGATACACGCCGATGGTCACGGGAGAACGCCCCGCGTTTCTGCCCAGCGTAAGACGGGCCCCAGCTCCCTGCGCAAGTGAAAAGAGGCTGCTCAGCCACTTTTTTGGGGGGGCGGAAAGGGCCCAGGGCGAGCCAAGAGCTGGAAGAGCAACACAGACGGGGCGAAAGGGCGCGACGGGGGCGTCGCGTCGTCGCCCGCCGCCGAGCGCTGCCTGCCTTGCCTCGCCCTCCCCCACCGTTTTTATTTTATTTTTTAATTTTAAGGAGGTTTTTTAAAGGAAAAGGGGCACGCGGGGGAGGGGGGGGGGTGTCTCCCCTCAGGGCCCGCTGCGCCGGCTGCCGCCCCGGGCCTGCTGAGCCGCCATGGCGGCCGGGCCCTGAGGGGAGGAGGGAGGGAGGGAGAGAGGGCGGGCGGCGGGCGCCATCTTAGCGGGGGCGGAGCGGGGCCCGGCCCGCCCCTCTGCTCTGCCTGCCGGGGCGGCCCCGGCCCCGCCGCACTCGCCGCTGCCGCCGGAGCGGGAGCGGGAGCCGGAGACGTCGGTGCTGCCGCAGCTTTCCGCGCCGTTTAGCCGCCCGCTATGGCAGGTGAGCCCGCCCGCCTTCCTCCTCCTCCTGAGGGAGATACCCGAGCCGCGCCGCCTGCCCGCCCCTCAGCCCGGCCGCGGTCACCGCCGCCCTCCCGCCCGCTGTCACCTCCATCCCCTCTGCCGCGCGGCGGCCGCCTTCCTTCCCTCCCTCCCTCCCTCCCTCCCTCCGCGGCCCCCGCGGGGGCTCCCGCCGCTCCCCGCGGCTCCGCCATCGCCCCCCCCCCCTCGCCGCGGGGCTCCACCATGTTGCCAGGCTGCGCCTCACCTTGCCCTCCTTCCCCCCCCCCCACCCCGCCGCTGTCATCCGCACCGCTTCTCCCTCCCTCCCTCCCCCGCCGTTTCATTTCATCTCCTTCACGCTTATTATTAGCATCGTCATTATTCGTTTATTTATTTATTTATTTAAGCTCCTCCGCCGGCCGCCGTTGTCCCCTGCGGCGTCGCTGCGCGCTGGCCGAGAGGGGCCGGGGCGGGGGGGGGGCAGGGACCCACCTGGCGGCGCGGCCTGCGCTGGGCGCCGCCGGCGGCGGGCACCTGCCGGCGCCGCTTCCTTCGTTTGTTTCACCTTCGCTCGTTCCCGTATTCGTTCCGTTTGAAGCGTTTGAAAGAAAACGGGTGGCGGAGCGGCCGCGGATGCGGTGAAGAAGGCAGGTTACTTCTGCGCGGCTGCTGGAGTGGGGCGGCCTTCCACCCCGCCTGATCCCGTCCTCGTGATCTGCTGGGAGGTGGTTTTATCATCGTTATTTTTTAAATTATTTTATTTTATTTTTTAATGATCTGCCTGTTCGGTAGCGCGGGGTCGCGGCACGGGGTGTTTTCTCTTTTAGGGTTTTGGCTCTGCCACCGGTGCCGCGCACAGTTTTCTTTTGTCTTAAGGGAGATTTTTGTCAGAAGTAAGTGGGGTGGGGAACCGAAAAACCCCGAACGAAGCTTGTCCCTAACCTTTCATTAGTTTTCATTACTTAACGTTAACAACCAAGTACCTATGCAGTGCATTTCTGTTGCTACTGGGTTTTTTTTTTTCTTAATAAAAGCTTTAAAAAAGATGAAAAGGTAGGGGAGAACTTAATTCCTGCCCTTTCGTTTTGAAGCCACCGTTGTCATATCTGTAGGCTGAGAGGACAAGCGCTTAACGCAGCTCCGGGTCCGCGCTTCCCCTGCGTTGTGTTCCTCAACCTCCCCAGGTGAGTGCTGGGCCGGGGCTGGCCCCCGGCGTGGCAGCTGCAGGCAGAGCCGGTAGAAGATTCTGGCAGGAAAGGGAAACCCCCAGACGGTTTTTAAGACAAGGTAAAGATCTCGCGTGTTAATTTTTTCCACCTTGTTATTTGCCGCGTACTGCCGCCTCTTTTGGCGTGAGCGCCGTGCCGGGTACGCGCTAGGCTCCCTGTTGAACGTGAGCAGCGAAAACGTGGAAATTGCCAAATGCTCCGTGTTCACGGGAGCCTCCCAGCTGTGATTGCGGCGCGGTGTTGCCGTACTGGAACAAGCTTTAGCCTAGTTTAAGCTGAAATGAATGGCTAGTTTGGTTAGTGGTCTTCCTGGCACCTGGAGTTTGATGCAGGCTGTAAAACGTAACAGAAAAGCAGAAGAAATACTAGAGCAATTAGCTGCTGGTGTGCTGCACGCTGCCAGAGCTTGACTTCTGCTGTGCACTTTGATCTGCCTAGTGATTTCACTATAGATAAGGGATTATTGCAACAAGTAGCTCAGATTAGTAAACTGGAAAATAATCCTTGAGATAGGTAGAACGATTGGATTAGTAGTTGAGGAGCTCTTATAACCCTGCTCCTAGCTTCAAGTCACAATACGGATAGCTTGGATTGAGAGCAGTATTAAATATGGGGTTGCACCAAAGCAAATTCAGCATTGGGTTAACAGTGAGGTTAAACGAGCCCTGGGATTTTTATCACGGATTAGCCAACTAGATTAACCAATCCTTTAGCTTTCGTAAAGATGCCTACAGGAGTTGAAAACATCGATAAGGAAAGGAGCTGGGGACTGCTTTTCTCCAAGGTGGTGGGTTGGGTTCCTGCTGTTCCTTAACAGGCCACGTTCATGTGGTTTAAAATCCATCCCAATCTGTTACTTGTCTCTAAGCCTTGCTCTTAGCTAGGCTTAGATTCTGTGAGTTGCCTTCTCGAGGCACCTGGCTCTCTTGTTGAGTAGATGTAAGGAGCAGGATGGAAATCAGATCCTCTGAACACGGCCTCGTGCTTATGCTCCCCCTTAAATCAGGAAACAAATCTGAAGGAAAAACAGCTTTTCAAATAGTAGGGTAATTTGGGCTGCAGGTTGATGAATGTTTCTTCTGGTGACAGCACCAACTTCAGCAGCCCCTATCCCTCACGGGCTGCATGTTCCCAGCCTTTCAGTGACCCCTCTGCGGTGCTGGTACAGTTGTACATATTGCTGCTCAGTGAATAAGGTCAAGAAGCTGTTTGGGAATAGTCTTTTTCTTTTTTTTTCCTGCCTTGTTTTTATTTTGAAACAACATCTGTTTGGAGAATTTTTACCTGTTCCTTGCCCTACCTGAGCCACAGGTAGGCCTGTCTGTATGTCCTTAAAGCCATATTGAATGATGCGTGTGTTTTTTTTCTGAAGATGACTGGCGATAGAATTTAAATGCTTTCTGGCCTAGAAGCTAACAGGGAGTTGAATTCCAGTGGAAAATAAAGGTCATATCTTTGTTAATGTTGGTCGGAGACAACTTTCCTCAATGTGAGCTTAAGCTAATAGCGGTGTGATGTTTGTTGCTTTTTAATTTTTCCAATAGAAAATGCTATGACTGTTGGTTTTCCCCATATCTGCTTGAAAGTCTCTATAGGAGAAGCTGTTTGTGTTATTTACTATTTCACATGTTTTTTAATTGGGTATTTTGGGGGTTTTGAGTTGGGTTCTCTTTCTTTGAGTCTGTTATGTATTGGGGTTTTTTTCTTTCCCAGTATAACCAAAACTGTCGACTTCCTCAGACTATTGGACTTTCCTGTTTTGATGTGACGTGACTTTGTTAGGTGCTGTTTAGGTTGGTTGGAGATTGTTCAGAGTTAAATGGGTGAAACTTCACCTGTTTTTTAGTATGGATTCCTCAAGAAGTAGCTGTTAAGCTGCTGTAATGACCCAGTCTGAACTACAGCAGTTAACCTCTTCTAATCCTTGTGTATACAAGGGGAAGTAAACTGGCACACCCTTGAGAGCTATTCCAGTTCACTTCAGATTACAAGGTGATGTCCCATGCAAGACTATTTTGGAAGAGGTTATTCTGCTGTAGCTGTTCCTATCAGTTATCTTTGTGTGAACCCAGGAGGAGGAGTAGTAGGAAAGTCAAGGCTGAAAAGGTGCCTTGGAGCCATTTCTTAATAGGTTTGTTTTACTTTCAAACGCTTCTTTATGCCTTTCTCTTCAAGGTAGCAAGAGAAAGTGCAGGTGGCTGTGCAGAAACGTTTTTCTTGGATCAAAGGTGATATAGTTCACGTATTGGTGAAAAAAAGTTACTTGTATCAAGTACTGTATTTACGAAGCCTTAGTGGTCATGAGATGGTCTGCCAGCAGTCAGTGTGTTTTTATTTTACCTAAA
Organism: Struthio camelus; assembly: GCF_040807025.1. Taxonomy (NCBI): domain Eukaryota; kingdom Metazoa; phylum Chordata; class Aves; order Struthioniformes; family Struthionidae; genus Struthio; species Struthio camelus. The sequence goes on along the minus strand of NC_090968.1, from coordinate 2,601,774 downwards.
AGCTGCAGGAAGAAAACATTGGCAGTCAGGATGAGTAAAGGGATATGGGTTATGATGTAGTGTAAGGCAGGAATAAAATAAGTCATGTAAAGAGAGAGCCCTTTGCCGTGTTCCCTAGCTGCTCCCTGGGGTGAGGTGCATTAAGACGTTATGCTAACTTCGTGGTGCTGCACGTAACACTTCTATCAATGTTGGGGAGTATATTTTCATTACGGGCAAATATTTTTACTTGATAAGTGGCCCGATGGCAACGTTTAGTGGAAGCCAGAACAGAGATCTGATGATATCTGGGCATTTTCAAGTTACGGGAAGGAAATGTCTAGGTGTTCCCTTGTGCGTTTGTTTTTGCAAACGCAGGGAGAAAGCATCTACCTTTGGACATCTGGGTGCTGTATTGAAAATAATTGCCCCATATTTCTTTTATTTGAAATGAATCTAATTGTCAATTTTGTTGCCGTGGTAATTTTGCCAAGAGAAAAGCATCTTCTGGAAAGGGAATGAATGTTTTGAAACATCACTGGCACTTGGTGGGGGGGGAAGAAGTGGGAGGGGAAAATTAGTTTTCTACTTTTTTCTTGGAGCTACTTGGGATAAGAAGTATCATGCTCTAGTTTTCTTCTTTGTGCTAAAAATTGAGCTTTGCAATTTCTGATGCCAAACATAGCAGCACAAATGTAGATGGCATTAGAAATACCGTCTACGTGGCAAAGTACCGTCTCCCTAATGTTCTAATTGACTGTGTGCTCTCGGAGGCTGTGCTTTTGAAGAGTTATTATTTTGGTACTGAATGATGCCATCAGTCCAGCAAGTAGTGAGTCATTATTCACACTGGGTCTGCACAGAGACTGGACCGTTTCCTGGGCTATGTGTGCAGTGCCCCCGGAGTAGCTGGGCCGAGCAGAGTTTGAAAACTCTGGGTTTGTTTCGGGGCAGACAAATTGGCCGATGAAGTCCCAGCCAGGCAAGAGAGTCCCAAAACGCGCGTCTTGGTTATCTGCGTCCTGCATAGCTAGAGCATAGTGAAATACCGCTTGTTTCTACCTGTCTCTTCAATTTGGTGCTTTACAGAAGAGTGAATGGGCTGGAGACAACTGCAAAATACTTTTCAACAGGTTTATAGTTATGGATTCATCAGTCTAAATCTGCTCCTCTCTCTGTTCGGAGGCCGGAAAAGAAAAGTAAGTCGTTGCAGAGGGCTGGAGGGGAATGTCACTGTGAGTGCTCTTACCGCCCAAGAGCCTGGTGGGTGTTCTTTTTTTGGGGTGGGAGCTGAGGATGGTGGGTTTTTTCCTTTTTGGGGGAGGGCAGGGAAGGGAGGTAACCGCTTCAGGAGAGAATGAACTTTGTCCTGATCTGGTGAAAGGGAATTTCCAGAATTTCTTTACCTCCTTCAAGCGCAACTGGGGGCGCGTATTATTTTCCCCAAGTCTGTATTGTTAAGCATGTGAGAAAATTGGCACATGTTGTATTACTGTGTCACACGTGCCTTACCATGATGGCAAAGTTGAATTTTATCTTGTGTATTATGGAGGCCAACATATCTTCCCCTTCTGTGTAAGTGATGTTTTGATCTTGTGTTTGTGACAGAGAAAATGAGCTCTGCCTGATAGTTGTATTTTTAGGAGAGCTTGGGAGCAGATTAGTCCAGTTGTAATTGTGTTTGAGGAGCTGTTAGCAGCAGCGTGATATCTATGTTTTTGGACTTTCAGGCTCTATGTGGTAGAAAAAAAAGGACTGAACTTGTGTGCGTATGTGCATGCATGTACACATGCAATCGTTTTGGATGTAAAGCAATATTTGCTTGTTATTTCCTCTGTGATTAAATGGACTGAGGTCTTAATTCCCTTTATGTTTGCTTGAGGTTAAAATTGCTTGGAGTATGAAGACAAACTGGTATAAATGGTGAAGGAGAGATTGTCTCAACATTTTTATGTTTTTTGACCTTTTTTAAATCTAATGACAGGCAGAACTTGACTTGGGAAAGTCTGCACGTCCCTAAAATTTGTCACCGGAATTTATTTTCACATCAAATTATTGTAGAGCTTGTGGCGTTTGAGCAGTTGGCGAAAGCTTTTTGAGAATGCGTTGTAGATAGCAGGGAAGTAAAAAAAAAAAAAAAAAAAAAAAAAAAAGCGACTTCAGGGGGAGTTCTGCGTACTTACGTTCCTGGGTATTAACCTGGTGTCTAGATGCCCCTGTAAGTTTAGGCTCTCAATGGAGTAACGCGTTTTAATTGGCCTTGCTCGTATTTGTTGCCTGGCCATGAAACAGCAGCCTAGGGCGGCAAAGCCTAATTTAGTGGTACGCTGGCTATTAGTACACCACTTGTAAGACTGTAAAAGTTATGAGAGTGCAGTGCAGTTCTGAAGCTTTAATAGAAGGGTACCTTAAACACTTAGTAAACTAAGTGTGCTCTTAGCTGTGTTTATATGACAAGGTGGTTAATGCGCTATTGGTGAGTTTGTCCCAGTCCTTCAGTGCTCTGAATGTCGTTGACCTAATATTAGCAATGGGAGGGAACTGCTGGAAATCTTTGACCGTCGGAGTCTGCCATTAAGCAAATTTTATTGATTACTATTTTTTTTTTTCTAGCACAGAGGTAGTGATTTTGTTTCCCCTCTCCCTGGCCTTGTTACTGTTATCGCTTATCTTTGTCTTGTATTTGAATGTATAGTTCAGTATTTCCATGTTGTGGTGCTAGTGGGGAAAAAAAAAAAGCATGCGCATATGTATGTTTTCATTAGTATGCAAGATCATTTAGATGCTTTCAAGAAAAACAGGCACATGACTGCTTGTTGTGACTTTCACTTTTTATTTACACGCTTGGAACGGAAATAAGAAGCTGCACTGAAAATCTAGGAACTTTGTGTGCTAAATAAAATTAAAAGGTCCCAAAGTTAGTGGGTTTTAATTGACTGTGTTGTGATAAGCTTTGAATGTTTATGGAGCGTTTGAATCCTGATGGCAGGAAGAATTGTTGTTTTGTGTGTTATCCTCTGTTTAGATTCCTGTATTCAGAGCCTTACTGTACCTCAGCAAAGGAAACGTACCCTTGCTTTTGCAGATGACCATAAAAATTGTATTTGGTGAACTCTAAAGTACCAGCTACTTCGTGGGTTATAGCAGGCTTTTTCTTTTGTAGTACAGAATGAATTGTTTCTGCAAGTTGTTAGATGCTCCTGATTCAAGGAGCATCTCAAGGGTCATATTTCAACAGCTCGGAGTTGTTGATGAGAACTCAGAGTGCAGTTTCCTGATGAACATCTCATCGTATACAGGCCAAACCAAAGGAATAACGTGGATTTAGGCCGACAAAGATGAGATTGGAGCTCCAGATCGCTATTCTATAGGAATGCCTGCAAGATATAACTAGAGTTTTCTCATGCCGTTCTGTGTCTCTTCGTATCCAGGAACAATAAAAGTTACCAGCTGCTTGTCGATACTGGAAGTATGTGTCTGTAGCGGTATCGTGTAATTTTGCGTGCAGAACATTGTGAGATCCATCTATTGTAAATGTCATTTTACTGGGCTGTGTTCGGGTTCAGGTTTGTTCAGATTGTTAGGCACTCATCGATTACCTGTAGGTTTGTTTTTCCATTTAGAACGCTTTTAAAACAAGCAAAGTACATAGATTTTTTTGAATTTTTTTTTTTAATGCTCAAATGTTCTGTTTTACCATAACAAAAACAGTGTACTGAATTCATTTGTTCTTGGGGAAAGCTGAAAACTGAATGAGAACAGCGTGGTAATGTCAAAGCAGAAAAATAGAATGGTATAAATGGTAACCTCAGGTGCTGACTGGCCCGAGTGCTTGAATTTTCTTGGATGCCTAGCGACATACAGAGGTCTATAAACTCTTGAGTCAGGCTCTTACGCAGTGGATTTCCAACAAGCTGACATTTCCACTGCCTGTCTCTTTTGTTTGCAAATATCAGAAAAAGAAAAGGAAGGAGACCTCAGCTCTAGTTGAGATGGTGAGTGATCTTTCTCATAAAAACGTTGATCTCAGAAGCCCCTTGTGTGGAAGGGGAACTGCTATGATGGTGAGCCCTGAGTACTTGTGAGCGTTGGTTGCTAATGAGCCTTCATCTTCTTTGGAAGGGACCAAACAGCTTTAAGCATCTTCCTAAAAAGCACTAATAGGGCAAAGCTGTCAATTAAGCCTCCTATTAAGTTTCTTAATGTAGATGAGCGTAAAACCAAAGAAGTATCTGACCTCTCATCCTAGACTGCTCTGCTTTGATAAAGGTTTTATGATCGGTGTTAGTCCTGTTATAAATAGCGCTTAGCTGTGCTGTTCCTTACTTTCTAAGCCTGCTGAATCTTAGACTGCCGAACAGTGCAGTCAGTGTATTAAGATCCAAGTATAATTACTGTTTTTGTTCTGGAGGCTGTTGTGACGGATAATGTTTTGTTGAACGGCAGGTAATAGATTTATTATGGCGACAGCACAGCATGTGGGTATCTTCAAAGGAGAGTATATCTGTATTGGTCTTTTTTCCTCTTAATTATTCAAACGGAAAATTTTGAGGGCCGAATGTATAACTAAATGATATCACTCCAAATAGTAGCTGCGAAGAAATCTTGCGTTTTCAGTGATGCCAATTAAGTAAGAATAATTGTGATTTTTCTTTAGTGGTGCTATACAGACATCTGCATAATAGTCCTAACGCTAAAATGAAGAAACCCATAAGGTACAATATTGAAACCACAGTACGTTGGCTATCAAATGTGTTGCTTTACTGGCAAAAATCACAAGAAAAGTATTCCATTAAGTGTTGCCAAAATATTTTGCATAAAACACTTGTCTTGCTGAAAAGAGAAAGCTTTCTTTCAATAAACTGTAGCTGCTATAAATATTATTGTAAGTAATCTGAACTCTGTCAAAATATTGCACTTTTTTGTGATTTCCTGAGCGATCAGTACAGTATTAAATGGACTGCTCAATTTCTGTCGCTTAAGTTGGAGAAGAATTCACATAGAGCCACCTTAAACCTTTTCATTGCTTGTAGGGATATTTAATGCATTTATATATATTTGATGTGTACTTAATTCAGTGCTTAGGTGTGAAAAAGAAAAAATCCCAGCTATTGGGCTAAATTTTATCTTGCATCTCTTCATCTTAGCATGCAGGCTAGAGGTCCACTACGTTTCAGCAGGTCCCTGTTACCTCCTGTCTCTTACTGATCGTCCCTGTGCAGCGACAGGAACGTCTGAATTTGTGTTACCGTGTGAACTTCTCGGGCAGCAAGCAGGATTCCCGAATGCAGATTTAGAAGGGAGTAGATCGAGATTGCGGAATATGTAAACACTTTCACCTAGATCTATCTGAAATATGAGCATGGGAATTTAATGAGCAAGTCTGGCTAGACACAAGCCTCTCTCTATAAATGCTTCCAGGCTTGTTGTGAAATTAATAAATTAGTAATTGGTTGGCTTAACGTGTGGGAATACAATGCAGGGTTGCGTACAGTTGTTTAGTGTGTGGGCAGAAAATAAGTAGTGCTGGTGCAACTTATAAATCATTAGTGGCTGTAATTACTTGATTTTTTTTTTCCCCCCTCCTGCGGAAGGATAAATGACTATGGCCAACCATGCTACGCGTTGTGACCAAAGCCCGTGGGACAGACAGTTGGTCAACAACTATCGGTAAGAAAACCTCCGCAGCGATGGCTTAATTAATTGTGCCCTGCCCTTTGCCATGGAAGAGCCCCAGTTTGAGCAGAAGGAACTTATCTCGCTGTTCCAGGGGCTGGCTCCGCGCAGGGACTTGGGTGCTGTAACGTTCAGCGTTGCGACAACTTACTTCTGGGTGGGTATTGTAGTAGATGCATCACAATTGCGCTCACAGCAGTCAGCGCTCTGAAGCCAAAAGATCCTTGGCCTGCAGGACTAACAGTGCCGTTTAACACAGTAAAAGCTTGCCTGCACCAAAGCACGTGAAGAATCATTCTGTCTCTCCCCCTCAATGCTTGGAAGCCTAGCAACATTTTTGTCCTCTGCAAGCGGTATAAATTTGCTGATAATTCCCAGGAAAGATTTCTTGAAATAATCTTAAAGGAATGAAAGGTCACTGAGCAAGGAGGGCATAACTCTCCCAAGTGGATAATTAAAAAGAAAATTAAAAAGCGTGCTAAGTTTGAGATTGACTCGTGGCCGTGCTTTGAAGATTAAAAGGGCTTTTCCATTTCAGAGGAAGGAGGTTGGGATCGGTGGGAGGAGGAGTTGCTGTCGCTGTAGCAGTTGGGCAGCGCTGTGAAGCTGTATTTGCCATTTGCTTACTGAACCGTGAATGAGATGCCAAGACCATTGAACGGAAGTGTGGCTATCTGCTTGCTTTCCCTTTACTTTAAAACTCTGCGTTTTGCAGCTAGCGTGTTCTACCTGGCTGGTTACTGTTTAGTGCGGGTGGATTTTTTTAGGCATCTGAGCAAACAGCGTATAGAGTTCAAAACTGTACAAATGGGGTGTGTTTTGCCTTTAGCAAATGAAAATAGGAGTAACTTGCATTAAAGAAGGGAACTTTCTGAGTTCTTTGCACAGCTTGTAACCAGATCAGTCTGCTGTCTTTTTTTTTTTTTAAGAGATCTAGCCCACACTTCTGGAACCCTTTGCAATCAAACAAATAAGATATGGAAGCTAAAACGTAAGTGTACTCACTGATCATAAGAGCAAAATAAGGTAACAGGAAAAAAATGACAGAAGTGCAGCCTTATCGGGCATAATGGGCAGATGTTTCAAGTCTAGACTTAGAATATAAATTTGCATATCCCCACTGCATTTTATTTGTGGCATTGAATGGGTCGGTGAGAGCTGTTGTGCTCATCGTGGGTTTCGTTAGCTGCGGTTAGAACCCGTGAGCGCACCTAGAAACGTTCCTCTGCTGTGCTATTTATGAGAGCCAAAGGGGTTGAAGTTGTAGGTGGGAAGTAAAATAGCAGAGTTTGACTTTTTAGCTTTTTAGGTTTAGGCTTATTAGGTCAGCTCTGATGTGTGTTGCTCCCTTGGCTGAGCTATCGCGTGCTTCATTTTGGGTGCTGTACTGCCTTCTCCTAAACATGTCAAGGTTGACAGTGTTTTCCTGGAGCATCTGGGATCACTTGTAGGTAATGACACTCTAAGGGTTGCAGTCAGCAGCCTCACATGGTGTTATATTGACCAATAAACAGGTTTTATTTTTGTCAGTTCTTGGAAAAATGAGTTGAGCTTGAACTAGCATTAAGAAGCAACTGTCAACGTACCTGGAGGTGCAGGAAAGATGTAGGCGCCTGACTCAAGTTTGTGGACGTGGTGAATACAATAACAGGTCACAAAAAGTACGTTCCTTCTGCTAAATTTTGGAGTGCTTTGATCTGTGCTTTTAGAGCATATGACTTGGGCCTCACTACTTTTTTTTTTTTTTTTTTAAACTTGAAAATGATTTACATTCCTTGTCTGGAAGTCCATAGATGTTTTTAAGGGCACTTCCATCTTGTGATCTCTTCTTTATATAGAAGCAGCATAGATCTGGCTTGACCAATTCCTCAGGACCTGGATTTTTCTTTTGAGTGTGAGTATTTAAAAATATGCAATTGCCGGAAGAGTTCTAAGATTAAAATTGGGATTCAAAAAGAAAAAAAACATTGAGCGCTAGGCACGGCATTCTGTAGCTGGAAAAGAGAAGCTTCATTTAGTATGGATTGGTTCAAGGTATCCTTTCTGGTAGACTAGAGGGATGTGCGTTTTAATGCCTTGAGTCCTGTACAAGGAGCACACGTAAGTAATAGCCAGGACCATGCATCATTCATTGAATTAAATGGTAAGCTTTCAAAGCAATTTCAATAATTCTTTGTGTGTGTTTGATAGCAGCATGAAAGAAGAGAGCGCTGAATGTTTTTGTCTTAAAGGGTGTCTTCTGATAAGTGCTTTTCCTGCAAGTTTATAATTCAGCGGATTTATAAGTGCCTCTATAAGGTCAGACTTAATGGCTTTGTCTTTCTGCTGTTTAAAAACGTGGGTGGAAGTGGATCTGTTTGTTCTACTAATATGCGATGCTCTTTTCTTGTGTTTGCTGTGTTACGTTAAGTGTATTCTAGAGGATGTTCATGGGAGTCTGCTATATAAATTGAATCTCTTCGTTGACATAAAAAATTCCAAATTTGTTACGACTTTGTTGGGAAGAATACTTGAATTAGACTGCTCCAAAAATGCAGTAGAGAGGTTCGATTGGCTGTCGCCAGCGAGGCATCCTATACCTCCTCACCCTGCCGATGAAAAGGGTGTTCTCACAAAGGCGATGTGCCTTTTTCTGAAAACCTTGTCTTCCAGCAGCTGAATATCTGCTCCGCCAGAACTGTGGTTTTTCCTCTTTTTTTTTTTTTTTTTGGGCTTTTTGTAAACAGATAAGTTCTGGAACAGAGAACCTCTCCTTACAGATTATCAGTGATTGCATCAGACTTGCCCTTTCTTTTGTCTTGTTTGTTTTCCTTGTTATCACCCGCCAAGGTATGAAGGTTCAAAGGAGTGATTTGGTTACTGGGCAGTTGCGATTACTGGGTCATATTGTTATCGGTCTTGATCGTGATGGATTAACCATCCTTAAATATATAGAATGCGGCTTTCAGTACGGCGGGAGTAGATGACTTGTAACTCTGAATGCAGCAAAATCATGAAGGATAGCCTCAGAATAAATACTCCAGCTCAGAAGGTTGCCTGTAAGTTGTCAGTTAGTTACCAATGTGTGTCTAACAGCAAATGTTTATAATTTGACTAGGGCTCTCTGAAGTGTTTGTTTCATCCATAAACTGAAAGCTCTATGCCTGAGCTGAAGGTACAAAATTGGATTTTTCTTGTAATAGTCAGAAGTGAACTCCTCCTAGGAGTAACGTTGTCGAGCAAGAGAAGTGCCCCCATCAGTTTAAATTTCAAATATTAAGCAGGTAATAAAAATGATGACTGGCTCTGTAAGATCATCCCGGCAGTCTGCTTCCTGCGCTAAAGTAGTGCAAGATAAATTGTCTACTATGATTTCACTTCCATCAATAAAATGCAGCAATAGTTATAGCTTCCCAATGGATTTGCAGTACGGTAAGTAAAATGAACCTCTGATTCCCCTGCGCGCTTGCCCGTTGTTGCAAGCGTAGCGGGTCAGCTGAGGACTGACTTGGCTGACGAGCAAGTTGATCTTGCGGATTCTTCTGATTCCAGACAGCGTGATCCAGCGGATTAAGAATGCTGTACTAAGGCAAAAAATTCCCCATTTCTGTTTTTTACCTCATCGGTTTGCTCCCTCCTGTCTTGAACAGCGTTACAGAGTTTGCAGATGTGTTGTGAGATGCTCCGCTGTCTTGAAAAAACTGGGTGCAAGAGTTGTATCTCAAATTGACATTCATCTTAAGTACAGCAGTGATTAATTACCTATTTACTACAAGTAAACCAAGCGACCTGTGATTAGACCTGTCCAAGAACTGTGGATTATGGAAGCTGTGTTTTAAGCAAAGGCATCCAGCTTAGTAGAAGGTTTATTTGAACTGAATTATTCAGTGTAAATCCTAAGTAAAAAATAAATCTTTTAAATGATGACATTTTCTACCAAGTGGTCGTGAATTTTGGCCCGAGTGGTCTTAATTGTATAGTAAATATACAATTCTTGTGTAATCAGATACTGAAGTAATGTTTTTTGCAGAGAACTCGATTATACTTAGGATGCTGATATTCAAGGCACGCAGCCTTTGAGTCTGTTTTAATGTAACTATAAAAAAATCTGGACATCAGAATTCAAAAGGCAGGTGTCTGTAAAACAGGTAATATATTTCATTTTTTTTCTTGATGCTGGTCACTTAGTACTGTAGCTCCTTGAGAGCAGATCAAATGACTTGAATCTGAAAGGATTTCCGTCGTGTTCCTTCAAAAGTATTGTAGGCGAGCAGTCTTTTAGAGAAATTGTGGTGCAGCAGTTTATTTTTTGTGGTATTAAAACTGCAGAGATGGTGGTGCTTGCATTAAGGACTGTAAACTTTCTTTGTACTGAAATGAGATGTTTTGTCTCTGTGGGCCGACTTCAGCGAAAACGCTTGGAATTCAGAAGGTAACAAAGAATCTGAAAACCAGAAAAGGAGCCGGTGGAGGAGGTAACTTTTCAACATCTCGCTCTTTGCGGTGAAGATTAAATGTTGGAACACAGTGTAGTTTTATGATACGCACACATTACATAGAACTTAATCAGTGGAGATAATTGGCTAGCTTCTCTGTATTCTTAGTAAATGATGGAAAAGTAGCGTTGCACGTAAGAAGTTTTATCAGTTTTCAGTGAAACGTGCCCTGTTCAGTAGCTCCTTCGTTGAGGAAAAGGGGGCCAATGCCAGTTTTGGATCCGCTGGTGATGCACAACTCAAGTTTGTCCCTTCTGAAGTAGCAAGAATCGAGTAAGTTCTGGCAGTCTGTTACGAACTTTTAAACTTGCGTAATGCTTACTTTGCCCGTTAGGAGACGGGAGCTAGGTGGCGCCATTGGCCTGTCTTTTGCCTTTGCAAATTTGGGCTCCAAAGGTGCGTTTCAGGTAGCGCGAGCTCTGCCCTCGGAGCTGTGGGACGTCTCGGCCCGCGTCTCACGAGCGCGACGGTAGCGGGGACGCTGCGTGTGTAGGTGGGCAGCGTCCGCGAGCTGGCTGCCGCCTTTGCGATGGCCTCTCCTAGCTGGCACGTAGGATAGCAGGAAGTGAAGGTGTCTCATTGATGGCACTGCAAGCACGCTGACGTGTTGAGAGGTTGCTGAATGATGCTTAACGCTTAACCTTGTATTACAGATGTGAGTTTTGAGATGGGGCGCTGCTGCGGAAAACTGGCTAACTGCTAGCAAAAATATTTCCTTGCGAGTTGCACAACTTAGGTTTATAGAAATGCAAACTGTTTGTTGTGGAGATGGGTGGAGGAAAACCACTGTCCTCGTCGCAGCTCTTAGGCGTGTAAATATTTGCCCAACTCGATTTTTTGGGTCCGTCTCTTCTGATGGGTTTTCTGTGTGTGGTATTTCAGGTTATGTAAAACACTTGAACTTGTTCAGTTTGATTTGTACGCACTCTGCCGTTACTCAGAGATACTGTCTGTCCACTTGCTTTTCATAACTATGGCAGAAGCATGTAGTAACAGCTTAAAACCGTATGGTGTCTTCCTGTATTTCTGCTGTTGTGTAATACACGGAGATTTTGATTGGACAAAGTACAGTTATACAAGGTAGCGAGCCCAACAGGTTATAAAAATCCTTCTTCTCTGTGTCTGCATCCTTTTAGACTGCAACTTGCAGCTTGAACTGTTGCGCTTTGCGTAGGCTGGAAGAAATGCTGTAGAGGAGTTGACTGAGACGAGCCCTGGAAGTTAGTACGGGTTTCTTGAGGTAAGAGCTGCTCTTAATTCACGTGTTACTGGGGATAATTAGAAAGACTCAACCGCTTTAGTGCGGGCATTATTATCATAAGATGGAAGTAACTCTTAATCGTGCCACACTTAAGATTTGAATAGCTCAATTTCAATACACTAAGGATTTGAGGACTTAGTTTTTCATTTAAAAATATTTTTGTTACTGCTGTAAAGGGGGGAGATTTGAAAGGTATTTACACTCTTTCCTGTTTACCTGGGAACTTTGGTTGCTTTAAAATTTCAAAATGGGAGAAAATTATATGAGGTTTTGGTAGTAAAAACAGGATTTAAGAATGCTTGACCACAGAAGTGCAGCATCTTGGTTAGTTTCTGGAAATCCTACTTAGAAGATTTGGAACTTAGGAATGTTAAATGGAAGGAAAGTATTTATTTAAGTCAAGCTTAGTGGAAGAACTCAGTATAATACAAATGTTAAAGCGGGTAATCATTTAGGAGGCTTTATATTGCTTACTGGACTAAAATCGTTTTCCTCAGGCCAGGAGTATCTCTTTCAAAAGTAGACTTAGGAATGCTTAAGTCTTAGGAAAGGAACTTCACATTCAGGGTTGAAAAGGCTGGCACATTACCCAGGTTTGTTTAATAAATGAAATTTTTCCTAGATGAGTCTATAACTTCACCTTTGTTTTAATGTGATTAGGGTCTGGATAAAAGTAGCTTACATCAAAGTGCCAAGGAGAAGCACAAAGAAAGCTGAGAAAAGAACCAGTGTGTGTTCAGAGCGCTTTCTGAGTGCAGTAAAGGAGCTTAATGAACTGTGTATTAAGGTCCATAATAATGTGGAGGTATCTGAATTCTTAATTATTAATGCACCACAGGGAAACTATAAAGGCTGTATACTATTTTCAGTTGAATTAACTTGTGCCATAAACACTGAGGGAGGTGTTTGGGCTAAAAGTAAGACCATGAAGTGGTAATATGTTTCGTAAAGAAAACTCGGGCGTTTAGTTTTTATTTACTGTGGGCATCGTTCCTATCTTGAGAACATTAAAGGTGTCATTTGATATCAGTCACTTGAGATCAAGCTGTAAAACTGCATCGTCTAGATTTTGCTTATACTTCTTGAAATACAGTCTTGTAGCTTGTTCTGTATACTTCTCTCTTGGTCGTTCGTTAGGACTCTTAATACAGAGCGTTGCATACAGATTGAAACTCTTACGGAGAGCGGTGCGCGCGTTGCACAGAAATTGGGCAAACCTGTTGCCTGTTGGAACAATAAATACAGAGAGGAGTGGGGTGGAAGATAAGCAAGGAACAGCTTGACAAATACCGATTTAACCAAATGTGGTCAACGTTCAGGTTGACCTACGCTTCTTGGAAATACTCCTGTTGCAGGTATCTTTATTCAGAAGTATAGCTAAATTAGCTCTTCTAAAAAAAAAAAAAATAAAAAAATAAATTTGATTAACTGAGGATGTCGTTTTTAAAAGCTGTATGATCCTTTGTTAAATATTTCATTCAGTTGGATTTAAGGCCGCTTCTGAACAAGCTCATTCACACGGGAAGTTAATGAGATTTAACTAATGTACTTGAAATGAAGAGAAGGTTTGAACTCATAACTTTCCTGTGTCTCTTTGTGTAGACATGCTCTAATGTTGGTCAACTGTTAAGACGCACTGCTCTGGACGGCAGTCAAAATACCACCTACTTAAAAATTCATTAGTGCCTACAAAGAAAGAATATGTTTGCACTTTGAAGGCTTGCTTTGAAGTGAGAAACCAACTCAGGACCAAAACTCCTTGTGGTAATCTTTAAATCTTATTTTTTTTAAAGCCAACTTTTAGAAAGTTCTGGCATAATTAGCAATATTGTGTCCACCTCTAACGTGGGTAAAGGGAAATGGTGCCTTTTTTAATGCTGCATTAGGAATTTGAAAGACATTTCTCTTTTATACGTGTGGATGTAGCTGTTCTTCATTGGGGTGGGGGGGGGGGGGGGAATCGTCTGTAGCATTTAGAGATATATCTTTTTAGTGCCCTTTCCTTTAATGGAAAGGAATTCTGGATGCAAGGAGCACACGGTAAAGACTAATCATAAGTATTTTTCTGACCAGAGAGGCTCAGTTACAAAATAGCCTGGGGAAAAGCCTTACTTCAGGACGAAGCAGGAAGATAATTTTACATGTAGCAACAGAAGTGTAGGTGCTACGCAGCTTTTTCCATGTCTGTAAGACAGTCAAAAACCCTTGCAAGGTTGAAGAAAATGCCCTTCAGGCACACCTACGTATCTGGAACGGTTTGTGGGCAGGGACCTCTGAGGAGCTGTATCTAAGTGCCAATCTTGAGACGTAATACCCACGGCCAATGCTCAGAGGCAATTGAACTTGCGGTTGTGGGTCTGTAGACAGTATTTTGACTGCATCACGTCAAGTACTGGTTGAGCTTTATTAGCCTTGCTGATGAGTTAGATGTTGATGAATCCTTTGGAAAAAGGGAGGACCTTTTTGCTTTGTAGGAAAGCAGCAAGCAACTTTTTGGACCGTTTGGAGTAGCAAACTAGATGTTAAATGCTTTCTTGTGATCGTTTGTAAATTGGGTTTTAATATTTCTTTTTAACTCCTCTGATAAAGCACCGCTTCATTTTAACAACTTGAATTTCTCAGGCTTAATATATTTGTTTTGTTAAGTAGTAGGTGTAAATGGCTATGGCAGGCAGGCTGAGAATGAAAGGGGCCCTAAAAGGATGGTCTAGTATGAAAATTGGGATAACTCGGGACTTGGGAAGGTGATGGTGAGTATAAATACAAATCACAATGCCTGTGGCTCTGATTTAATGCATGGAAGGCCAGGTGTGTTTAATAACAGGAAGAGGAGTCTTTGTTTCTTAATGCTTTAATGGGACAAAATCAGAACAGAAAATTTGCGCCACTGGCTTAACTAGAGCCAATAACAACCTGGCTAAAGCTGCTGTTCCATAATTACCTGGGAATTGCCTTGCTTTTGTTTTTAATCATTTGCCTGGCCAGGGATAGCTGCACCCTGTAAGTAAACTTGTCTAATTGGAGCCTCCACAAAATTCCATAATTGTCCGCTTTGCCGGTCTTGAATGTTTAGAAGTGCTCCCGTTCCCCTAATCAGTCTGCAGTGTTTTGGTGAAGGCATTTCTTTCAAAACTTCCCTGATCTCTTGGCATCCATCCTGCCGCCTTCTGGGGCAATCGGCATCTCCCTGGATACGTTCTTGCTGATCCCAGCTGTGTGTCTGCCTGTCCCCTTCCTCCTTGTCTCCTGGTGAATGTCGGCTGGCAACCAAATTGTGTGCAGCTCTGTCCTGCAGAATGCAGCCTCTCTCTCTTTATATGTCTTCATTGCTGTACAGTAGTATTAACTACTTGCCCTAAATGCACTTTTTCTTTTTTTTTTTTTCTTTCTTTTTAACTAAACAATGTAAATGCCATGCGTTTGTTACTGGCTCGATATTTCCATAGCTGTCTGACGCTACAGGAATTGACAATTTATCTTGACTTGCAGTCCCACAGCGTGCCCTTTTCGGAAATAGCTCCGCAGCACTCGTAGAATCAGGTACATCAAGAGGAGGATTTTAAAACTGGGTGTATGTTCTGCTCCGTTTCCAAACTGGATGCGTTTTGACCATAAAATATCCCTAAGTGCGGAGAGTCAAAGTTCCTTTCCACATCTGTGCCTCGTGTCTATTGGCAATAATATGTTTTCAGGCTTACAGGATATCTTGATTTGTATGTAGACACATAGTATGCTTGTTTTTCAGAGGTGCCAAATACTTGAAACTGCTTTTGGAGTTGGTGGGACTTCAGATGTACTAAAGTACTTATTTTCCTTAAGGGTTTTGAATTTATTTAAAATTTTGGTGAAGTTAACCTTGGTTGTAAGGTTGGACAACTTCTGGCTGAGCGTCATCTCTGCTTGCGGGAGAAACTAGTTGATGTTCACATAAGCCTGACAGCTAACTAAAAATAATAAATTGGAGTTTGTAATTAAGCTATCACCTTAATTTGATTCTGATCTCCTTAGTGTATGCTACAGACAGAGCTCTTCTGGCTCGTCAGCCATCTGTAAAGGCCAAGAGGGTCCCGTGTTGGATCTCGCTTTGCTCTTTCCTCTGGGCTGCGTGATGTGCTCACCAGGTGGCATACCTACCTGGAGTAGTTCTGGGAGCTTTTCCATCCGCACGCTCCAAGGAATTTGCTGTTCCATCACCAGTTTCTTTTATAACCCCCAGTGTTGTCCTTCTCTCTACACAAATTTCCCTTGCGCAGCAGCGTGGAGCCACCAAATGCAGGTTAGTTGCTTAGTTCCCCCTGTGGAGATGCAGAGAAGAGGACCGCAGTTACTGATTAACCAGTTAATTCCATTTTGATGCTTCTGCTAGGCTGGGAAGCATGACGGTCATGGAAATCTCAACCCTGCCGTCCAGGTTAACAAAGTACGAATGTGGAGGCAGGAACGCAAGTAAGTCCGAGATCCTCCTGGCCAAGGAGAGCATACGCATACTGTTTAGACTAGCTAGCTTCTCCTTTTAACTCTCTCTTCGGTCAGAGTTTACTTGTGCCCTAGACTTGCCCCACCAGCGTTTGGTGTTTGAGGGAAATCGAGACAGCAGACCGCAATCACAAAGTGGCCGATTTCCCTTTCTGCTTTTCATAGCCTTTGCAGGCTGTTCTGCTGTTTGCAGAGCAGGGAAACGCTTGTGATTCTGCAGTGGTTTCTCTCTGTGGCTGTGGTTGTAGGGCATCTAGTGCCAGTTCTGAAGTGCTACGGCCCCATCGTGCAAAGCACGGATTCAGGGCTACTTCAGTTGTGTTCAGGCTCTGGGCCTGTTGCTAGTGTTGATCTGCTGGGCTGTGTGCTGGGTCAGCGCTCTCCTGTTCTCTCAACGCAGCTGCGACAGTTGATGTGGAAAGCCTAAAATATCTGTGCTGACATCTCCGTGGTGGGCCTGGCTAAGTTGATAGAAATTTAGTGGTTCTCAGGCTAGATCCAGTGGAAATTTTGTCAAGACCCTCATGGCTTTAGGAAGCTTTTGTTTTGAATTGACCAAATAAGGAAACGCATGAAGCTGCTTCCCTCTGAAAGCTTCTGGGAAAAACAATTGCATCATGCTAGCACTTTGTAAAAACAGTAATTTTTAGGGTCGAACGTCATTGTGATAAAGCTGGGAATTGAGTGAATTGAGCATTTCATACCGAGGTGCTTTCAAACTGTAAATACCCTTTTTGTTCAGGAAGACAGTTTTAGACAATCATGGGGACCTTGAGGGTCAGCTAAGCTTCTTCCAAAGGGTTAATCTCTAGGTCTGCTTGTTGAAAATGTCAGGAGATACGCATTATAGTATTAACAGTATATCCTGAGCCGAGCATTGCCTCTCTGTTCTCTAGCTGCCAGTCTGACAGCAGCCGACAAATTGACTCTGCGTGTGGATGCAAAAAACAAACAAACGAGCAACAACAACAAAACCCTGTTGCCCCAAGCATGCTGCAGTCTGGAGGTCAGATTGCTTTTGTTTTCCCCAGCCCTTTGCTTTCCCAAGCTCTGGATGCTGACAAACCTTTCTGGAGCTGTCTCTCCTCTCCCCGATGGTACCCAACCTCAGGAGAAGCGTGCTGAAGACGCGGAGCGACCTTTCCCCGTTTTCTGAGAATCAGCTAGTAGCCGTTGCCTTCTGTGAACTTGTATCTGGCCATGCCCATTCAGTAGGCTGTCTATGTAAATACTAACTTTTATCTAAATCATTGTGAGCCCATGTCAGCTTCTAGCCTTCCCGAGTTAATCATGTATAGGTATCGAAGGTAATTTGGTACAGTGAGATGTGTTAATCAGTATATTGGTTGAAACTTCATTTCTCGTGTTTACATTAAATTATCTGCCGCCTTGCATCAAATGTACTGTGTGTACTTACCTAATGTCAAAGGCATTTTCTCTCTTGACACGTTGCTTTTCGGCTTCTGATGGGTTAGAATCGGTACGGGTGGTTACAAAAGGTCTGAGTCACCTTGCTTAGCTGTTGTCGGTTGGTGGGATGAGAGGTCTGATAAAGGAGAATGATACGCTTTTGGGCGACCTGATCGGCTGCCTGAAGGCTTTTGCTTTGACTTGGCGGTTCTGATTGTAGAATACAACTATTCTGAAAACCTGTGGTTAGCACCTGTGCCATTAAGCGCAAGTTTCATTGCTGAGGAGAAGTAACCGGAAGCGTGGTTTGGAAATCTGTTCTCCTTGTCTTCCTCGGACACCCCGCAGCCTGACGCAGGTACGTATAAGCATGTGTGCGCGTATGTGTGCGCAAGCGTACCGTCTCTAAGAAGAGGTAGCAGATCAGACTGGTTTTGCCTGTTAATTTGGAGCAGCTTGTATGCTATCATTTGGGAACCCTCATCTTGGAGATCAAAATCACTTTGTTCTTGCTATTGTGCTTCTGCTGTAAAGAAGTACACAAGTTGCACTTAATTTATGTGCTCTTGTGATGTACTTCACAAAAACAATTCACAAGGAATTATCACATCGTATTTGAGAAGACAGCAGTCTTAGTGTTTTGCACTGCAAAGCAAGATAAGATTAGAAGTTCTTCTTTACTGTGCATCAGTGGAGATGCTAGTTAATGCTAGCTAAGAAGATTATCTTGCCAGAACACCTTAAGCTACATCTCCAAAATGACAGATTTCCTGCTGGTATAACTCTCGTACTAGTGTTTTACTGGCATGGCTGCGTTTGTTTGGGATGTGAAATGGAGACCTTTCCCTTTTTCTTTTGATATCCGAGATGATAGAGCTACCAGAGTTAAGTCAAGCCCGTCCCCATCACTATTCTTATTGGAGGCTTATGTCTACATTAAAAGAAAAAGGCAAATTCCGTTTTTCTTTTTCTTTTTTTTTTTTTTTTGTGCTTGGGAGAAAAACTCTCATGTCTCTACGCAAAAAATGGACAAAGCCCCTCAAAAAAAGACAGCCCCCTCCTTCCCCCCCCCCCCCCAATGAAACCTTTAGCTAGTCTCTCTTTCTCCTCTCTCTTGTGTGTTCATGTCATTTCTCAGACCTGCCCAGGCAGATTTGGGACTAGGGTTGCTATAAAGTTTTGAGGAGGTACCCTCAGTTACCTGGTGCGCAAACTAATTTTAAAGTTGCTGTCTGTGCCTGGAAATCTGTATTTTCAAAGTGGAAGTAGGTGGTTATTGTAAAAATGGAAATGCCTTTTTTCAGAAAGATATTTATAATAGTAGGTACTTGAACTAGTCTTCTCCTTTAGTCTTAAGTTCAAGCACGAAGCGGTTACTTATGCTATCTTAATATTTACTTTAAAAAAACAGCTCTTAATTAAATCCTTATTTGAAGCTACTGCTTTCCATCCCATTTTGCTTTAATTAGGAATGCTTCAAGGGCATTTCAGTGCCCATCTAGTAATTCTTATGTATGTATATTTTTCTCTCTTAAACAGTTAAATCACTTTGAAAGATTAATATCTCTTTCACCTCAAGTAACCAGAATTTTCTAGCAAATGGGTAATTAACAGCTCTTAAGAGGTTCTAAAATATTAGTACTCTGTAATTTTTCAGACAGTCCTAAATTGCCCCTAGCAGAGGGGATTTTGTCAAGTTTAATTATTTTTGCAATTACAGTAGACGTTTGAGCTGCTGGCATTTTCCTGGACAGTATTTTGGAAGGGATTTTTTTTTTTCTTTTAAACTGCTTTTTGCTTTTCTATTATATACGTTCTGAGTTTTTTGAATATCCATTAACTGCATTTCAGCCTCCAGCAATTTGGTTGAAAATGTCATTAACTTGCTTTTGAAGTAACACCAGTGTGCAGTGAGCTTTGCTGCTTAAATACGTTCTTGTTTTTGCTGAGAATGTCGCGCTCTGATTTTGAAAAGAGCATTTTTCAGGTCTGTTGTGCACTTTTTCCTGTAGCTTTGCTTGTTTTATCTTTAGCTGTGTGCAACTGCCCTTTCTTTTCCGAAGCTCTATGGGACTTCAGTAACCAGAGGTTGCAAAACTGAGTTTGCTGCAGCATTTGTTATGCTGTCCTGTGGGAAGTGTGTGTTCAAATCTGTGAATTCATGCTTCCGAGTCTTGGAAATGGCAAAAACGTGAATGGCTGTGGACTGACCCATCTATTTTAAGGAGCAAACGTGGGAAAACTATCCTGTAGTGACCCGTCTGGTAAAACAAAGGGGATCAGTACACTGTATGATCTTTCCTCTTCCTGTGCCAAAACAGTAGTGGTACTAATTAAAAGGCAGGCTGGGTTTTATCCTGAAGCCGTGGCTTCTGCATCGTCAGGCAGATAACTTTGTGAGTCCCTCAAGAAAATGGAATCATTTTGGTTAGGGTGTGCAAACAGAAGGGGCGTCTGTCTGTTTGGGAAAGGTCATTGGACGTGAAGCGTGCTTCACTGTCAACCTAGTGTAAGCTGCTTGGAAAGTTTTTATTTAGAAATAAAGTGATGTTTAAAGGAGGGGTTTTGTTCCTCAGAGGCAAACTCATGAACAGGTCTACAAGTTTTAATGACAAAGTGTAAGTATTATTTGCAAGGGATGTGCAATAGCAAACTGTTTTAACGTCCCTGCGTAGCTGAAGTACAGAATTATTTTGTTTCCAAAAAGCTCTGTGGGAATTACAGTGAGATTGAACCAAAAAATGAAGTTCTAATATGCTAATAATAAGTGAAGACCACAAGAGGAGAACAAGAGAATAACTGCAGTATTCCAATCCTGAATTTAAAATACCATCAGCTTTATCTTTAAATGTAGTCTATTAATTATCAAATCATAAAAAGGAATGATAGAAGTAGGTGAGTGCTGAGCATGAAGGGGAACAAAGTTTGTGAGGCATGCGGGTTTTATACGTACCTCTTAGCTAATCATGAAAAACTTAATTCATCTTTTTTTTTTTTTCTCTTTGATTCTAGGGGCCGTTGATGCTAACGATACTTAAGGACAACCTTAATGTTCCAGCTGGATTACTCGGCGCTTTTCTAATTCCTAGAGGTGCTGTGGTTTAAATAAGAGCTAGTCCTGTTAGTGTCTGGCCTGTCATCTTGAGGAGCATCTGTTTGGGTACTATATGCAAGTCCTTGACATTCTGGAAACGATGGGGATTGGTAAGAATACCGCTTCAAAATCGGTGGAGGCTGGAGGCTCAACAGAAGGCAAATATGAGGATGAATCTAAACATCCCACCTTTTTCACTCTGCCCGTAAGTAACGTATCCAAAAAACACATAATCAAGCTTAATAAAAATCAATGACTAGTTCTTAGTTCTAGTCATGCTGCACAAAACCTTTATCCACACAAATAGTTTATATTACCTTCTCTTCTGTCACTTGCTACCCTTTTTAAGATACGTGTGTATGTAGATATATATTTTTTTTGTTTGCTCGTTTATCTGGTTCTACAGAAGCGATTGTGATCCTCTGGTTCCCAGGACTAAAATAACAAGAATAGCCTATACGTTAAGTTCCTGATTGTCTGGACGAATGCTCAGATTTGAGTTACCTAAAGGATCGGAAGTCACTTCTACAAGTCAGCTGAAACTGAAAACCTGTGACCTGTTACGTTGTCAATGGTTATGTCAAGTGCTGTTTGCAGAACGTGTGTCTCCCTAGGCAGTTTGTGATTAGAAGAATTGACTTTCATGGTTAAGAAAGCATCAGCCCCGAGAGAAGTGTGCCTTGAGTCAGCTGACTGCAAGAGGAGTAGTAGGCAACAGCAAACAAAACTTCTTTTCTTGTTCTGCTTTTTTAGATTTTCAGTTATATCATTCCATTGTAGGTACCTGCCTCTTAAGAACTGTTCCGATCAGTCTGCTGCTGGTTCTCTCCAGCTCCAGTAGACGCTGTCCAGTCTTGAAGGAGCTGTTTGTGATCTTTCAAGTTTTTTTTGTGGCATTCCTAGACTTGGTCTAGATATGATTGCTTGCCATGTTTGTTATCTTCTCTAACAAAATGTAAAAACTTTCTAAAATGTAAGAGGCAGATGTTATCCGTGGATTTTTTTTTTTCCTCCTCTTGTACTTGACATCAGGTGTGGTTGCAGAGAAGATGTTTATTTTACTATTGTGTGTGTGTTTAAGGTCGTGATAAATGGTGGAGCAACATCCAGTGGTGATCAGGATACGGAAGACACAGAGTTGATGGCGATCTATACTACAGAAAATGGCATAGCAGAAAAGGTATGTAGTAGTTCCGTTCCATGTCAGAACTCATTCTTGCTTTTTCAGTATTGGCGTTTGTTCACGCTAGTTTTACTTGACTGTGATTTCCTTTCTCTAATCAAACCTGCTGACTTGCAGGTTCACATCAGGTTCTGGGCAGTTCTGCCTTCATGACTCCTCTGGCTGCACATGTGATTACAGAACTTGGACGGTGACTCAGCAAACATGAGGAACAGTTTATGCACTTTGACCTACCATCTGAATTCATAATGTGCAGTTTTTGGTATTTCTTCATTTCAGCTGGCCTTTTACACTATTTCCCTAATGAGATTCTTCTGCTCTGTTCTTCAGTCGTTAACTCTTTTTTTGTTTTTAGGCAAATAAGCTGGTGGTGTTGAGCACCTTCTGAAGAAGGGTCATCCCCGGTGCAACCAGTCTTTTCCAAGCTCCAACATCATGTACTTAATTTTCTCATCCTTTTTCCAAGTAGGGGGCTGCTGCTTATTTTTTGACAGCTTTGTGAGTGAAGTTCGGGTGGTTAATAAAAACCCTGGGACGTTTTTTCATAAGGTAGCAATGGTTATCTCCTAGCTGTTCAGAAAGACCCTGTGAGGTCTACAGTGAGACTGGTTTGGTTTCGACTTTTAAGCTTTTTTCTCCTCAGTATTCCATCATTCTTCAGCCTGGTTTAATAATTATCTTGCAAACAGAGAAGGTGTGACTCTGACCTTTTATTTAGAGTAAGGAATAGGATTACAATACACTTGAAATGCAGCCTTTTCTGTGATGTTTATTACTGATTAGTGGTGATGTTGTCTCAGAATTGCCTCAATTCAGCAGAGTGTTTCAAATGCACCAATTGAACCAAAGAAACCCCACTCTTAGATTCAAGTAAGGGCGTCATTACATTTGTTTATTTGAGCTGTACTAGAGCCAGGATGATATCAAAGGATGTAGTTAAGGTTTTCAAATGCGGAACCTTAAAAACTCACTCCTGAATTTCAGATTTAAAATGTAGCTCAAACGGGTAATTCTGGTGGAGATCTTGTAGCGTTACACTTCAGAAGGACGTTATAAACGCTGCAGTGTGCGTCTGATCTAGACTTTCCCTTCTTGCAGATGGTCTGTATGTAGAGGTTTGTCTTGGATACGTCTCTACTACCGTTTGGATAATGCTAATATTTTAATGGGCAAATTTGCCCAACCGCTGACCTGCTGGTATGCCTGGCGGCTGATACTGGGCCATGCTCAGACTAGCATAGAAAGAGACATCTGATAAAAGCCGTGAGCAAAAGTTGTTGGGATGAAATTGTGCAACTTACTTAGATTGGCGATCTCGAGACATTAAAGCATGTCTTCATGGCCTGTTTTTTTCCAAACGTATGCTTTTCTCCTTTCCACTTGCTGTATGTGATCAGAACTGTGAATGATGGATGATAACTTGCCTTAAAGAGACAGTGAGCTTTTAATCAACTAAGTCTGCTTGAGTTAAACCTTTGCTGTGTCTTAAAATGAATGAATAGTGAAAAGAGGGGCTTTAGCAATTAGCAGTCTCAGGTATTAAGGTAGTATTTGAGGCTAGTATTTCTGCCAATCTAGCCAAACCTCTGTTTTTTTCACTTAAAATAACAGCGCGTGCATGAAGCGTGATTATTCTTGCCTTCCTTCCTCTTAAGATATCGTTCACCAAAAAAGCAAGTGGAAGACCTTGAATAAAAGTGTTTAACAAAGAGAACTGAAATGTAATTAATTGCTGGAGGATGCCTAGTGCTTACATTGTCTTGCAATAATTATCTCAAACAATAAGCTGTTTACCCACATGATAAATAAGCGTAGCGCTGCATCCCTACAAAATAAACGGTAAGTGCATTGCTTATTGCTTAATCAAATTAATTTGAATGCGTCATCAGTTCTTTATTTCTCTAAAGGCTTCTTACTGGTTCCTTGCAGTTCATCAGTCTCCTCTTGGTCCTTTCCACTCCCGCTTTATAACGGAACCGTCTTCTTGGACTGTTGGCGTTTTGCTTCCTCCGTGTTTGTTTCCTATCATTTTTGCTCCACCTTTATTCTGTGCTTTTCACTTTTGTGTTGTCCCGCTTGTGACCAATTAAGAAATGAATTAGTCTCTGATCAAGATCTCTTTCAAAAAGTTGCGGTTCGTTCTCGGCAGTTCCCCAAAACGTATTGCTATGGGACACTTGGCAAGCACCCGTGCGCGGTCAGAGTATTAAACTAGTAGGCACAGGCTTGAGATGTGAAAGGGCCGATGACTACTTATCAGCTGAGTAGCCAGACCTCACCTCTAATTCCTAGACTCTCCGCTGCTCAGTCTTGGGCTCTTATGTCAGCTCCCTTTAGCTCTTATCTGCTAGAGGTTTGATAACGTTGAAAGCTGCTTCTGCCGCGTGAGCATAAGTCTGGCGTTGGGAAGGAAGGAGGAATATCCTGCGTGTTTTTTATCCTAAAACCTTGCTATTGCAAGGAGCAGAGCTGTGTTTCTGCTGACCTAAACTGTGTGTCTCGTTAGTTGAGAAAGAGATGAAGAGCATACCTGCAGCTGCCTACGATTAAAATAGAAAGGGGATCCATGTTATCACTACACCGCGTTCTAAGTAGTAATTGTAAAATCGGCCCAAGCAGTGCTCATCTCGCTAGTCCGCTAGTTCACAAAGCTTTAAACAGCTGCCGCGATCCAGGTGCTGCGTAAGAAAGACTTTGCTATGTCACTTGGGCTTTGAAGTTTGAAATTCTTTTGTTAGAAGACCTGGAAACGTCCCTTTCGAAAGGAAAGCTTACGTTATTTAGCAGTTGTTGATCCACGTCCAAAGAGCTTTCTACATCCCTCGGATTAGTGGGCCCGTTGACTTTTTCTTAAGCCCCGTCTTTGTGGCTCTTTACATTTATGCCTACGTTTGTCTGCGATCACAAATGAAAAAAAGACTAAAACTTGTTGGACGAGTCTTTTCCAGTAGAAGCAGGTCGTCCTCTCCGATCTCTAGGCAGGCACTGAAACATCATGGACTTTGACAATCCCGCTTCCCTCGGTCCTCGGAAGGATTATTACAGGTTGCGCCTGTGCGTGTTGCGGTAGGGGTTTTTTCTTTCCCCGCTCCGGTCGGGTGGGGAGCTATCCATGGTTTGGTCTGCTTAATCTGCCGCTAGCTGGGTGGCTTCAGCAAGCCAGCGCCGACGTGGTTCGTAAGGGGAACGCAGCAGCTGATACTTCTCTAGTCCTGCCTCACAGGGAGAGGCTGTAACCGTTCTTACTCTTCCGTTAAGACCTCTGCCTTTCTGAAAGTGAACGATGGCCTTTTAGTCAAAATATTGAATAAACAAACCGTGCCGCTGGTGAGCAAAGCTTTCAGGTGGTGCATCTGTTGCACTGAAATAGAGGGCAGGGCAAGCTTATATAAGTATGTATATGGTTTTGTGTGTAAATGCACATAAATATATATATAAAACATACACTTATGTGTCAGTGTATATTTACACACAGAGTCTCTGGAGGAAGTTAAACAAAGCTGCTTTATAACAACAGGAAGCGTTGCAATAGCTTCTCGGGGTGAATCTTTATTTTCCTGAACAGGTCCTTAGAGGAAGCCCCTAGGGACCGTAAATATCCTGCTGTTTCTCCGTAACTACGTCAGCTGTTGCATCTCCCTCCTACTGTTTATCTTCCTGGGTCAGCCACCTTGTGCCCTAGGTTGGCTTTACGTTTACGTGCGTTGACATGAGGATACACGTGTTTTGCGCTAAGTAAATTCCAGCTGGAGACAAAACACGTACAAGTTTATTGCTGCTAAATGCTCCCCCTCCTGGGTGAGGTGAAGCTTTAAAGCTCACGTTCCTTCTCTTTAAGTGAATTATGTCAGTGGGGTAGGGGTCTTGTTTGTGTGCGTGTTTTTTTTTTTTTTTTCCTTAATTTTTTTTTTCTTTTGGTCAATGAAAATGCAACGTTGCTGCTGCTACTTGGCCAGCTGGGTTGTGCGATGAGTAATTTCCCTTGTTGAACTCTTCTGGAGCTATACTGTATTTAAACCAATCCTGGTGAGCAAAATACTGGGTGTTTTAACAGCGTTTAAAAGTGAACGTGGCTGTATTTCCCCTCGATCTTTTCTGCAGCTCTGTGTGGTAATTGACGCTCCCTGAATTTGAATTAACATGCGTAGCCGGTTGCATTTGTTTTCTCAACAGGAGCTGGAGGTGAAAGGGAAATGCTATGGGTCAGTAGGTTTCTCTGACCTTGTAGATGATAAACCAAATAGAGAATCATCTAAGAATAATCTGTGGATGTGTTGTGATTTTGAAGGAATAAAGACCATTTGAGGCAAAATCACAAGTCTGGCAAAATTCCCAGCCTTTGTGTAAGGCTACTTCACGTGAGTTTAGTCCTGGCATGGATTAGGTCGGAACAGTAGTTACATAAGGGGTTTTTTCTTTTTTTTTGGTGATTAAGTTGAAACGATAAAATCTGATACTTCCTCCTGCTTTTGTTGTTGGTATTAGGTCTTCAGAGCATTGTGTATTGTTCTCAGGCGTTGGAAAACAGGACAGTTAGAACAATTCCACTTAGCTGTAAAGAAGGCCAGAATGTGGTCTGTCTTAAATTTCCTGTAGGTTTGGAGGAAGTTAACTTGGCTATTATAAATTGGCTGGGCATGTATTCAGTTACAACGATTAGCTCAGGGTGGAAGCAAAAATAATAAGTTGTGTGGCTAAAAATGGTTAACCAAGACCGAAATTGAGTAAGAATTAAGCTGGGAAGCAACTACTGTGATGAGGAACTTCCTTGCCTGTGATTTATGTCCCTTATGCAAGGGTAGCCGTTTTACTTTGAAATAGTCATTGTTGACTCTTCTCCTTAGTTCCAATTCTTTCTTTTTTGCATAAACAAGTCTGTCGTGACGGTCCCATTTTTACGGCACCATTTGGCTGACAGATCGGTTATATCATAAACGAGCAATTGTTGTGTTAGCATAAACAAGCAGGGGATGGTTCGTCCTCTTGGAGGTAAAAGGCTTCCAAAGCTATAACATATTGATGTTGCTTGAGAGCAATACACCGCTCTGGGAGGCCTGAGGAGCTGCCTGACGGTTCATTTTATTCTCATGCAACGTTAACTTGC
The DNA here is from genome assembly GCF_040807025.1 of Struthio camelus. NCBI lineage: Eukaryota > Metazoa > Chordata > Aves > Struthioniformes > Struthionidae > Struthio > Struthio camelus. The sequence continues at coordinate 2,575,116 of NC_090968.1, read as the reverse complement.
GGTTGTGTTTTGTGTCCTTCCCCCCCCCCAATTTGACAGAGCTCTCTGGCAGAGACACTGGACAGCAGCGGCAGTTTAGACGCGCAGAGAACTGACATGATTTACACTATTGAAGATGTTCCTCCTTGGTATCTCTGCATATTTTTGGGGTTACAGGTATGTTTCAAAACAGATGTTATGTTTTCTCAATGCTTTTTAAAGTTTGTTGTGCGCTTGCGTATGTGGTGATTTTAGTCTTCCCACGCTCTCAAACGTTTGAAGAAAGCGATAAGGCAATTTCTTTTGAAGTTGTTCGCGTGGCAAAGTTACTGTATTGCTGATGGTCTATATTATTGCCTGCTGGCATGTGCATTTGTGGCATTCACTTAGTTTTTAAAGCTGCTGCTTAGTTAACTAAGTGAACAAATGCTAAGTGGTAAGCTTCAGAAGGTGACATATGCCACCTCTGGAATTAAAAGATGGAAAGAGAGAATGGTTTAGTGCTGACACTTTGAATGTTAAAGCTGCTACTGTAGCTGTGTCAATTCTGCAAGCCCGATAGCGCTGTCATGGAGTCATTACCAGTAAGCGTGCTGATAAGTGGGGCGGGCAAGTCCTGTACCCTTTTTGGAGCGCGATGTGCTTTCTACAGTGACAAGGACTGTAGTAGGGAGCTGGATCCTACTACTAGCTCAGCCACTCGCTTGATGTGAAGTGGAACAGCTCTTTTCATCTCTTTCTTTCTCGAATGGTAATAAAAATCCATCCCACAGGAATGCTGAGAATTTGTTAATATCTGTAAAGTATGTTGAGATCCTCAAACAAATAAATTCCAAAGCATCCTTCTTATTCCTGCCTTTTGTCAAGGGCAGACAGTTCTGTAAGGATTAAATTTTTACTTGGATGTTGAATATGGTGACTGTTGTTTGTTTACTTACTGTACTTGGATAGAAGAAGAATTAATGAGTAGCTAGTTTCTGGTACTCGTGCACTTATGTGCGGCCTGGTTTGTGTGTGCTCTAAGTTCATTTGTAAGCTAATGGTCTTTCACATGGCTGAAAATGAATGGAGTTATTTATCTGCTTTTCTAAGTTGGAAGCTGCTTTCAGCACGGTTACCTAGATACTCCGTCATCAAGAACAGTAGCCATGTAGCTATGTAAATAACCTAGTTTATCCTACATAAATTGAGATCATTAGCAGCAAGCTAGTGCTAGCTAAACAAGGAAGGTAAAATGCTAGAAGAAATGTTTAGAGCCAGGAAATGAGAGACCTGGCGGATAACGTAAGAGCAAAAAGATCAAGTGTAAAAGAAAGGATGGTCATAAAACAGGTTTTTTTAAATGTTGGCTCAAGTATTAACAAACCATTTTTCTGTTCACAGCATTACTTAACATGTTTCAGTGGAACTATAGCAGTGCCCTTTTTGCTTGCTGATGCCATGTGTGTTGGATTTGACCAGTGGGCTACCAGCCAGTTGATTGGGACCATTTTCTTCTGTGTGGGCATCACTACGTTGTTACAAACAACTTTTGGGTGCAGGTGAGATCCAGAACTTGTTCCTACTGGTTGCAAAGGTGATGATAGGGCTGTGCCTATGTTGGAATTTCCAGGATGTAGTCTGAGATCCAAGAAGTAGCCTATTTCCAAAGGAAAAACATGAAATACGAGATAGCAGTTCAAGTACAGGACAGTTAATGAAAGCTTTTGGAAAGCTTCTCCAAAAAAAGGTGGGTCTGAAATGAGAGAAGGCATTCCAAGGGAAAGAAAATACAGCCGGGGCGGGTGGGGAAGGAAGGAGAGGAAGGAGAAAACCATGAGGATAGAGAAGATAGAAGTGTTTCGGGGGGGGGAGAAAAAAATCATATGCCTTTTTAAAGGGAGACTATTTAGGATATTTTCATTAGTTTCTTGAAGGATACTATTTTTTTGCAGAAATCTAAGTTGTTGGGATTTGTCCCAAAGCAAATTGTGCGCTTGTTTTATTTTAGTAGAGCGCTTGCTGAATTAAAGTGGTAGGGTCTTTGGAGTCACGCCACAAGGTAAGTGTAGTCAAAGCTGATGGGTTACCCTTCAGCTTTGATGTCTTCAAACGTAGTTGGTCTTGAGTGAGTGATCTGCATAGCTTGTTTCTGAACCCTTGAACTTCTTGTCCCTCAGAAAAAACCACCACCACGTGCACACACACTGAGAAAAGGATGTGGGTGACTTTTATTCTCTGAATTTAGCGTCTCTGAGCGTTACCTTGCCAATACAAGCAAAGTACTTGTTGTTATTTGTTAGCTAACTCCCAAGTGGCAGGTAAGGATCCTTCAGTGATTTGGGAAGAAAACGTATATGTTAGTGTAGTCTTATGGGAATGCCTGTAAGTATCCTTTGGTCTGGTCTCCCTGGAAGGATGCCAGGCATGAATTTAGGGGTTGGTAATACTTGTAATAATCTGATGTCAGTAAAAAGTGTATTGTAAGTTGTATTAATGTGAGGTTAAAACTCATTTTAAGAATGGCAGTTCTGCAGTAAACACTGCAGAGAGATGTTTAATGTAATGTTTACTTAAACTTCTGTTGACTCTCGCTGTGACAACCAGGAATGGATAGAACCCGCAGAGTTATTTTTGCATCTTCTTGAATAAACTGAGAAAGATAAATAATACCAGAAGAAAAGTGCATATCGTTACTAGCATGCCCTCATGTAACTACTTGAATGACGCATGGGTCGTTTAGTTTAACTTAGGAATTCCAATCCAAAATGGACCAATGCCTCCCACGTTTTTGAAGATTTATCTAAGAAACAAAATCTGTGTGTGTGGAAAGGTTATCTCAACAGGGTGAAGAAGGCAGAGCCTATGATATATCACTTATAGTTGTAAAAGATCAGCTTTTCATCTCCAAATTTTCCCCAATGCTTCTGGTTTTCTGACAGAATCTTTGGTTACTATTTTACTTTGAGTAGACACACATCGCTAACATGCTTTCTTCTCTTTTTTCTTTGCAAAAAATCTTCCCCTATTTTTTTTTTTTATTAAGGTTTACTAAATGTGTAAAATTGCTCTGCTGTTTTTGGTGAGAAGTTCACTCTGGCAAAACACAATAATTAAAACTGTTGAGAGAGAGAATCTCCCCCCCCCCCCACACACACACACACTGTATTTTCTTTTAGTAGGGACTAGCAGCAGTTAATAATAATATTTTCTGCCTGATTTGCTCTTTGTGCTTCATGGACTAGCTTGCCTTAGCTGTAATAAATTTTCATGTACCTCATCAGAAAGGAGGCAGAGGAGCAGTGAAACGGTTGTGCCTTTTGATATTTTCAGACTGATTGTGTTCCCTTTAAGAGAAGGGATTTTTTCTTTCTTTCTTTCTTTCTTTCTTTCTTTCTTTCTTTTAAATCTTCTGTTTTTGCTTTATATAGGGGATCGAGGGATTGTTGAGCCTGGCAGGAACTGGAAGATGGGGTGTTGTTCTAGTTTGAGTGCCTCCTTGCTGGACTTACTGACATTTAAATTCGTCCAACTGTGGAGATGTGTAGAGTTGTGGCTGAGTATTAATTAAAAGGGAAATTTGGTTTTCCTTGGCCACCAATTTTGTTCTTCTACCTCAACTTTATCAGAAAAAATTTACTTTTTAAACTTCTCGAGTGAGACCTGTGTCTCTTTACAGACCTAAAGTCTGTTTTCTTTTGGATTTTTCCCCCCTTTTTTCTAACTAATCGTGGGCACCTTTGTCTTTATTACTTGCTAGAGAGTAAATTTGGGCGCTTGCCAAAGCAGGTGTGGTCCCATCAGTTAGAAAGGCTCTGTCCTTGCTGTGTAATCCCACTTCCTTCATGCTTTTTTTCCTTTTCAGTGGCTTCCACTTGCACGGTGAAGGGCGTGTTTGTAAACTGAAGAGGTATTTGTGTTTGGGCCTTAAAATCAGTGAATTTGTATTTAAGGAGAAACCTTCAGTGGCTGAACGTTTTGTAACTTTAACATGTGATTCTGGTTTTATGCAAGGGTGGGACTGGGATATAGCAGCTACGTTCTGTAAGTGAGACTTCAAGTATTTATTGGCAAGCCCGTCAACTGAGAAGTATTTCAACAAATAAAGGCACTATGGTTTCAAAAGGTCAAATTCCATGGTTTGAAGGTCCTTAAAGATGGAATTGGCTCAATAATGAGGAGTTATTGTGGTCGATTTGGTGCCCGTACTAATTTTAGGAATTCAAGCTATTTATTAGATTAGGTAATAATCCAGAAGAACTGGCGAGGATTCACACTAGTTTGTATGACTGAGACCATTGAATGGAGCTTTAATATACTCTTAGACGTTTCAGGTTTGTTGATGTGCCCATCACTACATTGTGTAAGCATTGCTACATCTGTGTGAAACGCTGAGATAATTAAGACAGTTCCAGATGCCTTTAACTGCACAAGGAGCTCTGTCTTCACATGGGCTGATGCCAAAATTAAACAATTTAATAATCTGGACATGAAATTAAAATCATGTTCCAAAAATGAGATGGTACTTCGTAACCCTGTTTTTAGCTAGTGACAAATGCCTGGCCTAGCAACGGGAAAACTATTTCGTGAAATGTGTTTCCAAGTGCAGCTGTCTATCCGGGAAGATACTGATCATGGTTAGCTGATTTTTGAGCAATAAGTTAATAAATGAGAGTTTTGGGGTGTTTCTTTTTTCTTCTTTACAATTAAAAAAAAAAAAAATCAGATGAACGTTTTATCTTGACCCTGCTGGCCCTTTTGGTAAATACTTTGGATTAACTTTATTGTAGTAAGGCTGAGCAGATAGCTAAGCAAGACGGAAGAAGACTGTATTATATGTAATTTTATCCAAGTGGATTGTTTAGGTCTGCAAAGATGAATAAGGTGGAGTGAAAATACCAGTGCTCTGTAAAAAGCAGCAAATGCTCCCAATTAATAATGTGTGACTTGACCATAACTGCTGAAGTTATGCATAGACTGGCAAAGGGGGAGGGAGGAGATTGTGCAATGAGGCTTTCTGGACGTAACTTTAGAGACGGTTATTGAAGCCGTACCTAGAAGAGGAAATCAGATGTAAATCAGATTATTGGTGTTTTACTTGAGAATCTGAATAGCCGTTCCTTCAAACAAGCAACCCAAATCTTTCACTCCTAGGAATGTTTTCTGAACGCTTAATCTAAAGGCTCATTCAAAATACTGCAGGGAATGGCAGTTTCTGATTTCCTAGGTATTCATTCCCCTTAGGACTTTGCAATTTTATATTTTATACCCCTGAAGACAAATAAGTAACTTATCTAAGTTTTTCTCATGAAAAAGTTATGCATATGTGGGAGGCAGGAGGAGTTTAGTGATTTTTTTTTTTTGGATCACGTATGGGGAAGTTGATTCATCACGTGTGTTCTGTCTTAGGTCTTTAATGCTCATTGTATAGATATATTATTTTTAAAGGGAAAATTCTGAGTTTGAATGCCTATAGCAGCTTACACATGTTACACCCCCAAACTTAAGATTGTGCAAGGTTTTAAAAGGGTATTCTGTGCAACACCAAACTTGCGCCTGGAGTTAAGTCTCCATGCAACTGACTTCATCACTGGAGAATGTTGTTGCAATGTACATGTACAAAATCCTTAAAGGAGGTCGGAGTACTGTGTAGGTGGGATAGAGGAGTAACAACTTGTTACAGGTATTGCATATTTTGCCATGGGCACCAGCTTGCTCAGTTTGCCTAGTGAACCTTGACAAATAAGGTGAATCATTCACTCGTAGTTGCCGCAGTTTCTTCACCAAAGATAAAGCTTTGATTGATTTCCCCCCCCCCCCCCCCCGGAAGAAACTTAAGTCAACTGCATGCAAGTCAAGTACGCTCAGATGGCGTTTATGAAGTTTGCAGTTCAGACATAGCTTTCAAAACTTGTAATATGTGGGTCTGCTTTCCAGATTGCTCGTGGCCCAAACTCCTTTCCAGCTGTTAATTCAGCTGTTTTAACTTCCTGCATGTGACTTTTTACAACCGCTGTTAGTAACATGCTTCTGTTTTGATCATCTTTGTATTAAGCATGTTAAGAGTTCTTTCCGTGCAGCTTTTCTTTTGCTCTTTGTGCTTTTTCTGATCCTTATCTGAATCTGCTACAGTTGGTTCTTTTTCCTTTACCGTTGCTCGTACCGGCATTAAGGCGCTGCATGGTGGCTGTAAAACAGCCATAAACTTGGCGCGGTAAGTAGAGCCACGTGAGCCGTTAAATGGTCCATGCGCTATGGTTTGAGGTTGGTTATTAAAGAGAATCGTGTTACCATCCGTTAATGACAATATTTGCAAAATAGTTCAAAGTGCATCTCCTCTGCAGTTAAGTAACATCTGAATATTTGTAATGTTATGCAAGCTACAGTTTTTTCAGTAAATACATAGTTGGTATAGGCCAATGCTCTTTAGTTTTTAAAAACCTTTTGGGAAGCGTGAACACCAGCGCTAAGAATGTCATCTTGAAATTCTTACAGCTTTTGTATTTATTGTTGACAGCGACCTGGAACGTCTAATCAGCACGTAGCAATGTAATAGTTATTTACACATACACTTAAAGATGACTCTTAAAATGACTGTACTTCAAGTCATGCAACTGGAAAGTATTGAGTATGCGGACTGCTTACCTTTATCAAAGGGCTTTTAATGTGGCAGGACTGTATAAATGCCACATGTTCAGCAGTCTGGCTGTTAATTGCATCAAAATGTTCATCCTCGTGCTCTGTTTTGATGCTAGGTCAAAAATGTGTTGGGTCAATGTCTGGTACCCACATGTCAATTATCTCTTATAGGCATTGCGTTGATAACTTCATGCCTTTGGTCCTGCGATGTCTTAATATTTCTGTGTGTCTGGGTTTTTTTTGTTGTTGTTGTTGTGTTTTCTCCTCTCCCAAAGAGAAATGTTCATACTGCATGTTGTTAATAACCACCTGATAAAGGATAGTTCTGAGGATGGGTAACTACCTAAGTACAGTTGGTATCCTGAGACAATGCTGTAACGGCAAGAAATATCAACTTCTCTTCTCTCCTTTTCCACCAGGTTACCCTTGTTTCAAGCGAGTGCTTTTGCATTCTTAGCGCCTGCTAGAGCAATACTCTCCTTGGAGAAGTGGAAATGTAATAATACAGGTAATTGTCATTTATGCTTGCCTAGTTTTACGTGACAAATGCAAATGACCCAGATCACACACAGTGCAACTGCCAAACATTTTGATGTGGAAACTGAAAGCAATGAGCAGGAAATATGAAAAACATAACTCCTTTTGCAATGTTTCAGCTTTGCGCCTCTTTGCTTAGGAGAAAGACTTCTAAAAATGCTCTTCTGCAATTCTGATTTTCATTCTTTCACATCCATGTCCCGTCTACTTGTTTTATGAATGATTTAGGCTGAAGATACAAACTGTTAGAGAGCCTTAAGGGAAACTGAAGGCCCCGCGGGGGGAAAATCTGTGGATGTTAGGGTCTGATGGTAGTTTTTGCTTTGATTATTTGTTATTAATTAAAGCCGACATGTTTTGTTAATAATGTAGGGAAAGGCGGAAGGGTTCAGAAAATGCTGCTGTTAGATATTTGGAACGAATCAGTCCAATGGAGTTCTTCCAAGCTCAGTAGTAATTTTGAGCTCTGTTCAGCATCACCTCGAGATCAGCCTTTTTATCCGTTTCCTTCCTACCTCTAGTCTTTGAAGAGCAGATTTTGGAAATCTTTGGATGTTAATTTTAACCCTTTCTTTTTTTACTTTGCTAATTTCATCTTGAAAAGCTTTCAATTTTATTTACAATCACGTACTAAGAATAGAAATGTACAGTAAAACTGGTCAGGTAGGCTGCCTTTCCTTTTAGTTTAGCTTAGACTGAAGTGGAAACCTTTCTAGCAGACTTCTTTTTAAGGGGGGGTGGTTATTCAGGTTGTAGGTTGAGTGCAGAATGGAGTTTTGATTCTCTTATGATTATGTTTACATTAAATTTATATTGTTTATGTACGTATAAATCTCTTGATTCGCTTGCGACCATCTAATTAGTTTTCCTGTTGTGTTTTGTTTTGTTTTGTTTTGTTTTTTTAAACTTAGTTTTAAATATTCACGTTTTCCCATCAGGAAAGTCAAATTTAGCTACTGGGAAACGGCACATGGGTTTCAGTACCCAAGATGTAAAGGCGTGCTATGGTGTGCTATAGCTCTTAGAGGCGTGTCGACATTTCAGTGCTCCAAAATGTGTCAGTACCCTAGTACACACCTTGTTGAAACAAGATACTGTCTGATAACCTTTGATTGCAAAGTAATTTTTCACTACTTCAGCGTGTTGGAAAGAACCTTTACAGCATCTTGCTCTTGAACCTTTTAACCTCCAAATGGTGTCAGGTGGGGTTGTTACCACAAGTCAATTCATCAGTCAATGAATGACCTAAATTGGCAAACAACAAACGCTTGAGTGCTTGAGTCCTAGCATGCAATTGAGTAATTCTCCATTCACCCATTTATTGGAGTGAGAAAAGAATCCCTAACTGACCTTTATTTCTGAAAGTTAGGGTTCCCCCCCTGCCCTTCTCTGGGACAGTGGGTAAAATTAGCGGTTAGCTCTTAGGAAACGTAAGCGTGTTATTCAGGAGAGGTGATTGCTTGATTTATGGAACTGCAGATTCTTTCTGTGTAAATCAAGGCTCATTGGTCAGGAGACAGCTTAAGCAGAAAAGTTATTTTGTAAGAAATTTGACCTTATGATTGCAAAGTGGCTGAGGAATAAAACCCTGTTTTGTCTTTTTCTTTTTGTAAGATATAACAGTTACAAATGGAACAACAGAACTGCTTCACACTGAGCACATCTGGTATCCCAGAATACGAGAGGTAATGTAGGAATAGCCTTCAGCTGCTGATCTGTCCAATTTCAGTTAAATTTCTCACGTAACCGTCTACGTGTTCTCGTCTTTAAGTTGACAATTTCTTCTTTCGCTACGATTTGATTTGAATATGTCCCTTTAATCATTTCACGGAAGTCTTCATCGTTTCAACTTGTTCATTGCTGAAAAGCAAATACAATGAGTTAGTTGCCACGTTCAAAAAGATGCACAGTCAAATACACCAGTGGGACTAATATTCTTCTTGTAACGCTTTGCGATTTGTGCTCAGCCGTAGCAGTTGAGCAGTACATCAGCTGCTATCAGATCGCTTGCCTGCTGTCACCATTCAGTAGGCTGTCCCGTGGAAATTAATGTGCAGTTGGCAAATCTCTTAATATCTAGGCGTCTTAAGTTGGAGACGATTCTGATAAGGCCTCGATTCTCTCGAGAGACTTGCTGAAATACACCAAACTCTTCTCCACTTGCAGCATGTCAGTAGGAACTTCGTCATGCTTTGCAGAGCCCAGGACGAGGGTTGTGCCCAGGCATCACACTAGAGTGGTAGATAGCGTAGTCCAAATTAAGGCGTGTGTCATGGAATTTATCTCCCATCCCGTTGCTTTGGGCTGCAAGCTTTTTCTTAATTAAAAACAAACCCCTCTCTCTTCCCCATGTTCAAACCATAGCTACATCCTGCCAAGAGCCCTGCAGCCAAGAGGGCTGACAGTCTCCTGAGACCACAACGCTGCTCTATACCAGCTTCTAAGGAGCACTTGTGAACAATGCAGCATACACTCTGCCCCTAGGAGCTAGGAGCATCACCTCCGTGGCGCCACCAACCCTTGCCGGTTCGATCTGAGAGCTTAAAGGTTAGCCTGGAACCCAGGTCTCCTGTCTGACAGTGTGATGTGCTATCCACACAACTACCAGACTGGCCCACTGGTCTGTTGTGTAATAGTTTTGTGGAGAAAACCATAAGTGTTATGCTTAAGCAATAAGTCACTTAAACATAATGAGCTGTTTTATGACAAAAAAAATTTGCTGAGTTCTTCTGTGTCACTGAATTCTTTAACTGCAGTTTGTAAGCCAGAGCAGAAGAAGAAATGTTTTGGTTTTGCTTTAAGATTTGACTGAACTGTCTCTTTTCCATTCTTGTGTGTTCAGATCCAAGGTGCTATTATCATGTCCTCCTTGATAGAAGTGGTGATCGGTCTGCTTGGCCTTCCCGGCGCCCTGCTGCGATACATCGGACCTCTGACTATCACGCCAACTGTCGCTCTCATCGGCCTCTCCGGTTTCCAGGCAGCCGGAGAAAGAGCAGGCAAACACTGGGGTATCGCGATGTTGTAAGTACTCCTGGGTGCTCTTGACCTCTAGGCCGGTGGGTCCCAGTTGGTAAGTCGTCATGCAGGAATTCTGGAGTGCGGATGAAAAACCTGAGTTTGCTTGACTACCAAAGGCAGCGTTACAGGGCTAAGTACGTGAAGTTTCCACTTTTCAGTCATTCTTTCAGATTGTTTAAATGTGGTATGTTTTCCCCTGTGTTTCAGTTTGATTTTGTTTGGAAGATTGAGCTTGCAGCTGATGGGGCTAAATATGTTCATGCTCCTCCAAGTAGAAGGTTGGAGTGAGCAGGGGGTGGGGAGGGCGGTGCTATTGTGCCCCCCCCCCCCCCCCCGAAAAGATTAATGTTAACAATTAAAAGGTATTCAGTGCTCCCCTTCCTCCCTGCCAAGTCAGCTTGCCGTCCAAGTGATTCCTGTAGTATTGGGATTTGGCGTAATGGATCAGAATATTTTCTGCTTTGGTGTCTGTGGATTGTGAGCAAAGACAAAAAAGTTGCTTATTGTGTTTGTTATTCTTCACAGTGCTTTTGCAAAGAGCTGCGTGTTAGTTTCTGTAACTTGGGCCAGGACTGCCATCTGTACGTCATTTGTTTTCATACTGATTCTCATTATTATCGCATATTGTTTCAGCCTACAGATATTGCTCTCTGACTTCAGGTTTTACCATACTAAATTACGCCAGTAACTTTCTCTTTGTTTTCATCGCTTTTTAAATTCTAAGCTCTATAGTTCCTTTAAAACTTTCTTGCTTTTATTCCTGGGATCGTTTCTAGGCTTGAAGTGATGCACAATGGCCAGAATTTCACTGGGGCAATTCAGCTGTATATCTTTTTTTTTTTTTTTTTTTTAAATCGAGTTACGCTAAGGTTTCACGGGGATGAAGACTACGTTGGTAGTTTCAGGGTGCCCTGCAAGTTTCCCTCTACCCCCAGTTCTGAGATAATTCTTTTAACTTATAAAGTATAAGTAGACGTTTCTCTTTAGTAGGCCAAAAGGCTTTTGGAGTGAGTTTCGGGGCCTCATCTGCGTATTTCTGTAGGTATAAATGCCAGGGAAACGTAAGAATCGGGAATAGCGGCATGAAGGGGAGTAACTGAGAAAAGGGGAGTGAACAGAATACAAGAGTTTCCTGTGAGATGGTATGAATAGTCAGCCAAATGAGGATGGAAACCACATTTTTGGGAGACTAAAATTGGCTGAAGCAGTTGAAATGTTCAGTATATAGCAAACAACTTTGTACCGGCTCTGGAAGCGGAAGGAATGACATGATGAGATCAGGTTCTGATCTGACTAATCTGTTTGCACAGTACTTTGAACATATAAAGTATTCTGTAAGTGCAGCTTATGATTAAAAGGGCTATTTAATTCTCTTTTATCTCAGATGTTAGCCTCGTGAATAGTTTTGTAATTCTATTATGTTAAGCAACTGACCCAAAGGAACGTTTTATTTTGCTGTTAAGCGAATTCTATGCAAGTTGGGACTAATGTTAAATTAAGCAAGTAGACCTTTGGTGAATTGGACATGGAAACCTGTAATTTGAGTTGACATTTTGCAAATGGAAAAACATAAATCAATTTTGGAACAGGGTTTAAATATTACCCAGTCAGTAATTACTCTCTGACTTCTGCCATGCAGAAACGTACCCAAGGTTGTTGAGAATGTCTCCGTAGCCATCTAGATCCACTCAGGCTTGATCTGCACAAGATGTGGCACTCGAAATCATCTTGACTGTTCGGATGAGAGAAAAGTAATCGCATTGCTATCCCGCGCAGCAGCGTAATACCTGTATAAGAGCTATTATCTTCTATTAGCCGCCGATGGTATTTGACAAGACTTTCACTTTGTCAAAAATTTTTCTGACCTCACGTGTTCTAAAGGTACCAGGCTGAAACGATTTGATCATAAAGCAGGTCACATCATAATCTATAAAAAGGCAACGTATTCCTGAATCTGGCTTTGCCTGTACGCGTGGCAAGCGAAACTGTTTCTTTGGGCAGTCAAAGATGTCACAGTATTTTACAGTATGGCGTTAAGCCTCCTGCCACGCTCTCTGTAGCCAGCCCCAATATTCCGCCTGCTTTGTAGACGAGCAAACCGAGAGGCGAAACGCAACGGTTTTAGTCAGTCAAATTTAAATGTCCTGCCTCTGTCTCCTGCTTTAGTCCCTGCCAAGCCACGGAGAGGATCTTTGTAACGTATGTGTCCTCCTTGACGTTATTTACAGCCCTGTTCTAAATAAAAACCACGCGAACTGTGTGTCCTCGGGGCTAGCGTGCGGGATCGCTGCTGTTAGGACTGGAGTCCATCTTTCTATAGTGGAGTTTTGGGGGAATGCCAAAATGTTTCCTGGATGCAAGGAAAAGGTGCCTTTATCATTCGACTTTAGTCAGGGGTGAAGGCTATAAATGACACCTTCCTTGTGCAGAGCTCTTTGTTCCCGGAGTTTGAGGGAGAATAAAGCTCTGTTTTGTTTCTTACAGGCGGAAAGCGATCTTGAATGGAAAAGGGAGGACAGCTTAAAATCCGTCTTTGTTTTTTAAGTCGGTGATAAAACGTAATCTGCTCCCATTTCAGAGACGCTTTTGCTCCTTCAAACAACTTGACTCTTTGTATAGTCTTTTTCTGACTGATTTGATTTATGGTAGCCGGGCTGGCTAGCGCAAAGAGAAGGATCTCGCTGAAGATAAGAGCGAGAGACATAGAGGTGTAGTGACTGATGCGTTTTAGCTGTTGTGTCCCATTCACCCTCCTGTCTGTCCTTCCTGGTTGTTCCCCCCAAACCCCAAAGCAAACAAACAAACAAACAAGCATACAAAACCGTTTGGGCCCTTTCCTGCTGCTTATGCAGTGCAGACCTGGATGCAAATAGTTACAAAGTTTGAGTCAAACAGGAGAGCGCAGCTTACCTCTTTCCCAATGGCTTTATCTCTGAAAATCTTTCTGTAGTCTGTCTTGCTGGTTTTCCTGGTTTTGTTTACCTGTTTGCTGCCGGCTGTGTTGCAGTAATTAAGAATACAAATTACATAGTTTGGGGTTTTGTGGAATAACAGCATAATTAAAATATAGTCTCTCCTAATGCTTCGTCTTGTGCTAAATCTTAAAAATTTCCACTTATATTTTGGGTTTGAAGAGCCTAAAGAGTTATCCAGTTTGTACTGGGAAAGATTTGTAACATATCGATGGTAACGATAACGTGTCTCTTCTCCCACCCTCCTCCTCTTGTCTCAGGACGATTTTCCTAGTATTGCTGTTCTCTCAGTATGCCAGAAACGTCAAGTTTCCCTTACCAATTTACAAATCCAAGAAAGGATGGACAGCATACAGGCTGCAACTTTTCAAAATGTTTCCTGTAAGTAGTTGAGCTTGTTCTTCAGTTGGCAAAGGACGACTTAAGAGTTCTATTTATGGTGTCTTGTATGTTGATTTTTTTAAAACAGTATCATAGATCACAAAAATTAGATTAAAGCTTGGATATGCTTATGGGAAACTTAACTAAATGGCTCATTTGCTAGAGGAAATAGTGTCTCGTGTATTCTTGCCAGATCCTATTCTGGCATCTCTCTCTGGTGAAGAGCCATTGGAGTGATGAAGATGATGGAGTGTCGGGGAGGGGATGGGGTAGAAAAGAAGGTACGTTTATGCGTGCAATGAAAGGCTAAATTGAGCCCTCCAAAAAGGAAGGGTGAGATCGTTATCTTTTGGGGTTTTTTTGAAAGCAGTACTTGGTTTCCCCATGTGCAGGACTTCCTTTTATTTCTGTGTTAAAGTTAGAATGAGTTCACTAGTTTAAGTGCTCATTTGGAGACTTTCCCGTTTGTTAGGAGAGAGAAGAGGCTTTCTCTAATTCCAGAGCTTTTGTAACTGCACCTCTGTTTAAAACAAAAAACAAAAGGCACCTAACAGATCCATTACTGGATTTGCTGTTCTTCAGACTTAGAATATCACTTAAGATCACGCTAAGATAAGCGTGTAAAAGATACTCTGTGCAAGAACTGTTTGCTGTGGATGAATATTGTCAATAATTGTTACTTTAAACAATGTTGGGTTTTTTTTTCCCCCTCCTCTCTTCTGTCACAGATTATTTTAGCTATTTTGGTGTCATGGTTGCTCTGCTTCATCTTCACTGTGACGGACGTCTTTCCCCCTGACAGTTCGAAGTATGGCTTCTACGCTCGCACAGACGCCCGTCGAGGAGTGCTCTTGGTAGCTCCGTGGTTCAAGGTTCCTTACCCTTGTAAGTATGTGTTTGTTTGTTTGTTTGCTTTCCTTTTAAGGCTGGTTTTAAGAACATACCTGTGAGCCTTTCTCTGTCCTTCTCGCAAGCATGGCTGTTTTTTTTTCTCGGTATTAGATTCCGATACGCTTTGACGTACAGTAGCCGATGGGAGTCTTTTAACTGACCTAAAGGCACTGTGTGTGAGGATTACAGTTTTTCTCATGCATTATCATCTTTAATGTGGTGTCTTACGGTCTCTTCCAAGAAAGACCGAGTGCCTGTAACTTGAATTTGCGGAAAGCGCTCACAGGGTTTAAGGAGGTAATTCTGAGTTCTTCTGCAAGTAACTGCAACCATTCCCTGCAAATCCATGTTATATATGTTTATCTGTACTTATTGATACTGTGGTCAGCTGCTGTTAGTATTACGCAGTAACAGAGACAGGTTGTTAGAACTCCTGTAGAGCTACTGGAGTTACTCATTCTCATTGTTGAAAAGAATTAGTGTTGTAATTAACTTAGTGCACTTCTCGACTTAGTACTCCCCCCAACACACCACTGCTTGAATTAACAGTGTTAAACGTAAAGATGTTCAGAATTGGCATTAAAATCGGGCTAATGGGTGAGTTAGAAGACAGCAGTCAATGGTTTGTTTTTTTTTTTGTCCTTTGATTGGCATTTACAAGAGAAAACAAAATGGTTTACACTGAATCTTGTACAATTTATTCTTCTGCTGGCCACCCCAAAGTTTAAAGCTGTTAAAAGCTGCTCCTTATGACTATGAGATGGAGTTGCACAACCAGTTGGTGCTTGTGCTGCTCGGAAATTATCGTGGCAATAATAGAGTCATATTCTGCTAGAATAGAATAATAGAAATGGTTATGAATACCAGCATACCGTAATGAGGCAGCTTCAGCTTCCTTGTTGTGGTTTTCCATATGCTTTGGTTCTGATTAGTCTTTAAAAGAAACCACTTCTAAAGAATGACTTGCAAGTTGCATAACAGAAGGTTTGGGGGATGAAGAAGCCGACGACTTTTCTCCACCTTGATTAGACCATTCTTATTTGTAAAGCCTTGTTCATTCATGTTGGTGTGACTTAAACTTTCTTTTGTTGTGAGAGACTCATCTATTTCAAAGAGAAAAAAGCATCAAGGCAATTGCTATGGAAAACCTGCCAAGCTTTGCTACGGGCTTAAATCAATCTTATTTTCTCTCCTGCAGAAATTTGCAGGTGGATGGTGTTTGTGCATGGTCATAGCTGGCTTTTGGCTGTTGTCTTTTGTAGACTAAACTCGTAACCAAAGACAGCGTTTTCAGAAAAATCATAATTAAGTGGTATTGGCCTCACTAACCTGAATTCCCCCCTCCCCGCCTCCCCCAGCCAAGTGGTAGTTGAAATTCATGTCTTCTGCACAGGAGGAATTTTTTTGGCGGGGTTTAGGTCCTTTTTCAAGCGTGATCAAAGCAGTTGGTTAGGCAGTTTTTTCTCTGCTCCTTTCATCTAGTTGAACTTGCCAGACAGTGTTACTGTAAAGGGAGTTTGATTCCATTAAAGATTAATAAATTGCTGTATGTTTTGATATCTAAATTGTTTTCGGTGGAACGAGAGATTTCAGTTTTCTTTTCTTCACAGTTCAGTGGGGACTGCCAACAATTTCGGCCGCTGGAGTAATTGGAATGCTCAGCGCCGTTGTTGCTAGCATCATTGAATCAATAGGGGATTACTATGCCTGTGCCAGGTTGTCTTGTGCTCCTCCTCCACCTATTCATGCAATAAATAGGTACGTCAAAAAAGAAATCTTTATCTGTATTTTATGCTACTATTTTGTACTTTTTTTTTTTTCCCCTTGACGTTAGACAGGAACGTGTTCTGATATCAGATGTTACAATTTGGTCAAACACAAGGCCCCAAGATCTGAAATGTAAGATGCAACTGTCATTTTGAATGATTTGGATGCTAAATGTAACGCTGGCAACCTAGCTCTATTTCTGCTGGAATCTGTGGAACTTATCCCTGCTGCAACTGCAATAGTACAACTCCGAATCGGCTCGGGAGGCAGCGTAGCCTGTTCAATTCACCTGAAATGTAATTTTAGGAGCGGAGAGGGGCTCTAAGTTTGACTTGATTGTTTTATGTTCTCTTCAGTTCTTTCGGAGCACGGGTATCTAGAAAGCGGGCATCTGGGATACAGAAAACAGAACGTATGTTGTTTCTCCAGGGGTGTCGGAGCTTGAAACGCTAATTAAAATAAACCATGCAGGACAAATACCTTGAAAGGCACCTAGAGAGCCTGCAGTCATAAGGCACTGTCTGAAACGAGTCCACGTTAATACAAGTTTGACTCTTGCTTGTTTGTGAATTGCAGAGGGATTTTTATTGAGGGTCTTTCCTGTGTTTTGGATGGAGTATTTGGGACAGGGAACGGATCCACTTCTTCCAGCCCTAACATTGGCGTCTTGGGCATCACGAAGGTACGTGTTTTACCTTGATCAGCGTGTGACTTGAATGTTATTGTATATCCTGAGGTGGCCGGCTCGTGCCGTTTTCAGGTTTCACAGTATGACCCTCTTTCAAGAAAGAATACTACTTGTTATTTTGTACAGACAAACTTTACACAGTATTCTGAATTTACTTAATTTGGCTGTACCAACCGTTGTCCGATGGAAATCGATTCCTGATAAGGACCCCAAAAATCTTTTCATTCAAAGTAAAAGCAGTTAGACCTACATAAAGGAGATGATATTAAATAAACTGTCCCTTTGAAAACCCAGAGGGCATTCCAGTGATGTGTGGTGGGTTTTTTGTTTTTTTTTTTAAGTTGAGGCAGAAACACCGTAAACTGTGTAGAAATTGATATTCTTTTAGCCACCTTGGCCCTGAAAGCATCAGTAGAGGAGAGCTGAATATTTTTAACTTCTCATTTTGACACATGACGAAATGCAACTTGAGATCCTTGGGTCTTATCTACATCTGTACTAGGACATTACACTGGCACAGCTAGAGCAGGAGCTTGCAGTCAAGGTAACTTCAGAGTTAAATATACCCTAAATATTTGTCCTCATCGTGATAGCTTTATAAAGCCCTGAGCATTCTTCGGGGATTACATATTTTTTGGGGTGTTACTCAGCAAAATATGTAAGCGCTTGAGGAATTGCATTGGAACCAGCGGGGTTATTCATGTGCTGACCTGGCTGTGTGCTCGAACGCCTTGCTGAACTGGGAGACCTTGGGCCGCAGATAGATTTGCTTGACGTTGTTAATTTAACCTTGCTAAAAAAAATAGCGATAAAATTGCTAAGAGTAATTTATGTTGTGAATACGTACATTTTGTTGCGTTATTTGGCTTGGAAGCTATAAATCCACTTCATGCATGAGGGAGTACCTCACCCCTCTGACTTAATGCAGCATAGATGGTGAATTTATCTTCGGCCATTTTTTTCTGCACAAAGGACAAGTCTGTTTGCTTTTAGGATGGGTTATAAATACTAGTAGCACCATCTGCTGTCTGTATAAGTCTCTTCCTTTCGATTGCTGATGGAAATTTCCTAGAAGAAATTCTAGTTACAAAAAGCGTTGAAGAAAGGTTTATTCAGTTCTCTCCTCTGTTTCTGCCACTGACTTTGTAGCAGTTGGTATCAGTTAACAGCACTTTTTTTATTAACAGGCCTTAGAAACGAGTGTACTTTTTGCTTTGGAACAGCAGCTGTTGCAGAGAGCAAAATTAGATACAGTTAGGTTTGTTCAAAGAGTGTCATTAAAAGTGAACGTGCCTGATGCAAAATGGCACAGCTGGATGGCTGTGCTCCAGCGTTTTGTCTTGTTTTCCTGTCTGCACGCACCTTCCTAAAAACCTAGTAGTTTGCAACTGAAATTTGTATCAAAATGGCT
Source organism: Struthio camelus (assembly GCF_040807025.1). Taxonomy (NCBI): domain Eukaryota; kingdom Metazoa; phylum Chordata; class Aves; order Struthioniformes; family Struthionidae; genus Struthio; species Struthio camelus. The sequence goes on along the minus strand of NC_090968.1, from coordinate 2,556,851 downwards.
TTTATCCTTTTTTAGCGTTTATCCTCTGCTGTTTATTTGGGAGAAGAAATCTTTAGCGCTCATGAGCAAAGACTGCATAGTGATCTCCTCATACCAGCGTGGCGTTTGAAAAGGCGTTCACCTTTTTTTGAAGTCAGTATGATTTGTGAGGCTTTAGCTGGGGCAAAAACGTTGCAAAGTCTTGGAGCTGGCCTCCGAATAGTTTTACTTGGTGAGAGGAGTCAATTAAAATGTGGGTTTTTTTGGAGGCCAAAATTACAGGCAGCTCATGCCATAATGTTGATGGAATGGATACTCAGCAAGATACTAGGTACCATATCCTCTCTTCATGCATGCCAAAATAATCATTTGAAGGGTGTGTATGAGTGTCTGGGAATAAGTATGCAGTTTTAGCTCAGTGCTAAAAATCTCAGTTGGGACTTCGTTTGTTTGACTTGTAATGATCGCTTATTTGCATAGATCAATGTCATTATCATGTAGAAGTTTTTTTTTTAAAGAATCTGCACGTTTCATACAGCAGAATATTTTTGGAGCGAGATATTGGTGATCATGAGGAAATGAATATTTCTATAAAAACAGAGAAAGATGCAGGCAAACTTTCATTGCTATTCTACTGAATCACCCGTATTCACTAGTCTAGCTTCTTTCTGTAACTGAATGCTTCCCATCTAACAGTTGAGCAGTGAAGAATATTTGAGGAAAGAAAGAAGTACTTTTTACCCTAGGTGTTCCTACTATATCTTTACTTAAATTCAGATGGCTTGATAGTATCATAAGTTACAGTGCTACTTTCTAAAACTTGTAACACATATATGCATGCATTGGTTGAAGCGCTAGCGTGACGCTTCACTTGAGTATTTCTGCTTCTATATATGGGGCACTCGGCTCGGTCACACATGATTAACAAACTAATATTAACTTCTCTGTGAAGCTTAATACTCTATAACAGAAGTCTGCAAAGGGCTTTGCTGGAAACCACCTTTCCAGCATAACGCTTTTTTGTGCCTGGTGCACCTCCTGTCCACGTATAACCCTGTTACATCGTACATTCATGCTCGTCAACTGCTGTTGCAACATAACGCCCGAGAAACGCTGCCCTAAGTTTGAACGCTGAAAATAAAAGTGGGAAGGAAATGAAGACGCTCGGTTGCACAGTGTTAGCACAGCAGTGTTTTGCATGTGAAATGCATTCAGCTCTGATCTCGGAGAGAGATGTAAAATGACTTGATGATGTCTGTCTGGAAAGTCTGCACCTCCTTCAGGTGAACGGCATGGAAGGTAGGCAATACATGCATCCTTGTGTAAAAGGGCAGCAGCACATGGAACTTTTTTTTCTCTTTGCATTATAGTTGACCAGTTTGCCATCTCTCCTAGGTACGATCTATTTATCGTCTTTATTGTAGATGGGACCGTGCCACCTTTCATGCTTATTGTGGCCATAGCAGTTACAAGCTCTGCTAATCCGATTTTAAGATGGCTTAACGTTAATGACAACAGGCAAAGGCAAACAAAGTTATGTTAGAATTGGATTGCAGCCACGTTACAGCCGAGTCCTCCGAGACATGTGTAAATGCTCTGCAGCCTGTATTTTAACACCACAAAAAATGTAGGTGGAAGCTTGAAAAGAAGTCTTAAATATGATGGTCAAAAGTTTTAATTCATGAGGACCTTCAGGTTTTTTACAAGGTTGGCTTTTTGAGGCTCTGTGAGAAATATTCTCAGGTACGTTAATTCAGACAAAACCCTCCTCGCTTTGCATCAGAGCAGAACAGTTGCCAGTGTCTCCTGGGCTCCGTCTGAAGAGAGAACACGAAAGCGAATTAAAACAATAAAATGTGAAGCATAAAGCTGGCTTAAATGCTCACTCTTCCGGTGTCCTTTTCTTTTTGTTCTCCTGCAGGTCGGAAGTCGGCGGGTTATTCAGTATGGTGCAGCCTTCATGCTCTTGCTTGGAATGGTTGGCAAGTTCAGCGCTCTCTTTGCATCGCTGCCTGACCCAGTGCTTGGTGCCCTCTTCTGCACTCTCTTCGGTAACGCATGTTTTCTTGCTTCTCTTCGTGTACTGTGATATCTTTTTACTCTAGTGGCGTGCGTTTATGTACGTTGTCATGTTTTCTTAGAAAAAAGACTATCTAAATGTTGAGACTTGCTTTGTTTTCATTTAGGAATGATTACAGCCGTGGGTCTGTCTAATCTCCAGTTCATAGATTTAAATTCTTCTCGTAACCTGTTCGTACTTGGATTTTCCATTTTCTTTGGACTTGTCCTTCCAAGCTATCTCAAACAAAATCCACTGGTCACAGGTACGTGTTTCTGTTCACTTGCATAAAGCATACTTTTACCTTATACTCAGCAAAGTACATACAAGTACAAAGTAACTTAAAGGGTAAAGAAGAGTAAAAGCGGAATATTGATGAGACAATGAGAGCTATAGACAAGAATGCAGATGTGTTCAGAGGTGGAGAATTCTTGAGATGTTGAGACAGGAGTTAGGTGTTTCGGTGGGGTACATCTGAAGCGTTGCTGCGTTCTCTGGGTACGATTGTAGAGCGAGGCAAGGAGACCAATACCCGGTTGGACTGGGAGAAGGACTTAAAAGGTGAATCTGAATTGTAAATGATGTTAAAAGAACGAGAGGGAATATCAAATTAGAGCATGAAAACTAGGATTTGTATTAATTTTTTAACGTTTTTGTCGCTGTGGATATGCTTTTTGAAACTGAATGTTAATGAACTCTGTTTCGGACCGTTAGCCAATTATAGTTTAGGGAACTCATGGAGAAGGCATTTTTTTTACTTGTACCATGCAGTAGCGGTAATGACAGTGTGCAGCATCAAAGGATGGCATGCCATTACATCTTGATAAGCAATTGACAGCTCATGGAGTTATGTTTGGGGAAAGAAGGGGTCCCCGTGGGTGGACTGTGTTGGTTAAAGTCTCTTCCGAATGTATTCCCATATGGTTTTGAGAGTCCTATTTGAGCAAATTCCCCAGTGACCTCAATGGCAAGTTTTCGCAGTTGAGCTGCATGTAAATCAGTAGGATGTGCATATATATGGTAAGAATACAAGCTCGGAATAAACTTTTTCTTCTCCGTTCTTCTAGGAATAGCGGGCATTGATCAAGTATTGAATGTTCTCCTCACTACAGCCATGTTTGTCGGTGGTTGCGTTGCATTTATTTTGGATAATACCATTCCAGGTCAGCTATGTGAATGCGTCATTTCATTTGAAATAATAACCACCTTTCTGAATAAGGAGAGCGTTTTAGGGAGGCAGGAGATGAGATTGCTGGCTCTTCTGTTGACTTTGTTTAAACGCCTAGGGCAAACTGCTCAGCACGAGCCTGCCTCAGTTTCTTTGAGTACGCTTTGAATCTTCAGGTTAAGGTCTCTGTACTACTGAAGATAAAAACATGCTGGGAAAAAGAAATCAAAATGGAAGAGACCAGACTGAACTTCCTCAGATGTGCTAGTAGTAACGTATCTGTATGTATATGTGTGTGTGTGCGCCTGTGTGTATCTGTCTTAATTTTCTTGTTTGTTTTAACTTCTAGGAAGCCCTGAAGAAAGGGGAATAAGGAAATGGAAGAAAGGGGTTGGCAAAGGAAGCAAGTCGCTGGATGGCATGGAAACGTACGATTTGCCCTTTGGCATGAACTTTATCAAAAAATACAGGTGTTTCAGCTTCCTGCCAGTCAGCCCTACCTTTATGGGCTACACGTGGAAAGGTTTCAGGAAAAGCAGTAACTGCAGGAGTTCAGACGAAGACTCGGAAGCTACAGTATAGCCTTAGTTGAAATTATATTATCTAGTTGTAGTAAGAGATGTATTTGCAGTTTCTTGCTGATTAAGAAGCATTAAAATATATGTTTTGTATATCTGCATTTAAATTCTGGAACCAGAGCTGAGACGGATTTAAAAAAAAAAAAAAAAAAAAAGCTTTCCTGTTGTGGGTGGTGGTAGCCAGATCTAGTGTCTCTGGGTCAAATTTTCAAATGCTCCTCTGTTCACTTTTCAAAAGCTTTAGATATCTATGCACCTAAGTCCGTTTTTTATTTTAAACGGAACTTAGGTTCCTAAAGTATTTAGGTGCTATTGAAAAGGTTACTTTTTATGGTGATTTTTATTTAAGTCATTGATGCTGGCATTTTTGGCGCGTTCATTGCTGGCAATGTTAGTTACGCCAGAAAATTTGAATTCTGTGAAAAGTTTAAAAAAAAAAATTTGTACTTCTAAACACAACGTCGAATCAATATACATATTGTTTTTCAGTCACTAGTTTGCACATTCCATATTTTCAGACCCCTGTAAACCAGATGTAGTTTGTACTTGCAAATCATGAGAATTTTCTTTTTTTTTCCTTTTATTATTTGAATTATTGATAGTTGAGTAAGATTTCCAGTGTGAGACAGAAGTTTCCATACTAAACTTTGCTGCTGAAAGCTATGACTGACTTCTCTTAGCTTAGTGCTGTACGAGGAGCCCCTCATTTTGTGTCAGTTCACATTTTTAGACGTATTTGCTTTTTTTTTGCCCGGCATTTAACCACCTAGCTATTGTCCAGGTGCAGGTTTTCTTTAAAGGGACATATATAACTTTAGTTTTACGACCGTGGGAAACTTTTAACTTCCGATAGGACCTGATAACAGTTCTTACAGCGCAGTGCCTGTATCCAGCTAGGTGACGCAGAGGCCTCCTGAAGGAAACTGATAATTTGTTAAGCGCTTCTAAGCAGTTAAGGTCTGTCTGTGTGCAGCTTTCCCTGTAGGGAAAAATCACACGGTGAAAAATGCTGTCAGCGTTCGCTTATTGGGGTCCGTACAAAATTGTCCTCTTTGGATGTTGAGATCTGGTGCTGCCCAAGAGCGGCTTATTGAGAGCGTTGCCTCTTTTTTTGTTGTTTCTTTTTGTGGGGCGCCTTCAAACGCTTGCTGCTTTTGCAAAGGTGATCTTCCTTTATAGCAGAGACACTACATTTGATGGCCTCATCCACTGGATGGTTTAACGGGTATTGGGTCCAATCAGGGCACCATTCAGATTTTTTTCCTGGAATAGTCTCAGCTCTGATGTTATGTGGGTGTTCACGCTCATCATGCATTCATAACTGAAAGTTTTGTTCCTGTTTAATGTTCTTACTATTGCAAGTTAGTTTTAGACTTCAGTGTGGCCCCAAAAGCATTTTTAAGCTGTGGAGATCATCAGGGAAATGTAGTGTAATGTAATTTCAAGGCCAGTATGCTCTACAGTGCTTGCGTTTTGTATTCCTGGAAAAAGCGTAACAGTGGATCCTGTAATTCACTAATATATTTATCAAAGTTTGACTACTGGACATGAGCGCGGGAACTCTGTTTTCTCCGAGTCTGCTTCCAGGTGAATTTGTTATTGGTTATTGAAGCATGGAAGGGTTTGGGTGGGGAGGGCGAGGAAAGAGCTTAATGGATCAGTACTGAATAGCGTAGAATCGGAATGATTCCATTCGTATAGTTTTCAGCATGTCATGGCTGTTTCCAGAAACTATTTTATACAGCTTTTTTCCATAACAAAGCATGTGTGTGTTCCTGCTTCAGGGAACTTTCAGTAGTTTGCAGTCTTGGTGTCAATTGGACTATTTCGAAAGCTGGTCGGAGGAGTTGTTGTGTAATAAGACAGGGTTAGTTTGCCTGTGAAACTTAAGTCATTTTATAATTTTAAATTTTTCCTCTTTGGGTAGCGAGGTGTTAGATTTTTCACATCCGCTCGCAGATAGTTGGAGCGCGGAGACCTCTAATCAGTGGCACAAAGCTTCCAAATTTCCCAACTTTATATGCCACCAAAGATGCGTGGGAGAGATGGGGGAATTCGGAAAGAGGAGGCTGAAAAAAGAAAAAAGGAGAAGGAAAAAAAAAAAAGGAACAAAAAAGAAAAAGCCCCCTATTTAAGGTGGCTATAATCATGTGCAATGCCAGAGTTGGTTAACTTATAAAGGTTGAGAAAGGGAGGCAAAAGCTTTGTCTTTAAAACAGTGCCACCTCTTAACTGAATAAGTGTTTCGAGTCCAATGATTCTGCTGGGCACAGAGTACGGCGGTGAAACCTGTGTTTTGAGGCTTTTCTGAACCTTTCCCCCCCCCCCCCCCCCCAAGATATTCTCACGATAGCACGACTGCTCATCCAGTGAAGAGATGAGGCAATGAGAAACCACCTTCTCTCGTTTTTGGATGAAGTGAAGCTGTACATGTTCTTTATGGCCTTAACTTGAACACGTTAGAAAGAGTTGCCAATTAGATGATTTGTGATGCTGGAGCCAAATTATAAGGCAGTGAACCCAAGGACTCTTTTTGTTTGGTTGGTGGGTTTTTTTTCTTTTGGTTTCCTTCACCAAGGCAGAATAGTAGTCTTTTTTTTTTTTTTTCCAGTGTAAGAAAGAATATCAGGGTCTAAGTAAAGTCAGATTATTCTGTCAGATTTTTGGATTTAATTCTTTCTTGGCCTTTGGTCCTCTCAGCCAGTCAACAGCGCCGGTATGGTAGTGCTCAGTTGGCATGCTTTGCTTTTCTAGCCACTCAACTCGGTAACACTAGAACAAGTAGTGGTAGTTAGCGGACGTTTTTGTAACCAAATTTGTATAATAGGTAACGTGAGATGACAACTGTCTCAATCTCATTCCCATACGAACGGCTAAAGATGAGCTTCGGTTTTGCAAAGGAGACCTGCCGAAACAACCGTTCACAGCAAAAGGCGATGCCGAAGTCATCGGCAGCACCTTAAACGTCCAGGGAACGGTTTGGCGCAGCTGCGGCGCTCGGCACGGGCGAGCGGGCGGGCTCGTACGCGGTCCTGCCTTGGAAGGAGAAGTTCCCCGAGTTCCCCTTTCTCTTTCTGACGCATCCGAACTGATCCCGGAGCTGCCAGCCAGAGAAGCCGCAAATGCAACGCTTGCTTTTTTTTTTTTTTTTTTTTTTTTTTTTCTCTCCTGGTGAAGGAAACGCTGAGAATTGCCCTCGGTTTTTTTTGTACAGTTGAGGCAGGTGATTGTGGACCTGAACTACTCCTCCTGCCTACGTGTTTCTGTGGTTTTTGCCTTGTGTCGAGTGGCTGCTGGGGAAATGCCCTCACCTGCAGAGGTGCCCAGCTGGCAGCCTGAGCTGCTGGCAGCCGTGTCGCCGAGGATTAACTTGCGGTTCTGAATCCTCGGTGTTTGTCGTCTGCGTCGGGGCTCGGGGGCGTAAGGGGCGGCCGGGCGCGGAAACGTGACTGCAAACACAATACTGTATTTTTCCCGTATGTGTAATTGCCTGCCTTTCAGCCTGCGCAGGTGAGCAAAACCACGGGTAGAAGACGACACCCGAGCGATAAGAGGCGACGTTTCGGCTGGACGTTAGGACAGAAGGGCAAATATTCATGGTAGAAATAGCATTTTGTCATATCAAAGGTGGCATAACTGTATGCCAAACAAAGTAACTTGAGACTTTTGTAACTGATGTTCTATTGTATTTTTTTGGTTAAATTACGGATTCTTGCTAACATGTTTAAACACGTTTTCTAAAGCAAAGACTAACAAATTATGCCTATAGAAACGTAGGCGTCGTAGCTGTGACTAACGTTGTCACGCTAGACTGCGTCGACCGAGGAACTTAATCCGTTGCCTCGTGCAGAAAGTTCAAAACTGAAACCCCAAATTTGCTTTATGCCTTTTAATACTGACTTTCAATATGGCAACTTGGTTTGTACATGAATATTGCAGTATTTTATTTCCGTGTATTAAAAATAACATTTCCACTCAGGACCATTACGGCAGTTTTCCTGGGAGGGAGTGGTATGAGTGTCATGACAATGTCATGTGATGGTAGAATTTCTTCATTGACGAATCTATAGTAGTTGTGTATACTTTATTTACCCATGTTTATGTTACTACCAAAAACTAAAGGGTTCCTTTGTTGTTCATCTCCCTCCTGAAATCTTGGCACTCCCAGTGTGCAAATGACGCTTGCAAACCGAAACCCTCGGTCCTGTTCATACCGCAAGGAGCATCCGCCGAGTGAGACCAGTCAATCACGACGAGGCATCCTCGCCAGAAGGCGTCGGGAATAGCGTGTTTGGCGGTATAGACAGCGCTACAGGCACGTGTGGTTTAAAAATAGCCAGCTTCTAATGGCTTGAGGTCGCCATCGGATGTTTACACGCAATCTAAAACACCCTGTGCTTAACATACTTTGTATATTGATGTAGAAAATGCATGTGTGACAGACCAGCACAACCTACGGTGGTGTGTGGTGGTGGTTTCTTTTCTTTTTTTTTTTTAAAGTGGCCTTCTTAAACCAAAAATGACTTTTTCTTTTCTTTTTTTCCCTTTTTGGGGGGGGGGGGAGAGAGTGGGTCGCGCTTTTTGCAGAAAAATTCCCACGTGGTGCGTGTCTCTTGGTATTTCTCGTTAAGGCTAATGGCCTTTTGGGACATGGGGTGACAGTTACTCTATGCTCTCATGTTTATATAGCTGCGGTAGGTCATTACAGTATTGGAGGAGGCCACGAGTTTGCCAGTGTTTAGCTTCTGCCCATGAGTCTTATACAGCTTAGTGCTGGGCTGCTTTAAGTATTGGGGATCCGTGTTGAGAAACATCCAAAATATTCCTGTCTAGTTATAATTTGACTGTGACTGTGCATTGTCATCCGTACCTATAGATATGAGAGATATATTTAGAATTGCCTTGTGTATTATCTGGCACTTACTACATCTTTCCAGGTAAATCATCTTGCTGCCAGTCCAAATTGTTGTACTTTTTGTCTGTTTATAACAACCTTTGGCGTAACGAAATATTGACCGTTCTTAGGCAGTGGGGATAAATAATTTTTTTTTCCATGACTTCTTTGTGACTGACTTTGGCTGTAAAACTTTTTTGTTACACAGCGGGGGGGGGGGGTTATGTTTTTGTTTGTTTTTTTTTTGTTGTTCTGAGATGTAATTCTTTTACGGATTTTTTTTTTAATTTCATATTTTTTTCTAACATTGCTTCATTAAACAAATATTTAAAAATGTAATATTTGGACCAGATGTTGTGAATAATAGTAGATAAAGCTATTTTATTCTGTATTTTTAAAGCTGTTCAGTATAAATAAACGCGGGCATAGATGCAACTTGGCAGCGTGCTGTTATACTTGCTTTTAAAAAAATCCCCTTGGAAGCGGTGGCTGGGGAGCGCCGGGGAGGTTGGCAGTAACTTTAGAGAGTTACCTTTTCACGACTAGCAGTTCTTTGTAGCAAGGGCCGTGCAAAAACACGCCAAGAGAGGATCCCTGGGCCAAAGCTGGACATAAGGGGAAGAGATTTCGCGGCGCTCTCGCTGACGGCCCTTGCCGGGGCACCGCGGTCCTCGGCCGCCGTCCCTCCCCTTCCAGCCCAGAGCTTTTACCGTTCCTGGTAAGGCACCGTTCCTGGATTCGTTTGGAAAAGCCACCGTTTAATTCCTGTTCGGCCTCTTCAGGCTTTATTACTCTGTAAGTAAGAATTTGGCAGCTCTAGATACCGCTCGTCTTTCAAGGTAGCTAAACCCCTGTTGATCTTAAGAGGAATTAAGGTACCCTAAGTACCTTTCTTAATTTAGGTTTAGCCCGCGGTGATTAGTCCAAAAATGGTCCGCTGGGCAACGGATGGGAAGAAAAAAGGGCCAAAAAACCGTCTAAAGGGGCAAGAGCGAGGGACTGAAGGAAGATGCCCGGGTATCGCAGCAGGTACAAACATTTAAGAAACCGCGTTTCCTTTTGGATTCGGTTCAAGTTGGGAGTTTTCCTTAGCTGGTGGCGGCCGCTGCTTCGCATCTGGCTCCCCAAGCGTCTTCCGCTGCCGCAAGGGCGCCCATGGAGCGGGTTCGCTCTTCACCGGGGGGCAAAAAAAGAGTTGCCGGGCTCATCGCATCAAGGCACGCGTGCGCAGGCACAGGGGACGGTAACCATGTTCCCAAGAACCGGTGTTGCGTACCGGCACGCGGCTTCCCAACAGCCCCATCCGTTCCCGGGAGGCCGCCTAACGGGTGCTCCTAAAGCAGCGCGGCTCCGCGTGGCTGCTAGCGTTGGGTATTTACGGCCGAGTAGCTCGGCGCTCTTCGCGTTGTAACGAGCCGAGCCGGCCAGCGTCGCAACGGCTTAGCTTGGCTGCTCGCTCGCTCGGAGGGGGAACGCTCCGGTTTTGGGGCAGGCCTGGAGGGCGCCGTGGGCTCGTTCCTTGCCGGCGTCCGCCCCCGAAGCTCCTCGGCCGCAGGAAACGGGAACAAATCCATCGCCGCCCGAGGTTTAAAAGGGATCGGGTGCGTGCCGTTGGGCGGGACGGCTCGCTGCCCTTGAGCTCGCCCCGTGAGACGGGCGCCGTAACGTCCCCTTGGGGCTCGTCAAAGCCTTTCGTGACCGCTGCAAGCACCAGCGCCGAATAACGCCCGGTCTAATCCCGAACCTGGCGGCTCCCCGGAGCCGAAATGCGGGCTCTGGCGCCCCGCGGCACAGCAGAGAGGGGCGCTCGGGCTGAAACGTGGGTGTCTCTTGCGGGAGCTTGGTTCCCCTCGGGTCAGATCTCGCATCCGTCGCTCGGGCGAGGAGGAGGACTAGCTGGCAGGCGCTCCGCGGTTTGGACGCTGGCCTCCTCTGGCAGGAGCCGGCCGCATTCCTTTCATTTGAGAAAAAAAAAAAAAAAAGAAGAAAAAAAAGAGAAAAATTTGGTTTTGTTTTTTTGCTTTGGGGCTCTGACGAGCGCGGCGTCGCCGTGCAGCCCGCTCGCCCCGCGGGTTTACGAAGTTAAAATTCACGGGTTTCCTTCGCTCCGAGGCCGCCCCTGGCACAAAACCCCCGGCTTTTTCCCAGGCCCCGGCGGGCGCCGCGCTCGGGTCCGGCGCCGGCGGCCCGCACTGAGCCCCATTGTGCGCCGCGGCCCCGCTTTCCCCCGGCGCTCGCCCGCCCGCACAATGGGGCTCTGAGCGCCGCGCGTTCCTCCGCGATGCCCCTGGAATATAAATAATCGCCCCCTTCCCAGCTCGCTTTCGCCGGGCCGCTCCTCCTGAACTCTTATTTTTTACATGCAAGCTTCAAAAAAAGGGGGAGGAAAAAAAAAAAGGGCAGATGACAATCTGCGGTTGTGAAGAGTTGCTTGTTTTGCTAAAGCAGCTGTTTAGCTTATTTCTTACTTTTTTTTTCTCCTAGTGTGGGCCCTTTCTAGCCAAATTCCTTAAAAACGAAAAAGAAAAAAGAAAAAAAAAAAAAACCCAAGGCCCAAGGAGCCGCAAAGCACTGGGAAAGGTCAGGCCGAGACGAAGGGAGACGGACGAGTCCGCGTGCGGCTGCTCTTCGGGAATACCGACTATCCCGGCGGCGCTCGCTCCGCGGGCTGCTCCGGCGGGAGCCGGTTGGAGCTGCCGGCATCGCCGTGCCCGCCGCGGGCCTGGGCGGGTGTCGGAGATGGGGCGTCTCCCGGGACCCCCGTCCCGGAGCCCAAACCGGGTGCCTGAGCTGGGGCATCCTTCGGGAGCCTGGTCCTGGCACCCAGGATGGGGCATCCTTTGGGATCCCAGGCTTAGGTGCCTGGGGTAGGGTGTCCCTCGGGAACGCTGGCACCCGGGACAGGGTGTCCTCTGGCATCCCAGCCCCAGGGCTCAGCATGGGTGCTGGAGACGGGGTGCCTTTTGGAAAGCCAATCCTGGACCCCAAACCAAGGAGCTGCAGACGGGGCCTCCTTTGGGAACCCCATCCTGGTACCCGGGACGGGGCATCCTTTGGGATCCCAATCCCGGGGCCCACCTGGGTGCCCGAGACGGGGCCTCCTTTCGCTCCCTTGCCTCCGCCTCGTTCCCACGCCCCCCCCCCCCCGACCCCGGGACCGCGGGCGCAGCCCTCCCCCCTCCCCTGCCTCCAGCCTCCCTCCGGCCCGGGGTGGCCCCGGCCGCGCGGGAAGGGGGAGAGATGCGCGCTCCCCCCCGCCGAGACGCGCGCTCCCCCCCGCCGAGACGCGCGCTCCCCTCCGCCGAGACGCGCGCTCCCCCCGCCGAGACGCGCGCTCCCCCCCGCCGAGACGCGCGCTCCCCCCCGCCGAGACGCGCGCTCCCCTCCGCCGAGACGCGCGCTCCCCCCGCCGAGACGCGCGCTCCCCCCCGCCGAGACGCGCGCTCCCCCCGCGGAGACGCGCGCTCCCCCCCGCCGAGACGCGCGCTCCCCTCCGCCGAGACGCGCGCTCCCCCCGCGGAGACGCGCGCTCCCCCCGCCGAGACGCGCGCTCCCCCCGCCGAGACGCGCGCTCCCCTCCGCCGAGACGCGCGCTCCCCCCGCCGAGACGCGCGCTCCCCCCGCCGAGACGCGCGCTCCCCCCGCCGAGACGCGCGCTCCCCTCCGCCGAGACGCGCGCTCCCCCCCGCCGAGACGCGCGCTCCCCCCGCCGAGACGCGCGCTCCCCCCCGCCGAGACGCGCGCTCCCCCCCGCCGAGACGCGCGCTCCCCCCGCGGAGACGCGCGCTCCCCCCGCCGAGACGCGCGCTCCCCCCGCCGAGACGCGCGCTCCCCTCCGCCGAGACGCGCTGCGCGCCGCCCCGCTCCGCCCCGCCGGCCCCGCTCCGCCCCGTCGAAGGGGGCGGCCCTACGCGGGCGGCGGCGCCGGGATGCGACGGGGGCGGGCGCGGAGCAGCGCGGAGCGGGGCGCGGCCGGCGGCGCCCGGGGCCGGGTGAGCGAGTGCGGTGCGGTGCGGTGCGGTGCGGTGCGTGTGCGGGGGGGGCCGCGGACGCGCAGGACGCGGCGGCGCCGCCGCCCCGGAGGCCTCGTCCCGGCGGCGGCGATTGTCCGGGCGGACAATGGAGGGGGCGGCCCGGACCAGGCGACGGGAGCGCACCCGCTCGGCGGCGGCCGAGCTCCCCCCCCCACCCACCCCCCCCGCCGTGGGAACGGGGCGTCCCCCGGGGATGGGGCACCCCGTGGGAACGGGGCATCCCCCGTGGGAACGGGCTCCACCACCGTGGGAACGGGGCGCACACCCCCCCCCCCGTCGGCGATGGGGCACCCCAAAGGGGATGTCCCCACCGCACTCGTCCTCCCCTCGGGACCCCCCGCCTCGACTTCGCGCTTCGCTTTTGCCGCTCCCTTTTCCCAACGCGGGGATGCAGCGGCGGGAGGCCGAGGCGTCGCGGGAGCGTCGCCGCCCGCCCCGGCACGCGACGCCCGGCCGGTGGGACGCGAGGTGGCCACGTGCCCCATCGTCGCCGCCCGGCGCGCGGGTGGCTCGGCGAGGACGGACGCCGTCCGGGCTGAGACCCGCCAGCTCGTTTCCCGCGGGCCGCGCGGAGCCCGCTGACGGCAGCTGGGTCAAACCGGGCAGCGCGACCGTCCCCTTGCCCTGAGCCAGCGTCCAGGACTCAGTTTCCCTTCGGGGTCGCGCGCAGCCGCTCGTCTCCATCGCGGCGGGGACCCTTCGTCCCCAGCGCGCTCTGCCTTTCCTCCCTTTCCCCTCCCGGAGCAGCTGGGCTGGCAAACAATAGGGCCCCTAGAAAACAATGGAAGCGCCGGCACCTCCGTGCTTAAAGAAATCAGCAATTAGTGAGAAGTCGCCCGTTAAACATTAAACCTTAAAAAATAAGCCGCCCGTGGGGCAAAGCAGCAGCGGGCGGCTCTTCCGGCGAGTCGCTCGGCGGCCGTGGCGGGGTCGTCGGCCCGGCTCCGGGCGAGAACAGCCCGGCTGGCCGTCGCACCGCGCTTCACAGGGGCTGCGGTGTAAAAGGGGAGAACTATTGCCTGCGGGGGGTTGTTTTTGCGCCTTGGGACGGGCGGACGTTGGGGCCGCTTTACGCGCGGCGCGACAGCGGCAAGGAGCGCGCCGGGGAAGGGGGGGGGGGGCTGCCGCTCGCCGCCCGCTGCCCCGGAGCCGAAGGTTTTCCGGCTTCCCCGTCCTTCCCGGGGGAGCGAGATATTCCCACAGTCCCTTGCGAAGGCGGGAGAGGCCACCGCAGCGCTGCCGGTCCCAAGCTGCTCGCGCTGCCAAAGCATCCGGAAAGCAAAAACACTCTGAAAAATGCACTTTTTCCCTTTTTTTTTTTTTTTTTTGGTTTTTTTCCCCCTTTTTTGGTTTGCTTCGCTGCCAGCAAGACCTTTTTTCTTTCACGCCTTACCCGCCTCGGAGCCGCGGCTCGCGACCCCTCTTCGTTGCCAGCGGACCTCACTGCCCCGGCGAGGAAATCGCATCCCCCCCCCCGCCAGGGACGTGGGCCCCGATATTGTGGTTATTTTTATTATTAAGGATTCGGCGTCGGATGAGCTGCCGGCCGAGAGCCCGGGCACGCCGTCGCCGTTCCCGCCGGGACGCCCCGACCCTCGCTCTGCCGCGCGGCCTGGGCTCCCTCCGGACCCCCAAAGCCGGAAGCGTTTGCCCCTGTTCCTCGCATGGCGATGCGATGACGGAGCCGAAAGCGAAACGGGCAACGGGGCTCGCGGCGGCTCCCGGCTCGGCCGCAGCATCCCGGCGCCTTTTCCCGACCCCCCCCGCGACGCTTCCCCGACGTCGCCGTTGCGGGCGATTCGGCCGCTCCGTGCCGGACCGCCGCCGCCGAGCCGCTCTCGGGGCCGTTTTTGGGGGCGGCGCGGAGGAGCTCCGGCGGCTCTTCCGGCGCGTCCGGCGACGTTTTGCTCCTCGGCAGGTTTCTCTTCTGCTTTTGCAAGACAAAGAGGCGCCGGCGCTGGGGGCCCCTTCCTGCCCTGCCGCTTCCGGCCGGCTCCCGCGTGGCTTCGCTCTCGCGGACCCTGCGCTTCGAAGCCTGAAGCCGGGTCTTTTTTGAAAAAAATTTTTTTTTTTTAATAAAAACTTCCTGCCGTCTAGGGCTGACGGAGGACGCGGGCAACGTGGCCGGACGCGGTCCGTCCCCCGCGCGTGAAAAACCCGGTTCAGTTATTTCGCCCGTTGTAGCGCTGTTAAAGGTGTGTTTGCCGCAGCTCTGGACCTCCGGCAGGGCTCAAGCCTGGGCTCTTGCTAAGCGCGGCCTGAAAAGCCCCGTTGCTAAAACCACCTTAAAGCTGCAGCAGGAGCTGCCGCAAGGAAGGGCCTTTCCCGGCGCGCCCCGAGCACCTTTCGCCCCCGAATCACTTTTTTTTTTTTTTTTTTTAACCGCACTTCCTCCCTTGTGAAAAAAGAAAAAAAAAAAATCCCCTCGGGCTTTAAGTCCGGGCCCTTTCAGAGGTCGGATTTTTGGGGCGGTTTTTTTGAGCGTTCGGATGAGCGAGAGCGAGGGAGACGCCGCGGGCAAGTTGTCTGGCTGCCAGAGGAAAGGCTAAACAGCCGACTGGCGAGGTAGTCCAAAAAAAAAAAAATAAATAAAAATTTAAAAATTAAATTAAAAATAATTTAAAATTTTTAAATTTTTATTTTTTTAAAAAAAAAATTAAAAATGTAAAAAAAATAAAAAAAATAAAAAAGGCTAGACGCCGCCCCGTCTCATCTCACGAGGGCGTTCGGGCTTTGGGAAGCCCGACGGCAAGCAGCGGGACGGCGGGAGCGCGGCGTGCCCGGCGCTGCGCGGCCCCAGCTGGCGCGAGAAACGGCTGGAGGGACCCGACGCCTCCCCCCCCCCCAAATTCCCTCCTCACCCAGGGTGGGGGGGGCCTCGCGCAGCCGGCGAGGCCCCGGCTCGGAGGCTGCCGCAGACGCAAACGCGGCCGTAAGCGCATCCCTCCCCGGGATTAAATTTTCAGCGCGTCGACGGCGCCTTATCTGATTTCTTTTTTTTTTTTTTAATTTATTTTTTTTTCTCCCCCGCTTCCGGCGGCCTCCGCTTCGGTTTCGCCCGGCCGCTTCTGCCTCTTTTTCTCTGCCCTCGCCGCGGGGCAGCTCTGGGCTCCCCATGAAAGAAGAGCGTGAGGATGGAGGGCAGCAGCGCGGTCCCCTGCGGGAAAGACAAATGCATTTCCAGGTAAGGCGCAGGGGATGACGGGGACCGGAGTCGGTTGCCGCCGGTCGATCGGTTTTACTCGTTTTTGACGCCACTAGTCGGGGCCGCGGAAGGAGAAGGCCGGCCGAGGCAAGGAGCGGCGACTTTTATTTGGGGGGGGAAAAGTAATAATGAAAAGCGCTGGGAGGTTGTTTAAATGATTTTTTTGGGGCGGGGGGGGGGTAAAGAATCATATCAAAAACGCCCTCAAAGCTTTCAGTTCGGGCAAAACGGGCGCGCTGAACTAGTTTCTCGCTGAAAAAGGCCCTGAGCCCAGCTTTAGTAATTGCTCTTTTATCCTTTTTGTAAGGAAGCAAATTTATTCCCTGAGTTTCCAGGAAGCTTTTGGAGGAGATGAAGCGCGTTTACGCTCCCCCCCCCGCCCTTTTCTCTCCCATGACATCCAGTCCCCGGGGGCTCGCGCTGCTTTGCACCAAAGCAGCCTCCGACGCTCGCTTTCCGCTCCCGGAGGCGCCGCTTCCCCGTGGTTCATCGCTCCGCTTAAACATCCCTTTTTTTTTTTTTTGTTTAAATTTGATTTAATTCTCCCATAATATTCTTGCAAGGCTCCGGGGCGCTGCCCATCCCCGGGCGCTTGCACAAGAGTGGCCGGAGGGAGGAGTTGGCGGGTCTCCTGCCCCAAAAGGAGGGAATAAAAACCACCCGTATTTGACCAAATGAAGCCGTGGGCGCTAGGGGTGGATGCCGCCGGGGGGCCGTCCCGGCCCCTTCCCAGCCTCGCCGCTCTGATCTTGCAGAAATGAGCTGCTCCTGCACCTCAAGACCTACAACATCTACTACGAAGGGCAGAACTTGCAGCTGCGGCACAGGGAGGTGAGAGAGCGGGGCGCCGGGAAGACCCGAGGCGCTTTGTTATCGATACCTTTCTATAGTCCTCTATTTTTATCTGTATACGGGTTTTTTTTTTTTTTGGCCGTCCGTTCCTTCTCTCGCCTCTTGCTTCGCCCCGCTCGCCGGAGAGCGGCCGGAGCCGAAACCCGTGCTGGCCGGGAGCATCCCGGCGCGATGCTCCTCTGCCCTTCGCCCTCTCCGGCTCCCGCGGTCGGCTCGCAGCCGGGCCGGGACGCGTGCGGGTACCTGTGTGTGTGTGTGTGCTTGCGGCGCAGGAGGACGGCGAGTTCATCGTGGAGGGGCTGCTGAACATCTCGTGGGGCCTGCGGCGACCCATCCGCTTGCAGATGCAGGACGACAACCAGCGCATCCGCCCGCCGCCCTCCTCCTCCTCCTGGCACTCGGGCTGCAACCTGGGCGCCCACGGGTGAGTCCGGGCCCCAACAAGGCTGCTTCTTCCCTTGGCCTCCTTCCCTTGATCGCAAGCTGAGGGAAAGACGTTGGGGGAAAAAATAAAAGGAGGAGGAGGAAAAGACGACTTGGCCCCCGGCTACGGTTCGCGGCGTTTGCCTTGGCTGTCGAAAACCGCAATTACTGGGTCGACGTCGGGGTTTAGTCATGCGGTAGCAATCGGGTTGCTTTACAGAAGGAGGACGGGCTGATGCGGCCTGTTTTGGGTTGCATCTAGTCACACTTTTTGTAGGAAAACTCCTTTTTTGGAGGTTTTTTTTTGTTTTTTTTTTCCCCCCCCACCACCATCCAACGTTGAAGAGGGCAAGCGCAAAATTCGCTGGCCCGATTTCGCTTTGCGAAGACCCCTTGGCCCGCGAGAAGCTCCTTCGCCGACAGCGCCCGTTTTAACGGGAAAACAGGAAAACCTTAACGGGGGCCTGGGAACCGAGGGGGGAAAGAGGAAACGCGCGTTTCGGTTGTGAGGCTAAATCGCTGCTGGGCTGGGGAGGAAACCGGTTCTCCAGCCTCATCACCCCAAAACCGGCCGGGGGGCTTCCTGGGCGAGCCGGGAAGGGCTTCAGCAGCCTTTATATTTTTGCGATTATTAAAAAAAAAAAAAAAAAATTAAATGCAGCACGGTCTGATAACGCTAGATTGGTCAAATGGAAGGATTTTGATTGATTTTTTTAAAATATTTTTTTTCCCTTTGGAGTGACCCGTGACTGTGACGTTTAACTCCCTGCTGCCGAAGGGCAGGGGCGCGCGCGGGAAAATGCAGGGCCCCTGTGCAAGCTCCGGGGCGTTTTCCCTATCCGTCGGCGGTCAGCTGAGATTTAACCGCTGCGTCTTGTCTTCTTCCTCCCCAAAGTCCGGCTCTGGCCGCCCGGCTCCAAATTCACGCGCTTCCCCTTTGAAGACACCAGCCGAAACACCTCGGGCCGAGAGCCGCTCTGCCTGGGAACAGCCCCGCGCCGCTCGGGGAGCCGTGGGAAATTATCACGGCTATGATTTCCTTGGCGGCACCGCACGGTGACGGCGCATCCGTCTTTTTTTTTTTCCCCCCCCCTCCAGCTCCGTGCTGAAGCCCAGCACCCTGCCGGATATCCGGGTTACGGACGCAGAGGCTACGACCAACGCCGAGGGCAGCGGCGGCGCGGGTGAGACGGGCCGGGATGCTCCCGGGTTTGCTTGCCGCTGCGCTTTGGGCACCTGGTGCCTCGCACGGGGAGTCCGCTTCCCCGCGGGGCGGGTTGCATGTGATGCTTTTCCCAAAAAGTCTTTGTGAAATTGGCTGGGTTTTTTTTTTTTTTTTTTTTAAATTTTGGAGGGATTCCCCGGCTTGCTGCCGTTGCGGTCTTGCATGCAACGGCAAACCTTGCATGCAGGTCTTGCTAGGGTTGGCTAAAATAGCCGGTATTGCAGCCCCAAAGCGTGCGGCGGGCGCGGAGGTGACCTCCCCGGAGGCCGTCGGGCTGCTCTCCTCCTCGCGAGCGCCCTCCGCTCGCCTCGAGCCACGTTTGGAAAAGCCCCAAAATCCCCATGTCCCGTCCAAAGTCCTGAAAATTGGGACTTCCCAAAGTCGCATAAACCCCTCGCAAAGCGTCCGGCCTCGCGGCAGCGAGGAAAGCGGGGGAAAAAGAGGCTTTATTGCATTGCCTGCAAACGCCCGCGGGGTCGGCGCCGGCGCTCCTCGTGGGCGCTTGGGCCCCGCTTTGCCCAAAGACGGCAACGCCTGAGCTCGAGCGGTTCATTAAAAATGGATGAACGGCGGCGAGTCTATAATAATCTGGCTCCGGGCCGGTTTTCACGCTGGGATCTGAAGCGCTGGCCTCGTTTCCCTCTTCTCATTAAAGGGAGAGAGGCGGCGGGGGGGGGGGGGGGGGGGGGAAGAAGCGAAACGATGGAAAAAGCAAGTAAGATGCTTAAGTTCCTAAGAGGGGAGGCTTTGTGCAGGTGGTTGCATGGATTTACGGCGTAATGAGGAGTTAATAGCCTCCTTCGGGAGGCGGGAGAGGATAAACCAGTAGCTGCAGTAGTTTAAACTGGTAATTTAAATCTGTTCTGGGTAAAAGAGCAGGGAAGTTTGCACGTTCCTGTTTCTGAGCCTGACTTTTGTTATCTGCCTGGTGGCGCTGGCAGCAGCTATCCCACAGCAGGCTTAGGGGGAAAATTTCGGTCTAGGACCCGCCGGGGTTTTTCTGCCGCCCCCAAGCAGAGCAAAGAGGCAATTTGCGGTCCAGTTGCCTAAATCGGAGCGGGGAAAGGTCCGGGCGTCTCCCAACGCGCGGGCAGAGCTCGTGAAAGCCGGCCGCGCTCCGACCTCTTCCAGATGCCAAGGCCGGGAAAGCGCAGCCCGAGGAGCTGCCGCAGCTGATGCGAACGCGGAGCGACGTGGGCGTGCGGCGCCGGGGTACCGCGCGCACGCCCAGCGAGCAGCGGCGCATCAGGCGCCATCGCTTCTCCATCAACGGGCACTTCTACAACCACAAGGTAAGGACGGGGAGGAGGAGGAGGAGGAGGAGGAGGTCGTCTCCTGCCCGCCCGGCGTGCCGGGACGCCTCCTCGCTGCAGTCCTCCTTGCCGTGCGTCCTGCGTGGGTGGCAGGCGTGGGCTTTGCTGGCTCCCCAAAACATCTCCAGCAGGAGGACTGGGAAGGCGGTGGAGCACGGCGGGGGGAATTTGCTCCGCGGGGGAGGCACGTTGGGCATCTGGAGGTTGTTGCACTCTCGGGACCTCGAATGCACTTTTTTTTTTTTTTTTGGTTTTTTGGCCCGTAGACATCAGTGTTCACGCCGGCGTACGGCTCCGTCACCAACGTGCGGATCAACAGCACCATGACGACGCCGCAGGTGCTCAAACTGCTGCTCAACAAGTTCAAGGCAAGTGAGATCTGGCCCAGCGGGGCTCCGCTCCCTCGCGCTGCCCAGCGGGCTGCGGGGAGGTCGCGTCCCGTGGGTATAACACCTAATGGAAGAGCGAATCTTGTTTGTCTTATTTTTTTTTTTTTTAAATAAAAAAAGAAAGCTAGCATTGAAAGGTCGACCCGTTAACGCTTGTCGGTGTCTCTTGTACAGATTGAGAACTCGGCGGAAGAGTTTGCCTTGTACATCGTCCACACCAGCGGGGGTAAGCCCGCGAGAAACGGCCCCGCGGGACGGGGGCCGTCGTCCGGCGGGAGCTGTGCCGGGCGGAAAACCTTCCCGCCGGCCCCGTCGGCCACTGTCCTACCTCGCGTTGCAGAAAAGCAGAAGCTGCGGCCCACGGATTACCCGCTCATCGCCCGCGTCCTGCAGGGCCCCTGCGAGCAGGTCTCCAAGGTCTTCCTCATGGAGAAGGACCAAGTGGAAGAAGTCACCTACGACGTGAGTTTGCCGGCGGGGAGGCGTTCGGCTTCGGATGAGCCCGACGGTCTCGCGTCACCGCCGGGGAGGCTCAAAACATCTAATCCGGGCTGGGAAATTGGGGATTATCCTTGCGGTGGTTTTTTTTTCCCCCCACCTTGGTAGCCGGGAGAGGCGTTTGGCGTGCGGCGCGGGAAGCTGCGGCTCGCGGCCAGGCCAGGCCAGGCGGCGGGGGGGGGACTCGGATCCGGAGCGGCTCCGAACAGCGATTGGGAACAAAGCGACCAAAGCGTAATTCGGGAAATTGCCCCAAACTCGACGGCGGGCGGGGGGGGGGGGGCGAAAAAGCCGCCGAGGCAGCCAGACTCGACCTGCCCCCCTTGATTATTGATGCCTCGCGCCCCGGCGCCCGACGGCCAGCCCTCCCCAGCCGCCCGCGCCTGAGGCATCACCGCTTTACATCCTCGGCCAGAATTGCGATTTTTTTTTTTTTTTAATTTTTTTTTTTCATCCTAGCTGGGGAAAACGCCGCTCGTGGCAAAAAAAGCTCTTTTATGCCATCTACCGGCTAGTTCGTAACCCCGGCGCCGCTTCGTTGGCAAAGCGGCTGCGGTCGGGGTACGGATTAGATGCTCCTGGGTACATTTGGGCTTAGAAACGGCCCAACGGTCCAGCCCCGCTCTGCGTTTCTCCCCCCGCCCCATCGCAGGTGGCTCAGTACATCAAATTCGAAATGCCCGTCCTCAAAAGCTTCATCCAGAAGCTGGAGGAGGAGGAAGACCGCGAAGTGAAGAAGCTCATGCGCAAGTAGGTGCCCCTGCCCTGCCCGGGAGCTGCCCAGTGCCCGAGCGGAGATTTATGTTCTCGGCGGCCTCCAGGGGAGACGCGGAAGTTCACCCCCCCCCCCCAAAAAAAAAAATTAGTTAAAGTTTGCAAAACCGCCGCGCTATCGCACCCTACGGGCGCTGACCCAGTTAAGCTCGGCCGTCGCGGCTCCTCGGCGCGTTCCCGCGCCCGTCCCGCTCTGACTCAGCGGGGCGGCCGCCTGTTCCCGCGCGGCAGCCGTCCCGGCGTGCCGAAACCGTTCCCGGCGGCGTGACGTGAGCTCCCCGCCCCGGTACGGCTTGTTCCGGAGCCGGCGCGTGACGAGGTTTGGCCCGGGCTCAGCCCGGCTCGCGCCGAGCCGCGGGCTGTGCCCACCCCGGCGCCAAAGCCTCGGCCCCGCGGCTCTTTCCCGAGCGCCGTCGCTTTCCCGCGGCTCGCCGGGCGCGATGTTATCCTCCGGCGGGGGGGGGGGGCTGCCGGCCCCTCTCCTGCGCGCCTCCCCTCCCCTCCTTTCCCTTCCCTTGGCAGATACTCCGTCCTCCGCCTGATGATCGAGCAGCGGCTGGAGGAGATCTCCGAAGGGCCGACGACGATGTGAAGCCGCCCCGGTTTTCTTTCCGGGGAGAACCGTTCCCGCGAAGGACCTACTGTAGCCAACGCCAAATGCACTCGGCTCGGGCAAGGCGACCCGCGCGCCGCTCCGCGTCGGAGCCGACCCCAGCCCTCCCGCCGCCGCCAGCTCCCGGCCTCGCTCCGCCGCCGCCCCGGAGCCGCTTCGCTCGGGGCGGCCGAGCGGGAGCGCTGGCTTCGTCGTCGCCTTTTCGCCCCCCCCCCCGTCCCGGCGCCGCGCGCATCCCCCTGCCCGGTAGGACGCGCGGGAAATTCAAGGGACGCGGCTGCCGGGATGTCGGCGCGCTCGCCGGGCCGGGTTTTTTTAACCCCTGGCTTAACTCCATCCCACCCCAGGATCTTTTATTTGTTCCCGGTCGGAGCATCCGAGGAGGCGTCCGTCCGTCCGTCCGTCCGTCCGTCCTTCCTTCCTAAGGCTTTTTTCTGCTCCCTTCTGCTTTTCGCCGCGGCTCTGATCCCCGCAGCGTGGCCGGAGGGGGTCTCCGGGGGGGGGGGGCCTCGCTCGGAGCCGGCTCCGCGGCCTTCAGCAAACACCTCGGGAGCGTCGCCGAAGCCGGGCTTTGCCGGCGGGGAGGGAGAGCTGCCGGCCCGTCGCAGCGGGCCCGTGACCCGCTCCGAATCGCCGCCCGCGGTTCCCGGGGCGGCGAGGGGGGGGGGTGGGCACGAAATAGCACAAATACCTTCCTCTTTTTAAAAAAAAAAAAAGCACATTTCACTTGCAATAATTCGCAGGTAGCCGGGTCAGAGGCCTCGGAAAACGGTCCTTGATGCTTTTGCTGGGGGGGGGGGGCTGCTGCCGGCTGCAAAACTTGGGATCGAGCGTTGGCCGCGTCTACGGGGAGAGCGCCGCTCTCCCAGGGCTTCGCTCCTCTTCCGCTCGCATCCGACGGCTCAACCCCCCCCCCCCGACCCCGTTCCCCTTTTTTCTAATTTGCACTAATTTTCCTGTGGAATTAACGCTATCAAACCTCTCTGGTAGACGTAACATGCCAAATACCACGCGCGGGGCCACTTTGCAGCGACGAGCTGCACCCGACGCCAGCAGCCCGGCGGCAGCCCGGAGCCACCCGTGAGCCCTCCTCGGCCCGTTCCTTCGGGCTCCCTGGGTCTGCGCGCTGCCGAAACCGCTCCTAGGCTTTTTTTTCCTCCCCTCCTTCCCCGATGCACAGGGGAAGCAGGAGGAGGGAGAGCAGCAAGGGGGGAGTTTTTTTTGCAAGGCGCCTGGGAAAACCTCCCTCCTCCCGGGCTGAGCTAGCAATACCCTTTTGTACCTCGATGCTAACTAAAACCGTGGTGACCCTCTCCCTCTCTTCAGGTTTTTTTGTGTGTGTGTGTGCATGCGCGTGTTTGTCCGTTTTTGCAACGGCTCTTTTTAACTTTTTTTTTTTTTTTAACGGTACCTTTTAGGCGGCCCCCGCCGCCTAAAGCATCGCACGGCGACAAACGCTTTCTTGCGTGTTTTGAGGCCGACTTGGGCATCGCTTCCTTTATTAGCAAGAAAAACCTACGTAGCGCCCCCCCCCCCCCCCCGGTATGCAACGAAAAGCACACGAGTTAGAGCCCGTTTCGTTGAAAATAAAGCACTTTGCAGATAGGAAACGCTGCTGAGGACGCTGTGTTTGCACGGACCGATTTTTCCCCCCCCCCACTGCTAAGAGCTTTGCAGGCGAAGGGACGAAAAGCGGCCCGGGAAAAAGCAAGCGCTGGGGACGGGGCGATGCCGCCGACCTGCCCTTCTGCCGAACGGCGACGGGAAGGGCTGGAGGAGGCCGGCGAGGATTTTATTTTTTGTGGCTCCGATGTTGTAAGCGGCGGGGACGCAGGCCGGCCCCCCGCGCAAGGAGGGGAGCCGAGTGACGTCGGCTCTGTCTGTCGCTCGCCGGGGCTTTGTCAGCCGGGATGAAGCCTAATCCCCGGCGAGGGCTGGCCCAAAGCTCGGCCGGCCGGCGCGGAGAGGGACGCGGCGGCGGGCCGGCGGACGCCCCGTCGCGAGCGCAGGTAAGGGCGACTTAGCGTCGCGGAGATGGCGCCTAAGGCAGGAAAAAAAACGGGAAATAGTGCGGCTAGTGGGAAAAAAATCAGAAAAAGCGCGGGCAGTTTGGCTCAAAGCAGAGCGTTTTTTGGGGGGGGGGGGGGGGGCGGCCAGCAGCATCCCGAGCTGCGTCGTGCCGGCTCAGGCGCTGGCGTTTTCCCCACCTTGGGGACGCGATCCAGGGAGTTTAGGGGCTGGCGGCGGGGGTTAGGGCATGGGGAAAGGAAAGACTTTGCAGGCGAGCGAGGCGGGACGGAGACGCGGCCGCGAGCACCGGGAATCGGGACTCGAGCATCCCTCTGGGTTTCCGGAGGAGAGGGAAAGGCGCCAGCACCGCGTTACTTTGGAGGAGCAACTCCTCTAGCACGGCCGCGATAAGGCGAATATATAGAAAGGGGTAAAGTTTGCCATTCCCCCCCCCACCCTTCCTCCATCCCCCCGGCCTCGTGCCTGCTTTCCAAGGGGGGAAGGGATGGCAAGGAGAAACGCTGACGCTGCCAGCGCATCCAGCCCGCCCCGGCGCTCGGCTCTTTTGCAAAAGGCTTTTTTTTTTTTTATTTTTATTTTTTGCGAGCGCGGGCCGGCGATGGCTCAGCAGCTTGGGCACAATGAGCCTGTTTGCTCAGCCCGTCACGCGAGCCGGGCGCCCGGAGCCAGGCAGAAAAGCTTTGCTTTTAGTCCCCGTCGCTTTCGGCCGGGCCGAAAAGCCGAGGAGCATCTTCGGGCGGCGCCGCCGCGGTCCCCGGCCTCCCCGCTCGCTTGTGATACGTTCAACGGACGTGCTACCGGCTCACCGTCCCGTCGCCCCCCCCGGCCCTTCTTCTGCCCCTCTTGCAGGTCCGGCAGGATGAGACCCCGCGGCGCCTGGTGCTGGGCGGCGATGCTGCTGCTCACCTTCC